>NC_045696.1:41341044-43741044 GCF_009834535.1 Camelus ferus | reverse complement strand
GCAGCCATTATGGAAAACAGTATGGAGATTCCTTACAAAAGCTAAAAATGGACTTACCATATGATCCAGCAATCCTACTCCTGGGCATATATCCAGAGGGAAACTTAAGTCAAAAAGATTCATGCACCCCTATATTCATAGCAGCACTATTTACAGTAGCCAAGACATGGAATCAATCTAAATGTCCATCGACAGATGACTGGATAAATAAGTTGTGGTACATTTATACAATGGAATAATACCCTGTCATGAAAAAGAATAAAATAATACCATTTGCAGCAACATGGATGGACCTGGAGATTGTCATTCTTAGTGAAGTAAGCAAGAAAGAGAAAGAAAAATATTGTATGATATCACTCGTATGTGGAGTCTAAAAAAAAAGACAAACAAACTTATTTACAAAACATAAATAGACTCATAGACATAGAAAACAAACCTATGGTTACCAGTTGTGGAAGGGGTGGGAAAGGATAAATTGGGAGTTCAAGATTTGTAGATTCTAATTAGTAGATGTAAAATAGATAAACAACAAGTTCATATTGTATCACACAGGGAACTGTATTCAATATCTTGTAGTAACATATGGTGAAGAAGAATATGAAAACAAATACATGTATGTTCATATATGACTGAGGCATTATGCTGTACACCAGAAACTGACACAACTTTCTAAACTGTTTATACCTCAATTAAAAATATATATACAAAAAATACATTTGAAGGAATTGTTCAAAATAAAAACAAAACACAAGCCACAAACTGGGAGAAAATATTTGCAAATCACATGTCTGGTACAAGGCTTATACTCAAAATATAAAAAGAACATTTTAAACTATATAATAAAAAATTTAAAAAACAGTGAAAATATCTAAACAGACATTTCACCCAAGAAAAATACAAATGAAAAATATGAACTGAAAATAAGCTCTACATAATTTGTCATTAGGGAATTACAAATTAAAAGAACAGTGAGATACCACTACAACACCTGTAACATGGCTAAAATTCAAAATTCTGACAGTTTAATTACCTGTGAGATTGTGGGACAATGTGAACTTTCATTTAATGCTAATGGGAATGAAAACTGGAATAATTACTTTGGGAGACAGTAAGGCAGTTTTTTGCAGAGTAAGCATGGTATTAATATAAAGTACAGAAATCACTCTCCTAGATATTTAACCAATTGAATTGAAAATTATGTCTATACAAAAACTTGCGCATAGATGTTTATAGTGATTTTATTCATAATTGCCAAAAACTGGAAACAAGAAAGATTTCCTTCAATAGGTGAATGGACTGTTATGGACTGTTACACGTCCATACACTGGACTGTCATTCAGTGAAAAAGATAAATGAGCTGTAAAGCCATGAAAAGACATGAATGAATCTTAAATATGTATTGCTAAGTGAAAAAAGTTAGACTGAAAAGGCTCCATACTGTATGATTTCAACTATTTGACGATCTGGAAAAGGTAAAAAAATACGTTGCGAGGGGTTCCTGGAGGCTGGAGAAAGAGCTGGATAGGTGAAGCAAAGGGGAATTTTTAGAGCTTTGAAACTTTGATACTGTAATATAATGCAGTGCCTTTCTCAAAACCCATTTAAATTTACAGCACAAAAATTGAACTTTAATGTATATAAATTTTTAAAAATTATTTAGGAGGTCATGAGATCTCTGGATGGAATGCAGAATGTGACAACAAAATAATCTAACTGTATTACAAACTTATGAAACATCCTTACTGAGGGGCATGAGGAAAAATGGTGCTGACCTAAAGTAATTTTGGAAATGAGCAGAGTCTGTAAGACTAGAGTAGAAGTAATTGTGCATAAGTACTGTACCCTTTTTGATAAAGTTATTTCCCACAGAGTGCACAGGTCAACAATTCTGATACCAATATATATGTATACTGGAATTGAACTATCAAATAAATAGATGGTGGATGATGGGGACCAGGTTTCTTGTTGTTGAAGTGGAAGTTCACAGGAAGAAGATAGAATGATCCATTATAATGTTTTAGAGTTGGAGAGAGTTAGAGACATCTGTTTTCACTCATATTTAGCTTAATATAGATATAGATTATTACATGCAGAAATTTTAGAGATATGTACATCAACACATATTTACACATATAATTCCTTGCTTTGTCATTTGAGAGGGACTAGAAATGACGCCTCAGTAACAATGAGCACACCTGGTACCTGGATCTTGGTTTATAATATGATTTTCAGTTAAAGAAACTAGAGCTCTTGAAGAAATGGCTGATTTTGCGACTGAGAGACAAATCCACAGTATTAGCCTTGAGTACCTTTCAGTGCCAGAAAGTAGAGAGGTTTAAAACAAAACAAAGCACTATGATGTGAATACATCAAAGAGATACAGTAAACAGTAGTCAACTGTAAGAGTTCCCAATGGCCAAATCTTAAACAATTTGAAGGGTAAAATAGATATAGTAATATTGGATTATAAGTCAAAGTACAAAGTAAAGATGTGTCCATATTGATGTAAATAAATGACTGAATAAATATATGGGTAAAATACTAATCTATGCCCAAAAATTTCAAATAATTTATATAGATACTCTATCCTCAAGGAGGTGGAACATAACTCCCCACTCCTTAAATATGGTTTGTGTATAGTAATTTCCTTCCAAAGGGTAAAAGATGGAGGGAGGGAAAAAAGAGTAACTTTACAGTAGAGAAGTCTGCTAAACACATGATCAATGTCAACATCAACAGTGATGTCATATTGGTAGCATATACCCCTGATATGATATGATGAAAACAGCACTGTCCCTTTGTGCTCTACTTCCTCAAAACACATAATCCAAATCTAATAAGAGAACTATCAGACAAATCCCAGTTAAGGGACAGCACTCCTCAAAAACTGTGAGGATTATCAAAAATAAGAAGTCTGAGAAATTGTTACGGTCAACAACTAAGGGGACATAACAACTAAGTGCAGTGTCATATCCTGGACGGGACTCTGAGGCAGATAAAAAGAAAATACTATAAAAACTCAAGATACCTTAATAAAATATGCACATTACTTATTCATGATTAATCAGGATCAGTTCATTAATTGTAGCAAAGTACCATACTAAAGTAAGACGTTAATAACAGGGGAACTTAAGTATTACTGTCTTCACCCTTTTTTCCTGTAAATCTAAGAGATGTTTATTGAAAAATATATAATTGTGGAGAATTTGCATTATTTCATTAAAATCAAATAATTGATTTGATAAGTAAAATGGCCTATCCCTACCGAAAAACTTCCTTTGTAGAGAGTTTACCTTATAAGCTCATTTGCCTTTAATTTCCTTTCCTGATGCAATAGGCACTGGAGACAGACAATAGTTTGATGATTATCTTTTTCTTTGCAATCAGTCTTCCAGCTTTGAGCTTCTCAACAGCAACCACAGCATGCAACCACTTCTCTAAATGTTCTGTTTATCATCAGCATGGCTAATAGAGCAAGGCAAGGGACATGGGACTTTGTTCTTCTTTGACCAAGTAAAGACATTAGAACAAAAAGTAGATCTTCACAAAACCAAAGAATAGTCAAATTACTTGAGTTGTTACTTTCTATTTTTTGTTGACTTTTTTTTCTGAATGTTCATTAAACTTCAGTATCTTCCTGATTAATACTGATGTATCTCATGAATTAGTTGCTAAATAAAAGACAGTTAGATTTCTGACACTGATATTAAATGATCTCCACCGTGAAGAACAAAATATATTTGAGTACTAACATAAAGTCTTTTAATTAAAGTCTTATTATTAAGAATGTATGACAGCAAGGGCAGAGGAAGACACTGTTTTTTAAAATAATTATCAATCTAAAATCAAGTTCAAATGTGAATGTGGAAGCCAGGCACAAGAGGGGTACACTAAAATGATAAAGGTTAGTAGGGTTTATAGTAGACAGATATCATGTGGACAGTCTATTAAACTATCTTTTATTTCTTCTGTGTTAATTAATCAGTCATATTATTTGAACATGAGGATGCAAATAATAGGGTTACTATGTATAGTTAATAAATTCAAAATTGCTGATTTTTTAATTGGTGGTAAAATAACTGTGGAAATCAGAATAACTCAATTTGGCTTAAATTCACAATATTCTTTTGCTTTGTTGACTGGAGCAAGTGATGGAATCATTTTATACCACAGTTTTCCTAGAGGTTAAAGAATAAATTGTATTCTTTGTCATGACTTCTACCTTACTGATACCTGAGAAGCCTTTTATTGAAAGATATATTACTATTAATTACATTATTATTATTTTTCCTAAAATACATATTAAACTTTGATATAACTAATAAATAATGATTAAATAGTTCATCATTCAAACACTTGGGTTATCTTTACCTTACAGTTTTTATACCGTATGTGTATATGTTACATGGACTTAAATAATTGATGTTAATAGAGCATATCCTTTAGGGATAAAATTAGTCTGTCTTCATTAATAATCTTAGATAATAGACTGTTTGAAAACCACTCAGAAATCAAGGAAAACACTGTTTTTCTTCAATCTAGAAAATTTTTTATTAATAATAAATATAGTCATCTTATATGAATACTCAAGCTTAATTTTCTGAATTAATCCCTAGGACTTCTGATTTAAATAAAAAATTCATATCATTAAATTGTATTGTAGTGAAAAAAATTTTATTGTCATTTTTCATGAACTAAGTTTTTAATGTGAGAAATCCATATCAGATGATTTGGTAAAAACTATTTTAGTTAAAACTTTGCTAACTTATACATAAGGGTATAAATATTTGAGAGGCACATAGTTAGAGGAATTTATATGTTAAAAACAATTAATTACATGTCCCCACTTGCCATTCAGTGGCTTCCAGTTGGAAAAACTCTAGACCCAAAATATGTTTCTGTTGGTATTTCTATCATAAATTTTAAACATGGATTCTGCAGTTTTATTTTATATTATTAACTTTGCCTTAAAGAAAGGTCTGTGACCTTGAGACATTGACTTAATCTTCCTGACATTCAGTGAACTCATCTTCATAGTACAATAAGAATAATTATCTCATATAATAATTGAAGGGATTGCATTACATAAGATTTGGGTGATTATAGTGGTAAAGTGTGACAAATATAAGTTTTCTTAACATTTTTGAAACGCTTTCCCTAAAACTTTCATTGGTACACCCAATTTTTTCTGTCCCACACCTCTCACATCTGATTCATCAGCAAACATTTTTAATTTGGCCAACAGAACTCATTGTAAGTAAGCCTGTTCCTCTTTATAGCCACTGAAACCATCCTAAACAACTATTACCTCTCACCCGGAACTAAGGAGTGCTTATGTTTTGCCACTTCATTTGTTACAGCAGCACTCAGATTCATCATCATAACATTCATATCATAATTCAAAACCAAAAATTTATTTCCTAGTGTTCTTGGTATAAAACTTAAACTATTTACTCAAATTTGAAGAAAAAAAATTCCCTTTCAAATAAGTTAAGCTTATTTCCACCTCTGGATTGCATGCTAGTCATGGACTAAAATCTTTCTTCTGATTATCTGAAGACATTGTTGACAAAATTCCATTCTCAGCTTGAATTATCATGTCTTTTAAGAGGATTTTTTTCTTGACTTTTTTACAATCATTCTTCCAGAGATATTTCTGTGATTTCACTCTTTATAACATTATTATTGTGAGGAACTATTTTCTTATTTAATATTTTTTCTTCTTTATGTTTCTTAAATAAAAGTTTTATAAGAGTAGGGGCTTTGCTTGTCACATACAGTGCTTTGTTTCCACTTGGGGATTAGCACTGAGACAATGGTTGTTGATGAAATATCCAGTTTAATCAGTAGTCAACAAGGCAGAGGGCACACAAACCATATAAAATTCATAATCAAAGGGATATGTATGTTCTGATGTGGCATAGTTCTCAATTTTAAGAGGGGATGCTTTAACAATTCACTATTAAGTTAGTAGTTGTAAACATTAAAATGCATATAGAAACAAATTTGTTGAGTATTTTATTAGTGCAAGAGCTTGTGTATACAAATATTGATATATTCATAATATTTCTTAAGTTTGTACATATGACAGGCATGTAAAATATACATACTCAACATTATTAAGGATTGACCAATTTCAAAAACAATTTTTTGTAAAAATAGTAAAATGTAATACAAATATATATAATTAATATAAAACATAATGTGTTATTAGGAAGAATTCAGTTTAGACTAGAGTTATCACTTAAAATTCCTGGAGAAATTAATAAGTAACTAACACTGTCACTGATTAAAAAGATTTAGGTAACTAAATGTTTAAGGTACAAGTTACGTTTTTTTCCCAAAGGAACTTGAGGAACAAAAACCTTGCTTTTTTTAGGCATTTTTATGTAGTTTTCTTTTTTTTTTTTGAGAGAAAGCTTTTAAAAAAATGTAGCCAATCAAAACAAATAAAAATCTTCTTTCAAATAAGTAATCAATTATTAAACTAGGCCACTGATGTCATTCTAAGGGTACAGGAAACAATGATAAGTTGCCAGCTGCACAAGGCCTCTACTGGCAATACTAAACTGTGCACTTGGAGGGAGACGACTTTTCAGCAAACACAATGAAATGCCAAAAGTATTTCACAAGTTAAAGGATACCGAATTGGGCTTGGTATCTGAAATACTTGATAGGGCAGCATTTTGCAATGTGGGTTACAGCCCCAGAACACTTCACTGGAAATATTCTGGTTCCAGTTTTTAAACATAAACTTAACTACCTGATAGTTGCATGGCCATTGGACTCCTAAGTGAGCTGTGATGGGAAATAGATTAACTTCAAAACAGTTGACTCTGAGCATTGATGTTAATTTTTAATTTATCAAATACACTTAGAAAATGCTTTGATACAATTGAAAAAAGACTGTGTTCAAAGCTGGTGTAGCTTTCCTCTTCTTACTCAACTCTTTTGCCTCTTACGTGTGTACACTCTTTGAAAGGAAGCTATTATGCAAAATGCCTAGCACAAAATAGATTCCCAGTAAATAGTAGCTCTTTTATTATTATTATTATTGTTAATAAAATTGATGTTATCATGTATGTTTTTGCAGTACTCTACATGGCTAGCTTTTTAACATCCATGCTATTTGATGATGCCTGTCAGGTCCCAGTTAGGAAAACATAAATTATGATAGGTAGTTCATACAGAAGATATTAAATACTGGGAGCTAGTTACAAAGGTTTTAGTAGGGTGGAAGGAGCAAAAGGGAGATAAGTAAGTAGAGATTGATAATTTTAGGAAACATTTCCCATACCCAAGTGCTAGAAAAATCAAAGGAAGGGAGGTAGATTTTCCAGAGCCCAGATACACATGTACCCTTGACTCTGCTGGAAACTGCCAACACCAGACCCTCCAAAGGCTGCTGAGACCTGCAGGTACTCACTGCTTTTGCCTTCAGTGCTGCTGAAAGCCTCTGTAGCCTGTGGCCCCAGTGACTGCTGGCAGTCACCCACTGCTGCTGCTGCTGGAATACCAAAGGCAGTGAAGTCAGTCACCACTCACTGGTCTGCTGCCCACCCTTCCTCCTAACATCCAAGCAGTGATCTCTAGGGCATTATGCTTAGTAAAGTTTACAAGTCTCAAAAGGTCATATACTGTATGATTTCATTCTGATAACATTCTTGAAAGGACAAAATGATAGATATGGAAAACATAGTGCTTCTCAGGAGTTAGGGAAGGTGAAGGGGAGAAGGGGAGGAATGGGAGTGACTATGAAAGAATAAAAATAGTGAGTTTTTTGTGGTGATGAAATAGTTTTGTATCTTGATTGTAGTGGTGGTTACATAACCATACATGTGATAAAATGAAATAGAACTATATGTACATCTTAGAAATTTCAGTGACTGGTTTTGGTATTCTACTAAAATACCATAAAGTGTAACAATTGGGGGAAACTGTATACTGCATCTCTGTTCTTTCTCAAATTACTGTGAAAATAAAATTATTTCAAAATAAAAATAAATAACTCCTATTAGTTCTTCTTAGTAGCTGATACTAACTAAAGTTCAACTGACAGAGGAGTCTGGGAAATTTAATTTTTAGGGGTTTGGATGCCTTCTGTATAGACCAGAACAATGAATAATAGGAATGAAATTGATTACATATAGATGAAGAAAAGATGACACAGTTCCAAACATCTTACATATTTTTGCCCATTGGCTAGCAAATTGAACTGTATATTAAGAAATATTTGTATAACTAAACACATTTAATTTATTCTCCCATAATAACCAGTATCAACACTAATGTTGAAGGCTGTAAAGAGAAAGTAATACTTGGGGGAAGCTTATCTTATACTCAGAAAACAGTAATATGTTCTTATCATATTCCTATCACATAATACAAGATAAATAATATTTGTCAAGTAAATGGCTGAAAGTAATGCATTAAACCTAAGTAATATTTTATCATGAGTTTTTTCCTGTTTAATATAAAATTATTCAAGAGTTTTGTATTTGCAGTACTATATAGACAGCTGGATACTAACTTAGAGGATCTCATGTAGTAAGAGCCTACAGCCATAAAGCTGACTGAATGGAACATCATTTTAGCTCTGGGTTTCTAAACAAGCAAATATATATGTTTTTTCAAAAGAAGGTAGATTAAAACTATGTTTCATTATTTAACTCTAAACACCAAATTCCATTTCTTTTTGTTTTGTCTTTCTCAGATGGCTCCTAAACCAGCAGATCTGGGGAATAATTAAATAAAATCTGATATTTTTCTTGTATTATTACTCTACCTGTACTTTAACTTTATTATAATACAGTTAAATCTAAACTACGAGATGTACGTCAGAATACATGTAACAGAAATAAAAATATTCATGGAAATGCATCATACTCCAGATAGCCTTTTCTTTTCATCAGCAAAATTGTGAAATAAATAAATCTTTAATGAGTTCTTTCCCCAATTTTACATTTTTCCCCAACATTATATGCCTTATTGTGAATAGCTTCTTAATTTTTCTCTTCCCCCCGAAAATCAATCCTGCTTTCTCTTAATACATCATCTGACAGTGTGAATGAAGAAATATTGATTTATACTCACTGCTTACAGGAAAGTATAAATGAGTGAGTAGAACAGTGAGCCCCCTCCTTAAGATATTTGTATTTAAATGAAAATAAAAGCCAAAGCACCAGACCAAAAAAATAAGTATCCTATCTGTAACTTTCCTATCAATGACCTCATTTTGGGTCATTATTTTTGTAGATAAGAGAGGATTTACTGAAAATTATCACAAATAACTTTATGACCCTCTCCTTTCCCATAAAGGCAGAATCAAATATTCAAATTTTTTCTTTTAGGATTGTTTTTTGTTCTTTTAAAAAGCTGACTAACTGAACTTAAAAGTTTCCTAGTATAAATCATTTTACTGGACCTCCATAATATGAGATCTAAAAGTTCTATATTGACTTAAAGTTGATGTAATGGCAAAAAATTAAATAAAAGAAAAAGGAAAAAGGTACTCTGGTTCACACAGATGATGACAGTAGTTTTGCAAATTAAACCTAGGTCCACCTGATGGAATATTTAACCAAATCAGTTATATCAGTTAGCTATCTATTTCTTCAGTGCTATCATTTTTGTTCAAAAATATTTATTTGAATATTTGATGTGCTCAAATGGCCTTTTGTTTCTAGTGAACTAATACCTCTATTCTTTCCATTTATAATCTCTTATATTGGAGAAATACGTTTTGGGGGACCATTCCTGAAAAAAGGAACACTTGCAGTGTGGCAGGCATAATCATATGCCCCCAATGTATGCAGTCATTGTGGGATCTTGACTTTTGTTGGATATATTTTAGTGTTGAATTTTGAGGGCATATCATAATTGTACTACAGTCAGTATTCTGATATTTCTTGGAAATATGTAAGCATAATGCAGCTGGAATCAACCAACAAACGCTCAGATTTAGGATTCTCCTGAATTCTAACTACTTTTTATATATTTGCAAAATATTTTACAAATTATAATGTTTCATATAAAATAGTGATCTTTTAGACTGAGCTAAAGATAAAAGTTATACAAACTAATTTTCAGTGTTGCAATACTTTTTTCCCTGCTAGAGTAGAATTAGAAGTTTTCAATTTCTTGTATTCTTATGAAAAATTCTGAAGTATTCAGATCCAATCTCTTGTGGATATTGGAATTTTAGTATATAAAGGCACATATTAAAAATGGAAGCTTATGAAGCAATTCAGTTTTACATATAAGTGATCTTACTGTTCTATTCTTAGACTATGCATTAAGTTTGTAATGAATGTCTAATCTTTCACTGGATAAAAAAATGATTTGATTGCTTTTGTTGCTGACTGGGTAGGACTAAATAATCCCCCCCCCTTTTTTTTCTTTTTAAAAAAATAATTTAAAATATCCTATATACAACTATTATATTGAAATCATTAAAAAATATAATTCCATGACTCTAGCCAATATATACATATGCTGGATATTTTAAAGACATTATAAGAAATGTTATTGCATAAATTGTAAAGTTAAATTGATTTTAAAGAAGAGGTTAAATAATACAAAAAAAACCCAAATTTGATTTGATTTTTATTTGGCTATATGAAGAAAATTAAAGTTAACTATAAGACAGTATGCAAGTTAGTAAAATGAAGGTAGCAGTGATATTTTAATTGAAAATGAAAGATTATACTTAATTGTCAAAAATCACCCTTTTTGCTGACTCTTTGTTTTCTCTTGTTTATCCAAATGAAATAGTTTTGCCATATCAAGGAAGTAACTGATTATAGAATACCTCTCTTTGAAACTAGATTGCCAGTACAACAATGCATAACTAAGTAAATTGTTTGGAAGACTCATAATTAGAAAGCCCAGTCTGCTAAAAATCAATGATATTTTGAAAATTAAGCCCACCAAATAATAAACTTTGTATTGCTATAGCCTTAAACAATTACTTTCCATCAGTTTATTTAAATTATAATCAGAGGACTATTCATATTATGGAAATCATTCCACAAATTATATATGGTTTCTTTGGATAGAGAGATATCTTACAGTGCAAAGTCATCCATCTGAAACATTTCATGGGGGCTACATTTTCTATAAACAGCTATCATAGGGACATAATACCAACCAAAAAATCCTATCCTAGAAAAAGAGAAGAAATGGAAAGCACCATTAAGTATTTATTACAATAAATTTGACTTTATTTTCTGCATGTGGAATTACCAACAAAAATGTGTTTCAATTACCAAATTAAAAAAAGGAATATAGTAAAACAAAATTACAAAAGAGAAAAGTAAAATTAAGTGTCTTGGAAAAGATTCAATATAGCACATTAGTCAGAACCAGGTGTCATGTTTAAGAAAATGTTGAGAGTCCATTGAAAGAAGAATGGATATCTCAATCTAATTAGATACTATAAATTAAAAGAAAATGCTATAAATTCTATAAATTAGCCAGCACATGTACTACCTCTACAATGATTATTATAGACAGATAACTTCCATTTAATGGTTCAACTATTATAATTTGGGAACATTGGAGCTCTTCATATACTTTCCAGCAGAAATCTCACTTATTTATCCTCTTACCCTTCCCTTCTCACCTCCTTATCTGATTCCAAATTGTCTCCAGCACCCTATTCCTTCCTTTCATTTTGCACAGTTTTCAAACATGAATACATCGTTTTACTTGTATAAGTATGATTGAACTAAGTCATGCATAATGATAATTAAGTGATTAATAATGGTTTAGTAAAATAGACTTTTTTTCTTAGATGGGATGTGAAAGAAATAAAAATAATTTAATTCAAGTTATCAAGAGCAGGCTGCCCCTAGAACTGTCACCATGAATGAAAACACTGTTTCAAACCTACCCCATTGTTACATTTAATAATAAAATTCAAAATGGTGACAACTTCCCTTCCTTTTCTCTTGATCCCTTTTTCACTAGACTTACAAAGCTATAAAGGATACCATATTCATTTTACCTTCATCTGTATTAGACATTCCTCTTATATACTGAATGCTATTTAGAGTTCTAAACCTTACACAAATACCTAATTTACTTCTAAGAACATAAGTTTTTAGAATAATTTTTCTATAGTTCAAAACTTTTCTGAACCTGTCTGTCTGTCTGTCTGTCTATGTATCTATGCATCTATGTATGTATGTATGTATGTATGTATCTATCTATCTAGTATTTTAGCTTTTGTGAGGAAATATAAATGTTAAATTATGAATTGCTTTAAAATATAACAGTAATAAATGGGTGAAGGTTTTTTTTTTAAGAGATTTTGATGAATGATTTAAGAATTCCTCCATTAATGACTAGAATCTGACTGGGTTAGTGAAGAGTTAGTGAGAAGAACAGGTTAGAGCAGACCTAGTAGAAAGTCAAAATTATGACAGAATGAAAATTCAGGAGCTAACATGAAGCTTTTCTAATAGTTAACAAACAAACCTATAGGTTTGCAGAATAATCACCTTTCAATGAATATTCAGTGGGTGAAAATGATAGCCTGTCACCAACTGGCTTTATCCAAGCTCTATTTTAAAATTGAGGGCATTTGATTTTTTTTTTTTTTTTTTACTTCAATCATCAATTTCTTTACTTCTTGCCCCTAAGATTTCCTGTAGAAGACTAGACCAAAATTTCCCTTCTAAATAGAATTTTTTATTTAAAAAAAAAACGAATGAAAAGAGGAGAGAGTATATGTATGTTGCCTATGATATTTGCATGACCACAGAGAAGTAACAAATTCTATAAGCCTGTTAAGAATACTCCATTTTCAAAATCTAATTTCCGGTAAGGGAAAGAGTGAAGTTTGTCTAAAGTTCAACCTCACTGCCACTACTTATTTCACAGATTTGCACAAATTATGATGGAATAAATTGCTGCTAAGGAGGAATTTCTAAGCCAGAGTAATCCTTTTAACAGCATTTACTTATTCCTAATACTTCAAGATATCTGCCATTCTGGGTGTGCAGTGAGAAACATACAGGCAAAAAGTCAAAGCTAGTGGTCAGAGACATCAAAGCCAGAAAAGAAAGATGAATTTTTAAAATCTTTGAATTAAACAGAGAAGTTTGCAACTTAAGTTAGAACTTTAAATTCCTAAGTTATGAAACAGTGAAACAGCTATAATGAGCATAACTATTCTTCAGTGTGAACTTTCTAAATTAAAGGAATAAATTGAAAATGAAACTTTGTTTCTTTATTCATCCAATAGTACTTAAGGTAATTTTCACAATTATCAATAACAGATAGAAGCTTTTTCCTTAGTATGTGAAAAATAAATATTCCTCTCAATTAATGTCAATGCAAAGGAAACTGAACATAGGATTAGAAACATTTTTTGTTTTGCTTAGTTAACAGTAGATTTTACTTAGGTAATTTGTTTCCATAACAGATCAATTAATTCTTCTTCCTACTTGAAATAAAAACCCTTTTACTTGAAAGTAATTCTTATATATAATGTACAATATATTTTTTTATTAGGAACTTTGAATTCTTCTTAATTTAGAGAAGGACTTTATAACTACTATAGAGAATGGAAAATTAGCTCACTGTTAATAAAATTTGATCTCTTTATTTTTGTTGAGGAGAGGTTATTTTAAGCTTGTAATCCATGGGAGGAAAAATAAATTATGTGTGAACAAGGTTAATATTGGGAACTGCTTTCAATAACTTCATCTGAAACCTGAAAGACTTAACATGAAACAAATAAGAACACATCTACCACCAAATATTGATGAGTTCTATTATATGAGTATTGTTTCTTTATAGGCAGTTGAAAATGTTGATGTATACTGACTTATGGATATAAAAATTTGAGCTCTTATTTAATAGCCACCTGCCAGTAGTTCAATCCATTTCACATACATGTACAATTTGTGATTCTCTCCTAAAATATGAAAGCTCTCTTTTTAAAACTTTTTCCAAATATTTAATATTCTCTCTGAAATTATATCGTGATATTTCTGTTCCCTGATTTTTTATTCTTGATCAGTGGCAGATAGAAAAATATTTAGTATTTATTTGATTCTACTAATAATAAAGTCCATAACTACTCATGGCCTCTGTAAAGACTTCTCATTAACAACTGCTGAGAAACAGATGAATCAGTGCATGCTTGTATCCACCAAAAAGAAGTTGATAGATGAAATAAACTTGTGGATGCAGAGCTAGAGTGAAATGCTGCAAACATATTAGCTGAGTTGATTTGGGGGAAAATTAAAATTGAATAGTCATTTATGCCTATTGAACTAAGCTTATCTAAGTCTCCTTGTAACCATATCCATTATAAATAAAACTTTAAATTTATATTTCATATATATTTACTCATAGCATTTGCCTTATTTCACCTTTCATAGCATTGCATTAAAGTTTCTTAAATATTTGCAAGTTGTATTTATTTTAAAAATATTAAGCATAACCAGACTGCTTTGGAATTAGACTTATTTGTGGGAAAGTAGAACCACTTGTTGCTTTGATTTTGTTTGTGCTGAGGTTGCTGGTTTTCATATATATACTCTGTTTACTTTTAACTTGTGTATAGAATTCTAGGCTATCCTTTTTTCCAGTACTTGAATGGTAGTACTCTGTTGTCCTTTTGCTTCCATGGTTTCTGACAAGAAATCTGCTCTAATTTTTACCTATATTTCTCAGTATGTTTTGTGTCTTTTTTCTCCATTATCTTTCAAGATTTTCTCTTTAACATTGGTCTCTAGCAGGTTCAATATAGATCTCTGTGAGTTGTTGTTTATTTATATTTAACTTTCATTTGAGTTCTGAGCATCTTAGATCTGTGGCTTAATGCATTTCATTATTTTTTTTAAGAAAACTCTTAACTGATATCTCTTCAAATATGTATTCATCCCTGTTACCTCTCTCTTCTCAGTCTAAGATTCCTATTAAATGTGTGTTACTCTTTGATATTTTCCCAAAGATCTTGATGCTATTATCTTCCTTGATTTTTACTTTCACATTTCTTCTACTTTGTGTTCTATTCAAGTTTCTATTTACTTATCTTCAAGTTCTCTTAATGTTGAATGTCAAGTCTGCTGACAATGCCATTGAAGAAATTCTACATCTGTGTTACCACTACTTTTAAAAACTTTCTAGCATGCTATTTTGATTGCTATTTATAGTTTCCACTTCTTTGATGACGTTCCCCATCTGTTTTTGCATGTTGTCCACCCTTTCCACTCTAGCCCTTGAGATATTAGTCATGTATTTTTAAATTTCCTATCTGGGAGTTACAATATCTAGGTCATATCTGAGCTTGCTTCTGTTGATTGCTTTATCTATTTTGTTTTGTATGCTGTATCTTACTTCCTTTGTTGCATAATTTTTGGATAAAAGCTCTAGATCACCTGTAGATTAAGAGGCAAAGCTAATGTTTATGCCTCAAAATGGGCATTTCATCCCAGCTTTATTAAGTTATGATTGACAAATAAACATTATATGCTAGAGGGGTACAGCATCATGTTTTGATATATGTGTACATTGTGAAGCGATTTCCCCAATCGAGCTAATTAAGCTATCCATCACCTCACATATTTACCTTCTGTGTATACATGTGGTGAGAACACTTAAGATCTACTCTCGCAGCAAACTTCAAGTATATAATACATTATTATTAACTATAGTCACTACACTGTATATTAAGTCACCAGAACTTATTATGAGCTTGTTTCCTTTGCTAGAACTTTAATGTAAATTTTTTTTTGGTCAATATAGTCATGAATCAAGCTATGTTTGTGTTTTATTGTTGCTATTATTAGAATCACTACCCTGCTGGCTTCAAATTGCTCAGGTGTTGCCCGTCTTTATTTGGGGGGACTGGATGGATGGAGATGTTTGCTCACTGTTTCTGTTCTCTCAGATGTGGGTTATTCTGGTGATTTCTGGACTCAAAGAGAATCTCTCTCTGGGCACTTGCTCCTGCCTTGAGGAATAAACTGCTGTTATTTTTTGCTGCTGTTTGTTAGTCTGAGTGTGGATCCAGTGGTGATGTACTCTCTTATCCTCTTTTAATTTCAAACTTAGGACTGTATTTCTGTCGCTGGGTCACAGATTTGAGGACAAGTGACTCTGCCCCTCCTCCATACATGCAGGGTATCTAATTGTCTGGGATTAGGATGGTTTCTACCCATCTCTTATTGTTAACAACTATTTTTTTCTCTTTTTAATCCAACCAGTATTTGATATTTTTCCAGTTTAAATTTTTTTTTAACCATGGGAGAGCTAGTCCAATATAATTTTCCTTCCATAACCAGAATTTAAAGTTTGAAATAACTGTACACAGGCCAAGTGAGTTATATAACATGTGGTCATATGGATATATTAACTTCCTAGAACAGACCTACAGGTGTGTGTGTGTGTATGTGTATGTGTGTATGTGTGTGTAGATCCAAAATACTCACTGCACAGAAGTCACATAGCTAAGATACAGAAGAAGTTAAAACTATGGAAAGAATGCCAAAGTTGTAAAGTTTATTGAACGTGAATATTTGCAGTCTATTTTAGGAGTTTGGTCTGCTTTCTAATCCAGAACTTGAGGAAAAGAATTGTCTTTTTGAATCTTTATTATATTCAAGGTGCCACAAGAAGTGATTTACATATTCATGTACTGTTCCAAAAAAAGCATTTTGCACTTACCCTAAACCATCTAATAGCATAGTAGTTTTAGACCTTGGGCATATGAATCTGCACTAATGTCTGAAGTGTCTGTTCCCTGAGACCAGTGTACTGCTAACTAGCTGTCCATTATCACAGATGTCATTGCAATACATTTTTTTACATTTTGGTGTCCTATTAACTTTTACTCTTGGTTGTTTTCTTTATAAGGGTGAATAACTTTGCTCTTTCAATCCATCCTAGAAGTTTATGTTTTCTAGGTATTTGATCTGTCTTGTGGAGTTTAGAACTATATTTAAAATAGTTTCTCATTCAGATGTTGCACTGAAAAATGGATGTGTTCTTTATTTAGATAGAAAGAGTAGGGTGGAGAACAAACAGGGTGCAGCATTTGTCCCTCTTAGTCAAGGTGAGATTAATGTATTCCAGATCTAGATCTGTTTTATAATATTTAATCTACACTTTGTTTCCAATGGTAAAACTCAGATTGATTTTGGATATTTTATAGATATTTGAAGTCTCTTTATGTTTAGCTATTAATTTATCTAATTCAGTATTATGCTTAATTTGTTTGGTTTTCCATTATTTAGAACTGATAAATTTTATGAGTTATAGGGGAAAAAACAACTGAATGGAACCTCTAAAAATAGATCTGTATTTAAATTTTTTAAATCAGGATTTACTCCATATATGCTTTGCTGAAAATGTAGAACCACTTTGAAATTCTTCAAAATTATAGCTTCATACATCCTTCTAAATTGTAAGTAAAAAAGTTACCTTGTGAAGTAGAGGTATTTACTTTTAATATTTTTAAGTAACGTATGTTGACAAAATGATTTAGGGGTGCTACCTTAATTGGAAAGGTTACTGTGATTCTCTTTGATTGATTTAAATTATAGAGATGCATAGCATTGAACAGATGATCCAGGAGTATATTGTTATTTTTAAGTGATACTCCAATTTATGTTATACCTCATGGAAATGTACTTGTTGTTTTTTTTAAACCATTTCTTTGAAGCAAAAAATAAAATATCATGTTAACTTTCAGCTGATCCATACACGTAGAATTTCTTCACATTTTATACTTTAGTTTTTACATGACATATTTCACACAAGTACTTCACAATAGGGTAAATAACACCTAAGTTGAGTATGTTGGTTAAAATTTCCATAATGTAAGAATTAGTAGGGAAGGAATCAAATGATCTAGTAGAGAATTACAATAGAATCATGAAGCTCTGGATGTACATTTACTAATCATTAATAAATAAAATCAAGATTGACCCAATTATGTTTTCAGAATCAATTGAGAATAAAAAGTAAACCTGAGTATTCTCTAAATGATAAATTATAGGTATGTTAACCACCTTGAATGTGAGGAATACAGAGATAAATTTAATCCAAAAGGTCTAAAGTTGATGCTTTTGCTTTGAGGATGAAAAAGGGCGTTTTTTTTCTTGATTTATTCTGGAAGGATATTTTAATATCCTAGTGTGTTCTTAAACATAGGCTACTCCATATTTATTATATTCAGTTTGGAGGAATTGGGGCATGGAAATAAAATATATTCAAATAGGAGAAGCAAGATCTAAGACAAAAAGATAGTGAAGATAAAGATGTCAGAAACATACCATTCAGTCAAGTTTGTCTAGATTTTTTTTTTACAACAGTTGCATTCTGTATATGATTTCTGTATATACATAATGGGACCATTTTATAAGTTTCCCAAATAAAATTCCTTTGTGGTAATTAGAAGTTAATTTATTCATCATTCATCATTCATTCATTCATTTCAGAAACACTTATAATAACACTTATTTGCTTGTTTCAAAACAAATGAAACAGTGATGAGATCTGTTTTTCTCCTCACATTCTCATAAACATCTTCCATATTATCCTTATCCTCCAAACTCCCACAATGCATGTAATAACTAAATTTAGCAAATATATCTCCAGGTAAGAGAATATACAAAACAAAAATATTATATCCATTCCATCCTGCCACACTTGCCACACTGAGTATGGTATGCTAGAGAGCAGTGTAGCAAGTCAGAAAGAGGACATGAAGAAAAATAATTTTCAAAGAGCAGAATAGTTGATGTGCACAGTGGGAGTATGCATTTTGCATACTAGATTGATTTTTGGAGGAAGGTATTATCTTTCTTGGTTTATGGAAATAATTTTGAAAATATAGGGCTGGAAAAATTTTCCACCTCTTTATTTCTGATTGATGGAGGTCTTCTGAATACTCTGTGGAAACAGGTTGAGGAAACCTGGGCGAGAAAGGGCAGACACTTTCTCTTCTCTCGGTTCTCCATGGCTCTCAGGTGGGTCCATTACACATTCTGAATTTCAAAGCTTAATGAGAAGGTTAATATGTTAGTCAGAATAATGGCCCCACAAAGATGTCCATCCTAATTCCCAGAAACTATTAATACCTAACCTTCCATAGCAAGGGAGACTTTGCAGATATGATTAAGTTAAAGATCTTGAGTAAGGGGAGTATCCTTGGTTATCCACATGGACCCGGTGTAACCTCGAAGGCCAGAAAAGAGGGGTGGAGAAGGATCAGAGTCAGAGAATGAGCTAAGACAGTCTAAGCAAAGGTCAGGGTTATGCATGGCTGTGAGTCAAGGAATGTACGCAGCCTCCAAAACTGGCAAAGTCAGGGGAGTGGATTCTCTCCTGGAGGTTCTAGAATGGATGCAAATCTGTTGACCCATTCTAGACTTCTCATGCCCAGAATTGTAAGAGAATGCAGTTGTGTTCTTATAAGCCACTAATTTGTGGTAATTTTTTTACAGCAGCGATTGGAAACTAATACAGTTGACTTAGAAACAATAATGGTTATACAGTGTGATGAATGTTATAATATGGGGAATGGATAATGAATTGGTGGCATAAAGAAAAAATAGGAAAAGCTTCACAGAAAGGATGATCTTTGGGCTAAATACTAAAATATGAGTAGAATTTAACTAAGGAAATAGAGAGGATGGACATTTTAGGCCTCATTTAATAGGAAAGAAACTAATTTCAGAAGAGAATTGACAAGCTGAGATAAAAGGGAAGGGTTATGGGATCTGTTGGAAACTTTAAGCATATGTCTAGAATAAGAGTAAAAAATCTCAAGGGTTATTGGATTATAGTTAGAAAGTCGTTTAAAATTTCTGTCTCTCGGCCTGTTTGGAGCTGTACAGGAATTAAATCTTCTAGGTTGTTTCATACTTTGTTATAATGGACAATGCCTCCCAGAAAAGCAACTATTAAAAAACAGTTCTTTGTTGTTGTTGTTGTTGTTGTTGTTGTTGTTTTTATTTTAATTTTTTTAATTTTGGGGGAGACGAGGTAATTAGGTTTTTATTTTTATTCTTTTTTTAGTGCTGGAGATTGAACCTAGGACCTTGTGCATACAAGGCAGGCAGTCTACCGCTAGGCTGTACCCTCCCCACAAAATAGTTCTTAATTTCTCTAGAAATGGAACTGTATAGACCAAGTAGGAGCAGTGGGTTAAAATACATTGCAAGCATTTTAATATCAGGTCAGAGAGTTTAAGAACTTCTACATATTGCAAAGTTTCCTTGAGTTAATTAAAGGAAAATAACAATATAGATGTTTCCTTCAAAAAGAAATTTTTGGAGACCTAGTGAGTAATACTTTAAAAACTGATCTCAAGTGTATTATTGACTGGGACAGAAATACTGATAATAAAAAAAAATAACAAATTTGGAATGATTTTTATATTTTTATTGCATAAAAAGTAAGTTAAAACAAGTTTTAATATACATCTATTTCCTTGATTCTAAGGCACGTGTTTTTCATCACTGAAACTGGGATATATCTTCCAATAAATGTGTGGCAATTATAATTAGCAATGTTTTTCAAAAATTTGTAGTGGTATACAAATATAATAAGATATCATCAGTGATGCCTTAGATTCAACAAATAGTTTAGTCCATTACGTCTTGATTTGATAATAAAGAAATATGATCTTAGTTATAGGTTTTTTTAGATGCCCTTTATCAAAGCAAGGAGACTTCCTTTTATTTCTAGTTCCTGTTTTTTTGTTTTAATATCAATGAATATTGAATTTTATCACATGATTTTCCTGCATCTATTGAAATGAGCATACATTTTTGTTACCATAGTAAGTTACTTTGACTTTTGAATGTTCAACAATGCTGTAATCTTGTGATTAAACCCCAACTGATCATGATATCTTAGTACTTTGATATATATTTGTGAATTAAATTTGCTAAAATTTTGACAAGATTATTGCATGTACAATGAATAGGGTTACTTGTCAGTAGTTTTCTTATCTAATGTCTTTGGTTTTTTATGAGAGTAATGCTGGGCTCATAAAATGAAATAGAACCTCTTTCATACTTTTTTAATTTCTGAGGGATTTTGCATATAATTGGGATTTTTTCTTAAAATTTTAGTAGTTTGCCAAGGAGATCATTTTGACCTAGATTTTTAATTCCGTTTTTTTAATGATGAATTTAATATATTTAATAAACTTAGCATTGCTCAGCTTATCTGTTGCTTCTTGAGTGAATATAGATGATTTGTGTCTCTCAAGGTAGTTGTCTATTTAACTAATTTATCAAATTAGTTGGCCGTATGTGCTTTAATTTTTTCTCATATAGGAAATATGCCCTTTTCATTAAATGTATACCTAAGCATTTAATCATTTTTCTTAATTTTGTAAATTGGCGTTCTCTACCATTTTGTCTCTGTTTATTGTTTTTGCACATGAGAGTTGCTAATTTTGGTTGCTAATTTCACGTTCTGCAACACTATTAGAAACATTCAGTGATTTCTTTTAAAATTCAGCTGTTACATATTTTTTTACTTCTGAAGTTTTCATGTGATTATTTTTATAGGTTTTTACTTCCCATGGATATATTTTATATTTGCCTTCATTGTCAACATGAATTATTGTAATCATATAATATGCAAGTACTATATAAATACTACATAATAAAATAGCTGTTTAAAATTCCTAGTTTAATAGGTTCAGCAGCAGTATTATTTCAAGGCTTGCATCCCTTTATTGTCTTTTCACTTTAGGATGGCTCATATTTCTCTGGCTTTTTTGTTTGTTAAGTAATTTTGGATTACATTCTGGCCATTGTCAATGATGTATTTTCTACTAGATTCTTTTATGTTGATCCATGAATTGTTTATGGTTCACATTAGCAGGCAGTTAGCTTGGTTGAACTTCAATTGAATATACTCAAGTCTGTAGTGGGCAGCGATTGAGATCACTAAAATTTTTTATGGCACAGACACCAGATAAGTTTTACTTGCACCATATATGTACAGATGCCCCTTATCAGATCAAGGAAGTTCTCTTTTTACTGAGATCTAGGGTCTCTTCTCCTGGCAGTTTCTCTTCTGATGTTTCTCCCTAAGCAGTAGCCCCAGTTTATTGGTCTACATACCCTAACTCCTTTACCTATAAAGAGGTTGGGATTTACATCAAATTTCTAGCCATTTCTTGCCTTCTGCTCTAAAGCTCGAAATAGAGCAAACAAAAACAAAAACAGAGAATTTGCTTTGTCTTTGTCTCCTGCTTGATGTTTTGACTTCCTTCAGAAGTCTGCTTGCTTTTGTTCAGTCTCCAGAGCACTTACAGTTGTGTTTTGCACTTAGTGCAGCGTTTATAGCTGTTATTTTCAGGAGGATCAATTTGTCAGGAACATGCTCCTTTATATTAAAATCGGAATTCTAATTTAGTAGTTTTTTTGAAATTTGGTTGACTTTCACACCTGGAAAGGCATACTTCTGAGAGGGAGATAAAACAAGTGAGAGACTTCTTAGAACTTACATAATTATTCGCAAGAGTTTGTGTTTCCATAAATTTAGATGTTTAGAGTAACTTAAACCAAATCTCAAGAGGCAGAGATTCCCAGATGACATCTGTGTTTATTGTTACAGTATAAAATACTTTAAACTTTCTCTACTGTAGGCAATATTGTCATCATATTATAGATAAAAAATGCTTAGAAAAGTAGTTGACAAACTCAAATTTCCGTAAATAAAATGAATTAGATCCAAGATCCTTACTCTAGTCTGTATGACCATAACTTTTCTGGAATACAAAAGTGAAATTGTAAGTATTAGTTTCAGCTCAGAGATATAGGGAGCTGGAAAGAACATTATTCCAATCTTTATTTCAAGGGTAAAAATCTGAACAAACTACAAATAAAAATAATCTTACTTGACCCAGTCAGTGGTTGGAGATTACAGGATACACTAACACAAATTTTGAAGAAAGACAGGTATCTTGAGGAAGAAACAGCAAAAGAAAAGCTGTGTAACTGAAGTAGATGCTGCAGTGTGCTGTATAAAGTGATAGGAAAATTAGCTTTTAACTAGACTAACAAAATTAGCTTTTAACAACTGCTAAAAGCCTAGTGTAAGCTAGCTTGAGAGTGTGAGGCCTGTGGGTACCACAGACATAGGAGCATTCCCATCCTCTTGTAGTTTTTGCTTCTATGAATACCACAAGTATCTTACATAGAAAATTGGTAAGAATCCACATACGGATTTCCTCATAGTGCTTGTTAGGGCAGGGGAAACAGCAATCACTCCTGAAATCTCCTTAGCGCTATCTTAGTTATCTTCGCTGCAGAGAAGTATGAGGGGCCACTAAAGGAATCCCTGAGGCACTAAAGGAATCCCATTGTGGCTAGGATGGGAGTGGAGGTTCTGCACTGAAACTTCACCCTGAGTCCTCTCTTCTACCTCCCTTCAGCAATAAAAGTCTTAAACTAAAGTTTAAAGAGCATCCATTTCATAACTTGAGAAACTTGGTAAATACTCATTATGTGAATTAATGGAGTGAAGGGGAGAATGAAGCTCTGTTTCTGAAGGAGGGGCATGAAACCTAGGTTCATAGTTCCTGCTTAAGACTGAGGTTTAATCAGAACACCAGAGAAAACCCTTCCAAGCCACCACTGGTAACTGCTCATTTGTGAAAATAACAGAATAATACAACTGGCATAGCAGCAAAAAGTAGACTTCCTTTGGCAAGCAGGACAATGAAAAGACCCAATTCAAGTAAGGGAATAAAAACAATGTATTCCTAGAGGGTTCTGAAGTATCTGGTACTCACAGAAACAAAATACTTTAAATCTGATTTTCATTTTAACCAAAACTTCAAAGCCAGCTCTATTGATGACTGGGTTAATAAAATCCTACACTGAAGTCATACCAGAAGGAAAGGTTGCTTATTTCCAAACATAAAAAATAACGTTTGCCATACTATCTACTATCCCATATAATATTTCTGTGTTTCAGCAAAACTATTATGAGACATAGAGTAAGAACAAGAAAAAGAAAGAGAGAAAGAGAGAGAGAGAGAATTCAGTGAGACAAAGAAATCATCATCATCCAAAAAAAAAAAATAATAATCAGAACAAGAATTAGATATGACACAAATGTGAAAACTATCGACCTGAGCATTTTAAATGGCTATGATTAGTATGTTAAAGAGTGTATTGAGAACGGCAGACACAATACAAGGTCAGACAGATGTTATCAGCAAATAGATGGAAAATATAAAAAAGAATAACATGGAAATCCTAGAAATCAAACACAGTAACATAAATGAAGAATTTCTTTAAAGCACTCATCAGTAGACTCAATATAGCCAAAGAAAGAGTCAGTAAACTTGAAGATAAGTCAATGGAAATTACCCAAACTAAAATGCGAAAAAGAATAAAAAGTTTTCAAATTATAGAGAATTCAAGTGTTAAGGGACAATATTTAATGGAATTTCAGAATGAGAAGAGAGAACAAGGCAAAATAAATATTTGAAGAAATAATGGCCAAGAAATTTCCAAAATTAGTAAAACACACTGAACTACTGATACAAAAAGATTAGAAGATATAAAACAAATTTTTTTTTTAAAAACAAGGCATATCATATTCAAATTGCTGAAAACCAAAATTAAAAAAAAAAAACATTGAAGGCAGCCATGGATAGATTTGGGATGGAAAAGCATTTATCACCTACAAAGAAACAAAGATAACAATTAAAATAGATTCCTTAACAAAATCTGTGCAAGCGAGAAGAAAACGATGTGACACCATTGATTGTTAAAACAAACAAACCAAAACCCAAAAACCAAAACAAAACCAAAAACCCTGTCAACTGTACCCAGTGCAATATTCTTCAAAAGTACAATAGAATACACACTGCTATATATAAAATAGATAAACAAAACATAAAAACCTCTCATTTATGACAGGAGAGAATTTTGAGTGCATTTATCACACTGAGATTAAAACTCAATGGTTCTCATAGAAATTATAGATGTCAGGTTGTAGCTTTAAAGAATTAACATTCTCAAGTAAGTTTTGGTGGGAAATTATATTTTCTTTAGACTTAAAAGACGAGACACATATCAGAAAAATAAATGTATGTCTATGGGTATAATTTTTTTAAAGGCATAGACAAATAAGCAAAACCCCCACCAAACAAATATCCAGGAAGCATTTGAGCTGCTCTGATTTAGGCTAGCCTGAAAAGAGACATCATTACCGAAATCACAGCAGTAATCATGTCTTTGCAAAGACAGATTAGAAGTCTGAATTATATGCAACAAAGTTTTATTAAGAATGATAGGAAAATCTGGAAGCAGAGCATATGTTTTCCAGGTGCACTGGTATAAGCCTCTATGGGCTGCTGCTAAATTCTTTAGATAGAATTGTCCAGGGAAAATTTGTACTTAAATTTAATGATTTTACCTGTGCATAGTGAAAGTTGTGAATCCATTTGCTGGCTTTATCTTTTTTTTTTTTAAGTATACATTTAAAATAAATTACTTGGTGGCTTTTCAGGAGCGTACGTTTAAACAAATCTACAGCATTATCACTTATTATTATTCTCAACTTTGAGTGTTCCATCCACACCTGTAAAAGCATATTTTGAATTTCACATTATAGCAATTTTATTTACAAAATTATTGGTGTTACAAAATAAAATAATACTGCCAGTCAGTTTTTACTGAATTGCTGTTTACCCATTACTGATCCCCATTTCTCTGTGCAACTACAAGGATTCTAAGAAAATACATGGATAGAAAAATAGATATATATATTATAATAATTACTTGAAGTTACAGAACTCTCTTCTTCCATAAATCTTAGAATATCTTAGACTTGTGACCTGATTAATTCTCAGTGCTGTCCTTCTCACTATTTTTGTTGTTGTTGTTGTTGGGGGAGGGGGTCATTTGTCTTTTTCACCATGAAGGGAACTCAGTAATAATCAGGAGTCTTTTCCTTTGCATTCTAAGATGAATCCCTGTGTCTATTATTCTGCATTCTTAAATATTCATTGAGGATCTTCTGACAGAGACTGTGCTGTGGTTGAGAAAAATTTTAAAAATAAAGCTTAGCAGATTGTTCAGATGCAAAAAGAGTTATAGGTGTATAAATTCACGGAGTGTGAAGAAAACAGAAAATGATCATTATTACACTTTTGAAAGAGAGACAGACTGTCCCTTGAGAATATTAGGACAATTAAAAACTTCCATCTACAAGGAATCCAGAAAGTTAGCATTTATTATTCCTTTAAGTTTTCATGAACATTATGATTTAATATGTATTTTGAGTAAGTCAGGCACATAATACAGAATTCAAATGGACATAAGTTTATATCATGAATACTAAGGCCCCTGCTCTCTGTCAACCAACATTCAATTCTCCATCTGAAACATACTTTTTTTTCACTAATTTTTTTAATCCACCCAGAAATATTCTATTTAAATACAAACGTATAAAGCTATCCTTTCATTTTTCACACCAGTATTTGCTTTCTATACACATGTATAGAAATCCATGCCTTGTTTTTCTCACTAAACAATGTATTTTAGAAGTTATTTCATATCAGTGTATACAGTATCAACTCATTATTTTTAATGTCTGTTTATTATGCTATTGAATGAGGTACCATGATATATTTCACAGTCCCTCAGATGATAGGCATGTAAATTGTTTCCAAGCACTTGGTGTTATGCACTAAACATCCTGGTGCCCTATTTGGAGTGTACTTCTAGGACAAATACCCTAGAGAGTTATGTACATTTAAAATTTGAAAAGTATTACCAAATTGCCCTACAAAACCTGCTGTCAACCTTTATTCTGTAAGTAGTGCATGAGAGTGTCTTTTCCCTAACAAAATATTTTATTACATTTTTTTGTTCTTTGCCTATGTGATAGGAGAATAACCTGTTGCTTGTAGTTAGTATTTTCATGATTTTTATAAGCATAGATGAATATTTTTCATGTTTATGACCTTCTTTTCTTTTTCATGTTGAAATATTGGTCTTTTCCTTATTGACTTACAGGAACTTTTATACCACGATTTATTTGAGACCACGACATTCCACTTTAGTGCTGCAGATTTTAACTTGAAATTCTTTCAAAGATTTTATCAGTAAGTCTAGTAGCCATAGAAAAACCCAATAATATTCATGAGCCATGGCTGATTCTTTGTAACATTAAACTTCCTAGTGAGCTTGATTGTTACCAGGTGAACAGTGAAACAGTCTTGCTTGCTTGTGTTTTAGGCTTCATTTATCATAAAATTGCTTTGATCGTATTTCTTCCCTTTTAGGTTAATAGAAATTAATAATGGTATACAGTAGATTTCCTATGCCTGAAACAGACTCGTTTCTCATGTAAAATAGTGACTTGAGAGAACCAACTCCAGTTAGTTAGGAAGGCAGCTGTCATTAAGTAAACTTTCATGTATAACATTTTGGAGCTGATGCAGGATTCTGAATTATCAATTATATTTCATAAGTTTCTGGGTACCCTCCTTAATGTTGCATTTTTACATACTACATCTATAACCTGGTAAAGCATTGTTAATTTTTCCTTATAACCCCTAACAAGCCATGAGCCAAGAGGGCAAGGCTCATTTGTGTCTTAAGATGGAAGAGACAGACCAGTTGTGATTTTTCAAGAATATTTTCCTAAGGGTGAAAAACGGGAAAAAAATTGTTTTTCTCCAAACAATCAAGGGTTTACAAAAACTTTCTGATAGCAAGAGCTGATCTATAAAACTTGAGAGTTACCGTTAACTATTTCTGATTAAAGCAGAATTGCAAATAGTAGTCATCAATACAAATGAATATAAGGTGAACAATACAGATTGCTTGCTCTCCCTCCCACTCTACTCTCACAAACAAAACATTTTGTTTATTTTTCTGATGAAAATCATTATCTACTCTTTTTAATCTTAATTCCATTATTTTAGGTCACTCATTAACATCTCCTGTCTGATTTGTGGCAATAATCTCTAAATTGTTCTCCATCGTGTATTTTTTTACCCTTCAATTCAGACTTCACATTGCCAAGAGAGTTACTTTTTAAAACTCATACACATGTTTATCAGTAAACAAAGAATGCTGAAACCAAGGCATCAGTGGTTGCTGCCATCCCCCAGCCTCTGCAGCCACTCACAATGGTGCCCTCTGAGCAGACTCAGAATACGAAAGGACAGGATACTGGCCCTAGATAGCTAGATGCTTGTCAGAGGAATGAATTCAATGAGCCCAAATGTTTGCTTCCTCCCATATATAGAAAAGCACTAAATTCTTTAACTTGAGATGCCTGGTTTTCTTTAGATAACAAGTAATCTTTTATTGTTCCAACTACCTGGTCTTTGTTGTAAAGCTCCTATATATCCTAGCTCCTCCCCTACCTCTTTGGAGCAGTCCCTCAGAGCAATCTGAGGGGCTGTCATCCCAGCTCTTGTCCTCCCGCCAAATAAAACATAACTCTCAAAAAATAAAATAAAATAAATAAAACTCATACAAATGAAGGTCCTATTCAACCCTTTGATTATGCTCTTCCCTCGCCTTCCCAGTTTAACACACACTCCCATATCTGAACTTATCAGCATGACAATGAAATCTCTTAGTATTTTGACCATAACCTGGTATTTCTCATCAGAATTGACTATATTCTAATCAGTCCCCATTAGTACAGGTTCACTAAACCATTTATCCTTTTTCAGCATATCCTGTATTTTTTTTTTTTTCTGGACTTTGCTTTTGCTAATCTGTCAACCTGGAAGAACTTTTCCACTTAGTACAATTGTACTTAAAAATAGCTGATTTTTTTGATGGCTTACTGTCCCAGGAATTATTTTAAGGATTTCACACCCATATCATCACTGAAAAACATAGGTACTATAATTCTTCACATTTTATAAATGATAAAATTGAAGTATGGAGAGGTTAAGTAGTATAGACTTAAATGTAAACCTGGATTTCAAACCTGGCATTCTTTCTCTAGAGTTAGAACAGGAAAGACTGTGTCTTGATTATCTTCTTATCCTTCACAGCATGTTATACATTATTTGTATGGTGCAGGTTCTAAATAAATGTTGTTTAAATTGAATGTTTTATTTAAATTATAATTTGGGCTTGAAAGATCCAGAAAATTAACCTAATTATCCACTTGAGAATGTCAGTGTTGTCTTCACCCATTTTTGTTGAGATGACTTCTTCCTTTTTTCTTAAATATTTCTATTTTGACATTTACAGTCACAGCAGATGCTAATGCTAGAAATCCAAAGACACCACAACATAGCAGTTTAAAGAACAGGCTATGATGACCCCAATTGATGGCAATTACTTAGAAGGGGCTACAGCTAGTAAAGTGACATTTAACCAAATTTGCTTTCCTTTAAGGGGAATTTAGAAAATATAAGAAGAAAGCCATAATTAAGAAAACTGACCTTGTAAATGTAGAGTGCATGCAAATGTGGTTAGAAGTAATTGGGTGACATCATTTTTCTGTGTAATAATCTTTATTTGATAAAGTTAAATTCTCTATCAATTTAATAATCATTTATATTTAATCACAAACTATGATTAATATTAAAAGGAAACTGTTCACAGCCTTCATAGCCTTTATGTCAGTTGAGGCCTAATGCAAGTTTCAGGTATAGACTAAGATTTGTCCTGTGGAAATGGAAATGGAAAGTTAAAAATAAAAAATGCAAATTAAGGTCAATGGAATCTCTGCCTTTCCCTAAGACTTGTAAAATTAAATATCAGTATCAAAAATGTGTAAAAGTTATGTATCTAGGTAGTTTTTTCAATATGGTAGAGATTCATTTGGTAGAAAAAAATGTATTTTTGTGTGGTTTTTTTTTTCATGTTAACCTTTCTTAAATAGCTCTTTTGAATATGATTATTCTTTAGAATAATTTTATTCTGGCCTAACTTTCTTTATACCAGGGTTATATATTGAATTATTTAGACTAGGGTTCCTCAACCTTGGCACTATTGACATTTTGGACAGGATAACTTTGTTATATGGGGCTGTCTTGTGAATTGTACGATGCCTAGCAGCATCCCTGGTCTCTAATCACCAGATGTTATTAGTACCCTTTAAGCTGTGAAGACCAAAATGTCTCCGAAAATTGCCCGATGTCCTGGGGAGGTAAGGAGAGAGCTCTTCCTGCTGAAAACCATTGATTTATATTGACTCATTGCCCTTAGAATATTATTTTAGTCATTCCAAAGGATTCCTTAAAGAGAGCATGCTTTCAGGGAATAAGACTACATCCCCTACCTTTTTATCATTCCCTTTCTGTATTACTTAAAGGACTCCTGTCCCTCACCTCCTTTGGTTCCAATACATTTCTCTTATTCGATCTGACACATAGAACACAGGTAGCATGGACACCTCTCTGTAGTGAATTACTAACTACACATTCAGACTTTGATGCACAAGTAGCTCTATATTTAGATACTATGCTTCATTCCAGGGTAGGAAGCATTAATGGAAATAAAATGACACAACATGAGAGTTGTTGGTTAAGTTTTATTTGGTGCAAAATGAGGACTATAGCCCGGGAGAGAGTATCCTGGAAAGCTCTGAGAAACTGTTCCAAAGAGGCAGGGAGAAAACTCAGTATTATATACAATTTCAGTGAAAGGGGGGCACGTGCAGTCAAGCACACGTTTAGGCAGAGGCTTGCTGCTAGTCACGAGGAGCAGATGTCACCCTTAATGATTTTAGTGCTTTTCTAGATATAAGGATATGCGACAGTTGGGGTCATAAAATCTTCTCCTGAAAATACCCAACTATCTGAAGGCCCGTTCAGCCAGTTTTCCCAGAGCACAGAGTGCCTCAATCCTGACCTCCATCCTGAACTGCTTTCAGAGTATGTTGGAAGTCAGTGGCTGCAGTGGCTCATGATTTAATCCAAGCAGAGTTAGATGGCAAGTGTCAACATGATCCAGTCCTTGCAGAGGCAGATAGCAAATGCCAATTTTAGTTAGCAGAAACAGTGGGTGAGCCCACATCTCAAGCCCTTGTCTTTCAATAGCATGATAGCAGGAAGTAGTGAAGCAGCTCTACCTTGTGAGTTCCTTCCTCTCAAGCATCAGCAACTGTTCACTGTCTTATTTGGATATTATGTATTAAAGTAATGCAGCAAAAACGTTGACCCACCTTCTTTTTAGACAGCCGCCTACTACCAGGGGCAGTCTCAGCAGGTAGATGTATAGCCAGGGAAGAAAGGAAGCAGCAAACCACCACGGCCTCCCAGGATATTGTCATTTGCTTCAGAGGCAGTAGCTGCAGCAGCAGAGACCTGGAGTTACAAGGATGCAGTCTGAGTAGCCAGTAAACACAGATTATATGGAGATAGCATTCAGGTTTCTTAACACCTTTTATAGCTTGTGTTTGTATTCTTTAAAAATAAACTCAATATACATTGTTCAAGTATCCATTTCACTAGTTCAAACAGTTACTGGTTTTCTTTTATAGTCTTCCTCCTTTTTTTTTTTTTTTTTTTTTTCTGTAATATTGATTTGGCCCTTTGGGTGGGAGGAGAAAAAAAAAACAGCATGCACAGCAGGTCCTCTCAATGCTGAGCACTTAAAATGCTATCAGATCTCCCAGCAAATTAGTGCTCCTTGAATGGGGCATTGACATTTCCCTATTTAAACCTCATTCCCTTAGGGAAGATTCTGTCACCAGGAACCAGGATCATTAACTGGGATCTAGATCTAACTACTGCATGGTATCATCTATATCCAAAAGGTACAAATGGAAGTTTCCAAATTTTTCAGGATGACCTTTAGGATTAAAACACGTTTCTTTTTTTTTTAAATGCACTTGCAGCCTCTAGTTTTGCAAAGTGACACTTTCTAATGATAGAGGGTAATAAAGTGATATATGATAGCATGGTAAAAATGTTGACCCCATACATTTGTCAGAATAAATTTTTTTTTAATTCATTTGATCATTATTATCTGCCTCTTCTTTGTGACTTGCCCTAATTGCAAATGTAACAGTCTAAGAGACTCTCTTGATCCTGCTTACTTATTTCTTGTCATTTAGTCTTTGGTTTTGATAGAGTTTTTATTTTAAGGTAATTCATTTCATAGATAGAAGAAATTCTTAGTATATCTCTGACTTATGTTAGTCAATTACAAGCACAAATCAAAAGTCATACTGTAGAGACTAGGCAGCACCAAGGGTTAAGTGTACAGATTTTGGAGTAAAGAAGATGAATGTTATTCTAGTTTCACCACTTCCTATTTGTTTGGCTTCAGACAAGTTAACTGCTGTCTCAGAGCTCCATTTTTTTTTTAAAGGCTGAGTCACCATTGCACTACATAACTTTAGACATCACTTTAAGTTTCATGAAACTTAATCATGAAATATAAATCACATGAGAATGTCAAACCTTGTTTTCCCTAAAGTCCTATCTATCTCAAATATTCTGATTCTCTGCTTCTATGTATTTCAGTTTTTCCATCTTCCAACAGTAGGTAAACATGTTGAATGGTAATAATTTTTTTCTCATTGCCTAACCCCTATGTCTAGGAGAATAACTCAGTTTTAACTGTTAAGGATGTATGTGTGTGCTCTGTGTATGTGAGTGCTATGTAAAACATTTGTTTGACAAAAAGTAAAAAAATAAATAAATAAAAATTCAACTCTTTACTAAAGCTTGAAAACCAATTTCCAATGATTTTTTCCTGCTAGAATTCTTCAAAAAAAATAATTTATTTTCTTTTTTTAACCTAAAACTCTTAGGGTCATGGACAGTGTGAGAAATAAACATCTGAATAGTTGATCAAATTTAGCAAGCTAGAGTCATCAAGTAGGTAGAACAAGAGTAGCAATTTGAAGCCAGGGTTTGAACAAGGGAGCAGAGAACCTAAAGATTGAAATAGAGTTTATCTTCCCATAGCTTTCCCTGCCTTCCATGGTGTAGAACAAAGGTGGGCCTCCTGCAGATAAAAGCATCAATAACAGCTTGCATATAAGAAATATAATGCTGTAAGGTACACTGGGTTATGAATATGGAAAATCTATGTAGGGAAAAGTCAGAGAATTATTTATGATTAACCAGAATTGTGTTATTATTGTTCTGTTGCTAATTGAAAAAAATTGAAAGAAAAAAATGATCTGTTTTTCCTCCCATGTTTCCCTTTACTTTCATACTACTACTACATTCACAACACTTCTGACACCAGATATGTGGCGGTTTTCCTCACACCAAACAGTTCTCTGTGACACCAGCTGGGTGTCCTGCAATTTAACTCAATTCTCAACCTGTCTAACTGGAGATAGCATCAGGGACAAAACTGTTCCTACCCCACATCTGAGGCCAGTGCAAGTCCATATTGTCACTTATAAATCTGAGGTTTCCATGGCCCTCCTAGGGTTTGATTAATTTACTAGAGATGCTCACAGCACTCAGGGAAACACTTAGTTTAGGAGTTTATTAAAGGATATGGCAAGTGAAACAGATGAAAAGCCAGATGAAGGGGTATGTAAGGGCAAAGTCTGAGCACAGACGCTTCTGTCCTTCTGTAGTTGAAGGTGTGTCACTTTACCAGTACATGGATGTTTTCATCAATCTAGAAGCTCTCGTAATCTCATACTGTTGGATTTTACGGGGTCTTCCTCACACAGGCTAATCAATTATTAACTCTATTTCCAGCCTTCTCTCCCCTCTGTGGAGAATTGGGGATGGAGCTAAAAACTTCAAGCACCTAATCATGACTTTTGGTCTTTCTGGTGACCAGTCTCATCCAGGAGCCATCTAAGAATCTGTCCCCAGAGTTACCTCATTAGAACAAAAAATGCTCCTAGGACTCTTATCCCTTAGGAATTTACAAGAATTTTAAGAACTCTATGCCTGGAACAAGGACAAAGACTAAATATATATTTCTTATTATGAATCACAGTATCACAGTCCATCCCCTGGTCTTCTAACAGGTCTTCCTTGTTTAAATAAAACAATCTTAAAAGTCAAAAGATCCTGGCATTACTAGAGTTCTATTCAGGTGTTAATAACTGTCTAGTCCATCATCATATGAAAATGTCTCCCAGGGCAAGGCTATTCAGGTTTGCAGGCTTCCTTTTGACCTTATCAGTTTCCAAAAGATGAGTGGTGTCAGCAATATATGCCTTCACTTTTCCAGGCATCTGGTATAATCCAGCCAAGAGACAGTGTCATCCCTTGCTTTGAGTCTCTTTTGAGGTGTTAATGTAATATGAAATTTCCCTCATTACATAATTTATTCCTTTACCTAGAGCTACTGTTTTTCCTTATCTCCATTTATAGCCAAATTTTTCCACCTGTGGAAGGGACATTAAGTCTGGTCACTGTGCTGGTCTGGATTGCGTGCAACAATACTAGTCTAGCAAGTCCCTCCCCGTCGCTGATCATGGTAGTTTCTGTATGTGGCGTAAGAGCTATGTATGCTTATTTTCTAGCTACCTTCACAAGAAATAGTGGGACAGACAAGTAGCCAACCGTAATACAGTGCATGACAGTTAATCGGAAAATGATACAATTTTAGTCAATTAGGAATTAGGCAAAGTAAACACAGCTACTATAACCATCTATTATCCAGACAGAATAATTTAAGAACTGAAGCAAATAAAACATTCCCTCCAAAACAGTGGTTCTTGCCTCTAGCTGTATTTTAGAATCAGCTAGGTTGGGGGAGTTGTTCATAAATACTGAAATCTGTGCCCCACCTCCAACCAAAGTAGTCTAACATCCTAGACGGTATCTGGACAATGGTATTTTACATATATATATATATATACGCTTTCTAATTGATTCTAGTGTGTAGCCAGTTTTGAGAATTACTAATGTAGGAAGTTTATGTGATGAATTCCTCCAATGTGAATACATACTGGTTAAATTTAAGTTAAACAATTATGTGGTTAATTACAATTTAATGAATACAGTTGCTATGTTCATTTTGCTTTGTACTTAAGCAATCTGTTGAAATTCCCATGATCTCAGTGCTTTTGTGAATCAGTTCTGTGTATTTTAACACTACTGTTTTGCTATATCTAGCTCCACTCTCATTTATGCAAAGTTGTGTCTACATTCTGTTGAATTTCAGCCATTGCAGTTTTAAGAGGTTCAAACTCTAATGTTCTTCAACTACTACTTGTGATCCAAATCACTTTTAACTCTGATATTTTTTTCTTTCCATTTCCTTTCCAATTTGCCATCTTTAGGCTGCAAGAGGAGAATTATTTGGTGCTAAAATAAAATTCCAATTTATCATTGTAGCTAAGAGAAAAGTAAATTAGTGTATAACTTGTTTTTTGACATTTCTACTTTATTGCAGAGAAGCATGTGAATTCAGTTAAATGCAGTTATGTCATATATCTAACTAATGTGCTTCTCAGGAATCATTCTGTACACACACTAATATACAAGCAGTGTGAACTGTAGGAGTCATTTGGTTCTATGTACAGCAAGATCTCCAGGTCACAGTAAGAAGCTGAGGTTTATGAATTGTTAAAATATCTTCAAAGATTTGTAGTGGTATTTCAATTGTAAAACATAATATTACTATGCAATTATTGACTTAGCTTCAGGATGTACTTTTTTCAGAATCATTAGAATTATTCTGTGGCATTAGAACAACACCTAGAGTCTTTTTTTTTTTAACAAAAGTTAAAACTGATTTAATCAGACTGCAACAGAAACAGATGCAAGCTGATATAAAATATGAAAATAATTTGTTGTATTTAAATTGCACTCCTTTCCCTAAAAGTGCAGAGCGATTTTTACATGCAATATTATGTTATAAATCCTCACATCATTCCTCCAAGGCAAGGATTCATTATTTTTTTCATTTGACAAGTGGAGGTTAAATTGAGATTTTAAGTTACTCACCTAAGGGAATGCAAAATGTCCTTGGTGGAGTCAGCAAGTTCTCTCTGCCTTTCAGAGCAATATTCTCTCTTTTTCTATCTGTTATGCCACTTGAACAGCGTAGTCAGTCATGAGCCCTACTATGTTCTAGCAAAATTCTAATATTGAGGACAGATGCAGCAGAAATCAATACAGCAAAGATACATGTACACAAAGGTTGGCAGAACCATTTTTTGGGAATGGTCCTAAACTGGAATCAGCCCTATTTGTGAATAGGTAGATTTCAGTATATTCATAACATGGAATATTATTCAGCAATAAATAGAAATTAAATAATATGCAGTCACAGGTGGATTTAAAAATAACTGTGTTAACTGAAATAAATTAAATACAAATGAATACTTCTGTATACTTCCATTTATAAGAAATTTTAGAGGTGCAGAACTGTGACAGAAAGCAAATCAGTGGTTACTCAGAGCAGGATGTGGGGGAAGTGGATTGATGTAATTGACATGAAGAAAACTTTTAAACTAATTTAGCTGTTCTGTTTATTGAGAGTGGCAGTACCAACATGTATTAATTATGAAACCAGCCACTTAAAATTACTGAATTTTATTGTAGGTAATAGCTTAATAAAATTTTATAAACTTGAATTGGCGTAAGTCATTCATAATGTCTACTTATTACGTTTTTAAGGTATGTAGTGTCCACAGTGTTTCCAGATTTAATTCATTGTTGACTATGGTTACTCCCTTTCTCTTTGTCTTCCTACTTTCCACCTTTTTCTTTTCTAATTATTCTCATCAGAATTTTCCTGTTTGATAGTCTGTTGAAAGAACCAAATTTTACATTTTTTCATCTTTCTGATTATGTGCCTTTCCAGATCATTGTTCTTGTGGTTATTATTTTCTTGCTTCTAGTGCCTTTAGGTTATTTTGAAATAATTTTTTTCTAATACATTGTGATAGATGATTAACCCTTTATTTTTTTCTCTAGGATATGTATTTTAAAGCTATGCCTTTTCTTCTAGACACTACTGTATCTGTATCTCATAACTTATATGTAGTATCATTACTTTTTAATTCAACATATTTTTGAAGTGTCATGATCAGAATAGTTAATAGAATATTGAAATAAGCCTGTTGTTATTTTTGAAGATTTTCAGATTCTGTTTTCCCAGTCATCATGGCCGCCTTCTCCCTGGAGTCAGTTTCCTCCACCTGCAGCCTTAGCTGCAAATCTCTAGTATGATTTAGAGGTTGAGAAAAGGAAGGCTTTAAGAAATGTTAGACTAATACTGTGGTTACACAACATCAAAGTCATCCTTGCACCTCTCTTTGGAGTCTGCTTTTGCTCCTGCCTTGTTTCTCTAGCCAGGTTTTATTGACATAGTACAATTGTCTGAATTTCAAAAGAAATCTACCAGATTTTCTCATAAAATTTTAGTGGACAAGATGGAAACCTGGGGGGAGGGGGAAGAATGACAGTTTATCTCATTGTATTCTAGTCCAAAAATATCATGAGAAAATCTGCCAGATGATTGTTTACATTCTGATGTATTATATTATATCAGCAACATTTGGCATGACTCGTTCTTCATGAAGCGTGCTGGATCCTGATGATTAGCCTGTTTGTTCTTTTTTTTTTTTTTTAACAATATAACATTTTCTATTGATTTATAATCATTTTACAATGTTGTGTCAAATTCCAGTGTACAGCACAATTTTTCAGTTATACATGAACATATATATATTCATTGTCACATTTTTTTAGCCTGTTTGTTCTTAAATGTTCTTTAAATATGCTTTGAAAATTACTCTCTGGAGTTCTACTGAGATTCATCTTCAAATCCTTAGAAGTTTAAGAAATCAACTTTTTTTTCCCTAATATAGAAAGACTGAACTTATGCCTAACTTTAGACTTCTCATATCTCATCCTCATGGATTTACAATATTAATTTCATCATGAGCCACAACTTGCACCCCCAAGTAACATAAGCCTAGTTTGTCAGAAATGCTGTTTGTGACTGGTGTGGTATGGTAGATTTTATTATGTTCAAAACTGAATCACGTGCCATTCCTGTAAGTGGTTAATATATTCCTGCCCATTGCCATGGGCTTTACTTGTCTTTCTTTTAAGGGTTATAATTCTCACATCATTGTCTTGGCCTTTTACTTACTATGTCTAATGCAATATGAGAAGAAGTACACGTGATAGTTTTAAACTAAAGCTTTGAATCGTTGAGTGTTTCTGCTAGCTCTCTTGCTCTTCTCCTCTGCCATGAGAATGGCACAGTCAAAGTAGGGCACCTTCCTTCAGCCTAGATCCCAGAATAAGGCACATGAGGACGAGTCATAGCTATCCCCTGCAATTGCTTACATGGAATGTTATAATGTGGGTGAGAATTGCAGAGTTGCTATAATGTCAACGATATTTGAGATCTTTTTGTTAAAATAACAAAGAAGAAGAATAGTTTCATTATCAAAATTTATCTTTCAAAATGATATTCTTGGTCATTGAAGAAAGAAACTATTGGTAATTATTTTAAAAGCATTTCCCAGTTTGGTGCAGCCACTATGGAAAACAGTGTGGAGATTCCTCAAAAGACTAGGAATAGACTTACCATATGACCCAGGAATCCCACTCCTGGGCTTGTATCCAGAAGGAAATCTATGTCAGGATGACACCTGCACCCCAATGTTCATAGCAGCACTATTTACAATGGCCAAAACATGGAAACAGCCTAAATGTCCATCAACAGGTGACTGGATAAAGAAGAGGTGGTATATTTATACAATGGAATACTACTCAGCCATAAAAACCGACAACATAATGCCATTTGCAACAACATGGATGCTCCTGGAGAATGTCATTCTAAGTGAAGTAAGCCGGAAAGAGAAAGAAAAATACCATATGAGATCGCTCATATGTGGAATCTAAAAAACAAAAACAAAAACAAACAAACAAACAAAAACAAAGCGTAAATACAGGACAGAAATAGACTCACAGACAGAGAATACAGACTTGTGGTTGCCAGGGGGGTGGAAGGGGGGGAAGGGATAGACTGGGATTTCAAAATTGTAGAATAGATAAACAAGATTACACTGTATAGCACAGGGAAATATACACAAATGTTATGATAACTCAGAGAGAAAAAAATGTGCCAATGAGTGTGTATATGTCCATGAATGACTGAAAAATTGTGCTGAACACTGGAATTTGACACAACATTGTAAAATGATTATAAATCAATAAAAAATGTTAAAAAAAAAAGCATTTCCCCTTACTGGGGAACTGTTGGTAATGCGACTTTAGTAATTTATTTCATGCTTAAATTTATCAAATATTTTTACGATGTATCTCAAAATATTGTATTACTCCCAAGGGTTGCAATTTAGTATGACTGGGTTCATGTTCAATAAACTAATGCTGAATATGTTGATTTATGTAACTATATTTTTGGCTCCTCATTCAGTTCTTTCATATAGAATGCTCATGGAACTTACCATCTTCCTGTATTATAGGAAATATGACTCCTGTTGTAAAAGTGTGTAAACTATGTTTTGTAAGGAATGGAGAGAGAATTGAGGTTGGTTGGTTGAACAACCATTCTGAAAAATGTTGCACTTATTGTAAGGGATAGAAAGGACCCAACTTTGTTCTTTCTGTTACCTCAGCCTTTACACTCTGTTCAATATACTCTGGTATTCTACATATTCTGTGTGTCCTTATATTCCCCACCACTCACTGTAGATGTGTTTTCTCTCCCTAAATTGTCATCCCTTCTTTCCAGCTGGCCTTTAATGATAAGAACATACATTTAATGCTTATATTATTTATACAAAAATAGTTTTCTCTGTGAACAATTGGGTGACAACTTAAGGGTGGGAAATAAGGAAAGCATGGGACTAGGAGGATTCCTGGGCACTGAAGTAATTTAAATTGGCAATGACAAGTGAGACAAGTTTTCTTACTAGTCCTTACAATAGACAAGCTAAAGGGAGAGCTGAGGTGAGTAGTTGGTCTTGAGCTATCCCAAGTGGGCATATGAAACTTGTAAATGGTCCCTAGTGATACTTTATTTGTTTCCTTCATTCTTCTCTTATATCTTTTCTTCAATATATTTTATTTTATGTACAGTTATTAAGAAGTACTGGACACTTGGAATAGAACAATTAATTAGGTAAAATGATCCCTTTATATGAAAAATTTAATGTGCATTGACAGAGGAACCCATGTTAATATAAAGATTCAATTCAGTTTTTCCTAAAAATAAATTTGTGTTGAGGGCTGAACAGCCCTCAACCTGTTGAAGGAGTTACCCAGACAGAAAATAGATTAGAGAGATTATAAAGAAATAAAAATTAAAAGAAGGAAATCGTGGTTGAGGATAGATAATAATGTTCTAGGAATAGAAAGAATCCTAAAGAGGAAGGTGGGGATGGGCAAAACATAGTGACTGAGGGAGAGAATGGCCTGAGATCAGGGTGGAGAAATGACGAGAATCTGACTGAGCTGGGAAGGATTTTGGATCATGTTCTGTGAGCATTCAGATGTCTTTGAAATAATGTAAGCAAGCAAGTAATATAAAATTTTCCAAAAGATTATGTTGAGAATAGAGTTGAAAGGAAACATAGCTGATGAAAAAAAATTACGATACTAGAGATCTGGTTAAGAATTCACCTAAGTCAATTTGGTCATGTAAAGCATTTAGGTTCTTTTTGATAATGAGACAGATTTATGGTTGAATAAGATTGGTTGGGAACTTCCACATAAACTTGCTAGAAGGTTACAGTGAAATTGTTTCAGATTTTTTTTGAACACATTTTGACAAGCAACCTTTTCTGAAAAATCAGTGAAGTCTCAACACTTTTTTCCTTTTTGGTTCTCCCAACACCACTGATACGAAAGGTTTACAAGGCCAATGAGACAAAATTCCAGAGATAGGATTCTTTTCTCCTCATTATCTTCAAAAGACAGTAAGAAATTATCTATGTCTGTCCCTCTGTCCCTGTCTGTCTTAGATAGATAGATAGATAGATAGATAGATAGATAGATAGATAGATAGATAGAGTGAGTTCTACTTGAGGATCAAGACTCAGGTAGCATTTTCAAGGGTTCAGGATATAGGCCTCACTAAATTTGTATATCCTGTTCATAAAAAGAAAGGAACATTTTTCTAAAATATGTTCATAATCCATATATAATAAGCACCAAAAGTTTATTTCTTATTTCTAGCATCTGTTGTGCTAATTAACAAACTTGTTTGTTTATCATAGTAATTAATAAAACCTCTTCTTATTCCCTAGATATGGCCAACAGCACTTACAGCGGCCTAATAACTGTATTTGGGGTGAAGCTTTGCTGAGATCACACTAGTTTGCCACCACTGGAGAGTTAATTCCTGATTAGGAGAACTGCCGACACCTGAGTGGCAGCCTTAATTAGTTACATTTTTCCTGCTAAAATATTTTAGGATGAAATATAGATGTTGTATTAGATATCTAGCAAAGAAATAATAAAACCTAAGCTAGAGTGGTGGCAGTGGAGATAAAGAGGTATCGAGACTTGAACCTAGAATTTTCTGTGAATTGAAGTAGACTAACCAGCCTGGAGAAGTGAATAGTTGTGGATGGTGATGAAAAGAAGTAGATCATAAAGCAAGATTCATGAAAGGAAATCTGACTTATTGTTTATTTTTTCTGAGGGTTCATTAAAAGGCCAAAGTAGTATAATTGATAAAACATATGGAGAAAAAGGAGATGAGGGTGGATCCTAAGTTGTCCAAGTGAGCTAGTGGTCTTAATCCAAAATGCATTTGCTTCCAGGATTGCCAGACTTTCTATCAGAGCAACTTTTGTCAATCTATTACGAAGAATATGTACAGATATTGAAATATGCTTTCAAAATCCTAGATATAAGGAAAATTTCCTGTATAGGTTTTGAGTTACAGGTAGTCCTCCGCTGGAGGATAATGTTGCATATTATTTCATCTCTTAATTTCCTTGATTTTTTTCCCAAGTTAAATGCTTTGCCTTAAAATGGTTCTTTTGAGTTCTTGTCAGTGACCTCATTATTTCCATGCTGATTTATGTGGTTTTAAGAAGGAAAATGGAAAGGAACCAAGAGAGATAAATAAAACATGTCAGTATGGGGTACTATAAAGATTTTTATTGCCACTTGTTTGAGAGGCGCCCACATAAAACAAAGAATTATTCCAAATGCACAGAAATAAATCTTTATAGCAGAGTACATGCAAAAACTATCAAGAAATAAAACATGCACATGTATATGTGTATACATGTCTGAGTAATGTATATATTATAAGTTGAATATAATCTTGCAGTTTTACTACTTTAAAATTTTTGTTTTATGCTCAAGTTTAATGCTTTGTTGTATGAAGAAAAATTTGTTTCTCTTACATTTGACTCAGATTCTCCTTTATTAAAATAATCTTCCATATTAAGTCAATTTATATCATTTAATACGTGATGTCTATAAATCATTTAATATATAATATATATATATATATCTAACACATCAAAAACTTTTCTAAAAAGAATTTTGTAATGTGTATTTCAAAATACAAGGGAAAAAATTCCCTTCCCTTGACATGCTCCTTTTTCTTTTCTAGTACGTATTAATTCTCATTATTAATTATATTCTTTGCTCTCTTTTTTCTTTTATCACAAATACTAACCTTTTAGTTTTCTGTTTCCTTCTGATTTCTTCCAAACCATAGACTTGGTTATATCCTTAAATACAGCCAGTATTTCATGGCCATTGTGTGGTATTGGGTTTTCTATTATTATAGAATAACAAATCATTAAAAATCATTATTTCTCATGATTCTGAGTTGATTGAGTGATTATTATGCTTCATGTGGTGTTGGTTGGCTATAGAGTTGACTGAAAAGTGCAAAATATCCTTTTTCTTTCAGCTATCCATGTTGGTGCTGGCCACCACTTATGAGTTCAGCTGTGGTTGTTAAGCCTTGGTTTTCTTACATGTGGGCCTCTCCAAATAGCTTCTTTCACTTTATTTTAGCATTAATTCCAAGAACAGGTGCTCCAAAAGAACTAGCCCCATTGTGCACATGCTTATTAAGTCTGCATGTATCATACTTGGTAGTGTTTCACTGGCAGAAGTTAATCATATTCCAGGTTCTAAATCAGTGTGGGAATATGAATACTAGAGGATGGTTCACTGGGGAACCCAAAGTAAGACTCTATCAAGGTCTGGAATTTGGAGATGAAAGTTTTGTCATATACAGATTGATAGTTTCTTTAATAGTTTCAAGTCAATAGCTCAGGAAAAATGATTTAAAAAACACAAATAGAAAGAATTTGGATGATTCCATCTTTAAGATTATGTTATGAATCCTCTGTTCACTGTATGATTCATAAGAGAAATACTATGGAAATGCCAGCATTTAAAGTCAAGATATCTTAAACCAAATGTCCTTCAGAAAGGAAAATAATATTTAAGCTTTAATTATTAATGTACAAATTTTAGAAATGGGGGAAATGGAATCAACACTTTTGAGCATCTACTATGGGCATTATAGCCTCACCAATGTAATATTATTTACTTATCAAAGCATTTTTAGAAGAAAGTTATAATTTCCAAATTTTATTGAGGAAATTAAAAAAAGATTTGGAACAGTAAGTATCCTATAGTTTATAAGAATAGTAAATAATAGACTCAGGATTTTGTCAGTATTCAAAATCCATGCTCTTGCTACTATACTATGTTGCCAGAAAGAAGAAATACATGTAGTTGAGCCTTCATAAGAACACGAATTTGAAATGCAGGTAAACAGTGAAATTCTGGTAAGAGGCCTACATGCTTCTGTCAAATCCACCGCTATCCTGTATCAGAAGCATGTTTGCTCTCAACTTTTTGACTTACTATATAATTTCATATGACAACAATACAGTTTCTAAAAAGACATGAGGTAATTTACAGTCAAAGTCATTTTTGTAAGGGCAGCTAAATCACATGCTTTTTTTGCCTTCTTAATTCTAAATTCTGTTTATTTACAGTCCGAGATTGCTAGATGTAGTACTTTACTGCCTAATGCAAGTTTTTAACTACTTTCTATAGCAAATTCAGACCAAGACCAAAAATGAGATAAAATAAAATGAAGAAATAGTAAAAGAACGACCCAAAAGAGCAGTGTCATTGGGACTCCAATTTATCTCCCTTATGGGATTTCAGAGTTACAGATACTACTTTTAAATCAAACACACTAACTTCATTTCTATCATATGACAACATCTCTTCATTTTATGTGTTTTAAGTGGTTGACAGTAAGGAATTTAAATGAATTCTGAAGTGTCTCATCTTTTCTAACCCTTAAAAGCAGCATTTAGTGCTTCAAAGAAGAAATTAAACTCTCAGTAAAGTAGCTATTCAGTATATTCAGTTTTTTGACTTTCATGAGGCCATACTTCATTGAAGAGACATCCTCAGCACTAAAAGCTCCAGTAGTGAAATAACACCAGAACTTAGAATATAAATAACTTTAAAAGCTTTATCAAGGAAATCCCAGATAATGTGGGGCTAATCTCAAGTATGGTCTTCTGACAGTTTCATTTGGCTGCATTCCAGTTGATTAGGTAGAAATTCCACTGACCTGAGCATTGAAATCATCGTCTATAAATAGGATTTAAACAAACAAACAAAAAAAGAACTCTAAGATTTTGTTGATATTAAAACGGTTTCTGTTGATTAGTTGCCTGAATTAAATATGATTCCATGCTGGTGGGAATCTTCTGAGAGAAAAGAGGAGGGTTTTCCATTCTTACAGTATTGCTTTAATTCCCTCCTGAGCCACTATCTTTCAAAGTAGGGAAGAGGGGAGAATGGAGAGTTGTTAAGCAGGAAAGAAATGTGATCTTAGTCACCCTCTGGATTTGTGTCCTGGCTACATTAATGTACCCTAAGGTGATGAAATCTATTTGCATAGGCCTAGCTTTGTAGTGCACTCTGCAGTCTAAATAAAGTAACAGCAATGCTGGACCATGTAATCCTATGTTAGTAGTTCTAAACCTGTAAGTAGTCTCTCCTTTTTATTTTCCCCTTGGGAGATGATAAAGTATGAGTATGAATGCTAGAAATACAGTATTAAATGACCTTAACTATGACTGGTTATAATATATTTGGGTGTAGTAGTTGTAAATGTTAAGCTCAGTAAAATTTACTGGAAAAACCAATAGAGATGAATAAGAATTAAATCAGAAAAGCTCTGCACATTAATAAACAGAAGCTTAGTTTATTTACTCTGAAAAAGCATCTGGGAATACTGGAAGATTAGGACAAGAAGAATAGAAAGAGGTAAAGCCCTGAAAAGTTGTTTACCTCCTCATATATGCTGGAATCAACCTTCAACTTGTAGGCACAGATGTCCTCAATTTTCAAAGTGCTTATAAGAAGAGATTTTTATTCTAGTCCTTAGTAATTTACACATGTTTTAGTGACTATACATAGGAGGCTTCAAAAATCTTAAAGTTCTTTCAAAATAGAAAACAAAGTTGTTTTTTCTTTTTTTAACTGTCAAAATATACTTGAAAGAGATTTGGAATGTTGGCATTTAGGAAAGCAGACATCAATTCTCTTCTTCCTTTTAAAGGGCATTTAACACAATTAGCTGTCTTTCTATAAAAGAGCAAATCCCAGGTGCAGCAATGAGCTGCTACAACCAGTAGCTTCCTGAAAACACATCTGGTACTAAGAGGAGAGCTACAATGTGAAGAGGTGTACATAAGATGGCACTCTTAATTTTATTTAATCCATTATAAAAGAATTGAGCTATATGATTGCTGATGAAGATATGCATGCTTCATATCAAGTTTCTCCCCTGAGGGGAATGAATAGATGTAGTAACACGCTTGCCTTTACAAGGGTCCCAGAAGTACATTAAGGGCACTTAGAGGCAAAAGTAAGTGGTTGAAAACTAGATTTCTTTTGAAAGGGGGTTTCAATGGACTTTGAGCCATATGAGACTTAAAACAAAATTGGAAAGTTTGTTAAACAATTTACTACTGCTAATAGCAAATAATGGCACAATTTATACTATTTACCTACTACCTGACATTGAATACCTCTGAAAACAAAGGGAGTGAGATATTTTTTAGAGTGGTCTTGAGGTAATAAGCTCCTATTTGTGAATTACAAACCAGAAATTTGCCTGAAGACCACATTGTTTCAAATCTTCTAACTATGTATTTAATGTTTAGAAAGTATGCAGGTGGCACTGCTCTGGTCATTGTGAAGCAAAAATGTATGTGATGAAAAATGAGAAAAATATGTATAGTATGTATTATATCTCATTGTCAGTGGGAAGTAAAATTCTCTTTTGTACTTTCAAAGTAGAACTGAGCTGGATATATCAATTAAGAAGTAAATAAAAAGGAGCCACCAAATGAAATTATACCTTGTATGTATAATTATTATTAATATTTGACCCCCGACATCTGAACTTTAACTTGCTCTCATACTCTTATGGCATATCCGTCCTAAACAAGGTAAACAAGGATGAGATAAAATTCTGTTGGTGTTGACTTTGGATATGCCATGACAGAAGCAGGACATCTTTTTGTTACACTTATGAACAAAATGTGTGATAGCACATTAATAATATTAGTAAATATCAAATGTAATTTGTGATCTATGAAGCCCTATCCCAAATGATAAAGCAAATTTAATATAAGTATAGCTTCTAAAATAAAGGGATTTACAATGATTATTAACTAGAATTGGTAGAATCAGATGAATACCATCCAAGACAGAAGACTTCCAACATTACATTAGATGTACTATTTAATTAGTGTAGATTGAGTTACATAAAATTTTATTTCCTTAAATTGACCATCTGATGTCAACTCTCCTGTTTCTTTTAAATTGTGTAGCATTTCAAAGCAAAACAAGAATGAAAGAATGAGAAACAAATAAAGTTGAGTGGGTATGTCTGCCTCTACATCTATGCTAGATGTATTCCATTCGTACATTTTAGTTGATTATAAAACTCATAGATAACATAAAGGATTCATCAAACCTTGCTCACATTCCATTATGAAGGTTCTTCTAGGCAGTCTGTTCTTCTGCTGAAAATGATAACTTCCTTATGTTTGGGGTACCCATAAAGAACAGGCTTGGAAAACTGACACCTATAAATAATCTATGGATTCAATAAAATCCATTTTATTTAACTTTGTGAAAGTATAATTCTCAAAAGTGAAAAATAACTCTTCATTCAGTTTCCAGATTTGGATTTCTAATAACATTCTCCAGTAAAAGTAAATGGTTGATTCTTGTCTTGAGGAAGGTAGTATGTGAGATGAGCCTGCAACATCTTGTAGTGGCAGAAAATAAGGAAATGCTCACACGCACACACACACACATACACAGAGTATGTCATAGGGACACGGGGGTAAACTGAAAGGGCTCTCAATGACCAAGTTAGAACAAATTAAGTAACAAAATAAATAATGTATCATTGGATTATCACCCAAGGTATAAAATAAATATCCATGAGTCCATAGTAATATAAATAAATCATTGAATTAAAAAATGGGGAAGGATAGATAAATCTCCTGTGCAGGGTTCCCAATACTTTTGGTAGATACTTCCTCTGAAAAATGTGGAGCAAAACTCCTCACTCATTATGTGGGACCTCCACATCCTTCCAAAGAGTACAATATAAGAGGGAGAGAGGAGTAAATATTCAGGGGAGAAACCTGACAAAAACTACCTCAGCCAGGTGATTAAGGGCAACAACACTGGCAAATGATGCTGAGACAATGTAACTTTGGTATGGTATGATGAGGGTGTCACTGCACCTCAATAGTTTTCTTCTCAATAACCTGTAACCCCAGTATAATCATGAGAAGAACATTAGACAAATACCATTTGAGGGACATTGTACAAAATATCTAAGACTCCTCAAAATTGCTAAAATCATTATTAACAAGGTAAGTTGTCAAGTCTAGAGGAGCCTAAAAAGACATAATAATGACATGTACTGTATGAGATCCTGGAACCAGAAAAGAGAATTAGGGAAAAACTAAGCCATTCTGAATAAAGTATGAACTTCAGTTAATAATATGTTTCAAAAACAGCTCATTAGTTGTGACAAATGTACCATACCATGATTTTAACAAGGGAAAGTGAATGAAGGATGTATGGAAATTGTTTTATCTCAACGACTTTTTTTATAAATCTAAAACTGTTGTAAAATAAAGCTATTATTTTTTAAATGACTCTAAAACATACAAATTGAGATTGTGTCAGACTTAATTTGCTTGCTAATAAGGAATACATAAGGTAGTAAGTTCTGTTCGAAGAGAAAGAGGAAAGTATTTATAGCCACTGAAAGAAGTAAGTTTGAATAAGATTTCTAAATTAGATAAAAACTGGTCCTTCAAAGCAATAAAAGTATAAATTTGGGGGTTATTTTATTCTATAAATTATTTGCATCTTTACTGAATGAAATTAGACAAGAATTACTTGCATTTCAGTTGTTTTTCCACAAGTTAACATCATTCCTTACAGTTGTGAGATACCCTAATCAGTAGAAAATAGCAAGGCAGATGAAGGGACACACCTAGAGATTCATCACATAAAGCATATGAAGTGAACCTTTTTTCTACTTTCAAGTTTTGATAATTCTTCATAGTAGTTTGCTTGAGTTGGTTGCATAGAGAGAAATGATGTTATATAGCTAGTATCTTGCCTATATCATTATGTTTTACAGTGCAGTTTTTGAAAAGCACATAGAAATTATTTCACAATTCTATCTATCTATCTATCTATCTATCTATCTATCTATCTATCTATCTATCTATCTTTAATGCTATAAAACAATAACCATTTATTTCTTATGTATCTGCTGGTAGGTTGGGTTTCAGCTTATTTAATCTAGCTTGAGTGGTCTTGTTGCTAGTCATGGATCAAATTCAAGTCTGTTCCATATGTCTCTTGTTCTTAGACCACCAAGCTACTTAAAGTAGATTTGTCTCATTGATGATGCCAGATGGTCCCAGAAGGTGAGCAGAATCATGCAAGACCTCTTAATGCTTAGTTTCAGAAGTAGCATCTATCATTTTTTCACATATACCACAATGACAAAACCAAGTTCAGCATCTTTGGGTACAAAATATACACTTCTCATGAAGATCAGAATTGGGGAGAAGTAAACTTTAAGTGAACAATAATCTAATATACTATAATGTTGTATTAGAAATTTTGAGTGTAATGTACATTTTCAAAGCAAAGTTTTTATTTCACAATTTTATTAGATATTTTTTCCCCAGAACATGAGTCATCAGTTTTCTTTTTAAGCCTTTAAAACATGGTGATGTCATCCTAGAAACAAGAAAAATGTGTTCTACACATGAATTTAGTTGCTTAGTTTAATTATTAAAATCTAATAAAGAAATATTATGATTCATTAACACTGTTTTCCTTTAACCTAATCCCTGAAATACAAAAGATATAAATTTTCCATGCAAACGGATTGTTTAGAAAACCCTAGTGTTACCTGAGTGAGCGTTGGTTAAGTACTAATGGGTTTGTGTTGAAGGATAGCATTCATAATTCTGTAAAACACAGGTAATTAAATGTAACAATTCTCAGAGGAACAGAATCACAGATTATTTCAACTCTGTGTGGCCTACCAAACTAAATAAGTAATATGAGAAAAGAAAGCATAAAAATAACATATTTCATTGTATAAATGTTTGGAGAACATTGCCTGAGAACAGACAATGTTTAGGTATAAGAAAATATTCCAAAGCTGTGTTCTTCTGGGAAGTTCCAAAAGGCTAAGTACCTTTTTCTGGTCTAAAACTATGTCACTTATTTTGTGACAGAAAAGTACTGTCCAGGCAAAACTACACATGTCTAATTGAGCCTACAGGTGACCAGTTGCAGGTGCAACTGAGTTGCTAATTTGTACTCTTGGCATGCAAGTTCCAGTGGTTAATTATTCATAGTTGCTTGTGGGTACAATTTAGTTTCTTGTGCAGTTTTTATGCCTGTTAGGTGATTATAGGCTCAAATCTTAAACTCATTTGGATGGATGATGTGACTGAAAAGTTAGCTTTGAAATCCAGGAAAATTTGCCTGTTTTAGTAATAACTAGGGAAACAATTTATAGATTACTGAATTGTATAAATTTGTCAACATGTAGAAGAAAACACAATTAAAAGGATAAAGGGATTGAAGGGACCACATGGAATGACATAATTTCATTTATTGGCAGCTATAATTTCCTTTCATTTTTACAGTTCAAAATTCATTAGTTATTGTCTGGAAAAATTAGTGAATTGGAGCAACCTAAAACATATATCACTGCTGAATTCGTCAAGTCAATCTTAGTAAAGGATTAAGAAAGATGGATAGCTCTATTATGAGAATTATAAGTTTATGGATGTGGAAAAATGAATATTAGTGAAAGTATATGGATATTCTTATCTTAACAACAAAAACAGTATATTATCATCTTTTTCTATTTACTAAGGAATTTACGAATCTGGAGAAGTCATTCAACATTCCTATGTACCTCTTAGTATCTAGTTTAGACTGGGAAATCTCTGGGTACCCATGACAAGTTTTCTGTTTATCTAATTAATACATAGGAAACCATATAGCCTTTATGTCATAAGTGTATCTCTTTAACTTGTTCGTGCAACTTTGTACAGTAGTTATTTAGAAAAAATTCCCTTGGACTTTTGAGTGGAGATAGTATTTAAAGTTGTCTTTCCTGGTGTCACATGTAAGGAGAAATCAATTTGGGGTACTGGCAGGTCAGTATCAAAATGGAACAGCTACCAATGTATATGCAGTATACTATGCTTTTTGTCATTTTAACTTCACTTGTTTAATTTGTTTTTCTTATAAATAATTCAAAGGAAAACCATTTGATTCTGAAATGGGTAAATCAATTAATGATTGCCTCACTATTTATGCACCTTAGACTCACAAGCAAATGCCAGTCAATACTGAGAAACTGTTAATTACTTCATTTTAACTACCTTAAAGAACAATTACTATTAACTCTATGAGTATGAAAAATCAGCAATCCCCAGGTTTACTGATACAAACTATAATGATATATTTATTGCAGGGGGCCTTATAGTTATCTTCCGATGAGGCATGCTATGCAGTTTTAAAGGAAACTATAATATTTTATATAATAAAGACAATAAAAATATCCTCAAAATAATTGCTCCTTTAGAATGGGGGGAAGGATGGCTTTCTTTCAACCTATGTCCCAGGCTGACAAAGGAATTGGGATATTCATGCAAATGATGAAAATGCAAAGTAGTTGTTTAAAGTGCAAAACATTTTTTTTTTATTGTAAGCATGGTTAGGTTTTGTTTGACTGATTCCTTGTGTTCAAAGCCTCTTTCATAAAACAAGCATGGCTGTCTGCCTGTTCCAACACTTCTTTCACTTCTAAGCATCCATTTCATAGAGTATGTACATAAAACTGTCTGAAGTGGTTTTAAAATGCTAACTGTACATGTTTTGTAGAGTCCAATATAAAAATCCTGATATTCCTCCCTGAAGGTAATGATTACCATGTTTCTTTATTTTGAGTTTCGTGTTTGGAAATCACTGTCTTAACATCTGCTCCTTGAAGTTCTTTCCCTTAAACTTATGCTGACCTTCCAGCCTGGCAACTAAAATATTGAGTCTGAAATCTGACAACCTAATAGGTATGTTGGACATTTCATAGAATAACAAAGTGCCTGACACATGATAGAACTCAAAAATATTTCTTGAATTTGATTGAGATGTGAAATTCGAAAAAGAGTTGAAGTTCAAAAATAAAATTGAAGTCTTGTATGAAGCATGAATTATCTTTCTAAAAGCTAGCAGATAGTAAACTTTTGCTTGAACTCCTCTGATACAATGAACTTGTTCTTTTTGATCAGCCTTTCATTGGATTAGCATATACAGTTTCTAATTTCAGAGACATTCTCTTCTTCCATAGAGTGGATTGTCCAATAGCATGGAGTCTTGGCGCATTAAACAGAGTTTTTTTCTCATTCTGATTGAGTACCCACTCCCTACTTCCTCCTTTTTTTTTTCTTTTTCTCTTGTAGAAATTTTAGTAAAACTGAATAAAGTTTTCTTATTTAAGGAACAGATATTGAACATTTACTATGTAGCAGATAGATGTCATGTTTCTACCAGAAAAATAAGATAAAGTGAGTCCTTGAACTCAAACTTGAAGAATGTAGGGGCAACAAATAACTACATTATTTTAGTTTGGCACAAGGTTGAAATTGCTATAATAAGGTTACTATATAATCTAATAATCTAGGTAGATGAACCCAACTCAGGTACACAAAAGGCTTTGAGAGGGTAAATATTTAAGCAGCGTCTTGAAGGACCAGAGTTGTTTACAAATTGAAGAGAGGGGAATTAAGCTGTCAGATATAACAGTGGCTCAGGCAAATCCACAAATCTGTAAAGAGCCTGGCTCATTATAGAACATGATATTAATTCTGAATAGCTGGTTTAAGGTTATTAAGGAGGAAGAAAGCTATGGGAGAAGCTGAAAAAGAGGGCTGAGAGGGGATCCAAAGGAACTATATATTATGCTGGTTGTTTTAATGTGAAAACAGTAAAGTAATAATTGAATATTTTTAAATAGAATCCTGGTAGTAATTGATGAGGGTCAGAAAAAAAAGTAACAGGTTAAACAAACAAATGTACAAACAAAAACATAGAGATAATCTAGAAAATATTTAGCAAATAGAATGAGAAAGACCTGAAAAACAATTGAAATTTGAATAAATAAAGATAAGAGCCTAAATGAGCAAACTTCTCAATTTCTAGCTTGGGTAACATTGGGAATGGTGATGTAATTCTTTATATAGGGAAGGCAATAAGAGGAAAGAGATCATGAGTGATGTTAAGGGTGAGTTCAGTTTGGTACATTTCCAGTTGAGAGCCTGCTAGGTCATCTAATTCATAAGGAAGGGATTGTATTTGGAGGAGCTTAAACAAAGATGTAGCAGGAAACCAAAGGAGTATTTTGAACTAAAGGGTTGTGTGATAAAAATTTTGATTATAGGACAAAAACTTTAGAGTAAAGAGTGTAGGATTATCATCAGAAAGTTGTATTATTCTGAGGCAATGCAGTGTTTAAAATACATATGTAACTATTGTATTAGTAAATATGTAATTTTTTATATATATGTAAGGAAGGTAAAATATATATGTAACTAGAGCTCAGGTCTTCTTTATCAAATTCTGCCTATTCTCTCGGTATTAGCCCCAGTCAGGCAAGTTCTCTCTCTTTTATTGTCGTCATGTACCCTGAGCACACTTTGCTATTCTTAATGTTTAGAATGCTCTCTTCTTCCTTACTCTTTATGCAAATTTTATTTATTTATGAGCTCAACTCATGTCTTATCATATCTATGATAGCTTAGAGTTTATTTACATTGTCATATAATGGCTTTATGTATTTAAATCTCATTTTACCAACTAAGATTTTAAGCATAAGGGCCCTTCTTAAATATCTTCGTATCCTCTTTAATGCCTTCATAGGTCTAAACATATAAGTCCCAGTAAATACTTGCTGATTAAAAGAAATATTGGACTGGTTGCCTAGAAATAAAAACTTAATGTAGAGGAAGGAGATGAACAAAGATGAACCACTTTATCTCACGAGTCTGATTATAACTTGGAAGTACATGCAAATCTTTATAAAAGGATGCAAGGTACTTTGCTAATCACTTAGAAGATTGTTGCTTAAGGACTTTAAATCACTTGCTATAGATGGGAGAGAATCAGTGCAGCTTCCAGACAAGGAAGTAATGGGAACAAGAGTATATAGGATACTTCAGTTTTATTTTTGTATTCCAAAAGATTCTCCTTCAAGAGTAGCTCTAAAAGAGATGTGCAAAGTGGAAGGTCTAGTGACACTCTCAGGAGAAGAGTGATAGCCCATCTTTTATAGATTTGTATCATTCCACTCAGTATTGTCGTGAGTCAGGCTAGGAAGCAGGGCACAGTTTCCTTTCCTTACATGACAAGCTGAATCTTGCTGTGGTTTGCCCAAGGTCACAAACCACTGAAATGAAAATCAAAAGTGGTCTTTTGTGCTGTTGTCTCCAATAAGTGACACTTCCATTTGTGCTTCAGATGGAGGTATATTTAGTAATACAAGAGTAAATGTATACCTGTTGTAATTACATAATCCAAATGATTAACAAAAAAATTAACTCAAAAAATTGACTTCTAAATTTACTTTTTTAAAATAAATGTGTTCCTAAAGCTAATGTTATTTTGCCTAGATTGTGCCTGAAGAGCATTCTTCATAATCCAAATTGTGAAGTACTAAAAAATAAGACAATATAATAGAATACAGACAGATCTTTAGCATTAATGCTACAGTTTTCAAGACTGTGTCATTAGTTTAAAACAGCGTAACCAGAGATCTCTTAAAATGCATGGATATATTGATAATCAATGTTTCATAATTTATGTATAGGAATACTAAACTGGAAAGATACAACTTTCCATAAAATAAAATTATTGAAACATTAGATGAACTTGCATTGTAATACACAATGCAAATAACTAGGTATATATGATATTTTATATTGTTGGTTTCTCTCCATTATAATTATTTTTTCTAGTATCATTGTTAAGTAAAACTAATACATTTATTCTTCCAGTACTTTTCTTTGAATCAGCCATTGCCAATATCAGATTGGAATGACTACACAAACCTGTTAAAGTGAAGAATTACCTAAGGAGGAAAATCTTTTCCAAAATGCTATTTAAAGAAAAACATAATTAAAACCAATGATCGATGTAATTGTTATATCTTTATTACATAGAAACTTTATTTTTGAACACTGAATTTCCTTTGGACTCAATATATAAAGGATCAAAACATGACTATATATGACATATGTGGAATCTAAAAAAAAAAAAGACACAAAGGAACTTATTTATAAAACAGAAACAGACTCACTACATAGAAAACAAACTTACGGTTACCAGAGGGGGAAGGGAGTGGGAAGGGATAAATTTGTAGTTCGAGATTTGCAGATACTAACTACTATATATAAAATAGATAACAAGTTTACACTGTATAGCACAGGGCACTATATTCAATATCTTGTAGTAACCTATTATGAAAAAGAATATGAAAAGGAATATATATGTTTATGTTGAATAAAATATTATGTTGTACACTAGAAATTGACACAACATTGTAAACTGCCTATACTTCAATAAAAATGGAAAAGTTAAAAAAATACATTTTCCTTATAAACTGTTAAAAAAAAGTAATGAACCAGAAAAGAAAATAGTCATTTCTTAAAAGATCACATTTTAAGATATTTTAAGGTATAGATTTGATGTTTAATCAGAGGAAACTATGATGATTGTTGTAAATAGTGGTTAAGCGATATTAAATGAGAAAATCAGTAATGATGTTTTGCTGAAAGATCAGATTTTATTAGTAATGATTTCCCTATTATCTCAGATATGACAGGAGATTAACATGAAGCTTGGTGCTTAAAATTTTCATGTCATATGACTTTACTGATGGTCTAATTTATAGCCCAATTAGTTAATTTTTCAGATACCATAAGGTGAGGATTGCAAGGAGAATACTTTTTACATACCCATCAGTCATACATTTTGAATTTTATTCCACTTAACATTTACTAATATGATATGAATTTATTTTACAAGTTAGAGATCTTCTAAGATATCAAAATGCTGTGGTAGCATCAAAATACTGGAAAAATTATAAGTGGTCAAAAGATAGTATAAAAGAGTAAAGTATTCTCCATAAGAAAGAGTAGGCTATGACGCTAAATACGTTTGTGAACAAACTATTCAACATCATAGAAATATACGTTTTTAATAATCTTTTTTAGTGAGAAAATGTTTGCAGAGTAAAAACTAAAACACTTTATGTTTCCTAATTACCATATGCAGAATGCATCATTGTTTAAAAATTTTTGTCATTGGTAATTGTTGGGAATGTTTATATTTGTTTTGGATAGATTATTATTTGAGAGGATAACTTTTTTTAATTCTAAATTCTCTTCTATGTCTGGTTCAATGTTCCATAAAAGTATTTGGTGATGGTTGCTGAGATTAAAAAACTGTGTAATATAGTACTTCTAAATTCACTCAAATTCACTTACATTAAATTATCAAAAATGTTTATAAAATCAATTAATATTTATAGTAAATATTATTTTTATATGATAGATGCAGTGAAAGGATACAAGTAGTCAGGATCTTAATGCTCCAGTTTCAAAAATGATAATTATATAAATATTGTACAATATATTGTTGGGGATTAGGGCAGGCAGCCTCACAATATGCCACAATGGTGTATTGATTATTTTGAATTGAGTTTGAGAAGCAGCGGATGCAAGAAGGAAACTCTGACCCTTCCTTCTCTTTCCCCCTGAAAGCGGGAAATAAATTTGCCATGTGAAAGGTGCCCCCTGCATCTGGAGGTAGAAAGACACCCTGATTGCCTGAGATCGGGAATTCAAAGCTAAGAAGCCTGCATAACAAATCTTGTTACTGCTTTAATTTACTAGCCGAAGCCCACATTCTGTTTTGTTTATTCACTAATTAAGCACCCAAAACCTAAGTTGCTTTTTGTTCTGTAAATTCCTCACAAATTCATTGTTTGTCTGCAAAGTATAAAAGCTGTCAGTTTTGGCCACTTTTTCGGTCCCATTTCTATTGGACTTCCGTGTACATGAATGAATTAAATTTGTTTCTTTTTCTCCTGTTAATCTGACCTGTGTCAAGTTTACTATTAGTCCAGTCATAAGAACCGAAGACTGTTAGAAGGGGATATTTCTTGATTCCTGACAATATAGTTTGGATCTGTCCTCAAAGATCAGAGAACATTTGGTTATTTGGAATAAAGAGAACATATTTGCAGGAATACTGGTAAAAGGAAGGCAAAGCAATTTCAAAAAACTGCCTAGACAACGAAGGAATGGAAAGATATATTTGGCCAGTAGTGAGCATAAAATGTGTCTGGAACAGATCATTCATGTAGGAGATCCATCAGAAGTAAGATGGTTTGCAGCCAGATTATTGAGGTCATGAAGGCTAAATTGTATATATTTTACTTTATCCAGAAGGGTTTCAGAGCCATGAAATATAGGTTGGTATATTTGGTTAATTAGCACGATATTGTTTACTTTTGTGAGAACAGTTAAAATGGTATAAGAGAAACTAAAGAATTAAGGACAGTGTAGTGTAAATGCCTGACATTGAAGCTTTTGATTGCAGAGGCATCCATTTCAAAGATGCCCATCTCAAATAAACGTATTGCTAGCTGTATGACAGCTACTAACAAAACAACCAGAGGAGAAATCAGGCCACTCCCAACCCATAAAGTTCCCTCTTCCTTTTTTTTTTTTTAACATTTTTTTATTGATTTATAATCATTTTACAATGTTGTGTCAAATTCCTGTGTAGAGCACAATTTTTCAGTTATACATGAACATATATATCTTCATTGTCATATTTTTTTCTCTGTGAGCTACCATAAGATCTTGTGTATATTTCCCTGTGCTATACAGTATAATCTTGTTTATCTATTCTACAATTTTGAAATCCCGTCTATCCCTTCCCACTGATAGCCCTGGGTAATTCAGATAACTGACTGCTTGAGTAACCTGGCAGCTCTCTTCCCATGTTCTGATTTCAAATCTTGTGCTTTGAATTAGCTAAAAAGAGTGAACCTGAAACCTCAGACTCTCCTCCCTCAACCCTAATAAAGGCAGAATTCTAGGTCTGAGGGAAATGTCTGTGGCTGTTCCCTAGAAGTAACACAGACCAGGCCAGGGGAATGCCTCAGGCTTTCCTAGCATCAATCAAAGAGGCTGGCACCTACAGGACATGTAGACAGGCAGTGACTAGGTGAATGCAGTCATTGTATTCTCCTGCTTCCAAAGTTTAGACATGAAATACAAGAAAAGGTAGTTAGGGGGACAATAATATCGAGGCAAATGTTGAGATTGCTTACATTAACATTTTCATTTCGTAAGGTTAAAGATGTTACCCTAAATGACTTTGCCATGATCAAAAGGAAAGTAACAACGTCAGATGCAAGTTGGGAGTCACTCTTACCATTTAATATCTAGAGAAGATGAATTCAAACTCAGTACCATAGCCTGTGTAAAATACAATGTAAATTCTCAGATTTGTGTTCTCATGTCACCTCTGGCCGAGTTCCTCCCTCCACTGGTTGAGTTAAGTGTATGGAGATCTCATTATCCTGCAACTGCTGCTTCTGTCCCTGGACGTTTGTTTGCTTACAAAAGACAAAATGCTTGCTTATGGCCTTTGTGAACTTAGAACACTGTTAGTCCATTTTGAAGCCTATGACTTGCAGCAACACAATTAAATTAAAATTGAGTGCTTCATACCCCAACTTTTAAAAAGACAAAATTTGGTCTCCTATCTTTTCATATTCCTCCATCACCTGCCACACTACTTTCTTTCTCTTCTTCCTATATTATCAGATAAAAACAAACCAAAAAAGAAAAAATAAATAATTTCTCAACAAGTTCTGTTTAATCAGAGAGGAACGTAAGCCCTCTTGTAGTTTTCAGTGTCCTGTGAAGTTCCAGTCTTTGATCTGGAACCTATCTTTTCATACACAGTATTTTTGTTTTATAAACAAAGATAATTCTTTCTAAGAGGAATCTGATACCAGGGGAAATATCAACTACCAAATCCCTAGAATGATTATTTTTTACCACTAATTTTAGCCAGCCCTTGATATTAAATCATCATCCTCTCTCTTGGCTTTACAAGTGTCAGATCTCACAAGGAGAGTCACCTCTGTTGGTCAAGTGGTCTCTAATATCCTTATCCTCAGAGCAATTCTCACTTTCCACATTTAAGTGTAATCATTTTTTTTTTCAGTGTTGTATTCCCTGACCAGACTGAAAACTACTGGAGGTCAGGAATCCAGTAATATTCAGACATTAACATAAGGAGCATCATAGGATCAACAAGTCAATAAGTGGAAAGAGGAGGGAAGGCAGGAGTGATATAGTGGTCCCATAACCATCCTTACAGTAGAACATGGACTGAATGTGTCTTTCTCTTTCTATATACTATGTCATGTACAGGAAGTGATTTACAAAAATAACCCCCTCATTGCTTGAATCAGCAATTTTACAACTTCCCTGACTCAGCAGTTCCATTTCTCTCTCTAGTCCTAATATTCTATTAAAACTCTAAGCACTTTTCTTATTTGATCCCCTAATTTGTGATTGGTCTTTTAAGATATAGATTGTAACAAGTTGTGTAATACACACAGCAGGATTTTGGAGAAAAGGAACATCACGATTAGAAGCAGGGAGATAATGTGAATTCAACCAGTTATTCTTCAAAAAGAGAAGGAAAAAAGAGAATAATGCATATAGTGTCATAGACTCTATGGGACTCTTCATTCATTGAATTTATACTCCAGTGATTGAGATGGGATCTATGGTTCTCCTGTTTATCCATTGTCATAGTTGTCTTCCACCTCCTTAATGTCAGCAGTTCTCCAAATTAAGTGTAATTATGGTGTTAATCCAGTGTTTATAAAAAGCTCTTTTCTCTAGGGCGTGTAAATCATGAATCACAGGGTACAGAGCAGATCATGCAGAGAAACCATCTGTGCAGATGGGCATTTATTTTATTGGTTGTTATAAGTTTGTATTTATTATGCATGAGATGTTGAATAATTTAAAATGGATTTTAGATAAATACCTAAATGTGAGACAACTATCACATGGCATTGCCAAATTAAAAATGGTGATTAGATACAACAATAAAGGGAAAAAAAAAATGTCTGTGTGGGTATCAAACATGGCTTCTCTGAGGGATTTTCAAGTATGATTCAATTTTTTGCTCTGTGTACTAAATTTCCAACAGAATCTCTAGGGTAAATATACTCTGCAGTGTGACACTTTATATTCCTCAATTCTTTTCTAAAGTCAATAACTTTGTAGCTGTATGAAAAAAGTATTTCTCCATAGTTATAATGTGTGTGTGTATGTGTGTGTGTTTGCCCACATATGGATGGAGGTGGACTTAATACCTACTTAACTTTTTAAAACAAAAATAACTGTGAGTCCAAATCCCAACCATTTAAAACAAAAAAACATCTAAAGCAAGATCATTTTCCTGTTTTGTTTTTTTAATGGCAATTTAATACGCATGCCTGTGAAACACACTGATTTAGGGAATGCTTCAGATTTTGGTGGCAAGAAGTTGGGGAGGAGAGGGATTACCAAATTCTATTAAAAATAAAATCATGTTTTAAAGGAAAGCGAGGCTGTTTGGAGTGTAATAGACCCCAAACCTACAACTGTTTGACGAGAAAGGAAGCAGTGGCTGAGTGCAGCAGCTACTTCATTACCATATTCTCGCTTGCTGTAATATAATTATAGGGAGAGTGGTGTTTTTAGTGACTTAAGTAAATTTTAAGAGCATCTGAGAGTACTTAGCACATAACTGATGTCCAATAATGAAAAAAAAAATGGTGTGATTCAAAAGGAAGGTAAGGATAATGGGCAGCCAGAGTTTGAACTTGCCAGGAGGGATATGGAAAGGGAAAAAGGCTTCATCCTTCTTTATTTATAACTCCACTGTTTATATTCTGCTTCAGACATGATGTTAGTTTAATTTTAATGCACTGTCAAATGTAACATTGACACTGAAAACTGAGTCTGTCATATCTCCCATAAGATATCATTATTCCTGGATATTGCCCTTCTCCCATCTCACAGCCACTGGTGTGATTCTTCTCTAGTTGCCCAGGTTCAAAACTAAAACTTCTCATTCTCTTTGTCCTCATCCTCATCTGCATTCAATTTATCAGTAGGTCCCAAAATTTTATGTCCATTTTAAAATTTAGCCTACTTTTTCCATGTCCTTAGTTAATTTCCTATTTAATGTATTTATAGACTTTTCTGTGCACTTATACACAATACAGAGATTTTCCATATAGATTTCCCTCCAGTTCATTTCTCAGCTTATGCTTGATGTAACATTCTCACTTAATACTTTTCATGTTGTTCTGCTGTTCAAAACCTATAATGATTCTTAATTATTTTATATCAAATTTGCTTTCAAGACCCTTTTCAGTGTAAGTCATCCTAATCTTCTGTCTCTACTATGTGTGGAGTTACCTGTCACAGACCAGTTTTCTAACCTGCAAGACAATATGTGCAGTACCCCAAATTTCCCTTTAGGCAAATGAACTTGAGGAAATGTTTTTGGGATGGAACCCTCAAAATTCTGTTATATAGAGAAAGAGTGAAGAGGAGAGATTTTATTATAATCATGCCCTTAAGAATTTTTTAAAAAGTGTAAACCATATTAGTTTTTATTTTCTTACCCTTAAAAGTGTTGCTCACTTTATTAAAACTTAACATTATTTCCAACATGTTTTAACATTAATATTTTAGAATTTTCAAGCTATCATTTATTGAACAGCTATATATTGATCACTGTTATGTGTCAGAGGCTTTACCAGTCATTTTTTAAACACTGGCAACAGAGACAGATAAGCTTATGAAAGAAGGTAAGCAAATAATCAAGATCATCTCAATAGAAATAAGTCCTAAGAGAGAGTAGATGGATATAATAAAGGGCAATGATGGCGGGTGAAAAGAAGTAGGAATCTTCAATAGAGTAGTCTGTTAATTCCTACTAAGGAGAGGAGACTGAGCTAGTATCTGAATGTTCAAAAGAGGTCAGGCTTGTGAAGACCTGAAGAAGGTTCATGCCTGACAAAGACAGTAAACACAAATAATGTGATGTAAAGTTGGAGACATAGGAAAGGCATGAACCATAAGCCTTAAGTGGAGTTTGTGAGGGGTTTCTATTTTACCCCAGGTTAAGTATAAAGTTATTAGAGATTTTGAATACAAAATGATCATTCTTGTTTCTCTGCAATTAAAAAAAAGTTATAAAAGCATCATTTCAAGCTTGACTGATGAATGTGTTATCCTACCTCACTGTCCTTCTCTCTGTTTCTGAATATGATATAGAGATAAATAGAAATTCCAGGGCAGAGTCTTGAAACCTGCCAATATTTAGAATTTGATCATATGCAAAAAAAGAAAAATAATGGAGAATGAGAAGGAGAACTTTGCAATAGGAAGAAAACCGGAGTAGTATGTAGTTATGCTAACTATGACCCACAAATACCTCAAAAAATAGGGAGTGGTCGACTGTGTGTTCTGCTGCTTAGAGGTAGGGTTAGATACAGATCAAAAATGGAGCATTTGGAGAAGATAAAATGTGAAGATTAGAGACTACGAGAAAGTTGAGATATTGACTGTATATAGCTTGATTTCTTTTTTGTATGTTTTGCTTGTAAGGGGATGATACAATTTTCAAAGTAAGAATATGGTCAGGAGAGATCCTTTTAGTTGGCTTATAAATAGGCAAGACCTAAAAATGAAATACATCGTATGCTGGTGGGAATGACTCTGAAGACCTAAAAATTGATGGTATAGAAAAGAAACAATGTAATTGCCATAACCAGTATATTGAGTGTTCTAGAAGAAATAGAATCTAGAAATCAAATAAATTGAAACTTGGAGCAAAGTCACAGGAGCAAAGGAAAAATGCTGAGGTACAAATATAGGTTGTCAACTGGTTTGGTTGTGAGCTGACAAGGTCTTTTCTTCAATTTCCTAAATTTTTTTCAGTGAAATAAAAGGCAGATTCATTAATTGAGAGAATTAATGGAGGACTGGAAATTTGGTAAGGAGTAAGCTAGTATGGAATAGCCTTCTCAGGGATTGGGCAGGAAAGCCCACCAGGAAAATATTTATGTGGGCTGCTGACAGTGCTGAGTGTTCATATGAGTCAGGATTATGAATTTCAAAGTGAGACCAGTGAACACTGTTGTGTCATTTTTCTATAGAAATACTGACCTACAAGTGGGGATGTGTAGAGAGTTGAGATTTAAGACCTAGATAACAGAAGAGATTTGTTTTCCTTGAAATATGATGTCCTGATGGATATAAAATATTCCCAGTTCCAGAATCCCACATTGGCTGTAATTTACAATTCAATTCCAGTGGTCTTCCTCTTATAGTTGCACTTTTAACTTTCACAGACAGCATTTAAAAAGAATCTGATAAATTCTACATGTAAATATTTAGTTAAGTCATTCAAAACATTTATGCACCAAGAAACAGCTTAAAGAAGCAAAAAATCCTCAAAAGACCCCAATGTGTAAAAGGCTTCTTTTACTATAAAATTATTTTATTTCTAAGGTTCATTAGTTCAACTTTTTATGTATATAATACATGCTTTAATCACTAATATAAGTAACATATAGTGAAAGTCTAATGAAGTTTGACTTTTATTTGTAATATTATATACTAAATGGTTAGCATATATAATTAATATGTAAATATATAAATATTATCATTATATATACCCTAGAGCTTCAATGCCTATCAGATGCACATGCTACTATATATTGTACATGAGTCTATCACTCCAAGCAACAAAAAAGAAAGAAACATGTTTTTTAATGTGTGGTCTTCTCAAAGATAACATTTTGCTTTTTACTAGACTTTTATTTGAATTTTTAAAAATTTTGAAATAGAACATATGTCTGAAGTTACTGTTTTCACCAATAATGAATTTTAGAAATTTTGGGTAAGAATTATGACCCCATAATGAAATACACCATACAGGGATGTTACTTTAGATAACTTTTCCAATATCCCTGTTTATCTTGAAGGTTTGCTTACCCTGATAATTTTCAGAGTTCCAGGTTCTTTTTTTTCCTACTTTTTTCAGACCATTGAATTTATAATATTATTACTTTCTTGTTTGATAAATAGGTCTTGTATTACAACTCTAGTCTTTTACAGGTTGGTACTACTATTTGAGCTGTGATGTCATCTCTGTATTTTTATATTTTGAATGACTTATTTAGAACCTTGTTTTAGTACTGTGTGTAAAGAATTATTTATATCAAGGGGATGTGCTCTGTTCTTTGTTTATTTAGTCCCAGCCATAAATATCATTTTTTATTATAAACACTTGATAATCCTTATCTTTACTGTATTTGATTAGCAGTCTCTGATATGTCTGACTATAAATCTTCATTGAACACATTCTAGATCAGACCTGAGTTTGATTACTTTATGCCAGTAGGATAGGTAATATTTTAGTGGTGATAAGCCAAACATTAGAGTCCTTACATGATTAGTTTTGTTTTTTTAAATTTTTTTGCCTAAAATCACTGGCTTCTAAGGAGGTTAGTAATGTTGGGTCACGTTGTCAGATATGCCTGGATATCCCAACTGAAAATCGATCTGAAATATACTGAAAGCGTCTCATTCAAGACAACTCTCAATGATCAGTCAATCACTTGTCAATGCCAAATCAATGAAACTGTTACATGCAAAATCTGAAAAGCTGAATGTTCCCTCTGGGAAGATAGCAGTGAATGGATTCCTGACATCTTTTTGTTGTTGTTGTTGTTCTCAAGGTCAGCTCTGAAAATATTTCTTCCTCTTTGGTTCCAGGATTTGTGTATGGTTTATAAGATTGCATAACAATGTCTCATCCATTTTTATCTTGATGTGTCAGTAACGCCATCAAGTAAAAGAAAAAGACAGATTTTTTGATTAAACATTTTTACCACAGTTCAACTCCAATTGCTCTTGACAAAAAATTAAATAAAATAAAACTAGTGTTCATGTGTAACCTTTTCATATACTAGCAAGATTTTCTTCTATTGGTAATGCTATGCTTATAAATCTTTTGACTGTGATGCATGCAGACTTACAATATCTCTCTTCAAGTTGCTATCCCCATCATTTAGTGACAAAATTTTCTGTTCCTCCTTAAAATACTTGCAGGAAATTTCAGTTTACGAATGAAGATGAAGAGAAACCTGTATTGATTTTGTTTCATAATAGAAAATTATTTTTAAAAAGTGATAGAGGTAAATAACAATAAATCCAGTTTTTAGATAGCCATTTTCACAACTCCTTATTGTATATTATTTTCATCGCTTGTGTAAAATCAGGATATTCAGAGATTAATTCATCCTACCTTTTGCAAGTAACATAATTCAAAACAAAAGAAGCAGTGATCATTTCAAATGATAGAAATGTAAACAAATACGAATGACATAAATATGTTTTTACTGAAAGATACTGACACAGTTCTTAAAATTTATGCACATAATTTAAAAATATAACAAATATAAAAATATGGAACTCTGTTAAAATCACAATTAGCCATTGTTTTCAAATGTATGAAGCAAATTATTCAAACTTCTATTAATAATTTTTCCTCTGCATTTACAAAATTGTCAAAGGGCTATTTAATTACATCACCAGGGACATCAGTGACTTGCAGAACACTCTTTAAGAAATACTGTTATTAGCATTTTACAGTGTTTCTCAAACTTTAAGAATCACTTGTGCTGCTTATTAAAATGTCATCCCCCAGAGATTTGGATTCTCCATAGTTCTCAATTGGCACCCAGAAATTTACTATTTTTTTTTTTTATTTACTAGCATGTACCAAGGTGATTCTGATGCAAATTTTTTAAAATTCATACTTGGATAAATACCTGCAAAGCAGTTAGAAGCAAAGAGTTTGGGATCAGACAACTCTGGATAGACATTTCTACTCTTTGGGCTTTGAGTAAATTATTTATTCTTATGGTTGTAAGTCTCCTTGACTGTAAAATGGGAGTAATATTTTTGTGTGTATTCTTTATGCTTTGGGGGGGTAATTAAAATAATGTGTTTCAAAAATTTTGCTCAGTGCCTGGCACTTAGAAATTGCACAGTAAATGTTAAGCAATCACAGTTTTTGTAACTTTTTTCTCATAGTCTAAACTGGGATCTAATGACTCAGTATAGGCTAACGAGTGATTAGTAGAACCCATTCTATTTCTTAAAAGCTTTTCTTTCTTTTGATTTTTCTATGAACTCTGTGACTTCTCCTTCTCAGATTTCTTTGTAGGTTGTTTTATTGACCCATTCCATTATGTTTTTTCATCACTCTTCTTTATAACTTATCTTTACCTTCTAACGTTCTCCCTGAGTGATCTCATTTCAGTGACTACAAAACTTCAGCTTAGGCCTTCACCTCTTTCCTCTGTCTACGTCTGGCTACTTACTATGTTTGGTTAGTAGTTCCCAAATTGATTCAAAATAATTATGTACGATTAGTTCATCAGTTTCTCTCTCCAAATTAACGAGTGTCCCCTAACTTCTCCTCCTGCTTGTAAAAATTTGATTTTATAGCATCCACCTTTGGCTTTTTTCTCTCCCCTTTTTTCTACATCTCACCTACCTCCAAAATGTCTGTCAAATATTTCTACTTATCTACCACTCCAATGGTATTCCCTGAATTCAAGCAGTCAGCCACTGCACTTAATTTTCCTTTTATTCATTCTGTGCAAAGTAGCAGAATCATCTTACTAAAACTCATGTCTGATGCTGTCTGTCATTTTTTTGCTTTAAAAAGTTTTGTTCCTATGTTTTCTTTCCTGAAATGTCTACTAAGATCTTCTGACCCAAGCTCTAGCTTTAACTATGCACATGACTCCCTTTAAAATTCAAGCAGCATTTGTAACGCACTCCTTCTTCTCTTTACCTAATTAATTCTTTTTTGTAACTTTGTCTGGCACATCACAACCTTTTAAAATGGTGGTAGACAAAGGAAATAAATGCTTTGCCAAATGGACCTTTTCATATAATCTTCAATAGCGATTTAAACTCTTAAGGCTGTTGAACTTTCATTTCTAGTTTAATAGTCCTAATTCATAGAGAATGAAAATACTAAAGCATCTTTTAGATTGAGTTAAAACCTTATCTTATAATCTTTTATAAGTGTAATAGAGCTTCTCAACTCCTGTGCCATAGCATGCTCATGTGCTGAGTGGAGTACAGAGCTACTGAGTTATTTGTTCCTACAGTCTTTGCAATAACAGGGTGGGCTGTGAGGTAACTGGAACCCATGGGCCTTTCTTCTCACCATGAACAGTCTCACCCATTTCCCCAGGTGTGCCATGATAAATAAGAGATCGGAGAGCGTACTGCTACTCTGATTATTCCTTCAAACCCATGACTTTCACTATTAGAACAGCTCACAAAGAATTGGATATTACCTTATAAATGTCTTTAACTTAAACATTGGGAGGACTAGATTCTAAATTTGGTTCTTTTATTAACCTGGACAGGCATGAAAATTTTACAAATCCATGAGCCTAATTGTCTTCATTAGAAGACAAAATGGATGAACTAGAGTTTCTAAGACCACTTATATTTCTAAAAATATATGATCGTATTCCTTACATTGCATGGCAGTCCTTACAATTTTATTTATGTATTACAAAATATTAAATGAAAATGACAAAATTATGTACGTTATTATCGTGTATTAACTTTATAGAAATAGCAAATTATACAAGAAAGGAAAGGAGAAAAACAATGTATGTCAGGTATTAACAGTGATAGTATAAAAAAGAAAGCCTTGCATTCAATGAAGGTTATACAGATGTAATATAATAAATCAAATGTCTTTTATGAAACTAAAAAAAAAAAAAGAATAGAAACATAGGCTGCCCCTTAAAGAGACAAGAGCCTAGTAATATTCTCAGTGCTTTTATACATGTTCCAACCTTTTTTTATCCACATATTCTGATCTTCCCTCACTGTGGTAAAACATCTGTGGATCTTAAACGTGTAGCTAATTAGTTATAAAATGTAAGTGGAAGAGCCTTGAAAGGAGCCGTATATATTGTCCAGAAGACTTAGCCTATAGTTCAAAGCTTTAATTTTCATTCTGCAATGGACTTCATAATATAGGAACCTATTGAAATAACTTCATTTTTTCCTGTCATGAGTTTCATGAAAGAAACTGCAAAATAAAAATTCTAACATGAATCAAAAAATTAATAAAATAACTAAAAGAGAACAATTTGGTTTTTAAATTGACTTTATCAATAAAATTTAAAATAAATAGCTGTAGAAGGAATAAATTATTACTGTCACACAATTTATAAAAAAATTCCAAGTAAAACACTACAATATTTGAACTGGAATAAAACAAACATATTAAATTGATAAAAGGTATGCTTCCTAATGAGCTTGAAGAAGAGTTTCTAAGTACATAAATGAATTGCTGGCACTGTTTGCTAATTTTTGTGTGTGTGTTAAGGAAAGTAGCTTAGATACTTGATTTTGAAAGCCAGAAGAGTTTGCCAGCTTGTCTTGCCCCCAAAATTCAACTAAACAAACCGTAAGAGCATGATTTCTATCTGAAGATGAGTTTTTATTTATTCCTTATGTTTGTCTTTTATTTATTGATTTAATCTATGTAAATCAAATCATTGCCTAAGGGCTCCAGAGCTGCTGCACACAGTGGAAATTCAACATTCAACCTGAAGTCAATTCTCAATTATTCAGTGGCTGGTTCCCTAGTCCAGTTCAAGGACAATTCACGTCTCTGGCTGTGTCTCCTTCCTCTGAGTGCTTGCATTTTGGCTGTTTTGCTTATTGTGATTTTTCTCCCTCAGGATCAATAGTGATGGAGTGAGTACCAGGTACATTACTCTGAAAACCTCACCTTCAAATTTTAAGTGTCTAACTTTTAACCAAATCAGTATTTTGGTTAAAGATTTTTACCTTGGATGTCACATGCTTTCTCTGTCTCAATTGTTAACCAATTTATAGCTTCATGCAAATCAGCCACATGCCTTGATACAAGAACCAGATTGCTGCATTTAAAACTCCTGTGCTTGCTTTAGAATTGGTACTGTAGACTCAACAATTCCTTTCTTCTGGAAAATGCGACTTTCAGTGAATATTTTAGGATTGTTCTTTATGACCCTTCCTATATATTATTTTGCCATCATCCATCAATGAGATAAATAGAAGTTAAAATTCTAGTATAATCCCAATCTACTGTTTTTATCAAATATTTATTTATTGGATGTTTTTGAATTGCCTGAAAATGGTGAATATTTCACAGTAGATATTAAACATATTTCCTGTCTTCAAAAAGATATATTATTTTTTATGAAGTTGAATTTTTAAAAGGTCTCTTGAAATCTAGTAGAATGTCAAGTTCTGAAAGAATGAAGAAGCCTATAGGAAATCTATTAATCAAGCTTTTGTTAATCATTTTTATCATCTTGACTCTGCTCTACCGCTTTCTTCAGTCTAAAATTGTTTTTCCATTCTACCTCAATTTGCCACATCCCATGTTTCTATCAGGCTTCACAACCCACAATGTATGTGACAGTTTACCCCACCATTTCAAATACTAAAAAAATCCAGATCCAGATTCTGTTTATATAATGGATAAAGGCCAGAGAATTTTATTTTATTTCAAGAAGGACTTGGGCCTAGAATTCTTTCCTGATCTTGAAATTTAATTCTTGGTAATTCATAGGCATAATATGAAAACAACCACATCAAGCTTCCATTCAGACAAATCTGTAACCACGTGTTTTATATACTTGGCATTTTCAAGACCATGGCTACCTTATTATAATTTTTCAGATGAATTTATAAATTTGGTATTATGGGTTTAACTCAAAGACAGGATACCTTCCTAATTAAAATGTAAACAAAATCAAAACCAAAAAAACCAAAAAAACCCAATGCCAGACCCATCCATCTCTCTGCAAGGAGGCAGAATATGTACTCCCGTCATGCTTTATAAAGATGTTCATTGTTCAAGTATTCAATCCCTACCATTGTTCAGTGGAGACACAAGTGTGTTTGTTGTTGCATCTCTTGTTATGCAGGCTCTCTAAATAATCTCTGCACCATTAATGACAGCTACTACTAAACAAACATGGTAATTATTTTTGTTGTATGCTTAGCCCTATGATTACTTAAGGGCACAACATAAAAGGTAATTAAAGAACTAGCATGAATAAAGAGCAGTGTAGGTGTGCTCAGAATTAAGAAAAACAATTATCAGAAGATAGCACTTGGCAGAGCAAAAATGAAATTCAGTCGACTTAGTCAACTGATGAAGCTTCATCTACATGCATTAAAACTTCAACTATTTTTTACTATTTTACTAATAAAATGATTTTGTAACATTATTACTACTATTATTGTTTTAAATTTCGGTTGACCGTCACTTAACTTCTCACATAAAGAGACATTCTAATCAGTTTATTGAACAAGCATTATAGTGAATTGTTCAGACCAATATGAAAACTGTAAATATCTAAGGAGTGCAATAAAAACTCATAGTAACATGAATGATAGGGTTATATGTAAAAAATGGTGTCATATGATTTAAAGTGAGGAAAAAGAATTAATTTCAAAAATCAATTTAATTTCATCTACTGAAAGGACTGGTCTTATTGAGTTTTTACATAAAAACATCCTGTAAAAAAAGGTATAAATATTTTATGATATAATATTCTACAGGGGAATTGGATAAAAGTAGGTTTCAGATTCTACTAGATTCTGAAGAATATTACATTGAGTTAATGCTATTTGGTTTCTGTTTATATGAAACACATTTCATGGAAATCCTAAATTGAAAACATTGTAATCAATTGTACTTTCTAAACCTTAGTTGACAGCTTACAATACATTATTTTTACCTATAAATGAAATGTAGGGCATAAATTATAGCCAAAAATCTTCCTTTTAATTAAAGCCTTAACAGAGTGATGAAGAGGGCTCAGAACAGCATTTCTTTTGAGGTCAGATTTGTTGAGGAAGGTACCATCTTTATATAACATTAGAACATTTTCAAGTACTGGAAATGGATGATAAATATTCCTGTTTGTCAAGGGATTCAGCTTTATTTTTTTTACAATGTTCCCAAGCAGGGAGCCTTATATTTGTAGCATTTTTATTAATTTCATCATCAGCCCTTAATTTGATTCCCAATTATGAACTCACATTGTCAAGAGGCAATAACAAGTTATAATGAATGACTTACAGTAGAACTGGGAATTTCCCCATGAAGAAGCTGATACAGCTAGGTAAGATAGGGAAATAATGAATGGTTTAAGATTGATTAGATCCTCAGTGGGAAGAAGGATGAGGACACTCAGCTCAGTGACTAAATGAAGACCACAAAATATTGATTCAAGAATAATTTAACACAATAATGGCATAATGCCTATTAACAGAAGTTAAATAACTTCTCAATTTCTAGTATTTTTTTTCTATAAATGTGAAATCATAAAATTTTGCATATGTTTAACTAGGGAGTTTGTAAACTCTGTGTGTATGAAAATTAAATCCAGGGCAGATCTGTGATTTGTTGACTCTATTTGAGTAAGAATCAAGTGATCACCCACTGTGTGTTCAGTGTCCATTTAGCATTATGTAAGAAGTTTAGGGATATAACATTTTTTAAAGTATTATTTCTAGTCCCGAAGATGAGGGAAAAATGATCAACTTAATGTTAGTTTTGGTCCTGGTAAATGCAATTAATTATGATTGTTTGCCTTATAATATGTAATCATCTATGATTGACAAGTGTGAGTTGTTGATCCTGGGGAGAATTGGCAAGGAATGAATTCATTTTTCATTAATACTGAAAACCTTTTATATAGAAATAATTATACACAAACCAAAACATAAATATATACTGTGTGTATTTTGCAGAATTTATAACCCTAATATAGTGCCTGTGAATCCATTGTGAAGTTTTTGGTTATTTTCTGTTTTGTTTTTTTTTTTATGTTTGTTTTGTTTTGTTTTTAAATCAAGAAATAGTATTGTCCAAGCAAATATTTTAATGATTTTTTGTTTTGTTTCACTTTTTTTTTTGTTCTCCTATCATTTCTCCAAAATCAATTTATTAATTTACTGAATACTGATTTACAAGTTACTAATACTAAATGATGATAATTAAAGTAATACTATTCTGGGAAATGTATATATTGAAAAATGATTGTCTTTTTATTTTACTTTATTTTTCCTAGGTTAAATAAATTTGAAAGACTAACACTATATTTACTTATGGATACATTGAAGAACTTGGAGCATTGTTGAGTAAAAAAACATCATTTTAACTTTATTCAGTTTAGTATTTTCCAAATTTATATTAGCAAGGTAATTTGTTGAGACATCATGAATGACAATATTTTTAGACACATCATTTTGATAAAAAGTGAGTAAAATAATAAGTTTTGCATCATGAAACAGGATCACATAGTTCATGATTCAAGAATGATAGAGAAGTTTCTGGCATGCATCATACGAGTCAAGGAGAAAAAAAAATTCCCACATATGCAAGATTGGAAGAGATACTAAAATGCATGAATGCAAATGAGATATTAAAACCCTAGTTAACAACCCTAGTGAGGCAACCTCCTTCTAAAAATGAAAAAAAAAAAATCAGGAAATAAGGCAAATTCAACTCAATGTATCAAACATATTGAGCATCTTTGTACAAAATATTTTGCCGGTTGTTGCTGGCATTCTAAAATGAGTTTTTAAAGATATGCTTCCCATCCTTAAAGAATTTTGAACCTAGTGTAATAGAGTGATATGGAAGATAATACATAAATAAACAAGTAAATGTTTGGTACAATGTGAAGCTCATAAGAATTAAGAAAATACTTTGGGGATCCAAGCAGTAAGAGAGATTATATGAGGAGAAAATGCATGGTAAATTGGCAAACGAGAATAACATTTTAATAAATGAAGGTGAACACTATTTTAGAACAGTTTTACAGGCAATACTGGGTAGCATACAAGACTGGAATAAAATATTTGCATTATTTTTCAAAAGAAATAAATCAAATAGGAAGAAGCCATGCAATTTAATATTACTGGTCATATTAACTGAAAAAATGTAGTGTAATCCTTGATTAATGTTTCTAAATACTTAGCACCCAAATACTTTTTAAAAAATTCAAACAGTAGATTCTCTCCTTTGGAGAACTTAATTCAGTAGGCCTAGGGTAAGTCTGGAAGTTTTAATAATTGCTAAAAATATTTTGATTTAGACAATGCATGCACCAAATATTTACAACAATTTTTTAAGAATGCGACTCACAAAATATTTAAAACATTCAGTAAATAAAGATGTATTTTTTTCTTTAAAAAGATACGAAGTTTAAGAGCTATGGTAACTTCTGGGGAGGATGGTGTAGCTCAGGTGGTAGAGTACATGCTTTAGCATGAGGTCCTGGGTTCAATCCCCAGTACTGCCTCTAAAAAAATATAAATAAATCTAATTACCTCCCCCGGCTGAAGAAAAAAAAAAAGAAAAAGAGTTATGGTAACTTCTGAAAGTACAATTTTGACAATGAAAAGAAAAATTACCTCAGTGAGTTGGAATTTATGCAGTCATTAGGCCTACACAGATAGTTAATTGATTATCTCTGATTTTTAGAGCTTATGTATGAAAATAGTTCATAAGAATAAATGCATATACCCTAAGAAGTGACATCATAAAAAGAATAAGGGTAAAGACAGTAAAAAGAAAATAGTTTGAGCAGTGAGATTCTAGGAGAAAAAGAAAGTCAAATTAGCTAGTTGAGGAAAATGATACAATAATAAAAGAATGTCTTATGTAGAAAGTATAATTCCAACCTGAAAAAGAGTTGAAATAAATCCAAATATATTTGAAGAGGTCATGAGACCTCAGAATTGTTTCCGAAGAGACAATGTCTTCCAACCTATACAAATGACATACAGGAATCAGCAGTTCACAGGGGACTGAATGAACTAAGGCATCCTTTGTTTCAATCCTTGCAATTATGTACTGCAGTGGTTCCACGTGACTGGATCTTGCCAAATTGTCCACAATTTAAAAAAAAAAAGTAGTTTGAAGACTACATAATACCTGGCATTACGTTTGAAACTATATTGACAAACTCAAATAAGCATCCTTAAATGTTTGTGAACACTAAGGGAAAAAAAATGTAAAAGCAGATTAAAAAAAAAAAAAAAGAAAACAGGTACCATTAGGAGTTAACAAGATTAAGTAATTCTGAAACATTTCAAAGAACACTAATTTTGCTCCAAATATTAACAAGTAAATATTCTCATAGAAAGAGTTCTTCAGTCAAAAAGTTTGTAAAATTCAGCCTAGTATACATTTTTTTGCATATTTTTCATAGTAACATAAAAAAGGCTCAGAGAATGTCTGTAATTTATAAAAATCATCTCTTTATCATTAGCCCAGAATATCCCAAATTTACCTAACCACAGAAACAATGGTGATCACATTGTATCAAAAATATAGAACTGCTATAGTAAGTGGAAGCTAGACTACACTAGCATTATTTCCTTTTTATGGTACATTCCATAGAATTATTGGTAGAGCAAAATAGACTCCCATATATGTTACTGTGTTGAATTTAGAAAGAATCCCTGGTAAAAATATTTTATGAGATCCTTGATGTGGGTTAGCAGAGGCACCAGTTAATCAATTCATATGTTGCCTGTGGCTTTGATGCCAAAAGGCTAATTAAGATTGACATCTAACTAGGAAAAGGATTTATTTTTAATGATATTTTACAGATCTCTGTTCTTGCCCCTTTTCATATTTTTTAAATGAATTGAAGAAAGACAAAGAAGGTAATCCTATCAAATTTTTTGATTAAAATATCTGACAGAAACGGCTGTGGTTTGGGAATAAAATCTAAAATAAATAGGCTAGAATAATGGATTTAATTCCAGAAATTAAAAGTTAAAGATGAGTCCTTGATCCATATGTTGGTGTAAGCCTGTTGCATACTAATGAATTGTGTCAAGACTCTTAACAGAAGCAGACAGATTGTAAATGGATTTCAAAACTTGGAAATACATGTACAAAGGTGATTTTACCAGGTTATTTTTTTCCCCTTAGATCTGCCAAGAATGTGGGCACTGTCCCAGAGCTGCCTTCCAGGACAGCATTGCAAGAGATAAAAATGCAATGTATTAGTTTTCTAGGGATGCCTTAGCAAAGTGCCACAAACTGCAAAGCTTATAATAATAGAAGTATGTCTCGTATTTCTAGAGGCGTGAAGTCCAAAATCAAGGTCTGTAGGTTTCTCCTGAATCTGTAGGGAAGAAATCTTCCTCACCTCTTTTAGTTTCTGGTGTTTACAAGCAATCCTTGGTGTTCCTTGGCTTATAGGTACCAGTTTCTACCTGCATTATCAGATGGCCATCTTCTCTCTGTGTATCTCTGTCTTCAGAAACATGGCATTCTCATCTCTGTTTGTGTCTATCTTTGTGTCTCCTCTCTTCTTACAAGGACACCAGTCATATTAGATTAAGGGCCCATCTTACTGCAGTAGGACATCATCTAACTTAAATCTTTATTACATTTGCAGAAACTCAGTCACAAGTGCCTGGGTTTAGGTCTTTAACATATTTTGGGGGAGAGACACAATTTAGCCTACAATACTCAGAAACCCTACTTTTTGAAGAAAAACAGTAATGGGGCCTATTTAGTCTGAATATTGCAGAGGGAGTTCTGGAGAAGAAAGAGTTAGAGAAAGTAGGTATTCTAATTCTATGCAGAAATCAACACAAGGTGTGGGCTCACTCCTGAGCTACCTTTGCAACAGAACAGAAAGAAACAGCAAAGTCTTTGAGAACTTCTCAGATATTTAGGCATGGCCCAGTTCTCAGATAAACATCTGGGTGATGCATGCATGGGGCAAATTCAAAGAGGCATAAGCTTTGAAAAATGAACTGAAAATTGTACTGCCAGAACTTTATCTGAACCTAACTCAGTTGGCTGCCCAGCAAAACAAAACAAAACACACAAAAAAATCATCATTCTCCTGAGGATTCTAAAAGGAAAGAGAGTCTGCCCAACACAGCATTGAAAATATCCAGGGTCCAATCCAAAATTGCTAGCATACAAAGAGCTAGAGATATGTGACCAGTTCTTAAGGGAAAAGACAATCATATGCTGAACCTGAGAAAACCTAGATAGTATAATCAGTCAAATATTTTAAAGTAGCTATTGCAAATATGCTACATTAAATTAATGGAAAGATAGACCTACTCAGTATAGAAATCAAAACTAAAACAAAGTAGAAATTTTAAAAAAATTAAAAATTACTGGCTGGACTCAATAACAGAATGGGGATGAAAGAGGAAAAAATTACTGAACTTGAGAATAGATCAACAAATTGTATTCAGTCTAAAGAAGACAATAAGAAAAGTTTGAGGGGAAAAAAAAAAAAAAAGAGCCTCAGGGATCTATGTGAAAACATCAAAAGAACTACCATTCATGCTGTTGAATTCCCAGAAAGATGGAAGAAAGATTTTATACCAGGAAAAAAAAAAAAAATGAAGCAATAACGGTCAAAATTTCCCAAGTTTCCTGGGAGTAGAATTTCATGTTCAGTGTCTGGGTAGGGTAAGAATTGGGAAAAGTTGTCACTATATCACTCTTTACTAAAACATTTTTTATCAAAGTTGGTGAACGTGGCTACCAAAATTTATCAGCAGATCTGATGTTTCTAGGATTGCTAATCTCTTTTTTTCTAATAAAGCAGGCAAAGATACATTCCCAGTTATAAGCCTGCCACTACTTATGTGTGGGTAACTGCCTCTGTAGGTACTTTCTGAGAATGGAACCTGGTAAATCAGGCCAAGAAAAGGAGATTATAAGAGAAAACCTTCAGTAAGCATCAAATAGTTATTTTAATCAAATGGACATGTTTTAATATTCAGTTATTCTGCTGCACTCTGTCCAAAATAAAGTGTTCAGTCATTATAAAGGATATTTTATAGTTTAAAACATACTGAATGATGTTAAAAATCGTGATAATATCTGCATTATTCATTTTAATTTAATTCTCAAACAGAAATACCATGCATGCAAAGGTACCTTGCTAGGACCAAACATTGAACAAGAATGTATATTTCACATGCCTTAATTAGAAAACTAGATATTAGTCATTTTGACATGGAGATGTATAAATGATATTTATATTTTAGCTCTTTTGACATGGCTTTTGGTTTTCATGCAAAATTTCAACATTTATAGAAAATTAATGTGTACTGATCATTAGCATATGTTAGAGATGGACAATGATAGGCCAAAATGAATCATGTTCATGTAATACATTGAATACAATGTAATATGCACAGAATATATTAATATGCATTGCTGAAATATATCCAATTGTAACTGTATTGGTTTTCTAGAGCTGCCATAACAAAACACTGCAGACTGGGTGGCTTACACAACTGAAATTTATTTTTTCTCACAGTTCTGGAATCTAGAAGTCCAAGATCAAGGTGTTGGCATATTTGATTTCCTCTGAGGCCTTTTTCCTTGGCTTACAGATGGTCACCTTTTCTCTGTGTCTTCCTATGACCTTTCCTCTCTGTGGATACATCCCTGTTGTCTGTCTGCCCAAAGTTTCTTTTCTTATGAGGGCTTTAGTCACATTGGATCTGAAGTATTGGGGGCTAGAGCTTCAGCATGCAGTTATTTAATGACTCTATATAAAACAAAATTCCTTATGTTAGGACAATTGATTTTGTCTCTTCTATGCTTTTTAATTTCACAGTTATCAAGTCAACTTTGTATTACATATTCAAATAAAACTCTTTGGATCCATAAGAAATAACAATGTACCAAGACTTTGTATATCTTCTGTTTCACAGAAGGAATTCAGGCTCAGACAACAGACAGATCCTTGTTCTAAGTGTTTAGGCAAAGTTTCATGTTTAAATTAGCAAATACTTTCCCCTCACAATAAAAGTGCAATGCGATACTGATCCCATTATTTGCTGAATTCTCTCACTTCAAGATGATGTTATATTGTTTTTTGTCTCAACATACATTTGTGAAACATCTTACACACGTGCTTTTATTCAAACTAAAAGGAATAATGAAATTTATCTTTGTATGTTCTACTGATGTTACTATTCTGATTTTTCTACTTCTTTTTCCTGAGAAATATGCTTCTTCCATGTTTTTTTATGCTTGTTCTTTTTACTGGAAATATTTTTAAGTTTTTATGGCTGTTTCTTTCAAAGACTAGCCAGGGAAAAACAGATCTCATATAATGTAGAAAAATATTCTCTTAGGGCACCAGAATCCTGATTCAAGTTGTCATAGGGTATTTACATGAACCATGTAGCTAACATGTAACCGTGTGTAAAGGCTCTTTCTCTTGGGATTTTATGGAACTGGCAAAAGGTATAATGACAATACAATTATACATACATATGTAGAGAGAATGATCGTTTTATAGATAGATAAGCTACACATAAGTCTCACACACACACACACACACACACACACATATATATGGAAAATATGTAAGAGATAGTTACACTAGCTTCTAATCTCCATCTCCAGTTACCTCTTTAGAACTGGTGTTGACCACTGTAGACTTAAGCATTTGTAGCTCACAGACTCCGCTTTCCTGGTCAAGATCCTCTGCTTATGTTCCATCTCACTCTTTACCCACACAATCTGCTGTAAGATGTCTACTTCCCATTTCAGCGATTGTAATTACTGGTCTCACAGTAGTATTAAAATTGCCTTATTAATCCCTAGGTTGGCTGCTTAATGTTTTATCCCTCTTTCTTCTAACTCAAGCACACTATGTCTTTGCTTTTTATTATTTGCATTCTCAGTTTAGAATCAGCATTGCTCTTTAAATCATGGGGTGAGGGTGAGCTTAATCCCTTTTCATAGCAGAAATATGTTTCTGTCAGATTTTCTACCTTAAAAATGTTTTTTTCTACTGAACCAAGATGCTTCCTGTATACTATTATTAATAATATCTATAAGTATCAATGGCTTGGGGCATTGCTTCTAAATAGTTTTCTTTACAAAGTCCTTACAAAGAAAGCTGATCATATTATTATATTTTTAGAAGGAAAACAACCCTATAAGCAAAAGCTCACAGCTCATTTGGAAAGTTTATTGAAAACTCTGATAAGATATGAATTAAATAGATTCATAAACTTCATCAGACATCACCCTCAAAGATTAAAGGTATGCTGGTATGGAGCAAGGTAACGTCTTTAAAAATAAGCCATAACCTACAATTATATATTAACCATATTTCCAGTGGAGACCATTTTTCCTTTGTATACCTAAACTATATTGAATTTCAAAGTAAAAAATGAGAGTCCCACAAAAGTATAGAATTATGAGAAAAATATATTTCCCCTAGCAAAATAACAAGGAAAATATTCACTCATTCTCTGCATTTGTGGGCAGGGGTGCTACTTTTGCTCTCTGTTTTTATCAGTACAAGTTCTCTATCACTTATTTCAAATAACTTGAAACAGTTAATTATTTTATATGATTTAAAATTTGTATTAGAGTGTATGAGTCAGAGTTTCTTTTGTTTGGAAGCAAGAAAAACATACTTTAAATAGTTTCTAGAGGAAATGAATTGATCAATTGCTATTATGGAGCCACAGAATCTTAAGAAATGTCTGAGTACCAGGCTGTAATGACTCACAGTCAAGAGCATCAAGCAAATGATACTACAAGACTGTTCCAATGGAAACATACTGACCCCAGCTGGTTCCAGGAACAGACCCTGCAGCTTGCTGTGCACATGCTGCCACCAGGCACAATTGCTAGAATTACTGCCAAACTGACCCTGAAAGTGGAACATTGTTGCAGCCACCCATGACGCAGTAACAAATTCTGTGTGTTGCTTGCTGCTCCACATGACCAGTTTCTAGATTAAAGCTTCATACACTGATTTTGATTTGTGGAGCCTAGGTCAAATCTAAGTACTCTGGCAGGAAAGGCAAATTTCTGTATTTTCCTTTGGGAGAATTCTCAAACATATAAAAAGTATTCAGTCCTGACATGTGGACAAAAAGAATGACAAATGTCTATTATACAGACAATGCAGTTTGTATATTTAATTACTCCATTCAAGCTGAGATTTAATGTGGAACAGGGGAACAAAGTAGAATAATCAATCATCCTCACGTAGCTTAAAGAGACAAGAGAAGGAAGAGCTGTAATTAGTGTTCTCCACAGGTACAGCAGGTAGGAAGCATATTCTTGGAAAGGAAAGAAAAGGAGATAGACATATCTATATATCTATCTATAATTTCTTTTCCTTTTAAGTAACATAGTGATTCATTAATTCAGCTCTCTCACTTGCCTTAATTCCCAGAGAATAAACATTTTAATTAAGGATGGAAAAGGTATATAAAAATGTTAGTTCATTCTAGCAATTTCTCTAGGAGTTTAGTTATAAAAGTAAGAATAGTTAATTGCCCCAACCCACAGAACTCTATTACATATGTTGTTGTTAAATTTCTCAGATTCTTTTTTTTTTAACCATTTGGCGTCAGTCAAGGTTGTACTGAACTGTACTGTTATGGAAAGGGAGTCAGGCAAAGGGATAGAGTGGTTAAATAAGATAAAATATGCTAGGTACAAAAGACACACAAATCTGATTTTCTGTCTAGCTCTATTACTCTGTGAGACATCACTCAGCATCTCACTGAGGTAAGCCTGAGTTATAAGAATGGTATGGATGGGTTTTAGGTCTATATTTTTTTTTAAGAGTGGTTTTGCTGGTTTGAACAAACCTCAGATAAGACTTCAGTTACATTTTTTCTGTGTCGGTAGCTCTTCCTACTTCCTTTTCTGCTGCATTAAAGTTTGTGTTTAATATGTAATATGATGAATTCAGTCTGCCTAAGTTTTATTTCACGGCTTATGTTTATTTTTATAAAAAATGCATTTTTCACCAAAAGGGTTATGGTTAGGTCATTGGTAAAGTAGTTAGGGAAGTATACTCCAATCAAAGTTAAAAAAAAAAAAAGATACATCTTTGTGGAGTCAAGGAGTTCACTAAAATGTCAAGATGACATGTTGCACATTGAGTGAGGTGGTGCAAAAACTCCTGAAAGACCAATTTGTGCAAGTTATGTGTTTATATTTAATTTTTTTCCCTTCAATACAATGTTATTACCATGAATATATTTTCTCATTAATAATCTAAATCAAGTTTTCAAATTCCTCATGCTAATGGTCAGCATATTATGCCTCCTTGCATCCCTTCCAACACAAAAGCGTGTGCCAGTGCCTGCATGCACACATATATTTAGGCATGTTTTTTGGCAAATTATTTTCCTTAATTATATGGTGCAATGCTACAAAAAAAAAAACAAAAAAACCCCACTGGTGGCCTCTTTTGGATTAAAATGAATTCAACAAGATTTTATATTTTATTATTAATTTTCTAGATGTGCGCTTCTAAAAAGGCTGTTCCATTATGATGTACATGATGAATGATATTTACATGAGTGGCAGACCCACATGGGCTTGTTCTAGATCTTGTGGAAGTCATGATTCTTTACTGCCATAGTTCTTTACTGCTGTCCTATTTGAAATTTAAAACCATCTTAGGAATTTTGTTATCATCATTTGTTTTGTTTTGACTTTCCAAGACAAAAGGAACAAAATATCTTGATATTTTGCTCATGTAATAATGTTTCAGTGATTTATTTTTCTTCTCTTGTTTTTTCCTAGATAATATAAGCCTTGATGACCATCTGCTTTTTCTGATTTCACCACATAATTTATCTTTCCCCTTCTAGCCTTTATGCATAAGTCAGTTTTGTAGTATATTATTTCATTCACATTACTTCTTTATTTGTGTATTTCCCTTTAGTATTTTTATTTACCAGAAAGGCATATACTATAATTCACCTTTATTCTTCTTGTTAAAATAACAATAAATAATTAAAATAAAGCATTCAGTAACTGTTAGCTGAATTGAAATAAGACATGAAAGTGAAAACTATTAACTATTTAATAATACATAAACAAACTTAAGTTGAAGAAAATGTTATAACAGTTCATCTTGACTCAGTCTTTTAGAAAGAGTATGTGTGTATGTATGTATGTATGTATATATACATATGTACAGAAGTGCACGCACCTTCTAATTTATAAAAACTATGGCAGAGAAAAGTCAGAACCAGAAAAATTCAAATAAAATATCTAAACCCAGCTATTAATTTTAGAAAATAACTGATAACACAGTAATAGGCTCTTCTTTGTTCCTTTATAATATTCTTTATAAACATGTAGTTTATTTTTTGACCCTGAAAATAATTACCTACAGAAAAGATTAGAATATTGCCTAAGACTTGATGTCGAAGCTTCTTCCTCATTAGTATTGAGACAAATCTTTAATAATTGTTAAATGCAAAAAAGGAAAAAATCAGAAATATCAGTAAGACTTTATCTCTTTTATTCAATCTTATGGTAAGGAAGTAAAAAAGATTAAACAAGGAACAGAACAGAATTTCTACAAAATTGTAATTAGTATTTTCAGATAACTGAGAGGTTATTGAATCCATAAACAGAAATAGGAGGCTATGAAATAAATAACATATGTATTTCTGGTAGTGGTGTTCCTTTTCCTAATTTTAAATCTTTTCTGATTATAGGACCACAATTAATAGCATTAGTTCTAGGAATTCAGTCTACATTGGAAGTGTAGAATGGCATTATTAAACTAACTTGGGCAAATCCGGCATTGACTTCTTTGCTATGTATTTTTAATTAAAAAAAGGAAATCGGTTTGCAAATGAAGAAGATATTTTAAACTAAGTTCTATGAAATAAAAATATTGTTACATAAATCTTGTTTTCTACATGAAACATCCAATTTAGATCTTCTCAAAACTGAAATTTCAAATTTAGCATAGCCTCCATGATGACTGTCTAAAATGTCATTGCAGTCTAATAAGTAAAACAACTTTGTCCTCATTTAATCCACAATTATGGGGCTTTAGTCTGGTGTAACATGTGGACACTGAATTTTGGCCCTGACTGTCACCCATGGACATTTTTCTTTCCAGCTTTTCTTTTCTTTACTTCCATAAATGTTCCATGTATTTACCCCTTCACTTCTTTTACCATGGTCACTTGTCTTTTTGTGTCCAGGAGGACATTTCTTCTGTGTTCCATGGGCTCCTGATGTTGGATATAAAATGAAGTGAGTTTAATTCCTGAATGTGGAGTAGGGGAGAATGTATAGATGGATAGCACTTGAATATTAATAAATATTTTCTTCTCAATTTTAATGCAGATAAAGAAGTGGTTACATGTAAGTGAAAGAGAGGAGGTAGCAAATGGTGTGAGCTTTGAGAGACTGCAAGATGGGATAAGAGTCAGGGCTGTGATAGGGAGGAATGGATTAGAAAGGAATATGGGTAGAAAGAGCACCCTTTCTATGCCTTAGGAAAGGAGTAAGGTGGGTGTAAGTTCATCTGTATAGTTGTGGGTGGAAATTGTTAAACTCACCTCATTGCTTAACTCTCTCTGTGAATATGATGCAAAAATATCTGCAAAAAATGAAGTTTGATGGGTATGGTGTGAAAAAGTGTTTTGATAAGAATGGAAATTTTTGAAATATCTACTATGTAAAAGGGGAAAAATGAAAATGGTAGGATTACCAATTTCTGTTGAGACCATGAGTATATTTAAGCACCCATCTGTGAATGTGGATAGATTTCTCTCTGGATAGTGCTTTGGTTCAGAGAAGATAGAAAGATTTGTCGGGGGTTCAGATTTTCCTTGGTTCTACTGAAAAGGCAGTATAAGCAATAAGAGAATTGATAACACTGAACAGAAAAACCTAACATGGAAGAATGAAAATGCTTTAGGACTAACCAAAAAGGATAACACGCTTTGAATAGCTTTATGAGGTCAAAAACCAGCGTATTGTGACTAAACTATATGAGAAAGCTAGAGACGGATATTTGCCATGGGACTGGGCTACCTGTATATATCATTTCAAAGGTGGAATTGTTTGAGGTGATTTAAAAATATCCTGTACCATACAGGTATGTCCACAGCAATGATTGGTTGAAGTTGTTTTGAGAGTCTCATTGAGCCACAAGCCCCAGGTTACATTTTGTATGCCTATGGCTCATTTAGTCAATGTTTCTAATCCAGTTTGTCTAAATATCATTTCTCCTTCTAATAAAACTAAATGTCCAACATTAGAACCAACACCAGCTGTTAAGTAAGTTCAGAGGCATTTGTTGTGTGTTACTTATCAGCCAACTGTTGTTTTCTTTTATTACATTTCCCACAAAGAAACACATTTCCAGATTCAAATCTCACAAGCCTCAATAGCTAATGAACTCAAAGGGATGATCTCACACCAAGCATGGCCAACCAGTTTGTATATAAGAGTATCTCTGCTATGATAAACTTTTCCTTTAACCCTTAAAAAAGAAAGATGTATAAGATCTATGAGAACAGGAGAAAAGACATTCCATATATATATATACATATATATTTTTTTCTATCCTACCTTTTAATTCCACAAATTTTTAACTTCCTATGCAGATTACTCTTGGCAGCAAGTCCTTTGGGCTTTCTCTGTGTCTCTGCTATGATGACAAAGGCATATGTCCTCTAACTTCTTCTGTGCTCTCTCCCTTCTGTACTTAGCACTGCTGTCTCTTTGCCTTGCATTGTATCCTTAGGTTTCAAACTCTTATGCTTCATCTATAGGGGAAAAAAAAAGAGCTACTGTTCCACTAATTCTTGTTTATCATTCTTTGAGAATGACTTAATTTCCGTCTTTCCACTGTAATAATTTAAGTTAGGGGTATCAGTTCATCATCAACAACGTCTCCATTTTATTGAAACCTGTCTGACTGCTACTATAATATAAACTGTGAACTTTTCACACAAAGTACAAACAAAGTATTTCTTTAAGTAAATGCTAACTTTTTGCTTATGGTACAAAGAGAAATCTTTTTCTGTAAGGACATAGCATGGTCAAATATGACCAGTGTAGGAGAAATCCCTGAGACTGGAAGTTTTGAAAATTTGTACAGTGTTTCAAAGTCCATTTGGGTGTGAAAAGACAAACTTAAACTGAACTGTATGTTTAAATGTATTTTTGTTTAAGGTTTACTTTTCTTTAAATAAAAGTATTATCTATATTTGAAAAGGGGTCATGATTATTAATTAGGATCCTGTTTCCCATAGAACAAGCCTCAACTCCTTGCCATAGAGTTGGGTGAAAAGTAACCCCCCAACCCCCACTATTTCTGAGCAAATTTAGAGAGTTATAGTGTTGTTTTCATGTATCTTTAGCTTCAGTTGAACTGGAGGAAATCCTAAACATCAAATTAACTTTGCAGACTTCATGGGTTCAAGGAAGAAAAATTCATTTTGGAATTTTTGAAGGCAAACAAAGACAGCTTAATTCTGGTGTGCAAATCTCCAAGTAACTTCAGATGTATGCAGCCTCAGGAGACCACCCACCCATCACTCTTGTCTTCTCACATTTTTCCTGAAATGAACTCCTGATCTTACTAGAGAATGAAAATATTCACACTGGGAGGCACAAAGAATTGAAGATGGGTTGTAGACTGTGATGTAGATATGAATAATATTATCCAAATTGCAGATGGGGAAACAGAAAGTATGTTTCAGTAACTACTATAGTAGAATCAGGGTAAAATTCAGCTTTATTTATCCTTCTTGAATTTGTAGGGTTTTTGTTTGTTTGTTTTTATGATTTCTTATTTATGTCAGTGGTTCTCAACTGGGGCTTTTTTTTTTTTTTTTTTTTTTTTTTTTGGCTCCAGAGGATATTGCCAGTGTCAGGAGACATTCTTTGGTGTCACAGCTGGAGATGCTCCTGGCATGTAGTGAGTAAATGCTCAAAATTATGCTAAACATCCTGCAATGCACAGGACAGCACCCCACCCCCATCCCCAACAAAGAATTGTCTGAAAGTGAATAATGCCAAGTTAAAAAGCCATGCTTTAAATATTAGTGATATATTTTGGTATAGTGCTTCTCAGAATATGTAGCCATCTCTCAAGGGCACTGATACTACCCTTAGTAGGTCACTAATCAAATGGGATAAACTAAAGCTATTGATTGTAGCTAGGTCATTCTTTTCAACAAAGTAATTAATTTTAATGGATTATATTCACATTCTATTCTGTGAGGGGGAAAAAAAGTTTGTAGGAGCATAGGCCTCTTCTGGTATCTGCAATACTAAAAGAGTTCTCAGTAGAGACCAGTCTAAACAAAGAAAGGAATATAAGTGTAAAAAAGTACAAATGAAAAGTGGCCTGCACAGCTGGACAGCAGTCGTCTTATAGAGCTATAAATCAAGATTCCCAAATACAGGAAATTGAAAATTCTGAGCTTTATCTGTTGCTCACCAATCAAATGGTGTCAAACGAAACTGTTATTCTGGGCAAAACCAGTCATCTCTCAGTTTGATTAAAATAAAGTCTTCATAATCAAGAACTTTCTTCCTTAACACACCCCATGACTGATATATATACAGTGTTATTTTATGAAGGTACTCTCTGTGATGCATTATATAGAGAAAAAATATCAATGCATTTATCACCAATGTGTTTAAGTAGTGTAAAAATGACTGTGGCTCACCTATTCTTCTCACACATACACTTGGTTAAGAAATAATTGGAATACCAGCTGAGGAGTTGAATTTTCCTTTAAATGTTCAGTATTTTTAAAAGTACGAAATAGATAAATATTCATCAGAAAATTTAACAAAGGAAAAGTTAAAAGAGTACACAAACATACACACTGACGTTGCCCATTAATTCTCCAACCAGAAAGAAAAATCCAGTTAATGTATTAGGTAAGGCTGGGCTCAAAGTAGGTTCAATTTTGAGACTTCACTATTTTTAAATGCCTATCAGTTGTATAATTATTTAATTAGATAAACTAGCCAAGTTTATTGCAAAAAAATAGAAAACATAAGTGAGCAAATATAAGAAAATAACCTAATTACAAAAATTTCCAATAACTACTAGCACTATTTTAAAATACACTTCATAATATTTTATGCATGTATTTTTATTGAAATTTTATCAAAAAAGAAGTCATGTATCTAGACATAATGGTTCCTCTTTTGCTTTTCCTCTCAAAATTATATCATTAGCAAGTTTAAACATGTTTAAATATTCTCTAAATTATTATTTTAATGACTACATAGTGTTTTACTTTATGTTTATAAAATTGTTTTCTTAATACACCCCTGTTTTTGAACTTATAACTATAATGTTCAAATTATAAACAGTGATGCGCAGAACATCCATATAACAAAATCCTTGCCCACGTGCACATTACTATTGTTTAAGTAAATCCCTGGGAATAGTGTTCCTCTAATACAGAGAATACAACGTCAAATAAATTTTTGATATATATTGACATAATGCTCTTCAAATTTATACTCCCAAAGAAGTGAATGGCATTTTAAATGACTGGTGGTGAATGCTTCACTCTGAGATCTCTCCAGGGTAACAGCGTTGTGGCTCATTAATTAAACATTCATGCATTTGAGAATTCTAGCTGTGCACTATATAGGGCTTAAAAATTACTTTAGAGATGTAGTCTTGTTTTTAAAAAATGTTTACTACTTAGGAATATCAAAGAACTGGAAAACAATTATAAAGCAGCAAATAAAGTTCAAGATTGTATTTATCTTCTAATCCTTTAAAAATGTAGAATGATAATGTGATTGAGAAAACTATTTCAAAGCTGAAAATCTAATACATTTTGAAGACACTTACAAATTCAAATTGACATAAAAGTCTGAAAAGGACATTCCAGGTAGTATGAATAGCAAAAGCAAATATTTAGAGATAGCAGTGAATATGTGCTAGCTTTCTTAACAGAGATAGTTCAACATAGATTATCATTGGATCCAATTAAAGATGAAATTGGGCTATTGATTTTGCATGTGAATTATGGTTTAAGAATTGGCAAAAGCTAAAGATTTTTCCTTGACAAACTTGGCAGGCCTACCCAGGAGTCTGCCATCAAGTTTTCCCATGAAAGAGGGAAATGGGGAAGTTGTGGTTAACAAACAGCAAAGTAAAGCTTGCTTAGGAAAAGAAATTGCCAAAGGACAGGTTTATGTCTATATAAGAGAACAATGAGGACAATATGTGCATATTTGTTTCCTTACTGATGATAAGAGAGTTGTATGGCACAAAAGTGCACATATTTGAAAGTATGTTTTCTTCTTTTTTTTTTTTTTTTTTGACAGCAGACAGAGGTGATTCTGCCTCAGATTTTTTTTTTTAATTTTGTTTTATTGAGTTATAGTCAGTTTATAATATTGTGTCAATTTCCAGTGTAGCACACAATTTTTTAATTCATGGACTAAATATCATCAGCAGATATGTAGTATATACATGGAAAGAGCACATGAGTATTGAAACTCAGGACAAAAAGATATGATTCTGTTGCATATTTATCTTGGTTCACTTTGACATGTGAAGGTTTTTTTTTTTTTAATATTTTTTTCCCAGATTACTAAGCAACAAATGCCTAAGGAAAAAACAAAGAAAATTATAAGAAAGGAAACAATAGATTACTCAAAATACTGTTCAAATTAAACTATAAAATTATGCATATTTCACATAACGAATGCTTATTTACCACTGTACCAGTACAGAGATTAATTGAATTTTAATAGTTTGGCATATCTGCTTGTGTTAATCTGAATCTTCTGAGAAGGATATTAAATCGAATTAGACTTGCAGGAGATTAATTGGAGAAAATGGTGTTGAGGAAAAGTGTGGGACAAGCAAGGGAAAATTAGAAGTGCCGCTGGAGCATGATACAGTTTGAACACTGTGCAAGAGAAAGGGAGGGAAGGAAAGAAGAAATACATAGACTACAATGCAGTTTTAAGTTTTGTCAAATCTGACAGGGATTCCTGGAGACAAAGTCACATGTTGGAAGTGAAACATCTCCGAAGTGTCGATCTGCCTTACTACCCTTTGCTGTGCTCAGTCATTGTCAGGAGCAACCTGTAGGAAGCACCACATTAGCACAAATTCACTTACAGTTGTCAGATTACAGATTTCAGCAGCTGAGGCAGCAGGAGATCTGACAGGTGCATTTTCATGGCTGCCATATTGCTTTACAAACTGTTTACTACTTTGTGTACTAGCAGTGTTCTTTAAAAAAAAATCTAAATTAGGGCCTCCTATGCAGACTTCATCATTCTGGTCTTCTACTGCACTCATAAGGAATCATTAACAAAAATTTTGTGTTGAAAATTCTCATGATCTTTTAATCTAATTTTAGTAAGTTCTTAGAACCACAAGCCTTATATACTAAAGTTTTGCATATTTTATAGTATAATATACTTATGACAGTTTATTATACATTTCTTGCTACATAACACTTCTTTTAGTGGATATTCAATTTTGAGGAGATATATATATACACACACACACATATATATATAAGATACATGCAGTTTTTGTTCAGTATTTTCACTGCTGTGTGACTGTCCATGGTATGAAAATATAAGCATTTATTCATTTATTATAGAACACTTAGATTGTTTCTGCTAATTTACTCTAACAAATGGTACTTTTATAAATGGTCTCCTGCACATATCTTTTGTGTATACTTAGGAGAATTCTTCTGTGAACACATCTAGAAATAAAATTTCAGAGTTCCGTGTTTGTTTTGTTTTTTGTTTATTCTTTTCACCAGTTCAATAGGTAAGAGTTAATATATAACATTTTTACTAGCATTTTCTTTAATACTAGTTATGTTGAGCATCTTTCCTATTTATATGCATTTTAAAATTGATATATAGTTCATTTGCAATGTTGTGTTAGTTTCTGGTATGGAGCATAGTGATTCATTTTTCATTATAGGTTATTACAAGCTGTTGAACATAGTCCTCTGTGCCATACAGCAGGACCTTGTTGTTTATCTATTTTATATATAGTAGTTTCTATCTGCTAATCTCAAACTCCAATTTATACCCCATCTTTCTCCCTGGCAACCATAAGTTTGTTTTCTATATGTGTGAGGCTGTCTGTGTTTCATAAATAAGTTCATTTGTGTAATTTTTAAAGATTCCACATATACATGATATCATATAATATTTGTCTTTCTCTATCTGACTTACTTCACTTAGTATGATAATCTCTAGGTCCATCTATGTTGCTGCAAATGGCATAATTTCATTTCTTTTTATGGCTGAGTAGTATTCCATTGTACATATGTACCACATCTTTTCTGTCCAATCATCTGTCATTGGACATTTGGGTTGTTTCTATGTCTTGGTTATTGCATATAGTGCTGCTACGAACATTGGGGTGCATGTATCTTTTTGAATTAGATTTCTTTCTGGGTATATGCCCAGGAGTGGGATTGCTGGATTATGTGGTAGCTCTAATTTAGTTTTTTAAAGAATCTCCATACTGTTTTCCATAATGGCTGCACCAGACTACATTCCCACCAACAGTGTAGAAGGGTTCCCTTTTCTCCTCACCCTCTCTAGCATTTATTATTTGTCGACTTTTTGATGATAGCCATTTTGACTGGTTTGAAGTGATCCATTATCTTGTGACAGTGAGCATCTCATCATGTCTCATCATGTCCCATCATGTCTCATCACTATCTGTATGACTTCACTGGAAAAATGTCTGTTTAGGTCCTCTGCCCATATTTTGATTCGGTTGGTTTGTTGTTGTTGTTGTTCATTTGTTTTTTGTTATTGAGTTGTATGAGTTATTTGTATACTCTGGAAGTTAAGCCCTAGTCAGCTGCATCACTTGCAAATATATTCTCCCAGTCTGTAGGTTGTCTTTTCATTTAGTTATGGTTTCCTTTCCTGTGCAAAAGCTTTTAGATTTAATTGGATTCTTTTTGTTTATCTTTGCTTTCATTTCTATTGCTTTGGTAGACTGACCTAGGAAAACATTACTATGGTTTATGTCAGAGAATATGCAGATATTTGTGTGGACATAAGTTTTTACTTCATTTAGTTAAATAACAGAGTCCAATTGCTGGATTGTATGATAAGAGCATGTTTAGTTTTCTAGTAAACTTCCAAAGTGTCTTCCAGTGTGAGTGTACAATTTTGCATTCCTACCAGCAATAAATGAGAAATCCTGTTACTCCACATTTCCACCAGCAGTTGGTGTTGTCACTGTTCCAGACTATGGCCATTCTAATAGGTGTCAGTGGTATCTCCTTGTTTTACTTGGAATTACCTAATGACATACAATGTTGAGTATCTTTTTCTATACTTATTGGCTATCTGTATATTTCTTTGGTGAAGGGACTGTTCAGGTCATATGCCCACTTTTTAAATGGGTTTTTGTTTTTGTATTGAGTTTTAAGAGTGCTTAGTAATATACTAGTATCTTTTCCAAATATTTTATCCTAGTCTGTGACCTGCCTTCTGAATCTCTTGATGTTGTCTTTCACAGAAGTTTTTTAATTTAAATGATGTTCGATTTATGAATTATTTGTTTCATGGATTATGCCTTTGATGTATCAAAAAATTCATCACCATACTTAAAGTTATCTAGATTTTCTTCTAAACTGTCTTCTAGGAGATTTATAGTTTTTATTTCTTTCTTTAGCTGTATAATCCATATTGAGTTAATTTTTGTGAAGGTTATAAGCTTTTTGTCTAGATTAATTTTCTTGCATGTAGACATCCAGCTGGTTTGGTACCATTTGTGGAAAAGACTATCTTTGCTCCATTGTATTGCCTTTTGTCAAAGATCAGTTGACTATATTTCTGTGGGTCTAGTTAAGATTTCTTGTCTGTTTCATTGATCTATTTGTCTATTCCTTCACCAATACCAAACTGTCTTGATTACTGTAGTTTTATAGTAAGTTTTAAAGTTGAGTAGTGTCAGGTCTCTGAACTTACTCTTCTTCAATTATAAGTTTTCTATTCTGGGTATTTTGCCTCACCATATAAACTTAGACTCATCTTTTTAATATCCATAAAATAACCTGCTGGCATTTTGATTGGAATTACATTGAATTTATAGAACTGAGAACAATATAGTTTTTCTACTCATGAACATGGAATATGTTTTCATTTGTATCATTCTTCTTTGATTTTTTGGTCAATTTTTCTCAGATAGATCTTGTATACATTTTGATATATTTATACTTAAGTATTTAATTTTGGGGGTGCTAATATGTTTTGGCATTTTTTATTTCAAATTCCACTTTTTCATTGCTTATATGTAGGAAAGCAATTGACTTTTGCATATTAACTTTGTATCCTGAAAACTTAACTATAATCCCTTAATAATTTCAGTATTTGGGATTGATTTTTTTTATATATTCTACATAGATAATTATGTCATATGCAAACAAACACAGTTTTATTATTTCCTTGCCAACCTGGTATATCTTTTATTTAGTTTATTTATTTATTTATTTATTTATTTATTTATTTATTTATTTATTTATTTATTTCATATTGCATTCCTAGGATTAGTATGATGTTGAAAAGCAGTGGTGAGAGAGGACAGCCTTGCTTTTTTCTTGATATTTGTGGGTTAGCCTCTAGTCCCTCACCCTTATGTATGTTAATTATTTTTTATAGATGTTCTTTACCAAGTGATAAAGTTTTCCTTTATTCTTAGTATTCGACAAGATCTCTCTTTTTTTTTAAATCATGAATGAATATTGGATTTTGTCAAATGGCTTCTCTGTGCTATTGATCTTGGGATTTTTATTTTTTAGCCTGTTGATCTGATTTATTTATTAACTGATGTTTCCAGTGTTGAACTGGTGTTGCAAACCTAGAATACATCCTGCTTGGTCATGGTGTATTATTCTTTTCATGCAGTGTTGCGTTCAATTTGCTAATATTTTTATGTTTAAGAGATAATATTGGTTGGTAGTTTTCTTGTAAGTTCTTTGTCTTTCATATTAGAATAATGCTAGCCTTGTAGGATGAGTTAGAAATATTCCCTGATTCTGTCTTCTGGAAGAGATTATAGAAGAGTTTGTATAATTTCCTCCTTAAATTGTGGTAGAGTTCACCAATCAATCCCATCTGGGACTGGTGCTTCTGTTTTGACAATATAGATAAAGACCTATTCAGATTATCTGTTTCTTCTAGTGTGTTTGGCAGATTGTGCCTTTCAAGGAATTGGTCCATTTCATCTTTGTTACCAAATTTGAGAGAATAGATTTGTTAATAGTAATATTTTATTATCCTTAATGTCAACGAGAAATGTAGTATTTGTTGAAAAGTTAAAATGTTGGTAGTATCCTAAACATCTATCAACATATCAATGCATAAATTTATTCTGCCATAATCCTTCAATGGATTATGAGTAAATAACCAGAATAATCACTCTCACACGAAATATGGAGGAAAACCAAGCAAATTGCAGCAAGCAAAATATATCAAAGAGTAGTTTAAAAATTTAAATATTAAATAAATTTAAATCTATTCTGTGTTTAAGGAATAGGTTTGTGTTACGTGGAAGATAGTATTACTAAAGAAGGATATAAACTATATATATATAGTATTCAGAAAATGATAAATGGAAAGCTTCAAGCATGTAAATATATTATTTCCCAAACTACAGGTTAAATAAAATGGCTTTAATTATTTTACTTTTTATAGTTTTTTTCTGTCTAATATGTAATAATACTCCCTTTGAGGACAGACTTCCAAATTTATTTTATTAATAAATATCATTTGGCAGTAAGTTGTATTTTATTTACCTAATCTTTTTTTTTTAACCTGATCTTTTAAATCTGTATCTTGACTGCAAATACAGCTGGTTTTGGTGCATGACGTGTTATATCCAAATTAATATTTTCCATACAATCTTTTGTTTTATTACTTTTATAAATAATTTTGACTTCACTTATTTATGTTATGATCTTTACTATATCACATATTTATAGATTCTATTTCTGGGCCATGAATTATATCACATTATTTATGAGAAAACTTTCATTTCAATTTCCATTATTTTAATTATTTTAACTTCACTGTATTTTAGTATCTGGGGGATATTCATATTTTCAAAAAGTTTTATGAACAATTTTCACCTGTATGTTTTTCCAGATGAATTTGAAATTTTTCTCAGGCATTAGTTAATACATGTAATAAATATATATTAAATCTTGAACTTTCGTCTTCTATAATGATTGTAATTTAGCTAGCATAAGGTTGTTTTAGACATTGCATTTGAGTTTTTCTCATCCTTCATAAATACTCCAACCCATTTTCTTTATTTATATGAAAATGAATTATGATTTGTAATTATCTTATCCCCACCTGGGAAGGTAAATATTACACACATTTTATCAATCCTCATTTGTACTTTACAGTACAATATATAATAATAAGAGTATTTTTTTATGTTACTGTGTATTTTTCTGGTTAAAAATATTTTTGAACTTTTTAAGAGAGTAATGTTCAGGATAGACTAGGAACATGAGAAGCTTGAGAGTGATAAATAAGGCTAAGTTTGTACAAATGAACATGAAATGGAGCAGTAGCACTAAATAAATAATTGACCATTGAGGTTAGGAAAGAAAAGCAAGAAAATCCATCAAGTAGGAGATATGGAGACAATAAGAACTTGTCTAAAGATACAGATTGTTGGAAATTGGCAAAGTATTTAAGGTTGGACACTGATGTGTTCAACTTTACAGTGATTTCTCATCTCTATTCATTTTACTTATTGAACAGTACAGATATTGCAATCACAATGCTGACACAAAGGTCAAAATTATGAATATATTGCAAAATTATCCTTTTTACAAGATACAATATGCACATTGGGTTTCACTGATGTTCTGCACAGGTTATGGAATAAAATGCAGGAATTTTTATGATAGGACAGTGTGGGAAAAAAAAAAACACACAAGATGAGAAGTCCAGAAAATTTGCCATGAAAACTGTCAAACATTGAATTATTCTTCTACAGTTATGTCCCTGCAATGCATGTGGGTCATTAGACATTCTCTGGTAGAAAAGACAATGGAGGTCGACTTCTCCTTGTCTTTTATAGAACAGATAGTTACAGCATTATGAATTAAGATGAAAGATTACAGTCATAACAAAATGACCAACTCATAACCATCACAGTCCTGATCAGAATGATGATCATCCTGATGATGATTAATATATTATTAATCTTATGACTATCTCTGGACCTCTGTTAAGCATTGTGTATAGTCATTTGTTATAGTTGGTTAGGCCATAATACTAATGGAGCTACACTTGTGGATATGAGTCAGCTCTGTAAAACATACACTTCTTGGTTTTAGAGTCAGGGACTGCAGTCTTGACCCTCCAATCTCGCCATTGAACATAAAGTGTATCTACATAGAATGTGTACGTAATTCTGTACGGTCAGCACTATAACAAAGTATAGAAAAGCAGAGTTTTTGTGGGGTTATTTTTTGTCAAAAAGTTCAATAAGAGTATTTTTAGGAAATGACAGCTCAGTATTTTCGGTGTTCTCATAGTCTTATAACTACATTTGGAACATTCAGAAATTATAATAGTGGAATTATGTACATTAATAGAATACCTAAACATTATTAGAATAAATTTCAGATATGAGGTTATACAATTCTGTACTTCGAGAGCTCAGAATTTCTCTCAATGATTTGAATAATATAATAAAATTCATATTTATAATCTGTATGGATAAAACTTGCAGGGCAAATCCATATATTCCATTATAAACACAATATTAATGAATTTTTCATCGGTCTTAAAATCAAGTAAAATAAAACTATAGTGATTTATATGAAGTTCAAGGTAAAAGATTCCACTTGGACTAAAAATTCTACATAGTTATGGGTAGAAGCTACCTGTAACACAGGGAAACATGAAATAATTTTTTTAAAAAGCCAGAGTACATGGATAGTATGAAATACTTACACTTTGGCAGAGGCCCGTATAAAATCGGGATGTCTACAGAGAATTGTATCTTCAAGCTAAGCCATACAATGAAGAAAACCTGTGACTGTACAGACCATGAGAACACCATGGTAAGCTGTGACGAATGTTTGAATGGCTCTCATTTGGGAAAGATATTTCATAAATTCTTAAAGCAGTGAGTGGGTGTTATAAAGAAATGATTTCACATCAGCATAAGACTTTCCTATGAATAAAAGTATCTAAACCTTTGTTTATTCCAAATATTACTGGGCCTCCCTGTGTCGTCTTGATATCCCATCCCTGAATGAACATACTGGTTGCTAGGCATTGTGTTGTCTCTGAATAATTTATCATTGGACATAAAACTTGTATGTTGGTGGGACAACTGCTCATGAAGAGTTGCAGTGGAGAGTTCTCTGCTTGGGGGAAGGCAGAATTCTATGATTGACAATGAAAGCTTATGGAATATTTCTATGTTTTGGGTTTTGTTGTTTTGTTGTTTTGTTTTTCCTCTGAAGTTATAAGTGTTCAGGCTCTGAACATAGTGGATCAAACCCCAAGCAGCACCAAGATTCTTGATGCTTTGCATTTGTGCATCTGTTTTTGCTGCTTTTTTGAAGAAGAAAGGTGAGCTAGAACACTCAGCTCCTCTGGTTACATCTAACTCTGTTTCAGATTATAAAAACACCATAGGAAATAATATTTAAAAAATAACGTTTTGAACCAAATATAGTTAAAACATCTTTCCTTGCAGAGGAAAGTTTTATTTTTATTTTACTTTTTCTACCTAGAATGGAATTGTGTCTATTCACATGCAAAGTAAATAAACATAATTGAATTCTTATGCTAAGAGCTGTGTTTTATTGTTCTAGTATAATGATTTTGTCTGTGGTGAAACAGTTGACAGCTCCTAGATATAGCTGTGATTTTTTTTTTTTGATAAGATGTTTTTCTAAAAAATATGTTTTGAAAAGCTAAAATATATTCTGAAACATTTTCTATAAGTAAGCCAGACTTTGTCAGTTCAGAATGGTTTTTGTTTTCTTCATTTTGGTGTGCCTACACAGCATAGGAGGAAATGTAGTGAAAAATTTTGCCAAATGACACACTGCCATCCATCCATAGGGAGCAACTCTTGTATTATCATCCCCATAGCAATCCTAAAAGGCATCATTTGGAACAGAGAAGAAAGCAAGTGAGCCTTTGCTTTCAACAACTCTTTTCACCTCCCATAATCTCTAAGCATCCTTGAAATGAATGATTTTGGAGGAGGGGCAGATATGATCTGAGGGACTTCCTGTGATTACTGCACTTTTTAAAACAGGGAAATCTTGAATGCCTTGCTCCATAAAGTGTGGTCCCAGGACTGAAAGCATTGGCATCACAAGGAGGCTTGTTAGAAATGAAGAAATGCAGACCCATCACAGTCAAAATGGATTAGAATCTGCATTTTTAAAAATTAGCGTATATTATTTTTTATTGAAGTATAGTTGATTTACAGTGTTCTGTTCTTGTGTACAGCATGGTGATTCATTTATACATATATATATTCCTTTTCATCTTCTTTTTCATTATAGACCATTACAAGTTATTGAATATAATTCCCTGTGTTATACAGTAGGATCTTACTGTTTATCTATTTTATATATAGTAGTTAGTATCTACAAATCCTGAACTCCCAATGTATCCCTTCCTACCCCCCCCCATAAGTTTGTTTTTGGTCTGTGAGTCTCTTTGTTTTGTGAGTAAGTTCATTTGTGTCCTTTTATTTCTATATTCCACATTTAAGTGATACCATATGGTATTTTTCTTTCTTTCTCTGGCTTACTTCACTTAGTATGACAATCACCAGCTCCATCCACATTGCTGCAAATGGCATTATCATTATTTTTATTTTTATGACTGAGTAATATTCCATTGTGTGTGTGTGTGTGTGTGTGTGTGTGTGTGTGTGTGTGTGTCAATTTTTTTATCCAGTCATCTGTCAGTGGACATTTAGGTTGGTTCCATGTCTTGCCTATTGTAAATAGTACTGCTTTGAACATTGGGATGCATGTATTTTTTCCAATTAGAGTTTCCTCCAGACATATGCCCAAGAGTGGGATTGCTAGATCAAAGGGTTAGCCTATTTTCAGTTTTTTTAAGGAAGTTCCATACTATTTTCCATAATGGCTGAACCAAACTACATTCCCACCAAAAGTGTAGGAGGGTTCCCTTTTCTCCACAGCCTCTCCAGCATTTATCATTTTTGAACTTTTTAAAGATGGCCATTCTGACTGATGTGAGGTGATACCTCATTGTAGTTTTGATTTGCACTTCTCTCCTAATTAGTGATATTGAGCATCTTTTCATGTGCCTTTTGGCCATTTTTATGTCTTCACTGAAGAATTGCTTGTTTAGATCTTCTGCTCATTTATAGATTGGGTTGTTTGGTTTTTTTTTTTATAAAGTTGTATGAGCTATTTATATATTCTGGAAATTAAGCCTTTGTCAGTTGCAACATTTCCAAATATTTTCTCCCATTCCATAAGTTGTGTTTTTGTTTTGTTTATGATTTCCTCTGCTATGCAAAAGCCTACAAGATTAACTAGGTCCCATTTGTTTACTTTTGCTTTTATTTCTGTTGCTTTGGTAGACTGCTCTAGGAGAACATTGCTACAATTTATATCAGAGAATGTTTACCCTATGTTTTATTCTAGGAGGTTTATGGTGTCTTGTCTTATGTTTAAGTCTTTAAGCCATTTTGAGTTTATTTTTGTGTATGATGTGAGGGAGTGTTCTAGCTTCATTGATTTACATGCAACTATCCAGCTTTCCCATTAAAGTTTTAGAAGTAGTGTTCTAATCTGTGCCTTTTGTCAAGGGAAAATGAGGGTCATATAATTTAAAGAAAGTCCGAGAAAGTTGTATGTGCATGTGAATCTTACTAACTTGCATGTAGAGTGTTTACAATGGCTACTTAATGTTCTAAATACTTTAAAAACATGATCTCCTTTAATCCTCCCCATATGCTTCAAGTTCAAAACTATTATGTTCATTTCACTGATGAAGTCAGTAGCACTTAAATAGTTCAGTTATATTACCCAAGACCATCCAGTTTATGAGAATCAGAATCTGCCCTCAAGCTTCCTTGCTAGTTTCAGTTCTCAAAATATAGAGCCTTAAACTGATAATTTGCCTGTTTGTTCCTCACTTTCCCATGGGCCTTCTGGTGTGGAACCTATCCATTCAGAGTCATATTAGAATATAGCAGATTGGTAAAGATTCTTCATCTCGGTAGGTTTATCTTCACACAAGTAGAATATCTATGAATTAAATTCTAATAGAAATATATTATTGGAAATATTACCAACAATGTTAAGCTCTGGCTAGTCTTAACATTAATGATGACATGTGTCATTGTCAAAAAACTACTTTACTAAGAAATTTTTGGTTTCTGAATTTTTTTCATGCAATTAAATCTAAACTCCAATTCAACAATGAAATTTTATAAGCAATTCATTGATCTGTGATGTTAATTAATTGATCTATGGACCTTGAATGGCATAATCATTAAGATTTGAGCAAGGATTATTTGAAAAATAACTTTTTTCCTTTCTAAAAATTTAAACTCTTGCTGACTGTGGTAAATATGGTGAGTAAACAATGCATAATTATAATAAAATGTAAAATCATGGATTTCTATTGTTTGTTCTCCCTGAGTTTTTCCTTTCTGATGAGTGTAACGTGTTTCACTACCATAGTTTATTACAAAAAATAAAATAGAAAAAATATATTTGTATATTTTTAATAGCCCATGTAATTCAAACACAGATATATTTAAACCAAATCCATTTACCAAATTTGCAAAGTTCTGCATTCTTACTGACTTTGTTGCAGTGCTTGCCTCAGATCCTAATTTGGGTCAAAAACATTACTAAATGCTTCATAGTAGAGACCCCAATATATTAGTTATACATTTTGATTTTCTCCCTAAATAATATTTCTTTAGGTAAATAATAATGTGAGAGAGTAGCAAGTTTAATCAATAAGATGTAGAATTCAAAATCAGTATCTCTTATGCCTTCAGTGCATTCAGGCATGTTATTTGCTTTCAATATCGAATCTAAAAAGTGCAGAATATGCTCTAATTAAAAACATCTGAAGACAAGTCCCCCTAGGTCATTGTATAGACTTTGTTTCCTAATTTGATTGCTCTTAAACTTTTCTTCAAAATGTTTTCATTCCTCTTAGTATTACACACAGACACGTATACACGTGAGTGTGATCTGTCTCATCCTCCCTAATCTTAATTTTTCTCAGTTATTTGCAGTTTTTGAAATACAAAAAAAACCATATTATCCATTAATCACTGAACATATACTTTTAAAGATACTATACGAGTGGTTTTTATATACATGCATTCAATTGAATATTCGAAACAACCCCTATAATCCTACTTCTATTAGTCCTTTTATTCAAAGTCAGAAATTGAGACCCAAAGAGGTTTTAAATAACTAACTCAAAGTCACACAGCTTTTAAAAAGGAGCACATTGGTATTTCAACATATTCCTCTTAAAAATACTAAAATCTACACACACACTGACTTTAACTATAATTTCAAGTTTTATACTACTTTTAGAATGATTTTAGTATGAATATGATGTAGTGAGCCTCATGAAATTTGTTATAAAGCACTATAACGGAAATCTAATCCATTTCTTAAATGCACCAGGGATCTCTGGATACTTAAGGAGATCACTAAACTGCATAGTGTTTTCTGAAGAGGGAATTTTTACATAAACTAGAAGTGGAATTGATATAATAGAAAATAGGAAAATGGTAACATTTTTGGTATTTTTATAATGAAATTAGTGGAAATTTATGAAATTTACTTTTATATAATTTGATCTTTAAGCAAAGTCTAGTAAGATAATTTGATAGATTTGGGAAAAAATTAAAAATGCATCACAAAATACTATAATTTTAAAAGTGTATGCTAAAATTCATTGTCCTATATCTCAGAAAATATGCAGTCTTTAAGAGGCACAATCATATAATCCTGGAATGCTTCAGTTGCATACTACTTAGATTTAATTTCCATAGTTTTTTAGTCATGGTAATTAAGAGGGTAGTTATTTCCCAATAAAATTAACCTAATTAATGTTATGCCTTTATAAAAAACTAGTCCCAGTTTGTCTACAACATTCTTCTACCCTTAGTTTTTGGTTGGAAATGATCGGTATTGGTTTTCTAATTTGATAATGATTTGTGCAGCAGTTTGACTCATGTAGGATTCCTCAGAGCTATAGATTAAAGACAACAAGAGCAACTCCATGGATACACTAAGGTTTACTAATTAATCAGTTCTTTTACTATATTCTTTATGATTAATAGTATGAATTTGGAAAAACTCAAATTCAGTGTTGGCAGTGCAGTATGTGACCATCAAATAAAATTAACCTTACAGTATGCAAATAAATTCAACCTGTACACAGCACTTTAAAAAGGAAAAGAAAGTCATCTAGATTGTAGTACTATAAAGGTTTTAAACAAAATTTCAATAGTAGTTTGATTGTTTTTATTAAACATTGATAAGTAATATAAAATAAAATTTCTAAAGCTTTTCAGGGAAAAATATTTTCAGTGCCCACCTTAATTTAGAATATTACTAATCTCATAAAGGACTTTTGTAAATTCCTGGCCCTATGCTTCTCATTCCACCTCCACAGGTACATGTACCTTGAAATTTTTGTGTATTATCTGTTTGCTGTTCTTTATTTTTTATCTCATATACTTTTCCTTGAGTCATATGTTGCTTATTTTATGACCTGTTTAATTTTAAACAAGTGGAATTAACAAATATATATCCCTTTATTAAGTATTTTAACTCAACCCTTGAAGATCAAAACATACATAAAAAATACATACATACATACAAACATCAAAGTAGCAAATTATGTAGGTGGAAAGAGCAGGCTTGGCTTTGCTTGGAAAAAAGGTAACATGCAGATTATTGGGGGCTAATTCTCCATTTGTGTCTTAGGTTTTTTGCATGTCCTGTGAACAGAGCACTGACTGCCATTTCTTTTAGAATATTACTTCAAAGATGTTTGTTTAGTGTATAGTCTTGGAAGTCAGAGACAGAATCTCCTTGGAGCAAAGGGCGGATTTGCTTACAGGTTAGGACAATAGAGATGGTGTCATTTTCAAAAAAAGTGCAGCCCTGTTTACTGTTCCATTTAACCAAGATAATATATACATCTGGTGAAAAGCGTAGGCACACTTTGCTACTCATTATGAAACATTTAGGTTTCCACAATTTACGGGAACTGTGAAGACCAGGAACCTTGCAGCTGTTGGAAGAGATAGACCAGGTTTGGAGTACCTTATAAACCGCTGCTCCCAGGCATTGTTACTACTTGGCCTATCTGTGGCCCTTGGGGAAAAACCCACTCAAATAGCACTGTCATTCTTACTTGGAGCACCCTTCATGGAAAAGGCCTAATTCCGAGGGTATTTTTCATAAATAATCAGCTGCAATTACTTAACACCAAAGCTGCCAAAGTCTATGATACTAGTTGAAGCAAACAAAAGCCCAGACAAAGTTTAAAAGTAGGGTCTGGGAACTAGATGTCCACAGGGTATTTTGAAAAGCCCCGACATATTCCTGAGGATCTAGAAGGATGTGCACTTATGCAGCACTGTGCATGTCTAGGGAAGATATGAGACATCTCCAGTTACTCACCTCTGGCCGACCTTAGGCCCTGTGCAAGCAGGAAGTGATGGTTAAGGCACATTTATAAACTGCCTGAGCATTAAAAGTGTAACCCAACATACACACAGCCACGTGGCTAAGGCAGAAGATGTATTGATGCAAGGTGTTAAAGGACATTTCTGACCAATCAGTAGTAACCAATAAACTAATTAAGCCAATGCTTCAGTGGTTGCATATGACAAGATACACAAATTTTATAGAGTTCTGGAAAGTCACTCAAAATACAAATAGCCATAGAAACAACAACAATAGTCTCTGGAGACAGGAAAAGAAACTGATGTCCAGAGGTTCCACATGACATTTTTATATTCAGTTTTGAACAAAAATGGTAAGACATGCAAAGGAATAGCAAAATATGTCTCCTAAATAAGAAGAGAAAAATTAATCAATAGAAATTGTCCTAGAGGGGGCCCAGATGTTGGAAAATAATATTATAAATATATTTAATACTTTAGATTTAAAAAAAAGCAACTTGAAGAGCATTTTCTTATTCAGAATCTCCTGAAAAGATGGAAAATACATGTATATCTTCTAGAAATATATGTATATCTTATAGAACATTAACCAAAAGATAGATAAAGTGACTATGCTAATCTCAAACACGAATAGTCATTAAGATAATAATTATTACTTAGAGACAATGAGGGACATTGCATAATGATAAAAAGTTAGAGATAACAATTATAAGTATGTATGCATCTAACAACAGAACACCAAAATATGTGAAACTAAAATTGATAATAGAAGACAGGAATAGATAATTTAAAATTAAGTTAGTGACTTCAATAATTTATTCTCTATACTTCATAGAACAAATAGCATCATTTATTATTAGAAATTATAAATTAACAGTGATTTGTTATTAGAAGATAGCGATATCTTGAAAACTTGTATGAAACAATCAACCAACTTGAACTAAATGACATCTACAGAACACTGAACACCAAAACAGCAGAGTATATACATTATTTTGAAGTTCTCATGGGACATTCTCCAAGATAGGCCATATGTTATGCCACAGATCAGTCTTAACACATTTAAAAGAATAAAAGTCATACAAAATATGGAATTTGTGCATGATAATGCTAACATATAAATCAAAAATTGAAAGAAATCTGGTAATTCAGTATCTATTAAAGTTGACATAAAACCTTAGGAAAATATATTATTTTATTTTTCTCTTTCAAATCCGACTAATCATTACAAAAGAGGTATATATGTCCATATTTTAAAAAGTGTTTTTGGCAATTAGTCTGTTAAACCATATGTGTTTACATTAAAACTATCAACGATGAGGGCAAAATAAATCAATGAAACTACAAAGAATGTAAAAATTGGTGAAAAAAACAAATAAAATCCATTTTAAAAAATTTTTTGTCTTTGTTTTCCAGTTGAAATCAATATGAAAACTCTTGTCAATCTGTTAGCTTCATGCTCTGGCTATAATTTGGGCAACAGAGATACAAGAGACTTGCCTAGTGAGGAGCTGCCAATCCATTAGTAAACCCTTAAGGGAAACTTAAAATGAGGGATGGAGATCCCTACAAATTAACAGTGAAATGAGCTAATGACTAATCCTCTTGGGTGAAGGAAAACCTTGAGAAGTACACCTCAAATTCAAGATATGTTAACCTTGGACTCAAGTCTAAGTGGCCTGAACCATTAGTTCAGTGTTTTCTTCTGGGACTCACTAGAGATTTAATCTGATGAGCTAATACAGTGCAATTACAAAAAAAAAAAAAAACAACACTATTCTAAGTTATACATGAGGTCATCTTATTCTGTCTCTATTTAAGAAAAATAATGGATACATCACAATATGGTATTCCATAGTAGCAATGAAAAAAAAAGGAGGACATATTTTCCAGGAAAGTGGTGTTGCTTAGCTGAATATTAAAATTGTTTCTTCTGAGAACATTTGTGTGTTTTAATCCCTCCTTTGGCAAAGAGAACAACTTATTATAAAGTATTTAAAGGCAGAAATGAGATTAAATTCCTCATAAGGAATACACGTGTTGCTTCAACTTCATACTTAACGACATGAAGAGATTCTGAATAAGAAAATGCTCTCAGAGTTGCAATATTAATGATGTAGGGCAACAGATAAATGGGAGTGACTGTTTAATAGTTTCTGAAACTCTTCACACATATACAAGACTAACTCTGGGTCTTGGCTCATTTTTTTTGTTTGTTTCTTCATAGTTTTGTTTATAGCCTTTTTTTAAAATTATATTTTTCCTCTCTATCCTACTTCTAAATACACACACATGCATACAGACACACACATACAGAACTCAACACTCACATACAAGAATTCCATTAATTTATAAGTAACAGAAAAATCCAACCAACATATGTCTTAAGTAAATATGGAATTTATTATTTTCTCATTTAACAGGAAAAACAGATACAATCATTTTAGTACTGAACTAATCTCTTCATAACAACATCAGTTTCCTTCTAAATTTCTACCCTGTCATCTTTATTTTATGGGCTTCATCCTCATGTTTGTCACGTCAAAGTCCCAAGAAGTCTTCTTCACTTCTATTGTATATCCGTATTTCTAGCAAGGGAAAAGGAATAGGATTTTAATCACCTAAAATTGTCCTTTTATAAGAGTATTTTCTGGGAACCTTATCCAATATCATCTAACATCTCTTTGGTCAGAATTATTATGTCAGGTATTTATTTTTCGCTATAAATAATGGTGAGAATGTGGATTTGGTTAGTTTAAAGCTGAGTACACTGTCCTCAAACTAAGTTCTGTTAGCAAGAAAAGGAGAGAGAATATTGAATTGGAATTTGCCATTTTGTGTGCGCATACACACAGATTTGAGTGGAATATGCTCTTATGAACCCTTCCTTTTTTTTTTTTTTATTCTGACTGTCTGCCACCAATAGTATAAGTAACAATTTTTGATACTTTCTGTTCGTCGCTGTGCATCCCTTTGCCTAGCATATTAACTAGGAAATGGGGACATTTAAGAAATGTGTGTTTAATGTATGCTTACTTATGTGCGTGTATGTATATATATATGAATAAACACAGGAGATTAGGTTTGAAACTAGCAAGCTTACAATGCCACTAGCCTGGCTCACGTCCAGAATTCATTGATGGTGACTGCCAACTAGGAAGTATTAAATGAGACTATGTAGAGTTTCTATTGAGAACACAGGGGAAAAAAAAGTTAAATCTTTGTATTTTTAAGCACATTTATATAGTGTTGTTTTGTACTCCTTATCAGAACTACAATATAATGTGAAAGATGACTGCTGCTGTCTATTTCTGTTGTCTTGTTAAATTTAGTTTAAAACTGTTAAGAATGGGTCATCTCATATGAAACCCATGTTAAGAGTTAGCAGCTTTTCAGGATAATAAATGTAGCTCATCAGAGTACAAGACAAATGAGTATAAATGAAGAATTCATTTTGAGGAATTAAATATTAGTGTATGTTTTGTGCCTTTCAGGCTTGTTTCATTGAATGAATTCACAATATAATAAACTTTCTTATAAGCTGATTGGAAACAATTTAGAAAGTTTTTTTTAATCAGTTTATAAGCAATTCACATCATTTCAAATGCAAAGAGAAATAATAACTATGAAGTTTTATGTGTGTCGGGGGACAACTCTGATAAAAGAAGCTGTATGTTTAATTCTCCCAACAAACCAATAAGCATCTATTAGTATCTTGAATCTACAAATAAAAAACCTGAAGCTCAAGAGTTTAATTATGTCCTCAAGTGTATAGACCTGGTTAATACAACATCTAGTATGCAATCAGGAGCCCTCACTCCAAAGCCCTTTTGTGATATATGACCCACTCCGCCCACAATTTTCTTACAAAATTATGTTCTGAAAAATTTATTGTTTTAGAATACAATTGCCTTTGTATAATTACCTGCCTTGGCTACTCACTGGGCAGGCATATTCTTTAATAAGATTATCTACTCATTAAAATATGGCTTTTAAAAAGTTTTCCAAATTATTCATACACAAGTTTTATCTTAGAATATTAAGATTTGTTGTATGTATGCATATCTTAGTTTAACCGAGCCATGACCTCAGTGATTTAGCAGCTTTTTTCTTTTACACTGTCACTTGGTCTTAGAACCTTCACTGAATCGTCATATGGTTTTCTATCTCCACTTAACACAGCAGCTATTTCCATCCCTCTTCTCTATCTGCCTTCCTATCCATCTATCTATCTATCTATCTATCTATCTATCTATCTATCTATCTATCTTTCTACATATTATCTCTATATCTATGTGTGTGTATGTGTGTGCTTGCACGTGTAAATGTATCTTTCTTACTCATCTTTCCTTACATATTACTTCATTTTGATTTTCTGAAGGTACACATTCAGAGTTACATAGAGCATTCCATAATTTTAATATTCTTTTATTTAAGAAAATTAAGCACTTTTTTTTTGTAAGTTACTATACCAGACCTCTTAATATTTTCTCTTTTATTTCTGTTTGTCTCCATTATGCCAATATGTATTTTTCAGGCTATTGTAGTACAGTAGGAAAAAATTATTGACTGAATCATATGGTCATATATTTAGGCAGGGCACTGTTTTTTAAGTTATTTTGGGATGGGCAATGTCCTTGGCATTGCAAATTCAAAATTACCATGTATAAAATATTTTAATAAAAATGACTTCAAAATAAAGAAAACCCCAGATTTTCCAGTTAACTTTTAGATATGTAACTGAATGAGACAAATATCTACTTAAAAAGATTTATTAATTTTTCCATGTAAATATATACATATGTTGTTTACATATATGATAAAATTTAATTATATATCTAATTTTTAGGCATCTCTTTTCTCTACAATATTTTTAAAAAAGATTCAGGTGCTGTGCTGGCATCTCTGATAATAGTTTTTGATTAATGTAGTATTGCAAAACATAGTCTTACTTCCTTTTAAGTTGTTTAATATGGATATATTTTTCTTTGTTTGAATTTTTAATTTATTCATGTATAGTTGATTTACAATGTTGTATTTTTTTTAATTTGTGTACCTGAAGAATTCATTCACTCATCATTGCAATAACTGTTTTTATGTTTATATTTTTGTTTTTTTTACTGTACCTTGTAGTTGTGTATTCATGATTATTGTATTTTAATAGGGAATGTTACTTGCTTCTACTGACTTAGAATGCTTATTTGTAGTTGTATCAAATACTTACAATTGTAAAGTTGCAGCATTGAAATTAAATGCCACATCTATGTTCTCTGTTTACCCTTATCATTTTATCTAACAATTTTTAAAACTGTATGCAAATTAATACTGACTGAACATGTTTCTGGTTATATCATCTTCCCTGAACAGTATTTAGGGCTCAAAATAAGGCATTATATTTTATCCCTCTCAGCACATTTGTTTTCATATTTTAACAACCTTGAAATTAGGATGTCTCATATTCAATGACGTGTCATAGTTTAATTGCAATGATTTTTTTCCGTTTCAGTAGTATATAAAATAATGTGCCTCTTCCAGTGAATGACATTTTAAACCAGATGAACTAGAGTAATTGAGTACTTTGTGACAACCAATATATTTAATGAACCCCTCTTTTCTGGAGAATTATTATATACTCAAGTTTGTATATTTGGAAACAGATGGAACAAGGTTTCTAATCTCAAAGCTCTTGTGGTGGAGGATAATTATACTGTACATGGCTATGTCTCTAACGGAAGCATAAAGGAAGCTCCTACTGGAGTCCACTGAGGAGCTGAACAGAGAGTGTCTCACTGTAAAGAGTAAGGAAAGGCTTTAAAGAGTAGATGACTTTGAGGTGAATTTTGTAAAATTAGGCTTTTATTAGGTAGAAAACGTGAAGAAGAAAATTTGAACAGAGGAGAAAACCTATGAATAAACATAGAGACTAATAAACAAATAACATAATCTAGATGTACACTTATTCTAACTGTACTGTAGGATATGGGATAAAATTGTGAGAATAATCTGAAAAATTATACAGGAGTACTTTAATGAAAGTCTGTGGCCTTGATGAAGAATTTAGAGTTTTTCTTACAGGTAAAAGAACACCATGGAATAGCTATTATTATCCACTAGATGATTTAGAATGATCAGTATGAGGGCGATGCACAGATCAAGAAGAAAAGACTGGAAGCAGGAAGATATGACAGGTTAACAGAGATAGGACCTTAAGAGAACCAATGTAGCAAAAGAAGAGTGAGTGAATCTAGAGATACTTGAAGAAAATATCTGGCATATGTGATAGCAGACTGCATGAGAGAGAAAGAAGCTGAATATGAGCATTTAGGATTTGGGGGAATTAACTAAGATAAAAGGTAAAGGAGTAGTTTTAGTGAGAATGCATGTGTTGTGCTAGGTATGGAGAAGCCCAGTAGACAGGAACAAAGTGTGTAAATCAGAGTTACTAACTTCTGGTAGCCCTCATAAAAGTAATCATTATAACTGTGGAGGATTGGATAGCATAAATAATACCACACAACTCTTACTTAAAGATTAAGCATTTCTTAAATTAATTGTTCCTGGATCATTTCTGGGAAGAAGTAGATAGTACAAGATTATTTTAAGAGTTGCTTGGATGGTAGTGGTTGTGGGTTTTGACAAAAATAAGAAAAGTTTTTAGTTTCTACACCGTGCTTCATCAAGAGGAACTCTCCTTATATTTAACTTATTTGTCTGTGTTCCTTGGTATGATTTCACTGGAAACAGTCGAGAGAGAGGCAGAGACAGAGGTAGACAGACAAACAAAACAGATTTCCCATATACCCACTGCCCCCACTACACATGCATTAGCCTGTCTTATTATCAATATCCCCCTCCAGAGTTGTACATTTGTTGCAATTGATAACAAATTGGTGAACCTGAATAGGCAAGTTATTATCACCCAAAGTCCAAAGTTTATAGTAGGGTTCACTTTTGGTATTATACATTATATGAATTTGGACAAACGTATCACCACATGTATCCACCATCATAGTATTATACAGAGTGTTACCACTGGGCTAAAAATCCTCCCTGCTTTGCCTATTAGTCCCACTCTTCCCCTAACCCTTGACAACCACTGATCTTTTTATTGTCTACATAGTTTCGCCTTTTCCAGAATGTCATATACTTATAAATATACAGTATGTAGATATTTCAGAATGCCTTCTTTCGTTCAGTAATATACATTTAATTTTTCTCCATGTCTCTTCATGGCTTGAGAGCTCATTTCTTTTGAGCACTGAATATTATTCCATTGTCTGCATATAATTCAGTATATTTATCCATTCATCTATTAAAGGGCATCTTGATTGATTCCAAGTTTTGGTGATTATGGATAAAGCTGCTATAAACAGCTTCAGGTTTGTATGTGAACCTAAGTTTTCACTTCATTTGAGTGAATACCAAAGGACATGATTGTTGAATCATATGTTAAAAGTATGTTTAGTTTTGCAAAAAACTACCAAACTATCTTCAAAATGACTGTACTATTTTGCATTTCCACCAGAAATGAGTGAGAGTCTTCGTTACTCTACACTCTCTACAGCATTTGGCATTGTCAGTACTTTGGATTTTGGCATAGGTGTGTAGTGTTCATAGGTGTGTAGTGGTATTTCATTGTTATTGTACTTTACATTTCCATGATGAAAAATAATATGGAATATCTTTTCCTAAGCTTACTTGTCATTTGTTTAGCATTATGATGAAGTGTCTGTTAAGGTGGATGACCTGGTTTTTAATAAGGTGGTTAGCTTTTTTTATTGTTAAGTTTTAAGAGTTTTTTTTATATTTTAGATACCACCATTTATTAGATATGTCTTTTGCAAATATTTTCTCTCAGTCTGTGACTTATCTTTTCATTCTTGACAGTGTTTTTCAAGAGCAGACAATTTAATTTTAATGAAGTTCAACTTACCCATTATTTTCTTCATGGATTGTGCCTTTGTTGTTTTATCTAAAAAGTCATCATCAAAAAAGTCATCTAGACTTTACCTTATGTTACCATCTAGGAATTGTATAGTTTCACATATAACACTTAGGTCTGTAATTCATTTTAGTTGACTTTGGTGAAGGGTGTAAGGTCTTTCTCTAGGTTCTTTTTTTTTTTTTTTGTATGTTGATGTCCAGTTGAAAAGACTGTCCTTGCTTCATTGCATTGCATTTGCTCCATTGTCGAAAATAAGGTGGCTGTATTTATATCGCCTATTTCTGTTCTTTCTATTCTGTTCCATTAACTAGCCATCTACTTTTTACCATTGCTGTTTGATTATTGTAGCTTTGTAATAAGTCTTGGTATCTGGAAATATCAGTGCTACAACTTTGTTTTTCTCCTTTAATTGGCTATCACGGGCCTCTTATTTCTAAATATAAATTTTAGAATAAAATTGTCGATATCTATAAGGTCACTTGCCAGGATTTTGTTTGGGGTTGCATTGAATCAAGTTGGGAAAAACTAGCATCTTGACAATATTGAGACTTTCTATTCATAAAAATTAAAGATCTCTCCATTTGTTTAGTTCTTTGATTTCTTTCATCAGAGTTTTGTAGTTTTTTCTGATACAGGTCTTAAACATTTTGTTAGATTTATATTGAAGCATTTCATTTTGGGAGGGTGCTAATGTAAATGTTATTGTGTTTTAAAATTTAAATTTTATTTTTTTACTACTTATATATAGAAAAGTGTTTTACTTTTATGTATTAAGCTTGTATCCTATAACCTTCCTATAATCGCTCATTAGTTCTTTAAGTTTGTTCTTTTCTGTTCTTCCAGATTTTCAAATTAGGCAACCATGTCATCTGAAAACCAAGACAGTTTTAGTCTTTCCTTCTCAATACATTTTATTTTATTTCCTTGTCTGGTTTGTATTGCATTATCTAAGGTTTCAAGTACAGTGTTGAAAAGGAGTAGTGACAGGGGACATCTTTGTCAGAAAGCTTTAAGTTCCTCATTACTAGAATGATGTAAGTTGAATGTTTCTTTAATAGATATTCTTTATTAAATTGAGGAAGTTCCCTTCCACTCCTAGTTTACTTATAGATTTTATCATGTATTGGTGTTGGATTTTGTCAAATACTTCTGCATTTATTGATATAATCATGTATTTTTGGTTTTTTTGATGCGATGGGTTGTATTAATTGCCTTTTGGATTATGAACTAGCCTTGCATCCCTGGCATAAATCCCATTTGGTCATGGTATGTAATTCTTTTTATACAGTGTTAGATTAAATTTGTGACTATTTGGTTGAGGACTTTATTAAAGTAGTGCTAATCTATATGTAACTCCATCTCTTTAGCTAGTTGAGAGACTTTTGAATAAACAGATTTGGTCTAGTGTTTGTCCAGCTTTTTGAATGTTAATATTGGCTATAGTATTACCGAGTCACAGATATTTGTCTGCATAATTTGTGTGAGAACAACATAGGTGGTACTCAGTAGTAGGGCCAAGAGAGGATCAGGAATGACAACTAGCAGCCTGCTCAGAATCCTCTGCTAGGAATTTCTTCATTTGTCTTCAGAGGTTTGGAAAAGATGGCTGTTGGTGCCTGGAAGAATTCAACGTGAACTCCTGTGTGACACACACAACAGAAAAGTTCCATTTCCGGAGGTAGCAGAAACACAATTAATCTTATGTCCCCAATGGTTCCTTCCAAATTTATGAGAAAGTATGTACAGAAAATTTTAATTTTAATTTTAATATTTATAATGTAGATGAAAGCCTGAAATTTAAAAAAAGAAAAAGAAGAAACAACTCTCAAAAGAAATAGTGTATTTATTGCTTTAATCTATAGCCTTTTTTGTTTTTCAAATAAGTGATGCAGGGCCTGAAAATTACTTACGATCTTTTGTAATTTAGTATTATTTTCTTCTTCTTGCTGAAACACTTCCTTTTATACTTATTTTCTATTCCCCATGCCTACAGCCTATCCTTTTAGAACCTGATTAAGGGAAGACAGATGGTAAAATAACTTTTAAAGCTCAATAGTTTCTTAATATAGCTTCAGTCAAAAACATTGACCCAAATACTGTCTTCCTTTTTAAATGAGATGTTAAAAGCTATTTCAGGGATTCTTTTTTTTTTTTCATTTAATTATACTTATACTTAATTAAATCTACATAATTCAGCTGATTTCCATCATTATAAAGTATTGTTATAGGCATGCAGAGAATAAATAGATTTGATTCTGTCAGGAAGAAAGTAAAAGCTGAGCTGCTGATTCTTTAAATTAAAATATAATTTCTACTTGGTAAAGAAACATTAGCTCCAAAAAATACTTATATCCTTGCTTTTTCTCAGAATCACACTCAAATAATTAGCAATTGGGTAATTTCCAGAGCCTACCCTAAGTTTAATGGTAGTTTCCCCTTACCTCTCCCATTACTTCCTTGTCTCTTTTTCCCTTGGTCTACAGTCCTTTGCATGCCCCAGATTCTGACATTTCCACTTGATTTCCCAGAGATTCTTCTGTGACACATATTTTCCTCCACCTTGAACTCAGACTAATCTTACTTTCCTAGCTGGTGTCTTGTGCTGTTGATCTGTTCATCCCTACTGTGCCTCAACTGGCAACAGTTCAGTATGATAACTCATATGAAACTCATCTGTCCCTCTGTATGATTCTCTTATAGGAGTAATTTTGTAACTGGATATTTTGGTCTTCTGGGGATACATAAGCATATTTTCAGAGCTTAATGAGTTCTCTACAAGAATTTATAAAAGTTTTCATTTGTATTCCAATGATTATCAATTAAAAGTATATTTATATACCTATAATTATGGGGATAAATATTGAATTATTATCTCTATGAATTATTCAGTGAATGATTATCATTGTTTTACAGCATGTATAAATCCAGAGACCCTCCATAAATTTGTAGTTAATTCAATATTTCAAATAGAGAAAAAATAGTTGAAAAATTAAACCATCATATGTCTAGGAAAAGAGATATGTACGGGAGAAAAAAAAATTTCTTAATTCCCTTAGGATGGATCTCTGGCTGTGCCTAAAAATTAGACTGATAAACATAACAACAGGAAAAACACAAATAAATTTACTTAATTAATAGAAATTTTATGTGACTTGGGAACCTTCATAAGGAAATAAAGACTAGAAATGAATGATGATTTTTATGCTAGGTTTGATGAAAAATGGAAAGCTGGAAAAACATGACAGGACAAAGGGGTATGAGTTAAGGGTAGTAAATGGGAAAACTTAGCAAAGTCTGTTCATTTGTAAGTCCAATGTCTGTCCATTTTTGAGCATAAGAATGTTACTTTCCTCTGGATATGGAGAAGTCATCTCTCACATGAAGGTCCTACACCTGCTGCTTGTCAGATTTATTCAGTTTAAAGTGTTTAATATGCCAAAACACCATATTTTGGAAGCAATGTATTCTGAACCTCAATGGGTATATCAAATTTAAAGGAATCTATTCTATCACCATCAATACTATATTTACATTGCTAGCAAAAGTAATGTCAGTTCTATTTCTTTAATACTAACTTGTGAAAAGTCATTGGCAATAGGTATTTTGGTCAGCATAAAATGAATAAATGTTATGCCCCTGATTCTATTCATACAGATTAGATATCCATTTAATGTAGAATTGGTAAAGCCAGAAAACTAAATCTTCATGTGAGTGAGACAGTTTTTATAGATACCTTGTTAAAATTAGCCTTTGAGAGCTGCTCAGAGGAAGAGTTTTGGCTAAGTATAAGTTGAAATTATCTTGAGTTGGCAATTGTATTTTCAAGTTATTGAGAATGTTTTGCACAGTAGACTTATGATAGTAGGCTTTTTCTGGCTTTTTTTTAACTAAAATCAAAATGAAGAATCAGATTAAATCTAGACCTGAAATTGATGCTACTATTTTTATTTTTAAACTTCAAATTAGAAGTTGGTGAATTGGTTTCAGGAAAAAAAAAATTTTCTCACATTAAAAAATGTGTGTTACTGAATTTTATTTTTTAGATTCATTTGTATTTAGTTTATAATTTGTTTTATTGTTGAAATTTTATACATGTTTATTGTTATATTTATTTTTAAATAGCATCAACATAAATACAAATACATAGATACAGAGTCAAGTAAAATTATTGCACCATATTTCACTTGGATGTCACTTAAGTTTGAAGAAAAATGCCTCAAAGCTTGCAGTTAAAGGGATTGCTAGTCTCTGAGTAAGTTATATGTCTCAATTAGTAGAAGTGAGTTTTTTTTTTTTACCCTCTCACTAATATTAGCATTTAAATAATGAGCAGTACATTTACAGGACAATTTTTAATACTATGGCTAGTCGGCTAAGAAATGCTTTCTGCAAATCTAACAAACACACACAAAATATTTTTAACCATTACTTTTGATCATATCTTGACTGTCTAAGTTTTTTTACAAATTATGTCATCCTCCAAACTGGTTAGTCTTCCATCCCTCAAAAATGTTACAGTTTGATTCCTAAAGGCAAACAATTTATAAAGACAAGTCTTTCAGAATATCTCAATTATTTTTATTCTTGTTGATTGTTTTGCTTTCTCTGCTGTCTCTCACATTGGTGTTTAATTTTCCTCACAACATAAGGTACTGGGAAGAATGGGAACTCTTTCAGGTTTAATGTTACTAATAGAAAATTTTAATTTTTTTTATAGGATCTTAGATTTTAATCATATATATATTTAAAAACAGTGATTTTAATATAGAATATTATAAATACAGTATAGATTCCATAATCACTGGCATTCACAGTTGAGGTGTCTCATCTTTCTGTGGATATCTGCTTTTACTTACATGGGAATGTGTGTGTGTAACCATAAATGACATTTTAAATATGTCTTAGCATATTTAAATATTTATTATCATCATGGATTCTTGGCATATCAAGAAATAATAAATGATGCATGCAATACTTATTCAATTACACAAAAACATCTGTCAGGATTAAATTGAAATAGCAATTTTGTCATAAGACAGCTAAATAACAAGTGTACAATTGAAAAACTAAAGGCAAAATAAAATAAGTAAGACGTTAGGTTTATAAAAAATTAAAAAACTAATGTTAGCATGAAAAAGAACTTTTTTAATGCTAGTGTATATGACTTGGAGGTAGGTTTATATGAACTATAATATATTTTCATTATATCCAACTGTGGTAAGAAAAATCATGCAGATACATATTAACCAAAGGAAAATTCCCCATGGGGCAACTGAAGATATGAATTTTTCCCTGAGAGAATACAAAACAGAAAGAAGGTGGTTGAATTTAGAAGGATGAAACAGGAAAACAAGTGTGTGCTTAGCAAATAATAATGATTTTTTAAATCCTTTCCAATATTTGATATTCAATAAAAAAAATCATCTAGAACTAATATAACTAGCAAATTTATTAAAATAAATTTCATGTTGTTTGGTTGTTATTGGCAGTGGTGGTGGTGTTACAGGCCAACCAATTTCAAATTTTTGAAGCAATTTAGAATTTATACTAAATACACATTTATTTATGTATGTATTTATGTATTTAAAATCATGAAGATATTCTCTAAGCCATTAGGATGAGAAAGCTTTAAAGTACATGTAAAATTCTAACTATTTCTTGATTTGAGAGCATGAAGAACTTTAAAATCCAAATGCTTACTGGCAAATTTGTGTGTAAAGTATTGAAAGAGCAGTCTCTTGAGAATGGAGGTATTTATATTTATGTGTCCAAGTGCAACTGTAGGAACACTATAATTGTACAATGCACATGACATTGTTCAATAATTTCACTTTTGCTGAAAAGTAAGGAGCCTTTCTCTTGCCAGCAGAAGCACTCAGACTACAGACACATTACAATGAAAAATGGAAAACAATAAATATAAATAAGCATTTCGGTAACCTTTTTCTTGTTGCTTTCTCACCAGTTTTGCAGTGACACACTCAAGACAAATGATGTTCTCACTGCAGCAATAGAGAGTGCAATAGTTTTTTTTTCAAAAGTCAGTCCTCTAGACAGTAGATTTTTAAGTCATGAGTCAAAGAAAAGTTGAGAAGAAAACATGCACACTGCTTCTTTGATATAATAAAGATGTCCAAACTATTTGACTATTTAGGAGACATTTCAGTACAACTTGTTTTTAAAAAGTTATAATAGTTCAGAAATATAATTCCTTTTCTTAATGCCAGGAAAAATTGCCAACAACTTGAAAATGGACAAAATAGAATTCTGTTGTCTTTTGAGTGACATGCTTGCACTGACTCACAGGAGATTACTGGATTCCATAGGAGTGTGTAACTATGTCTTCAACTATCAATTGAACAACTCTGGAGATAGAAGTTAACTTGTAGAAAATAGTGATGTTTACAGCAATGCAAATGATTCTTTATCATGTTGATGGAAATGAATTTTGTCCTGTAGAGAATACAAATCTCTGTAATTAAACTCTCATTTGAACTGGTTTTAATGTCTGTTGGTTCACTCATTAATTAATGAGTTGACTAAAATCTTTTACAAGTTTTAATTTTGTATTTGTGTGTGAATCGTAAATTTATTCTTTTTGACAATTACACTTTTCTCCTATTATTAAGTGAATTAATGACTGGAAGAACCAGAAGGTAAGAAGTTAAAGAGGGAAAATTGGTCTTAACATGTGTTCAGGTGCTTAGGTTGTCATTATCATATTGTTTTTGGCTCATTGCCGCTCCCTTCTCTCTGTATTAAAGCACTGAGTAAGGTTTTGCTTTTATTTAACTGGTATAAGCCAGGCTTGTAAATTTTAGGATGCAGGCGTGTTCTCCTCTAGAGTGATTAAATTCGCTTTGTCAAGGTTTAGAATTATTTATTTAGACGCATATGGAGATGGAGGAATTGGGTAGGGTGAAGATGCCAGAAACCTGGAAGAAAATGGGAGAAAGGATGACTTCCTTGGGATAGAATCATTGCAGTGCTCTCTTTAGTGCCTTTATCCTCTCTCATCATTCCGTTTTGTTTGTGGCTGCCAGAATAATTAAAGGAGTGGGGAAGTAGATTCTATTGCTATCTTGCTTTTAAGCTTTGCACTCAGATTGATTAATGCTTTCTTTACACTTGCATTGGGCTGTTCTACATGTCCTTTGTAAGTAATGCTAATTAGGTTGAACAAGCAGTAAGTGCTTGCAGAGCTGGTGTTTGAGCCAGAGTAACTCCTGGGAGATCACGATGCTTCTGGATGAAACTGAATAGTAAAACCTATGATGCAAAAGAAATTTTCATTTATTTATCACTTTAGCAAACATCAGTTGAGAACCTACTATGTGCACAATAGCTGTCTGTGCAGCAGAGTATCAAAGGTAGAAGTTGGGAGCGTTACAAATGACTGTGGCTTGGACCAGGTATTTGCAGAGGAAGAAATGAAGTGTGGCTAATGATTGAATGTAGTATGTGAGAGATAGGAATCAATGTTGATTTTTATTTTTGGCCTGAAGAACTAGGGAAATAAAGCTGTTTTCTTTTCCTGGATAAGGCATAAGGTTGCCAGAGCAGTTTCCTTAAGGGGTGGGTAGTTAGGAGTTTGGTTGTGAGAATATTGAATGTGAGTTGCCTATTAACGTTCAAGTGAAAGTGTTGAGTGTGTACTTGGATATAAAAGTCAAGTTCAGGGATAAGTCAGTAATAGTTAATGGATTTTAATTTATTGAGTTATAATTAACATATAGTAAGATGGGCAATTTTTAAGTTAGTTGAGTTTTTACAGTTGTACTATGATCTGCGTAATCAACATCGATAACGAATTTTAGGAATTTTCCACTACTCCAAAAAGTTCCTTAATGCTTATACTTCTAAATTATTGCCCAAGTCCCTTCAACCTCACCCCTGAGACAGTTACTTTCTATCACCATGGACTTGTTTTGCCTATTCTACAACTTCATAAAAGTACAATTATACAGAGTGTATTTTTAATCTTTGATTTATCTTCTCAGCATAATGGCTGTAAGATATTTTTATACCATAGCATTTATAAATCGTATTTGTAGCACATTGAAACCTATTTGAAGATTACAGCTCTGCAAGAAATGTCTTAGATTTTGCTGCAAGAATTCTATATAAACAACAGATCCAAAATTTTATTTAGCTTAAAACAAACATTTATTTCTCACTCTTGGGTCAGTAGGTTGTCTGGGTCTTCTTGGCTCAGCTGAACCTGACTAGGTCTGGGGTTAGGTCTGCTGCATAGGTTTGTCTTTTGGAGACCAAGGCAAAAAGCAGTAACTACTTGAAGCAGTCACAGCCCCTTCTAATGGTAGATTGCAGGAGAGCAAGAAAGCCCATAGATACTTGAAACTCATGTATGTTTTTGTCTTCCCACATGTCCTTGGCTGAAACAAGTTACTTAGCCAAGCACAAAATTAAGGAAATGTAAGAAATTGGGAAACATAGTCCTTTCAGGGTGTTGAAGAGAAAGGGGAGTAGATAGTTGTGGAAAAATATACAATCTCACAGGTGGTCAGAGTAAGATGTATTTATCATTATTCCTAATAAGGAGAAAAATAACATTCAGCTCAGAGGATATGAGGATCAATTTAATCTTATGGTACTGGTAAGACCCAAACACTGCTCTTGTGACATTTAATCTAACATTAAACCACATGACTGCTTTTGTTTTATTAATAATATTAGGCTTGCGCAGTGGAGAGAAGTAAAGACTTTGGGGACCAAGATAAAGGAGAGAGAAGACTACGATGATGTCAGTAAGAAATGATAAAATGTCCCTCCCCACACCATCATTCTTCAGATGCTCCTTAATTTACTAGAAGAGATTTATATACCCAAAAACGTAAGTAACAAGAACAGTCTCACTGTCTTTAGGGATACTTGTTGAAGTCATCACTAAAGAAAGAAAGTTGAGATTTACTAGAGAACAGGGTGCTAGTTTTTTAATCCTATGAGAAACACCATTTAAATATGGAAGCAAAGGCCCTACCTTCTTTTCTTATGGTACATTTTTTCAGTCATCAAACTATCTGAAGAGAACACAGTTATGCACAAATGCTTAAAGTATAAAGTTGTTTCAATTTAAGAAGCACATCCTCATGGCTTTTGAAGTTACCTCATTAGTACAAACTGTTAAAAAGGCAGTGCTGTTAATGAATGACCATTGGAGGTAAATGATAACCTTCTCAGTTTAGGTAGTGACAGAACATTAATGTCAAATTTAGAGGAAGGAAGGGAATGTAGAGAGTGGAAGAAGTGTAATGACCAAGTTTGTGGTAAGAGTTAAAACAGAGGTAAAGATACCCTAACAAATAGCATTTTGAGGTCAGTGAGTCCTCTAGAGAGAACTTTTGTTATACAGGGGGAAGTTGGGGAGTTGAAAAATAGGTTAGGGCCAGATTTTGGAAGGCCTTTAAAAAACCAGTTTGTTGATTTTTGGACTATATTTCAAAGGTAATAGTTTGATGTGTACATTTAGAATATTTTTATGATGCTAAAAGCAGTATTTGAAGATAATCTGACAGTAATGTTTGGAATTATTAAATGGGTAAAATTTGATATCAAGATATTAGTTAGGAAAACACTGATTAATCAATGTGTAATTCATAACATCAGAAGCAGTAGGAAAGCACTGGATATTTTTGAAATATAAATTCACAATTCACCAACTATAGCAAATGATTAAAGATATATAGTTAGAAAGAAGTTACAGTTAAAAAGAAATGATTGAACTTTTTGACCCTTAATTACTAAAAGATTGTTGGTTCCATGATTTTGTTAGTGAGGAATGGTACTAGAGACACATAATATTTTAGTGTGTTTAATATTGTTTAAAGAGAATTTCTGTTAAGCTTATTTAAAATTATCTTATGTGTGCAGATGCAAGTACATATGCTGGAAAGGAGAGTATGAGCTTTGTGAAAAATGATAAAGTAAATGGAATGCTTATAGAGGCTATGAAGACATAGCAAGAAATGAAATATATATGTGTATATATATATATATATATATATTTGTCCTATGAAACCTCTAGAAAACACTATAGAGCAAAATTTAGTGTACAGAAGACCATCTTGGAAGCCATTCATGTCACTTTAGTATCTAAATTATGCCCAACACAGGGTCTTGGTCATCATAAGCACATTGTTGCCTTTATGAAGTGCTTTTCTTGAAGCAGCTCCAGTGGCATAAATCCCAAGGACTTCTGTAAAGTAAAGCATAGGATGCAGTTCATTCTCAACTTATTTTCACCTTGATTTACATATATGATCATTTATGTGATGGATATCTTATTTAGGCATCCACAGGAATATTTCACTTTTTTCTGTTGTTTCAGATTTCTTTCTGTTTGAAGGAGGAATCATTGTTTGGTTTTTTTTTTTAATAATTCAATTGATGGTTTATTGAATGCAGTCTATCTGAGAATCACTAGGTTAGTTGCTGGAGATGCAGAAGTAGAAAAAAAAAATGTAGTTCAGAGATTAGCATGGAAGTAAAATGAATGAACCATTATTACAGAGTTTGTGAAAAGTGTTATGATGGAGTTATGCCCAGAGGGCTATGGGGTTCCAGTGAAAGGGTTCAAACTGAGATTAGAAGATCAATGTTTGAAGGACAAACAGGAGTTAGATACAGCTAAAGTTGAAGGGAATGAAGAGAGAACATTTTTGACACAGGAAACAGTCTGCATGCAGGAATAAGGGATGTGTTGAGAATTTCAAGTTCAACATGCCTGAACTGAAAAGTGAATATGATGCAACGGCAGAATATAAAGGGTCCCACAGTACTCTGAACTTTTCTTTTTTCACTTTGCTTCTGTTCCTTCCCCATAAATTCCCTGTGTCTCGGAAGCTCCAGTGTCTCCAAGGATCTTCTTATTCACCCAGAAAAAAAGAGTTAGTGGAAATCACAAAGTAGCAAAGCTGGAAGGAATCTTAAAGGTTATATATTAAACCCTTCATTTTTCAGACAAATGTCTTTAAGTACATAAAATTGAATTTTCAATTTATAAATAGGAGTTCAAATATGACTGGAAGCTAAAACTTCCTGCTTTAATTTCAGGCTTTTTCTTCACTAAAGAAAAAAGTTGATAGTCTCTTATTTTTCAGTCAGATTTACAGCCAACTGAACATCTTGTTTAATTGAAGCTTAAATGCCGGGAAACCTATTTTAAGAGTAAAATGTTAAACCCTCAGCTTTGTTCCACCCAATTTCAATAATTTGTTACAGAGTTTTTATTGATTCTAAACACATTCATTAGGCAGAGTTGATAGATACTACTGAGGCCTAATTATTCTTGATTAACATACCACACATCCCTAAATCATTCCTTTATGATTGAGATAACCTTATATCCTGGTTTTCCCAGGAGAGTCTCAGTCTACTGCTGTTGTCCTTAATGCAATCACTGATAGCTCTTCATTTGTTCTCTAACAGCATCCAACTTTGAACAAAAACATTATATGGTCACCTGTCAGTCAGATTAGTCCCTTTTACAATCAACCATTATGTTGATTGTAAACAACAAAATTTCACCGAACACCTTTTTAAGATAAAATTATAATTCAACCATTTCATATTCAAGATACATGAACAAGAGGAGATATGGCACATATGACACAGGCAGTCTTATCTCGTTATCAAGGAACAAGGAAATCTCTAAATTTGTAGAGATCGGGAATGTATACTCTTAGCACATTCGTTCTAGAAGATGCTCAGGGGAGTTATGATTGTGAGTTGTGTCTGGACACTTCTGATGGAACATTCTGAAAGTGGATGTGGTCTTTGAGCTTTCCAAGGGACTTTTAAAGAACTGACTGATTTTGTATGCCTTTAACTGTGAGAAATTTATATCTTCTTTTATATCTTAGCTAAAATATCTCTTCTTGCCATTTCCCACACAGTGTGAGAAGGAACTTAGCAGAGAGTGAAGATCCCTAGATAGCAATCTACTGCTAGTCAAACAGCCCCCAAATAACAGTGATTTTTGCTCTGCCCATGAAGCTGCTCTGTGCTTAATGCCTCCCTGACCGAGGAACCGAATTCAACCTCCTCAGAGCCATGAGAAAACTTTTGTGAGTGTGTATCATTTCTGAGTGCCCTTGTCTAGGTACAAATGCTGTTGAGATGTCTTAAAGCACCATTTCTTCTTTCTAGAAATGTGATTACCCCTGCTGTAGAAAAGGAAACAAAACTCTCTGACAAATGTCAGCCAGTTATACATTAATATGCATGTTTAATAAAGTGGGGATAAAAAAAATGTAAGAAATAAATGGAAACTTGCATTGTTAATCTCACAGAAAGGCTCTAGGCACCCTTTCAGGAACTTTCAGCTTAGGTTAAAACTGTCTGGAGTGAGGCACCATTCAACTCGGTGATACACCATACATATTTGTTCAGCAATAAATAATTTCACAGTAAATGATTCTGGGAATGAAGTTGTGGTAGAGATATTCATATATTTAGATTCTTTATATTAAGTAATTTTTTTAAATGACAAGTTACATACATTTGAGGATTAGTACAGTGACTTCATTGATAATACATATTTGCCTAAATTTGTCCTTGTGGGTTTTCTATAGATAAAAGAGAAAATTCAGTTATACTTAGCAACAACTCTTTCATTCCTAAAACCTACCCTCTTAACTTCTTAAAAATTGTTTTCCATTGAAGTATATCGAGCATGACTATATACATTTTAACAGACTTTTCCCCAAAATGTCTGTGAAGATAAATCACAGTCCAACATGTGAAGAATAATTTTGTTGAAAGTCATTAATTCTGATCAACATAAATCTTTTGTCCAAAGATTATTCTGTCTATTCTATATTTAAGTACATTCAGCAATTAGAAATTAATGTTATATGATCATTATTGTAGAACTTAAGCTTTTTTAAAGGAGGTAAAAGCGTGATGTGTTCCCACCAGTCAGACTTCACAGGCTAGCAAGATGATTTGTCAGTGATATACTACTATTCACAGTATCATTCTTACACCAGCTCCCGCTGCCATTCCCAAACACTCATTGGCTCTACTAATTTGGCCTAGTCACCTGACTATCCAGGCTTGACTGTGACCCTTACATAGTCACTAGTAAGTACATAGGTATTGGAGCAAATCAGAGGAGAACAATGTCCAAGTGGGTTGATACCAGGAGAGCTGAGTTAACCTCATTATGCCAAACTATCAGCAAATTAGAGGAGACCAGTGTTCAAGTGGGCTGCCACCAAGAGAGCTGAGTTAACCCCATGATGTCAAACTGTCTGGAAAGACTAGTAAACATCAGCCAGGGTGCTTCAGTGCACTGGGCCTTGCAAAGATGAATCAGCAGTATATAGCTTCTTGACCTCTGGTCATCTCATGGAAAAGCAAGCATCTTCCAGAGCAGACCTGGAGCATCATGACTTTATGTAAACTGAGGAGACACTCTGTACTTGACAATCTCTCCTACACTGTCATAAAAAGGATGTTTTCCTTCTTATAGCCTATTTAAAGACAATGAAAGTGTTTTGATCACAGAAGGCTTTTATGGGAAAACTCAGAATCATCAAATTGTCTCCTCTCTCTCTTATTTCTTTCTCTCCCTCTCTCTCTGCCTGTATCTGTCTGTCTCTGTCTGTCTCTTTCTCTCTCTCTCTAAACACACACACACACACACACACACACACACACATTGCATTTCACTTCATTATAGACCATAATATTCATGACAATGCAAAAAGAACTAGCAACTTTGAGAACATTCTTTATCTTTTCATTTTAGAAACACTCCAACAATTAAAAATAAACATAATAGTTAAAATAATAAAACCAGTGCATGAATTTCAATCAAAATATTGTTGGAAGTCACTGTACAGTCTACATAACTTTATTTTTGTAAATACAGCTTTGGACAACATGTATCAATCAGAATTCTACCTTTATGGTCATAGGACAAAAAGGCACCCTTGTACATGTAACAGTGTTGAAGAAATGCCAAGGGAAAAAAACAAGCAAACTCCATAAGAAACTACTATAAAGAGAAGAGAAAATGCAATCAAGATATTTCAGCTAATGAAAATTATTTCCCTCCCAAAGCTACCCATAAAGCAAAAGAAAATGAAAATATAACTTTAAACTTAATTCAATATACTCAAACAAGCATTTGGACCTATAAAAATATTCTACAACAAAAAATCAAAACTCTGAAGAGAAATAGCAGGAATACAGTAGAGCTGACTGATCAAACTAAGAAATTCTGGGGTAGAGGATGGGTGAAATGAAAGTAGGGGGTCAAAAGGTACAAACTTCCAGTTTTAAGATAAATTAATCCTGGGAGAGTAATGTACAGCATGATGACTACAGTAATAATGCTACATTGCATATTTGAAAGTTGCTAACAGAGTAGATCTTAAAAATGTTTATCACAAGAGAAAAATTATAACTATGAGTGGTAATGGATGTTAACTAGACCTTATTGTGGTTATCATTTCACAATATGTACATATACTGAATCATTAGAATCATTATGTTGTACACCTGAAACTAACGTAATGTTTTATGTCAGTTGTATCTCAATAAAAAATAAACAAAAAATGAAAAGAAAAAAGCTCAGAAGTAAAGAATAAACTGTGAGGTGCCCAGAGTATAAATTAAAAAATAAATTATAAAGATAATTTTATACTCTTTAAAATTTATATGATGTCGATTAATTCATGGGAAGGTACAGTTGACAATGTTAACCCCAGTAGAGATAAGCACACACACCCACACCCACACCCACCACACACACACAGCCCCACATGGTTTTAATAACTAAAACAGCCAAGTCTTTAGATACAAGATAGTGTCAATAATACATAAATTGTTTTAGAGCGAATGAAATGAAAGAAACCTTTTACGTGATTTTATTAAGAATAAAATTCATACTTAAAGATGATAAAGAAAGCACAAGAAAGAACAGTACTATGCATACATATTGATGGAAAAAAATCTGAATAAAATATTAGAAAACAGAATCTGATATCACATTAAAAGTGATACAACATGACCAAGTGGGTTTGTATAAGAAATGTGAAGGAAATACAATACTGTAAATTATTTTAATATAATATATTTATTAATATATATAAGGAGAAAAATATTATCTTTATAGAAGCTCAGAAACCTTTTCGACCTAGTACAACACATATTACTAATTGAAATCTTGGAAACGTAGGAATGGGTGGATACCTCCTTGCCATGATAAAATGTAAATATATATGCATATATCGCAATTTTAAACCTAGAATTCTATTTAACAAAAAAATACTGAGAGCATTCTCATTGTAGTCAGACACAAGGCAAGGATGCTCAACATCTCCAGTAATATTTAAAATTCTGCTGCAGATATTGACTACTCCATAAAATTAGACAAGAGTATATAAATTGAGAAATAATTTTTTAAAATATGATTTACTTGAAGATGACAAAATACCATACATGGAAAAACATATAAGATTAATAAAACTAATTCAAACAATAATTCAGCCAACTAGTGTGATACAAAATTAACAAGCAAAATATGCATATAATAACCATTTAATGATGTAACAAAAGATATGACCCTATTCAATATAACATAAAAAAATTCTTAGAAATAAAGCTAACAAGATATTTTTGAAACTTCTATGAAAAAACTAAAATACTCCTAAAAACACAGAAGTAGACTTGAAGAAATGGAAACCTAACAACAGCTCTTGATCAGGATGTCTGAGTTCTCTCTAAGTTACATTATAAATTTAATAAGATCACAGTAAATTTTCAGTAAGATTTCTTTCTAGAACTGAGTCTTCTAAATTTCATAGGGAAAAATAAACACACAAGAGTAGCTACTGCAAAGGAAGAGTTATGATGGTTCACTAGCCCTACCAAAGCTTAAAATATAATTAAAACAGAAATAAAATATGAAAATAGAATATATGACAAAGTCAGCATTATGGGTGAATTATGTCTCTTAAAATTTGTATGTCAAAGCCCTAACTCTGGTACCTCAGGATGTGGTAGTTTGAGATAGAGCCTTCAAAGAAGAGCTTAAGTTAAAATGAGACCCTCAGGGTGGGCCCTAATCGAATATGATTGGTGTCCTTATAAGAAGGGAGAATTCAGAGACATAAGGAGACACATAAAAAGACCCTGTGAGTACACAGTGAGAATGTGGATGTCTGAAAGCCAAGGTGACAGTCCTCAGAAGAAACCAAACCTGCCAACACCTTGATCTTGGACTTCCAGCCTCCAGAATTGTGAGAAAATAAACTTATCTTATTTAAATCACTCAGTCTGTGATATTTTGTTTGGCAGCCCTAGCAAATTTATAGGTAGTATCTTAAATTCTTGGAGAAGATGGATTTTTTAATAAGTGGTGCCTGAATTAATGGACAGCCATGAGAGTAAAAATAAAATGAAATACATTTCTCACACTATGCACAAGACTAATTTCCATTTTGATATAGAGACGTAAATTTAAGAAAAAAATTCAAGTATTAAGAGTAAATATGGGTAAAGTCTTCTACAAGCTCAATTATCAAAGAAGTCTCTCTAAATAGGACTAAAAATAATACACAGTGAAAGAAAAGAGTGATACATCTGATTTAAAATATTAAACATTTTTGCATGACAAAAAGGAAAAACAACATAAGAAAGTCAAAAAATAAATAAGGAGAAAATATTTGCCATATATATATAAAACAAATAGAGGGCCAATATTACTAACACTAAAAGAACGTTTTAAAATTGAAGACTGAAAAGAAACTATACTCCTACAGAAAGTTCTATAGAAAACATCGACAGAAAATTTACAAAAGAGAAATAAAGAATGACCTTTAAAATATGAAAAGATGTTCAACTTCATTCATCCTAAAGTAGATGAGGATTAAAGCTGTGTTGACAATACCATTTCTTATCTATCAGATTAGTAAAACTTGAAAAGCCCACTGATAAGTTCCATTGGTGAGGCTGTGAGTAAAAAGGCACTCTCTGGCCATAATGCAAAATGACACAGATTTTAGAGAGGAATTTGGCAATAAAGTGACATGATACATACAACCTACCACATGGGTCAGAATTTTGCTTAAATATGTGTGTGGTGTGTGTGTATTTGTATTTGTGTGTATGTGTAAGAGAGAGAAGTAGATCTGAGTTAAGGGCATATGAAAGTTTCTCTGAATTATTTTTGTAAGTTTTATATAATTTAAAAATAAAAATAAAATAATTTATATTATAAAGAATGTAGGGAAGGACTTTTTATGGCATTGGGTTTGGTAAATATGTTAGGAAAATATTTCTTAAACAAGAAACGAAAAGCATACCCCCAAAAAATTTACAATCTAGGAGAAGGTAATTAGAATGTATATAATTAATAAGGATTAATATTTGTAATAAATAAATGGTGTTTGCAAGTTAGTTATAATATCTAATAGAAAATAGGCCAGTCATGAGAACTTAATGCAGAGAATGCTAATGCTAAACATTTAACAGAAATGTAAAACATTCTAAAAATCTGTATTTGTCAAAGAAATTAATTTTAAAAGCAGCAGTAGAATGTTTTGCATACGTTTTTAATAAGATGATACCAGTGGTCTTTGTTGTTACACCAAGAATTCTCAAATGTTGCTAAAATTGTTACAGTACTTTGGAACACAACTTGGAAATATCTTAAATAGTTGAAAATCTATGTACCCTATACTCAGTAATTCTATTCATGTGTATATCCAAGAGAAAATTTCCTTCACATTAAAAAGAAAGATCTATGCAATAGTGTTAATTTATTATGATATAAAAATAAGAAAAAACGAACAACCTGAGCTTTATCAATTAGTAGGATTAATAGTGGTATATTCTTGTAATTGAAAACTACAGAACAGTTAAAGAGAGTGGATTATATCTATATCTATACATCTTTCTGTTTATATAAATAAATGTCAAAAACATAATTTGAGGGAAAAAGTAGATTTTGAATGATATACAGAGTAGTATATATTATATAAAATTTAAGAACTCACGGGGACAGCACAGTATATGGTTAGTATATTCAGGCACATGTAGAAAAATCATAACAAAGGGCCATATATATAGATACCTCATAAGAGTGTTTTTATCTCTAATTCCACTCAGAGCAGTGGGATGTGGAAAGGGTAGAGAGTGACTCTCAGAAGGACTCTCAGTATTTATTCTGAAATTAGCTTGTTAAATGTGGATGATAGGATTATGGCTGCTTCCTATATTATTCATACATTTTTATAAGCATTTAAAATACTTTAATATAAAAATATATCAGTAAATAAAATGTAACATATTTTTCATTTTTATCCCGTTAAACAATGAGCCTGTCTCTGATTTGTAATTTCCTGGCTCTCCTTCCTGCCTTCCTTGTCCATACTTAAGTCTTCTCTTCCCTTTCTAAAGTCCTTAGGACCTACATCATAATACCACGTGGAATAAGAACAAAATGTTGAGAATTAGATGGGAGGAATCTGAATCCCAGTGTCACTTCTTATTAGCTCAATAGGCTTAACAACTTACTAAAATGTGCATTATGTACCTAATCTTTTGTGAGCTACAGCTGATGAACATAACTAGTTATGTCAAACTAATACGTGCCTTAGATGAATATCAGAAGCATAATTTGAGGAAAAAAATATTTCAAAATATGTACAGGTCTCATTCTCTCTATATCATGCCAACTTGGAGATTTTGGAGTCATTTGACTAAAAGATAAGTCTTTATAGTAGGCAGAATCTCCCTTTTTCCCATTTTTTCCCTTTTCACACTTTCCTTCCTTCCTTCCTTCCTTCCTTCCTTCCTTCTCTCCTTCCTCTTTCCTTCCTTCTCTCCTTCCTCTTTCCTTCCTTCCCTTTCCTTTTACTATCTCTTTTTAGCTGAATATCATTTATATTGCTGAGTCAGTCAAAATTTGTACGAGATGTGACATATTTTATAAACAGCCAAATAAAATAATTTCTTAACCCTTTCCTTAAACACTATTAATTACTGTCTCTTCTAATTAGTTTGAAATTTCTGGGGATTACAGAAAAATATTTCTTAACCTAATTTCTAATGGCCTTATCTTGTCCCTCTGTTTTCTCATGTTGTAGAAGTTTGCGTGTATGCCTAAAAAGGAATTTGCATTAGACTTCCACTTCCAGGAGAATGGAGTCTATGTACTGTTCTCTACTCTGCCTTATAAATACAACTAAAAATTTTGGGCATTATGTAGAAAATAAACATAAGATGCCTTTAGAGGTGTAGAGAGAAAAGCTGACTGGCTAGAAAACTTGAGAATGAGGAGTGAAATGGTGATGAGCTCCTGGATTTTCTTTTTGCCTTATATATCCCAGACGTGGAGCTGAAAGAAGCCAGCAGACTGTAAATGCCAACAGAGACAGTTTGTTTGTTTGTTTGTTTGTTTGTTTGTTTTTAAACCTAAGAAAAGCCTGATTTCTCTAACCAAGGACCAAGATAGGTATATCCTGTCTTGTAAGACAAAAAATGTTTAGAAAATAACTGCTCAATTCTAACCAAATACCACAGAAGAAAACTGTTGCCCCACTCATTCCAGCAAAGGCTAAACAGAGAGGCTAGACTTCCACCCTTGTGGGTCTGAAGTGAGGCAACCTGAAATCTCTGCTAAGGTGATGTCAGCAGAGGCCAAGCAGGAAGCCAGGATGTTCATCCCCACTGTTTGGCCATGAAGTCCCACTTCCTACCCATCATGTTAGTTGAGACTGCACTGAAAGATGGGATCCTGCAGGAATGAGATGCCCCTCTCATCTGTGCTGAGATGGTATCAGTGGTGGCCTAGTGGAGCTGGAACTCCCATCCCTGCCTGAAAACGAAGAAGCTTCCCTCAGGAATCACCAGATGCTGACTGGGTATCTTGGACGTCTGCCTCCATCTGAAAGTACCACAACAGCTACCTACTTCCAAGGTGGAGCAGTGTCAGAAAAAAACAAGCAAAATCAGAAGGTTTAAATAAGATTTAGTATCTCATACTATAATATGAAAATGTCTAAGTTTCAAGCAAAAATCACTCATCATTCCAAGACCAGGAAGATCTCAAATGAATTTAAAAAGCCAATTAATAGATGCTAACACTGAGATGACAAAGGTAATAGACTTACGAGGATTTTCAAATAGCCATGATGAAAAAGTACAATAATCAGCTAACCATATTTAAGAAATAATACAAAATAGGAAGATAAAGCAAAGAAAAATAGAAAAGTAGAAACTCAGCAATGTAATAGGTGATATAATCAAATGGAATTTTTTAAACTGAAAAATAAATTAACCAGTATAAAAAACTCAGTGAGTATGCTCCACAACAGAATGGACATGGCAGAGTAAAGGATCAGTATGAACTGGAAGACAGAACAAAAGAAATTCTCATATGAATAGCAGAGATATTAAACAACAGCAAAACAAAACTTGAACTTGTGGAACTATAGCAAAGATCTAATAGCTGATAGCTTGCTGAGAATTTATTCATTGTGCCAGAAGGAAATGGCACAATGCTTTTAAGCACTAAAAGAAAAGAATTATCAACTATGGAATCTGTATCTGGCAAAACTATGCTGTGGGAATGAAGGAGAAATTGAGACATTCTCAGATAAAGGAAAACTAAAAAAATTTGTCATGGGAAGACCTACCCTAAAAGAATGATTAAGGGATTTTATCTATACAGGAAGTGAAATAATAAAAGAAAAATTATTACAGCATCAAGAAAAAAATAAATAATAAGCAAAAATATGAGAAAATAAAAGAAGCCTTTCTTCTCATGTTGGATTTTCTAATTCATGTATCATGATTGAAGTAAAGCTTATGACATTATCTAATGTGATTCTAAATCTGTATACTGGAAATATTTAAGACTGTACATCCATTGACTAAATACAAAAGCTAACAAACAGAAAACCTCAGCCTAAGTATCACACCTTATACAAAAATAACTCAAAATGGATCAGAGACTTAAATGTCAAATATAAAACTAAAAACTTTTAGAAAAGAAAAGCAGGTGAAAATTGTTAGTATCTAGGACTAATCAAAGAGTTTTTAGACTTGATACCAAAACACAGATCACACAAGTATATATTAATTAACTGCACTTTATCAAAATTAACAACTTTTGCACTGCAAAAGATTATGGGAAGAGGATAAAAAGACAAATTACAGACGAAAAGAAGATATTTATAAATCATATGTCCAAAGAAGGTGTAATATCCAGAATCAATAATGCACTCTAATCTTAACAGAAACAAACAAAATTCAGGAGAAAATGGAAAAAAGGCATTAAGAGATATTTCACTGAAGAAGATATACAGATGGTAAATAAGTGCACGAAATGCTCTTTAACTTCATTAACCACTAGGGAAATGCAAAGTAAAACGATAAGGAGATATAGCTACCCACTTATAAGATTAGCTGAAATAAAAATTACTAAGAATAGCAAATGCTGGGGAGGATGTGGAGAAACTAGGTCACTCATATATTATAAAATGGTGCAGGCACACTAGAAAACAGTTGGACAGTTTTTTAATCTAAACATGCACCTTCTACATGACCCAGCAATTTGCACTCCTGGGTATTTATCTCAGAGGAATGAAGACTCTAAGTCACACAAAAAATCTGTAAACAAAGAGTTTTAGCAGCTTTATCCATAACAGCCCCTGAACTGTAAAAACTCCATGTGCTTTTCAGTGGGTGAATGGTTAAACAAAACATACAGACCCATATTGTGAGATACTACTCAGCAATAAAAGTGGAAGGACTACTGATAGACATGAAACAACCTGAGTAAATCTCTAGAGAATTATGAGTAGGGGGGGGGGGGAAGCTAATCCCAAAAGGTTGCATGATGTATGATTGCATCTACACATTCTTGAAATGACAGTCTTACAGAAATGAGAACAGATTAGGAGTTGACAGTTTATAAGGAGGAGGTGAGATAAAAGCAGCGTGGAAATAGCTATAAAGGGGCAGCATGATGGATTCTTATGGTGATGGAAATGTCCTGTATCTTCCTGGACCAGTGTCAGTATCTTGGTTTTGATATTGTGCTTTAGAGTTGAAAATGCTGTCATTGGGGGAAAGTAGGCGAAGGGTACATAGTATCATGCTGTATTATTTCTTGTAACTGTATGTAAATTTACAATAATTTAAAAATAACAAATTTTATTTAAAAAAATTTATTTAATTTTCACATTGGAATGCTTGAGAATGTTGACATAGAGGGCCAATCTAAAGCAATTAGATAGAACAGTGGTAGGAATAAAGAAAAGATATAAACAGATAACCAGTTAGATTAATCTTAAAGAATTTGCAGTGATTAGGCAAAATTGTATCACATTCAGAAGTTAACCTGTGATTTTGTTTACATTTTTACTTTAATTTCATACCTTATAGTATTTTACAAATGTCTACGTGATTAGAAAATAACAAAAATAATTAAAGGCTACTGGCGCTTGAGTGCTGTGTAGATATTCAGCACTGTACTGCCCTACTTGTAGCTTCACAATCATTGTCTCTCTTGATCCTTCCAGATCTCCTTGAGAGTGGACCCGTAATTACTGTGAAATGATTGAGACATACAGGGGTTAAGTTAGTTACCTAAAACCTAATAATTAATGACTGTCACATTGAACTCAATTATTTGTGACATGAGAGCCCGTTTTTAAACCTTATTCATCCACCAGACAGATTACTAGAGATTTTTATTTTCTGTCCCTCTCTTTCCTTCTACTTTCTTCACCTCTCGTTCTTAGTCATTCCCGTCACCATCCTTTCAGACTCCTCCTTCTCCTTTCTCTCTCGTTCCCTGCCTCTCGCCCATAGCATTTAATTACAGCCACTTAATGTCTGCCATTGAACTACATGCTAGAAATAACAGATTATGTGTACTGATAATTCAAAGGTCAGTAAGATGCAGTCCTCATCTTTGAAATAATGCTGTTTCTCATTAAGCATTAAGACTGTATTTTGAAAGAGCAAGTTGACAGTTAACTCCTATTCCCTAAAAAACTGTTCTGATCATTCTCATCTCAGAAAAAAAGAAAAGTTTAATTTATATATAAATAAATGCTAGTCTTTTGATGTCTTTCTCCCCTTGACCACTGTTAAGAAATTTGTTCTGGCTGTCAGGGCTTTTCCATCTCCAAGTGCCAGAAGGGTGATTAGCTGGAAATCAGGAATTCAGAATTTATTCTTATGAAACTATCATTTTTCTAAATCTAGGACAAAGAGGAAAACATCTCTTGACTTCCTTCAAAGTCCAAAATATATTCCATAATAATGGGGATACATCAATTTCTGTCAAGATCAAACTTTATAGTTATGAAAACTTGAATAATGAACTTTGAAATGGTTTTAGAAAAAATTTATCTCCCTCAAACTTTCTGCCATATAGGAAGCTATATAATTTTGCTTTTTAATATATTAGGCCCTGATTTTTAATCATAAAAATGTAATTCCTGAAGCTTTTAATAATGAAAATGTCATTGTGGTTTCTGTCCAAAAAAAAAAATTTTTTCTATTGTATCAATAACAAGAACTTGCAACGCTGGATTTTTTACACTGCTGTTTTCTTTAAAATTGTATAATGATATGTATCTTGATTTTTTTGAGCTACCAAAAATTCACCACTTCAAAATTTGTTGTTAAAATGAGAGGCAAAAATCCCTTTCTCAAAATGCATATTTTTTTTACTTCTTATTTATTTATTCTATTTAGAAAAAAATTAAAATTTTAATTTGCGTATTCAATGCACAATGTAGCCACACAAGGAGAAAGTAAAGCTCTTCTCAGAAGGGGACATCTGTCAGATGCCCTATGCTCCCAGGTAGCTGCAGGCTAGGATTTAGTCAGATGAGAAATGAAAAGAAATCAACTCACAGGAAAGTCTTACATGAAAATCACTTCATTGCCATGTAGCTGGTATCCTGTTCATAATTTCATGACTTGTCAAACGTTGGGAGCATACTGCTTGATAACTGAATATCACTGTATTTCTTGAATGGGCTTAAATGAGACATATCCAGGGGGGATTTTTTTTATAGAGTAAAATAGAAAACTCAATTTTTCTCTAACAAAATGTAACATAGCACCTTGTTCAGAATAAACAGAAAGAAAGATAGAGTAGGCAAAAGCCATCTTGTGTCCCATGCACATTCTGCCTGCTGGTCCTGCATTGTTGAGCTACCATGTGAAAAAGGTCTGAACTTCGGCTTAAGTCCTGACTTAATGTGTCAGTTACACCAGAGCCATCTGGTGGCTTGTTAGTCCCACAAACAGTTTCCCATCCTGAAACATAATCTGCATCACTCTTACTCATTCTACAATGTGAGAATTGCTTCTTTAAACATCTACAGCCCCCTGAGCGGTTATCATCTTGAATCACACCTGGAAATGACTATGTAGCTGGTCCATAAGGCATCAACATCACGTCTGACACTATGTGTAGATTAAGTTCTTTCCAAAACCTAAATTGAGGACTAAGAAGTGTGTTTCCTTCTGTTATGCTTTTATCCCATAGTGCCAGAAACAGTGTGTTAGTTAGCAGATGGAGACCCAGATCACCCCTGCCTTGTTATTTAGTATCAATAGTTTGCTGTATCCTCAAAGGAGTGCACAACTGTTGCACTGCTTAGAACAAAAAGAAAATTATATCCTAAAATTGGTGTTAAAATCAAGTATCTAGTCCTTTGCTCCTCTTTAAGGGATATCCAATGAGTGATTTATAGGCACTTATATAATGCACTTTATGACTGCATACAGAATTGGCTATTCAAAGCATAATTCTTCTGGTCATATATTGTACATCATAGAATTTAATTAAAAGTGTATCTGCTTCACTATGTAGTAAATGATGCATGCACATTACTCCACAGTATATACATATTTCAGTGTTATAATTATGCATTTCACAATCTAAAGTGTGCATTTAATTATAAAAAAAAGTTTTACAATTTACAAACTTGATAAACAGATTGATACGATAAATACAATTGTTTTAGAAAAGAACAAGGGGAATGTGAAAGTAAGAATTCTCTTAAAGAATTCATATTTGAAAATTTAACCTTTCTAACATCAGTTGCTTTAATGTTTAGAATTATATAATTAATCCAAAATACCATATATATCTTGCATCAACAATATAGAATGTTTTCGCTGATGGCCAAGATGATGATATTAAGGATCATAATTCTTGTTTATTAGAAACTCAAAATCACTTTCTGTGAAGAGGCAAATATTTTAAGTTTGTGAAATTTGACTGAAATAATCTTAGCTGTGTTCTTTATTAGCCCTTCTCTTTTGGGGCTTCTTAGATGTTCAGTTGCCACCACTCTGTCAAAATCTGATTTCTGGAATGAAGCTGGAACTTGCCATTTACAAAGAGTGTGCTCTGAAACTGAATCTACGTCTCCCAGGGTTAAGCTCATTTAAGTGTCATCTTTATGTGAGGACATCTTGCTGAACATGTCTGTGTGAACATTTTCCTAGTAAAACACCTGCTTTTTTAAAATATAACTAAATTTTATAAGTGAGCTTCCAGTCTAATTGTTGCATAATGATAGATGACTTTTTTCTGTTGCTACTTTTAATATTGTTATTGCTTTAGTTTTCATCAGTTTAGCTACAGTTTACTTACATATAAGTTTATTTATCCAGCTTTCATTTTGTAGAGCATTTAGAAGTTGTGACTTGCTCTGTCTCCTCAGTTTTGGAAAGTAGCCATTATGTTGAAGGAAATTTTTTTTTGAAATGAGAACTGTGGTGAAGAGCCATATATTACATAAAGAAACAAATAGAAATTTTAGGACTAAAACTTCAGTGACTAAATTAAATAATAAAGAATAAATTTAAGAGATGATTAGACAAGTTAAAGAGACAATTAGTAAAGTGCGTGATATTTCAGAATAAAGCATTCAGAATGATGAAATGGGATTAACAAATAAAAGAAATTTAGTACAGACAAATGGATACAAGCCAGACATTTAAAATACATACATTTAGAGTTTCAGAAAAAGAAGGAGAGAATGGAGAGACATTATATCTACCAGTACAGGTAGGGTCAAAAGTTCTGCTGAGTTTTTAAAATTCCCATCTACCTCTTCAGAAGGCTTATATATCCTAGGGGGAAAGTGATCTCCAAATGCCATTAACAGAATCCTGTTTTTTTATTTCATATAAAAATGCATTTTAGACCTCTCAGGGAAGTCAGGCCTCTAGGATCAAAGTTTTCTTAATAAATAGAGCTGTGGAGGAATTTGCCTGGCATTTTGTTAGGTTTTACCCTTGAGACATTTAACAGTTACTTAAGCTAGTACAAGGCAGGGTGCCAATAAGGTCAGCAAAAAACAGGCAGAAAGCTCAGCAGAGACAGTAATGAAATCGCTTAGTGCTGACAATTACAATTAAGGCCCACCAAGTAGGAAGAATCCCTTTTGGAGCCCAAAAGGTAGACCAAACTTGACAAAGTTTATGACATATCTAATCTGGAATTAGCTGAGAACCTAAGTGTAATAAGGTGATCTACTCCTGATGTGGTTCCTTATAAAGGGGATATTGTGAATCATCTATGGAAGAAATAGATCATAATCCAAAGCCTCAGTAATTTTTATTTAAAAAAAAAAGACCAACATTAACTAAAAATTAGCAAGCATTAGAAGGAAGGAACAAGGAAAATAAAGAAAGAAGGAAAGAAAGAAAGGGAAAGAGGGAAAGAAGAAAACAGACAACGAAAAGAGACCCGAAGGATGAGGGGTCATCCAATTTTGGAGTTACTAAGCATGGGCATTAAAGTAACTATACTTAATGTGTTCAAAATGGAAAAATTTCATCAGAGAACTAGAATCATTAAAAAAAAATCAATACTTGGAGTGTTCATATACCAGCTGCCTAAACAAACAAATAAACAAAAAATACTTTAAATAAAAAGACACAAATAGGCTAAATGTAAAATGATGGATAAAGATACCCTATGATAATGCAACTAAAAAAAAAAAAAAGCTGGAATGGCTTTATTTATCTCAAGCAGAGGACAAAATATTGCCAGACATATAGAGGGTCAATTCCTAATTATAAAGAAGTCAGTTTATGAAGGACATAACAATTCTAAACCTACTTTATGCTTTGAATAATATAACAAACACACCCAAAGCAAAAACTGTAAGGAGAAATAGACAATTCCATAATTATTACCAGATATTTCAGAACCTCAATTAAATACCTAAAAATATAAGGAGAAAAATCAGTAAAGAAATCAAAGACTCAAAGAATCTATCTACCACAAAGCTAGAATTAGTATGAAATCATACCAAAGACATCACAAGTAAAGAAATCTACAGAACAGTATCTTTCATGAATATAGATGCAAAAAAGCTTGTCAAAGTTATAACAAATTATATTCAATGATATATAAAAAGGACAGTATAACTTGGCAAAACAGTGTTTATCTGATGAGTGCAATGTTGATTTAGTATTTGAGAATGAAGTCATGTTATGCATCATATCAACAAACTAAAAAATAATAGCTATGCTATCATATCAATAGACACTAAAAGGACAACTGACAAAGTTCAACATCTGTTCTTGGTACAGACTTTCTCAGCAAACTAAGATTATAACCAGACTTTCTAAATCTCATGAAGGGCATGTACAAAAATCCTTATGGCTTTAATTATATTTAATAAGGAAAGGCTGAGTACTATAATGCTGAGAACAACTGAATATAATAAATCAAAGTGCTTGTACTTGCAGAAAAAAGGACTGTTCATATTTTAAAAAGTGATTATATCTGCGAAAGAGTTACTATTACTGTGTTGACACCAGAACAACAGTCAAAAATAAACTATAATCCTACATTCTAGCACAAAATTAGTTCTATATTATAGTAACAATTAGAAATTGAAATAAAAAGAACCATAATATTCACAGTAGCATCAAAAATTTGAAATACCAAGATCTAAATAGGTCTGAAGATGTGCATGACCTGAACACTACCAATGATAAAACGTTGCCGAAAAGAATTAAAGACATAAATAAATGGAAAAGTATGGTATGTATATAAAAGTATGGTAATTTTATTTATATTATATTTACATATTATATCTGTATTTATTTGCTATATATAACTTATATATATATATACATTTATATAAAATACTATGCTATGTACAATATTGTATTTATGTACTGAAAAAATAATTATAGTTAAAATGTTAATTCTACTCCCAAATTAATCTGTATATTCAATGTAATCTCAGTCAGAATCCTAGCACCCTTTTGTAGAGAATTGATGATTCTAAACTTCATGTGGACTTATGAATCCTCAAGTCATTTTGAGTAAGAGAGAAGTTATATAACTTAGCCTATCTGACATTAAGACTTATTATATAGCTATGTTATCAGGAGAGTGTGGCACTGGCATCAAGATAGACAAATAGATCAATGGCATAAGATAGGTAATCAAAACCTATGCATCAAAACAAAATAATTTTGGATAAAGATCTAAAAGCAGATCAATTGAAAAATGATAGTATTTTCAATAAATTGTTCTGCTAAAATTTGACATGCATATGCAAAAATAATTTTTAATTCATAACTTATACCTAAAAATTAATGTATAATACCTCCAAAATATGCAAATGAACCTTGACACATATGTCACACCTGCAAAAATTAATACAAAATTGTTTTTCAAACCAAATGTAAAATGTAAAACTTTAAAAATTCTAAACGTAAGCATAGAAGAAAATATGGCGACATTGGGTTAAGCAATATTTCTTATTTATGATGTCAAAACTATGATCCATAAAGAAAGCAATAGGACTTTATCAAAATTAAGAACTGGTACTTGAAGAATGCTGTGAAGACCAATATGACAAGCCATAAATTGGGAGAAAATATGTGAAACCATTTGCCTCATAAAAAGCTTGTATGCATTATATATAAAGAATCTCAAAACTCAATGAAAAGTAAACAATAAAGTTAGGCAAAATTTTTGAATAGACATTTTACCAAAGAAAATAGGGATGTTAAGTTAGTGCTATGAAATGAATTCAACATTATTAGTCATGAGGTAAATGCAAAATTCAGTAAGATGTCTCTATATATCTATTAGTATGGATAAAGTTAAAATGACTGATCATGCCAAATACTAGTGAGGATGCAGAGGAACTACAACTAATTTCTGGTGATGAGAAAAGTTAGGCAGTTTCTAAAATATATATATATGTGTATATGTATGTATATATATTATTTTTGTATCATCTAGTCTACTCCTAGGTATTAACCTAGAGAAGTTAAAACAATTGTTCATGCAGACACTTGTACACCAATGTTCAGAACAGCTTTATTGTAACAGCCAAAAGCTACAAAAAATCCAGATATCCATTTGGTGAATGGATCAACAAATCTGGCATATCAACACAATGAATACTATTCAGCATTAAATATGAAATGACTGTTGATACACAAAAACGTGGATGAATATCAAAATAATTATGCTGAGTTGGAGAAGCCATACAAAACAATTAATATTGTATGTTTCAATTTACATAAAATTCCATAAAGTAAGCTGTAGTGACAGAAAGTGGATCAGTGATTTATCTGAGGAAAGGGATTGGGCATGGAAAGAGGGTCAAAAAAAGGAGCTGGTTATATAACTATATTATACATTTGTCATCTTGATTGTGGTCATGATTTCATGCATATATTCATACAATACAACCTGAACACTTTAAAGATACGAAGTTTATTATATGTAAATTCTACTGCTATGTATTTGTTTAAAAATAAAAAGTAATAAAATATGCAAAAAAGACAATAGCTAGAGGGAAATGTTTGTATGTCAATGAGAATGAGCCAAAGACAATAGCTAGAGGGAAATGTTTGTATGTCAATGAGAATGAGACAATAGAGAATCAGATATCGATTATGAGGCATGAAGTTTAATTTAAGGAGTAAAACATTAAGTCACAATGAAGTTGAATTCAGAGCAAAACTAGAAAGATTATCATCAAAAGAAAAAATTTCATTGTAAATGAAGTGATGACAGAGATACATAGGTATAAGTGGACTAAAAATTTAGAAGTCACAAATGAGAACATTCCACTCTGCAGTGAAATCAGAAACTGGTAAAGATAGGAAAATTTGAGAAAAGAGAAAAGTTATAAGATAGTTTTCTTAGAGAGCTAGAAGCGAAATTACTGCTCACTAATTGCAGTGTTAATGAAGATGTATACATCATGATGTGGGAGGAGAATACTAGAGGAAATGCAAAAGAATTCTGGGTAGAAAAGATACATATCCTATAATGTGAAAAGTGTTCTGACGCTACCAGCATATAATGAAGATGACATTCCTTTAAATATTATTTTAAGTGCAGTATTAGTGCAGCTAAGGTTAGACTGTTGTTTTCTTTTCTTTATATTATTGGGGAGTAGTAGATGAACAGAAATGAATATGCAGATTCAGGAAATAGAGCTCACTCATTAAACGTTTTTTATCATGATTTTTAATAAATATGACATACTTATTATTATACCAGTGCCAGTTCCACTGTCATTAATGTAGACTGGAATCAGATTGACAGGTGTGTAAGACATTTCTGTGGATGGTTAGGGCTACACATGTTAAGTGTGTATACAGTAACTGAAGTCCATATTCATAACAAGATACCTTATGTAGCACGGCAGTGAAATCATAACATTAATGATTATCCTAAGGCTATGACTACTACAGCTTGGGGAGCACTAAAATCCATAAACCAGAGTTTATTTTTAGAGAATAATGAGGAAAAATAAGAAAATTGAACCAGGAAGAATCCAAGCCTGTCAGAGTGGTAATTACCTGCCAATACCCATTATCTTCTTTCTTAGTAATAGGGTTTGGATAGCTATGTGGTCACCCAGCTAAATGATAGTTTCTTTTATCTTTTTCTTGCTAGGTGTAGGCATGTCAATCAATTTTGGCCAATCTGATGTGTATGATAGAATGGTTGTCGATTCTAGGACTTGTTCATAAAATGATTAGGTATTTCCTATTCTAGTCCTTTCTCCCGCCCACTTGCAGAAAGATGATGGAAACTGAAATAGCACAGTTGACCCAGAGGATGACAAGAATGGCAGAGCAGCCAGAGCAGCCCTGATATGCTTAACTTTCTACGGTTACTTACTTCAGCCTTGTTTCAGCCATTAGATTTTGTGGTCTTCTTGTTAGAACAATTTATCAAAATCTTCCCGGAGAACTCCCAAATATGTGATAATCATTAAGGCTGCTGTTTATCAAGAACTTACAATAAGCCAGTAGTTTCTTATACTGTTTATATCCTAAGCAACCCTACAGGCTGTAGAGAGAATAATGAGACCAAGAGAAAATAACCATATGCACAAGTTCAAACATCTAATAAGCTGAAGATGTGTAATGGGATTTGAACTCAGATCTCAGGGACCCTGAAGTCCTCGTGTTTTCCATTATGTTATAGAATCTTTTCAAGTGAAGAAAAGTTAGCCTCATAGAAGCAGCGAACATCCAATCTGGAAGATGTAAAAATGAAGCTGAGGTCTTACCCATCTTTGCATTTCTGGAATTTCTAAGACATTAAATAAATGCATTAAGCTGCTCTAAGTTATTCAATAGAAATAAATTGCACCTTCTCTGTATGTGTTAGACAAGAAAAGTAGCTGAGTGACCTTGTAGGATTTTTGCATGACAACATTAAAAACCAAGTCAAAGATATTTATCAAAACAAATAATAAAATTTGTGGCATACAATCAAAATAATAAGCCTCTTTTCAGAATAAAAAGGGCAGAATCAGGATGGAAGTCTGTTCCTTCCAGGTCTTGTTGCTGTTATTTATTTAATAAAGTTTACTGATAATTTGTAATCATTAACAACTACTGAATCAATCATGTAACAATTATAAAGTGCCTCAGAAGCACATGCCCTTCAGGGAGTGTGTGATGGCAGAGTGGTTTGTTAAATCTGTGACAGATTTTATTTCACACAACCTCCTAAGGTATCCATGTGCAAGGATTTAGTAGTTAAGAGACCATGAAGCAGCAGCAGCATAGGCAGCCAGCTCTCAGAGAAGGAATGTGACTCCTCAGTGATGAGATCAGTGTGGCTCCCAGAGCTATTAAAAGCAGTGAGTATTGTCCACACCCACAGGAGAAGTAGCACACAGGTGAGAAAACTCCATGTGTCAGTTTATTGCTTGTGACCAAATATCAGCCTAATAGTTGCTACCAAGACTCAGGAGGGTGACCCAGCAGCTGCTTCTATGTGGTCACCCAGCTAAATGCATACTTCTTGAGAGGACAGATGCAGTTGTGCAAAATAGGCCAGTTCCCAGAATGCCTGTGAAACTCTGATGAGCCTAACTTCTTTCCTTATAGCCTCGGGACACAAAGTGGAGCAAACATAAGTCCTATCTTTTTACATTTTTATTTTGTTTTAGTTTCTTTTGGTTTTGTTTTGTTTTGTTTTGTTTGTTTTGTTGGTAAGAGTATGTGGAATAAAAGAAGTCAATGACTGAACCAAATAATGACTCAGTAAGATGAAATTTCAGAATACGTTATTGAAACCAAGCTTAATTATTTTGTTAAAATTCTGCTTCAAGAAAAAAAAAAAGAATGTTAAAATGTTCCACTATTGCATTTGTTTCATAGTAATATAATTACCTACTCAGCTAGTTTTCATTCCTGTAAGTGACATCTTCTATTTACCATCTAAAAAATTGCTTTTCCCACGTAAACTTGATGCTATCTCATGTCAGAAACTGTAATCATCCATAACACTGAATGGAAGAATAGCAGTTATTAAAAAGTACTGAGTGGTCATTGGGTGGTATTAGGCAGCAGATTATTGCAGTAGAATCCCCCATGACTTCCCTTTCCCACATACACATGTGCACTCATAGTGATCTTCTCCTAGCATGGTGTCCTAGTCAGCTAAACTGACTGAGAATCACAGCTCCTTGACAAGACCATGTTAAGCATGGCACCTTACCTTTGAGCAAGGAAAACATCAGCCTCATGAATTTGGTTCTTTGTCCATACGTGCTCTCCCCCCATGTGCAATAGTCTCTCAAGTATTTTTGAATATGATATCTCTAAATTTGTGCATTTATGCAAACTCATAAAACAGAAAACGAGCTTCCAAAATACAAATCTGTTGAAGTTTGCCCATATTTTCAAAAGATTTTGTGGACATTAACAAAGTTCAGCAACTCTTTCTTGAGCGACCTCTTATGCAGTTACTAAGGCAGACATGATCTCCCTCACTAGGGCTTAGAGTCTTACAAAAAGACACGCCTTTTCCAACTACTTAGCAGGACATTAGCTACTTGATTTCAGAGGTTGTTTGATGTGCTGTGTATACAAAAACCTCAAGCAGAGCTGGGCATATCTTAAACACTCAGCAAATACTTATTAATGACTTCTAACTACCTGAGTTCTATGAAGAACTTCAACATAACCTAATCTATGTAGTCTGGAAAAATTCCCTCGCAGAAAGAACATAAAAATTCAGATCTAAAAGTTATGAAGAAGTTAGCTAGATGAAGAAAGATATGAGACCATTCAAGCAGAGGAACATATAGGAATATTTCTAAGATGTTAGCAGGATGTTGTATTCATATAAATGGAAGAATTTTAATATGGGAGTGGAAAGTAGAGAATGATGTGAAAAAACAGATGGAGAATGTGTAAGGCAAAAGGTCTTATAGGGCACTGTAGAGACTGGGTGTTTTATACTAAGAATAGAAACTCACTGGAACAACTGAAGGACAGAAATATGTTTTTTTTCAGGGGGAGAGGTATAGCTCAGTGGTAGAGCATGTGCTTAGCATGCATGAGGTCCTGGGTTCAATCCCCAGTACCTCCATTAAAATAAATAAATAAATAAATAAATAAACAAACAAACAAACAATTAAACAAACAAACCTAAAAAGTTAAAAAAGAAAAAAAAGTGCTTAAAAATGTGTTTTTTTCATTTATTCTTTATTCATTTGTTCATTATTTTATTCATTAATTTAATTTCTCAGAACTGTTTCAGTATTAGGAGAAATAATGTTGACTCACAGATCCAGTCTTACATACATACTTCTGTAACCTTCCAGGAATCACTTAACTTTTTCTTGTCTCATTTTATCATTCATAAAGTATAATTTTAAGTTTAAATAGGTAATCATCAATCTTCCCTTGTCTAAAAGCCTATACCTTAATAACAGTTATAAATATTTTCTTATAGACCCTTATTTTAATGCTTGGTCAGCAATGGATACCTTCCCTTAGCAGGATAATCGTAGAGGAAGAAGAAATGCCTACTTCCTGACATTGTGCCTATTAAGATACACGGTTGCTTTAGTTTCAGTTCTCTCAAAAACAAAACTTACATATCAATGCAGAGTGAAGAGGTGGGCAGAGTTGATTTGGGTGAGGGGATCAGGAGGAGAGGAAGAGATAAAAATGGAAGAAAAGTCAAAAAGACCATTGTCGAGCTCTTTACTGCAGCGGAAAACTGGGGCTCCATTCTACTTGGAACCCTCTGAGGATTTGTGCAGAAAGCACCTTAAAATTGTCCCTCCAGATTGCAGGGATATAGACCAAATTTCTACTTCCTTCTGCTCTTATTATTTGATGACTAGTTAAGGAGACTTCTATTACTAAGGAATATCTCTGGAGAAGAAACCCAAAAAAAGTCTCAGTTTGTGCCTGAGAGGAACCAAAAGTGTCTACCAAGTTGGCATTGTGAGAAAACAAGGAACACACTTGATTTCAGAGGTTGTTTGATGTGCTGTGTATACATTTTGCTAATGTTGCTCGTCTAGCAGAAAGGTGTTTATATAAATAAAAAAAAGTGAACTAGAAAAAAAAAGGTATAGAGAGTGATTCTACGGAACTTGGGTATAATTCTCAGAATGAGGAGTCATTGAAGGGGTCTAGACTGATAAGTGATTGCCCTATCTGTATTTTAGACTGAAAATTCTGAGTGCAATATGGAAGTCAATTTAAAATGGGGGACACCCACTGGAGCATCTCTCTACTTCCTACATAAAAATGTTCACACTCCTCAATGTTCTGTATATGCCATTCAGTTGGGGTGAGGGGTGGGTATAAAAGTTACACAGATAACATTTTGATAATATAACAGAATGAATGAAATGGTAGGGGAAGATTAATGAAACATTTTGAAAATGAAACTAGTTATATCTGAGGAATGAATATGAGGAAGGGAGGATTATCTAGACCGATTCCCAAGGTCTCTGGCATGAGTGACTAAGTGTAAATTAGTAACATCAATTAATATGAGAATACAGAAAAGTAAATATTTGTTGTTGCGTTTGTTAGAGTTATTACATGAAAATGAGATCAATATACTTTTGAATGATGAGTCTAATTCTAGCTTGGACTAGCAATAGTGATTTAGAAGTCATTCAAATATCATTATATTTCCTGAAATTCAGCTAGGACTTGTTAGAGAAATGTTTGATTCCACTTTGGCACATTAAATACATAGTATAAACCTGGAACAATTCAGAGAGCAAAGACCTAACAGAGTCCACTTAGGTCATGTTAAAAGGACTCAGGAGCCAACCAGAAAAGGTATCAAAGGCTAAAAATGGGACATTTTTAGCATTTTTAAAAAATGCAATTGATGAAGCATACCAGATATTTACATTTCTTAGGTCGTAATAGGACAAAAATTCTAATTTGCTATCATTGATAAATGTGAGAGAACAACTTTTTTCAAAACTAGTAATTAATGGGAAAATAACAAGCATTCATTCCTGCTTTTCCTATAGAAATGGAAAGAGGATTGACAAAGAATCAATGGTTGATGTGAAAGGCAAATGAAATAATTAATAATAAAACTCTGTTGTCTTTTGAGAAATTGATATTTTGGCTTATCATCACAAAAGGCACAAGCACACTGGTCATAAACTCTAAAATGCAAACCAATGTATTTTTTCTCTTTTTACCAAATCCCTGTATCACACCACCTTTATTAAAGATGTTTAAGTTTAAGGCTGGCGAGGTTGACTAATCCAAGGTGATACAAAGAAGATAATAAACCTGACCCAGTAATCTCATTAGGTGGTCACTGCCACTCAGATATGCAAAATTCTTGTATTTACTCATCCACACTTACAAACAGCAAGTGATGTTTTCCTCAGAGGGAAGAGCCTTGCAGCAAGAGACTGTAAAATAGTCTTGCTTGTTTTTAAATTGTTAATTTCTGTAACAAAACATTTAAAAGCAACAACAACAAAATAAATGGAGTTAAATAAAAACAGGATAGTAGTACCATATGGATATGTATGAGAAATTGAGCAGCAGGGTGTCACACACATGCATCAAATTTAAAGTCCATCTTTATCTTGTGAACTGGATTCAAATCCACCTCTATCCTGTAATTGTCAAATAAAACCCTTTAAAGTCAGAAATTGCTTCCTAAATCCTTAAGTTTCTGTAACTAATATAAGTCTGCACCTATGTTTTTACCATTAGTCCAAGAGTTGTTTCAGTAAAGCCTAAAAGATTAGCTAGTGGTTTGTGTCAGCCAGATGTTTTATAGCCAATTGCCAACAGAACTGAGAGACACAATGGCATATTTACAATAGCAGAGTGTCCATAGATCACTCATGAACTGGAACAGGTTACTGTGGAAATGGCCTTTAATATGGTGAGTCAATTACTACCATATACTCAAAATGCAAAAGGGTGATACGTAGTGTACAGGAAAAATCATATTTAGGTGCTTGACATTTTAAAGATGTAATCATATTATTAATGTGACATTTTAAAAACAGAAATGGATATCATAAAAAAGTAAATTATCAGATAGGGAACTCAAAAAATGTTGGTGCCTATTAGAATGTAGAGAAAATGGCTGTATATACTAAATGAATTTGCTTCAAATGACATATGTGTGATAAAGAACAGTGAGGGCTCTAAAGCAGGAAAAAAAAATTATCTATTAGTATCCATATTTTCAGATACCATTATTTTCTCTCTTTATCCTGAAGACAAACTTCAGTTTTAGTTGCTATTTATAACTGTGGATGAGTAAATATAAGAACATTGTATATTTGAATGGCAGTAACCACCCAGTGAGATTACAGGCTTATTATCTTGTTAGTATCATTTTTATTTACCAATAATAGTTTGGAAGTTTCCTCAGGGCTTAAAAATTAGGTTAGATAGCTCATCAACAGTGCACCATATGGATTAAAGTATCTGGAACTTTCTGTAATACGTGATAGGAATCATGGGTTTCTGATGTATTCTGTTAAAGAAGAATTATAGATACTCATCTTCAGCTGGAAGATATCCACAAGAGAACTATAAACTCTCAATTTAAAAGGATGTATTTCTTTTCCCCTTGTATTTATAGGTGCTATGACATCATAATGCTGGGAACTATCGTATTTATATGTTTTCTGTAAAGGGATCACTTACTGTAAGACTATTAAACTGACTGAAGTACAGTCACTAAAATTGCAACAATTAGATCCCCTCCTATGTGACTAGGTGAGGAAATTTCTTTGGGGTATTGAACATCAGTGTGGATTAATTAATCTAATGGAGCAGGAAATCAGGATGATTATTTTCCTAAAGATGAGTATATGCTTACCTGAGAAATTATCTGACCTCCTGTGTGTTCTGACACTTTTACTCAGAACAGTATCTTACTAGAATTGCCTAAACATATCGATACTTACAGTAACAAATGTGAGTCTCCTCTATTCTCCCTGCTTGTAAATATCTGTAATTCGAAGAATGTTTGTTTTTCCATGCATGTAATAAACTATACTCCACACATTGCAGTTTTGAATGGTGCTGTGCATATGCAACAGGAAAGTAGCAGTTTTTAATTGCAGAAATGAATAAAAGAAAGATCCACTTGTGTAGGAAATCAGATTTTAATGAAATTGTCATTAATATTTATGTTAAATGTCATCTAAATCTAAAGAGACATGTTAACATTAGTGTCTGAATATGCTAGGATTGCTTGAAACTACATTTCTAAGGAAATATTTTGTTTTTATTCAAAAGCTCTCTGATTTCTGCTCAAATGTTTATTGTTTTACGTGAAAATGCTTTCTCATTTTAGCTCCAGATGTTCACAGAGCAAACACAAAACATGGTAGATAAATGAGAGTTTACAGCTTTAAGCATAAATTGATTGTTTCATTCACTAACAGGTTACTCTGATAAGGTCTTCTGATGACTAAAAAGCAAAATATTCTTTCTACATGGTTGTTATAGCTCACAGCATTATGTACTTACTATGCAACATTTCACTTAAAATTTCTTATTCTTATCCAATAAACACAGGCTGTATCTTTTTACTCTTAAGAGGTCATTTTGGTATTTACTATTTACAGTTTTAAGAAATTATGTTTCATGAAAATATTACTGAAGCTTAAATAATAGTGTTTGGAGAGTTAGAATGAAATTATTAGAATATGTAACTTTTCAAAAATGAGGGGATATGATAAAATGTTTATGATGAATTGCGATCAATATATCAAATGCAGTACACATGCACAATAGTTGGGTACAATTATACTCATCTATCATACATAATTGACCACATGCTTTTATATTAATAATATATTTTCCTAAAATCATAATTCCTTTGCATATTCTCAGTGTAATCAAACATGCTTACTGTAGTTTTTAAAAATTTTTTTTTCTAATTCTCTAATCTTGCATTGTACTTTTCATCAGAGATGTCAATAATCCTTTATGTCCATTATAGAAACTTGCCCAGAGTGCTCAGAAGTGGTTGATTTACCAAATTATGGACTATAAATAAAAAATGAAGTGGTCTACTTATAAATTAACAGAAGAAAACCCACCAAATTTTTTCTGAAGTATGGACTTTGAGAGTCCATGCATTTACATTAATAGTAAAGTTATTGTTAAGATAATTTTAGAACTTATTTAGTATCTATCTTTAAAACAAGGCTACTAGCCTCATAGAGAAGCAGTTATTTCTTCTATATTCATCCTTCTTTCTCCCTGTCTCTCCTAATAGATTCATTTAAGAATTTTAAGGAACCCAAACTTTGTAGTGATTTTTTAAAAAGCAATCATATGAAAGTCATTCTTTCAATGATCCATTAGTGTGGGGAAGCATATGCAGCACATGCAGCAGCAGGTGCATGGAATCCACTTTAAACAATCCCCCAGGTGGCTGATGTCCTAAATGCACCCTAAGCACCATGAAGTATGGAACACAAGTCATGCCAAATATAGCTTATGTGCTATACAGACTTCTCAAAACAAGCTTTGGACTAGAAGTAAGGAATATATGTGTTCCCATTACCATTCCAATCTGAAAATACAAGAAGTACACCTAGTTCACTCTATTTCACAGGGATATTAAAAATAAAAGTGTAAACTCATGTCACAGTCAGGCCTTAGTATAGAATAGAATACTGTTATAGAACAGACAGGTTAATTTTTTTTTTAACTACTCCTGTTTCCCATATCACACAGCTTCCCCCCTACCCCACCATAAGGCAACACAGTGTTGTCATTCTCTACAGGGCTTTATCTCAAAATGAATAAAGCATAACATGCAACTGACATTTTTGTTTGATTTTACAATTACCTAATTGTTGAACATACTCTGAGAGTTCTAGACATCTTGGAAACTAGATCAGAAAAAATATTTTAGAATTGATTAACGTCTTCAAAATGACAGTGATAACAATCACCTTTACCTTGTGTTCTGTCCTCCAGAAGGAGGATTATTTACATTATAGGTAAAGTGATAGGAGCTGAAGTTGTGGAAAGACTATAAACAATGATTTGTCGTATTTCATAGGCAGGGAGGATGGCTTACTATGCAAATTATTTTTCCTTTCCTCCTTTTTCTTTTTCTTCCTTCTTCTCCCTCTACTCCTTTTACTTTCTTTTTTTCTTTGTAAGGTTTTGGATGAAGCAAATTTTCATTCTTAGATATCAACTTCTGGAAGTGATATCAAAGTAATTAAGAATAACTATAACCTTAATCAATAAATCTTTTTATTTTTGAGATGAATGTAAGTGTGGCTATAGAAAATTATCTAAGATAGATTGGGGAAATAGAAAAGAGGTCTTATCGTCATTAAACATGAATTTATGTAGAGGAAGGAAATTTAGCTTCTTTTTTCAAAGGAAAATTAATCCTATTATTCTTTTTTTAATACCCTAAAGACAAAGTTATTATCTTAATATATATTAATCTATATATATATATAGGTATAGGGTTAGGGTTAATATATGTGTGTATTATGTTTATGAGTCTATCTGCCTATCATCTATCACCTGTTCAAGAGTGACTTTTATGCATTTGTATCAAAGCCATGTGTTCATATCAAACACAATATTTATATATTTGAGGAAGTTCCATTTGATTTTAAATAGCATTTTTAAAAGTGCTTTTGTGAAGCATGGGACTCCAAATTACCTATATAAAGTCAATGATAAATAATGGGTGGGTCAACCCCATTTTTTTGTCTTAAATGTGTAAGTGTGCTATTTAGTTTTCTAAAGAGAAAACTGGTTTGAGCTATATAATAGGCTTATAATGACTAATACGGTTATAAGCAAATTGTTCAGATGCATTTTGTTTTTCTCAAATTTGGTCTTTTATCTGAGAATCTTTTTTTCTGGTTAAGAGATGTGAAATGATTCTTCTTTTGTTTAACTTTTATGAACAAAACTAACAGAAGATTTTATTCTATTAAGTCTGAAAAATATAGTAGATAGGATTATGTTTATGATCAAAATTTTAGATAATGAACACAGCACATTTGCTCATGCTCCTACCTATGCTTATCAAATTCATGACAGTAGTTGCAATGTTTCAATTAGGACAATTTATTTAGGAGTAAACATACTGGTAATACTGAGAAGGAAGAGAAAGTCTCAATAAAAAAGAAGAAGAAAAGTAAGGCAAAAGGGAAGAGGAGAAAGAGGAGGGGAGAAAAGGAAGGAGGGAAGGATAGGAATGAAGGAAGGAAAGCCAACATCTGGTGTTAGAGAGAAAGTTCATTTCAGTCTTTAGTAATGAGACTACAAGAAAAATTCTTCCCTCTTTTATTAGATTTATGTTATGATGTCATCAATACTCTGAAACAGAAGCTGCCAATGTTGTGAGTATACAACATTATAAAATGATGACATCCACTCCTCCAAAAAAGTATCATTTTTGTTTAAAAAATCCTTTACTACATTCTCAGTTATACTGAATTTACTACACTTTATTTTTTTCCACTTTGTCAATATCCCAAAGCTAATGTCCCAGAATGAAGTGGATGATAACCACCTTGCTGCAGGCTGTAGTTTATTAAAAGGAGTATGAAGAAGAGTCACAGTTTACTTTCTTTTTGAGTAGTGCTGAATCTTCTCTCCATAAAGAATCAGTTCGGTCAATCATTAGAAATACTCACAAAGACTAAAATGTCCCCCAAAAGTAAATGCTAAAGTGTAGCAAGTCAGCTGTGGACACACTAAGTGCTGTAGCCTTTTGCAGAGAGCTGCATACTTGCCAGCAAGTGGAACATCCTTGCTGCAAATGTTTGTAAGTGTCCTAGATTGTGAATTGTTTTAACTCACAGTGAGCTTGCTTCACTCTATGCTATTTCCTCATTCAGTCTAGCAAGCTAGTGCTTTTTATGTGTGTGCAGTTTATGGAGTCATCCCTTTAAAATATTTATGGATGTAAGATGATTTATTTATTTTTAGAAACAATCTAAAATACAAAGCTACAACCATTATCTTGTACCAATTGTATTAATAACCCTTTAATTCTCAATTTTCCAGAAAATACAAAATGATGAAACCCTAAATATTATGGACTGACCTGAGGAAATAAGATACATTTCAATTCTGTGGCCCAATGATGAAGTTAATTTCTTTTGTTAGAGATCCCTTAAGTTTATTTAGTTGCAAAAGGACTAGAACCTCAGCATAAAATATTTCACAACTAATTTTATTACTGTCGTGTAAGACATAAATGGGAAAGAAAAGTCAGGCCAAAAGGAATAATTTGAGTGTTTCTCTGATTATCATTAAATCTAAATGCCTATAAATCATTTTAGGTTCTTAATTTACATTCAGTACTTTCCTATGCAAATGCCTATCATCTTAAATAAAATTGTAAATGAATTTGATTCCATGTGGCTCAAAACACTAAAATAGGACCAAATTCTTTACTACTGCTAATCTAATAAAAATACTCAGTACATGATCGAACTATCAAAATGCGTTTTTTTTTTTTTTTTTTTTTGGACATGTGGATCACAACTCAGCTTCCTCAGGGAAATCCTCTGACTTCAAATAGAATCACAAACAGAAGCTCATAACAGTATGAGCCTCATTAACCACATAATTTGCAATCCTTGAGAAGAGGGGTTAAAGAGCTAGAGTGAAATGGCAAATGGCTTGCAGTGCCTAAGCCTTACAAGCAGATACAGTTCACATACATAACAGTCCTTTCATTATGCAAATATCTCAAAAACCACTGCAGTTGGCACATCAGGGACATTTTTTTTTTTTGCTTTTTTGGTTCCCATTATTAATTATTAATGAAATGAAGAAGCAAATCCAGTATTCTATAAATCATTAATTTTTATCTGTATGATCAGAAGAGAATTAACAATCATAGTTGTTTCCAGAAATTTGATGTATAAGGATATGGTGGAACAATTTGTCATTGAAGAATATCCATGGTTTCTTTTCATTTGAAGCAGGGAGAGGGTAAAATTCAGTAATTACCATTAGAATTATGAATCAGTTCATAAAAGTTTGAATTTTAATGACCTCAGATACAACATTCATCACTCAGGTTGAAAATATTTTATTATTCAGTTATTAAACATGTAATGCAGTGTTGCATTCAAAATGAGAAATTATCCTGTGTAAACTATTATGCAAGGATATTAGTCCATATATGTTTATTTATGCTAGATTATGCACAGTCTTGCACTTTATTTTCTCAAAATATAAAAATTAATGGAAAATAGTTCACATTATGAAAATTCCTGCTGATTATCCACATATTCTGAGTTCTTGTCAACATAGCCACTTATAATGATACAATTTAATCATACCCCTTAACTTTTATTTAACTTAAAGAAAAAATTGCCTGTCATTTCAAATTCATATGCCTTATAATGGAGACTCCCACATGGAATGGGTCATAATACCAAATTCGGGACAATTATGTAGATGTACCTTTAAGTTATGAAATATTTCTTAGTGTTGACTCAGTGATGACCCAGCCTTGAATTTATATTTTGAAATGTGAGATTATATTGAGTATCAGTTTACCCATTTGGTAGACAGGACAGTTACCCCTCAAAGATGTATACATCCTAATCCCAGAAACCTGTGAATATGTTACTGTAAATGGCAAGAGTCTTTACAGATCTGATTAAATAGTGAATCTTGAGATGGGAAGGCTACCTGAATAATACAGATGGGCCCAGTGTAATCACAAAAATATTCATAAAAGTGGGTCAGGAGGGTCGGAGTCAAAGAAGGAGGTGTAAAGACAGCAGCAGAGATCAGAGTGATGCTGTTTCTGGAAGGGGCCATGAGTCCAGAAATGCAGACAATCTGTAGAGGCTAGAAAAGCCAAGGAATGGAATCTTCCCTAGAGCCTCTAGAAGCAACACAGCCCAGCTAATATCTTGACTTTAGCAAGTAGGATCCATTGCTGGTCACCATAAGTGTAAGATAATAAATTTGTGTGTTGAAGCCACTGTTTGTGGTAATTAGTTACAGAAGCAATAGAAAATGAATGCACTGAGATACTGTACAATTTTCTCTCTTCCCATTTTCAAATTAAAGATAATTCTTAGTAGTTAAAAACATCTATATTTCTATTTCATCCAGAAAAGAAAGAATACAAGTGTATCAGCAGTACAGTAATTCTGCACATGACATTCGGTGTCATACTTCCTTATTCTAAGATATTTATGCACAGGGAAGGGTCCTAACTAGTTCACCTTTCTCCTATGGCTTCTACTATGCTTTTGTTTCCTTAACTGTTGCACTTTTCTAATATTATTTCTTTCTTTTCAGTTATTTATAGGAATCCATAAAAATAACAGTGATTCAGGCAAATAACTAGTAATAATAGTAATAATTGTTTTTAATTTTATATCATCATTTATCTTAATCCCTTGCCATCGTGAAGGGACAAGTCTTAGCGAAGAAGATTTTAAATGTGGATTTTATTTCTTCCTTCATCCCTCGGCAAACCTGCAAAAGTTGACAAAATCTTTTCTTTTATATTTCGACTTTAAATTTTCATGTAATTTTAGATTCACATGCACTTGTAAGAAGTAATACAAAGTAACCAGATATAACTATCCTCCAACTGTAACATCTTACTAGGGAATTGACATTGCTATACTCTAGCAGTCTTACTAAGACTAAACTATTTTTATATGCATTCATGTGCATATGTATGTGTGTCTGCCCATGTTTATATTTGCTTCTGCATAATTTTATCACATTTGTAGACCTGTGTGATCACCATCACAATAAAATGCAGAAAAGTTCTATTACAAGGATCCTTCTTGCTGCACTTATAGGCACTGCCATCTTCCTCCTCTCTACTGAATAAAGCCCTGGACAACTACTATCTCTTCTCTGTATCTATAATTTTGTCATTTCAAGAATGTTATTTAAATGGAATCTTACAGGGTATAATATTTTGAGATTACAGTTTCCATTCAGCGTAACACTTAAACTATTACTTTGTTTACTTCACTCATTATTTCTAAGAATTATTTTGTAGATTTCTTGGGATTTTTTTTAATAGACAACCATGTCACCTGGAAACAGAATTTATTTATTGTAAGCTGTATGTATTTTACTTATTTGTTTATTTTTTTGCCTATTGATGTGGCTAGAACTCCCAGTATTATGTGGAATAGGAAGGATGAGAGTGGACATTTAGATTTCAATTTTAGATGGAAAGCACTCAGTCTTTCCCCATTAAGTGTGTTAGTTGTAGGATTTTTGTAAATCCTTTTTATCAAATTAATGACGTTTCCCTCTATTTCTAATTTATTGATATACTCTATATTGAATGTGTGTTGAATTTAAAATGCCCTTTCTTCATCAATTCATAGGAAAACATGACTTTTCGTCTTAGCTTGTTATGCTAGGTTACATTAAGTGGTTTTGCATATTCTGAACCATTCTTGCATACATAGAATAAATCCCAATTAGTAATGTTGTATGATTCTTTTTATTCTTTCCTTGATTTGATTAGCTATGTTTTGTTGACAATTTTTTTGCCTTAGTTCATGAGATAGTAATTTTTCTTTTTTTGTTACTGTCCTTGCTTGGCTTTGGTATCAAACTAGTCTCATAAAATGAGTTGAGAAGTATTCCCTCTCTTGTATTTTTCAGAAGAGATTGCATAAAATTGGTTTTAATTTTTCTTTAAATATTGGGCAGAATTATTTAGTGAAATTATGTGGACTTGGATATTTGTTTTTCAGATTTTAATTACAAACCAGATGTCTCTAGTGATTATAAAACTCTTCAGGTTGTCTATTTCATCTTGGTTGAGTTTTGGTAGTTTGTGGTTTTTGAGGACTTGGTCCTTTTCTTTTAAGTTGTCATATATATGAGCAAGCATAGAATTACTTGTACTATTACCTTATAATTTTTATTGCTTAAAAATCTATGGCACTACCCTCTGTTTTCATTCCTAATATTGGTTTGTATCTTCTCTGTCTTTATCATTCTTGATTTACCAATTTTATTGATATTTTGGAAGAATCAGCATTTTGCCTTATTGATTTTTCTCAATTGCTTTCAGTCATTTCAAGAATGTTAATATAAATGGAATGATATATAATGGAATTGATTTCTGCTCTTTTATAATTTTTTTGTTTCTGTGGTTTAGGTTTATTTTCTCTTCTAGTTTTCTAAGGTAGTAACTTAGATGATCAAAAATGAGATGATCAAAATGAGACTTTGTCTCTTTTAAAGAGTAAATGTTTACTATTGTACAACTTCCTCTCTGTACTAATTTAGCTGGATCTTGTACATTTTAGTAAATTATATTTTCATTCCATTCAGATCCATATATTTCATAATTTATTATAAATTATGAGACTTTTGATCTGTAGATTTTTTTAAAAAGTGTATTTATTTAATTTCCAAGCTTTTGAAGATTTTTATAGGCTTTCTGTTATTAAAACAGAAATGCTTAATCATATCTTAATTATTCAATTATTTTCATAGAATATACTCTGCATGATTTCAGTTCTTTTAAATTTCTTGAGGTTTATCTTATGACCCTGGATAGTCTGAATCTTGCTGACTGTTCCATGAGGGCTTAAAAAACATATGTATTCTGCTGTTTGTCTGATGGGGTGATGCATATATGTCAACTTATTGGCTGATTTATTCAACCATTTCCTTTTGTGCCTCAGTCCCACCAGTCACCTAGTCCTTATTTCTTCCTCTATAAAATGGAAAAAAGCACTTCCCAGTATTGCAGGATTTTTGTGAGGATCATATGGAATAACATAGGTAAAAGTTCTTTGTTATTATTAAAATACCACACATATCTGATGACATTATCATATCTCTGCAATGAGTATATCTTTTCCATAAACTCAAGACTGAAATTGAATGGTATGAAAGATTTTAGCACAGTGATCAATTGAGACAAGGAGTGTATAAAATAAATAACATGCTTAGCTTCAGGTCATCCATAAAAAATGGTATTTGTGTCCCATCTACTTCTTGTCTTTAGTAAGTTCCATATATAAACAAAAAAGAAAAAAAGGACTGCACTCTATTTTGAATGAGCCGTAAAGATATTCAACAAATATTCACTAATAATTGTTACATTATTTATAACACATTAAAAATTTGACAACTCTTCAAAAATACCTCTTAAGGCAAACCATTTCTATCTGTATTTTAGAAATCATATTTAGATTCGGCTTACCACCCCCCAACTTTTCATATCACATTGTTTACTCTTTCTACTAATTTTCTGTTTGGAAATAGACTTAAAATATTTAGACTAGCATGTGGCATTCCTAAACCAAGCTGCTATCATCAAAGATAGTGCTTCTCAAACTATCTATAGGGAAAGACCAACATTTTATTTTTGATTTAATTGCCAACATGACTAGTAATTGCCATGACTTGTAACTCACGCATCATCTAACTCACCACTCAAGTTTCACAACACCTACACTGCTCTGCAGCCTGTTTAACAATATGTCAAATAATATAACTTTTTCTATACTTTCAAGTGGGGACCACTAGTAAACAGCAAATGGTCTTCGAATAGTCCAGTACCAGCAGATTCTCTTATCTAACCTAGCAAACTTCTGTCAAGTCCTATGACAAAGCAACAACTTAAGATGTGATATAATTAAGGATGTGCACATGTTAAACATAAGAACCTTTCTAAATAGCATGTAGTTCTTGAACAGAAATTTTAGTGTAAACATGTGCATAATCACTGACATCCCCAAAAGGGTTTTCAGTTATTCTCTTGGGATCTGAGCCTTATCAAAGGTGGTAAGGAAAGTTCTAGTTCACGATGGCAATGTAGGAAGATCCTGCGCTCACCTCGTCCCACAGACACACTGAGTCCACAGCCACATATGGAACAACTTCCCCTTAAAAAAATCTAAAGGATGACTGAGTGATGACTACACATCTGGCAAAGGAGAAGAAAAAAGAAGTGGGTGGAAGAAGCTGGGATTCAGTCTTTCTATAAACCCCACGCCCAGCATGGTGACTGACAGTGGGAGGAAACCCAAAACCTGGAGCTTCTCCCTGAGGAGTAAAATGTTCTAACCCCACACTGAGTATCCCAGCTTTAAAGGCATATACTTGAAAGGCAAGCCCTGAAAACATCTCACTTTGAAAATAAATGGGGCTGGTGTTCTATGACCCACAAGACTTTATGGAGCCACGGTGCTGAAGAGCAGTCTATTAGGAGAGACAAAAAATGAGAAATGTCTTATTTTATTCTAGTGGTTTCTCAGATCACTATAGTCTTGTGGGTCAGACTCACCTGCCCCAGGGCCCAGCTCAGAGGTAGCTAATTCCACCAATGCTTAAACTGAAATAAGCTCACTTGCTTATATTAAAGTGTCAGGCTGAGGGGCAGTCAGCTAATTTAACACACACATCTAAGAGCCTCCGGGAACACTCTCAAGGACAAAGTTCAACGTAGTTGTCATAAAAACGCTCACAAAACTAGGGAGAAGAATGGATGAACACAGTGAGAACTTCACAGGGAATGGAAAATATAAAAAAGTTCCAAATAGAAGTCATAGAACTGAAGAATATGATAATTGAACTGAAAAACTTCACTAGAGGAGTTCGACAAAAGACTTGAAGAAACAGAAAAAAATAATTTGGTCAATTCAAAGACAAGGCAGTGAAACTCAATCAGAGCAACAAAAAGGAAAAAAAAGAGTTAAAAAGTGATTTATGTCATTGATCTAACAGACTATCATTTGCATCATAGGGCTCCCAGAAAAAGAGAAGAGAAAGGGACAGAAGTCTTATTTAAAGAAATAATGGCTGAATACTTTCCAAACTTGGAAAGACACCCGGATTCAGGAATCCCAGAGAATTCCAAATAACAGTAACCCATGATTTCCAAGGGTTTGGGGAGAGGGAGGGAGGCAGCACCAGAAATTTTTAGGGCAATTAAATTGTCTGTATGATACTGTAGTGGTGGCTACATGTCATTATGCATTTGTCAAAATCCATAGAATTTACAGCATCAAATGTAAACCCTAATGTTAACTATGGACTTTGGTTGATAATAATGTGTCCATGTTGGTTCATCGATTGTACCAAATATGCCACACTGATGAGGGGTGTTGAGGGTAGGGGAGTATATATATGTGGGTAGGGAGGGCTATGTGTGAACTCTCTGTATTTTCTGCTCAATTCTGCTATGAACCTGAAACTGCTCTAAAAAGTAAAGTCTTTTAATGAAAAAAAACAAAACAAAACAGTAACCCAATAAAACCCACACCAAGACAGATTGTAATTAAAATATCAAAAGTTAAAGACAAGGAGATAATATTAAAAGCAGTAAGAGAAAAAAGATTTATTTTGTACAAGGGAACCTCCAGAAGATTTTTCAGCAAAAACTTTGTAAACCAAAAGGGAGTGGCACAAATATAGTCAATTGCTAAATAAAAGTAAAAACAAAACAAAAAACTCATTCTAACCAAAAACATTCTACCCCACAAAGTTATCATTCAGAAGTGAGAGAGGAAAAGCATTTTTCAGACAAGCAAAAGCTAAAGAAGTTCATCATGACTGAACCAACCTTAAGAGAAATGTTAAAGGGGTGTTAAGCAGATAAGAAAAGGTGCTGACAGTATCAAGAACACATATAAAAGAATAATTATCTCTGAGGTAAATATGTAGTCAAGGTGGTAGATTAATCATTTATAAAGCTAGTAGTAGTAAAAATAACTATGATTATAATAATTAGTTAAGTGATACACAAGATTAAAAGATGTAAATTGGATTAAAAGATGTAAATTGTGACACCAAAAATATAAAACATGGGCAAGGGAGAGTAATAATGTTGAGCTTTATCAATGGGATCAAACTTAATCAAAATTTATGGCTTGAAGCAAAAGCTGTTCTAAGAGGGAAGTTCATAGCAATAAGTACCTATTACAAGAAACAAGAAGTCTCAAATAAACAACCTAACATTACATCTCAAGAAAGTAGTAAAAGAAGATAAACAGAGCCCAAAGTCAGTTAAAAGGAAGGAACTTACAAAGATTAGTACAGAAATAAATGAAATAGAGACTAAAAAGACAATAGAAAAAGATAAATGAAACTAAGAGCTGATTGTTTGAAAAGATGAAAAAAAAAAGTTAACAACCTTTAGCTAGGTATACCAAGAAAAAAAGAGAGAACACATATAAATAAAATCAGAAATAAAAAGATGTTACAGCTGATACCACAGAAATACAAAGGATTGATTATAAGTAGTGCTGTTGTGAACATTGATACAAATGAATTTATTTATTAAACAAATAGACTCACAGACATAGAAAACAAGTTTACAGTTACCAAAGGGAAAAGGGGGAAGAGGGATAAATTAGGAGTTTGGGATTAACATATACACACCACTGTATATAAAATAGATAACCAACAAGGTCCTATATGTATAACACAGGGAACTGTATTCAATATCTTACAATAATATATAATGGAAAAGAATCTGAAAAATATATTTATATGCATATAAATATATGTATGTGTGTGTGTGTGTGTGTGTGTGTGTGTGTGTGTAAAACTGAATCACTTTGCTGTACACCTGAAGCTGATGCAATATTATAAATCAACTATATTTCAATAAAAATAATAAAAACTTAAAACTTTTAAATAGAAAAAAATATAAAATAGAACTATCTGCCAGTCCCACTTCTGGATATATATCCAAAAGAAATGACAGCAGGATATCAGAAATACATCTGCACTCCCTTGTTTATTTTTGATATATGCAGTTGTGAAGATTTTCCAAATCTAACTATGTGAAGAACATCCTAAATCTCTTAAATAAGTAAAACTCACCTAATGAACAAATTCCCACTGAGAAAACTGGCAGAAACTAGTTTAAGAATATCCAAATGGGCCAGTCGTCCCAACACATCAGCAGACTTTGGCCATTACTAATTGTTTCAATGGTATTCAGCTGAGGAATTTCTCTCTCAGAGGTGTCCAATCTATGAAAGTCAAAACAAAAACATCTAGGTAGATCAAAGCTATTACTGCTCCTTGAGTCTCTCAGGCTTTCTGCTGTATCACAGAAGATTAAATTGCTAAAAAGGATTTATTTTTACAAAAATGGTGCAGTTTTGCTTCTTTCTAATTTTCCTGTCATAGAAACTTATGTGGGACTTTTTGTCTTTTCTTTTTTTGTAAAAAAACTATGTAATTTATGAGTAACTATTAATATGATTTTCGAAGTGTAGATATCCATACTCATTTCTAGTGATGATCTCAGAATAGAGATAGAAATAAAAATGAGTTGTACACATTCCTCAAATATGATGCTTTAATGCAATATCAAATATAAACACTAGAGCATAATAGTCAAATTGGTACTTATCCACCCCTGCAGGGGACAAAATCCCCTAGCAGATAAGCAGAGGAATTTAGTCTTAACAGGGGGTGGGCATAAACTGTACATATCTTAATATGTTTTTGGAGGCATGTAATATTTTGATAATATTACATTTAGGAAAATTAAATTGCTGGACACTTTTGATGACATCCTCACTTCTAATTTAGATATTTTAAAAATATGTATATAAATGAGGAGCTTGGTTTATCCACAGAATTGTTTTTGAAGCTAGTAAAATGTATCTTAACTAATTAATTCATCATAATTTGTAACTTATTTTTTAACAGTAAATAATGAAATCTTTAAATAGATGAAACTACATAAGAGTTTCATTATATTTCCTGTCTATATTTCCTATTACTTTTCCTATCTGCACTTTATCAAAACCTTTATTATTTAGGACTTACCAATTTTCCATCTGGTACCCAATGAATTTAATGATATGACACATACATATGTATATATTAAATAGTTGTAAGCCTAATTTTACTTTATTACTATTTTCATATTCTTTAGAATATGAGCTTAAAGATATGTAATAAAATTAAGGTGAAATACTTCTCATATATTTTCCTGTTTTCACATCTTTCATTGTGACTTTTCATTATTTTTCTTCTTTTATAGTTGATGCTTTTGATAAGCAGCTTTCATTTATTGACTAGTGAACTTTCTCATTAACCAAAAAAGTGTTCTCTTGACTGTGTTACTCTCCTAAAGTAATATGCTAGAGATATTTCAGAGTTGTCTGTCTTTATTACTTACCAAAATCAAAATAATTCCTGACTCCCACAGTAGGACATGTATTAATTCTCTGTCCAAATCCTAAATGTTAGCAGGCATTTTAATTTCAAATCACCTAAAAATTGTCTTAAATTCTTGTTATGAAGGCAATATCAATAGTACCGTGAAACATAGATTAGGAAAGTTTATAAAGTTTGAGTGGAGAGCAGAGAATTGTTCTTCAATCTGAGGAAGCATTTAAAATAAGGATCAGTTTAAAGACAAACAAAAACAAGGAAGTGCTCAAATACACTGGAAAGCTTAACAGAATAGGAGTAATAGAAAAGAATATTTAATTCAACTTATCCAACTATTTTAGCTGTACCCATTAGAGGAGATCTTAAGAGGATTTTAAAACTTACTATTTTCAAGTCAGTTAATTATCCCTGCTTGATATTGGTTTAATAATGGATATACAACACAACACAACCTTATTTTAGTCATTTGTGCAGTAGAACCAATAACAGAGAATTCCAAGTTACTTCCTCTGATCCCTACTGATGAGCTGGGTATTTTAAATGACTGTACAAAGTCTACCATAATCATATTCAATTTGGGAGTTTGTCTCTTCCATTTCTTAAATTCCATTTTATGTTCTATTCAGTTCATGTTTAAAACTTCCACATCTCAGAAGCACATTTTTCAATTATCTTATATGTGCCTGAAATGATCCTAAATGTAAATATATAATAATAGCCCTTCTATAAGAAAATAGATTGCAAGATTTTTAACATCTCCAGTAACACATCTAGTTCACAGAAGAGAGTTAAAACTTGCCACCAAATACAGGGAAATATTTAGTATTATATGCATAATATTTTGCAAAGATAATTAAGTGCCTGTGATTTTTAATGAAGCTCAAAAGGCCCTTAAGAGTTAGGTTCCAATAGTGTTTCTCAGTGGAGGTACACTTAGCATTTTGGTCAGCACAAGTTTTTGTTTTGTCAGTCCATACTCTTTATGGAAGGGTGTTCAACGTTTCCTGTTTCAGAAAACAAATGTCAGTAGCATCCCCCAGTCAAAAGAGAACTGTAAATTGCCCTTGCATGTATTTGAATGTATGTTGAAGGCGAGGGAGGAATGGAGTTGTGACTCTTGATTGAAAAACTCTAGAGATAGAGGGGTCCACTTATTTTCTACTTCTCAAAATTTCAAAGACAAATACTTCTCTCTCCATCCCTCATCTCACTCATTTCCTACTAGTGAAGAAGTGTTTGGAGAAGGTACTGATTGTGTGCTACTCAGTCTCTTCTGATTTCTTTCTTTTGGAGTATCTTGTCCTCACCATGCTAACTACCCCAGTGCTCTGAGTGGTGACCCTACAGAGGTAGGCTGGGGGCCAGCAAAAGCTCTGCAGTTGCTATATCCATCTGAGACTGGGAGAACAAGGTTAACTGAGGACTGTCACCAGGATAAATGTTATTTTAATCTTCATTTCTCTGGTTGTTATTCTTCATTTGGTATCAAATTTGGAAGGACAAGAGAAGTGAATAATGAGGCCCCTCACATCACAGCAAGGCTGAATATAAGCCGGTCAGAGACTCTGTTCTCTTGGAACACCAGGTGTTCATGCCCTAGGAGAGTATGAGCTTATGCCGACTCTTTAGCTGTGCTGCAGGCACATAGGACACAGACACCAACCTTATCCCAGGACCCACAGATTTCATGGTCCTTTCCAATCTCTATGTGTCTCTTCTTTGGCTCTTAAATTCCCAAAGGCATTTATCATTTCTTGGTAACAAATGGCTGGAAATGTTAATTCTAAAAACAAATGAAGTTATTTTCTGGTAACAGTCAGTTCCTAATTATGTGAAGTGGATGTAGGTTATCTATAGTAAGAAATAATATTACTAACATATCTGAGGACAATGTAAAGTTTATAAGAAATCAAGAAAAACTTACAAGTTGCCTATGCTTTGCTACAGTTGTAGTCTAGTTTATGCTTTCCTCTCATTGTGTTCTTGAGTTTGTTTACACATGGTTCTCATAATTTGGTCATCTGGCTTCATGCTCTTTGTTCAAGCTTTTATCATCTCCAGTATGAGCAGTCTGCATTCAGACTCCCCCCACTCCATTCCACCATGTGTACTTCCCTTGAGTTATTGTCTAAAGCATAAAGCTAATAATGTCACTCCATGTTTAGAAAGTGTTCATAACTACTCATCATCCAAAATAATGTTGTACCTCTTTAGTTTCTTTATGACCTGACCCATTATCATCTGTGGAACATATTCTTTGCTTTTTTCACAACTACTATCTTTAGTTCTGCAATTTAGAATTTATATAGTCATTGGATGCCTCCCTGTTTTGCCCCATTGCACATACTATTTGGTATACATGGACAATCTGTGCTTTCTGAACTGCCTGGGAGGATATTAATCATAATACTGCTTAAACATTCTTTCTCTATGAAGCATTTCCTGGCCTTCCTAAAGTAATCTTGAACGCCCCAATGCTCTACTTCTACTACTCCTTGTTGTAGGTTCTATGCCACATTTTAATTGCATACATGAACTATGAAATTTCTGAAGTCATATCCTTTAAATCATTTTTTATGTCACAAAATTGCTAAGAGAAGGATCAAAAGACAGAGGAAGAAGATAAAACCAAGAAATTCTGCATAATCAGAATAATAAATGAGCATCTTCTTGTAGAGAGTAAATTGGGATTTTTTGAGGAAAGAAGCGTCATCTCGTGTGCTTCACATTTTCCCATTTATTCACTTCATTCCACTTCATTCATTCATTCATTCATTCAGTACACTGTTCCAGTCACAGAAGAAGAAATGTTGACAGAAATAGAAGTATGTTAGTATTCTTTGTAGAGAGAATTATTGTTATGCATAGAATGATTTAACTGTGATCATGACCAGGACTTATAATTGAACAGTATTGAATTTATTTCTTGTGTTGTATTTTAGAAATGATTTAGGAATACATCCCAAAAACAATATAAAGCAGCTCTTGAGATCGTGGCAAAGATGCATTGAACATTCAAGGACCACAGAATTTTAAAAGTTATTAGTACATTCTGAGAATGAGGGATGTAAAAATTAGGGTAAAGCACAGTTTATGATTACAAAATTACTTTGCAGTCTAGGTAAACTGGTAAAGAAAAAATTTTTAAGCTTAAAAAGAGATCAAAATGAATGAAGTAGGTATATGGAGTGCTTTGTGGCCCTATGCTTGTCTTTATAAGCTCTTGCATAATCAAGCTTCTGTTTCAGAAAGACAGATGTACCGGTAATGGGAAGAATAGGGATCAGAAACACAAGGCTGAAGAACTGGAGGCTCATGTCACTGCTTGAACGTAACCAAAGTTTTCTTGATCTGTATGGGAATAAATGTCGAGCCAAGCTTTGAAGTCCTGTTTATGCATCAGAAAATTTTGAAACCCATGTGGTATTTTCATCTCTTCTTTGATTGATATTTTTCGAAAGGAAAAAGCATAGAATAGTGTAGTAGATGATATTACAAGTAAGACTGGATTCCATAGATTCTGATATCAAAAAAGCAGGCTCCTAGGAAAATATGGATTGTGTATAATGGTGATTGGAAACATATATCTGAGGAGAAAAGTGAAACATACCCAGACCAAAAAATACTTTAATGTACGCCATGGAAGAAATACAATAATTTCTAGTAGTAAAAAAACAAAGAAGTGGCGCCAGGAATATTACTTGTGAGTAATAAAAAGGGAGTGCAAATTTTAAAATGAGGTAAATAGAATTTTATAGGTGTCACTCAAATCTAGGGTAATGGTATTTTTGACTAGAAAAGAAAAATGAAGAATATCTAGTTCAAAGAAACGAATCTATTTTTGAGTCACATGCTTGAACGTGACATGTTTAAGCATATAGATGTGATTTCACAAAAGTTTCTGTGGAAAGCATATAGATGTGATTTCACAAAAGTTTCTCTCTTTTTTTTTAATGTTAGTAATAGAAGCAAAGACTTATTTGACTTGTGGTTCAAATTGTGATTTGATTAATCTGATATTTTGCCACAATCCAAGATTAAATAGTGACTCTATTCTGCTGATGGTAATGTGTTAATTATACCATACTTTGAAAATATGCTAGAAGCCAGTTATATTGGTAAGAAATATATTATGAATCTCAAAAAAATCAGTTTTACTTTTGTACTACAGTTTGCAAGGTGGTGAGTAAGAATAAGATGTCATTCGAAAATTTGGACACAAAGAAAATAAATGTATGGGTTTAATAAAAACAAAAATTATTCAGGAAAAGGATATGTACAAATAGTTTGAAATCTATGAAAAAGAAAATATATTCATAGGATTATTTAAAATAAAAATGTAAATTAGTAGTTATAATATAACTTGGAAATCTTCTCTACTGGTCTATTACACTATATAAAGGAATGTCCTAATATATTTATGAAGATTTTGAAAAAGTCATCTGTAGGAATATACATTGTGTACATACATATATGCTAAAGAGTAAACCTTGTTTAATTGAATATCTCCTTTCTTATTGGAAAAGCCACTTATTTTATCTTTTTTTTTTTTAACTCTCTGCCTCTTTAGATATGATTTAAATAATGTATCATAAGCAGTCTTTCTCAGAGTTTATGAATGTAAGCTCTGGTGTGTGACTACTTTGAAAATTATCCCAGGTTTTATTTTTCTCTCCTGATATTTTAAGACAACTTCAATAAAGACTTAAATTAAAAAATCTAAAAGAAAACAGAAAAGAAAATTAGTAACATTAACTATGTATACCTAAGGAGATTGAAAAAACTCATAGACAAGAGAAAATTAAAATGAAATCAAAGAGAAATGACAAGAAACATAAATGCATTATAGATCCTCAAATGAAGAGTGAGTTGAGGGATATATGAGTAAAATAAGATAAGGAAACTAGAGAAAACTTTTAAAAATATATAAAAAGCAAAAAGTGTAATATGAAGAAATGAAAAGCAAATGCATATGGAGAGGAAAGAACATAAAACAGAACATTTGATAATGCTTTTTCCTAATTTTCCTGACTTTCTGCTTATTTTCCTTCAGTACAATCCTATTAACTTTTCTTTCACTGGAAGAAACCATTACCATCAACTGGAGTTATCTATTTAATCTATGTCTGATACATTTTTCTTATGGAGAAGTATATGTACATTTTAAAAAATATTATCAGTTTAAAACTTTACGTAAATAATAACAAATTAAATGCATTGTCCTTCAATGTCTTTTTTTCACTCAACATTGAAATTCATAGTATATCTTCTCTGATACATAAAAATGCAATCTTTTAAATATAGTACAATCATTTTAACTGTCATATAAGTATTTAATCATATCAATATTTATATTTAGTTTTATATTCTAAGATTGTTTCTGACATTAACACATATACATACATGTTTCCTGTGTGCATATAAAAATGTCTTCCTAGAAGCAGAACGGCTGATTGCAAGGTCCAGTTTATGCTAGTATTTCTAGAGAATTGCTATGAGAAATTTCATTTTTGCCTCTCTGGTTGGATGTGCAATAATAACTTTTTGTTTTAATCTGCATTATTTTTACTATTAGTCAAGTAAAACATATTTTCATATATGTATTGGCCCCAAATAGATCCTCTTCAATGAAATACTTGTTTGCTCTCTTGTTTTTCTTGACTTCTAGAGGCTATCTCCATATTCTGAATCTTACTACCGTTTTCTCTGTTTTTATGAATACAAGTATCTTCTGCTTTACTATTTGTCTTTTGATTGTGTTTATACAACTTTTAAAATTTTTGGTCTTAAGTATGTTTCATAATTTGGCATGTAGGCAGACTCATCAATGATTTTTCAACATGCTAAGAAATCATTTTATCATATTCTGAGAATATTCTACTATATAATCACATAACAGATTAAAATTTATTTTTAATATATTTGATATTTAATACAAATGTATATTACATATGTGTGTGTTGTGAGGTGACTTAACTGGCTCAGGGTCATACTGAATAATATCTCTGATAATATATCTTTGAATAATTTCTTTTTCCTAATGTTTTTACTGCTGCTTTTATCATATATCAATTTCCTGGAAATGTTTATTTCTATTTCTAGACATTCAGTTCTGTTCCATTCCATTTATCTATATGTCTAATTCTGTACCAGTGACCATGATATTTTAATTCATATAGTTTTATAAACACTGTAACATATGGTAGGGATAGTTTGCCTGCCTTTCTCTTCCTTTTTGGTTTTTTTTTTTTTTTTTTGAAGAACTCTTCTTCTGCACTCTCATAGTAATTTAGAATAATTTCTTGATTTCTGTGGAAAAATATTGATGACTTTAAATTACAATGATTTTACAATAGTTGTAACAATCTATTACATTTCTAGTATTATACTTTCTTATCTGCATGGATCTAGTACTCTCTCAACATTTAGGTTATCTTTTATATGTATAGACAATATTTTTTAGTATTTGTCAGATTCCTGCACATTTTTTCAGTTTATTCCAAGAAATTCTAGAAGGTTTGGTTTCTATTATAAATGGTATCCTTTAAAAAATCACATTTTCCATGGATTATTTAAATGAATGATACTAATTTTTGTGTACTGAACTTCTATTCAACAATCTCACTTAACATTTTAATATCACAGATAGATTCTGTTAGATTTCTTGAGAGGGCAGTATGTGAGACAATTTGTCTCCTTAGCAAATTATATCCTTTATGAATAAGACAACTTTGATTTTTCTTCTCAATATATATGTCTATTTTTCCTTTTGTTGACACCTTGCATTGTCCGTAGCATCCAAGTTGTTAAACAATAGTGATGTGAGGGGTTTTTTGGTTTGTTTCTGATATTATTGAAAATATCTTTAAAGCTTCACTTTAAGTGATACATTTGCAAGAGTTTTTAGCAGGTAATTTATGAGGTTAAGAAATTTCTCTTCTAGTTTTATTTTGCCAAAGGACTTGCTTTTTAAATCATGAATAAACGTTGATTGTTTTAGAATTGTTCTTTTACAAATATTAAGATAAGCATTGGAATTTTTGTCCCTCAGTCTGTGTCTCTGATAGACAATATTTCTACATCTTTTTATATATAAAAATACATTTGTTGTGAGGGATTGGCCCATGTGATTATGAAGACTGAGATGTCCCAACATATGTTGTTTGCAAGCTTGAGACCCAGGAAATCTGGTGTATACCAATCCAAGTCCAAAGGCCTGAAAACCAATGGATCTCATGGTATAAGAGAAGGATAAGATCAATGTTCCAGCTCAAGCAGGAAAGCAGGAAGCAAAATGAGTGAATTTTTCTTCCTCTACTTCTTTGTTCTATTTAGGCCCTTAATAGATTGGATGATACCCACCACATTGGGAAAAGCAATCTACTTTATTGAGTCCACTGATTCAAATGCTGACTCATCTGGAAACACTTTTACCCACACACACCCAGAAATAAGGTTTAATCTATGTATCCCTCAGCCCAGTCAAGCTGACACATAAAACAACCATCATGCTTACATAAAAGAAAAAATAAACAGTCAATATTTTCATTTTACGTGGTTCAATCTAATAAATGTGAATGCTTCAGATTTTGTAGTTCAACATCCTATTTAGAAAACAAAGTACACCAATACTATAATTTAGAGAGTACTTTGGCTAAAATGTATTGCTTTATTTATATTTTTTCCATCATCATAGTATACATGAATACGGGTGTATGAGTTTATGGAGTTTGTGTGTTTGGATCAAAGACTTGCTAAGAGTAAGGAAGACTGAACTAAAAACAACTAGAATGTGAAGACTTAATCTTTATTTTATTTTTTACTGGAGGAAAGACAGTGATATAGCAAATGTGGAATGTGGTGTTATTTGAAATGAAATCATTCCAAATCCTAGGCACATGTTATTTTATTATTAAATAGTTAGCTATATGTCAGACTCATTGGAGGCACAATACACTATTGGAAGTAGGGAAAATAATTCTCTACTAAAGGAAATAAATTCATTGTCAGTCATTCTGAAAGGGTTTAATTGTTCGGCAAGAAATATAGGGCTTAGAAGATGAACTGTACATATGGAGCCATTTAATCTTGGAAATTTCTGATGGTGTAGATGAGTTAGAACCAATCTAAAGAAGATTATTCATACGGTCTTAGATATTACCAAACTTTCCCCAAAGTGTCATTATTACTTATATTTGGGCTCATCTGTATTGCAAGAAATTAGCTAAGCTATGAAGAGGCTATTCTGTATTCTACAGTAGCACATGTAAAAGAAAAATTTTTAAATGTCTTTGGGAATTATAAGAGTGGCTATTTCTAGTGACTAGTCAAATGGGCCAAACTAATTTGATTACAAAATGATAAGATCTAAAACAAATGTGACAAAATGTTAACATTTGCTAATTCAAAGTGATAGTTAAAAGTGGTACTTGTTATATTACTGTCTGTACTTTTTTGTATGTATGAACATTTTCATTATTAAAAAGAAGTGTAAACTTGTTTTATAGTACAGTTATAAAACCTTCAGTATGGTACATACCACTTTGTACTAAAATTATTTACATGGTTTCATGTCTGTGACTTCCAGCATGCAGCAGAAATCATGACTTATTCATCTTTGTATTCACATCTTTAATAAATTATGAAATTATGAATAATGATTGCATAATAAGTAAATGAGTTAATGAATAAGAGAAGCAAATGCAAAGCAGAATGTGTATGACACGCTTGTTGGACTACAGTAGATATATAGGTGAAGTGTTTTGGTTGAGATATAGGGAAACTATCAATCAGCAGAAATAAATATAAATAATGAAGTTTCCTGATAGTTTCTTAGATCTGGGATATGGATGAATTATGTGCAAAAAAATAACTTATATGTAGCAGTGATGTTTATTTTTTTAATTCTATTTTATTGAGTTATAGTCAGTTTACAATGTTGTGTCAATTTCCAATGTAGAACACAATTTGTCAGTTATACAGGAACATACATATGTTCATTGTTGCATACTTTGTGACCGTGAGCTACCACAAGATCTTGTATACATTTCCCTGTGCTATACAGTATAATCTTATTTATCTATTCTATATATACCTGTCAGTATCTACAAATTTCTAATTCCCGGTCTGTCCCTTCCCACACCCCTCCCCTCTGGCAATCACAAGTTTGTATTCTGTGTCTGAGTCTGTTTCTTTTTTGTATCTATGTTCATTTGTCTTTTTCTTTTCTTTCTTTCTTTTTTCTTTTTTTTAGATTCCACATATGAGTGATCTCATATGGTATTTTTCTTTCTCTTTCTGGCTTATTTCACTTAGAATGACATTCTCCAGGGTTATCCATGTTGCCACAAATGGCGTTAATGTGTCGTTTTTATGGCTGAATAGTATTCCATTGTATAAATATACCACATCTTCTTTATCCAGTCATCTATCGATGGACAGATGTGGCAGTGACGTTTAAGATGAAGGTGAATTATAAAGGAAATTCTTTTTTTCCCCAAGGGATGCAATGGAAAACAATTTGAACAATCAAGATGTGGAGAGTTGAAAGTCTAGAATAGTTATATAGGCAGGAAAAAAAGGAAAGAAATATATATAAATGCTTCCCAAACATTAACTCAGAATAACACCACAACATTGCTACTATGATAGGCTTCATTTTAAAGAGGAAGAAACTGAAGCACAGAGAATTTAAGTAATTTGCTCAGGGTTTTGTAGTCAGGCCTCAATGTTTTTCTTCAAGGATTGAACAGTATATTAAACTTGGTTAAAGAGCAGATTGGTAAAGTAAAAGATCACATTATTGAAAGTTACCAGATTGCTACCCAAAGAGATAAGTTGGAAAAAAACAAATAAAATTTAAAGAACAGAGGATAGATCCATTAACTCAGCATGTGAGTAACATAGGTTCAAAAATTAATGACAAAATAAGATGATAGAAGTATACTGTTTGAAGCAACAAAGATTGAGATTTTCCTAGAGCTGGAGAAAGCCATGGGTCATCAGGTTAAAATCTCACTAAATGCCAAGTAGGATTGAAATAAAAATTTAAAATATATCATGGTGTTTTAGAAATAGTAAAAGAAAAAACAAAAACATAAACCAAGAAAGAACTCAGATTCTTGGGGAAAAAAATAGTGAAATTGATGTTGATTTATCATCAGCAACACTGACTATCAGAGAAAGAGGAATTATCTTAACCATGGTGCTGCTTTTAAAAAGTAGCTTTGAGTTTATAATTTTCTACCTAGCCTTACTGAGAGAAAGTGGAAAATATCTGTCACAATGCAAATAGAAAAGATGTGGAATCTCCCCTATGACTCTACAAACTCATTTAAGCAACACAACATTACTGGCATTGTCCTAATTATTAGGAAAAAGTATCTAAGACATATCCACTGCCACTTAAGAAGTTAGGTTTAATGGGATATTGACATGTTAAAAAGTAATTTTAATGCATTGTCTGATAAATATTCATCACTGTCAGAAAAGTGGGAACATGGAGCCCAGCCTCTATTTAGAGCTCTAGTCACCTTAGCTGAGAATGGAACACAAGGCTGGGCATCAAACTGCACACTGTGGAGATGGCTAATTCAGAAGTCTGTCCAAGGGTGAAACAAAAGTAAGAAAAACTATCTGTGAGACTTTGGAAAGAGGCAGGAATCTAAGTATAAGAAAGTAAACTGGCATATGGAGATATTTGAAGATGTGATTTAAAGCATAACCTAGGAAGAATAGCCTGAAAAGTTCTCTTGAGTCTAAAAGCATATTTGTATTTTTGCTTTGGTTTTGTTTGGTTTGATATGAGTTCTTGTGTGGACTCAGAAGTGATTTTTTAAAATATGTCTATTAAGAAATCAGTAAAAAAAAACTTACTCTGCATAGGACGTCTGCAATCATGTTCATGGCAAGCAATAAAAAGGAACTAGCATTCAAAACATTTTGAGTTTATTTGTAAGACCAAGGTAGAAGAAAGAACACGCAGAGACTTGGAGACATGATAATGCATGATGTCTTTGGCTGTGCAAAATGTTGATAAAGCTAAAGTTTAGCCTATGGGAATATAAATGATTTGGGAGAAATAAATGATGAGCAAATTTTGGATTTGAGGTAACCATAGAACATCCAGGAAAAGCATAATTCATAGAGGCTTGAAATGCAAATCTGAAACTCAGGAAGGAGACTTTTGCCCTTGGGAAGGCATTAGTATGTAAGGAGCTGAATTAAATGAGGTCATTATGTATATATACATATACATAAATACGTGCATATGGATATACAGAGAAGGAGAAAAAAGAAAGCAGCATCCATACCAAATGAGCACTAGATATGTATGACAGTGATATCTCATAGCAGTACTATGATGTAAGTATTAATGTAGTATTTTAATATATGAGGAAACTGAGTATCAAAGAAGTTATGCTTTTCCTAAGATTATATATACTGTTTGAAACAAGAGATTGAAATCAACACTTCATGGCTTGAATGCTATTCCTGGTCTCCAACTACACAATGCTATTTATAAGACTTTTGAAAAGCAAAATATGAAAATAAAGGAAGAGGAGAAGTCTGAGAAGCAACCATTAGAGATGTTTCTCTACAGGCCTATTAGCACATTGACAATCCAACTTCCATTTCCTCTGATTTGTTACCCTCATTCCAGCAAAACTAGCTTAGATATCATCATCTACCATTTCAGTCATCCTCTTCCAAATACCCTGACCTTCTTTGCTTTTCTCCTTTTTATTAAAACTACCTGGTAAAACTGTGATCTTTCATGAATGTGCCTATCTTTCTTCAACACCACCAAATTTGATGTTTTGAAATATCACTATTAAGTCATGCCCAGAATCATAACTTGGGTTTCTCAACACACTGCAGAAAAATCCTAGTAGTTTTCTTCAGGCACATTTCCCACCTTTTTTTCTGAATAATTATATCAGATCTTGCAAACTTATGATTACCATTTGTGTACAGACACAGACACACACACACACACACACACTCACTCACATTCCTACTTTTAGAAAATAACCCTTTCTACTACCTTCAAGAAAACAGAAACTGTCCAAGGGTATCTCCCTCAGTGTCACACTACCATGTGTATAGTGTTACAGGGACACATGACCATCTTCTCCTTTACATGGTTACACTGGAAATGATACCTTTCTCTTGGCCCACTTTTTATATTTCCAGAACACAGGGAAAGACAAGCCAAAATCAAACCAGAAGATTGTTAAATAAATTATGTTTTCTCCTTCTTTCTTGGAAAATATAACTTTACATTTACTTTACAACCAGGGAATCAGATTTGAATTTAAATTTCTTCCACTCCTCATAATCCCTTCTAGGAACTTGACAACACCAGGAAAGTTGCCTTAAAGCCCTCAGCTGCTTTTAAAGCTGGCCTGCCTACTTTCTCTTTTCACTCCTTTTGCTTACTAATTTTCATCTATTTCTTACCTGATGATCACGTATGTGGAGAAACATCTTCACATTCAAGATGTTTTTTTTTAATATGCCTACAAGGACCTGTCTCTTGGCTGTACCATGTCTCTTGGGATGTACATGGTGGGCATACTGGCAGTTATATTTCTTACAGGGTGGAAGAATATGAAGAGACCCAAGCAGCCATGGAGGTAGCTTATCATACATGTTTTCAGGGCATTGCAGTATCGTGGGAGCTAGAAGGGCTGGCATGGATTCCAGATGGATATGTCCCCTTTGTCCCAAGAAGTCCTCACTCTGTACTGTCAAGTATGGTCAAAGGAGGGTCATAGAGAAGCTTTCTAAACACCAGCTCCAGAAAAGAGTGTGGGGAGTCTCCTACTTGGATTCAATTTAAGTTTGCCAGAAAAATGCAGCATGTCTAGTTAAATTTGAATTTCAGGCAAATGACAAACACAATTTTAGTATTAAGTATGACCCAACTATTATATTGGACATACTTATAGTAAAAATATTCATTGCTTATCTGAAATTCAGTTTAATTGGAAATTGTATATTTTTATTTGCTAAATCTGGAAATCCTAGTCTAAGGGACAGAATGTCTTCATCCATCTAATGACCTTACTTCTTCTTAGGGCCTGTATTACATTATATGCTGTCTTCTAGGAAACTTTTATTGATTATTGTTGTCTCTCCTTTATCTTCACCCTTCTATTCTGTAAGCACTTTCCTATCATTTAAAAGTTCCCCTAAGAACCTACAATTTGTATTATTTAAAATATTTTTAAAGGCACAATTTAAAAGGTCCCAAATTCCACTGTGTTTTTAACATCATCATCTTAACCCATTCTCTCCATTACTGTCAAATTTTTCAAGATGTATTTATGCTGCTTACATTTCTTCTACCAACTAATTCCATTCTGTTATCCTCTTGTATCACTGCACAGCATTTTCCACGTTCTGTCAATGCCATTAAATCCAATGAATATTTTTTAGTCTTCTGATTTCACTATGCGCCGTATCTTCATTCTTTAATTATATTTTCTTTAGTTTCCACAACACTACACACCTCAGGTATTATTCTTACTTAATTGTCCTCTGCTCAGTCTTTATTAGCTCATCATTATTTACCTCATGTTTAAATGTTTAAGTTCTTGAAGATATCTTGAATTTATTTCTCTTAATGCTTTTCACATTTTCCCTAGAAAACACATATGTACATATAGTGATTTCCAAAAAGAATATATCCAATCCAAATTGTCTTTTAAACTTGGGACAAGTTTATTACATTGGTTTCTTGACATCTCTGTTTGAATGTATCAAAAACAACTATTTTAAGACATCAGAACTCCGATCTCTGAGCCTTGATTCTTTAATCATTTTTTGATCTTTCAGAAAATTGAATAAACTACACCATCAATATGCTCACAACAAAAGCAGTAATCACTGATATCAAGTAGAGTATTGGTTAAGGCTCATAATTAAGTGCATGAACATTTGAAAAAGCAAAATTTTCAAATTAGGTACTTTCACCTAGTTTTCCTGACAATTTTAACCACTACCAATTCTACTTTCTTTACTTTTTACGTGACTGATAATTTCCATTCTCACTTTGTCTCCAACCCTAAAACTGTCCAATATGCATCGATTTTCTTACCTACTAAATGCATAGTGTCTTAATCTAGGATCACTTGGTTATAAGAAACTAGGATTGGTTACTTGTAAATATTGGTTTGATTATAAGTAACAAATGTCCTCAAAACTACCATAATTATTAAGGAGGATTTGAGCAGCTTACTGAGGTCAAAAGTGTCAATATGATTCTGAAATATTTCCCACTGGACCAAAACCCTAAAAAGTAAAGCTACCAGGAGTCAAGGCTCTTGTATTTTCTTGGTATTTGTCCCTATAAATGGTCTTTTTTTTTCTGGCAGGGTAAGGAGATGGCACATAGTAAAATATGTCTGCTTGGCATTATATCCATATGCTCAACAGGGTCTGAATGCAGAAACTGTGTGGTCTTTTCCTAGGAAAGTAAGTATCAATAGTATGACTTGGGACAAGTGAACACCTGTAGTTTTATCAGCAATGGCCAGAAGGTGGTATCAAGGATTTCCTTGAGAAAAGTTTTCAGAGCAGACTGAGAAAGGCATAACCATGTTCTCTACGAAGAATATATGGGAGTGGGAAGGAAATCATAAGCAAAGGAAATGATTATCATCTCTCCTACTGTGGGTGGAAGTATATTATAATTACTGTGATTTTGATTCCTTATCAGAATCTAAAAGCGTATCAGGAGAAAAGCCATTGGCACTATTCATCAGTGAGTTTATTTCATACTATCATTCATAACCTATAGATTCTTACTATAGAGAAGAAAGACAATTATACAAACTAAAGATAGTGTTGTAGAAGCTACTTTTCATTTACAATCTGTAATTCCACTATCTGCTAATGAACATTCGTTGAGAGTGATAAGTAAACTTAATGAGTGTCTGATATAATGTAGACTGTGTCATATTTGAGAATGGCCAAACTATGTTATATATTTCTATATAATGTTAATCCAAAACAAAGACTGATTAATTAATTTTTGAATCTTTACTTACACTTTAGATTAACTGACTTCAGAAGTCAAGATAAACATATAAACTGTGGGGAGAAAACCTAACATTCCAGATTTAAAATAAGATAATTATAAATTTGAAAGATGTTAAGTGTTAATATAATTTAAATAATTAAATTAAATAATATAATTAAATTAGAATATCTTTAGTAGAGTGACTCACAATTAAAAGCTTGTTAGTTCTATTATCTGGATCTCAGTTTAGGTTTCCTATGATCTTTCACTATGTTATTCAGGAAAAAAAATGTTGCTTAGAAATACTTCATATTCACTGCAAAGCAGCACATAGCACAAATTAAAATTTCTTAATAAAATACTACCTAGGTAAAATTATATGTGTACATCTTATTTCTATGAATGGTATGTGTGCCTCTGTGTATGTGTGTGTTCAGCTTGGACAAGGACAATGTCTGGAGAATTAAATAGCTATAGTGTTCTCTCTTTTATATATAAGTAATACATCATTTGCACATAAATGATCCAGATGATTCTTATTAATGAGGCCAGAATTACTTATATTTCAGAAAGATAATCAGTTAGTATAGTATGTATTCAATTGTGTTTATCATGAATAATCAATAGTTCATCACCTTTAATCATATCTAATTTCAGGTACTTTAAATAAGTATAACACCTTCACTTAAACTGAATGATGTTTGAATATATTTTACTTATTGTATGAAAAGGAAATCTGTGAAATGACAAGTAGAAGTTACTGATCATAAACAGTATATATATATATATATAGATAGATAGATAGATAGATAGATAGATATAATCAGACTTACAACCATAATGAAGATAATGATAGCTAGTTTTACAGAGCATTAATATGTACCTTATATATAAGAATTCTTCTAACCTTTGTAGCTATATATTACCTCCATTTTATAGAAATAGAAACTGAGAGACAAAAGCATTAAGTAATGTGTCAAAGAACAGAATTGGCAAAACCAAGGTTCTAATCTAGGCAATCTGTACTCAAGTTTTTATTACTCTCAGAAAAACAGTAAAGGATCTTTCACGCATTTGGGCTGCTGAATATGAGCTCTTTTATTTATCAGTTCTTCTCTAGTCATCACTGAGAACTCATTATTTTGTGTCACTCCTTTGAAACAGCAAGTGAATCAGTGAAGATACCCAGTGATTCTAACCCTCTTCCACACATTTCGCTGAGGTTGCGTGTCCTGCAAATTTCATCTCTTCATTTCATAAGTGTCCCGGAGGTCCTTTCAGTCTCCTTCAGTACCACTATTGCTCCCCTGCTGTTGCTTTTCTCTGTTGTCCAGGATCCAAAGCTACTGCTGCTGCACTGTTACCTTTGTCTCATCTATATCTGTTCCCGTAACTACTGATTTTATCGTAGAAGTTCCAAGAATCCCTCTCATTCTCCTCACCCTCAATTCCTCAGTTGCCAGTTCTGTGTCATTGAGAGAGGAGTTGCTATCCAGAAATGTAATACTCAATTCATGTGTGTCTCCTCAAAGCAATTTCACTTCATTAGTTTTCTCTCAATCTTGTAAACCTTTACTGTTCTTTCTATTACAACAATTTTGTAAAATTGTAAATATCCTCTTCAAACTTATTCTGGCAACATTTACTTGAAACCATCAGTGTTGTATAGAAAAGCACTTCCACATGTTCAAATAAACCAAATTTCCAGGCAGCCTAACTTTCTGATTCCTCCTCTGACCACTAACAGATCTGGGCCTGCTTCTGTCTCTCTATGTTTTGAATTTATAACTCTTAGATCTTCTCAGTATTGCAGACTTTATTTCTCATTATTCTTAGGAGACAAGAGTGTTCTTTTGTAAATCAAATGTAAGAAGAAAGAAATTAGCATATACTGCTTATTATTAAGTGCCCATTTCTTCCCAGGTGCTTTATGTACATATATGCCATTTCATTTTCATAATAATACTATAAAAGAGGTATTATCATACCAGTTTACAGAGAAGCCTAGAAAATTAAATATCATGCTCATTCTTAACTGCACCTACATAGAAGCACAAACCATTTTTGCCTGAGTCCAAAGAATGCTTGCCTTCTTTTGTTTCCTACTCATAGTAAACATATAGGGACTTACACACTTACATAGAATTGTAGTTTTAATTCCATGCAGAAAATTCCCAGTAGAAACTAAGAGACCAATATATTCAAGCAGGGGAATTAGCATAATCCACACTTCAGAAGCAAATGAGAACACATTTCAGAGGCTCACCAAAAGAGTATTTTGACCCAGCTTTCTTGATCTGTGCTAAGAGTGAGTTGCAAAATCAGCTTTTGTGTCCTGTATCCCTTTATTCTCTACTCCCAATGCCCAGTTACATATATTTCTAATTACAACCAAAACTTTTCACTTCCTGTAGTTTAGTGAGTCTACTGGAACTTCGGGAGAAAAAATGATAAAGCATATGGAAATAATTTATAGGGTGTGTTCTCAAATTTGAGTAATGTAAGACACTAGGAGGAAAATACCAGAAGACACCAAAAAACAAAGATTTAGTTATTTTTCTTCCTTACTCATACCTCACATATATATGAAATTATTATTTTATGTTAGATGACAGATGATTATTTTTAATGTTTAAATGCATATAGGAATATGCATACAAAGGGAAAGGAACATATTACAATGTTAAAAATATAGTGTTTTGGTCACATTTATATCTTAGATCCTACACCTTTATGTGCTTTCCAAAGTATCTCTACATCAACAGTCATTAAGATATACACACACACATATACATGTGTATATATGTATATATGTATGTATATACATATACACAAATATATATTCATAGCCATATCATATTTATATCCATCTCATTTGACCAAATGAAGTAGTATCCAGCTTCCCTGCCAACTTCAGTTTTCTCTAAATTCTTGTTTCTTCTTCACAAACCCAGAATGACCATTTTTTCTAGTTTCATTGAGATAGAATTGACATAATACTGTTTTAGTTTAAGGTGTACAGTATAATGATTGGATATGTGTATATATTATAAAATGATTACTGTAATAAGTTTAGTTAACATCCATCACCACACATAGTTATTTTTTTTCTTATGAAGAAAACTTTTAAGATCTACTCTTTTAGCAACTTTCAAATCTACAATATAGTATTGTTAACTGTAGTCTCTGTGCTGTACATTATGAGACCATTTTATTTATTTATTTTTAGCTGCTATTCTTTTTTATTTATACGTGTTTTTATTGAAGTATAGTCAGTTTATAATGTGTCAGTTTCTGATGTACAACATAATGCTTCAGTCATACATGAACATACATATATTCATTTTCATATTCTTTTCACCATAAGTTTCTACAAGATATTGAATGTAGTTCCCTGTGCTATACAGTATGTACTTGTGGTGTATCTATTTTATATATTAGTTATTATCTGCAAATCTTGAACTCCCAATTTATCCCTTCCCACTCCCTTCCCGTCCTGGTAACCATAGTTTGTTTTCTATGTCTGTAAGTCTATTTCTGCTTTGTAAATAAGTTTGCCTTTTTTTTTTTTTTTAGATTCCAATTATAGGTGATATCATATAGTATTTTTCTTTCTCTTTCTGACTTACTTCACTTAGAGTGACAATCTCCAGGTCCATCCATTATATGACCATTTTAAAATTAAAATATAATCATGTTATGATCTGTATTAAAATAATCTCATAAATTCCTTGTCATGAGTCCAAACTCTTTAACACAGCTATAAGACACAAGCTCCTCTGACCATGTATCTGTTCATACTCAGCCATGTAGAAAAGCCACTAAATAAAGGTACCTGAGTACACCTGGCCCTTAGCTAATTCCCATGGTTTTGTTCATCTCATTTCTCACTTTATTCAAGTCTCTGCTCAATGCCATCTCCAATGGAGGTCCCTCGATTTCTTATTGCTCTTTAATCAATAGTAGTTTATAATATATAATAGTGAATTTCACTAATTTTTCTAATGACATTTGATGTAATTTTTTACTTTAAATAAATGTTGTAGATATAATTGAATTGTTGATAAATTTTATAAATTCTACAAAGTATCAAATAAAAAGAACAACCTCAGGCACAATCGTTAGTGAAACAATAATAACATCAAGTGACATGAATTATTTCCAGGTATAAATAGCACGGCCATAATCCATAATATGAAACCAAAGAGGTGAAAACATTCCAAGGAATATGCTACTCCCTCCTGTAAACATTTGCTTTTTTATTAATAACTTATATAATGTTCTTATGGGAAATAATTGGAAAAGTTTTTTATTATTTATTACTAAATAAGTTGTTCCTTAGTGAATTACCTTAAAAACTTAACTCATATGTTAAATTGCAATTTATGATGTGAGTAAAATTTAAATAATGCAGACTTTGTTTCCTTTATACCATAATCCATTAGGGTCATGAGGATTCTCAGAAGGCAAACTTTCACTTAGGTATAGAGTTATGCAGAGAACTACAATTGTTAAAATAGCCAGTATATAGAATGCACACTGTTGACACAAGATCGTAAACTATCTTTTGTTGTTTTTATTTTTAAAAAAGCAAGGTGATATTTCTAATATACATGTAAGTATATTGAGGCTATTGTAATGCATCCCAAAAGAATAATGCTGTTGCAGTAGAATTAACTATTAGTTGGACTGAAACAAATAATTTTCCTTGCCTCACATGCAAGTCAATGGACAGATCTACAATTTTGTAGTATTTTATTTGAATGAAATGATCTATAATCACCAGATCTAGATATGCAAAGACAAATAGCATTTTATGAAGCTATTTTATTCTTTGCTCTTTTCCCCAAAAGAAAGCCTATGAATAATGTGAACACTATGTCATTTGAAAATTTAATAATTATACTTCTATTTACATTAATATTTATACTTCTATTTATATTTTATTTTAAAATACTTCTAATGAAAATTAGCCTGTTTCCCTTGTAAAAAAGTCTTTTATTAATTTAAAAGTTATCTCATAGATTGTGAAATGAATAAACACATACACATGAGGCAATTGGACATACACATGCCATTTACATTTTCTATAATAGCAATCAAAGTTCCTAAGAAGCAAATATTATGTATACACAGAAGAAACATTTAGAGTTCTTAGTTGGGAAGTTTCAAATTCAAATGCTAGATAAGTAAGTTAAAAATAATACAGTGACAATTGGATTTCATAATATTGACTCACAATTGTTATTTCCTTTATAAAAACAGAGAAATAATTATTCCTGGAATTTGGTCATCCTCCATAATAAAAGTAGTCAACTATAGCCTCATGAGTATTACAAATGTATTCATACATTACTTGTTACTAACTCTATATTCCACTTTACTTCAAATTCAAAATCTTTAATTGTATTAGAGAAAAAAGTAACAACATTTTCAATGGAGGAATAAAATGAGAAGTCTTCCTCTATAATAGTTGTTTTCACAGTTCAACAAGACAGCAGTGCCCTTTTTTGTAAATCAACTCAATTATAGAATGCTGATATATGGGAAATAAACAATAAAAGTAAAGTATGTCCTACCAGATTCTTCCCTGCACAGTCTCATCTCTGAGAAGCCTGAGGTTCTGCAAAGCAATTTGAAAATGTTCCAAAAAGCATTTGCTTTTTTGCTTGTTGTAGTAGAAATTAACTGACTTATTTTTTGCTTATTCTTCAAACTAATATGCTCTAAAAATACATTCACTGTTGTCATAATTAGTCAGGGGAGGTTTATTTTTGGTTTTCCTAAATGCATCAGTACAGTTTTCTGAAACAGTTTTCATCTTACTCAATCTCTATCTTCCTTTGATATTTTTTCTCTTTTACTTTCTTGCAATAAGATCATTGGTAGAAATAAATTAAAAATAGATACCTTTGTACCTTGACATTAGTCTGAAATCTAGTTATATTTTAAGGCAATTTTTTGTGGGGTTTTTTTTCCATTTGAATCATGTTACTATGAAAAATTCATGGATATTTGAGAGATTCTGACATGGGGCTGTTTCACCAGTCTTCCCTGATGGCAGTTGTAGCCTTCCAATTACTCAGATCAAAAATATGGTGTAATTCTTGAGCATTCTCTTCTCTCTTGATCACTAGTATCTATTGCTTAAGGAAGTTCTTTTATCTGTGATATATTAAGAAAACAACCACTTCTTACCATCTCTGCTAGTACCTCCTTGTACCAATCTACTATCATCTCTAGTATCAATTGTTACATTGCTTCTCTGTAATCTATTCTGGGAAAACAACTATAGTCAAAGATTTGTGACTGCTCATAAATCTTCAGTGGTTTACCATCTTCCTGAGAATAAAAGACAAAGTCCTTACAATGCTTTTGTGTGTGTATGTGTGTGTATATATATAACTAATAAGTTATATATATTTATCATATATATGTTTGCCATATTTATATGATACCTACATCTGTATCTTATTATAATAAGGAATTGGCTTTTGTGATTATTGAGGCTGAGCCATAATCTGCCATCTGAAGCTTAGGACTCAGGAAAGGTGGTGGTATTTTTTTTCTAGTCCACATTTGAAGGCCTGAGAACCAGAGAGCCAATGGTATGAATTCCAGTCTGAAGGCAGAAGGCTGATGTCTCCACTCAGTCAGGCAGAGAGAAATGAATTCTTGCTACCTCTGCCACTTTTTCTATTCAGACCCTCAAGCACATTAAATGGTGCCCACTCATACTGTGGGGGACAATCTGCTTTACTCACTGTACTGATTCAAGTGCTAATCTCATCAGAAAACACCTTCACAGACATACTCAGAAATATTGTTAACCAAATATGTGGGCATCACATGACCTAGTCAAATTGATGCATAAAATTAAGCATCGCAGTGCCTTCCCAAGTCCTTTGTGAACTGATCACCATTACCCGAACATCTCATCTCTTGCCCTCCCACTGTTCCAGTTGCACTGGTTTGTTTGATAGACCTTAAACACAGCAGACATGCTCTGAGTTTAGGACTTTTGTATTGACTGTTTCCTTTTATGAGAGCATATCTTACTCAGATATCTGCATTTCTGATTCCTTTGCCTTTTTCAAGTCTGCTCAGAGAAACGTTACTACTGAGACTGCTCTAATTGTCCCATGTAAAATTGCAACTTTCCACTCTGCCTTGGACCACCTTGCAATCCCAATTCCCCTTTCTCTTCTCTGCCTTTTTTTTTTTTCAACATAACATGTATCAACAGCTAATATACAATATAATTTCTTTATTGTTATTTATTATATGTCTTCTTTCACTAGGAAGTAAAATTGAAAGGGAATGATATTTGTATAGTATGTTTGATGACGGTTCTAAGAACCAAAAAAGGAAGCTGGCACATTGTAAATCTTAGTGACTATTTATTAATAATAAATGAGGGGATGAATAAATCCATATATAGGTGAAAAGATTTATTCTCAGTTGTCCCTTGAAACTTCTTTTGTACCTTTCTACATTTTAATCAATCACTTTTGACAAAGGCAGTGTAATATGCTGTAGCAGCTAATTGTTAATCTGTGCTATAGATTGCTGTTTACTTCAGCATTATAACAAGACTGAGAGCATGGCCAATAGACATTTGGATATTGTACAGCTTCTTTAGGACAGTGGAATCTACACATGGTCTTCTGCTACTTGAGTAATAAGGCTAAGCACTGAGAATAATGAACAGAGTATAAGGAGTGATTTCCCCCCATTATGTAGCAAAAGCTGTTTTAATAACCTTGGTTATAGATAGTAAGAGAAAATAAAAGTCACTAACAAAAGATATTTATTCATCTATTAATCTTTAAAAGAAACACTGAATAGGTTTAATGTCTTAATATGTTACAAGTGAATATCAAATCTAAATTGATCTGAGTTGAACACATTACAACCCCCTAATATTATGTTATTCAAATGACAGATTTTTCCACTGTCTTTTTTACCTTTCAGTATTTATTCTTCATATCATTTCTAAGTTGATTATTAGTGCTATTGAGCTAATTGCATGGTGATAAAATCATGTAAGAAAGACTAAGTTATCTATCCAAGAACAAATGCTGTGCTTCAAGAATAAGATAAAATAAATATTTTTTAAAAAGATTTACATCTGTGTGACTGTAAGTCCTCTTCATCTCAAATCTCTTAATATTGAATATAGCTTTTTAAACCATGATAATTATTTACACACTGCTAGTCTCTCTTTAAAACTGCTTTAATATATAAAAGGTAAATGAAAGTTAAAAGGTGAAGAAAAAAATCAGGATTTGAAAAATGAGAATAGGTTTTGTTTTTTAAGTGTTTTGGCATTTTTCACACTGGCAACATATTGCCCAGCTGTGAGGTTGTTTGTCATCAAGTTTGAAAAGGTTACTGCATGACCACTCAAATGAAGTGTAAAATACTTAAACCTCTGCTTGCATTTAGAACGAGAAAGCTATTCATTATATTTCATATTCTCACTCTCCACTTGTCTTCAAACACAATAACCTTGATGGATCCAACATGAATTGTATTCTATGAATATTTCAGGAAAGCAAGTGTAGCAATATCAGGCAATTGCTGCTTACAGGTGACTTCAGTTCATCTTTCTTCCTATTACTTTTTCTTGTTTTGTGACATAGGTATTATTTTTACAGCAGGTCTCAATGTAAAATGTTACTGCACAGGTACCATAGCAGGAGCTCAACTTAGTTTTTTCATTTTGAGTTTTGCGGCGCAATGCATGAAACAACCCATTAGTCATAGTTTGCTGTTTCTTGTTAGCTACAGGAGTCAGTCAATGTGTGCACCTGTATACTCTGATATTTGCCTCCACGTGTGCATGGTTTCCATTTTGTTTCATTTTCCTTCAGACTTGATTAATTGTAAATATTCTGATTCTTCCTTCTCATACAACAACTGACCATTATTTTCAGTAGATTTACCTGTGTCAGTCTTTGACTTCAAACTACCACCGGATCCCTTTCAGTGCCATTGATAATCCTCGACAACTCACTGCACACTTGTCTTTCTACCTGGCCCTTGGGATGGTTCTAAGCTTTAATTAATTAATGTTTCTCTTTCTTTCATGTGCTTTGGTAATAATTCCAAGGTTTCCTATCACATAAGAATATATGTTATTAGAATGTATTCACCAAGTTTCAGCATTATCAATAAGTAGACACTCTGTACTTAAAATTGTTTATAATAATTAGGAAAAACTTTGCCATACTCATCATTTTTACATAAATAAATTTCTTCTAGAAACATATACAATCAGTTTGTCAAAAGTGACAATAAAAAAGGGTAATCCTATAATTAACCTTAATTCTGTAACTAACCTAATCCTTATGTTTCAATGACGGTAAAGTAGGAAATACATTGTTATCTTCACTGTAGGGAAACTTATCCTTTTTTTTAATCAAATGTTTAATGATAAGTTTTACTTCAATTTCAACAATTCAATCTCTAAACTGATGAGAATAAAGAATTCTAAAGTTGAAAGAGAACTTCTAAAGTAGTTACTATAGAAAACATTCATTTAACAGTAGAAATCAGGCTCAGTAAATTAAAAAGACTTGTTCAAGGTCATAAACCTAGTTAAAGGCCAGAGCTTGAACACAAGATAGTTCATCAAGATTTCAGTTTGGGTATGTTTGTTAAGTAATTACCCTAGTCTCCCCTAAAATATTTTAAAATATTGTATTCTGTTACTAAAACCAACATTAGTGGTTTCAATCAGCCAGTGGATTATTTTTATTCTTTTTAAGAATCTTGTTATAATACAAAATGCTTTCAGTAATGTATAAGATGATTAAGTGAACAGCCTAAAATATTTTTACAAACTGGACACACCCAGATTAACCCAACAACAAAGCAACCTCAGAAGTCCCCTCAAGGTTTCTCCAGTCATAACCCTTTTCTACCACCCCACCAGGAGTAATCCTTATCTTGAGTTCTAACATTATATGCTAGCTTTTTCCTGTTCTTGTATTCCACATAAATGAAATCATACAGTTGTGTGCTCCCTTCTGTAGGCTCCTTTCTGTTTGCAAGACCCATTCATATGTTCTAATTGCTATGTAGTTGCATATGTTATAAATATATCAAAATTTACTTACTCATTCCATTTGTTATGCTCATTTAGGTAAATTATATTTTGGAGATGTTATAAATAGTACTACAATAATTCATGTTGTGCATGATTTTTCATAAGTGCAAATAGGCATTTCTGTTGAATAGCTTAATAGGCTGAATTATTTCCCCCCTTCTTCAAAGTTCATGTGTTGAACCCCTCACGGCTAGTACCTCAAAATGTAACTATTTGGTAATAAAGTCTTTAAAGAAGTAGTTAGTTTAAAAATAGATTATAAAGGTGAGTGCCCATCTAGTATAACTGGTGTCTTTATAAGAAGAGGAAATTTGGACACAGACACAGATACAGAGAGAAGACAAAGTGAAGACACATGGAGAAGATGACCATCTACAAGCCAAGCTGAGAATCCTGGACAGATCCTTCCTAATGGCTCTCAGGAGAAACCAGCTCTACCAAAATGTTGATCTGGACTTCTAGCCACTAAAACCATGAGAAAAGAAAAAATTCTGTCATTTAAGCCTAATCTGTGATACTTTGCTTTGGCAGTCCTATTTAGCAAACAAATACAAGTGTATTCCGAAGAAAGGAATTACTGAGCAAAGTGTGTGCATATATACAACTCTAGTACCAAAGTTTTCTGAAGGGATTGTACAGATTTATGCTTCCTCTAGCTACATATAAGCATTCCAAGTGCTCCCATAACTTCTCCAGCACTTTGTATTTTCTTTCATTAGTCTTTTCCGGTTGGTATGAAGTAGTATCTCACGGTTGCATTTTGCATTCCCATGATGACTAATGTCGAGGCATTGTCCTACGTTTATCAGCCCTTTGGATGCCTTCTTTGATGTGAAGCCTCTCTCCATTACTGTGTACTCATTTGGATGTCTTAAATTTAAGGAACATTGACTCTATCTTCTTTGCTTGTTTGAGCTGTAATTTTGTTTTGTATCCAGCTTGTCAGCTATATGGCTTATTCTTTGCCAAAGTCACCCATGGGGAAAAGTCAGGAAAGTCCTAACTAATCATTGTTGATTATATTTTATTGTTGAGATCAGTTCTTCACTGTATTATATTTTCTTTCAAAACCAGAGAGTTAGTATTGATAATTTTTGTATTTTTCATTGATTCTACCATTCTTTATACTATAAATATGTATTTCACACTCACTAAACTGTTCATAATTCTTCACATAAAGTGTGTTTCTCCCAAAGTGTTACACCCACTAAGCCCTTCTTTGTATGATGGACACTGATCTCTTTCCAGTTAAAGAAAATTTGCAGGATCTTTTTAAAATCCTGCTGCATTCAGAGTTTTAAGGTATCTAATAATTATTATGATTTGAGCTAAGTCAACTAAATAGCTTCAAAATTAGAGATGGCTGTGCTGTGAAACAAATGATTTACTAAAAGAGCTATTGATTTAAATCTTTGTAAATAAGCAAATAATCATTTGAAGCTTTTGATATGAATATAATGAGTTAAAGTAATGTGCAAAGGCAAAGATTCATCACTCATCAACTATTTAATTATTTATAATTAATAGTAACAGATTTTTTTTCATGCCATGGCAAACATTTAAGAAGAGCAGTCTTGCCCTTAAGGGCATCCATTCAAAATTAGACAACACACTCTAGATACAAAACGTCTGGGTAAAAGCAAGAAGAGTCTAATTTCAAAGCAGTACATGTATTTTTAAAATTATATTTATGCACTCATAACATATAATTTATCATTATTACCCTGGTATTCAAAAACATAGCAGGTGATATCAAAGTACTGCTTACCCTTTTTTGAACTCTGAAGTGCATCCTAAGAGATTATCTAAATAGTTTATAAAATTTTACTTCCTTTTCCCACTTTACTGTTTCCTCTAAGGATTGCTTTGATTAGCTTTATGATATAAAGTTGCTGCCTTTTATAAAATACCTAACTTGTTTTTTTAAATATTATTCTAACTTGAGAAATGTTTAGAAAGCCGGGAAATGTGTGTATTTCTTTTTAGTGCTCAGATGCTACATCAAAAAAAAGAAACTTAAATTTGTTTATGGATATTTTAAAAGAAAATCAAATAGTATTCCATGTATATGTGTCTTCAATTTTATTGCCATCCTATCATGACCTCTTAACTATTTCATTATATTGGTAACCCTGTAACAAAGTTATTAAGATGAGCAAATTTAATGAAAAAAATAGCATGTAATGAGCTTTGTAAATGCCCTTTGCAATATTTCTTTCAATACCTAATATTTTATGTAGATATGTAGAGAGTTTTTTTCTGTGACCTCTTTACCCACCCAATCTACCCTCTAAATCCTAGCTCTTTCTCACAGATGAAGAAAACTAAATTTATTGTCCAGATTCCAGGATTATGGATAGAAATGTTGGGTTTCAAGGAGTCACAATAGTGTATGGAGGTTTCTCTTTCACTTCTTCCTTCTTTGCTGAAATAGTAGGTAGCCTGTTGTATGGAGTTCTGTAAAAGTCCCAATAAGTGAATCACAGAAGAACACCTTAAAGTGTTGAAGTAAATGGATATCTTCTTTTAAAATTAAATATGGTTTCTTGAGAATAACTCTTCTTTTTCTGTAAAGCTTTGGTAGCAATTGGTTATTAACCGTGCAATAGCAAGTAACCAGACACTTGATTTGCTCTTTATTAACTGGATGTTTTATAATCCACAAAGTCGTAAACTTCTGTGAAAACAGCAGTTCCCAGTCTTAAAGGTGAAATGGTATATTTGATACCAGATGTGAGTAGTGATGAAAACTCAAGTAAATTGCGTGAGCAGATTTCTCATGTTTCCACAGTAAATGTCTGCCTCATTGCCCTTCCTATCTCAGTTGATTCTTACATCCTCATGAGAAGTTTGCTGCGATGAGTTACTAAAGGAAAAAAATGGCATTTTAGTTTCCTATTGCTTAGTGGCATAAAACAACACAAATTTATTATCTTACAGTTCCAGAAGTCAAAAATCCATAAAGGTTTTTGCTGGGCTAGAAATTAAGGAGTCATCAGGGCTGTATTCTTCCTGGAGAATCGAAGTGAGGATGTGTTTCTTTACCTTTTGTAGGTGCTAGAGGTCTCCTACATTCCTTGGCTCATAGTCCTTGCTCAATTTTCAAATTCAGTAGAGTAGCATAGCATCTTAAAATCTCTCTCTGATCTGATCTTCCTTACCTCACTCTTACTCTTAAAAGGACCCTTGTCATTATATAGAATCTACCTGGACAATCCAAGATACTTTCCTTACCTCAAGGTCAGCTGATTGACAAACATAATTCTACCTGCAACTTTAATTTCCCCTTGCTATGTAATGTAATATATTCCAAGTGTCCAGGTATTGGCATATGGACATACTTAACTGTACTATATTATTGGGTATTTGAGCTGTTTATTTTTCTCTAGTAAAAATAATGCTGCAGTGAATGTGCTCATACTGTTTATTAGGTTAGATTTGTAGTGATGGAGTTACTAGTTCAAATGACTTTTACTATGTTTTGACAATAATATTTTAAGTATAAAAATAAGTTTTGTTGATTTTAGAATATTTAGAAACTAAAAGAAGCACTAATAAAATAAAAAAGATCTAATACTAAAAAAAAGGGAGGCTAATATTGAACTCTGAATGCTTCTATTTTGTATTGGGGAACTAGTCTGGTGACTTATATCAGGTCAATTATGTTGGATTCATTAAAACACAGGATAGCCAACAGAATCTCAGGCCCATCCCAGTCTTCTGGTGCCCGTGAGAAGTAGATTGCCAAAATTAAGTAATTGCTTTCAATTATGGTCCTTAAAGACAATGGGAGAGAGTGTCTTCCCAGTAAGCAGAATTTCAGCTGATATATTTGGTTGTCACTTTGAATGGATATAGCTATGACCAGATGTATAGCCATACGTATATATGCATGTGTGTGTGTGTGTGTATGTGTATATATGTGTGTGTGTGTGCATGTATATATATATATATATATTTAGTGGATAGTGACTAATAATTTTGTCATATGATCATGGATTTGGAAATGACAAGTTTAGAGCATTGTTAATAAGTTAGAGAAAGATATATGTTGATGAATCTTTTAAAAAATGGCAGAGTGAGAATGATTGTGACTAAAGTAAATTTATAAATTATTCTATTCTATGCAGAAGATGCCCTTATTAGTTATACAGTTAATTGTCTATGTTTTTTCCAGACATATCAGTACCTTCTCAATGGACTCATGTACAAAGTGATCATGGTAGCCTAGTTGGAACTTACTCATGAGCTCAGTAACATGAGATTACCTCTTAGATTACCTCTCACCAAGTCTACTTGGTATAATGCATGACTAATTGCCCAGCCTATATACAGTGTAGGCTAATATTGAACTCTGAAATAATTCTATTCTACACTGGGGGAACTAGTCTGGTAATTTATATCAGGTTGATTTATTGGATCTGTTGAAACAGAAAAGGCAGTAGAATCTCAGGCCCAGACCTACTGATTCAATACCTGCATTCTAATAAACTCCCCATGTCATATGTACCTTAGGTTGGAAAAACAGTGGTCAGGTTATAGGTAATCTCTACTTTTAAAAAAGTGAAATAATTGACATTTATGAGCAAAATGACATTTTATCATGTAAGTGATACACAATATCTGCCCCTTGAAACATATGGATGATGCAAAACAAAATCAAACAAAAAACGCTTAAAAAAAACCATAGACACCCTAAGGTACAAATTTGAGGGATTTTTATGATGATGATGATCATGATGATGATCATGATGATGGTGATAATGTGGTGTTTTCAAAATTTAATGCAAATCATCTGAAGAGTTTGTTAGAATTCAGAAGGCTCAGGTAGGTTAGTCATTTTTAAGAAACTTCCAGGTAATGTTACTGTTGCAAGTCCAAAGACCATACATTGAATAGCAGGGATGATAATAAAATAAAGATGCTGCTGCTGATGATGATTTCAGTTATGAGAACATGGAAATCTAACTCTCTACAGTTAATAAAAATTTTTGTGTTTTATTATTAATATGTTATGATTCAAACAACTATTTTTCATGATTCAAAAAGTAGCTCATAATAAAATATTTTAAAATTATTATCAATGATTTTTTAAAAAAACATTTATGAGAATGTTACTATAATTAGCATATATCAAATTCATGTCAGAAAATCACCATTCTAAGTGGGTTTACTCATGAAAACAATGATAAGCTTATCTTCACATTGATTAAGCACAATAGCCTGCATAACTCAATACTGACAAAGATTAACCATGCAAAAATAGGAAAAGGGCAAACCTATATAAATTTGTCCTCATGTAAATGCTGTTGCTCCATTGAACATGTTTCTCTTTGATATTTCACCCCAATGATATAGACTTTGTATCCTGATTTTTCTCTTCTGCTTCTGGGACTGCAGGACAGTAAGTTATATTATTTTGTTTGTTTGTTTTACTGAAAATAATTCCTTACCCAGGGTGTCTTCTGTGAAAACAGTCTGCTAGCAAGGACCAGAATATCAGAAGCTGTTCAGAAAATGCGTCTCTGACCAATGCTTCTTTGCTTTTTAAAACCTAACTAAAAATATAGTGGCAGTGACACTCTGGGCCCTGAATTACAGATGTTTCAGTGAATCCATGAGTAAACCATTTCAATGGGTTTATTCCAAAATATATTAAAGAATTCCTAGGCATTGTTGCATTACAGTTACAAACATCAGAGAGATAGTTCTTCAATCAATGAGTCAAACAATTTACCAATTAAAAGTTAAACTGAACAGGCTAATCTAATTCTAAATCAAAATCTATATGTATCTCTATATATCAAAAATCAGTTGGTTCATAGTATTTATCTAAGAGCCAGAAGAAAAGAAAGACTTAAACAATACTTTCCAATCATTTTTTTTAAAGAGAAGCTATACAGAAATAAATATTTAAGTAGTAATACCAGTCACCTTTAATTAATATTACGATGATAGTAAGAGTTTGGAGAAATAAGAAACAACTTGGGCCAAAAACATTAGGGAAGAAGATCAAATTCAATTGATCTGTTAAGAAAAAAGATTTTGCTGGGTAAAGAACGTGGGGTGTATGTGTGTGTGTTTGTGTGTTTGTCAAAGGTTCAGAAATTGTAATATTCCTATTCATTTAATTAGCTTGAAAACCTGGTATATTTTGTATTTTGGGATAAATGCTGAGCATATAATGATTAATAAAATCTGATCCCAACTATCAGGAATGAGAAGACTAACTCAGGCACAATAATTTATAAAATATTATGGTAAGAAAAATGTTATGGTGGAGGCATGAAGAAATGTAGTTGAGTTGAGAGTCACCATGTCTATTAAATGTGAAAGAATTTAGTGTGGATACATATTAATGTATAAAATACTGGCTAAAATGAAATATTAATACATAAATATTGCGAATAAAGTAAGCAAGATTGGGACCGAGACTCTAGAGGGTATTTTTATACTTAGTTTTCCTTTTCTCTTGTTTTCTTTTTGTTTCCATTTCCCCCCTTTTTTTTCATAACAAAGACTATGCAATTTTTTTTAAGGAGATAGGCTTGGCTGTTCTATTGTGGGTAAAAAAAACATAACATAAAATTGACCGTCTCAACCAGTTTTAAGTGTACAGTTCAGTAGTGCTTACTATATTCACACTGTTATGAAACAGATTTCCAGGACTTTTTCATCTTGTATAATTGAAACATAATATTTACTGAGCAATAGCTCCTCTTCCCCGCCTTTCATAGCCCCTGGCAACCACAGTTCTACCTTATGTTTCTCTGAGTTTGACTATTTGTGTGTCAAACTCTTGGACTTGGAATCATGCAGTATTTGTTCTTCTGTGACTGACATTTCATTTACCATAATGTCCTCCAGGTTCATCTATATTGTCACATATGACAGGATGTCCTTTTTTTCCAATATATATATATACATTTTTGGTTATAAATGTCCAGGAGTGCTATTTATGGGTCACATGGTAATTGCCTGTTAAGTTTTGCCAGAAAAATGCCACACTATTTTCCAGAGTATAACATTTCCTGGCTGTAATATATTATATTCTCACCAACAATGTATGAATGATCCACATACTAGGCAGCATTTGATATTGTCATTCTGTTTTATTTGGCCATTCTGATAGGAATGTGGCAATATCCTCTGCAGTTTTAATTTGCACTTGCCAAACAGCTAGTGATGTTAAACAACTTTTCACGTGCTTACTGCCATCTGTATAACTTCAGTAAAATGTCTGTTCTTGCCTTTTTCTTATTTTCCAATTGGATTTTTTTTTAGCTTTTGAGTTTTCAGAGTTCATTTTATAATCTATATACTAGTTTCTTGTCAGATATGTACTTTGCCTTTATTTTCTTCCAAAATTTTCATCCTCTTCACATAGCTTTTCATAGAAGAAAGTTTATAATTTTTATTAGGTTTAATTTATCAATTTTTCATTTTATGGACTGTGTTTTGATGTTGGATTTAAGAACTCTTATCAGTGAACACTAATGATTTTTCTCCTATTTTTTTCTAAAAGTTTTATAGCTTTACACTTAATATTTATGTTGGTGACCCATTTTGAGTACATTTTTTGTGTAATTGAGATTCAGGTTGAAGTTTATTTTTCATGCATATGAATATCCAATTGCTCAAGTATCATTTATTGCAAAAGCCTCTATTGCATTACTTACTCCATTGAATTACTTTTGCTTATTTGTAAAAAATCAACTGAGGATATTTGTTTGGGTCTATTTTGGAATCATCTATTCCATTTATTTATGTACCTAACCTGTTCACAAATACCATATTGTCTTGATCTTGTAGATATAAAGTAAAAATAAATATGCATTATCAAGGATATAAAATTATTTTTGATTTTCTGTGTTCCTTTTATATTGTTCAGTTTAGCTGAACTCAACTCCTTTTATATTCTTCAATTTAGCTTCTATTTTTATTTAAATTTTCTATGTAGACAATCACACGACCTGCAATTAGTTTTATTTTTTGTACTTTCCTTTTACTGTTGCTTTTATTTATTTATTTATTTAACCTTATTTCTGTGGCTAGAATTCCCAATACTATGTGGAGTAAGATTGATAAGAGCAAGTATCCATGCCTTGTTCTCAATCTTAAGAGAGTATCATTCAGTCCTTCACTGTTGGAAATTATGTCAGCTATAGATTTTCTGTAGATATTCTTTATAAAGTTGAGGAAGTTTCCCTTAATTCCTAACTTTTGGAACATTTTTATCATGAATATGTGTTGGATTTCATCAAATGCTCTTTCTGTAACAATATATAATTGGTGATATGGTGGATTACATGGATTTGTTCTCAGTTGTTGAACCAGCCTTGCATACCTGTAATAAATCCCAATTTGTCATGTTATATAATTATTTCTATACATTTTGGGCTTGGTTTGTTTATATTTTTTGAGGATTTTTGTGTCTAAGTTCATGAGAGATATTGGTGTAGCATTTTTCTTTATTCTCTCTTTTTTCTCTTTTTTCTTTCTTTTTATTATATTTGTCTGGTTTTGGTATCAGGGAAATGCTAGCTTCACAAAATTACTTGGAGAGAGTTTTTCATCTTCTATATTCTAGAAAAGACTGTCACAATATGTTAATCTTTTTGCATTTCAGTTTGGAAAGTTTCTATTGACTCATCTGTAAGTTCACTGATTCTTCCTGTGGCCTTTCTGAGTCTGCTGATGAGTCCATCAAAGGCAGTCTTCATTAGTGTGACAGTGTCTTTGATTTCTAGTGTTTTCTTTTCAGGCTCTCTTAGAATTTCCATTTCTCTGCTTAAATTATCCATATATTATCTGCTGTCTACTTTTTCCATTATAGATCTTAATGTATTTATCATCAAAATTTTAAATTCTTTATCTGCTAATTCCAAAATCCATGTCAGTTTCTGAGTCTGGCTCTGATGATTGTGTTGTCTCTTCAGACTATGTTTTTCTTGCTTTTTGGCATGATTTTTTCATTGTTGAATGTCAGATATGTTACATCAGGTAATAAATTCTGAAGTAAATAGGATTTTAGTGCAAGAATTCATTTTAATTTGGCTAAGAGTTGTCCTACATTTAGTGTTGTCTATAGCTCTAAGTGCCAGAAACTTCAAATTTATTTAGTGTCCTTATTTTTGTCTCCCTTCTTGACTTTGGGCTTCCCTAGAAACTCTTCCTTAGAGAGAGACTATGTCTTGAAAGACGCTTATTAAATGGGACTTTTTTTGGTGTGAAAGTAAGGTGTAAGTGAAGATAAGTGCTCTATAATCCTCCAATTAAACTCTTCACCTTTTAGTGAGTCTTGGACCCTCACAAATGTTTTTTTTAACAGCTATATAGTTGTTTTCCTCCAGCACCCTAATCTGTACCCCTGGTGGCAGCATTTTTCAATTTATTTCCTTGAAATGCTGATCTCTACTGGCTGCATTTTTTTTTTCCCTTATATGAGACAGAAAGGTTAGAAGTGGGAGATATTTTCTTCCTCAGGATAAGGCTCTGACAAAGGCTTTTGCCCTGGAGAACAGGCTTTTGTTACAGAGCATCTGTGGGCATATTTCATGATGATTACTCTTCCCTTCCCCTGCCAGAGCCAAGAGGGGATACTGACCAGATCTTCACCATGAAATCTTGATGGAGTTCCTAGAAGGAAAGCCCACCCTGCTCAGAATGCAGTCCCAAGGAATTTCTTACTCTGAGACTAATCCACACTCAGCCTTCAGTAGTTCATCAAAATTATCATTTAAATTCTCCTACAGTTTGTGTCTCCAGAAGTTTCTGTTCCAGTAAATATGTCTTGGCTGTGTCTCTCTGGATGCGTCTGTCTCTCTAGATTTCTAGGTAGCAATTTTCCCTGCAACCTCAGTTCTCTGAAGCATCCAAGAATTACTTTCAAGCATTTTTCAGACTGAAGCCAAAACTAGAAATTCTTACTTTTTAAAAAATTTAAGTATAAAAATATTGGTAATGAAAGTAATTTATTTTAAAAAATTTTCCTATAATTATAGACATAGAGTAGACAGTTTTATGCAAACAAACGAAAAAACAAAAATCTTCGTAAACATGTTCTAGGAAACACAAAATGAATAAATAGTCATTATAAGACCTCCAGGTAATTCATGCAGATACACATACATACTCCAAAGTTATTTTTGGAAATTTCTTAAAACCAATTAGCCATACAGTCCAAATAAACTAACTCAGCCTTTAATTAAATTGTGTATAATACTGTCTGCTTTATGTGTGTACTAATTTATAAAATCCTTGAATATGAGATCTGTTAAAACAATTTGTGTATCATTCAGAATGTCCAAAATACTACTGAATGCATATTCTCCATAAAATGTTGTCAGAATAGATTAGGGGGTAACAAACCCAAGTATGTGTTTGAGTGTTGAGGAAGTTGCATCCTCTCTAATCTGCTTTTGAACACTTCTATCAAATACATAGTTGATTCTAATGCAATTATTTGAATGCTGTTTAGTAAAACATTACAGTTTTAGCTATATCTAGGAGTCTCAGAGGGGTCTATGTATATAATACATGTCAATGATGTGTTCTTTATAATCATAGACTTGTTATGTATTGACATATCAGTCATACTTGGATATTGGTGTATGTTATATGTATTCTGTGTAGGAAAGAGAGTTGGCAATTCATTAATTTCTTTAATTGATTAGTATCCCTTGAAAGTAATAGTTTCATTTGCTGAGTTAATGATTGCAATTCACTTGTATCTGTATGCAGGGCTAATTGGTTTGACAACACAGAGCTATAGAATATAAAAACAAAAGATCACCTTGTTAAGTTTAATAAAAGACAGTATCTATTATCAGGTACTTATGACACTTTCAGCTTTGAAAGGAAGAGAGTACATTTAATCTCTTCTTTGAAAATACCTGTTTACTCTGATTACCAAAGCTAATTAAATAATCATGAGTATATTAAATCATTCTTTAGGCTTAGAAAGTGAAAGTATTTCCAGTTGTGCATTACAGCATATCCAAGTCTATGTCCTTGCAAATAGACATTTTTATAAATGAACCATAATAACACATTTCATATGATTATTGTAACAGTTTTTTAAAGAAATGAAGAAAAAGCTAAAAAGATGACCATCTGCTAGTTCAACAAATATATATTGAGCATTTATTATGGACAAGATAGTAAATTAGATGCTATGGAAATTTATAGTATTAAACCAGTCATGGACCATCCGCTAGGGAAAGAAGCAGCAGAAAAACACTCTTGACTAACCACCTAATAAAATAGGATGTATTCTGCTAAATGCTTACATAAATGTTTTGTATTCTGTTTCTGTTTACATGTAAGCAAAATGTTTCAAGTAAATCCTTTCATAAGTGTTACTGGATAAATATTTGTTGACTAAATGGAGTTTAAGGAAGAAAGAACTTTTATCAAATACTGGCTGTAGAGCTAGCTCTATTTACAGGAGGGAAAGTTTGCTTCTAGAAGAGATGTGAATTCTAGGAACGTGTGAAAGGGGAGTTGGCACTTTAAACAGCCGCTAAGTGACAGGTAGGATTTGTACTTGTCTTGACGGAGAGAAAGCCATTCTAGCATTGAGTGGAAGCGTGGTTACTTTATAGTGATTAGTTAGATTTGCCTGAAAGGTAAGGTCCTTGGAATATTGGGAAATGTCAATAAATAAATAGATTTGTGTCAGGATATTGAAGCACTTGATTCAGCCTAAGGATTTCAATTCTAGATTATAAGAAAATGAAAACCCTGGAGTTTTTGAGCTAAGATGAGCCATGAACTCAAATGTGTTTCAGGATGTTGAATCTAGTAGTATATGAGAAATGAACTAAGTCAGGAAGTGACTGGAGCTGACAAGATAAGTTGAAAGCTATTAAAATATGCCAGGTAACAGGTAATAATGGCCTGAACTTGGATAGCAGCATAGGTATGGAGAGGTGGGCCAAGGTAAGATAAATTATCCAACAGTATCTCTCATACCTCAGTCCCATTTCCATCTATCCTGCTAAAATGCATGCTGGCTCTTTTCCACATATCCTTGTGAAGACAAATTTGAAGTTAATAACACCTCAACTTTCTGTCACTGTTCTTTCTTTTATTTCATTTTGTGGAAATTATCTTGCATTCCTCCATATTCGTACATGTTAGCATTTGAAAACATAAATTGAATAACAACATCTTTACAATAACCTAAGTATATGCCACAAGTCAAGTAGCACAGTTTGCAGTGACAGTGGTAAATGCAGTCTAATTTTAAAGCTCCTAATACTGTGGACAGAGAAACCTGAATTTATCTGAAAATTTCATGGGAATACCTGTCATTTCTAAATTCATTTTGCATTATATATTTAATAAGACTTATCAGTAGAGATAATGTGCTTTTTTTGCTAGTGTTCTTATTCAAAATATCTATAGTTAGTTTCATAAAACTCCCCTGAAAGATAATACCTTGACTCAAACATGCTATGGGGTTATCATGAACATATAAAGCAGACAAATAAAGAAAATGTCAAATTCAATTTGTACAAATAGAACTTATTACCCAGACACAAGAGGAATATTGTCAGACTGCGCTACTTATTAAAAATTGTCATAAGAAGATGTGTTCCCTCTATCCTGATTGATGCAAATGATATATTTGTCCCATCACAGTTTCTGGATTCTTTCATATTTTCAATACAGGCTATAAAGGAGACAAAAAAAGGATAGGAACTTGAAAAGTGATCTCCCTATGAGTATTTTTGAGGTTATTCAATAACATTTAGAAGCCTACTAAAATGTGGATGCCCAGCCTCTTCAAGATGTCTCTTTCACCCTCATTCAGCTATTTTATCCTATACCCTAACTTCTGGTAATGAGTATAGTGTAGAGGTTTTGGAGAGGAAAAAAGGAATCATAAAGTTCAGACATAATTTATATCTTTTTTGCATTTCATGTTTCCAATTTTTTTAAACATCTTGCAACATTTTAAAAAAATGTCTCATCTCAAGAGAGTGGTTGAAATGGTTCAGTTGCATTCAGGGATAAAAGGGTATAATTTTTAAAAATATCAGTATAGCCTGAATTTTTGAACCACTGGAATAACAGTTGAATAATTCCATGAACAATAATTATATTAGGAAGCTTCTGATTCTTTTACTTCTTTATATAACAACTATATTTTGCAAGGCTTCTCATACTATTTACATAGCCAAAGAATGAAGTATATATATATCTTGTGTATATATGTATCTTGTATGTGTGTGTGTGTTTTATATATATATATAAAATGTATATATACATATATATGCGAAATACTCTATACAGGAATGCTATTGAAGAGATTTCTTCTTCAACCTAAATTGCCTCTGAACATCCTGATAACTATGACAATAAGTATATAAATAATGTGTGAAGTAAAGCATTATGTGGAAATACATGTTTTAGAGAATTGTATTTTTTCAAACATATAGAGTCTGTGTGAAACATATTCCTGTTAAAACAAGATTTAAATTATATATATAAATTACATACCTAAATTACATTAAATGTTAGGGGAAATCATCTATCCAAAGAAGGCCAGATATTTGGAGTGCATCTTTGCATCTATGTGACTTTGCATCTATGTAACTAAATTATTTAGAAAGCATATAATGACTATGCTTACTGTATTTCTTAGAATATGTTTACCAAGCTTTTCTGTTTATTTGAATGGAAACCTCTGTATCTGTTCAATGGTAACTCAAGGCTACTTTATAATTAATTATTTTTGTTACCAAACTTGTTCTATCAACTCCTGAACTCATACCAATTTTATTTATAAATGGAGATAATAAAATGAAGTAAATGACTGCAAAGCCAGGTGGTAAATTAGATGAAGGGCATAAATGAGATTGTAGAGAAATTAGAGCATAGACACAAAGAGGGTGAGTCCAAAACTCATGTCCAAGTGATTGCTGCCATGTTATAATTCAGGACTAGCTACAAAGATTCTGTCCCATCACGGGTAAAGATGACGTGAGGCATTAGGTAGTCATGGAGTAGGGGAAGGGGGTGAGGCTTTGTCAGGGGACTTAAGTGGGGGAAGACTACTTGTGTTTCTATTCTGCTTTACTTATTCTTATTTCAATTTTGCAACCATCATCAGCCAGGCATTCTATAAACACCATGTGTCCGAGTAGATGTTAAAGATTAAAACTATAAAAAATGAACCAGCAAAGACATTGCTTAGTGTGTTTTAGAGAAACTAAGCACTAAATAAGTAATCAGAACCATGGTGGGTACAGAGAAAACAGAACACCGTGGGTTCCACCACCCTGCCCTGTATGTACTGTGCATTACTATTTGCTATATAGTGCGTGGTTCAGTATTATTCTTGGAAACCTGTTTTTGTTTCTGTGTGTATGCAAACTTGTCTAATTAAAATTAAATAAAGTATTGGCTTTTCCACTCAGTTATGAGTGTAATACTGCTCAAAAAAACCCAGCAATCATGTAAATTCAGTTCAGTATCCCAATAGCTAATGAGAAGTCTTTACAAATTCTGGAAAACTTTACTATTGTTGCTGAGTCATATTTGAATCATAAAATATTTGTTTAGAAGTCTTTTATAAAGTTATTATTGGGGGAAGTAAGGTATTTCCCAGCCTGGTTCTGTTGTGGGTGTAGCCCTTCACCTTTGAAACATGTTATCAAATTGCTTCTCCTTTACTTTCATTTTGAAGTGCTTGAACAAAATATTCCTCCACCAAAGTCTGAGGAGTATTTGATTTATTTAAAATAAATCTATTCCCCTTAAGAAGAAGCTCAGTTGGGGAGGAGGTGGGGTGGGCAATTTGTTCCAGTTGATTCTCTTTCCTAATGCCTTACAGAACTCACAGAACTTACAGAACTAGTCTAAAAGGAGCTGCTGCTTCTTAAAACAGTTCTTTGCTGTTCTAAAATGTTTACTTCCACCAGGAACTTGACGGATGCTTAGAATTTCTGCACGTTATATTACTTTTGTTCATCCAGTCTAAATCCCTGCAAGCCCAGGCCTGATGTTGAGTTGGAGCTTTCTTATAAAATGTGAAATTATAAATTTTTTAATAGAAAATGCTCCTTATAAAATGTGAGCAGTTCGATATATTTTTCCAAAACGCTGTATGCCAGTGCTCTTCTCTTTACTGTTGTGCCTCACTGGTGACTATGTGACACAGTTTGAATTGTCTTGACTGATTACTTCTAAGGATGCCCAAGAAGAAAAATAATTTGCACATCGTTAAGTCTCTCATTTTCAGGGGTATACATTGTTCTTTCTGTAGGGGAACACGCAAACAAACAAAAAACACTGAAGATTCCCAACATGAAGCAAAGAGTGAGTTTGCAGATTACAGGTCACTAGTTATCATGGTTAAATTCTTTATTAAAAGCTGAAACTTACTTTTCTTTTCTGTAAAATTAAAATAATAAAATATGTTGGATCATTGAAGTTGATGCCAGTTTAGAATGTGTAAAAATATGTTTACAAAAATAGTGAATAAGTATCAGAGAATATTGAAATACTGCTATGATTTTTTAGTACCTCTTTTACTTTCTTATAATGAAGGTGTTCACATTGACCAATAGAAGGGTCCAGATGAATACATATCTCAATAAAAGAGGTAACAGGGGTTCCAAAAACAATCACAAGGACACTGGAATTCAATATAATTTGCTTACCTATCTGGCAGATTCAAAGCTGTCGTTAAGGGATCTTCTGACAGAAGCTAGTTTAGTGTGAAAATTCGGGTGGCGTTTCTTCCTGACTTTGACTCATACGGCATTGAGAAGTATAATTCCAAAGCCCTATGGACGTTGAGTATCATTTAAGATGATAGCACAGCTATTCTGCCTGAATTTTAAAATGTCAACTCACGTATTTTTCATCAGTATATATTCAGGACCACTTGCTGCCCTTTAAAAAAAATAGACTAGAGCTAGAACTATTGGCAGGTCTTGGTATCTTACCCAACAGCAGAGCACCTTTTAGATAATACATGTTCACTTGATTGGTTCTTTCTCTCTGATGACATTGTGGAGACATTCAGGCTTTCGGATTTGCACTGCAGAAAGATAGTCAGGGCTCCCCAATGTGAGAAATCTTTATTCTCTCACTGTGCCTTGCTTCTTCTTCAGTGGACGTTAAAGACCTCACTGGGAACTGTCTTTACAACTTCAAAGTACAAGATTCCATTCTTACACGTATCTAACCATTTCTGAATTAATTATTAATACTTTGTCAGGGGGATATTTTTCCTCAGTGGTTTATATGGAGCAGTTCTATCCTAAAAAGCATAACTGTGCTCTGGTATAGACCCCAATAGGGAGAATATTAGAAGTATTTAGTTTTCTACTGTGGTATCATATCCAGCTTTGTCAATTCCACATTTTTGAAAGTGGTACTGCTTCCATTTTCAGAATACAAATAAAAATTCAGAGAAATGAAAGGGAATCACTATATAATATAGGAGAATTATTTGACTGTTTTTTGTTGTTTTTGTTTTGTGGATTTTTTTGTGAAAGATTTCAGTGTTTAATCTGTGTCCAATCCAGGATTCAGTGCTGTGGTAGGTCCAAGAAAGAGACAGACTGGAAAAAAACAAAGAAAGCAGAGTTTGGCCTAGAAAAAGTTCACCATTTACTAAAAGAATCCACCATGTAAACAAATAAAACAACTTGAGAAAAATCTATAAACAGATTCTGATTTTTCTTTTTTGATGATATTGTTTTATTTTCCTTTTGCATCATTCAAAACTAGCCTTTTGGAATTATCATTCTTGAGGGTAGAGTAAAAGTAAAACAAGGAACAAAAAATCGATACCATGGAAATAACAAAGAGATAGGCTAAGTGGAGACAAATGTTTCTGGTATAAATGTAATACTTTGATAATGTACTTTCCAAGACTGAGATACTGTTATGGTGCAAGCTATTCATGCTTATATACACTATCCAGGGGTGTGTGTGTGTGTATAGGTGTTCATGCATATGTACATATATTAACCTTCAACCATAAGAAATATCTTCACAACACTAATTGTTTTTGAATAACTGGTGTTTTCCTTCCCTTGGATGTGTCCAGTAGTTGAGAATCAATCCAAAATTTCAGCTGCTTGAGTATCCCAGATACCACTTCTTCAGCAGAGTAGATCTTCAGGTAGAGCAAGCTCACTGCTCTCCAATTTTCAGTTACCTAAACAGCCTCTTTGCCCTTTTATTTTTGATGTAGGATTAACAAATTTTATTATTGAGAAAAGGAAGGCACAATTAACTAAACATATAGACTGTTGTCCAAATGCTTTGGGAAAAGATAATCATGATCTTTTCAGGCACTCAAAAGAGTAATTACTTGGATAAATGCAACGCTGAGGTGTGGAGGTTTTACTGAAGCCAGTGTAAATAACCAGGGACATGGACCAGACAGGCATCAAGCCTAAATCGATGTCCATTGTGAATGTGTTTAGTTAGGCTGCCTTTGATGAGTGTCCTGGATCTCATCTTCAGTGGTCTTGGGCAACTTCCTGTTATTCAGTTGGCTGAGTGGAATTTAAATAACCAGTTACATAAAGTAAGGGTTTTTAGTACTGTAAAAATAAACAAATCCATTTCCAGAGTTGCTAAACCACAATTTTTCTTTCCTTTTTTTACGATCTTTAGTTTGTAGAAATTGTCTTTTATTTCTTACAACCTTTCTTCTATGACTTGCATGGGTACAGATCGAGCAGTGTATGAGTGCAGTGAAGATAAGTAGGATTTGTTTCTATTTTTCTTATTCTTATTTCTCACTTCATTATGATTGATTCACTACTTGAATAGGCAAATGGGATTGGAGCACTGATATCTTGGGGCTGCAGGAAAAACCCAAGAAAGGTGATTAGAAGAAGAGATGGAACTCTTTCCACTGGGTGGTGGTAAAAGAAGTCTAGGATTGTAAGAATATCTGAATGAAATAATGTGGTATGGTGGTGTTGGGCTGCACCCCACAGTCCTGGATTCCTTGCAGCTGCTAAGACATGAGACTAAAGTAAGAACTCAGAGTCAGAGGCAGAGATTTTAATGATGCATTGGACAGGGTATCTCACAAGTCAGAGGCAAAGGTCCTGGAGCGACAGCCCACCATATACGGCCTATGGCACACAGGACACGGTAGTAACCATTGCTACACAGGGGAGGAGAAGGCTATCAGTTACATGGGGTGTGATGCCCTCAGAAGGGCTCCTTGGTTGCCAGGGTGATTGCTGGAATGCATCCCCTACAACTCTTCGGTTTAGCTACTGTTGGGAGGGCCATTGTCTCCTGTTCATGACAGAACATACTGGAGCCATTCTGATCCAGGGGCTAGAACAGATGTTGGCTGGGAGTCTGGTTGATTACACAGATAGTTACTGACTAAACTTTCAACTTAGGAAGAAGGAAACAATCATGCACAATAAGGTAGTGGTGAGGCAAGGCCAGGTCTGGCAGGGGATGTACAGAGAGCAAGAGAGCAGCCATCTTAGGAGGACTGATCATAAAGGTGGCTTGGACTGGAAGGAAAAGAATAGGTCTGAAAGACAGAAATCTTGAGTTCTAGCCCTGGATTTTTTTTACTTAGGAATTAAGTGACCTTAGGCAAACATTTGACCTCTTGGAGACTTGTTTTCTCTTGGTTGCTAACGTGTGCCCAACCAGTCTCAGTGATGATTTGTAGCAGTCAAATGAGATCATGTGTGCTGTATAGAAATTTTTTCTCTACCTACATGTATACTTGCTCTCTTTACAGAAAAGTTTCAAATTACTTTGAGTAGGTAGAAGTAAGGAATTTTTGCAGAGACAGATGTGACTTTGTTTTAAGTAATGCAGCTTCCTTTCTTCATTGATTGATGTGCATAAAAGAAGCTCTGGCTCTTTTCAATCCAAGAAAAGTATTGTGGTCATTTCTACCCCAGTGTCTAATTTCTTGTGGCTTCAGCCTAAGTTATCAGCAGAGAAGGGAAGTTCTTTGAGACATTAAAATGTAAATGAGGTGAAACATAGATGTAATTTAATTTAACAAAATGTTTATGAAAGTTTGTCTTGTTTTTAAAATTTTGTTGGAAAATTCACATGGGCCTTTTTCTCCCCTCTTCCTAGAATACCCTTATTTAACATTGTTCATGTGGTCCAATCAACTTCCCATTGTGTATATAGGCCATATTTCAAAACAAGACTCACAGCTTTCTAAGGCAGCTCTAGGCAAAGTTTAAAAGTTCATAAATTATTTTAGGTAAACTCTCCTGTCACCCCATCCCCACCAGGTACCTATGATCTGTGTCACTCCCATAGAATGATAGTCTTAGCTTGTTACCCTCCCTGTGTTTTCAAATATCATGCTAAGATTCCTTATAGTTTAATAAATAATTCCTGGAGATGGACAATCTACTGAGACAGACACTGATGAATTCCCAGAGGTGAAATTTGAAGCTCAGTTATAGTAGTTTGAAAATATTTTGAGAGCAGAAAGTCCTCTCATATCAAAAATCTCCCAACTATGGCACACATATCCTAAGATTTCCATTTGCTAGCTCACTCTGACAGCTACCTTGTCATTTCTTATAAACTACAGGGTTTTCCATCAAGGAAATGAATATTCTTGAGATGGTTCCTTCATATAACAATAGATATTTATGGTGACATGGATATAAATGATAAAAGAATGTTAGTGTTTAAGAAATATTTATTATTATTAAATGAAAATTGCATTTAATGTCAGATGATATCATATATCAAAAATGCATTTCAGTTGAGATTTAAGATTATTATTTATAATACCTAGCATTTGTTCTTGCCTAGTTGCTTATTTTTATAATATGGCTTCTACCTGCCCTAAGCAAACTTGCAACTTATGTATAGAAACTAAATCCTGATTGGATTCATGTAATGATTTTTGTCCAGCAAACTCTAGAGGACCTTATGCATATTAAAGATGCCCTGACTATCAATATGAACCACTCTCAGGAGAAAGTCAGCTAGCTGTTCCCCTTTAAAGTAGGGTAGAGCTATGTCTGTGACCTTGAATTCCCAATTGAGAGTATAATTATTTCAATTAATTTACTCCTTTCCTTTTTATTCATTTGTGGTAATTGGATGCATGAGATGGTAGAGACTGCTTTATTTACTTGACAAAAGCTGTTTCTCTTTCATGACTTAAATATGTACTTAGGATGTTCCATCAAATAACATTTCCTCAGGCTATGATACACATTGTAATATATTTTTTAAAAGCTTATTTAAAATTACATCATGGTTTCTCATTTATCACATGCTCCTGGCTGAAGAAAACCTTTGGGTGCTCACTTCTTTTGAAAATGAGCACTGTTTTTTTTTTTTTTTCCATAATTTCTGACAATTCATGAACTATGTAGAATTTTTATGTTATCTTTAGAGATAGAAATCTGATTGGAGCAAGGAGGTTGCAGTTTTATCTTGAAGCTATGTTTACAAGGAAAAGCACACTATTTTTACTTAGAACATATATACAGATAACTTTTAAAATAGCAATATTTTCCAAGGATGTTTTTATTATCACTTTTCAAAAGACTACTCATAAAGCATATTATTTTATTAGGGATAGTTATGGAAAAAATTCTCAAACTTAGGGGAGAGGTATCCAGAGTTTTTTCTTAGTCACCCATCCCCAACTTCTAATGGATACGATTTCACTGAAATCCAAGTTTTGCATACCTAACAGATTACATATCTAGCACCAGTTGTAGTTCAGATCACGCTGTAGTCCTCCACCACACCTTAGCAATTAGGAGATTTGACTCAGAAGGTAAGTTGAGCAGATTTCTTTTGAGAGAAAAGATGTTATTTTTTAAAAGATGTTTTGTATATGTTTATTAATTTCTTACTTTTTATTTAATTGTTCATTATGTGAGACATGTAGACATGAAAACAATTATATTTTTAGTATTCTAGACTATTAAGAGTATTTTTAATTATCCAACAAATAGCCTCAGGAGATAGTTTACATAATCTACATATTTAAAATGGATACTTTAAAGGAAAGTCAATGAATTCAATTTGGGGTTACTTTAAATAATATATCCAGTGAAATTAAATAACAATTTAATTTGAAATTAGTGTTGACTTTAGAATGATAATAAAGTTTATGCTGGGCCTTCTGCACAACTTGCACAGAGTTCCTTCCTTTTCCATGAAGTTCTTCTTTCCTAGTAAACTAGTCCATTGGAATACCATTGATCCTCACAGTTCCCAGATTCCATGTTTAAGAACTAACCCACTCACTAAAATTTATTTGTAACCTCAACATCAATAATTCCAGTGATTTTGAGGTCTTTTGAAGACATGCACATGTGTAGAGTGGCAAAATTTTGAGTTGCCCACACAAATCTGAGGTCAAAGGAGGCAAAGCTCTGCCTTCTTGTGTCAACTCTTACTCCTTTCTGCAGTCTGTTTAGTGCTACATTGCCCTTATTTTTGTGCATTATGTTGGTGATCTTTCACTGCTTACAGTGCCTTTAGAAGTGTAGTACTGAAATGCTATCTAGTTTTCTGAAGCGTAAGAAGGCTGTGACATGCCTTACAGAGAAATTTCATGTGTAAGATAAGCTTTCCTTCGGGCAGGAGCTATAGTGCTATTGGCTATAAGTTTAATGCTAATGAATCAACAGTGTATTAAAATAAGATGTCTTTAAACAGAAGCACTCATTAAATAAGGTTTTGTATTGATCAGTTGACGTTGTGACCAGCGGCTCACAAGTACCTAATCCTGTTCCTTCCCTAGGGTCGATGATTCAGTATTCGCTAATTCAGAGTTCCAGGCAACTTTATAAACTGTAACTACTGAGGCATGTACCTTTTCCATTTTTGGAAAGAGAATGAATAAAAGGAGTTAGTTCATTTTATCTTGCACACCCTTTTACAGTGATTTTCTTTTGTCTTTAAACGTTTCCTTACAGGCCAGATTGTAGATACATATTGGAAGAATGGCCTCAATCCTATAAACAATAACTGTAGCTTCACTTGGTAGAATAGGTTTTCTACTTTGGAGTATGAACTGATCATCTGGTTGAGAAAGGTGCTTGTTTCTGTTTCACTTCATGATATATTTTGAATGGTTATATGTGCATGGGGGTTTTCTGTTTTATTTGAAGATTTTTTTTTAAACCAGATCATAGTTGTGATGAAATAAAAGAACTTAACACCACTATAGTCAACATGAAGTTTATGTCCACTTTTTTTTTTTTTTTTTTTTACTTTAGTTGTAGCAAAAGTCTCTCTTATGGCTACCTTTTACCATGAAAAGGAATGAAAGATACCATCAAAATCATGCATCTCACATAAGACTCAGCAGTAAAGAACTTATGAAGTACAAACCTTAGAAACTATTCATTAATTTTGCTTTGGTAACTGAACCTAATCACTATCAAAGAGAAATTTTTTGTTTTTGCTACAAATGTTCATAATTTTAGATCTGAAGACAGATTTGTGTGTGTGGAGCTATATATACAGTCAGATTTTATGCTTCCTTTATTGGTACCCACAGATTGGTTTGTAATTTACTGCTACCTTTGCTCTCTCGTGTTAGATGACTGAAGACGAGAAAATAAGGAACTGGAGTCATGATTTTGTCTCTAAGATTTTGGAAGCCATTTACTTACCAAATATCCTTTTGTTTCACAATAGCATTATAAAATTCTGAAAAAAAGATTATAGAAAAACTTCTGACATGGCCTCAATCTAAGCAGTACATACATAGTAACATCTGTGTAGCTAGTAAACCACTCTTATTTTAACAATTATAGGACATATGCTAGTGAAACAAAGTAAAGTTCTTCAAACTTGCCAAGGTCTCTTTGAATGACTACCGCTTTCTCAGTTATTTCTAGAAATTCAGTGAGTTAATAATTATTTATATTTCCAAGTTCAGTAGTGCATTGAGCTATACTGTGTGATTTTAAAGATCCTTTTTAACTATTAGAGGTTAGGATTATGTATTTCAAAATTTTATTTGTCAGTACAAAACACTAGGGCAAGGTAGGACTGTGGTGGGAGTCCAATAATCTTTTTTATTATTTCTTGTGACTATGTCCCCAGAATGCCAGTATATATAGTAGAAATGCTGACAGTTTTCAAAACTTATTTTAACTTTACTTATAACTACTTTAGAAGTAAATATTCTGTTTTCTAGTTGTTTTTGAAATTCTCAGATCACAGTACAATGGAGTCTCTTGTTGACTTCCTTTTGGGGGCAAGTATGATTGTTCATCACAATTGAGGATTAGGTCCAAAATATTACCAAGGTATTCAGGTAATTAGGACAAGATTTGTTTATGGAAAAAAAGGAGAGATATAGAAAGTGTATGAAAAGCTACAGATTTAAAAGAAAATTTAAGGGGTGGGTAATTAGACTTATTTATTTATTTTTTAATGGAGGTTCAGGGGATTGAACCCAGAACCTCATGCATGCTGAACACGCAGTCTACCACTGATCTATACCCTCCCCCAACTACTTTTTTATTTTTTAAACAAAAATTGCTGTTATTTGCACTTCTGTAGTACAGTAATTTACAAATTTTGCATGTCTACTTTTCCGTCTTTCACATACATGCCCTGTGGGCTGTGATGACCCCAAGTAGGGGTCATTGTGCTCAAGCTCTCAGCCAGTAATACTGCAAACAAGACTACAAAATCACAAGGGGACCAGGCAAGGCAACTCCCTGCTGCAGGTCTGTGAGTGAGGACTTTTCATCTTCAACTCAAGATTTCAGCCTTTCACACCAGCAAATTTTCAGAGACCTTTTTGTTCCCTGCTCTAGACTCTTGTCTGATGTGAATAAAATTCAGTGTTACCATGCTCTACAAGCCGCAGTGTTTATGTAGCTCCTGGCTACTTCTTTATCATCAGGTTCTGTCAATTTAAACTGTCTTTCCTCTGCAAAGTGTCTTCTTTATTATTCCTTATTATTCCTCATAGCCTTTGTATCTGCTCTTCCCCCTACCAAGAAATTCTGCAGGTGTTTTCATGACTTGCTAATTCACTCCATTCCACACCTGTCAGAAAGGCTTTCTTCTTCTGACCACCTGTTATTAACGCACAACCAATTCCTATAGTTTTTTTGTTGTTTATTCACAGCACTTTTCACTGCCTGAAAACATTTATCTCTTTATTTGTGTTGATCACTAGATGACATCTCTTACAAATAAGGGCCTAGATTTTTAAAATTTATTGGCTTTTTTTTCACCACCGTATCCCAAGCACCAGAAATGTCCCTAGTGCAATGTAGTAGGCACACAACAAATATTTACTGAATAAATGAAACAATGTTGTTGCTTTATTTTTCTCTTTATCCTTTCTATTTCCATCATCATCAGGAAATATAAAGACATTCAAAACTAGGATAAGTAAAGATAGTTAAAATTAAAAAAGCAGCATGCATGTACTATATTTAGGCAACAGACTTCTGAAAGCATAGAGACCCTTGCCTGGTTCATATCCTGCCTCTTATGCTTGCTAACTGTGCAAATATGGGTAAATTTCTCAGTGTCTGTACCTCAGTTTATCTATAAAATAGAGTAATCATAGGACATGTATCTATCTCATTGAATTATTTAAAAAATTAAGTGGATTAATGTAGATAAAACTTTTGGACAAGTACCTATTATATACCTAGTGTTGGCTACTATTGTTCGTGTCTGGGTTAAAATATTGGAAAAAAGGAAAGAGACCTCAATTGTACACACACTGGGTTATGGGATGATATGGATTGGAAGGGGTTTGGTCAAAATATGTAATTAACTCTGTGTATTTGCTAGTCATTGAGCTAACAAAGGCAGTAGTTGTATTCCAAATTTTCCAAATGCCTCTTCTTGTTGAGATGAATCAGTAACCCCAAAATGTCAAAATCTGTCAGCATAGTTTAGCAGTTTTTCAACTCACCTGCACAGATTAGTCATTTATAATACTTCAGGGGAATTTTTTCCCTCTACTTCAGCTTTGGAAGCTAGGATAAATGTAACACATTTGGAAGTAGGAAACAGATGGGAGGAGAATGTTCACAACTTGTCATTTATTTGTCAGTAAGCAAATGCCAATCAAAATCCACAGATCAGGCCCACCCCCTAGCAAAACATAGACATGATACACATGCAGAAATGCAGACACACAGGTATGTTTCCTACAAGTGGCTGATATTGCTAACAATCATGGCCCATCCCTTCTGGAGAGTAAAGTTGGCTTTAGGATCCTTCCTACCGCAGCAGTTCCTAGCACTCACTCCAACATATCAAAACTGATGTAAGCTCTCTAAGACCATGAATTTTTGTCTCCTTCGTTTATTGCTATATCACCAAAGCCTAGAACAGTCCTGGCACAGAGCAATTTCTCAGCCAATATTTGTTGATTAAGTAAATAAATGATTTTTTTTAAACTTGGACTTATTTCTTTTGAATTTTAGATAATGAAGTCTTATTTTTTAAGGCTAGTACTGATGTCTCCATATCTACAAGAAGTAGGAGTGAGGTGATAACAGCTCAATTTGCTCCCATTTTATTTATTTTTTAATTTTTAATTTTCCTTTTCAGTTTTATTAGAATTATTACAGTTTGACTGCACATATACATTATATTGCCTGTAAATACATATATACAATCTACTGAACGTATTTTTTTAGTTTACATATATGTACGAATCACTGTTTCTAAGAATAGATTAGAGCTTTAGCTTTTTAAACTTACATAGTTATCAAAGGAATAAAGCAACCACAAAATAAGAATCAACCTGAATGCGGCAAACCAATCATAAAGGACTGTCAAATATACTTACACATATTCAAGAAATCAATCATCTAAGTAATAAATAATAAGTGGTTCACTTCCATTTTACACAAGGTTTTATTACTGAGTTAAAGAAAGCTATTTATAGGACTTCTGCCAATCCACTTGTTGCCCTAATCTGCTCACTCCTTTGTTTTGTTGCAAACTCTAGATATGCCCAACTTATCAATGGAAATCAATGAGAAGACTCTTCTCAAGTCTCCACCTTAGCGCAAATATTTTTCCCATGACCCGCATCCCCACTCTGATATACAGTCATGTTTATTCAGCCTTCTTGGTCGTTTAGTCTCATTCATATCTTGACTTCCCCTTTATTGCCTCCTTCCTATAGATCTGCGAAATCGTCCTGGACCATCTACATGGCTCTGATCTAGGACTTTATTTTTTTTTTTTTGAAGTACAGTCCATTACAATGTGTCTCTCTCTGGTGTACAGCACAATATCCCAGTCATCCATATACATACATATATTTGTTTTCATGTCTTTTCCATTAAAGGTTATTACAAGATATTGAACATAGTTCCCTGTGCTATACAAAAGAAACTTTTTAAAAAATCTATTTTTATATATAGTGGCTAACATTTGTAAATCTCAAACCCCCAAATTTATTCCTCCCCTCTCCTTTTCCCCAGTAATCCTAAGATTGTTTACTAAGTCTGTGAGTCTGTTTCTGTTTTGTAGATGAGTTCATAGTGTCCCCCTTTTTTTTTAAGATACCCCATATGAATGATATTATATGATAGTTTTCTTTCTCTTTCTGACTTACTTCATTTAGAATGACGATCTCTAGGTCCCTCCACGTTGCTGCAAATGGCATTATTCTATTCTTTTTGTGGCTGAGTAATATTCCATTGTATGTATATATACCTACAGCTTCTTTATCCAGTCATCTGTCGATGGACATTTAGGTTGCTTCCATGTCTTGGCTATTGTATATAGAGCTTCTGTGAACATTGGGGTGCATGTATCTTTTCAACTTAAGAGTTCCCTCCTGATATATACCCAGAAGTGTGATTGCTGGATCATATGGTAAGTCTGTTTTTAGTTTCTAGGAGGTTTCCCTTTTCTCCATGCCCTCTCCAGCATTTATCATTGTTGGACTTTTGGATGATGGCCATTCTGACTGGTGTGAGGTGATACCTCATTGTAGTTTTTATTTGCATTTCTCTGATAATTAGTGACATTGAGCATTTTTTCATATGTCTAATGGCCATTCTTATGTCTTCTTTGGAGAAATGCTTGTTTAGGTCTTCTGCCCATTTTTGTATTGAGTTGTTTGTGTTTTTTTTGTTGTTGTTGTTATTAAGTTGTATAAGCTGTTTATATATTCTGGAAATTAAGCCTTGGTCAGTAACATCATTTGCAAATATTTTCTCCCACTCCATTGGTTGTCATTTTGTTTTGCTTATGGTTTCCTTTGCTGTGCATAGGACTTTATCTTAGTCCTTTCTCTAATTCAGTTTTCTCTGCTTCTGGAAACCAAAGCCACCTTCCTCAAAGCCACGTGAACTTGTGTATGGCCAGGCCTCCTGGACGTTCTATCAGGGGAGTTTCTCAGCTTTCATTTTCTGCCACTTGATCTGATGTTGGAGTGAATAAAGTCATCCTCATAGGATATAAACACACATACACGTACACATATTCATTTTGTTTTTCACAACTGTATTCACCTAAAGCTCAGTGATGGCAGCAACATAAATGTTAAGCTTATGGATCTGATATAATTTACTTTCAATCTGATGTTTTGAGAATTATCCTTTTTATACATATTAATATATTTAAAGAACCATACAATGCAGACATTTCACTCTTTAGTTCCCATATGGTCCTTTATTTCAAACAGCCATTGAGTGATAATAACCCATATTGAGGAATAATGTCACATAGTGCACATTTATTCAATAAACTATTAATATATTAACATAGAACATCTGGATCTGCTGCTTAGATCTTGCTATAGTTGATTATTAGAATCTGACATACTTTTATTTTGAGTGATAAACTATATGTTGCTATTTTGAAAATTTATAAGTAAACACAATATGTGTAAACAAGCTAGGCAGTTTTATGCCTAAAAAAAAAGCGTGTTTGAAAATTTCTATTTTTATTTTATCTAATAATGCTTACTAATACTGAATGTAGTTTAGGTGTCTCCTCTGTGCAATGAATAACCCTCGATGCCAGGTCAAGTGACTATACTTCTTTGTGACTTGGTTTCATTTTCTAAAAAGTTTTTGTGGAGATCAAAGGAATTGATATATGAAAAGCACTTAGAAAAATGCCTAGCACACAATAAATACAAATGTATATATTAGATAATACTTTAAGTATAATAATTACATTAAATACAAATGTATGTTAGATAGTACTGTAATTATAGTTCTCATTATTACATACACATTTTAACCCATATCTAAGCCTTGATCAGTTTTCTGGAATTAAACTTATAGGATATAGATTTGCAGGAAGTAATTTTCTATAAATTATAATATGTATTTCTGTTTCTTTGAGTATAACAATTATGAAGTGAGAGGGAACAAAAAAGGATCGAAGACTGTTTTAAGAGCTACTCTAATCCTTCTCTAAACATATCATTTTGAAAAGATAAAAATCCCATTTTCCATAATTATGCTTAATACAGAAAGGAGAAACAAAGGATAAAAGGAGTTTTGTAGCTTGGAATGTAGGAGTGACACTCCTAATACGGTTTTTCCTAGTATACTTAAAGTATGAGAAACAAGTTGTGCCATAAAACTGTACTAAAAAGTTATAAAATAGTTGACAAATAAAGATAAAGAAAGAAGGACATACCAGATATATCTGACAGTTTTTAAAACCAGAGGTTTTTATATGCCTTTGTGAAATAAAGAATACTAGTATGTGTGAAAAACACACAAAGAAAGAAGAGTATAACTCTCCTGCTACATTTTCCCTGTCATCAGCGACAGTGAAACATGAAGAGTGACTCCTGTTTTTAGGGTTTTTATTTGACTCTAACTATTTGAGGCTGAAACGTAAATGAAACCCAAGGGAATTGTAGGAGTCTTTCTAATAAGTCATAGACTTACTGTGGTACCCAGAAGCAGCTAAGTAATTTGCAGGACCTAGTGCAAAATGAAAACAAGAGCTCCTTGTTAAAAAATTATGATGAATTTAAAAATGACGCTGGCAGAGCTTTAAATCAATGGTGCAACCCTTTGAGAGCAGAGTGACTGTGCAGGATATATATCTGTGACACTGACCACATACATACCATAGTGATAAGCAACCTGTAAGTAAACTGGACAGAAATCCCAGCGTGAAAAAATTGACACAGCACTTTGATCTTAAGTTATCCTTGCATAATAACTCAGCATAATGTATCAATTTGTTAAATGAATAAAACTGGGTCATGATACAATCATAAAGAAACGTGTCAAGAACACTCCATGCATTTATGATTTTAAAGGGAGAGCACAAAGGCAACCCTATACTCCTAACTCTCCTGTACATGCCTCAAACTGATTAGATAACATCTGCATTCATCGTCCCCTAGATATGAGTATTATTACCCACATACATTCTTGGAATTATATCTCAAAAGGTATGTTCTTAGTACTCCGACATCAGAATCTTGGTGCTTGGAATTTTTTCAGATTTTTTGGGCTTTACTTCAAACTTAGAGAAATAAGATCCCTGGGGCTGTGTCTGAAAAAACTAAACTTTACACACATTTCTCTGGTGACATTTATCTATATAAAAGAAACCACATATCTGGGGACCCAGGAAAATGACCAGGAGAAAAACAAAGCAAAATGAAAGGACTCTTAGTCCTGATGAAGTATCTGAGTTACCCACTGTAGTAGTCTGCTAGGGCTGCCATAACAAAATACCACAGATGGGTGGCTCAAAGAACAGAAAGTTATTTTCTCATAGTCCTGAAGGCTAGAAGTCCAAGATCAAGGTGTCAACAGATTTGGTTTCTCCCAAGGCTACTCTCCTTGGCTTGCAACAGCCGTTTTCTCTCTGTGTCCTCACATGTTCTTCCCTCTGTGTACAAGTATGCCTCAGAGAGGTGTCTCTGTTATGTATTCAAATTTCCTCTTTCTATAAGGTTACCAGTGACATTGGATAAGGGCTTACTTTAATGGCCTCATTTTAATTTAATAACCTCTTCCTAGCCCCTCTGTCCAAATATGGTTATATTCTGAGGGTCCTGGGAATTAGGGCTTCAACATATGGATTTTGGGAGGACATAAATCAGTCCATAACACCGCGGCACCCCAATATCTATAGTCTTGTCAGATTAGAAAAACTTGACCCTTCCCTACTTTGTTGATATCATCCTTCTTTAGATTTCTGCTCTTATCTGGTATTCAGATCTTTTTGACATTGGATTCAAGCTTGTTGATCCTAGATCTTTTTATGAAGCTATTCTAGGGTTGAACATGTCTGTTTTCAAAACTCTGATGCCTTTGCTCTAGCATAAGAATAGTAATAGTGATACCAAGAACTTCTTTGTAAACAATGTATGCCTGTTGGGACTGAGTGGGCAGAAAAGTTCTAAGAAAATGTTTGGTCATGTTTTTTCCAATCGACATTATTACTTTAATTCTCTCGAATAATATTGTAGTCCAGACTCCACTGATCTGTATTTTCCTTTGCTTGGTTAAAACCTCAACTTCCCGTAGCCTAGTAACCTATAATACACTCCTGACTTTTGCTCTCTTTTGCTTTTGGACTTAATCGAAACATCTCTGTTAAGTATCTAACTCCTGTTGGCTAGCTTTCATGCTGAATTTCAGTCTGGTTTTACATGTCCAAGTGATGTGACCTTGGAAAATTTACTAACGTCCCTATTTTCTCTCTAAAATAAGAGTGTATACTGTTAAGATCTTTCTGCAGCCTATTTTCTTGATAAACTCCAGACTGCAGAAGGTACTTTTCACAAACTTATCCTTAGGGTGGCTTCTCCTAGAACTGAGAATGCTTACCAAATCTTGTAAGTACATTTTCCTGGACATAGACCATCTTTTAAAAGAAACAATGATAATTAACTAATATTCATGCACCGTCTATCTCTTCTCACATGCAATGCTCCCTGTTTCTCTTCTCCTACTTTAACTACTTAATTGTTTTAATGTACAAAATTTCTGTTAAATGTTAGAAATCTAGAACAGTCTTATTTTTCCTAATGTCTCTTCTGGTCTTGTAGATGTAAAACTTTCCATTTTCTTTGCTGCTGTCTGGTATTCTTATACCAGGACCCCTAAAAACTATGGAGATTACGTCCTCCACTTCCCCTAAAATAGACTAGGCACTCTCACTTCTTGGACCAAAAGACTTTGGCAAGGCTACTGAATGCCAGAGGTCTTTGTCACCTACTCTTTTCAAGTTTCTTCTATCCAGAGTCTGAAGTAAATCCTCCTCTACATCTGTGCTTTGCCTTGTTTCATTTGAGTACTGAAAAAGATTAATCAATTAACTTTTAATTAATTAATTATTTAATGCCATTTGGCCTGCTGATATTATTTATGATTTCTTCTTCCTTTCTTTTATCTCCTAGAATTCTTTAACTCAGTATAAGGTAAGATACAGCATGTGAGAGATCTGATTCTTTATCTCTCAGCTTCTTTAGAAATCACTGGGAGCACATGATTTTCTAATATACCTCATGGTTAATATCTGATTTTATGCATGCTCATTTAGCATGGAATTATTAGTACCAAATATTTGAACTTGGGTAGAATTTCACCGAGAAAACTCAAGAGCTACTGTGACCAATTTGGGAAACATCTGGTATCAATAAGATTCATGCCTTAGGAAAAATAAAAATAAATAAATAAATACTATATATTTATAAATAATATATGAGGATATTTTTATCTGTCTGAAAGACTCTGTTTACTATGAGAACCCTTCCTTCTCCCCTGTTCTACTATATACTTCCTAGATTAATAAACAATGGCTTTTGAATCTGGCTTGATAACATTGTTAAAGCTGTAGGTCATTGTTTAACCTAGCTGTAATGAATTGTTTCTGTCTCTCTGTTTCTCTGTCTTTCTGTATCTTTTCTCCCCCTCCGTCTATATCTATATTTTTATATCTGTATCTCTTTATCTTCCTATTCTTCATCTCTAGTTCCTTTTATATTTATTAGGAAAGTTTGAAAATAAATAAAGCACTGCCAGGTTTTTTTTGTTCTTTTTTTATGCTAGAAACTGTAGCGATAGAATGCTGAGACTTTCTAAAGGGAATAAAAACAGTTTTTCTTTCTTGAGCTTTAAAAATGTTAGCTCTGCAAGAAATTATTTCTGCTAAATTTCAACTAAGAAATATAATTAAGTAATATCTTTGTTTACTAGTTAAAATAAGAAGAGATCTAGTTCCAAGATAAAAGGATAAGAAGATATTTTAAACACTATTTTTAAAGTTTAAGAAATTAAACACAGGAGTTTATAAATTAGAACATTTTTATATAATAACCATGGTAAATATATGAATATTAAAATTTAAAGTGAAATAGTGATTTTGATTTAAAGACTATTCTTTGTCATTTCAGTCATTTAATTGTGTAAAACTGAAGCTAACACAGTATTCTAGGTTGTGAAAGACTAAGGTTAAACTCTTCTTGATTTAAACTTTATAATTATTTATGTTTTATGAGTCATTTAAATTATTGTTTTAACAAATTAAGATTACAAAATATAAAATCGTGTTTAAGTAAATGAATTTGTAATTTACAGATCTTTTATTAACTTTAAGACCATGACAAATTTTAAATTTAGTAAATCAGTAAAGAATATTGTGGTAATATTTTTGATATAAAACTTTGGTCACTAAAATTAGCTTTTATGCATTTTTAAATGGCTAGGGATCAGCAGGTGTATAATGACTTCAGAGAATGTTGATTATGGAGGCGTTTAGCCATTTTTAACTTTATAAAGGTGATATGAAATGTGTGTTCATGAATAAACACAGCTACATAGTTCTTGATCTCCTCCTGCCTTCTAATTTCTTTGTATCAAAAGGAAACAAAAGTTAATTCTGTTGTTAAGGTTGATATTAATACAACTGAAAATATACCAGGTATAATAATTTCAGAAAGATATGAATATTCATACAAGTAAATGAATGTGGTATGGTAGTTTATTTAGAGAATTGTTATGCTTAAGATTATAAATTTAAATACAATATATATTGTTTTATTTACTATTTTGATAGATTAAGTTTAAAGCTGAATGTATGAGCTTTTATCTATTCATGTGAAAGTAAATATATTTGTATATGTCTAGCCATATTTGTAGTTATATTGAGATTAATTTAAAAAGCTTATGAATAGTAAAAATGAAATTTAAAAAGCAATCTTAAAATATTTAACCAATTACCTGCATATTAGTGGGTTCATTCACAAGAAAAGTGTATTAATAATTTTCCTCTAAATTTTTACATGTGTGATATATAAAATAGGAAAAAAATAATTTGGATTTTTCTTCTGTGAGACAGTCAAGTTATTCTGTACCACAAAAGTTCTTGTTATCAAAGTATTTTGTTAATTCTATTTCTGGCAATCTTTAATATCGTTTTTGCATTTCTCTGTTTTTGAAAAACGTTAAATTCCTAATAATAAGTTTTAATTATAATTTTGTTTTCAAACACTGCCTATAACTATTTTTTAATCTTGAAAAATTATGATTTATTTTCAAGTATTTTCTCCCCTCTCAGTTCTTTCCTTTCTCAAACCCAGTCATCAAATTTAGAATCACAAAACTGGCAAAACATTCTTTATGTCTCAGACTATCTTTAAGTTGCCTAAAATGGCATCAGATAATCCCAGTATTTGTTCGTGTTTTAAAAAAAGAAAAACAAAAATAGTACAATTGATCTTGGCATTCTCTAAATGTTAATCATCTAAAAGCTGTTATAAATGATCTTTTATTTACCAAACTTAGAATAGAAAAAAAAATCAGATGTATCAAAAGAGAGGTTCTGTCTTTATAGATTTACTGTGTAACCTATGTAGTATTATGTATTATAGCCTAAAGGCTGTATGCTTTTTAGGTTAAGAAAAACACTTGCAAGAGTTATTCTAAAGACTGCCTACCATTTGATTTTCTTTCTAGGTTTCAAAAACTTGTCAATCAGGGAGAGTCAGGTAGCCATCCCTGCATGCTTTTGGTCCTGGAGATTGGCCAGGGTCCTTGCTGTTCATAAATAGTCTTATTTCTATTGCAATCATGGACTGTATACTTAATGTGCATTATACAGCAGGAGAGGGCTTTATACTCTTTTATTCTGATAACATTTGTTCACAAAATATATCAACAGTAATTATTCTAGGCCTGATGGCCCTGGCTTTTTCTCCACTTTGCAGTCCTTTGACATCAAGTGGCTACCAGTGGTTGTTTCATGCAGACACTGACACTGAAAAGGACCCGTGAACTTGAAAGTACATTTTCAGTCACTGTGATAGAATTCCCCCGATGTATATACTACCATTTCCCTTTTTAACAACAGTTAAAAGCTGCTTGGAAATGGTAATGTGAAATATGAATAAACATTTTTCCTATAAAAAGCTTAATCACACCAAACCCTCTGCAAGACACCTATCAAGCAGGTAGATAAAAGTCAATTTTGACTTTTTATTTATTAATTGGAAATGATGACTCAATTTAGAAATCTATAGTATTTTTTAAAAACTGATTATTAATCTTTTTAAACCTTTGCACTGGGATGAACCACTGCTCATTCAGTCACTAGAGATTTAAAGGTCAGAGTTGCTGTTTATATTTAGCTCCCAAGAGTTGAACCATTTCACTCTTTTTTCCTGTAATTTTAACTGTTGTAATTATGTGTTCCTACTGAATAAAAGGCAGAGTGGAGTTTTCAACAGATCAGGTACTCATCGTTACTAGTACAGCACTCTAAGTGAAGAGTGTTTTGGTGTGTTTTATTTTATCATTTAGCTGTTTGTTTATTGTGCATGTGTGCATGTGTCTGTGTTTTCCCTGAGGGATCGTTCAGCAATTCAGCATATCTGTGTTTCTTACTCGTTATTTTTCCCTCCTTACTTCCTTTCTCCATTTCCATTCCATTGACTGAGATAAGAAATTAACATATACAACATATTTGGCTGTTATTTCATCAATGGAAAATTCCCACTGTGTGATTTAAATTTTAAAGATACCAAGATATCTTTAATTTAAAGGTATTTTTGTTTTGTTTTGTTTTTGGAGAAACTCCCATTCTGGAAATCCACTTGATCTAGATGGAAGAGATTTTTCTTAAGATTGGAAGCCTTTGCCAATCTGAGAAAAGCACATAACATCAAAGAAAAGCCTGATTTGAGTGAACAATATGGTGCAATAAGAAAATCAGAAATGTAAATGCTTAGGCTCTGCATTTAAGACAAGGCAACAATAAAGCCTATGGCTTGTTTTAAACACCATCAGTCTGCAAACTGCGCTTGTGTATTTTCCACTGGTATCCCACTTTCTCCCTTAATTTCCTTTTGTGTCTGTCTTCTACTTCCAGCACTTGGATATGTTGGTTGATTGTGATAGGCTTTGAACTCTGCCATACTGTACCCAGATTCTTAAATTCTTCATCCTCCAAGAGGAAGACACAAAGTAATCAGCAAACCAAATAAGAGATGAAAGAGAAGTATCATCTATTTAAAATGGCCCAAGGAGAATTTATTTTTTAAGCATTAAATCTGTCCTTAGGTACTGTCAGCTTCAAATCCTGACTCCCCCTGCTCCCCCAGCACATACTATCTATTTTTGGCTCTTTCAAACGCCCTCACACTGTGGGGGTTCTGACATATTGAAATGAAATTTAATGAAATTAATATTTTGCACTTTTTCCCTGATGTACCACAGAATGACAGCCCCAGATGGATATATGAGTTGTGCACTAAAAGTTTGTAAGTTAGCTGTTTTGAACTTGAAACATGTTTGCCTACTGAGGGGAGAAAGAAAAGTTCAATAAAGTGCTTAGAACTCTGGGCGATCTCATCAGAGCAAAATGTAACTGAAGATGAAGCCGCTCTGTTATTTCAGTTTGGTGCTTCCTACAATTACCTGAGCATCAGAATTTACCGTTAAAGCTTACTTAAGCAAAAGTTCTGGACTACCATTCCATCCTTGTTACTCAAAATCCAACTCAGTATATCTACAGAATGGTTTGGTATAACTTGGATTTTATGTACTATATACTTCCAAAGAGACTTAATATTTTAATGTAAAATATATTGTACATAAGAAGGAGAGCGTAGTATTGTATGTAGAGTTAAAAGCAGGATAAAATGAACATCTTTGTACTTACCACTCAGTTTAAGAAAAAGAGCGTTATTAATTTCTTGGCAATTCCATATACAGCTGTCCTCATCCTGTCCTTTCCCTTCATGTCCCAAAAGAACACCAGTCTGGATTTTGTCATAAACTTTCCTTTGCTTTTCTTGGTAGTATACATCAACCATATATGTATCCATTTAGATAAATGGATAGATAAGAATTTTTGCCTTTTTTGAAAATTATGCAAATGGAAACATACTTCAAGTGCTTTTCTGTGACTGGATTCTTACAGATAGCATTGTGTTTTTGAGGTGAGCAAAACTTATGAGTTGCAATTCATTCATATTCAATGCCACGAATTATTCTACTCTATATATCAAAATGTAGTCATTCTATTCTATTGTAAACAGCCATTTCGGCATATTGCATTTGAATCCAGAAGCCTTTGCTGAACTCTTTTTTCAAATCTTTTACTTAATCAAATCTTTTACTTAAACTCTTTTTTCAAATCTTTTACATTAAGTAAAATGTAAAGTTATTTATGCTGATAAAATAGACAATTTTATCAGCAATTTATGGCAGTTCAACTTTTACTTTGGAATTTTTTCATTGATTTTTCCCTTGTCTTACTGTAATTTGTTTACTCCAGGTTTTCTAGAAAGCAGAGCAGAGGCAGTAAGTACATGCTAATACTTGATGGAAGGGGGATGCAATCCTAAAAGTGAAGGAGAAGAGAAGTGAGGATGGAAGATAATTACAAGATAGTTTGTTACCTAGCTGTTAACAACATTGAAACAAACAAACAAGAAAACATCAGACTACTGTAGCATATAGGATGTCTCTGGAGATACAGATAACCTGGGCATCTTAAAGCACTTGGTCAACAGAAGGGAGAAAGCAGCATTTATCTGCCATCTCCACGCCTTCCAGTGTCTATCATGTTGTCCCACAGGGCGTTAACTCCGCCAGACTTTTGAGCTGTGTTATCAGACACATTCTGGAAGCCTTGGGGAAACCAGATCCTGTGTCATATGAGTGTAGATAGCAAGGGGAGCTAGGAATTCTAGGGATCCTGCCAGTTTAATCCTGGGTTTAAGCCCCTATAGCTTCTGCCACAAGGCAGGCACGATGTAAGTCTCAGCCTGGGAAGGACAGTGGCAGCCAATGGAATTAAAAGACAAGACAATGACAGTGATCCACTGAGCAAGTAGTGAGGATAGGAAAGTGACATGGGGATGGGAAGAAGACAGATGAGACTGAGTGATTTCTGTACCAATTGTAGTGAAACATACCTCTAGTACAATTTTGAAACAAGAATCACAGTGATTCCAAATACCCATTTATTTTCTTTGACCTTTGGGAAAGGGTTTGAACCTCTGCTGTATGTGTTTTGTTTGTTTTTGCCTTTAAATTAAGGAAATTCCCATGTATTTATATTTGCTATAGTTTTTAAAATCATGAAAGAATGTTGAATCATGTCAAATGTGTCTTAAAATCTATTTAGATAATTGTATGATTTTTCTCCTTTTAACAGATGTGATACAGTTAAAAAGTAGTATCTTTTTATTATTTTCCTTTAGATTAATGAATTTTATTTACTAGTATTTTATTTTAAATTGTTCACCCTTTTCTTCATATTGTGCCAGCACTTTGGTTTCACTGACTTTACTGATAGAACCTTGATGGTCATTCCTCAGGTGTTTGAGCACTAAGTTTTCCTGACTTTGTTGGACTCAGCCCAACATAACTGTTCCTTTCAAGTAAATATGAGTCATTTACATCCTGCAAATTTACTGTTTCTCGTAGAGAATTATATCACAACAGCCCCAGCCTATTTTTTTAAGCTCTTTGTTCACGTGACTGGTCCCTTTGACTTGATTACAAACTCATGAGATACACAGAATGTGGCACAAAAAGCAGGCACTTCATTTATTTAAATAAAAGAATAAACAAATTTTTGGTGCAAAAAGAAATTTGAAACTATATTTGAGCATACTCAAAGGCCTGAGGAAAGAATTAGCTAAGTATTAGATGAAAGCTCTAATTTGGTATTTCTTTAAAGGAACGAGATGGTGGCTTCTGTGTTGTAAATGCAAGAATAAAATAGCAGCTGGAGATGCTGCCTATGGCATAATTCTCAGGTTGGCAAAGCTTATCATTAAGAGTTGTAAGCATAAAAGTTGGAATCACTTTGTCCATTTCTCACATTACTTTGTCCTTATAGTCTGTCACTATATATCTTTATGCAGTATTCACAGTAGATATAGTAAGACATAGATGTCAGTATTGGGAAAGAAAGAAATTGAAAAGAAAGAAACCAAATCAGAGAGAACTCCTTTGATACTGAGTATCAGGAGCAAACCCTCTCTGATAGCCTTTCCACACAAGGAATCTATGAACAAAGAGAGGCAGAGATGGGGTTGGTCATACCTTTTGGCTCACTCCTACTGAATCTTTTTTTTTTCTTCATTATGTATCTCTGTGTGTGGGTGTGTTTGTGTTAATTATACAAAACAACAACTAAAAGTATAATTTCAAAAATATTTGGAAAAAAGTTATTAGCCTATCTAAACATACAAGAGTTCAACTTATTGCCAATAGGTGTTAGACACATTTACCTTTAACTGTGGTCATATAAAAACATGTGTCAGGGAAAACACTGCTGTCATGATGTGACCCTCTTTCTAGAATGGAAAAAACATTCAGGAGAAAAATGTAAAATGGAAATGTTAATATGTAAAACCATCAGTGAATAAAGAAGTCATCTGGAAAAAAATAGAACTGAATGATAATGAAACAGAAGGAAGAAAGAGAAATACAAAATCAGCTTTAAAAGATTACCTTAATATTAACAGAGAGCTATTAGAAAGAAGCCATTTAAAAATCATATCGTAGAGTATATTGACCCGTTTTGCTAACTCTATTTGGTATAGATAAATATTTTAAAATTTAATGAAGTGGGTTTATTTTGTAGCAGTTCTCTTTTTGTCTTCCGTATTTAGTTTTTAAATAAAAGAATTTGGATTATTTATATTGTACTGACATCTGGTGGACCTTGGCCTTGATACAGCTAGAAAAAAGCAATGATGGGAAACATCCATCAAGGTTCATTGAACAAATCTATGGCAGCCTTCAAGTTATACACTAAATCAAACAGGGGTGAGAACATTATTTAAGGCTCTATCAGCATCCACTCACTTCATTTAAAGGGAAAAACTGAACAGCTCTTGGCCACACAGTGAAGCCGCATTATTACCTTGCACTTCTCTAATACTGTCTGTCTCTGTGAAGTCCAAAAGTTATGGTATTTAGGACACTATCATATAAGAAGGCTGATACCTTCTTATTTCTTGAATCCCAGGAACTTTTCATGATGATGTCCCTTCTGCTCCAGAAAACTAGGAGTATACATACACACACACACATGCACATATGTATGAAAAAAATATATATGTATATATAAACTATTGCCAAACTATTTGAAAGCAATTCAAATGAGTGGCAAATGAAGGGATATTTACAAGGTTCAAAATGAGCTGATTGTCTTGGATCCAGTTTGGTTTTGTTCACTTGACAAAATTTAGCCTGGATTCACAGGCTTTATCTGCTTTGAAACAGTGCAGAAAGGCAACCTGAGAAAATGGGGACTTGCGGGTAAAAGAACATTTTTTAAAGTAATTTTTTAGCTAGCCAAATGTTACATGAGGAAATGGCTTTCCTGCAAACAAAAATTTTCACCCTGTTTTCCTTCAGTCATATTCCCGGGATCTACCTAGCATACCCATTAGAACTAGAAGGAGATAAAATCAAGGAAATTCATTCCAAAAGCTGTTAGATTTAAGAAAGCCTTATATTCTGTTTCACTCCAAAGGATTTCTTCTGCTGCTTACAAACCATTGAGGAAGAAAAAAAGCATAATTTTTACATGATAAATTATAATCATGCTATATGCTTTTTCAATGCTATTATTAGTATTCCATTATAATTGAATTACTAGTTCAAGATACTACTGTCAAAATTATGCATGAGAAACCTGTCTGTGCGTTTTATTCTGGGTCTGATTCAATGGTCCCACACTCTCGCTTGTGTGGAATGGAGTTGATATCCTGACTGTACATTAAGTTTTTGAACACCCATAGTTACTTAGAACAAGAGCATAATTATCATTAACTCCATCCCAGAAAATATATAATTACTTAATTAAAAGGTTGTTTAGCAAGGTATATATCACAAAATTGACAAGTAAATACATATTGCAATGTCATTTAATCTTAAGAATTCCAAATAATTTTGAAAATGAAATTTCTGGGTACTTGTCTAGTAAGTCTTCAGCAGGACACAGATATAATCCACAATGATGAGAGAAAGGGAATCAGTAGTACCATATCCTCAGGAGATTTATGGAGGATATGGTTAATTTAATTGAGTGAACATACTTAAGTGGGGATTAAGACAGTAGAATTATCACTGTAAAGTGTTATAAATTAAGCATTTCTGCATATATATACACATTATGTGTATACATATTAATAGTTGAGCTATATATGAATATCAGTGTAGGATAGCACATACATAAACCCTGCACTTGGAAATTGCTTGGTTAATTTCATTAATAGAAAAAGCCACTTTGGGCTAACTAATGAAGTTTGAGACTATAGGTTGATTGCATTAATCATTTGACCGCATTTGAAGCATTGCCATTTGCTTCATCATTATATTTTTGTTGCTACAATTTTGTATATTAATACACTAATGTAAACTCTATAGTTTTCTTTTATCTCATATCTTTGAATCAGTTCAAAACTACAGTGCTATTTGTCTTTCCTGATATGGCCGTTTCATTGTTTTATTGCCCATCCTAATACTTCTAGATATAATTGTGATAGTTCTTTTCCTTCTCGTTTATATTATTCACTTTTATAAAGCTTTCTGGCTTCTATGTTCAAATATACAATGTTGAGATGTTATGAACAATGTTGGTCTTAGGAAAACAGAATGTTTTTTAAAAGCCATTCCAGGACACCAAACATGTTAGTGAGAGATAAAAGGCACTCATAACTATGATTGTTTAGTTCTTCTTAAACAAACAAGCAAACTATATATACTCTTGTCAGATTGTTGTGTTTGTTAAGACCGAAGACAAGAATTCATAGTAGTATATATTAAGAAGAAAAATCAATCATCATTTATTCTTACAGTAAGATTTTACTTAGGGAAAAAAATGAGTGCTAACTGCATTGTTGTCCCTCTGAATAGTCATATTTATTACCCAAATTATACTAGGTAGTTACACTAGGTTAAAGCATCCATATTAACCTGCATCAATGACTCTATCCTAATAAACTGTCTAAAATCTATGTGGATTGGACTAAGAGCCTTTACTATGAAGGACTACATATCGCTGAAATAATTATTTTTTGGAGGCTCATAGTACATAAAGTCCCATTTTACAATTAAAGAATTTGAAACTTAGTGAAATGAGTTGTCTCAGGGCATACAGACAGTGATAGAGTGACTTCAAGAATACGGTTGGAATATCTTGAGTGTTTTAACTATAGGTTCCTTCATATCAGTAATTCTTCTTTAAGCACGTATATCTGAGGAACAAGTATCACGATCACTAAAGGAAATTTACTGAAAAAATAGGCTTGGGTTCAACAGTGAACAAGCACTTTAGCAAAACAAACAAATAAGGGACAATAATTATAGATTGTGTTCGGTTGCATTAAGTCAAGGATTCTTATGTCCCTGCCCGTTTTTAAAAGTAAGAATTGATTTATAGGCAGAAGTAGATTAAGAGAGGGTATAGATATATAGGAGACAAGTGAAAGAATGATTTGAAATGTCAAATTATAATCACTAGTTTTGACCACACTCCAGTCACAGTGGGCATAAATTAAGCTGTGTGACAAATGAAAACAGAAAGATTTGATAGTTATCAGATAATTGCCAAGATTTTTCTCAGTCATGCTTTATACTGAAGCATGTATGGTATTGAACATCAATGCTATTAAATCCTCAGCAGGAAAAGCACTTTCCCTAAACTGCATCTAATACAATGTTTGACCACCATAGCTAGAACATAATGTCACAATACCATCACCCAGTGAACTATAAAGGTAGCTATCCAGCCACATGATCCAACTAATGGCTAAACCAATAAGCCAGGTTGCAAGGTTATGATGTTCAGTGTGAATTATCCAGTTTTGCTTTACTAGGAAGGAGATATTTTTCCTTCTACCAGGTAGCTAGAGCCTGTTTCCTAAAATAAAATAAATACATTATAAAAATATATATTCAATAATCAGTTTTGCATTCCTATTTGTAGCCAGCACACATACGGCATCCAGACTACCACCACTTGATCTTTATATATTCATATTTGTGTTAGTACATGATCTGAATTTTTTTTAAGATGAGCCTAAATCCATTATAGTGGGGATAGCTAGCTAGCTCCCTGAGGTGTTAAGATGGAAGAATGCAGTGAGAGGCATCAGGACTATCTGTGAAATCCATTTTTAAACCTTGCAGCTGTGTTTATGTGAATGTCTGATCACTAAGATAGGACATTGAAATAAGTAACTATGATGAACCAATTTAAAGCCAAGATAGGTATTCAGATCAAATGATTTGCATTTATTTGGATCATACAAATAAAAAATATTTTCCACCATAGGCAAGATAAAATATTCTCTTACATTTTTCTAAATATTCAAGTACAGTGCAAAAGTTTGCCTAATTGACAGGAGAAGGAAATTACCCTGGATTTAATCATAGGCTTATCTTTGCCATCTTGGACAATTAATATAACATTTCTGAAACTTGGTTTTCTCCTTTGTTAAATAGAAAGTACTTATTGACCTACCTTCCAGGTATTGCCAATAACCAAATATAGCAATAGCATTAGTTATCTATTGTTGCATAGCAAGTTACCACAAACTTAGTGGCTTAAAGCAACACACACATGTATTAACTCACAGTTTCTGTGCATCAGGAATGCAGGCGTTACTAAGCTGGATCCTCTGCCTCAGAGTCTGTTTCAAGACTGCAAGCAGAGTGACACAGGGCTGAGATCTCATTTGAAAGTTCAAATGGGGAAGAATCTGCATCCAAACTGACATGGTTATTTGCAGGATTTAATTCCTTGCAGACTGTTGAACTGAGAGCCTTGCCACTTGTTGACTGAAAGCCACTCTCAACTTCTTGACATGTGGGCCTCTCCATATGGCAGCTTGCTTTATCAAAGGCAGCAAGGAAGAGACTATGTTAGTAAGACAGAAGTTGTAACTTTTGCAGCCTAATCAGAGAAGTAACATCCCATCACCTTGGCTCTAACATATTAGTTAGCAGCAAGTTTCTAGGCAAGCCAGAATAGGAGGCTGGGATCATGGGGCCTGTCTTCTAGTTCTGTTCACCATAAGAATCTAGGTGAAAGTACTGGATAAGGTTTTAAGAATTCAAAATACAAAATTTTTAAACTGTATTTCTGAAAAGTAAAATTGTCTTTACTCAAGTAAAACATCTCTAAATACTCAGATTTTCTGGTAGTTCCACTAATAAAATTACTTTTATTATTAATATTATTAATAATAAATTATATTTTATAAATATATATTATAAATTACATATTTTATAATATTATAAAAATAAATTAAATTATTAATATGCACATTTTGATCTTCCTATTTAAGTACTTCAGTATGTTGACCTTGGGGTCAAATATGGGCTGAATCTTTGACTCTATCACTTACCAAAGGTGTAGTCCCTTGCAAGTTACTAGACTCTAAGTCTTTGACTTCTCATCTGTAATATTTCACTGTGGGTGTTTTCATTATCAAATGAGACTTTTTAAGCATTAAGAACTATATTTAAATGTTTTATCATATTTTTAGTAATAGTGATATTATAGTTAATGTTACTGCTGCTGCTATTATCTTCCATGCTTGTCACCATAGATTAGGATTGATGATAGCAAAAACAAAACAAAAAAACAAAAAAAACTAAAAAAAAAAATCATTTGCATTTCTTAACTTTGATTCTCTTTCTGCTTTCACATTTAGTGACACTTTGGCATTTAATATGAAAGTGAAGAATAATATAATGCATTTCATATTTCTGAAATTTGAACTGGTACTGAGTATGGAAGTAATGCTTCCTGTTAGAGGAGCCTATCACAGGCCATTTTATTATAAGCCAGAACTGCTAACTGAGAGTAGACTAGAGTGAGTTCACCTGCTCCCAGCCAACCCTCACTATCCTTCAAGGCTGAGCCAAGCCAAACCTCCTTTAGATATTCATGAATAGTCTAGCCCTCAGTGACCTCCTTTCTCTATGATTTTTAAGTGTCCTCATAGCCTGTTCTATACAGTTTGATACCTAAATATGTAATGTATCTTTCTTCTCCAGATAAAGAGCAAACTATTTGAATGTATATCCATGCCTATTTTACCCTTATAATTTTCAACACTACTTAGCACAATGATAATAAAACTAAATACTCAATTGAATACTTACAGACTGTACTACTAAAATGCCTAAATGTAGCAAGTAATTAAAAACAAATCACAGTTCAAACTTGGCTTATTAAGAGTTAATTGAGTCATTTATCTGGAAAGTCCAGAGGTTGGGCAGGCTTCAGGGTTCATTGGTCTAGAAGACTTAATGATACTGTCAAAGACTTAGTTTTGCTTTCGCAGCATTTCTAGCAAGAATTCTAAAATTCACCTTGACATTACTGTGAAATGGAACATATAAATATGTGTGTGTGTGTGTGTGTGTGTGTATGATTTAATTCAATCTAGTTTCTTGCCTTGGAATTGGTATTAAGTACTTAACCTGGCACTGTCAATGGAACTTCCTGCAATAATGGAAATATTCTTTATCTGTGCTGTTCACTATGACAGCTAGTAAGCTACTAGCCACTGTGGCTGTTGAGCATGTGAAATGTTCCTAGTATCTTTTATTTTTATTTAACTTTAATCAATTTAAATTTTAATAGCTATGAGTAGCTAGTGGCTACTCTACTGCATAGTACAGGTCTAAAATATATAGGCTACTAGGGAGAAGGGTAAACATTCAAATAAAAAATCAGATACTATTTAGGAAAGTCTATAGGGAAAATGGATAATGGAGAGACAACCAATGATAGTAAGCTGACTGAAAATGGGTTATTTCAAAGAACTTGAAAATCAATTCATGATCAATTGGAAAGAACTAAGATATCAATTACCCTGTAGACTTATTATTCTGTAGCTAATGCTTCCAAAATAGGGAGATTATAAACATATACAAGTTACCTTTACTTCCATGGAAAAACCTGTATCTTAGTATCTACTCAGTCAAATGTAAATTAACCAAAATACAGGTTACTTAACCCCTGTTTAGTTAAGTAATTCTGGCATAGTAAAATACAGAAAATATTATTAATTATTTGGTAAATTTAAGAAATAAAATCAGGTCCCCACATTTTGACTTTCTAGGTTTATCTATGTTCATCAAATGATCCTGATAAATGTGAAATTGTCCTTTTGCTTTGTGCTATATTTTGAAAGTCCTGGTAATTATGTACTTCTTGAGGAGAAAAATTGTTTTGGTTTGTGTGCATATGTTCAATTTTTGTGCTGAATTTATTAGAAAATAAATGAGGTGTAAATTTGCCTTGGTGACAGTGGCTGTGAAAGGTAACTGAATTATTTGCCTGAGAACTATTAATGATTAAAAATGTGAGCCTTAATGTCCCATTAATGTAGTATTTAAATTGAACTCTTTATAAAATTTAAGCATGGCATCACATGGATTGGCAAGTTCAGGAGCAAAGGGGTCACTTGAAATTTAAACGGATGTGTGCTTGGCAGGCTGCACAATGCTTTTCCGGTGTATGTTGAATCTCTCTTTAATCTGCAAGTTCAAAAATATTCTACTAAAAATCGAGCATGAATCCCACAGTTTTGTGGAAATAAGTACAGTTTTAGTTTTGCGTCTTATAATGACTATAAGGTACACATGGGAAGAAGACAATGACACCCAGCCTTACCCTGGGTTTCTCCTGTCAATGAATTCAGTCACTGCTCTAGAGGCTCTGGGGGCAGCTTCTGCCCAAACACTCAGCTTCTTGTACTCAGAAATATTTGCACCACAGGGTTTTTACTCTCTAGACATCTTGATCAGAAGTACAAGTGATGACAGTGAGCATAGCTTGTAGAGCTGAATCAACACACACATTTTCTGGTTATATGAGATTGAAAAGATTTCAAAGTTAAGATTACGTCTGTTCCAGCTAAACTCTACCAGCCAGGTTCCCACAAACAAGATAAAGGGATATGGCTTAGATTTGCTATTTAAGTCCATTCTTTAAAAATCAATTTGAAATATATTAAAAGATCTGATGAAAGTATTTCCAACTGTTGAATGAAGACAAAAGGTATCATAGTGACAGTCTTCTGGCACACAGAGACAGGCAGTAGGTGTTTATTTAAAAAAAAAATTATTTTACCAAAGATTCAACCTCTGCTCCTTCGTAAGGGTGATCTTTAATAGTTCTTAATGTTATGAATTAGCTCATCCTCTACTAAGATTCAATTACTTCCATTAGTGTGCTCATCACTATGGAGAATAAAAGGAACTAAAAGCCAGGGTCCCTGACCTCTAGTTGCTTATTGTATTACTGGTGAGTCAAGACACTCAGTCATTTATTTTTTTTTAAATGTTCCCTACATTTTCATCAGCCTTTCAAAACATCCTCTATTTTCTCATCTTACTCAACAAGCAATGTAGAAAGATAGTCTCAGAATGTCTCAGCTGGGTTTTCAAATCCAGTACCTACCAGCCTCTGTAATCACAAAAGGACTACAATTTTACATGAGCAAAGGTTACAGATACTTTAAGAATTCCTAAACGGAGGAAAACATTGAGATAGAATAGTATGAAAGACTGAAGGTTTATGGAATTTTTGATCAGAAAATAGGTAGAAGTTCATATAGCAAATCCCTTATCATTCTGCATGTTAAGAAACTGAAGTTCAAAGAGAGTAAATATTAGGCTGCAAAATCACCCACTGAGTCAAAGCAGCCCCAGAACTAGACACTTGTCCCCTGTCACCCCATCCAATATTCATTTTAATACACTAGATTGCTTCAAGTGGCAGAAGCGTTTTTTTAACCAGGTCTAGGCAGTGATTGGTCTTTGGACTATCATATGTCAGAGTTAACAAGGAGTTGGTCTCTTACTCATATGTGGAGGAATACATTTTCCTCTGCCCCTGTATTGAAAATGGCCTTTGCTAAAGTGAACCAACTGAACTCTAACTTGGATGCCAGCTTGTGACCAATAGCATTTTTCCTCATTCTAGTGGATCAGCTGAAGCATGGAGTGCAATCAAATGCATAGTCTGAAGCTTGAACCTATGCCAGTTCACTGCTTCAACAGGTTTTAATTAACTGGTTTGTAAGCTCATTGAGGCAGAGGCTTGTATCACTTGCCCTCTTCATCTTTAAATCAGACACAGTGCTGACATATGTTAGGTACTTGCTAAATATGGGTTAAATGTAGTTTAATGAATCATCTATCTCATCCCCACAGTGATTTCAGATGAATTGCTTTGCCTTTGTGCTGTTTTCTTTGATACTTAATGTCATCATCTGGGATATGCACCAAAGATGCTATTCAGAATAAAAGTTTCCAGGATTTTCACTGGGGCAGGATAAAAGCACAATCTATCATTATCTGGGTTTAAAGATATAACTGCTTATCTTTTATTACAAATGAAAAATTTGAGTCAAAGAAATTGTTTGAGTTTAGAGAAATTATGAAATAGCTGGAGATAAAAGGATTACACTGGTATCATTTGCCTTCTGATTTATCTGTACTACGTTAACCACATTTAAGCATGCTGCAATGCCAGACTTGATCCAGGCTCCAGAGAGAAACTCTTAGTAAATGTGTATTAATTCATTGAGACTACAGTGCAACATTATTTACCATGTCTATTGCAGAATAGATTTTGTTACTTCTGACTTTTACCCTCCTTCTTTTCATTCTTTTTATAACCAACAAATTCCTGGAAATTGTTTACCTCCTTGATAGCTTTTGAAAATGTGTATAGCTTTCAGTTAAACCCAATGGTTCTTTCTCCTTTGGGCCTTCCCCACTGATTACAGCTGAAGCTTTTCCCCCTTTTTTTTTCATGCTGTAGAATGTACTGGCTCATTCTACACAGTTTGCCCCTATGATTACAGTCCTAGATTATTAAGTAACTTTTCTAGTTGTATATGGCAAATTTTCCTCAACAACCTATAAGGCAATAACTCTAATTCTGCTTAAGCCTAAGGCAAGTTAAGTTATTGTTGATTATAGCTAGTTTTTTTTTTTAGGTATGACACTATGTTTACATAGAATTGTATTCTTTATGCAAATCATTTAGATTCTCTCAAGAAGTCATTTGTAGTTATTTTGTAGGACTCAAGACAATGTGGTAAAGTGAGAAGTAAACTAGATTGAAGGTGAAGAAACCCGATTTTTTAAATCTCTAATTGTAGTTGTGGCTTTGAACTTTGAACATCTGCTATTTATCTGAGAACACTCAGATAAAAAACAGTAGTAGGGACAAGTAAAAATTCATGACAAAATATGATGTTACACTATAGCAGAACATGTAAGAAATACCTGATGTTCTACTTAAGAACAGAACCAGAAGGAGATACCTGAACTAAGTCCTAAAAGGCACATAGAAAGGAACTGGGAAAATAATGGGAGGACAGAGTGTTTTGGCTGAAAGTATATATATTACCAAGGGCTTGGTGACATAAAAAACAAGGAAACTCTGCAGAGAACTGCATTTATTTGCATAACCAGATTGGCAAGGGGTTGTGGTAAAGAAAAAGGATATGAGATGAATCTGGAGTGGTTCACAGTACACTTGGGTAAAATACCAAATAAATATGATTTCATCTTATAGGTTACAAAAGAGTCATTAAATAATTTATAGTCTATTTAAATATTCTATTCTAAAGTCTATCTAAACTATTCTAATACTAATCTAATACAGGTGAGTTGATTTAGAGAAGAAGCAGTTGGAAGTGATTTGGAAACATAAAGGAATGACGGACTTCAGACTCCTCTCCAGAGCTGAGAAAGGAGGATTTCCTCACCAGCCTGTGACAAGTGCCTCTGTTACTCTAAAGTGAAGATATTACCCAGTCAGAAAGTTTACAAGCTCATCAAACTCTCTAGGTCTGTTTTCTCACTTGTGAGGTTGGGAGTCTGGATTAGATTTCTGATGCCTAGGAAGGATTTGATTTGCAGAAGTTGTTTTATTCCTCTACAGGCCTTAGACTATACTTTGAGAAATAAATGTACTGATCACATTTATGACTTATTTTATTCTCATTCCTTGGCAGTGATTAAAAGATGGATCACCACCGTATTCACTGGGTCCAAATTCAAACTGGCAGGAAAGAGGAAGCAGAGGACACATACTTTCCCTTTAAGAAAACCACGTAGAAATTGTAGGCATCACTTCTACACACCTCTTTGGCTAAGATCTCAGCCATACTGAGCCATACTATTCCTCAGTATGAGGAATGTTGGGAAATGCCATCTTTGGCTGACAGTAGGAGGGCCTGTATATTACTTGGCATTAACAGCAGCCTAAGCCATGAGTTTTTGGAACAAGAGTTTAATACTTTTCACCATTCCAAAGCCTATGCCCTAGATCAGGGTCAGTAAACTATGCCCCATGGGCTGAATCTGCCCAGCCTTCTATTTTGTAAACAGGATTGTTTTGCAACTCAGCCACCTATATTCTTTATGTATTTTCTAGAGTTGCTTTTCTTTATAGAGGTATAGTTGAGTAATTGCAACAAAGACTGTGTGATCCACTAAGCCTAAAATATTTACTATCTGGCCATTTATAGAGAAAATTGCCATCCTGTCCTAAACTACTGGGCAATAAATCTTGTTTATTCCCTGTGGTGTGCCTCCTCACACATATCTAGTCTCTACCCTCTACTATTCTGCACTTTGCCTTGAGTAGAGGAGTTTTCCTAGGCTCCCTCATAGTCCCCATTGCTATACTTGCCTTTGTTTCTAGTTTCCTGTAGGATCTGGCTAGAGGGATAAATTGGCAAGATCAGAGTGCTAGAGGAGAGACACGTGGAGATTCTTTTCCCCACTCCCGGAATATATTGTTAACCTACTTCTGAGTGTGTTTGTGTTTGACCACAAACACAAATACAACTCTTAGTTAAGCAGCTCTCCCTTCCATGTTTCCAGTCACCCAAGGTGCCAGTAACCGTATCACTCTTCCCTTCCTCAGACCTGGGGTTGTCATGCATTCCTGTTTCGCTAAACCTTAATGCATCACAACTTGGTTTCCTTCAACAGTTTTTCTTCATATTTTTCCATCTCTCTGGAATTCTGAATGACACAACCATGGCTCTCTAGAGCCTGACAATTCTTGTCTTTGTGTAAGATTACACGCATTGTCTTGAATTAAAATTATGATGAAAATAAGTAGAGAAACCTGGAATGCTTGAAGAAAAGCTATCAAGCTATCATGGGTGGTAGAGGCTGGCCCAGTTTAATCACATGCGTCCTCAAAAGTAGAAGAGGAAGGTAGAAGATTTGGTCAGAGAGAAGCAACAGTAGAAAGAAGAAACAGAATAGATTTGGAGTGTGGGAGGAATTTGAACTACCATTACCAGCTTCCAAGATGAAGGAAGGAGATTGTGTGGAATGGAACGTGGATATCTTCTAGAAGCTGGATAGATAACCAGGAAGATGGATAACCCCAGCAAGAAAATGGAGAACTCAATTCTACAACTGAAAGGAACTGAATTTTGTCAATAACATGAATGAACAAGGAAATGGATTCTCTGCTAGAGCCTTTAGGAAGACTGCAGGCTGCTGACACTTAGATTTTAGCCTGATAAAACCCATGTCAGACTCCTGACCTATAAAACTGTAAGATAATACATTTGTCTTGTTTTAAGTTGTTAACTTTATGGTAATTTGTTATAGCAGCAATCGAAAAGTGAAAAGTAATGTAGAATGAGTTCATTTCAACTGATTTTTTTATGAAACCTCCTCATAAAATTACAAATAAACAAAAGAAAACCATCAAGTTTGTTTTCTAGTTATTTTTCTAAGACCAAAAATTACACTTATAAAAGCAGATGAATACAGACATTAATTAAGGTTAAGTTCAAATCAAAGTGTTATTAAAATGGCCATGTGTGTGAAAAGTTACTGTAGACCACCAGGGACTAGCTCGGGTAATGGACAAAGGAAAGAAAAACAATATAATCAGTGGGGAATGGGGTAGGGTTGGTGGAAATTAGAGGATAGAATTAATGTAAAATTAGTACAAAGAGAAATTAGTGCAAAATGACTAGTGAAAGTAAATAAATTAGAAAGGATACTTTTAAAAGAATAAAGGAAAAGAGAAGGTAAAACAGAAGAATGAAGAAAGGAAGGAAAGATGAATGAATGAGTGGAAAGAAAATGAAAAGATAAAATATTGAAAGTGAAAGAGAGAGAACTAATGAAGAAATAAATTTTGTGAGACCCACCTACAAAAAATTCTTAATTCCAAGCATCCTTTATTTAGTAATTCCTATGTAGCCTCTGTAATCTTTCTTTTCTGAACTTACTCCTTTATCAAAAATGCAAGAGGCCAGCTGCCCTGAACCCTTTACTCCTTCATGCTGGCTCAATCTTTTTGTCTGCACTCCAAATTCTCCTTGCTTACTCGCCTCCAAATTACCACTTTATTATTACATCTTCCTTTGGTGGATTTAGGCTTTCCTTTTATTGCTGTATCACTTCACTTTGTTGCTCTTTCTTACTCATACGTTTTTGGAATAGAGAGATTTGTTCTCCTTCTGACAATAATCAAATCTGTGTTTTATTGAACTTCACTTTATTGCGCTTGGCAGAAACTGCATTTTTTTTTACAAACGGAAGGTTTGTGGCAACCCCGCATCCAGCAAGCCTACCTGTGCGATTTTTCCCACAGCATTTGCTCACTTTGTCTCTGTCTCACATTTTGGTTTTTCTCACAATGTTTTAAACTTTTAAATTATGATTATACTTGTTATGGTGACCTGGTGATCTGTGATCTTTGATATTAGTATTGTAATTGTTTGGGGGCACCACAAACCGCATCCACATAAGCTGGCAAACTTAATGAATAAATGTTGTGTGTGTTCTGACTAGTCCATCAACTATCCTCTCTCCCATCTCTCTCCCTCTCCTCAGGCCTCACTGTTTCCTGAGACAGCAATATTGAAACTGGGCCAACTAATAACCCTACAATGGCCTGTAAGTGTTGAAGTGAAAGAGTCAGTATCTCTCACTTTAAATCAAAAGCTAGAAATGATTAAGTTTAGTGAGTCAAAAGCCAAGCCAGGCTTCTTGCACCAGTTCGCCAGGCTATGAATACAAAGGAAAGGTTGAAGGAAGTTAAAAGTGCTATTCCAGTGAACACAGGAATACTAGGAAAGCAAAAAAGCCTCATTGTTGACAAGGGGAAGGTTGTAGTGGTCTGAATAGAAGATCAAAACAGCTACAACGTTCCCCTAAGGCAAAGCCTAATCCGAAGCAAAGCCCTAATGCTCTTCAATTCCATGAAGGCTGAGAGAGGTGAGGAAGCTACAGAAGAAAAGCCTGAAGACAGCAGAGGTTTAAGGAAAGAAGACATCTCCATAACATCAGAGTGCAAGACGTTATTAGCAAGTGCTGATGTAGAAACTGCAGCAGTTGGAAGATTTAGCTAAGATCATTCATGAAGGTGGCTACACTAAACAACAGACTTTCAGTGTAGATGAAACAGCCTTATATTAGAAGAAGATGACTTTTAGGGCTTTCATAGCTAGAAAGAAGGAGTCAATGCCTGGCTTCAAAGTTTCAAAAAACAGGCTGACTCTCTTGTTAGGGGCTAATGCAGCTGGTGGCTTTAAATTGAAGCCAATGTTTATTTACCACTTTGAAAATCCTAAGGCCCGTAAGAGTAATGCTAAATTAACTCTGACTGTGCTGTAAAAGTGGAGCAACAAAGCCGGGATGACAGCACATCTGTTTACAACATGGTTTACTGAATATATTAAGCCCACTGTTGAGATCTCCCAATCAGAAAAAAAAATTATTTAAAAATATTACTGGTCATTGACAACACATCTGGTCACCCAGGAACTCTGATGAAGATCTATAATAAATTAATGTTGTTTTCATGCCTGCTAATGTTGCCGAAAGATCGGCCCCCATCCCTGACGCGCCAAATAACCCAGAGACAAGGTCTTGGAGCTTAGAAGAAAAGCAATTTTATTGCTTTGCCAGGCAAAGGGGATTCACAGCAGGCTAGTGCCTTCAAAACTGTGAAACCACCTTGGGGATGGGATGGGGTGATTATATAGCCATAACCTCAAACAATAAAGCCCCGATAACAATCAACAGAATCATTTTCTCATCAGAAGACAGAGTGGTGTCATGATGCCCCCAGGTGACCAATTCTACAGAGGCTTGCGGTTAGATCTCTTTATCTCGTAAGCACTCAAGGTGTGGTCTTCTTGGTGATTCAAGCTATTTTGTAAGGTTAAAATTCTGTGACCTTCTCCCTGGAGATCAACTCAGAGACCAAGCATGATTATAGCTTTTGATTACTGAAATAAAGTAGAAACAGTAAAATCAATAGCTTTAGTTTTAACAGTGGGCCTGGAACTGTGAGTAGCAACCGGCCAGTCAGGCCGGTTCACCCTTTTAAGGGCAAGCATAAAAATAAACAATCTGTTAGCCTAAGTGTGGCCATTTTATTAATCCTTCTTCGCTAATACAACATCCATTCTGCAGCCCATGGGTCAAGGAGTAGTTTTGACTTTCTAGGCTTATTATTTAAGAAATGCATTTCATAAGGCTTTAGCTACCATAGATAGTGATTCTTCTGATGGATCTGGGTAAAATAAATTAAAAACCTGGAAAGGATTTGCTATTCTAGATGCCATTAAAAATATTTGTAATTCATGGAAAGAGTTCAAAATATAAACATTAACAGGAGTTTGGGAGTTGATTCCAACTCTCATAGATGACTTTGAAGGGTTCAAGACTTCAGTGAAGGAAGTAACTGCAAATATGATGGAAATAGCAAGAGACCTAGAATTAGAAGTGGAGCCTGATGATGTGCCTGAATTGCTGCAATGTCATGATAAAACTTGAATGGATGAGGAGTGGTGTCTTATGGATGAACAAAGAAAGTGGTTTGTTGAGATGGAACCTACTTTTGGTGAAGACTGTTGAAATGACAAAAGATTTATAATATTACATAAACATAGTCGATAAAGCAGTGACAGCTTTTAAGATGATTGACTTCAATTCTGAAAAAATTCTACTGCTGGTAAAATGATATCAAACAGTATTGCATGCTGCAAAGAAATTGTTCATGAAAGGAAGAGTCTGATCAATGTGGCAAACTTCATTGTTGTCTTATTTTAAGAAGTTGCCAAAGCTACACCAGTCCTTAGCAGTCATCATCATCATCAAGACAAAACCAGCACAAAGACTGTGACTTTCTGAAGACTCACATAATGATTAGCATTTTTAACAATAATGAATTTTTAAATTAATGTATGTGCTTGTTTTTTTTAGACATAATGCTATTTGCACACTTAATAGACTACAGTATAGTGCTGACATAATTTAATTTGCACTGGGAAGCCAAAAAATTTGTGTGACTTGCTTTATTGTGGTAGTCTGAAACTGAACCTGCAATATCTCCTAGGCATGCCTGTATCAGGCATAGATCCAAAACTACCACACGTCTGGACTTTGAAAGTGAAAGCCAGAGAAGAAGGCGAATGAGGGACACATGGGACATCAATTCTCTATGTGGACAGATGATTGCAGGTTGCTTCATTTCTTGAATTCCTACCTCTTGAAGCAATAAAACACTTATGAAATACACTGTTTGGAGAAAGAAGATAAATAACAGCAACTCATTTCAGTCAAGAGAGAAAATGCTGAGTGTATTGATGATTGGAGTTGAGTAAGTTGGTGGAGTATTAATATTGTGGGCAGTATTTTCAATTGGAATTAAGTTCAGGTTGAGTCTTCTTATTTAACAGATACTGTAAGACCAATAGACTCTAAGTAAAGAATTTAATAAGTAAAACTCTTCCTTGCTATCACTTTCTGCATGTGTCAGTAACTTAGAAAGCCATGCATAATTCGAGCGGATCCTATATAAACAGTTATTTGCATATTATGAGTAGTATAGCAATAGGTGATCCATTTCACACTCTAAATCATGATCAAGGAGGCTTGGAATTAAACAGCATTTTTTACCAGATCTTCATTTTATGCTGCCATTTCTTTGGACCTCTATTTAATTACATGTATATTTTGCACAAGTGAATCAAGCAGTCTGATTAAGTCTCTTGGGAAATTACTACCTTAAAACTTTAAAAAAACTTTCAGTATGAAATAGGATTGGCTTGCATTTTTTCTTTTTTTTTTTTATTGTGGCAAAATATACATAATAAAAATTACCATTTTAACCACTGTTAAGTGTATATAGTTCAGTGGCATTAAGTATATTCATGTTGTTGTGCAACCATCCCCACCATCCATCTCCAGAACTTTTTTATCTTCACAAACTGAAACTTTATACATATCAAACAATAACTCCCCATTCTCCAGTCCCACCAGCTCATGGTGACTAACATTCTAACTTTCTGTTTTTATGAATTTGACAACATTAGATACCTCATATAAGTAGAATCATACTGTATATGTCCTTTTGTCTCTGGGTTATTTCACTTAGCATAATGTCTGCAAGATTCATCTATGCTGTAGCATATGTAAGATGTTCTTTTTTTTTGTAAGGCTGAATAACATTCCATTGTGTGTATATACCACATTTTGTTTATCCATTTATCTGTTGATGGACATTTGAATAGTTTCCATATTTTGGCTATTGTCAGTAGTGCTTCTATGAACATAGATGTACAAATATGCATTCAAGTCCTCACTTTCAGTTATTTTAGGTATAGACACAGAATAGAATTACTGGATCATATAATAATTCCATATTTTATATTTTGAGTAACCACCATACTGTTTTCCACAGAGGGTGCACCGTATACATGTCCACCAGCAACGCACAAGTGTTCTAATGTCTCCACATCCTCACTGACACTATCTTTTGCTTTTCTGATAATAATCCCACTTGTTGTAATGTGGTATCTGACTGTGGTGTCAGGGTTGCATTCTTTAAGAGCATAAAGATATAAGATAAATTATATTTTCAAACTCAGAGTTCCTCTGTGGAATTAACAGCATGAGGGATGCAGACCACCTGGTGAGGTACAGAAAAAATAGATCCTAAGATCCAGTTGAAACTTTGCAAAAGATATTCATCTGGTGGTCAAGAATTACCTCTATGGTCTGCAGTTCCTTAAATACTACTTTAGCTGGTGTTGTGAATTTTGTAAAATCCATTTGTAAAGTTATATGGTGCTCAGGAGGCAGAACGAGGTTTTACTAGTAAGAGCTTCAGTTTCATAGATTTAGGCCTGGGGGAACATAAAGAAACTTCAGTAATAGAGTTTTCCAGTAGAATCACAGCTACCAGGTCAAGTGATTAACACATCACTGAAATTATTCAAGGAGAATTCACAAAGAGAATTTAAGAAGAAATGTGTACATTGATTGGAGATTAGCCCATTAAATGCCAAGGCCTCTGTAACTTCTTAAATCCTGCATGTATTCATCCACATTATATTCCAAAAGATAGCCATAACCTTAAAAAAAAAAAGTCTACCTTTACATCTGTGACACAACATTTCAACATGCTCACTGATAATCTGGCTTCCCTCCTCTTCCAGGCACACCTGAGTATTGTACTTTACCCTTCCCTTTGAAATTAGGGATAACTAATTATGGTCAGTGAATTATGGGTGAAAATATTGCCAATCACTTCCACGCTGAAGTATTCAATTGCAGAAGAGAGATCCTCTAACCATGCACTTTGCAAGTCATGCCAATCATGGAAGCATGTGTTGCGATGGAGCCTGTATCAGCCTGGATCCCTAAATGACCACAAGGGAAAACACTCACACCCCATCTCCCTTCCCACATGATCCACTTGCACTGGACGTTGTTTTGTGAATGAGAAATAATCTCTGTTGTTTTAAGCCATTGTTTTATTTGTTTGTTTGTTTGCTTGTTTTAACCACAACAAAATCTAACTTCTCCTGACCACCATAGTCTCTGACTGAATTTTGGCTTCTTTTTTGTTTCTATGGGTCTACATTTGGATTTGCTAGAAATGCTCACATCTCCTAAGTCATATCCTAAAATCTAAATACTAATACATAAAATTCTAATATATAAAAATTTGGGTTCAGGTTATTGCAGGTTTAAATTCCAGACATCCTTTATAATCTCATCAGAATGTTCTAATGAGGAAAGTAGAATTTAAGACAAAGCATCAGAGAGGAGATGTCCTCAGTTTGGTCTCATCATATAACTGGGCAATTCACAAACTTCTCAGGGTCTTCACTGATAAATTTGAAATGTGGATTGTATTAATGAGTGTTCCAAAATGTCCCTTCACAGAGTTATTGTATGGATCAAAAGAGATTATATGCAAGCAAAAATATTCTAGGTGCAGAAGTATACTATGAAGGAAAAAAAATTAGAAACAAGCTCAGCATAGAAAACTATGCAAAAACACAATTTAAAATTACCTTTCAAGAGCTTAGAACTTCTCTAGAAGCATGCAATGCATGGTTAGTGGATACAAGAAAACTAACCTCATTATATTTCAATTCTCCAGTGGTATAGCATGCACATGTCTACATTAGTTCTGTAAAATAGGAACAATGCTATGTGCACAACTCTAGGCTTCTAAGAGAAAATTCTGACCAATTTACAGAGCAATAAAATCGATTGAGGGTATACCAATAAACCTCTATTCTCCAGTGATGCCTATGGAAGAATCCATTGTTTAAAACACTCATTTTTAAAATCCTGAACAAGTACCCTAACCTACATGAAATATAATAAAGTATGTGTTCCTTACTGAAGTACTGCCCAGTAGAGTCTTGTGAAATCATTAAATACTGCACTGAATATAATAAAAATTCCATTTTCAGAACATTCAAGTTGCTGCCTGAATTTGGCTCTATAAACGGTATTCCTTGGCTCAAACTGAACACTCAGTCACCCCAAGTCAGAAATGTCCCCTGCTTCTGACCTCATAGATTATGTCCAATGCTGTAAATTATTGTTTTTAATGTTCACTTACTTTGTTTTATTAGATAGGAAATGATTATCATTGTTTCTTCTGTAATTGCCTTTATCAAATTTGAGCACTTGAAATTAATCAATTGATGAGAGATGCTCTATTACTTGTATGGTGTGACAGATTTTATGCAGAAATCCCTATATATTTCAGCAGAACAAAGATGTTATGGGGGGTATGTCAGCAAGTTGACACACTCTAAGTTGTTTTCTCAGAACCACAAAAACAGGCAGTTACACACATGGGTTGAAGTTGTCTACTGCTCATTTGCAGTTAGGCTTAAAATATCCACTTTTGTGTGCAAAATATGATCATACATGCCCTATGAGCATTTGTTCAATTTTTTAAGAACCATATTTCAGAATATAAGGGCAGATCTCATATATTATTTGTAATAGAAAAATAACTATCTTTTCTGTAATATGGCCAAATTTTCTATCCAAAAATTTTGAATTATATTGATTTTAGCCCAGACAAATAAAACACATTGTTTGTACAAATATGTAAATATTTTGGTAAATATTTCAGGAAAATGATTTTTCCTTTTTACAAATTTCCAATTTAGGTAAGCCCTTTCTCTTAGGAGCATAGAGTATGTACATAGCCCTTTGTATTTTTTCCTAAGTCTGCTGTAACAAATTATCAGAGACTCCTAAGTGGCTTAAAAAAAATCCCAGAAACTTACTATCTAAAGTTTTGGAGGTCAGAAATCTGAATCAAGGTGTCTGCAGGGCTGCACTCCTTTGAAGGCTCTAGAGGAAACCTTTCTTACTTCTTCCAGATTCCAGTGGCTCCAGATTTTCCTTGGCTTGGGGCTGGATAACTCTAGTCTCTGCCTCCATCATCACGCAGTTTGCTTCTCTGTGTCTTTGACTCCCACATCTTCCTGTGCTTTTCTCTTACAAGGCTTATAAGGATGCCTGTCACTGGTTAGGCCCTAAATCTAGTGAGATTTCATCTCAAGATCCTTAACTTGCTTCCATCCGCTAAGTCTCTTTTGCAAGGAAAGTCAGATTCAGTTTCCAGGTGTTAGAAAATGAGCATATCTGTTGTTTATGTGTTTGTTTTAGCAGGGTTGGAAGCACTAGCCAACTCCCAACCCCATGCTCTTCTAAAATGTTTTAAGAATTGGTCCATGTTAGGGAAATTATCCATATAAAAGACATAAATTTTATTGTAATCAGTTATGTCAGCCTGATCTATCAGCTGAGGTAGCTATTACTTGCTGTCTCTCTGTTACAAGATTGGTAGAAGAGTCAAATCAAATCAAAGATGAGGTTTACTGCTTAGGTGAAGTGAAATAGTAAAATGTGAGAAAATCATGAGAAGCTAAATAAAGCATGCAAGAACACAAGGTGGAATGAGTATGTATTCACTTTGTCTTAGTACCTCTAGCTTGATAAGAAAATAAGAATGGAAAATGATATTCTGTCAACAGTCACATTTGGCATTTCACTAAATGCCTTTTCATCAGTTGGTATGCTTTTCTTTTTTGGTGTGTTAATATGATGAAATGCATTAGACAGTTTGGAAAGTGAATTCAACCTTATATTTATGGGAGAAACAAAACTTAGTCATGATGTATTGTTAGATTCGACTTGGTAAATTTTTCTTAAGAATTTTTACTTACATGTTCATGTTAATTTAGGATATTGGTCTATCTTAATGTTTTTCTCTGATATTGGTTAAAAAAAAAGTAATGTGAACTTCATAGATTGAACTGGATTGTATTTCCTTACCTCCAATATTCAGAGAAATTCTGTGTAGATTTATTAGTGTTTCTCCCTTACATGTTTGGAAAAATTCTCCAGGGAAGCCATCTAGGCCTCAAATTATTTTATTGGTAGCTTTGTTTTGTTCTATTTGTTTTAAATATGATGCATTCAATATTACTGAGCAAATTCTATTTCTTCTTGAATGAGCTTTGATGCTTGCTTCGTGTCTTTTAAATAAATTTATCTAGATTGTCAAAAAAAATAGACAAATAAATTAGATGAGGTGACAAACATTTAAAATATGTGTTACCTGGGAGTATCATTAACTCTTAAATTTTTTAAAGTATTAATAACAAAGCTAGTGTCCATAAGCATTCATTCACATTGAATTAATTCTTTGCAAATAAAAAATAAAATGAATTAACTCTCTTCAAAAATGTTATTTAAATTGTTGTTACATTTCACATATTCTATAACGATGTTATATTGCTTGCATAATGAAAAATGTATTTTGAAATGTTTTTTAAAATATATGCTTTTTGTCAAAGACAGTTTCTTTTAGGTTAGAGTCTTCTGAACAATTCTCTAACTGCTATGATTTGAAAAATGTGTAAGTTGTTCTGTATACTATGGCAACTTACTTGGGACTGCTTAATTTAGAATTTTTATTGCTCTTCATACATATGAAGTTTAAGATTAAAGAGGTAGGCATTTTCATTAATCAAAGAAACTTGTAATCTATACCTTTTCATTAGTCTACACGATTAATGTATAGATTATAGGTAATAATATTACCCTGGTTAAATGGCCTTAAATATAATGTAAAATTCATCTCTAGAAGTCCTTAAGTACTTACTTAGTTGACCTTTATTCCTTAAATATTTTGACTAGAAACTAACTAGAAAAAAAGACAATAGTAATGTTTGTGTATTTTGTGTGAGTGTGTAATTCATTTCCACATGTTCAAAAGCCAAATGCAACCCGATGGACTGAATAGGAATTGGTTGAATAACCACATTTTCTACTACCTCCAAACTTTTCTATGAAGTTCCCTTTTGGTGGGAAAGTCCTTGTTGAGTAATAAATACAATTAATAAAATTAATTAGAGATTATCTAATTCGGCTTCTTTTGAAGGCTAACTGTAGGCCTAAAAGATAAGATGATGTATATGACCCCAGTATTTTATAGCATGGTTCTGGATCACAGAAATAATGAATGTGCTAATGACCATCTCCTTCCTTCTTATCAACCCTATTTATCAAAAGCATTAGGAAAAAAAGAAAGCCAGCATCTTCCAATACCACTGCTGATAAATGAAAATTCTTTATTCTGATCCTTGTTTGCATATGCTCATAAATTAAGATAACATTTTTTGAAATCTCCAAACATGCCATACTTTATAGAATCTCAGAAATTAAGTTTGAAGATTTATTTATTTACTTACTTATTAAGAGAGACCTGGCAATGGAAGCAGATATTCTTATAATACAAAGCTTTTACATGCCTATATTTTTTTTTCAGTTACTTTGGCAGCTTATATGCGATTTCCATGTCTGCTCTTTATTATGCATGAGGAAATATGAATTCTATCAAGGCTGAACTATGTGGTTGTCTCCTCACCTCAACTTATTGGTTGAATTATAAGGGACGTAGCTGTAATTTGCATGTAAGTTTTACAACTGTAACATTGCTAGGTTTGGGTTTCCATTAATGATCTCCTGAATTTAGATCTGTCTCTTTCATACTTTCTCAAGTGATGAAAAAATCAAATAGAGTGTGCACAGAAGCAGGCATTAGTGAAGCTAGTAGATATCTTTAACTCTTGCCTGAAGAAATAGTCTGTCATGTTGGAAAGAAACATAAAAGTTGATTTTTAAAGTGTATATCAATGAAATCTGCCTAATATTTAAATATGAAATAATAGTAACTGAACAAAATGAATTCATATATTGCTTTTTGCCCTTATTAGAAGTAAATGATTGAAAACCTCAGTGTCTTTATAATCTCCATTCATAATGAGATCATCTTGACCAATTAATACATTTAAACATTAGCTTTGTGTTACTTCATTCTTGTAATTCTTCTTTCTCTTTTTCTTTTTCTTTTTTTTAGATTTAAAAATCTATAGCACCTTCATTTCTGATAAATTATTTGCTTCTGTTTTGATTATGCTATCTTCCTTTCCTCTCTCCCTTTCAGTAACAAATATTTGTAGAATGTTGTTATATGTCAGGTACTCTGATAGGCTCTTTGGAAGCAGTGACTAAGATACAGCCCTTACTATCAAGAAGTCAACCACTGAAAGCCTAGGGAAGGAGTAGACAAATAGCAGTCATCTTTCTAGTTCTAGTTGTCATAACGCACACACACACACACATACACAAAGGCACAGAGGGGAAATCTATTTGGGGGATGGAGGTTCTAATACAAGAAAGTGACATAAAATTACAAACACAGAATTAAGTACAGAGCCTTGAAAAGATGTGAGCACATGGTAGCCCTGAAGCTTGACTTTTTTTAGCTTTCAGTTCAATCCACCTCTACTTGTATCAGCCAAAGTGAGTGAGTGAGTGAGTGTGTGTGTGTGTGTGTGTATGTGTGTGTGTCTGTCTGTCTGTATTGCTAAATCCAGGTCTTCTTAGGAGAAACAACAGTGATAATAGTGTTGAAATTCTCTAAGATGTGATATGATATGTTGTATGAGCTCTAGGGAAATAAAAGCTATATTGTTGTACATTAAATATGGCACCTGAGCAGATAGTTCTAGAGCTAAGTACACTCAACCTTAATTTCGTTCTTTCAGCTCCTTTCAGCTAATAATTTAAAGAAAAATGTGCTTAATATTATAGCCTCTCCTATGCTTACCCAAAGCACTTGGCATCCCCTTATGTATGTCTTAAAGCTACTATATCAAAGTACTACTGACTTGTTAGCTTACATAACAGGAATCCGTTTTCCTACAATTCTGGAGGTAGAAGTCTGAGATCAAGGTGACTGCAGGTTTCCTCTGAGTCCTCTCTCATCAACTCATAGATGAGCATCTTCTTATGTCTTCACATGATGTTCCTTCTGTCATCTGGATCCTAATTTCTTCTTCTTATAAGGACATGAGTCATATGGATTACAGCCCAACCTAAGACCTCATTTTAACTTAATTACTTCTTTAAAAATCTTACCTCTAAGTACAGTCTCATTCTGAAGCACTGGAAGCTAGGAATTAAACATGAGTTGTAGAGGGATGTAACTCAGCTCATAATATTATGCTATAATAGGAACTGTTTCCTGCAAAACATCCTTCTCATACCAGACACAAGACCAGAATCCTGCTTGTTATCCCAGACTTCACCCATAATTAATTTCAGCTTTTTTGAGACCCTGAAATCTATTAAGCAGCAATAGGTTTTACAGGAAAAGAATCAATAAACGAATCCCTCCAACTGTATCAACCTAGCGAAGATTCTTAGGAAGCAGTGCCAATGACCAGAACCTCAACAGCTCTAAGATAGTTGGTAGGAAACACTATTTGTCTAGAGGCAAGCTATAGCTACGAAAATCCCACTATGTAGGACACAATTTTCATCACTAAGAATAAAAGGACATCTCTTCTCTCATTAAAGTAAAGAAGTCACCAATCTGATACGATGCCTAGATAAGCAAATAAATAAAAATTCTGGCTAATAAACATGGAAGACTATTAGATATCATAAATATTTATACAGTATACCTTCTTTGTGCCCGTCTCTATAATTATTTCAGTTTAAATGCTGCATTTCCAGCTGCCCTTTCCATAATAAGGTGGAAGACAAATGCCCTTTAAGAATAATAGTAAGGCTTAAATACAAGTTATGCAACATGCTGCCAGGTGAAGTCACAATACTCATCCATCTGTCTTCTCATTAGTGACATAGGGATGAAATTATCGATATTCTTGAAAGGGGTGTTATGATAGCATCCTCACAATCATGCCTAAAATATTTCTGTCTATGCAAAATATCTTTATGAACATAAATTTTAACACTATATTACATGGCTATAAATTGGAAAAGTCTAAAAGTCTACATACATATGTATACAGCTGCATATATAGGTATGTTTTCCAGATATCATCCTATAACACAGGAAAACATTCTGATTGAATGCTTTTTTTTTTTTTTTTGTATACTGTGGTGCAATGGGTAACTCAGCCATCATTCCATTCTCTTGTAAAGAGTAAATTAGATTCTATCTATTAAATGGTTATATCTATAAATTTGCCTGGAATTTGAAAGGTAGAGGTAAATGAAAAGAAGAAGCCATCTACTTGCTCTTTGGAATTTTTTTTTTTTTTTTTTTTTTTTTTTTTGGTTTTGCCTTCTTGTAAGAAACATTTTGTTAACATGAAGATTCTCTGCAACTACATTCCAGTGTCAGAATATTCTTCAGGTTTCTGGGTTTCAAGAGATAGGTACAATAGTAGCAATGGCTTTTCAATTTCTAAGTTCTGGATTGCAGTTGTTAGCACGGAGTTTTCGCTACAATTCAAATTCTAGTGGTCAGAGTTGCTTCGCTGGTATATCAGTTCTGGAAGACATTCATGGAGTTTGAGACTATGGCCCTCTTCCTCTAATCTTTCCAATAATTTTGTACTTACTAGCCAAAGTCCCGAATTCCCTGCCTGATAAATTTATTCCTGCCATGCAGTGTTTTAATTATTTTTGTTATCTTTAATTTTTTATGCTATGTTGATCCCACATTTCCTGAGGGCTAATCTCTGCCACTTCTCATTTCCTTTAGATAAGTAAGTAGACTCAGATTCATGTGCTCTAAAGATACAGGTAGAAAATCTTACCCGGGAGGTAAAAGCTTACACAGCAAAATAATTCTAAAATATTGCTAATTTATACAGGAAGTAACCTGATAACTGTGTACAAAAATAATTTTAATAGTGCTAGAATAAGTAAAAATAAATTCAACTTTAAATTAAGCCAAATGCATTAGTATGAGTACACTTAACCACAGATTCTGGGAGAGATTCTAACATCGCTCAGCTCTTTGGCAAGAAATCTGCACCCAGTGGTGTGCTACACTAAATGAAGTAGAGATTTGAGAAATTCAATTGTATAATGAAAAAGCATCCAAGGGCAGACTGTGAGCCTTGTTGAAGGCATTTGTCATGTGCTCATATATTTGTTAAAAATATCACCAAGAAAATCCAAAAGACTCCCTTCAGTGAGACTTGGTTGCTATAGCTGTCCTCTGCATGTTGGAAACAAAAATATGAACATTACTATTGAAACGGGATAGATGATTACAAAGCAGTTTATGTAATCCCAGAATAACAGAGGACAAGTTTTAGCACTTAACCATCAGATACTGAGTCTGATTGTCATAATGGGTATCAGGGGGACAGTGGTGAATATACTGCTTTTATATGCCATCATTTTTGCCCATACCAAATTGATTATGTTTTTATTGGGATTATAATAAATGATAAGCCTACTAAGGGAATCTTGATTATAAAACTTAAAAATAGTTAAATTTACTTTTGAACAGAGTCCATTATAATGGGTAATCATGGACTTTGGTCTAATTATTAGATCTGAATCATTTCGTAGAACTTGGCCCCCGGAATGATGGGGGGAATCTGGATATCTTGAAAAAGGACACTTTTTAAATTATTGTAAATATATTCTTTAATTTTTCCACCCAGAATACCCTAAATTGATTAGAGTACGTTTACAAATATGAATGTGTACTGATGAAAGAATAAACAACTGGACACTGATTCTGAGCAATGTTAATTCCCAGGCATCAGAATACAACTGTAAAAAATGGACAGAGGAATGACTTATGGAAGCCAGGTGATAGTAATTTGGGCAAATTAAGATAATAAATATGTTTGTATCTGAGCTTTACTTTGACTAGAGATCACATCTCCCTGATTCTTAGTGTGCTTCATAACTTTTGATCATATTTCAGGTATCATTATACTTTAAAGGGCTGTACAAGCTAATATACACATACATGTAAACACTATATATACACATACACACATATATGTAGGTACACACGTGTATATATGTGTGTACACACATGTATTAATTTTCTTCCCTCTTTCACTCTGTCTCTCTTCTTCCCTCTTTCTTTGTTAGAAGAATCAACATTCTTTCCTCTAAGAAGCTAGAATGAGGGACTGACCATGGTGACTGAATCAGGATTTGAGCTTGTTTGAGGCTGGGTGGCAGTTGAAGCAGAGCTTTAGTATACAAGCAACAGGAAATCAGAGGAAATGCTCTTTGAATTTCAGCTCAGTCCCCAACTTCTATCTCTACTGGATTATTATCTTTGATTGTATCAAAGGGTAAATTGGATTTGGTTTTCACTGCAACTTTAGACAGCTTACCTCACTTTTCAAAGGCATTTAAAGATGAGTTCAGGCCTTTTCCTCCAGAAGAGCCATTTAACTAAACAGTGTAAAACTAATTAATTGACCTTAAAACAGTGAAACTACAAATTGGTTGGACTTTGAAACTGTGAGAACACAAGGATGTTAGATTTAGAATCTGCTAGACTTCAAGAATATGAGATCTTGGGAATTCAAGACTGAGAAATCAGGGACTGTGCAACCTCAAGACTGATAATGTAGAAGTGCAGATTAAAAGATATTAGCTGGCCTGTGAGACTGCAGTACCATGTGAGACCTACAGATTGTTGGATATTGATGGTGCAAGACACTGAGATGCAGATTCAGAAGACTGAGGGACGATGAGATCACATAACTCATCCCCACTGTGCAGCCCTGTCCTCAGTCTGCTTTCTCAATAAAATCCGCATGTAAAAGAATTACCTGCCAGAGAGCTTAGTCTCTGCTTTGGGTGTTATTGTAGATTCAAATGCAACACACCTACAACTGATTTGTTGAAAGATTGGCTGGTGTTTTCTAATCTCTGAACAAAGAGTATCCTTCTATGGTGGGCTTGCTCCTCTGCCTGCCCAACACCAAACACTATCATCCAGCCCCAAGTATAAAAGCCTCGACATTTCTTGCGCACCTAGGAATTGCTCATTGCTATGGAATTAAGTTATTTTAGGTTTCTTCATGTCCATAGGTCTCTAATGGTTTTATGATTTAAAAAAAAATTATCTAGTTTCTTATTTTGGTGGTTTGAAGATTTTCTTGTCACTTATTTCCAAATGAAACAGACCTGTATGTTTTAATATTTGATAGTTTTGTTAATCAGGGTTCTCCAGTGGTTTTTTGTTTTGTTTTGTTTTTGGTTTTGCTTTCTTACTATTATCCTTTTATCTTTCCTGGAAAAGGATAGCTTTATTAAGAAATGACTACCATATGACAAGAACAATCTTTATCATTTTAAAATATCATATACCTTGGGAATATTAATAAGTTTTAAATAAATGTATCAGTATGTCAATAAGTGAAGTGCTGTCTTCTTCCTACTGTCCCTATAAGGGGACACTTAAGGACAGAGATCAGGAAAACTTTCTTACTTACAGTAAACAGCAGCAATTTTGACAGTGGACCTGAAAATCTGATGTCCTGGGTTCAAATTCTAAAACCACAGCTGACTGTTTTGTAATTGTGACGAATCAAACTAACCTCTCTACTTTCTAATATTTAGATTCTTTATCTGCAAATTATACATAATGATATCTTGAAACATGTGGAGTAGAATGATTTAGTGCAGGCAAAGCACTTAAATCTGTGCCAGAAGGAAAATTCTCAGTAAGTGTCAAGTATAATTATCTTTAAAAACAATCAAAACAAACAAACAAATTTCTTCTTTTATAAATGGGCTATACCTTAACTGCTATGCCTTATATTCAGCAGATTTTCCTTTCAATTCATTTTATTTATTTTCTCCAGAGTGATACTTCTAAATGAAAAGTTTTTATGTCATTCTTCTGTTTATCACTGTTTTTTGATCCCTTTGCCTTTAAGATAAAATAGATGTTTTCCTGAATGTTTTCTGTAAATATTTTTAAACTTAATTCCAAATATCTACAGATATTTTCTAATCTTCATAACTTATAAAGAGTAACAATGTTACACTCAGTGAAATAAGTCAGAGACAAATACTGTATGTTTTCACTTATATGTGGAATCTAAAAAATAAAACAAACAAATAAATATAACAAAACAAAACAAACAAAAAGACTCAAATACAGAGAACAAACAAGTGGTTACCAGAGTGGAGGTGGGGGAGGGGAGGAGCAGGATATGTGAAGGGGGTTAAGAGGCACAAACTACTAGGTATAAAATGAATGTTACAAGGAAGTAGTGTACAGCACAGGGGATATTGTAATATTTTATAATAACTTTATATGGAATATAATCTATAAAAACATCAAATAACTATGTTATATAACTGAAAATAATATATTATAAGTCAACTATATTTCAATTTAAAAATTAAGAGTAAAAATTAAAAAGAAAGAAAAATAATGAGATAGAAAAATATAAACTAAAGTATTTTCTCTTTTAAAACCAAATTCCATGATATGCTTCCTTCAAATAGTATGTTATTGAGCCTTAAAAATAGTTTTCAATTTGTAATGTGGTGATCTAGATGTCATTTCCTGTCAAATAGTTGTGCGACCTCAAATTATCTCTGTTGTCCTCTGACTTAAGTTTCTTCAACTATCCATGAAGAAATATTTTAGTATGGCCACTAAGGTCCCATTTATGTTTTTGAATACCTCTAAAATAAATAACACTTTCTCACTCTGGCCAATTTTAGAAAGTATAATTGGATTCCTCTTATTTCATTTTCTTGTCTTTTTCTTTGTGGTGCTGGTTGTAACTTTTCCTTTTTCATTTTGGATTTTACTGATTTGGGTCTTCTTTTTTTTTTTCCCTTGATAAGTCTGGATAAGTATTTATTAATTTTGTTTATCTTTTCGATGAACCATCTCTTGGTTTCATCATTCTTTTTTATATTTTTTTAGTCTTTATTTCTTTTATTTCACTCTGATCTTTATTATTTTTTTCCTTCCACTAACTTTGGGCTTTGTTTTTTTTTTTTCTAGTTCCTTTATTCATAATGTTAGGTTGTTTCTTTGATGTTTTCTTGGTTTCTCAGATAGGCTTGTATTGCTATAAACTTCTCTCTTATAACTGCTTTTGCTGCATCCCATAGATGTTTGATCATTGTGTTTTCATTCTTGTTTGTCTCTAGGTAATTTTTGATTCTTCACTGACCTGTTGGTTGTTTAGTAGACTATTCTTTAGCCTCCATGTGCTTGTGGTTTTTGCACAGGAGCTAGTGTCAGCCTACTAGTAAGTGGAAATTGGTCCTGCCTTGGCTGGCTGTGAGGACACTGAGGGTCCTGGAACTAGATCAGGACCATTGGTGGGCAGAACTAGGTCCCAGAATCTCTAGCTGCAGGACTCTGGGGTCCCAGAATTGGTGTCAGTCTGATGTTTGGCAGGACTGAGTCATGGAACCCCTGGCAAATGGAGCAGGGTCCTGGGCCCTCTGGTTGATGGGGCTGGTCCAAACAGTGCCTGGGAGACTAAGGGAAGCCAAAGGCTGCTGCCAGCCTGCTTGTGGGTAAAGCTGTGTCATCACACAGCTAGCTTCTTGGCCTGAGGGCCACTGATACTGACTGAATGGTTGGTAGATCCAGGTCCTTGTGCTAATAAACTAGAAGGAAGACCCCAAAATTGTGCTTAACAGCACCAGTGTCCTTGGAAGAATGGTAGAATGAGCTCCCCAAATTCTCAGCCATCAGTGTCTATGTCCCAGGTGAGTCCCAGTTGCCTCCTCCCTCTCTAGGAGGCTCTTCAAGATCAGCAAGTGAGTCTGACTTAGGCTGTGTTCAAATTACTACTTCCCTCCTGAGTCTGGGAGTGTGTGAGATTTTGTGTGTGCCCTTTTAGAGTGGAGTCTCTATTTCCCACAGCCCTCTGGGTCATCTAAAAGGAAGACACCTCTGGTCTTCAAAGCCAAATGTTCTAGGAGCTCATCTTTCCAGTGAGGGACCCCTTGGCAGGGGAGCCTGAGGTGAGGCTTAGACCCCTCTTTCCTTCAGGAGAACCTCTGCAATTGTGATTATCCTCCCATTTGTGGGTGGCCTTTCTGAGGGTGTGGGTCTTGACTATACTGTGTATCTGCACCTCTTACCCATTTCTTTGTAGCTCCTTCTTTATATTTTTAGTTGTAGAAGATCTTCTCTGCTAGTCTTCAGGTCATTCTCATTGATAATTTCTCTGTGAACTGTTAGCATTTTGGTATGTCCGTGGGATGAGGTGAGCACAAGGTCTTCCCACTCTGCCATCTTGGCCACACTTCTCAATTCTGAATGAAGTTAAAGATGGACAGGCCTACCCATAAAAACTCATCTGGCCACAGAGAGAATCTCAGATTCTGTAGGCCAGGACAGTCTGGCTGAACCCCCAGCTGCTGCACCCACTAGGAAATATCCTAGTGATGCCTGATGCCAGCAGTTGAGGCCCTCTATTTTTTAATCTATTTTTCTTTCTTTATATTTGTCCAAACTTTGGTTCCCTTGTATGCACAAATGCCAGAGAAAGAATCTGTTGACTATGATTGTATTTGTCTACCTTGAGACCTTTGTCTTTTTAGAATTATATTTTACCTATATATGATTTACCAGATATAATGCATCCCATTGCTTAGTTACCACTAGAAACTCAAAGGTCTACTAATGGTACAAACTTACAAATATTCTACAGTCCAAATTCTTAACAAGAGATAGTTATATAAAATAAATAAAGAACATTAAAAGCCATTAGGTGTAAATTTTTTAAGGAACATTTTATCTCTTTGGTAAAGATCATTAAACATCATAAAGAATACATTTTAATTAGCCATCGTAGGTGTGTTTCAGAAAGACACAAGTAATTTATGAATCCATAAAACTGTTCCAAGAACAAAATCTGATAGTGCCGGACTAAAGTAACATATCACTTGCATAAAAAATATAAAGTATGAACCAACAATGGGATAGGAAGAACATCTATGATCACCTTTTTAAGAACATCTGCATTTAAGAAGCAGATCTGAAACTAATTCCCTTTACATTTCCATAGGTTCTCCCATCTTCAGTATATAGTGATTCTGAAAGCTGAGAATCTAATGTGAATGGTGATTGGCAAGATGTAGTTAAATATGGAGCTTCATATTCCTCATCCACCATCACATTTTGTCTTTATCATAATACATAGCAGTTTGTATTTGTATATCACTTAGTGATTACTGGATTAATTTCTCTTTTCTTCTAGAAATTGGGCCATATCTCTTTGCTCTGCACTGACTCTTTCATGGCTAACATATTGTCACATATACAAAAAACTGTTCAACAAAATTTTTTGAATAAAAAAATGAATGAATGAATTTATGCTTTGAAACATTATACTTGACAAATTCCAAAACAGCATTAGGTGGTAGAATAAATCTGTTTTTAATATGTAGTTAGGACTTTTAAAGAAATATTTTTGATTAGTATGCATCTTAAGTAACAAATTTTGAATTGTTGAAGTAATGAAAAACATGCTTGAGATGTTGGAGAATTAACACAAAATAAACAAGGATGTGTTATTACTAATGGCAACTTTAATAGATACAGAGAATAAGAATAATGAGTGGTTATGCACCTGGGCTTTGAGGCCAACATAATTTCAATGACTAAATATGTTATACCTTAGACTAACAGATTCAAACTCAACATTTCCTTATAAATTATAGCTTTGTGGAATGAAACTGTCTATATCTGCTGGAGGCAGCATCTTTTTCTAACTTATCAAGTATCTGCAACTCCTAGTAAAAAAAAAAAAAAAGGAAGGCTTGGCTCAAAGTCTCAGCATACTGTGGCCATAATTTCTGAATCTGTCCATTAAACAAATCTAGAGCAAGAGATATGTCATTCTTGTTCTTGATAAGAAGCAGATGTTCAGAACAGCTTGTGTCCAATTATGATACAAATATTTAAAATCTGTGTTGAAATACAGTCTTCAGTCTTTGTAATCAGGCAAAAATGAGTGTGCTTTTGCATAAGATTAATTTTAACAATGCTTTAATGGATAGCACAAGGTCCAATGAATGAAGTCAGTGCTGACAGGTGACATAAAATCCAAAGATGAACTATCCTCCTATACTCCACAGTGAGGGTTTAGTGGTTGCATTTCATTCATGCTTCTCCTTAATATCACTTAAGCACAATGACCACATCAACCACATATCACCTCCAATGCTTTTCCGAATTATATTATGGAGTAAGTGGCCTATAGTAGAATCCCTTGTAGAAAACAACCAAATGTTATGAGATAAATTAGTCTACATTGTGGAAAACATATCCAGTACCTAGTGATGGGATTTTGGATATACTACCCCCAAATATGGCACCCTGGCATATTGAACATTTTAAGCTGAAGGAGTCTGAGAAAAATGGCAGAAGGAAGGTCATTCTGATTTTTACCCCACCCTTCTCTCCTGAAGCAGGTCATAAGACCTTATTGTGATATGTGTCCTCTCTATACCCAGAGGAGAGGAGCATCCCAGTCTCTGAAAGCAAAAGGATGCTGAAAAGAATATGAACAGGCCTTGCTAAGTTTCCCACACTTCACTACACATACCTCATGCTCTTGCCTTGTATTTTTCCAGGACTGTCCATTTTTTGTCAAATCTAGCATAAAAATTGTCAGGCTTTACTTTTTCTTTAGATCTTTATTTCCTTGTGAAGAATGCCATGTTACGTAAAATTTACATTTTATGTATATTATTAATTATATTAATTTAATATAATAAATAATATTAAATTAATGTTTATGTTATTTTTATGTTAATCTCTCTTTGTCAGTTTAAATTTCAAGCCCAGCTAGGGATCCTAAGAGGGTTGAAGAAAACTGTTTCCTCTTCTACAGTAAGAAAACAAAAACAACAGAAATGTTTAAAATACACAACAAACACACAAACATTGTCCTTATTATCTACATGTTTGATTTCCTGGCATTTCTGTGAAAAAGTTTAGGTGTGCCTATGTGAGCCTATATGTGGTGTGTGAGTAGATTATAATATACGGGCTTTCTGGACTTCATAATAACTGTTTTTAGGATTTCCTTTACTGAGCACTTCGTCAAAACATTTTGATGTGCCTAGCAGAGAGCCTTAAAGACAGATGCTCAATAAGTATTTGTAGAATTATATTTTCTAAGACCTTGGCTTATTGACTGTATTTTCCTTCAATAATTTACTTATAAAAACCAGAGTTCCGTTTAGAATAAAATAAGTTACTTAAGAGCAGAAAGCTATTGAATTTCTAAGGAAGAAACCCTTCATCAATCTTGACATATTTAATGATCTTTTATTTCACCCAGTATCCATACTTTTCTAAGATTGTCTCATTTATCAAAGTTCCAGAATCAATATTAATTAATTGAATAATTAATTTGCCAATTAAATTCCTTAGGATTTAATGAAGTGAATAAAATCTGTTTTTATCTTACCATATAATTATTTTTGAAAATACACTCTAAAGAATAATATCAGTTCTGTCAGGTCTAGTCTAAGAGTTTGAAACATTTTGAAACCTATTTAAGATTATAATTGGCCTATCTCCTAATTTCTTAAAATGCTTCAGTATTTTTTACAGAGGTTTAGTGGTATATATGAAATGCAGAGTATGTTAAGATAATTATCATATAAATCTTTTATATCTAATAATGATAAGAAAGACCACATCATAATTGTATGAGATTATGTTTATAGTAATTATTTTCAAACTGTCAATTTATTAACTATTATTAATTAGTTTCAAACTAAGGTCAATAATTAGTCTATTTATTGGAACAGATGACTCTAGATTGATTAGTCACTTTGTCTGTCTATGTATGGGAGAAAACATTTAAACTTGTTAACAACCCTTCTGTCCAGGGGAATGTTTTCATATCTGTTCATAAATAAATAAATAATTTTAAGAATTGTAGTTTTTTTTACAATAGATACATAAAGTAGAAGCACTAATTTATTGATATGATAATTATTCCCCATTTATAAATATCTGATTAACATTCTGCCATAATACCTTATACTACATTATGCTGCTAATAGTAAGGTACAGAAACATGTTTATTATATTTCTTTAACTTGTAAAATTCAGTGCTTCTATGAAACTAATTAGTGTCTATATATAAAATGTTTGGATAGAAGAGAACAGCTGAATCATTTCTGAGGTTATCATCCCCCTAATAAAATTGACCATTAGAAGAAAATCTTCAGGATGAGATAAACTACTAAAGACATAACTTCTAATGATCAATAATGACTAGGACAAAACTATTAACCTGTGAGTGTTCTTAGCATCTGCTTTTCTCCTCAGCTTATTGTTAGATATTTTTGCAGCTAATTAAGAACAATAAGAAAAAGAGACAAAGAGGGGCATTTCCTTCAGAGTAGGATAGAAATTACTTTAGAAGCCTTGAGGAAAAGTGATACGGTATGAAATAAAAAAGTCATATGAACTGGATAACAGATAGTTTTATATGGCCATGTTGAAACTCGAGGGGAAAACTTCACAATATAGAGAAAATTGAGTGGGTGAGATTTTTAGAAAAGTTTTAAAGATACTTCTCATGGATTAAAATATTTCTCCCTGATTTCCACGCCCTCAAGAAATGATTAAAATGAGTTTCAACTAAATTTTCTTTGCTTATTTGTGCTTTTTTGAAAACTACATTATTTAGGGACTCTCCTAGCTGAGTAACCACTTATATTTTGGGTACATATGATGATGTCTATAATGCAAACTAGGCATTTCACTTTGTTAAAATGCCCAACATTTTCAGGGGTGTGATAATAGGTTAACTTTTTTTGCCTGTTATTTTCATATTAAGATGATTTTATTAATGAATTTTATTTATTAGAAATAAAGTTTAAGTAAAAGTCCTGCCAATGGTCTCATGTTAAACAATACAATTATAGTGTGACAGAATGGGAAAAATATTAATCATACTCAAATGATCACAATGAAAATAGGAACATTAAAATTTATCATGTATTTCTCGTAAGTTTGAATAAACAGAAGCTGTTATAGATAAGGAGCTAAGAAAGTATCTGTATTAATATCTACCTTATCTATTCCACCTATCTACTTGCCTATCTATTTATTTATATTTATAACAGAATTTTTTGAAGGGGCAAATATCTGGAAAACATTGAATGTTCTGTAATAGAGGAGTGACTTGTTAAATTTAAAAAATCAATTTTTATAGTAGTGTATTCAATATGATTTGAGTTTTAATTTCAAGAAAGCATACCTTGTATGTGTAATTTAATTCTTTTTTTAAGGAATAGATCATTGTATATATGAAAGCATAATATCAAACTATGAGTACTTTTAATTTCAGGGAGTTAAAATTTGAATGAGTCAAAATATATTACCAATTTCTTGTTTATAAGCTCTGTAAAGTTTGATTTGTTACAACTAATGCTAATGTTTTTTATTTTGTAAAATTCAGTATTCAAATTCAAATATTTGTAGTTGCTGTAGAAACAAACACTGCTTAATTATAAGGCTATTTAAGCCAAGTACACTCTCTCCAAATTCAAGTGGCTCTTGCAATCCATGTTACTTTATAGTGTCTAAATAGTACATATCTGTCATTAATGGTTAGATTATGAGCTTAAAGGTGACTTCCTTTCTGACTGCATGATATTGGTGGAATTATTCTTTGGCCATGATCAAGTTTTATGATTATTTAACTCTTTCCAAACACTAGACAATATATAGATATTCTATAGGTAGCAACTTCCAATATTTTGAAAATAATAGTTTATCCTATTAAATATCAGAACTGTAGAATGAAAGCCAATAGAGAAAATGAGGTTCAGTAGCTAAAAATTTACTGAGTAATTAGAGTAACCTTGTAATTTATGGTCAGAAAGTGAAAGAGAGGTAGAGCTATTTTTTCCTTCTTCCTCTGTTTACAGTTGTGAGCAGATACATGGTCTTCCCACACACAGAGAAGTTTTAAAGCTATCTGTTGTTTCCTCCTGTCTTCTGACTCTAGGCTGCAGCAATTCTGCCTTTCTTTGACAGTAAAATTGAAAGTTAAAGCCATCACATGGATTTTCCTCTTCTAAGGTTTTGAAATCACAGAATTTCCTATTTGTCTCTTAAGTCAACCCTTAATTGATTCAAGAGACAAAAGTGGAAGAAAATAGACAAGTCTATACCTATTGCACTAATCCAGGTAGGAGAAATTGATAATAGGGAAGTAGCACTGAAGGACATATTCAGGAGATATTTGAAAATAAAGCCAAGAGGGTATCCTGATGAATTAAATATAGGGTTTGAGAAAGAAGCCAAGGAATACTGTAAGGATAACTCAAGGGTCCTATGGAATGCCAACAGATGCCATAAAGAAGAGAAGAGATCATCAGAAGAAACTGATAAGGGTTAGCCAGTGACGGAGTAAAAGAAAACAATAGTTATGTTCTGGATGCAAGGTGAAGAAAGTGCATCAAAGGAAGAGAATCATCAACTGGGTCAAATGTCACCTTTAAGTCAGTAAAGATGAAAATTAATCATAAACACAAAGAATAATAGTTGGATTTAAAAACATGAAGACATAGGTGTACTTGACAAGAACAGTTTTAGCAAAGGATGATGAGAACTAAACATGGAATAGAAGTAAAGGAGATCACCTACCTTCCCTCTAGGCTAAGTTGTATGGGAATTGTAGAAGAAAAAAAACAAAGAAACTGTCAGAATTGGAGACAGCTGTAGGGAACAACATGCTTTCAAGGGGAGCAATATTTCTGTTGGAGTGAGAAAGTTACAGGTATGATCAGAAAACAGTTTGATGATGAATATTAGAAGGCAAAGAAGAAGCAGTTCAAGAGAAAAAAATGTGACAATGAGTGTGTATATGTCCACGAATGACTGAACAATTGTGCCTGAACAGTGGAATTTGACACAACATTGTAAAATGATTAAAAATCAATAAAAAATGTTAAAAAAAAAAAAAAAGCAGTTCAGGAGCTAGGCAGGAATGAGATAAGGAGACAGAACAGGTATTTGAAGACTCTTACAGAGGTTGGGTGCAGGGGATGAAGGATAACCTAAGAGTCTGGGCCCTCTTCTGTAGATTGACAAAAAAGGTAAAAGAAATGTTTAATGACCCCCTGAAAATGGGGTCAACTAAATGCACATATTTTAATATTACCTATACATTCATGTATGTATACCCACCTGTTCTTTATTCCCAGTAATCATCACAGCTGGCTTCTGCTCATTCCCTTTTCATAATGCTCATCCCACAAACCAGTCATCTTTCAAGTGCCCTGTAGCTTTCCTATAAGAGAGAATACAAGTTACTTTCTCTCTGACTGATTGCTTCTGTTACAGCACCAAAGCTGAGGGAAATGGCTGTTTGTATTGTTCTACTCTTGGGAGCCAAATGGAAAATAGCAGCATTTTTAAACACCTGTTTTGAGATTTCTCTAGTTACAGAAAATAGTTGAGCATGATACAGATGAGCAGTGAGAACAAACTGAATCCTTAAAGAATAATACAGTGATACTCAACTATGAAGCAAAATTAAAACAAACAAACAAAAATCGCTTGGATTTTGTAGGAGCAGGTACATTGAATGTTAAATAAAACATTTCTTAAAGTACCACAATTGCCTACAACCCAGGATGCCATCTGTTACTTGGAGTGTGACTTTTCTCTTTTTGGGGGCACATTGTTTAGAACAAACACATCTGTGTAAACTTGCCTTAATCTAATTAACCAAGATTTCCGTTAAGACCTTGAATTAAGGTGGAGAGTGGAGGAAGGGATGGAATTTAACTACCGATTAACCTCTAGCGAACACCTATGTCACTTTTCTGTAAATGGATTGAATAGCACACAAATAAACAGCACTATTTGATAACATATGCTTAATGAATACAATAAAATACAATTTAAAAATTAATACATAGACATTTTTACCAATGTTTTCTCACTAAAACATCTGAGAATCTGATATTTTCATGTTAAAAATTATTTTAAAAAACATATATTAAGTTGTTTAGAGGCATTTAATTTCCTGCAATAACATAGTGACAATGACTTTTTAAAAGAGAGATCCTTAGACATTGATGGAAAGTAGAATCACTAACCAGACATGTGGCTTCACAGATATGAGATGATCCTCCATTGCCTCATCTTACCTGTTAATAATTCAGCTTGCAGAATCTCCTGAATTCACTAAAATGTGCACTAAAGCAAATTCATATCAAACCCCATGGTAGCAGATGAATCCAATCACCCACATCAGTCTTAAATTCATGCAGACTAAGCTGCTGCTGTTCAAATACATGATTTAATCAGCTGTCTCCAATCCTGGCTGTGCTTTATGAACACAGGCTCTAAGGCTCTCTCCCCATATGTACCAACTCAGAGTCCCTGAAGGAGTTGCATGATCAATATTTTATAAGGCCCTCTAAGTAACGGGACCAGAATGCACCTTGGATTTGGGAAACACTGATGTAAATGATGTGAAAAAGTTGTTCTTGCTTAAATATACTTTCAGAAAAAAAAAACATGCAATGACACATGTAAGACATCTTTCTTTTGGTTAAGGTATTAATCAGTATTCAAAAGTAATAATATAATTAATCATTTTGAAACACTGACTCCTGAGCTTGAATTAGGTTATGAAATCATCTGTTATCTGACAGTTTCTTTGGAGGTAGCAAGATGGGTTACTAATGTAGGGTGAAGAGGAGATAACAAATATGATTATGAAGGCAGAAGAGTATAGCAGGTAAATCTTGCATTTTCACAACTGTGTATGAAACAGCTCATGCTAAAGAAAGGGGACATGTTCCACCTAACATTCAGTTGCAACAATGCTTAGTTGACCTCATTATAAATAAATTTTCAGATGAGAATAATAGCCAGGATAACTAAGGAGGAAGGAAAGCTTGCAGGTTGAAAGATTTCCTAAGCCATGTATTAAAGCAGAGTTCATTATTATGCAAGTGATTTCTTCTTAGTCTTGACCGTGTTGTAGTTATTCTCAGTAATCAAAAATCACAAAGACCCAAGTAAATGGAATGGAGTAGTTAGTCAGAAAACTTGTGCCACATTTCTTCACTGAGTTATGAGATTCTCTTAAACTGAGGCAATAAACACAGGTGTCTTCATGGGGAGACTTGAGGTGAGCCTGAAAATTCGCCATCCACATCTATCCCTGTTGAGAAATTCTGAAATTCCATGATTATTTCTGTCAAACACTGTTCTCTTTTTCTGTATTAAGTGAAAACACTCTTATGAGAACTTACAGCTCTCTTCACTAGCTCATTATCATGAACTAACTTTTGTAAATATTGTTGTTTCTGTTAGAAGAGATAGGGTAAGGTTTGAGTACCTGATAGGAATAGAAAAATAATAAACCCAAAAAGAAAGAGAGAAGATGATCATTTTGTATATTAGTACCTTCTCTTGAATTGGTCTCTTTTTCTTGGGCAGTACAACTCATAGCATGCATTTCTTCTGCCTTCCTAGAAGAAAAGGAGAAATTCACTCACTGCTGTTGTCTAGGTACCCACTATTTAGATTCCTCAGGTATCCTTAACATACGGCTTTCCTGTTCCCATCGCATTTACAATGGTGATGTGTGATTTTAAGAGAAAATATCCAAAAGAAGCTAATAAACCAATTACTGTTGTTGGGACAAAGATAGATTATATATTTTGCTTTGTGTATTTAACTGTATTTGGTTGTATAATATTTGTGAAAGAAAAATATGTAGTTTTCCTTAGAAAAACAGTGAAGTATAATGTAATTAACAATTTGACGTTGTCTGTGGGATTTAGAAAACAAAATAGCAAAATATCCTGAACCTTGTTTAATATGCCTTGCACTGGAATTTGACCTAAATTTGTGAAATGGTAGATGTGGAGAGAAGAACACAAAAATGCACACAGTTCAGACCAATGGCATGTGTTTTTCTCTGAGCTAACAGATTGTTTTCACAAACCATGGCACAGCACAGCCTGCCAGGATTCTTGCTCTGCATTCAGTGCCACTCCTTGCAAGGTAAGTGGATAATAAAGTTTCCCCCAAATATTATCTAATCATGACTGAGACTTCTAGCTTTATTGCAGTGACCATACTGGATAATGGAATATGACTCATATTGGCTCAGCTTTCATGGACTGGTAAAACACGAGCTGGGAGGAAATGTTAGTCTATGAATCTTTCTCAGTTGCAAAAAGTATATCCCTCTTTAATCAAACTTCTATTTGTCCTTTGTATACACATAACTGGGGCCAAGAATATATTAATACTAGTTTAAATTGATCAAAACTCATGTTTTATATGCACATTTCTAAACTTAGTCCAAAAAATCAGTCTTTAGAGATATCTAAGATCCTAAATAATACAGTAGCTTATTTTCAACATGCATAGTTGAATATGATAGCTATTTAAAATGTAATTATAAAAATGCTGGGATAAACTTTAAACTTAAAATTAGAGACCAAAGCATGAGAATAGTGGTTTGAGTTAATATTATTATTTCCTGAGTGTCTGAAAAGCATATGAGTATAATTCTGATTTGAACAGATTTTGGCATGGATTTTTACTGTTTCTTGAAAGGATTTTTTTTAATCTTTATGTCCTAGGTGATTTATTGTAACTGTATAATAGCCCCAAATCTAAAATTAAAAATTTTCTCCATACACAAACTAATCATTAGTTCTGCATCGTGAGTGAATGGCATTGTGGGAGTCTGACATTAAACTGGACTGTTTTCTAGCTCCTAATCTTGTGTAACAACGTGACCCATTTGCACTTTCTTCCATATCCCTTACATTCTCTTTGTTTTGAGAAATCACCCATTTCAAAAAAAAAAAAGAAAGAAAAGAAAAAATTCACAGGAAAAAACCTCAGATAATAAAAAGGTCTAAATAAATCTATTTTATTTTAGATTGAATATAAAATATTATATAATTTTATATATAATAACAATTGCAATTATAGCATAATGATGTCTTTTTTTGGAAGTCATTCATACTTTTACCAATTAAGAATTCTTCTATCATAATAATAGGTTATATACATATTATCAACATGAGTTTCTTTACAATTTGAAAATAACGCATGTAGAAGTTAAATATTTATTCTTGACGCTCTTGTGATAGTCAGCCTAGGCTGCCATAACAAAATGCCATGGAACGAGTGACTTGGCAGATACTTGTTTTTCTCATAATTCTGTAAGCTGAAAACCCAAGAAGACTGTCTGGCAGGGTTTGGCCTTGAATGCTCTGTTAGCATCTTGCATACAACTACCTTCTTGCTATGTCCTTAAATGGCTGACAATATCCCAAATCTGGGGAGAGGTTTGAACCTCCAAGTTCATGAAGTTAATAAATTACTTCAGTACTTTAATCCAAAATAAAATCTTCTCCAAAACAAATTATAATGAAACTGTCAAAAATCAAAGGGGAACTTAAAAGCAGAAGGAGAAAAAGATTGTGACCTACAAAGGAACCTTCATTAGACTATCATGGATTTCTCAGAAAAAATCTTAGAAGCCAGGAAAGAATGGAAAGATTATATTCAAAATGCTCAAAGAATAAAGTAGCCAGTCAAGAGTACTCTATCTGGAAAAGTTACCCTTCAGAAATGAGGAAAAATAAAAACTTACCCAGACAAACAAGCTGAGTGAGTGTATCACCACTGGATCTGCCTTAGAAGCAGTGCTGAAAGGAGATTTTCACACTGAAATGAAAAGACACTAATTAGCAACCTGAAAACATATGAGAATATAAAACACACTGGTGAAGATAATATATAGTCTGATTCAGATACCTCTATTCTGTAATATGATGATGTGTTAACCTCTTAACTATAGTGTAAAGATAAAAAGAGTATTACAGATAACTACACTATAATTTGTTAATGAACACACAGTATAAAAAGAGGTAAATTGTGTCATTAAAATACAAAGATGGGGAAGAAAGTAATTTTTGTATGAGATCGAAGCTAAGTTGCTATCAGCACAAAATAAACTGCTATATCTATAAGATATTTTATATAAGCCTCATGGTAATCATAAAGCAAAAACCTATAGTGGATTCACAAAAGATGAAGAGAAGGAATCACAACACTTCACCAAGGAAAATCACCAACCCAAAAAGCTAGGCAGCAAGAGAGGAAAGAAAGGAACAGTGAGGCTATAAAACAGCCAGAAAACAATTTAATAAGATGTCATTAGTAAGTTCTTACATAGCAATAATTACTCTAAATGTAAATGACCTGATTTATCTAATCTAACGGCATAAAATATTTGGATAGATTAAAAAAAGAAGACCCAACTATGTGCTGCCTACATGAGACTCACTTAATATTTAAAGACACACATTAGGGTTTAATATGAAGGCATGGAAAAAGATATTCCATGCAAGCAGAAACCAAAATAGAGTGGAGGCACCTACAATTATATCAGACAAAATAGACTTTAAGCCAAAATAAAAGGTAACAAGAAAGAAAGAAGCTCATTATATAATGATAAAGGGATTAACTCATCAAGAAGATATAAAATGTTTAAATATATATTCACCCAACATCAGAGCACCTAAATATATTAAGCAATTACTAACAGATTTGAAGGGAGAAACAGACAGTAGCATAATAACAATAAAGAAATTCAGTATCCTGCTTTCAGCAATGGATAGATCATCCAGACAGAAATACAACAAGGGAACTTTGTTGGACTTCAACCATACTTTAGATCAAATGAACCTAGCGGTTATATGGATAGCATTCCATTTAATAGAAGCAGAAAACACATTCTTCTCAGGTTCACACAGAATATTCACAAGTATTGATCAAATGACAAGCCAAAAAAACCCAAGTCTGAACATATTCTTAAATCATGCCAAGTATCTTTTTCAACCACAATGATATCAAACAATTAATCAACAATGAGAAGTAAGCTGGAAAATTTACAAACATGGAAAGTAAGTAACACTTCTGAACAACCAGTGAATTAATGAACAAAACAAAAGGAAAAATTTAAAATATCTCAAAACAAATGAAAATGGAAACACAGCACATTCAAGCCTATAGGATATTGCAAAAGTAGTTCTTAGGGGGAAATTTTATAGTAATAAATGCGTATTTTAAGAAAAAAAGAAAGACCTCAAATGAATGACCTAATTATACCTCAAGGAACTAGAAAAAGATGAACAAAACACAAAGTGGCAGAAGGAAAGAAATAACAAAGATCAGAGCAGAAATAAATGAAAAAGAGACCATAAAAACAGTAGAAAAGATCAACAAAACTAAGAGCTAATTTTTGAGATAATAAGCAAAATTGTCAAACCATTAGCTAGACTAAGAAAATAAGAGTGAAGACTCAAAAAATAGCATCATATATAAAAGAGAAGACATAACTGATACAGAAATATGTAGGAACATAAGAGGCTACTCTGAAAAACTTGCCAACAAATTGGATAACCTAGAAGAAATGGATAAATGCCTAGAAATATACAACTTACCAAGACTGAATCATGAAGAAATAAAAAATATGAACTGACCAATAACAAGGACATTGAATCAATAATTAAACCCCCCAACAAAGAAAATCCAAGGATTAGATCATTTTACTAGTGAATTTTACCAACCAATTAAAGAAGCATTAACACCAATTATTTTCAAAATCTTCCCAAAAAATTGAAGAGAGAGAGCACCTCAAACACATTTTATGAGGTTAGCATTACTCTGATACCAAAGACACATTAGGACACTGCAAGAAAGGAAAACTACAGAATGATATCCCTGATGATTGTAAATGCAAAAATTTTCAAGAAAATAATAGCAAATAAAATTCAACAGTACATTAAAAGGACTATACACCATGATCCAGTGGGATTTATCCCTGGGATCCAAGTATGATTTAAGTTACACAAATCAACAAATATAATACACCATGGCAACAGAATGAAAGATAAAAAGGTAATATGATTATTTTAATAGTTGCAGAAGAAACACTTGACAAAATACAGTATTATTTTGTGATACAAACTCTTAAAAAATTGATTATCAAAAGAAAATAACTCGATATAATAAAAGCCATATGTGACAAACCCATAGAAAACAAACATCACATTTAATGGTGAAAGTTTTTTCCTCTAAGATCATAAAAAGACAGATGTGCCCACTCTCATCGCTTTTATTCTGCACAGTACAGGAAGCCCTATCTAGAACAATCAAGCAAGGTAAAGAAATAAAAGCATCCACATCCAAAAGGAAAAAGGAAAATTGTCTTTAATTGCAGATGATATGATCTTATGTTTAGAAAAATCTAAAGATACAACCCCAAAACTGTTTAAGTAAACAAATTAAGTGCAGGATATTAAAATCAACATATGGAAGATACTTGCATTTCTGTAACAATAAAATATTTTTTTAAAAGAAAACAATTCCATTCATAATAGCATCAGAAACAGTTTATTTAGGAATAAATTTAACCAAAAAAAGTAAAAGATCTGTACAATGAAAACTACCGGACTTTGATGAATAAAATCAAAGACACAAACAAATGGAAAGATACTCTTTATACATGGACTGGAAGTATTAATACTGTTCAAACACTCATCCTACCCAAAGTCTTATGTAGACTCAATGCAATACCTGTAAAAACCTCAATGGTATTTTTCACAGAAATAGCAAAAACAACCCTAAAGTTTGTAGGGAACTACAGAAGACTGTATATAACCAAAGCAGTCCTGAGAAAGAATAAAGCAGGAGACACCAAACTCCCTGATCTCAAACTCTACTACAAAGCTACCATAATAAAAGCAGTATGTGATTGGGACACAGACCAAATAGAACAAAACCAGTTTCCAAAAGTAAACCCTCCAATATGTGGTCAACTAACATTTGTCAAGGGAGATAGGAACACTGAATAGGGAAAAGGTATTCTCTTCAATAAATAGTTGGAAAACTGGATAACCACATGAAAGTAAATGAAATTGGACCCCTATCTTACACAACTCATAAGAACTAACTTAAAATGGATTAAAAACTTAAGCATAATACCTGAAAATATATAATTTCTGGAAAAAAAACATAGGGAAAAACTTCTTAACATTAGTCTAGGCAGTGCTTTTTTGAATATGACACCTATGGCACAAAGAAAAAAAGCAAAACTCAATAACTAGGGCTAGCTACATCAAACTAAAAACCTTCCACACAGCAAAAGAAATAATCAGTAAAATGAAAAGGCAACATATAGCTTGGGAGAATATATTTACAAACCATTTATCTGGTAAGGGTTAATATCCAAAATATATAAAGAACTCATACAACTCAGTAACAACAAAGTGAGCAATTAGATTAGAAAATAGGCAGAAGAACTGAATGGAAGTTTTTTCCAAGGAATAAACACAAATGGCTAACAGGTATATGAAAAGGTGCTGAACATGATTATTCATCAGGGAAATGGAAATCGAAACCACAATGAAATACCACTTCACCTGTTAGAATGGCTATTATTAAGAAGACGAGAGATAAAAATTGTTGGCAAGATGTGGAGAAAAGGGAACCTTCATGCACTGTTGATGAGAAAACAACTAACGGTTCAGCCATTTAGGAAAACAGTATGGATGCTCCTCAAAAAATTAAAAATAGAATTACCGTATGATCTAGCAACCCCACTTCTGGGTATATATCCAAAGGAAATGAAAACACAACATGGAAAAGATATCTGCACTCCTGTGCTTACTGTAGCATTTTTCAAAATAGCCAAGATATAGAAACAATCTAAGTGTCCATAAACAGATAAATGTATAAAGAAGATCTGATGTATATACAGTGGAATACTAAACACCCATGAGAAAAAAGGAAATCCTGTCAATTGTGACAACATGGATGGACCTAGAGGGCATTATGCTAAGCGAAATAATTCTGACAGAGAAAGAAAAATACAGTATGATATCACATATATGTGACTCTAAAAAAGCTGTACTTATAGAAACAAAGTAGAATGGTAATCACTCAGGGATTGGGGGTGGGGGAATTTGGCAGATGTTGATCAGTGGGTACAAACTGCAGTTAGAAAATGAATAGGTTCTGGAGATCTAATGCACAGCCTTGAAATTATAGTTAATGATACTCTATTGTATACTTTAAAGTTGCTGATACCAGACCTTAAATACACAAAAAAACAAACTGATAGTTATGTGACCTGATGTAGATGTTAGCTAATGCTACAGTGGTATTCGTATTGCAATGTAAAAATTTAGGAAATGAACATGTTGTACACCTTAAACATACACAACTTTATATGTCAGTTACATCTCTAATTAAAATAAAGTTAATGAGCCACGTGTGTGCCTGAATCGAAAATCTTTTTTCATACCAGTTATGACTTTAGTGTTGTAACACAGATATTTTGAAATTTTGTTATGTCGGTATCTTTAAACCATCATTCTTACTTTCAATGTGTAGTGTTCTAGCACATTGGGTAGCATATGATTAAAAATGTATATTTTTCAAGCCTCTGTAAAATATTCTTCAAATTCTTTTCTTGGTTTTGATTTATTTGTTATTTTCTCAAAATACAGTACTCTCTCTGTAATAGAGAACCTGCATTATAGAGATTCTCCATCATCCAATTCAGTGAAATAAATAATGCTTAATTATACTTACTGAATTTCATCAAATTAAATTGAAATGCTATCAGTGTAATTTGCCATTTACCAAAGAAAGCTGTTTAACCTTTAATAAATGTTGATTTTGCACAGGCAGTGAGATTGTTGAGGATTTTTTTATACAAAATGCCACATTCATCTTAAATTTTTTTAAATGTCACTTCTGCATTATTAAAAGTAAATAAACCCAGTGTTGCAAAATTATGCTATACTACCAGGAGATTTGACCAATATATACTAAGACCTCAGGTTTTACTAAGATTTTCATGCCTCTACTTTAATATATATGTAAATCAAAAATAATGTAAATTATGTGGAGTCCTTTAATTCATCCCAAGATAGATATTTTTATGGTCTCTGTTAATTATTTTTGTTGCAATCATTATTGATTTTCAGTGGGCATTAATAGTGTCCATGACAATGGGCTCATCAGTGTTCCTTGGTAGCTTGTAAGAGAGAGATTACCTGTGTTTCCAACTGTGAGAACTTCTTAAATATCTTTTGAGTAATGGTTGGGATAACAGAAAAAAATGAAAAAGTATTGTCAATAAAAAGCTGAAAGGCTGGGGAAGCTAGCTAAATCTCTTCAGAGCAATTTTGAATGAAGTATTGAAATACAAAGTAGAGGAACTCAATTCAGTTTCAATTCAGAAAAATCTTTTGCCTGAGGTTGATTTGATGTAAGGTTCAAGCAAAGAATGAAGACATTTCTGAGTATAGAAGAGATGGACAATCAAGCAAACAAAATTCTAAAACCAACTAGCAGTGAATATATATATTTTTTTCCCTCCCAGAATCTTTGTGTAGTGAAGCCAAATAATCACTCTAGGAATCTTGTTTTTATGTAAGATCAATAGTTCATATGTCAAGAAATCAGGCAGATAGATAGAATGTGCTATGTGTTAAAAGAGAGAAGCAAAATATAAGGCATGTTTCAATAAAAATGATAATGAATAGAGTTCACACACAACTAAGAACAATAAATTAAAAAGTCATCTGAAAGGAAATGTACTTTGTATTTATTGAAATATGTTGAAAACTATTTTTAAAAATAAAAAAAGAGATGAATGGTAAGAACACTGATACTGTGTAAGGTTAGGATACAAAATGAAATACATACCATTTCACCTTTAAAATTTTAGATTCATATTCTTAGTGGTCAGGAGTCCTCTATCCTCCAAAATGAAGTGTATTATTAGTTTACAGGCTTCTTCAAAATTTTTTGATCAGAGGAAAGCTAAGAAAACCTTAGCACAATTTTGTGTGTAGTCAGAAATGAGTTTCTCACATTCTTGATAGAGTGCTGGGATGAATTTGTTCTGAGTCTAACAAAATTTAAGCTTTAAAATCTCTCACTTGTACAGGCCCTTCTAAGGCCATGTACCTAATTTTCTATTTATAATTCTGTATTCTTATAGAGAGTCCAACAATTTTTATAAAACCTCAAGTCTCAAAAACTTAGATTCATCTATGGAGGTAGTATAGCTTTGATTAAGGTAACAAGAAGAAATAACAGAAATATTGTCATTTTCATTGTCAAAAATTCTTTTTTTTTCTTAGTATTAACCTGTGGCCATGTTAGTAAGGCATTTCAAATCACTCGTTTTCAAGATGTTCTACAGCATCTTTTCAGTCTCTGTATAAGAAAGAAAATTAATTACCATTACTGCTTTTAGATCAGACTGAGAAATTCTCATCAGGAATTGCTCATAAATAGTTGAATTGCAGCAACACTATACATACTTCTACTGTTGAACATCTATAGGATTTTCTCAGTAAACCATTATTTTAAGAGAGTATTTCTAACTTGGAGGAAAGCATTGACAGTTTTTCAATAAACAAGATGTTAACTTTAAAGAAAGCAGTTAAATTTAAGTTTTGATGCTAAGCTATGTTTTTAGATATGTTGAGCAAATATCAAATGTCAGTTATACTACCTCCTGCCAAAATATGGGTGCATGTGTTTGTGTGTGTGGAGACAGGGTGGAAGAGGGAGCGGGGAGAATGGAAATGATAGTAGGGTAGAGACGAAGGCAAGAAGGAAAAAGGCAGATCAGAGAAGAGATGGGAGTTTTCAGCTGCTGTTATTATTGCCAGGGCTCCAGAGGAAAGCAGAGTCCTATCTGTCTCAATATGTGAATCTTGAGGTCTTTGTCCCCACAATCCTGTTGCTGAATAGGATCTGCCTAGAAATTTGAGAATCATATTTGAGCCCAAAGGAGTGTCCAGGCAGTAAGTCTCTTAATTTTAGCAGCTAAATTAGTTTGTTTGGGCTGCTATAACAAAATACCATAGACTACATGCCTTAAACAACAAACATTTATTTCCTCACAGTTCTGGAGGCTGGGAAATCCAAGATCAAGGTCACTAATCCCATGTATGGGGGCTCTGCCTTCATGACCAAATCGTCATCTCCCAAAAGCCCCACCTCCAGATACCATCACAGTGGAAATTAGGTTTCAGGATATGAATTTTGGCAGGACACAAACATTGTCTACAGCGATTAACACTTTTTTCTCATCATATCCTATCCAGAGACTATTCATTAATCTGGATACAGAAATGAAGAAAACTATTTTTAAAAAGATATAGATATTGTCTTGAATTCATAGGAAGAATTGCTTACATTCTTACGAATTTTAAAAATGATTGTTTTGCATCCTCATTACTGCTATTAATATTTTACTGTATTTGTAAGTAATAGTCTTACTATAAATTCTGTAGTGAAGGAGGGAAAATGATAATATTTCCTATTACTTAATTTACAAAAATGTATGGACCTATTTTTTCCAATGACAAAATATGGAACTCTTGTTATTTTACAATATTTCTGTGACCTACATAATTTCCACTTTACTTTCTGCTATTCATTATATATGTTAAATATTTATGCTAAATTTAAACTAATCATATGCTTCCTAGAGATGTGCATTCCTACATTATAAACTGTTTACATAATGCATCTGTGTAAACATCTATTATATTCAAAAGACTGCCTCAGATGTATTTTCCCCTCACATGATCTTTCCTGAGCCCCAAAGGAGAGATGCTCTTCTAAGCTAATCACCCTCTGCTTTGTATCACTCATTGTATAATTATTTTGCTGTATATTTAATGATAGACATAAGTGTCCTAGTTTCACTATGACTAATTGATTGTAAAAGGACAAAGAGTAGAAGCTCAGTTTTATTATCTTTCCATCTACTCTCACCCTCACCTCCACTCTTATCCTCATCGCTTCACTTCTGTCTGAAAATATTAAGCGGTGATATTTAACAAAGAATACAAAACTGACTACATGTTAAGTAACTCATTTTATCATTTGGTCTATTAGGCATCATTTAATCTGATTCCTTTTAACTCAAATGGCCCTGTGCAATAGATATTATACATATTCATGTAAGTATTCAGTTTTACAGATAAGAAACCTAAATGATACTCAGGGAGGTTAAAAGATGTGCTTAAGCTTACACAGCTGGAACATGTAAAGAGCAACGTTTTGTAGTACAGATCCACTACCCCCAAGGACTCTGAAATTTCCATATGCTTTGCTCTCAAGTACAATAAGGTTAAGAATGTATCTAAACACTCTGAATTATTTAGCCTTACATGTCAGTCCTCTTGACATTAATAACATCTAAAGGGAAAGAGGAAGTTAACAAAAAAATTCAGATACTAATATGATTATGCTAGTAAAGTTAATTAACCCTTTAGGGAAAAAGGCTAATACTTTGTCATGAACTCTTTTATAATTCACTATATTCCTCCAAAGAAACACATAGGTTTAAAACTTATTGCTTGCACATACATTTTTTTGGAGGAGCAGTGTGTAACATTAGTATAGTGAAGTGTGCAAAATTCATAAATTGGTAAGCATTTACTCTGATGGTTTTTATATATTTGGATACTCCATGTAACCTCTGCCTATCAAGCTATGGAACATGCCTAGCATTGAAAAAAGGCTTGTTTGTGTTCTTTCCTAACATATGGGAAATAACACATGTTCTGTCCCCTATGACCGTAAATTAGCTATATCTGTTTTTGAACTTCATACAAGTGGAATCACAGAGTAAGGTGGTTTTTTACTTGCTTTAAACATAATACCTGTGAGATTCATCACGTTGTGGCATATCCATTTTTTATCACTCATCTGCATTTGGGTTATTTCTAGTTTTTAGCCATCAGGAATAAAGCTGATAAGAAAAATGTGTACATGTCTTTTAATCAACCGAAGTGTGCATTTCCTTTGGGTGTAAGTCTAAAAGTAGAATTGCTGAATCATAGAACAAGTGCATAAGCAACTTTGGTAAGTTTATGTTTTAATGGAAAGTATAACATGTTCGTTGGTAAGGAAGCAATGACCAGAACCATATAGTGGAATTCATAGGTTTAATCTTGGGTTTTGTCAGCACTATAGGAATAGTATATTGAGTTATGGGATTTTGAATTAGTACCTATATTATTGATAATTTAAATTGACTTATGTTTTGTAGTCTGTAGTATGTTGATGTGAATATGTAGAAAATAGAAGCTAAGATTAGCACATAATAGTTTTGTAATGGGAATCTCTATCAATTGTTTGCTTTTATTTTTATAAACCATAGCATATAGTATAAATAATTTAGTAGTAGTGTTAATGTTTTGTGTAATCACTGGATATATTTCCCTTAACAATTTTTTGCCCTTTTTTTTCAGTCTTCCCACTCTTAAAACAAGACCTTGATACTCTGTTACTCCATAGAGAAAGTGGATGGGTTCTGCTTAGAAATAAAAGAAGAAAAGGATCTTTGCTGATGAGGTGAGTAGCGAGTTTTGGATGGTTAAACAAAAACAAAGACAAAAAAAAACCAAACAAAAAAACAGTTATCTATATTTATCAGAAAACCAGACTTTTATCACTTTTTTACTCATAAGCTTTGGTCCACAAAGGGAATGTGGAAATCGCTGAGAGGATGGAAACGTCAGTTTAAGAGGAAGCTAAAAGCAAATTGGCATGTGGTCTTCTCATTTAGGATTCTGGAAGAAACAGCATCACAAAGTGTTTCACGTAAGATAGAGTGAGTTTGTCAGGCACTTAGGTCTCTGTGAGGAATAGGAATTATACCACACTTGTGAGTAAAAGATGACTAAGCATAAAAAACCCATGCACCTGCCATAGTGTTGCTTTGGTGATGAGGAGGTGATCCCACAACAGTAGCTGCAGGGTCAATAGCTCCAGAAGCCAGGGGTGGGATGAGGCCCAGGCCTCGTGGATTCCAGAGAGTCTCCACTATCATGATGGAGGTGGGCCTAGTCAATCTTAAAGTTGGGGTTGGAAGGGCAAAGAAAAAAAGTCCTGAACATGCCAAGAGAACTGTCACAACAGTCGTGGATACTTCAGCTGATAGGTTGTAGCATAGCAAAAAGAGAGGTCAAGTGTCATGAGTCAAGGTTCAAGAACAGCCTGAGATAGAGAATCACATGGGAACCAGATAACCTAACCCATCACTGTAGAATACTACCTTGGCCTGATATACAAAAACCGACTTTTAAAAATATTTTAAGGGGAAATATGGTGAGGGGAGGTAAAAAAGTATAAAGATACTCAATACAGAGTTTGAGCCTTAAATTGAATATGTACCCAAAATGAAATCATTAAATTGTTTACCCATTTGAACATTACTAAAGTTTGTCACTTCAATTAATTTTGGGAAGAATCTACTATTTCTTTTCCTTTCTTTCATTTATTTTCCCTACCTTCCTCCCTCTTCTCCTTTCTTCAGTTTATTTAGGTAGATTATTTTCCTATCCTTTTCATTTTTTCACTTTTAGGATATGTAACTGTACTTATGATTTTAGACAAAATGTAAGTTGAACCTCCTGGTATAATTATATGTTATAGGCAAAGTGTCTAGTAGTGATTTGCAAGGATGATTTAAAGGGCATTAAATGTATGCATCTTTTAAACAGGCAATGAATTTTTAAAACAGATAGAATATGGATTAATTGATGACTGCAAAGCCTTAAACTGAGTTAAAATTTCTGTAGAATTCTCCTACATTCCTTTAAGTTTATAAGGCCCACTCATTAACTTAAGCTATTCAAAATTTCTGTACCCCAAAGATAGCTTATAATATCTGTGATATTTTCCAGGCATTCAGGAATATAAGAGCACATACATTATTTTTATTATTTTTTTCCCTACTCCCTGAAAGGAAGGTCACCTCGTGTCTTTCAGCCATTCTCTCCTGGAAAGCTATCTTTCAAGACCTCAGTCAGAACAAAGGCTAGTTCAACACCCGTAAGTGCTACATATTCCTTTTCCCTCCAACATTTTGTTATGAAAATTTTCAAATATCCAGAAGAGTTGAAATAATTGTATAATGATAACTAATATACATACTACCTGAGCTAATTAGCATGCTTACTCTATCACACACCTGTCTTTCCCCCTACTATCCACTATCCCCATCATGTATTTTTTATATTTCAAAGTCATGAAAACTTGAACTTCTGAGTTATATACAGCACATGCCATTATTAAGTAAATTTTATGCTATTCCCACTTATTCAAACTTTCAAGTTTTCATGACTTGTAGCACATTTTAAAGCTCTGACCTACTGCTAGTCTATACCTAGGAAAACAAAAGATAGGAAATGTTGAATATAAAACAAGCACTTCTTTGTAGTATAACTCATGTTCTCATTTGGCCAATAATTCTTAATATAACTGTATAGTACTTCTAATTTTCAAATTATTTTGGCTTATATGTACACCTTATGTGATTGGTTTCTTTGCCATTATTTTATGGCTTTAGCTCAGAAATGCCCAAGCCACAAAAGCAGACGTTGAATGTTTATCTTCTCACTCTATACTCTGTGCTCTTTCATTCTACTCTACAGTCACCACAATTTTTCAGTTGTAGGTTAAAAATTAAAATCCAGTAAGTGTGATGTTTAATTCGTACTTTGTTATGTGTAAAAAAAATCGTCCCCTTTATTTTTCGATTTTTTCATTTAGTTCATACTAATACTATAATAATCCATAGGGTTACTGGAAAATGCTTAAAATTTCCCATACAAAAATTACCTTTTAAGTGTTCAATAAAGTGGTTTCATAAGTGAGCACATGGCTTGGAATTAATAGGTATTGTCTGACAACCATTTTTAAAAGTCACCCTTTTCCCATAAAACATGCTATTTTTTGGTACTGTAGAAAGGCTGTCTTAAATGTGAAGTTAGAGGAAGACATTTTTAAAAGAACATGAGCAGTGTTTAGAAAGGCAGCATTTTTGTTAACATTAAGTAGAATGCTAGAGTTAGAGAAAAATCTCCTGATGTAGGATCCAGAAGCTACTCTGCCACAGAATAAGTTAACTGTCCAAACACAACATTGGAAGATAACAAAGCTGTTAGCAGTCAGTCTTCCTGTACCTACTGTACCAGGGAGGCAAACCACAATCTGTCTTCCAGAAAAAGACCACCTGGAAACTTCAGAAAGGAGGATTTCTGGCACCCTCCCCAAAAAACAACAACAACAAAATTCTGCTGATTTCATTAAATTGGAATTTTGATGGAGAAAAATTGGAAAGTAATGCCAGTAAATGCAAGAGTTTCTTTAGGCCTTACAGTTAGGGATGAGATTGCTGGTCAGCTGTCAAAGGCAGACACAGAAAGTGTATGTATATCTAATTTTAATAAACAGGTCAAACTGTTTTTTATTGGATTTACACTATTTAACATCTGTCAAAAGTGTATACATTTTCTGGTTTTACCACATCCTTGCTATCCCTTGATGATATTACACTTAAAAATTTTCCAGTCTCATGGTGGATATACTACAGCTTCTCTTTGAGGTTTTATTTTGCATTTTCCTGCTATATATGGATATGAATTTATCTTTTCCACCATAGAGGCATCTTTATTTTTGTATATTTTCATCTTATGCCATACTGAATAAGCTCTTTAACATATAGTATGAACAATTAGCAATAATGTTGCATGAATTCCTATAATGTAGAAGCAGTAAACTGAAGTGGTTAAGAACATGGACTGAGTAGCCAGATTATGTGGGTGTGAATCATGCTTCCATCTCTTACTACCACAATGAACTTGGAAAAATTAGTTAACCTTCTGTGCCTCATTTACCTCAGTCTTTAAAATGGGCATGAGAACATACATAGCTCATAGATTTACTGTGAGGATTAAGAATATTACTATATAAAAGTACTCAGACAAGTGTTCAGCACATAGTAAGCACTATGTAAGAGTTGACAAGGAACCCAGTGCTTTATTAACACCTCATTATCTGAATATCCCAAAGGAATAGTCTGAAAAATGAACCTCAGAAGAGCTGAATGAAAGACATTCCCAGTGCTTTCTCCAAATACTTCTGATACCAGACCCTGAAAATAGAAAAGCACTTTTCCAGATGGCTTAGCTGCCAACTTGACATTAGGTCAACTGGATCCAATTGATTGTATAGTAATCAACCATTAATATCATAAAAATAAATGACAATCAGCTGTGTGTTTATCTCATGATGTTAAAAAAACACATTTAGAAACTAGTTCACTTGTAAATTGGCTAGATGGTCTAAAAGTTAGCAGCTGGGATTTCAAGATAAAAGAAAAACTTTCTCCAAGTCTTTAAAAATTATAATTTCATTTTTAATCAAGTTTTCAAATTGGAAAATAGTAAGTCAAACACAATGAATTTAATAAAGGACATGTTGATTTTGAACAATAAATTCAGTTGTCTAAATTTTTGAGGAAATGTCTTTTTTGAAGCTGTTTATGTATCAGTTGTTAACTCTTTACATAATAGACTTTACTCCCGCACAGTCAGAACTTAACTGCCAATTTTCAGAAGAACTATTTGTAAATGGGATGATGTCATATACAGACTTTACTTTAAAAAAAAGATTGGGGGGGGTAAAATAATTAGATTTATTTATTTATTTAATTACTTATTTATTTATTTTATTGGAAGTACTGGGTATTGAACCCAGGACCTCATGCATGCTAGGCATGCACTCTACCATAGAACTATACCCTCCCCACAAGACTTTTACTTTTTTATTCATTCTTTTTTTTTTTTAACACTGAATTTACACCCATATTTTGGAAAGAAAGGGATTTTATTATTTCTTAACTGTTATCATATTGGTTTATGATTGATCACAATAAGTAAATATTAATTATTAGGGATCTCATTAACTGATAGTTCATTTCAGTCAGTCCCTAAGATAATTACTGTGCTGGTTAATTTTATATGTCCATTTGTCTGGGTCATGGGAAGCCAACATATTTGATAAAACATTATTTTGGGTATTTCTCTGAGAGCAATTTTAGATGAGATTAACATTTAAATCAGTGGCTTTTGAGCAAAGCAGATTGCTCTCCATAATATGGATGGATCTCATCCAATCAATTGAGTCACTGAATAGAACAAAAAGTCTGGCCTCCCCCAAGCAAGAAAGTATTTCTTTAGCAGACTGCCTTTGAATTCATCTGCAACATTGGTTCTTCCTGGTTCTACACACATGACCTTCAAAGTTGAACTGGAATATTGGCTCTCCAGGGTTTCCAAGTTAGCTAGCCTTTGGACTGACACTGTGGTAACAGCTCTCCTGGGTTTTCACCCTGCAGATTTTGGGATTTACCACCCTCCATAATCCTATGAGTCAATTTCTTATAACAGTATGTATACACACATAGATATAGAGATAGATATAGGTATATACACATCCTTTTGGTTCTAATACTATAAAAAAGAACTACAAGTACTTGAGACTGTTCCTGTGAGAGCAATAAACATTTCACATGTCTGGCTTCTGGAGGCCAGGTGGTAGAAAGATACAAGTACACATACATTTATTCATTCTGATTCATCATAGGACAGTCTCCAATCTGATTTTTATGTAAATATTTGTAGGTTTATATCTTAATGCAGGGCAAAAACATAGTTCTGGATTTAACCACTTATTTCCATCTGAAAAAAACATGACAGCACATTATGGTACTACATTGAAAAGAAAGATCAAGGCCTTTTTTTATTACCTATGCTATTTACCAGTTTGAAGATGTATTGTTTTTTTGAAAAGAAAAGAAAATGTTTTAAGCAACTCTGAATAAAATATGATGGATTCAAGGCTTATTCAAGTCCCACACTTGAAATCCTTCAAAATGATCAAAAAGAAGAAACAAAGGAAAACATTGCATTTGTATTTATTGAATAGAGACACTTTTCCTGAGTAAAGTTTTTTTGTTTGTTTGTTTTCCTTGTAGTCAATAATTTCAGAGTTCTTTATAAAAATAGGATGACAAAGATTATGGAGCTGAGGCTTAGTTTCCCTGTAGTATCCTTGCTCCTCACTACAGCTACCAAGTTGGTAGCTATGAAAAGACACACACATTAAAGTGGAGAATAATTTAAAATTATAGATGAATTGTAAATTTCAGGCCTAGAAACATAAGAATATTTTACACAAACATTTCTCAACAATCTAAAATAAATTAGTGAAAAGGAACAGTTTTTACAAATATCTTAAACAGAAGAAGCAACAAGAAGTTTAAAGCTCTTACAGCTTTTCATAAATAGAAAAAAAAAGTACTTTGTCCTGGAAGATCTCAGTGATTAAAAATAATAATAAAACCATTTCATAAATTTGAAAATATTGGAATGAGAATACAAGCTATTAAAACAAGTAGTGGTATGAAGATATTTGGAGAACAAGTACAATACAGAGGGATAGATAAAAGAATAAAAGTCATTACAGAAAAAAAGTGATGAAGCAAAGAGCAGAAATATTAACAGCTAAGTTCAATATAGTATGACCATTTTCTTGGCTCTGTTCTAAGCACCTTATATTTGTACATTTATTTAATCATCACAAAAATCTTCTGAAGAAAATTATCTTATTATTTCCACATTCCAGAGGATAAGCTCAGTGGATTAACTGAGGCCAAGAGAGATTATCCTGTGGTCACACAGCAACTAAATGATGGAACTACTGTTAAAACCTAATCAGGTCTTTATCTGAGTGTAGGTACTTAACTGTTACCTGAGCTACATCTCATGAGGCAATATAGAAATGGCCAAAGACATTCACATGATAAGTGATCCTGAAATAGAAAACAAGAAGAAGAAACAGCTGACATTACATTGAATAAAATTATCAAATTAATTACTTATTGAATAGGTATGTTAAATATCAGAAACATTTCATAGAGTGATTTATACTAAGGTATGTCTTGATAAAGTTACTGAACTTCAGTAAAAATAAAAACAACTGAAAGTAAGCAGACCAAAAATGCAAGGCACCTGACAGCTAAAATATCATTCTGAACTTGGCCTTTTCTATACAATATTCATTTCCAGAGGACAGTAGAGTAAATACAGAATTGAATGGGAGAAAGGGTATGATTTGAGTTTTATGGGTTTTTTTTTAATATAAGTAGAAAAGACATTTTCAATTACACAAGAGCTTCTTCTCTGAGGAAGAAGGAGATAAAAAATTACAGATGACAAAATTCAACTAAACAAGCATAAAATCACTACTAAATAAATACAACTATATAAAAATTTAGGAATAAGTAAATGGAGAGCCAATGAAGAGCAGGAGACAAATATTGAAAAGTAAGAGTGTTTTAATAATATCTCTGGGACTTTACATTTCAAAATATTAGTATTTTTAACCTTAAAAAATCTATATGCTACAAAAATAGTAATATAATAGCTTAGAATGGAAAATTCTGGTGCATGGACATATAAAGCAGGATGCTGATTTGGAAGGGGTGCAGGTTATCTACCTAGATAGATAGCAGTGTTAAATTACTGGAGAGTTAAAACAAAACTCTTAGCTTCAATTGTTTCTGAAAAGCAGAATTTGAAGATGGAAAATTCTCCAATAAACATATCTGTACTCTTTGTAATATTTATATAAACAGTGTTTGTAATTTAAAATATTAATAAACAGAAATGAAATACTTCCAAAGTCAGACAATTTAGTTTGAAATATTGTAGACCTTAGACAATTTACTCAAATTTTCTAAGTCACAGATTCCTCATAGAAAAACTAGTGATAATGAAAGTATATACCTCAAAGTACAACACAACATAAAATAATTTAGCACAGTGACTAGCATGTGACAATCATACAATTATAGTTAGTTATTGTCATGTTTATGTATTTTTACTCATTTCACCCTAATTATATTTTAATAAATGAATGGTAACTATAAAAGCAAAAAAAAAAAAGTTAAGGCCATAATGGTGCTAAATCTAGGACATTTTCAGGTGCATTTCTATGTTAGAATTTTCAGTTGGCTCTTTGTAGGGTGTGCACCATGATCTCTCTTTGAAAGTATACATATGTCTCAGGCTAAAAGATGGGAGTTGCTCATTTTCTGCTCTAAACAGATACATATTTCACAAGCTGATCCAACACCTTTTATTCAATACTAATTGACACTCACTCTACAATGGACAGTAAGAAATTCAGTATTTAGCATCATTGTGCTCTAGTACAAATCACTTGGCATCATTATCCAACATTTTATTTCCTAGCTGGATCCCTCTAGTGAATTCATCTATGGTTCTGTGTTTCCAACAGACTTGAATTATGAAAATTACTCTGCTGATTTCTTTAACTCTCTATTCTTTCACTATGGATTTTGGAAAATACTTAATACCTTCAGTACACAAGTACAAACATCGAAGGAAAAAGAGAGGTATTAAGTATTTCTGAAATCACATTGTGAGAACCGAAGTTCATCTCTCCAGTACATTGTGTATCACAGTAAAAAGTAATCTCTTGTGGTTCTTGTGTATTTTAATCATATATAGGGCAATACCCTAGACATTGAATAACGCATTGAGACCCATATCATGCCACAAGTGATGCTGGAAGTGTTTCCAAGAAGCAGAGAAATGTCATGAAATTACAAGTTGAAGTTGAATACATACCATAGATTTTGGTCTGTAGCTGCAGTTGCCCACCATCTGAAGATTAATGAATCCAAGTAATGGACCATTAAAAAAGCAGAAAAGGAAATTTGTGATAGCCATCACTGCAGCCATGCCAGCAGATACAAAAACCTTGCACTTTTTTTGTGAAATACTTTTTTTTTTATCTTGTACTGAAAATGCAGCTTTTATGTGGGTGCAGGATTGCTATAAGGAAGGTATATCTATAGACTCTAATAGGATTCTAGAAAATCAAAGTCATTATTGTAACAACTTAAAGCAAAAGACAAGTGAAGAATCCAAAGCTGGAGAATTTAATGCCAGCAAAGGACGGTTTGATAATTTGAGAAAGAGGTGTAGCTTGAAAACTGTCAAGATAACAAGAGAAGCAGCTTCTGCTTACCAAGAGGCAGCAGGTGAGTTCCCAGATGCCTTTAAGAAAATCATTGAGAAGAAAGTATATCTGCTTGAACAGGTTTTCAGTGCAGACAAAAGGGCCCTGTTCTGGAAAAAAAATGGCATAAAGGACATCTATTAGTAAGGAAGATAAGCAAGCACCGGGATTTCAGGAAGGAAGAGATAAATTCAGACTGCAATCATGTTCATGGTCAGGACTGTCCTTTTCCATAAAGCTGCTAACCCCCAGACCTTGGAGGAAAAAGATAAATACCAGCTGCCAGTCTCTTGGTTGTACAACAAGAAGGCTGGGACAACAAAAACACTTCCTAGATTGATCCCACTGATGCTTTGTCCTTGAAGTCAGAAAGTACCTTGCCAGTTAGGGACTGCCTTTTAAAGTTCTTATGATATTAGATGGTGCCCATGTCCAGTGAGAATCCCATGAGTCAACACTGAAGGTGTTGAAGTGGTTTACTTGCCACCAAACACATCTCTAATTCAGCCTCTAGAACAAGGGGTCATAAAGACCTTTAAGATACAGTACACACGGTACTCTGTGGAACATATTGTCAATGCTGTGGAAGAGAAACTTGATAGCGGAAATACGAGTGTCTGAAAGTATTACACCACTGAAGATACCATCGTTGTTATGGCAAAAGCTATGGAAGCCACCAAGACTGAAACTATAAATTCCTCCTGGAGAAAACTTTGGTCAGGATGTTGTGCATGACTTCACTAGGTTAATGACAGAGCCAATTAAGAAAATCATGAAAGAGATTGTGGATATGGCAATAAAAGGTGGGGGGAAGGGTTTCAAGGTATGGATATTAGAGAAATTTGAGAGCTATTAGGCACCACACCAGAGGAGTTAACAGAAGACAACTTGATGATGAGTACTTCTGGACCAGTGCTAGGCAATGAGAAAGAAGACACAGAAGAAGCAGTTTCAGAAAATAAATCAACATTTAGATGATCTGGCAGAAGGTTTCCAACTATTCAAGACTGCTTTTGATTACTTTTATGACAAGGACTCTTCTATAATTTGGAGACTGAAGCTCAAGCAAGAGGTAGAAGAAAAATTGGTTTCGTATAGAAACATTTGCAGAGAAATGAAAAAACTAAAAAGTCAGATAGAATTACAATGTATTTATGTAAAGTTGCACTGAGTGTACTTGCTGTCCTGCCTTCCTTCCCCCTCCTCAGTCCCTTCCATCTCTGCCGTCCAAGACAAGAACATCAGCCCCTCCTTCTCCTCCTCCTCCTCAGCCTACTAAACATGAAGACAACAAGGATGAAGACCTTTACGATGATCCACTTCCATTTAATGAGCAGTAGATAATCATCATGTCATATTTGTAATAAATGTATCTATTGTGTATGTGTGTGAGTGTCTTCATGTGAAAATTTAATAATTGTACAGCAAGAACTGTATGAGACATTTTTGTGTCATCATTGTCACATAGCCTAAGTATTCATCTTGTAGAACATTGTGTGCAAGACTTGTACTTAAGTGAATAGCCTATCCTTACATAGACATAAGGTGAATAATATTAAATATTAAATTAGTAATATGTTGGTTTTCTTATATTTTATAACTTTGCTTTCAGAGAATCACATTACAGTAAATCTCCCTCTCACTCTCTTTCTCTCTCATAATTGGAGAAACTACATATCAGCCTATTATTACAGGTGTTTTTTTAAAATATAACAATGTTTCCAATACTATATTATGAACATGACTGTAATACTATCTTCCACTAAATTTCTATAATAATTCATTCATTGGAGTATAAGCTGGTGAAGCAATCATATTGATTACAATAGGCTACCATAAAACAATTATATTCCTTCTTCTTTGTTATCAATACATGAATTGTAAATCTTATCAATAAATATGAATTTTTTCACATCTTTTCATTTTTGATGTCTGGTGTTAATAATACATATAAAATCTACAGTGTTTTGTATCATATAGATAATTTTGATGTAGGCACTGACAGATGATTTCTCTTATAAACAGATGACATAAACTTACAGTAGCAATAAATAGAGTACAGTATTATAAATGTATTTTCTCTTCCTTATGACTATTAATAACATTTTTCTCTAGTTTACCTTATTATAAGAATACAGTATATGACATATGTAACATATAAAATATGTGCTAATTTATGCTGTGCTATCGGTAATGCTTCTGGTCAACAGTAGGATATTTGTAGTTAAGTTTTGAGGGAGTCCAAAGTTACACATGGATTTTCAACTTCACAGTGGGTTGGTGCCACTGTCCCCATGTTGTTCAAGAGTAAACTGGACAACCAGATTTAAAGAAAAAAACTTAAAAGTGAGTCCCTGTGAAGCAAATTCTTTGAAACTATTGAAATATTTTAGTCAAGTTTAGACTAGGTGATAACTCCCTCACTTTTCAGCTTTGTTCTTCTAAGAGAAAAAAAAACAAACCTGAAGCAATGTTTATTTACTTATAATGTGACACAATGTCAACCTAAAATACTTAACTCACTTGAAAAATTAAGAGTTTTCTCATCACATTGTTTGGTGATCCAAACAACTTAAAGTTCAGGGGAAAAATGAATTTTAAAACTTCACGTAGCTTTCTTTTCAAATGAAGAGAATAAGAGAGCACTAGAGCTATAGAGAGAGAGGGAGAGAGAGAGAGAGAGAAAGTTGGGTGGGAGGATGTTAAGGGGACAAAAGTGTACCAGAATTAAAGACAAAGATAAAAATATATTTGGAAATGAGAGCAAAATGAAAATAGCTCTAAGTAGGATTTTATTGAGAAATCCTACTTAAAATTATGAAATAATCCTCACATTTCACACTTATTTCCAATCATTTCTGTGCATTTATTATTTTATCTCAGCTGTCTGTGATGCCGGACGAGACACTTCCCTAAGACTGTTCTTTCCTTGGACGATGCATCATTCCCAAGGCTCTTTTTCTTTCTCCCTCAAGGCTCTTTTTCTTTCTCCCTCCTTGTTCTCAACAAAAATTGAACTACATTTATATTCCATTCTGTTATACCATGCATGTACTAATGACATGATAAGTATTTTATTTAATTTTTTTAAACATTTTTATTGATTCATAATCATTTTACAGTGTTGTGTAAAATAACCGAAAAATTGTGCTCTACACATGATAAGTATTTTAAACAGAACAGTTAGTATTGAATATGATGTAGCTCAATATGGAAATCAGTAGGATAAATTTCTGATAATCATCCTTCTGTAGTAGCATGGGAGAAAAGAGTTGTTGATGTAAATAAAAGTGTGGTGTGTAGAAGCTCTCTGGAAATAAGTACTGCAAGTAAAATAAGATAAAAGGAATTGAACACCTAATATCTGTCTGACCTTAAGTAAATAACTTACTCTCTAATAGTGTTTTGAAAATAAGCTCAAAGACAGTAAGCAAACTGCCTGAGGACATACAGCTAGTATTTGAAAAAGCAAAAATTAAATTTGTTTGTTATGATTTACTGCAAATTGCTTATCTTTCCTTAGTCCTTCTTTCTTCCTTCATTCTTTTCTATTTTTCCTCCATATTTCCAGCCTAACATATATATTCATGTACTACCTTCTATGGAACAGTCGCTATGCTAGGCAATTGGGTTTATTTTGGATAATTGCATATATTTGGTCCCTGCTCTAATGGAACTTAGTTTACTATGTTCCACTGAGGAACTTAGTGACAAATGTAGACATTAAACAATAACTAAAACAAAAAAAAATCTATTTTTTAATGTGCTGCCTTGAAGAAAGCTAATGGCATTTAAGAGAGTTTACATGAGGAACTACATCTAGTTTGAAGGATCATAGAAAATCTCCATAACAGAAAGACATTTGCCCTAAATACAAGAAGAAGTCAAGGGCCTACTCAGCTATTAATTAAAAAAAAACAATATTTTTAAGCAAATATTATATGTCATACACTGTAGCAGTACTTGGGATACAATGATAAAAACAATAAAATAAAATACTAAAAAATAAGATTTCTATACCGAGGTATGTAATAAACAAACCACATAAATAAATGTGGCATTGATATATATATTTATTAGAAGCACTTGGGTATTTGAATGTACTGGATGAGTGAATTGGGGAGGAACAAACAAAAATTTGACAAAAAATATTCATGAGAAATAATTATGCTCCTACCTGAAGAAAGAAGGTTTAAATAGCTAAATTAGTAGTGGCAAATAAAATATTTTAAAGTATGGGTAAAAGGACCTAGAGGTTGCAAGAATACATATACAATAAAGAATACATTTACAATAACTAAATTAAGGCTAATATGAATGGCATGAAAAAATAGAGGTTTGGTAGAAATACTTATAATGTGATATTATGTAATCCAGCAATGAGTTGTGTGTGTGTGTGTGTGTGTGTGTGTGTGTGTGTGTGTGTCTGGGAGATGTAAAAACAGAAGTAATGAATGTTGATGATGATGATATTTAAATTTTTAAAAACATGTCTGCAAATAAAGAATCTAGACACATATCTTACACCTGTCATACCAAAAAATAATTCAAAATGGATCATAGAGCTAAAAGTAAAATACAAAAGTATAAAAATCCCAGAAGATTACATAGGAGAATCTAGATGCCCTTGGATTTGCCAGTAATGTTGTAGAAACAACACCAGAAGAACAATCTTTGAAAGAAAAATTGGTGAGTTGAACTTCATTAAAACTAAAATCTCTGCTCTGTAAAAAGCATTGTTGAGAGACTGAAAAGACAAGCCACAGACTTGGAGAAAATACTTACAAAGACATATCTCACAAAAGACTATTAGCCGAAATATACAATGAACTGTTAAAATCCAATAATTCAAAAACAAGCAGCTCAACTGAAAACTGGGCACAAGATATGAACAGACACCTCACCAAAGAAGGTATACAGATGGCAAACAAGTACTTGAAAAGATTCTCAAAAAATCATAATGTTATCAGAAAATTGCAAATTAGAAGAAAAGCAGCAAACTTTGTTGTGTTTCACCTTCAACTACTTTTATTACCTCCTCTCCAGCTCTGTGGTAGCCTGGAAAACCAACTGCCTTGCAACCACAGGACCTATGAAATCCAGTAGGCTATAACAGCCATTTGAGGGAGTAAAATGAGTTTTTAAGTTCCTCACAGGCCTCACAGACAGAGAATTGTCACAAATGGATCTGTCTGGCAGCAACATGGAACAGGCTGGTCTTTTTATGGCTGTCTTTGGCTCTAGAACACCAAGCATGTATGTGGGGATGTGTACATATCCAGGGAATGAGAACTATTTGAAGAGAACATATCAGAGAATTGTTTTAGTGTTGCTGAACATACCTTCATATTCAAAAAGCACAACTAATCTAATTCAGAATAATCAAAACTAAGCCGGACACATTGTGGTAAAACTGCAGAATATAAATAACAAAGAAAAATCTTAAAAGCAACTAGAAGAAGTAAGAGGGCTAAGTACACAAGAGCAACAATCAAAATAAGAGATGTCAAGAACAACAATAAAGTCAAGACATTGTAGAATAATACTTTCAAAATTGTAATATGGAATCAGTGTCAGTTTAGAATTATATACCAAAATATGGATTCTTAAAGCATATTACAATATCTTCAGATGAAAAGAAAAGAGAGACAAAGAGAGAGAGAGAGATTGAGATTTCAGGTATGAGTTCCTAGCTAAAAGATTCCCCAAAAGATATATTTTAAGAAGAAAATTGAACCCAGTTGAAAAAAGATACAATGGAAAAAAAATACCTGATAAACCTGTGAGTAAAGGTAAACAATATTTATTGAATAAATATAACTAACATTACTAATTTATGAAGTAAAAATTTTAGGTGATTCTAAAATATTGCACAGCATTATCCATAAAATGTGAATGAGTGGTAGAATTAAATAATAACATATTTCTTATACAGAAGGCTAATAGTCATATTGACAAATTTTTAATGCTAGTTGAGAAAAAAAGTTGACAAAATTTACAGTGAGACATTTGAAAAACCTTAAAGTGAAACTGATCCTATTTTAAGAACAATGGAATTAAGCTCTAATTTCACAAAATGGGAAAGAAGAAATAGTGTCATGTTATGTTATGATAATAAATTTACATTTAACCAGGAAGACATAGTAATTCTATAAATACATTTGTTCTTATATCAACATAAAAATTTTTGACAGTTATGAGAATAACTGACAAATTTATCATCAGAGGTATTAAAGCAACTACCCTTTTACTGATCAGAGTAGAGCATTGCACAAAAAAATAGATCTTACTCATTCATCTAAAGTATTTTTATCAAAAATGAATTATATGTTAGTCAATAAGTCATTTATAAAATTCCAGTGAGTAAATATCAGTTGTATTATTTATCTAACCACAATTTAATTGTTAAAATTGAATACAAAAAGGTATTATACTAATTAATGTTTCCAAATTAAAAACATAGTTATAAACAAAATAAAGTTAAAATAGAATCAGAAATCATAATAAAGTGAGATCTGAGGTATTGCAGAGAAAGAAATAATTAAAATGCAATCGATCAGACTACAACATGTACCTTAAGTAGTGTATTGATTGGAAAGTGTAGCCTTAAATGTACACGTTTGGCAACAAGAAAGGCTGAACGTTATTAATGAACCAAGAATCTAACTTAGAGTGTGAGTAGGCAAGATGAAAGTAACATTATCCAAGACATCTTTCACAGAAATTAAAAAAGACAGCATTGTTTTAGCAAAAGGATAGACAATATATTAATATAACAATATCAGAAGTACAGAAATATGCCACATATATACAGTAATTTTAAAGTTGTCAGAAAGAAAAAAATTATTTAACAAATCATGATTAGAAAAACTGGATATATTTATAAGGGAAAAAAATTCAACTTTGACCTCATGCCAGCAACATGTATAAATCTCAAAAATATTATGCTGAATGAAATTAGCCAAACAAACAAACAAAATTACCAATTGTATAATACCACTTAAATGATATTCTAGAATAGTCAAACTAACCTAAGTAGAAATTAGATCTAGTCCTTGCTCCTGGTAAGAAATTGAATGGAAATTAGAAGATGAGATATTACTGAGTGATAGAATTATTCAGTGTCTTTGTAGGATTTTGAGTTACATAAGAGTCTGCATTTGTCAAAATTGATTGAATAAGATGCTTACAATCTGAATATTTTACTGTTTATTGAGTCTATACTGTGCATAGAGTACATACACCAATGAAAAAATTTAACAAACAACATTAAGGGGATCTCATTGACAAAAAAATAGACTAACTTGAGAAAGAAAAATAATAAATTCAACTGTTTGAATTATTGTATATAAAAGCTAAGCATTTATAATTAATATTATTCAAAAATTAGTATTGCTTCTTCAAGAAGAGTTGCATAACCTTCACTGATCACAATTGTAGATTAAGTAGAATATCTACTTTTTACTCCAAAAATTATCAATGAAAGAAATAATCAAGCATTTTATTATGCCCCTCCTATAGAAATTATATTTCAGAGTAACCAAATATACAGTATTAAACATCAACTATTTTGATACCCCTGATGACACCTGAACTTAATAACCAGTCTTATCATGACTAAGGCTGGAACAATTAGATATTATGTGCTTTCTACTGTGATGCAATATGAAGTACTAATCACCACTTATTTGTCCATAGAAGTAAAATCTAGGTGTAAGAGCTAGAGCTAACTTCCAGTTTATGGGAAACATTGAGTTATAGAGAGACAAGTTATATGACAGTATGTAATGAGTAGACAATTTTAGAATTCAGATATTTTTGATAATATTTGAAAAATTTGAATATGACATGAGATCTCAGTAGTACCAGTAAAAATTGCTAATCTTGTTAAAGGTGATATGGCATTTTTAAACAAAGATTTACAATTTTAAACAAAGATTTAAATGTTTACACTAAAAAAATACACAATATAAATAAAATGTATTAAAGGTAATAAATTTTAGTACTATTGCTATATGTAACATGTATATAAAATTCAATTCCCTTATCAAAAAACCAGCAATAAATAGTAAATATCATGTGCCATAGCAACAAATACATTTAACAAAAATGTGCATGAATTACGGGAAAATAAGTTTTAATAAAATATTTAAAAGGATCCAAATAAATTGAGAAATATCATATTTATAAAAATGAAACTCACTTTTAAAAATATATCTATTGTCCTGTTTATCTGTATGAATTAATTAAAATCTCATCTAGATTTTTAAATTTCCAACTGATTCTAAATTAAATTAATCCAGATATGAAAAAGAACAACTAAGAGAATCAGGATAATTTTGAGGAAGAACAAGTTTGGGAGAATGTCTCAGTCAGAAATCAGTTATTTTAGATATTTAGAGATGAATACAGTTCTATTTTGCCAGGTAAGATAGAGTCATCAATGGAATAGTGGAGAAAGTCTAGGAATACACCAAGGTATTATGGAGATTTGATTTACTCTACAGGGGCCTTATAGATTTAGATTAATTGTGGAAAACAATAAAATTTAAGTGGTGTGAGACAAATATATTTACTTTAGAGAGTAATCAATCTCTACCCTGCATCATACAGAAAAACAAATTTCTAGCTGTTAAAATACATTAATCTGTAAAACATGCCATAAAATTTGTATAACAAAATGTAGAGACAGTGTAGGACCTTATAGGTCATGAAAAATATTTTGGACTTTATTCTAAATAAAGCAAGAAACCACTGAACCCTTTTTGCATTGGAATGACATATATGAGTTAGATTTTAAAACTATGACTTGTGCTGCTGTCTGGAGGATCGAGTGTATGGGAGGGAGAGAAGGAAAGATGGAGCCACTTAGGAGACTTATCAACCTAGTCTAGGTGAACAGTGGTGATTGTTTGTATTAGATTATAGAAGTGAAATGGTCACATCTAAATTACTTCTAAAAGCCAACACATGATACTTGCCATATTTACATGGGATTACATGGAGCTTTTAGAATATTGTTATTTTAAATTAGATACATAACAACATACAAATCTTAAAAGTCAGGACCATTTAACTTAATTTAATAATAAAAATTAGACATTTATTTGGTATAGTATCCTTTCTTTCTAAAGTTAAATATAAACCTTTCAGTTTCACATTTAAATTATGTTGGGGTAATATTTTTACTACATAAGTATTTTCATCAAGGATTGATAACATTAAACCAGGTTTTCTTTTTATCTATAGTATATGTGCATAGGAATCACTAAGAACCCTAAGAAGAAGATCCCATGATTTATTGGGCCACTGAACTAAGCTTCCACTTCTCCACTCAAGCCTTCTCTGTTCCTCCCAGAGAGTTATCATTGTTGTCACCGTTGTTATTATTTTGTCACAGTCCATAAATCTGTGGCTAGTAGTGACATGAAGACACCACATACTGTCCAGATTAAGATTCCATCAAGATTCTTACCCTGAATAGCTTTATCTTCTGATATTTATGGGAACAGGTTGAGAAACTGGAAACTTCTTCCAAATTATCTCTTTTCTGATATAGAAATAATCGAAATACTCTTGCAGTACAGCTTCTCCAGTTACCCAGATAAAATGCATTTTAAATGCTTTACCACATCCTCTGTCCCCCAGATGTTGGGGATCGTTTTTTCTTTTGCAATTATTCACTAATTTTGCATGTGTTCACACATACAAGGAGTAAGCCACTAGTATTTGTCAGGACCCGTGATAAGGTACGTGTGATTAGCAATAACTGAGACACAGGAACCATGCCCTCTCTGAGTACAATTTAGTGATACTTGCCCTCCGTTAGACAGCTGTGCTTCTTAGCTTTTACTTTCCCATAAAAACTTGCTCCTCTTGCTCCACATCCTCACCACCATTGGGTGTCATCACTGTTCTGGATTTTAGCTTTTCTAGTAGGTGTGTCATGATATTTCATTGCTGCTGTTGTTTTTCTTACAGTTTTATTTAGATTTAATTGACATGACGCATGGTGTAAGTTTAAAAATGATTACCACTATGGGTTTATTGAACATCCATCATCTCATATACACCATTGAAGATAGCAAAAACATTTTTTTAATTGTGATGAGAACTCAGGATTACTCTTGTAACAACTTTCAAATATGACATAGAGCAGTGGTAATTATCTTTATCATGTTGTTACCTCACTAGTACTTATTTATCTTATAAGTACTTTTGACTACCTTCATCTTAATTCCCCCTCCCTTCACTCCTACCTCTGGTAGCTTCAAACCTGATCTCTTTTTCTATGAATTTGTTTGTTTGTTTTTGAAGTATAATTAATATACACCACTATGTTAGTTCCTGGTGTACAACACAGTGATACAATATTTCTAGACATTTCAAAATCATAACTGTAAATCTAGTTGTCATTTGTTGGAGTACAAGGATATTACACAATCACTGATGATGTTTTCTTCTAGAATTTTTATGATTTTAGCTCTTACATCAAACATTGAATCCATTTTGATTTTATTTTTGTATATGGGGTGAGAAAATCATCCAGTTTGATTCTTTGCATGTAGCTGTCCAGTTTGCTTAACACCATTTATTGAAGAAGCTGTCTTTTCCTCATTGTATATTCTTGCTTCCTTTGTTATAGTCTTATTTCCCACATAAGTGTGGGTTCATTTCTGGGCTCTCTGTTCTGTTCCATTGATCTGTATGTCTGTTTTTGTGCTAGTACCAAACTTTTGATTAGTATAACTTTGTAGTTTAATTTGACCTCAGGGAGCATGATACTTCCTGTTTTGTTCTTTCTCAAGATTGTTTTGGCTCTTTGGGATGCATTTCCAATAAAATTTTAGAATTATTTGTTCTAGGTCTGTGAAAAATGCCATTGGAATTTTGATAAGGATTGCCCTGACTCTGTAGATTGTCTTGGGGAATATGGTCATTTTTAAAATATTAATGCTTCCAACATGGTACATTTTTCCATTTGTGTCTTTCATCTTCAATATCTTTCATCAGTGTTATAGTACAGGTCTTCTACCTCTTTAGTTTGAATCAATCCTAAGTATTTTATTCTTTTTGATGCAATTGTAAGTGGGCTCGTTTTCTTTATTTCTCTATCTGATAGTCCATTGCTAGTGTATAGAAATGCAACAGGTTTCTGTATATTAATTTTGCATCCTGCAACTTTACCACATTCATTAATGAGTTTCAGTGGGTTTTTCTGGTGGAGTCTTTGGATTTTCTGTGTATAGTATGTTATCTGCAAACAGTAACAGTTTTAAATCTTATTTTCCTATTTCAATTCATTTTATTTTATTGCTATATCTAGGACTTCTAATACTACTTTGAATAAAACTTGCAAGAGTAGGCATCCATGTCTTGTTCCTGATCTTAAAGGAAATGCTTTCCACCTTTCATTACTTTAAATATATCATGCCACTCCTTCTGGTCTGAAGAACTTCTGATTAAGAGTTAACTTATAGATTTATGGGATTTCCTTTGTATATAACTTGTTTCTTTTCCCTCACTGCTTTTAATATTCTCTCTTTATCTTTATTTTTTGGTCATTTTAATTGCAGCGTGGTCCTCCTTGGATTGATTCTGTTTGGGACTTTCTGTGCTTCTTGGACCTGGATGTTAGGAAAGTTTTCAGCTATTATGTCTTCAGAAATGTCCTCTGTCCCTTTCTTTCTCTCTTCTCCTTCTGATAACCCTGTAATACAAATGTTAGTATGCTTGATGTTGTCCCAGAGGTCTCTTAAACTATCTTCATTTATTTTTTTTCCCTTCAGTTCAACTTGAGTGATTTTCACTATTCTGTCTTCTAGTTTATTGATCCATTTTTCTGTGTCACTTAATCTACTGTTGGTTCCTAGTAGTGTATTGTTTTTTATTTCAGTTATTGTATTCTTCAGCTCTGTTTGATTCTTTGTTTTCCAACTCTTTGTTAAAAACTTCTAACTTCTCATTCTGTTTATCCATTCTTCTCCTGAGTTCTTTGAGCATCTTTATGATAATTACCTTAAACTCTTTATCAAGTAGATTCCTTATCTCCACTTCTGTTAGTTCTCCTTCTGGGCTTTTATTTTGTTCCTGTCCCCTCATTTTGCCTAATTCACTGTTTTTATTCCAGTGTATTTGGCAAGTTGTTTACATTTCCTGTTCTTGTAGAAGTAGCCTATTTAGGAAACAGCCTATAGGATTCAGTAGCACAATCCCCTCTGATCACCAGAAATATATGCTTTAGGGGTGCGCTATTTGTGGGCTGCGTGAGCCCTTCGGTTGTGGCAGGCTGACTACTATAGGCAGTCTGCTAGGTGTGGATGGTCTCGCATCTGGTTCATTGCAAGTCTTGCCTTGTGTGGAGGCTGCTAGCTGCTGGTGGGTGTAGTCAAGTCGTTGTGTGACTAGCTGCATGGCCAATGGTGTTCCAGTCTAGGTGCTGGCATGCTGGTAGGTGGAGCCAGGTTACAAAGTGACTAGCTACGGAGCCCTAGGTGTCCCAGGGCTACTGCTGGCCCACTCATGCACAGAGCTGGGTCCTGGGGTGGCTAGCTGTGGATTCAGGGATCCCAGACCTAGATTCAGCCTCCTGATGGGTGATCTGTGCCCCAGAGGTGGCCCAGGGATTGTGTCCAATTCCTGTTGGGCAAGGCCAGTTCCTGACACTGCTGGCTTCAGGGTGCAGGGTGACCCAGAGCTGGTGCTGGCCAATAGGTAGGTGGGGTCAGATCTCAGGTTAGCTGACTGAGGGACCCAAGGTGTCCTAGAGCTGGTATAGTCTTGCTATTGGGTGGTGCAAGTGTCATGGTGTCCCTGGGCAGGATCTGCCTACTACTGGGTGGGCTGGGTCTTAACACAGCTGGCCATGGGGTCATGGTAGTCCCAGGGCTGATGTTGGCCTGAGGTTGGTGGGGCCAGAGCATAGAGAGTCCTGGGGCTGGTGCTAGCCCACTGGTATGTGGAGCCATGTCCTGGGGTCTCTAGCTACAGGGCCTTACTGGTCCTGGAGTTGTTTGGCCCACAAGTAGGTTAGGCCAAGTTACAGGTAGCTTATAGGTTGATTCTGGCTTCCTGGTAGGTGAGGCCAGGTTCTGGAGCTAGTGCAGGCTAGTGGGTGATCGTGGCCAGGTCTCAGTGTCCTAGGGATGGTACCCTTTGGTGGTTGAGGCTAAGATCCAGGGCTAGTGTTGGCCCACTGATGGGTGGAGCTGGGTCCAGGGCATGCTGGTGGACTGGGCCCAGCTAGCTGCCTTGCCTGGAGACTCCCATGACTGGTGACAACTAGCTGGTGGACTAAGCTGGTTCCTGGCACTACCAAGCTAGAAAGAGGATTCCAAAATGGTGCTTACCAGCACGAGTGTTCTCATGGTGGGATGAGCTGCTGCCAGTGTCTAAGTCCCCAGGGTGAATTTCATTTGCCTCCTGCCTCTCCAGGAGGCTCCTTAAGATCAGCAAGTGGGTCTGACCCAGGCTTCTTTCAAATTACTACTTCTGCCCTAGGTGTCCAGAACATGTGAAATTTTCGTGCACCCTTTAAGAGTGGAGTCTCTATTTTGAACTTTCCTCTGGCTCTCCAGAAAGTAAGCCCCATTGGCCTTCAAAGTCAAACATTCTGTGGGCTTGTCTTCCCGGTGCAGGACTCTGGGCTGGGGAGCCTGATGGGGGGCTAGGACCACTCACTCTTTGGGGAGAACCTCTGCAGTTGTAATTATCATCCCTTTTGTGGGTTGCCTACCTCAGGGTGTGGGTCTTGACTATACTGTGTCTTCACCCCTCCTACTTGTCTCACAGTAGTTTCTTCTTTATACTTTTAGCTGTAGAAGATCTTTTCTGCTAGTCCTAAGATCTCTTTCATGCATAGATGCTTTGTAAATAGTTGATATCTTGGTGTGCCTGTGGGAGGAGATGAGCGCTGGGTCTTCCTACCCTGCCATCTTGGCCACTCCTCTCATTGTTGTTTTAATTTGCATTTTGCTAGTGACAAATGATATGAAATATCTTTTGTGCTTATACACTTATGCACCATTTGTACATCTTCTTTGCTGAGGTATCTGTTAAACTCTTTTGCTACTTTTTCAGGGTCAAATAGGTTGTTTTCTTATTGCTGAGCTTTAAGAAGTCTTTATATATTTTGGATAGCAATCCTTACTCAGATGTGTTTTTTACAAATATTTTCTCCCCATCTGTGGTTTCTCTGCTATTCTCTTGATGTTGTCTTTCACAGAGCAAAAGTTTTTAATTTTAATGAAGTCCAACTTACCATTTTTTTCTTTTTATCTTTTCTTTTCATGGATTGTGTCTTTGTGCTGTATCTAAAAAGGTATTACCACATCTAAGTTCATGTAGGTCTTCTTCTATGTTATCTTCTAAAAGTTTCATACTTCTGAGTTTTACATTTAGTTCCTGAGATCCATTTTAAATTCATTTTTGTGAAGGCTGTAAGGTCTGTGTTTGGATTTATGTTTAAGATGAAAAATGTCCAGTTGTTCCAGCACAATTTGTTGAAAAGATTTTTTTCTCATTGTTTTTGTTTTGCTCCTTTGTCGAATATCATTATTTGTGTAGGTAAATTTCTGTGCTCTCTATTCTGTTCCATCAATCTATTTATCTGTTCTTTTGTCAAAAAATGTCTTGATTACTGAAGATTTATAGTCAGTCTTAAAGTCCAATTTTTTCTCCTTCAACAGTTTGTTGACTACTCTGGGTCTTTTGCCTCTTTATTTAAATTTAGAATTATTTTGTTGTTATTCACAAAATAACCTACTGGAATCTTGATTGATATTGCATTGAATTTATAGGTCAAATTGGGAAGAATAAATACCATAATAATACTGAGGCTTTCTATTCATGAACATGGAATGTATCGTCATTTTTTTAGTTCTTTGGTTTTGTTAATCAGAGTTTTATAGTTTCTCTTGTAAAGATCTTGCACTTGTTAGTATTTCATTTTTGGGGTGCCAGTGTAGATGATATACACATTGTGTTTTTAATTTCAAGTTTCACTTGTCTGTCACTATTTTATAAGAAAACAATTGACTTGTATGTGTTAACCTTGTATACTGCAACTTTGCTATAATTACTTCTTAGCACTAGAAGTTTTTCATCAGTTCTTTCAGATTTTCTACATTGAAGATTATGTCATCTGTGAACAAAGATAGTTTTATTTTTACTTTCCAATCTGTATGTCTTTATTTTTTCTATTCTTATTGTATTAGCTAGGACTTCCAGTACAATGTTAAAAGCAGTGGTGAGAGGAGGCATTCTTATTTTTTTTCTCTTCTTAGTAGAAAAGCTTCAAGGTTCTCACCATTAAGTATGATGTTAGCTATAGCTTTTTTGTACATATTCTTTATCAAGTTGAGGAACTTCTCCTCTACTCCTAGAGATTTCATTGTGAATGGGGTAGGTTTTTTGCATCTATCAGTATGATCATGTGATAATTCTTTTTATCTACTGAAGTAATGGATTGTATTAATTGATTTTTGAATGTTGGGTTAGTCCTGCATACCTGGAATAAATCCCACATGGTTGTGATGTAAGCAGGTTCTCTTTTGGTTTAACTAAAGTCAGAGATAATAATTAAGAGTGGCAAATGTAATGATTCAAATATTAGCGGCAGTGTAACTACTGATTTGTAGGCATGTATGTAACAGTAATTCCACATAGATTTGTATCTATTTTGTTTAGATGTTTTATCTTACTTTTAAATCTAAGAAATTTAATCTAAGTTAACATTTTAGTAAAATGTAATTTTCTTAAATATCTGTATAGAAAGTCATAAGAAATGTAATTTGGTTGAACATATAGATCAGTTAGTACAATCATTTAGTTGAGTGTAATGATTTTTCTTTGTATGATAGTCATGTTCATCTGTCTAGAAATCAGATATAACTTTAATTGTATGTTATCAATTTTCAGACTGCAGCTCTTCAATATTTGAGAACACTTATGTTATCTTTTCTCAGACTTATAAGATAAATATCTTTATAGTAGTAATTGTTTGTCTGTCCCTTCATCCATCCTTACCTTCCTCCTTCATGACAGAATTTAGATTTTGTTCAATTATCTATTTTTTAATGCAGCCCATGTGTGTCAGGAAAAATGCATATACCATCCATAGGACCTGAGTTTTGGTATAGCTAAACTAACTATAGTAATTCCAAACCCTTTGTAAATGATAGATCAGAAACCTATGCTTAAGTTAATTACATTTGTTACTCACTTGGACAAAGTTATTAAGTCTTGTGTGAACACCCAATCACAGGGAAACCAATAAGGAAGCATCTAGTCCCACTGCCATTCATTCCAGTGATTTATGAGCAGAGGGGAACCAGTCTTGCCAGCTAATGATCCTAAGAGAATGAAGCCAAGATCATAGCATTGTTGGACCACTGACTGACTCAAAGATTGAGGTTTGATCTATCTCTGGACCTCAAATTAGATGAGCTTGTTGTTTAAGGCAGTTTGAATTTTTTTCCTGTTACTTTCTAGACTTTAGATTAGTTTAGATAGATTGATAAACACTTTATGTATACATAAAATATGTATTATATGTTATAATATATATATTTCTACCTCCCTGAGTAAGACAGCAGTTGAACTATTAACTTCTGCAAAAAATGATACAACGTTTTATTTGGCAGAAAGAATAAGTAGATTGGTGATGTGCATATGCTGCAGGAAACATGGACTTATATGGCTCACTAATGGCTTAGTGGTTGTCAAGACCTCAAAAAGTGCAAACAATTAGGGGAAAAAAGGGTTTAGAAGTCAATCAATCAATATAATTAAAGTGTAGAAGCAACTTCATTTGTTTCTATTCATGTTATTTTCTGTGTTTAGGTAGAGGTTTCTCCACAATGAGGCTCGTCATGGTGTGGGATGAGTAGGCAATACCACTACCTCACAAGTTCGGTCTTACTGATTTCTCCTATAGGTGTTTATTCCTTTGGGTTGAAATATTGTAAAGTCTTATAAAAATATAAAAACATTATCATAGAAGGTTAGAACTATCAGTCAGTAATCTCTGTCCTAGCATAATTTTATCAGTTAAATTAGCTTTTCAGTCACTTAGCTTAAATGAAAGCCCACAAGACAAAATAAAATTCCCTTTGTCAGAATTTGTTGTTATGTCTATCCCTTTCACTTACTATTAATGCTTAGAGAGTATTGTGGATTTAATTTTGAAAATATGACTCAGATAAATATACATTATGATTCACTTACTTTAAGAGATAAAAGTTCCTTTTATTCAGGAGCTAGAAGGACATTATGCTAATATGTTGTGTCCTAAAACACACATAAGACTCTTTACGATTCTTTTAGAAGACCAATATTATTTTTTATAATTCTATGTATTTGTTTTGATCTCTATAAGAGCCAAATATATTTATATAATTTCTTAGGGCTTTGATATCCTTTGCCTGGATGCTGCATTTTTTTTCATCCATAAGCATTTGAATGTACTTCCAATGTTTTAGTTCGACTTTGTTTTTCCCATGGTTGAACAATCAGCTCATTTGCTTTTAGAGTCTTTTGATGTTTTTGTTGGCAGATACCTTCCAGTGACAAGACTCACTTTTTCATTGCTTTTATTTGTAAACACTAGAGATGAGAAATGATATGTTAGTAATGAAATAGTCTCTCTAATCAATATTTTTAAGATAAAAAAGTATACTTTTAAAGGGCTAAATTTATGAATTGTATTCCAGAATTCAACTTCCTCAATTTCCTAGAACCCTTGAATATGAGAACAAAGAGGTTTTAGAAGTCATCTGAATAAATATTCCTCCATTTTTTTGGCATTATAAAAGTGAAGAAGGAGAAGCAGCCTCATTTATTTACATTCATTCTGTTAATGACAGAGCTAGAACACTGAAAGAACAACTTCTAGTGATATTTCACTAGCGAATCAGATATTAATTACAGTAACACCATGCAATAAACTATCCTCCAGCATCCCATAGTAACATTTCTTTACTTACTAGTCTGCAAGTCAGATGGGCTATTTTTTCTATTTGAGTCTGAGCTCAATCACTTACGGTTGACTGGGGGTTTGCTGAGGCTTTAAAATCTTAGGCTGGGGTCTGGATTGGGCTGTCGAAGAAGACTCTGATCCTTGTGACTTTTCTCCTTCATCAGGCTAGCCTTGGCTTGTTCACACAGATGAGATAGCATTGTAAAAGAGTAAATGAAAGCACACAAGGACTCTTGAGGCCTCAGTTTGTAACTCACACACCATCATCTCTGCTGAAAGTCACAGGCTAACTCACATTCATAGAGTAAGGACATAGATTTCACTTCTTGCTGGAGAATCATAAAAATACATTTAAAAAGTGTACATAGAATGAGAGTTAAGAACCTGGTCATGTTTGTAACCATTTAACTATTATGAACATACTCATTTTTCTCTATCTATATTCCTTGAAGACTTCCTCATCTTTGTACGTAACCTCCAAACTGGTATCACCCATCTCCAGGTTCTCTGCTTTTAACATGTGCAGTGCTGGCAGATTACTGTACCATTCAGTGTGTGCTTTTTTTCACCATTTCTATGAGATGCAAAGTTAAAAAAGCAAAAAGATATATCATTATCTTTCTAGGAATATGATATTTATCTTCTGTATATCAGAATAACTTCACTTATTCCACTGCATGATAAGTAATTGTAATGCATTAATTTTACAGTAAAACATAAAAAAGTTATTTTCAAGAAATCTTTTGTTTATTTTATAAAGTGGGGTGTTCTTTTTCAAGCAGATATCAGCCAAAGAACTAAGGTTGTCTTTGAAATGGAAACCAGGTGTTAAAACCTCTGTCTTCATAATTAGCACTCATGTACTTCTTGCCTAAATATTGTGAGATAAAATTCATATTTTATGGCAAGACAAGAAAAATTTGAACATTAAAAATTATCTCTGTCCCTTGGCCTTCTGTCTCCCCGGACTGTGCATTGTGTATCTGCAGTATGCATCGATCAAGCCTTCCCCATTGGCAGGAATACTTGCTTCATAAAGAGGAACATCCTCCAAGCATCAATAAGACAAATTCTTAAGAGATAGCATTCCTTCTTGATCTTGTAAGGTGTTACATGACTCACCAGGATGACTGCTTAGATCTGGATTAAGTATACTGTCAATAATATGTCATTTGATGTACAGCCCTCTGTCTCAAAAAACTTATACAACTGTGCCTTGATTTCTAATTAGCAGTTCTCAGAGCTTTCTGAGATGCTCTTCCTGGGTTACAATCCTCAAATTTGGCTTGAATAAAATTTTCCATTTCTGTCTTAAATTGACTGTAATTTTTCATCGACAATATAATTTTCTTAAGTTCCTATCCATGAATAGTATTCCTTGAACAAAATAAACTCCCCACTCTTTCACAATTTGTATTCTAATAGAAAAAAATGACAATAAAATAAATTATCAAGTAGTTGTAAGTTTCATAAAAAGAAATAAGATCATATTAAGGAAAAGATGGTAATCTCATTTTGTCATAAATTGACTACTGTGATATGAAGTGGGGTTAGTGAGAAAGCTGTAAGATCTTCAAATCTATCCTTATCATTGTAGTAGTTCTCTAGTGTCTTTGTGGAGTTAGAAAGATATAGATTTGAATTCCAATACTATGGTTAACTGGGTATGTCACCTTGAAAGACTCTTGGATAACCTCTGTGAATCTTAATCCCCTTACCCATAAAATATGATTGTTAAAAAATGCCTCATAGGATTCAGGTAGGTGGGGCTTCAACAAAGCAAGCATATCAATTAGGACTTTCTAACAGAGTGCCTTCCTTATAGTAGAGGCCTCAAAAATGTTTGCTAGTTTATAAACTGTATTGGTGCTCAAATCTCGGCATGTGTGAAGGAAATACAGATTTTCTTCTGAAGTAGCTTGAAGTCTCTTTGTGTAAGTTTTCATGGTGATGGATGTACATTTGTAAAATTATTTTTGTTCTTCTTTGTGCTAACTTCATCATTTCCTACTATTATTATGTCACATTTTTATTAATATTCTTCTGAAACTTCTGTGTGATGGATGAATAGTCAGTGATGCTCACCTGTTAAGAGCAACAACTTAACAACTTCAGAGTTAGGACATAAAGTCTGCTGCTTATTTGCTGTGTGATTTAGAGGAAAAAACTCAATCTCTCTGTGCTTAACTTTCCAAAACAGGGGGAAAAGGGAATGAAAATAGTACCTATATCATGAAGCTCTTGTTAATATTAAACAGTTAAATATTTTTTGATGCACTTAAAATATTGGAGGTCCTCCATCTTGTGTATTATTATTTTTAAAGGTAGAACTATGAGGGTGTAGACAGATAAATACATAGATAGATAGATAGATAGATAGATAGATAGATAGATAGATAGATAGATATTGCTTATATATTCTTAAAAAGTGTAGAAATAGATTGCATGCTAAATTAAAGGATTGCAAATGACATTTTACACTGTTTCAAGAGTGAAAATGGTTAATGTTTACTGAGAATTTTGTTTATATTTACTATCTCATGATTACTGTTTCACAGTTTCAGTAAGAGGTTATGCAGTATTTTTCTTTAGTTTTGATAATATACATTGTATATTTGATAATATACATTAGTCTCATACTACATCAGTCAATACCTACATAAGAATATACAATGGATATGTACTTGACAAAGTAAAATAAAGTGAATTCATATATAGTAGGATTTCGGGTAAACTTATAATGGAATGGTGTTATGGTATATATAAGAACAAGAGAGAATGTTACAGTATTTATTTTGTTTCTCCAAGTTGTAAATTTTTAAATTACTGATGCATGTCAGAGATTTTAAAGAATGGGCAGGGTGGATAAAGCTATAGAAAAAGCTATTGAAAAGAGCATTACAATAATTATATATATTCTTCTACTACTTCTCAGTCAAGTCTACTAGGCACTTTCTCACTGTAAGTGACACTAACTAGGAAGGAAAAAAGAGGGGTAAATGAAGAGTTCTTCTAAATTTACGAAGCAAAGGTAGAAGCAAATAAAACAGGAACTCAAAACATATAAGGTATACCAATTTGCTTCAGTTTGGTTCAGAGAACACTTTGAGGAGCAATTTAATTTATTTTAATAAAACATATTCTAGTTTAAACTATATACTATATTTTTTATTTTTCCCCAGCATATAAATTTGTCTCTTTCATGGGAACAAAAATTGTAAGATTCATGTCCTGTGTCAAGTTGAAAATACTATTTTTATTCATTTAGGTTGCTATTTCACAACTGGCTCAACTGGAAGACATGAGCAGGATTTCTGACAGCCCTTAACAGTCCAGTATCCTGGGTGGCTACCGACATTAATCTCTGGTTTTGACTGCCAGCCTTTGAGGACTCAGGCCACTATACCTCAGACAGCACAGATTATAGCTCACAGGTCACCACCTGTGAAAGGGCCTGTCTTAGTCTATTTGGGCTTGTTACAACAAACTGCTGCAGACAGAGCGTTTATAAGCAGCAGAAATTTATTTCTCACAGTTTTGGAGTCTGGAGGCCCAAGATCAGGGCCCAGCATGGCTTGGGTTCTGGTGAGGACCCTCCTCTAGATTGCGGACTTCTCCCTGTATCCTCACATGGTGGAAGGGGCTAGGGAACTCTCAGGAGCCTCTCTTATATGGCACTAATCCCACTCATAAGGGCTCCACCCTCATGAATTAAGCACGTCCCAAAGCCCCACATCCTCATATCATTGTCTTTGGGTTTGGGATTTCAATATATAAATTGGAAGGAACATAAACATTCAGACCATACATAGCAGGGCCCTTCTCTGTAGTAACTACAAGGAGTAGGAAAGAAAGGCAATGAAACCTCAGGTATTTAGAAAATGGGAAATGTATGCAGTTTTACCAGAGGTATACAAACAACAAGCTGAGTTGCCATTAACACTTAAATTTATATATCAAAACAAATAATATAAACATTGAAAAAAAGAAAGAAGAAAACTAAACCAGAAATAAATGAAGCAAATGAGAGAACTAAAACATGGTGTATACTGACTTGCATACTTGTAGGATGTAACAAATGCATCTGAATGCATTGGATCTAGTAGATTTTCCAGATCCTTTGATTGTAGAGACAGCTTAAAAGTCTTTACTGAATATTAGTGATGATTAAAAAATATTGAAAACACTAGAAGTAGGGGCTCCAAGTAAATAGAAGAGAATAATCATTTGTGTATATATATAAATTCCACTAATGTTAATCGTAGCTTTGCATATAAATCTGTGCACGTCAAGAAGATGAATGTACGTAATCTATGTATATATGTATACACACAGACACATGTGTGCACACTTTTGAGCATTCCCTAAGATCACATTGTAAAATGATGGTAAACAAAGTCTCTTCTAGGTCACTTATAATTTATACATTAATATTTTAGGACATGTAGTACTAGAAAACTTTTAGGTAGCTGAAGCTTTAAATTCTTGGGTAGAATAATTTGAAAACTGCTATAACTCTACAGATATTTCACTGCAAATGAGACTGTCAGACTTAAACTACTCATGTTTGGTAAAGGAATGTATTCACTTCACCAGCTATTAGATTTACCAAAACGTACAAGGAGAAGAAACCTACAAGGGTGAGAAGCAGGAGAGGGAGGAGGGGAGAGAGGAAAAGAAGGAGAGGAAAGAGGAAGAAAAAATCTGCAACTACAACCATATAACCACCACCTAAGTAGGCGGTGAGATCCTTGAGAATGTGCCTTGGTCATATTTGAATCTCTGCAGCCTTGGGCAGTGGAGGCACGTGTAGATGAGCAGTGCATGCTTGTTAAACTAACCTGAATTGACAGAGTGACAAAGCAATTACTGATGTACATAATATCTTCACCAGTTTTTCATCCCTTTGGGGATTTTATAGAGAAAAAATCAAAAGCAAAGGATATATTTTTTAAAGTTCATTTGAGTTGAAAATTACTCTGAATTATTTTCAAATAAAGTGTGCTACTGTGCTACAAAACACTAATTGTAATAATACCAAGAAAGATGTACTTAACTTGGGATTATCATCCTATAGTTCCTTAAATGCTATGCAAACTTTAATGTTTATATGTATGTATCATATTTCTGGGGCAAAATCACAGACAAGATTGACTGACAATTTACCAAGACACAGTCGGTAGCTTCAAATTTTTATGGTTTGTGTATACCAGGATAAGGAAAGTCCTCCTCTCCCTCCTTCCCTCCTTCTTTCCTTCCTTCCTTCTTTCTTTTTTTCTTTCCCTTTAGTACACAATTGCACAATTAATGATGGGATTATGTGCCAGGAATTGTGCTGTGCTGAGCCCTGACACCTGAATTATAACACTTGCCACAGTCATCTGGTTATTTATTAATTTCTCTCACCCCCTTAGAGACTTGAATTTACCTCTGTTTTTTACATTTATATGGTTAATTAAATTCAGTCAACAGTTTATGAGGTCCCGTGCAAAAAGAAGGTGTGCTTTGCAAGATTTAAATGTGAAAAGGTACACGAGGGTAAAGAGACAACATGGTCTCTGATCTCTTGTAATTTGTAGCATAGGAGAGCCATTCAAAAATATATATATAAATACTTAAAGTAGTTGCAAATTGTGCTTGTTGCAATGCAGAAAAACAAAAGTGCCCTTAGTAAGGAAAATATTACTTGATTAGTTAAGAACTTAAGGAAAAATTTAAAAAACTAAATTAGTTTTTTGCCATTTTTAATACAAATTGTTGGCAATTAAACAAACAAAACAAAACAAAACAAAACACTGTGGTTTCTTCCTGAAAGAGATTTCACAATTTACTTTGGACAAAATATCTTACACTAGTAATTCTAACATAAGGTAATACAGTACACAAATCTTTGGACATAGTATAAGAAAATACATACGGGAATTTAGAGTGGTTTAATCAAAGTGCTATGAAACAATAGAAAGAAAGATTCAGTCCAGTAGAAGGCATAACTTGTTGACAAGCACATGTTGGGCAGAAGCAAGAGTTAGCACAAGGGTTAGAGTAAGAGCCAAGGCCCAGGTCTGATGCCATAGTAGATTAATCTTGAACTAGGAATCTTAGGGGAAAGCCTGGTAATTCAAATACCAACAGTCATCTGAGCCTACAACATAGTTTTGTTCAGGCTAAACTGTAACGAAAATTTCAAGTCAGTCAATTTGTCAATCAGTTGTGTGTGTGCATAGGTATGTATCTATATAGGCTAGCTGACATCCTATATATTATATTTTTATGATGGCAAAATACATACAAAGACTGTCATTCTTTATATTTATAACTGGTAATCAGCTACTTGCTAGAAAGTTTGAAGATTCCTGACAAATGTTCAAAGCTACTAGAATTTTCTTGGACCCATTTTAATAAAAATAGAAGCACATAAATGCTGGGAAATATTTTAAATCTTTCCTGATATACAAGCAAATCTTAGTCATAATGCTCACAAAGAACTAATCAGAGAAATTTCTGATTTTTTTTCAATTAGTATTTTTTAAGGGAAAGGACATGAGAACAAATTGTTGTATATGACATTTCCTTTTGGGATAGCTTGGAATATTAATGAATTTGCCCATGTTGACTGAATTATATTAGCTGGTTATTTACAAGTGAAACACCCTAGACGTTAGGTCCCTTGATGATATGCTATCATTAATTTTCCCTTTTTTTCCTGTCAGGTTGTTACTGACAGTTAAAACAATGCATATAAATCTGATATGCATATAGTTATTTGATTTCAAAAGGTTCATTTTGTTCTCTAAATTTTGATTAACATAATCTCTAGTGGGATGTTTTTCTTATTGTTCTTTTTTTAAAATTTTTTATGACCTTAGCAATATTAATGTTATTGTCATACATTTATTGTGTTTGTCACTGAATTATATTTGGTAGTGCTATTTTTCTTGCATGTAGCATATTTCTTATGAGCAACAATTCTCCTCTATAATGGAATCTTCTTATTCTCCCTCAATATACAATGCTAATACTTTACTTCTAGGTCTACTTCTGAAAGAAAATTGAGAGTAGACTATTTTGGAAAACAAAAAGTAAAGGAGGAAGGAATAAAGCAATGCAATGAATTTGGATACGAAGTCTGAGTACTATAATGGCAATATAGTATATATGTATATAGTATATATCAATATAGAGCATATATATCTTGCTCTCAAGTCCAAACCAAATATAAGAAATGACTGTTTTAATAATCTTTTATTTAAGATTCATCCTAACTTGTTTCTATTTTTATCTTTAGCCTTATCAACTAGTACACATTCCCTAAACTGATTTATTGAGAGCCTCCAAAATAAAACTGGTATGTTTTTTAACATTGCACTTTTGGTTACCATTCCATCAACCAGAATGGCATTCCCTGTCCTCTTCTTTTAGACTTACTATATCCATTCTTCAAAACTAGTAATCCATTACTAATTCTTTAGAAGCTTCCCATGGCCAATCCAGCCTGAACTGATTACTAAGACACTGAGCTTTTATAGCAAGACAACTTTTAGCCATTGGCAATAAATTGTATACTACCAAGTAATATTTCTACAATTACTTTTCAGAACTTCTAAATAGATCATTTTAGGGGGACCACTCAAGTTTGCAAGTATTTATGTCATCTTTCTCTAGATAACATACTGAGGGCTAGGAACACATTTTGTTATTTTTCCCTCAAAACAGGACCTAAAACAGAATGTTTGTTGTTTTTAAATCTACAGAACTTACTCTGTGGTGAGTTCCATCTATGGAGAAATAAAAGGCTGTGGTATCTTTCATTTATTGTTCACTCATTCCATCAATATTTACTGAGTACCTACTAGGTGCAAGACATTAGGTCTACAAACACTAAAATAGCACTAATTCTGCCCTCAGTGCATCAGGATAATAGGCAGTAGTCTCATATCTAGGTCACGTAGACCAAGCTCACGAGGACTACATCCTTATCCATTCAGTAGCTGCTAATCCACATAATCAGAGAATGAAACTAAACTGAGTATTGGGCATATTATTTTCTTATTCAGGCTCAAAAAAATTTTTGGTTTCTAGAAAAGTTGGATTTTCAGTCTTTTAAAATTTTACTTTCAAAATCTTTTCTATGTAAAAGTAGCTAAGTTTGCCCTTGACATTTACTGGGAGGACTAAACAAAAATAGAAACAAACATTGCTTAGTACAATTAACAAAGCAATCATCATGTAAAAATGCTTGGTGGTATTATGATTTAAGTAATTTTTATTTGTTTTCTAAAACATAAAAGTGTTTATTTCTAAAACATAAGTAGTTGAATCAATGACAAATTCACTTTAGGACAGATGAGTCCATCACATTAAGATGTTTTCCAAAATTGAACAAATTAATTAATTCTCTCCTCAGCTTAATTATAAGGTTAAAATGCAACTGTAAAAAAATTTTTTGGAAAGCATTACAAAATTTAAATCATCATTCTACTGTTGCTTTTTTGTGTTAAGTGTAAAAATACATATTTATATATTGCACTACAATATCTCATTTTTCTACCTTTTTTATTATGTTGAAATTTATATGTTGGAGATCATGTTCTTCCTCAGTGGATGATTCTTACTTGTTAAGATTGATGTAGAGGGCGTGAACTGTGGAGTCAGATACAACTGGGTTTTGAATTCTATCTGTACTCTTTTATAGCTGTAGAGCTGGTGAATTTACTGAAACTGGTTTAACCTGCAGTCTCCTCATCTCCAAAATTATCATAATAAAACATATTCATGGTGAAGACAGAATAGGTTGATGTGTAAGTTATCCAGTAATGTCTGGCACATATTGTGCATTTTAAATAATATTTTTATTATAACATTGTGAATTGTGTACAGATCACATTGATAATCTGTATGAATACTAGATTGGAAAAGGATTGTTCACATAAAATATTCACTTCTTGCTCTGTTTTATTAGAATGAGTGTGGCTCTGAAAATTATTTTTCTCCTTGTTAAGTGGACTGACATTTTAACCTTTCTATTATGATAATATCTGCCTTAATCAAATTATTTTGACCATTCTTCATGCTATGCACTTTATGTAGGGGAAATCAAACATTATACTGTTTGGGAGGCAATTTAAAGTATTTTAAAAGTATGTGGTAAGTTAGTATAAGATGTATATGCTAGAGTATGGGAGGCTTGGGTATAATAGTTTATTACATTCTTTGGTCCTAAGTTATTAGAACTTTAGAATTTAATAGTTTGATTTATCTATTACTTTTAGTTCTCTGTTATGAGTACTGCATTTTTTTCTGCACATAATTTTTTTTGTTTGTTTTGTTTTGGTGAGGGGGTGGTTTGCACGTTGCATTGACTCCAGGATTCTAACTGCTAAAAAAAACAATGAGTAAACATTGCAAGGAAGATCTGGGATCTACAGAATTGTGCTTTCTGGGTACTAGTAGAAAAAGGCAAAGGTGGTTTTCAAGGAAAAAAAAATTGTAATTTTAGAGCAGCTCAATCTGTGATCTTAAATGTGTATGAAGCCATCATTAGCTCCAGAATAAAAACATATTTTTGGAACTGGCTGTATTTATTGACTATTGAAAATACAATTTATAAACCTAATTATTTAAGGGAATTTGCCAGCTCTATGAATCCCACCCTGTGCTTTAGACCAGGAATATGCGTTTATTCCCATTTATTTTATGAGGCAAAATGAAGCTCAGAAGCTGATATAGTTTGGCTAGTGCATGAACAAATACAGCGTTTTCAACCACAGTATGAGGGTGAAGGAAAGAAAAAAGTGTACAATACTTAAATGTGTGACTTTTCTTAGAACAATACCAACTTAAGCTTTTTTAATGCCTGAGCAGTAAACATGAGAATTGTGTGGGGTTTTTTAAAGATTAATTCCTACATCATATTACTATCACTACCTTTATCAGTTCCAGTCGATTAAGCACCCACTAGTTTTAATGAGGATAAACCTACACCGGCAAAGAGAATGTCTTCATATAAAACCTGAACCTGCAATCTGCAATGTATGCTGTTTAACAAACCTAAATAACTTATACTTTCTTATATAACTACTTTACAGAGCCTCATAAAACATTCTTCCTTTCATTTTAAGCTTGTGTGGGTTTTTACACGCACAATATCTTAGTGCATTATCTGGGTGATGACAAAGCAAAGAAATAAAAATCCTTACTAATCCCTTCTAATCTTTTTTCAAGATTTGAGATTTTGGAACATTTCAGTTATTAAAACGTGTCACTCAAACTTTATGTATATCTAAGTTAACATTTGAATAATCTTCTGTATCTGGAATATTTAGACAGTAAAGTTCATTTGAAAACTAAAACAATATTTTAGTCATCCCTTCAAGTGAAAGCTGAAACAAGGTTATCCAATGTTAAATTTCTGTTCCAGAAAACAAGTTATCTTTATTCAAATAACAAAAGAGATTCTTCAAACCTGAAAAATGTTATTAACCAGGAGTTTAAATATGCAGTGGTCCATCATTATCAAAATATATTGCAACAAACAAACAAACCCTGGTAGACTGTGGTTTAGAGAAGATTAGAGCAACTGCTGTCATTTGGTGACCATATATTCCTCCTTCTCCTGGTATCCCATTGCCGTTCTGAGTGCCTTACTCTTGGAGAAATGCTTCCCCTACAGCAAATTTCATCTGCTATTTCATCACAACCACGTGTAAAAGCTGAGTCATAATTAATTTAATACTGTAAAGTGACTTTTTACTGGCATTGTGTTTTCTCCTACCTCTTGTGGAAATCTGGGCACAGTGTATGAAATAGATCAGATTTAATACGAATTCCTTAATGTTTTTTGATAATGTTAAGCATAACATGAAATTGTACCCCTTAAATACAAAAAAGAAATATCACAACATAATATTGAAGCAGCATAATTGTGAGCTTTTTAAAAATCTCTGCTGGGTTATGTCCATTTAGGAAATACCTGGTGCTATGCAATGCACAACAGGAAATCACAAATTCAGTTACCTATAGGACCAGGAAAGTAATCTAAATTTCATAGTAGAGGCTGACTGGCTCTGGCACCCAGCGAGTAGTGGAGACTATGGTGAACTGGACAGGACATGTTCCCCCTAAACAGGTCAGCTGCTTATCTGCAGCAGGTTGTTGCCATGGGGAAAGATGGGCTGAGGGTTATCCAAAAAAATCTGGAAATTCAGTGTTTGCATGTGTTTGTGTGAAACTACTTTAGATCTCATTCAAGTTGAACACAAACACACACACACACACACACACACACACACACACACACACACACACACGGTAGAACTCTATTGATAGAAATAATACCTATATAAAGTGCCTGTTCAGTGTATGGACTACTTAGGTGCTCAGTAAAGCAGGGGAATTATTATGATATCAACATTTTGCAACATGGACCAAGTGTTCTAATCAAAATGAATCCTTTTCATATGATGACACTATCTAGTCTATTTGTCACTTTTCTTAATATCTTGAATATTCCAAAGATACAAACTTTTTGAAGGAAAATGTTCATTATTACAAGATACTCGGCAGGCTAAACATGAGATATTTTTGAATAACAGTAGCTTATTTCTGGAAAAGTTCTATATAAAAAGAGATAATATTTTAGAACCTCATTCAGTAGAGAAGAGTCTTACTAAATTAAAAATAAAATGAATGTAACTTTATGAAAAAACTACCTATCATGCTATTGTATCCATTACAATGATGAAATAAACTCACCTTGAAAACAGATTTTCCAAAATATTTTTAAGTAGTTTCATAAAGCTCTAAATAAGTGCATATACTTATCTAGTTTCCTGTCTAGAAATAGAAAATTCAGGCATACAGGACTCTGTATCGTAAAGTCCCTCCTGCCAATTAGAGACTGATACTTAAAGTAGAACTGCATATCATGAATTCCTGATGATCAGTAAATTAGAACTGTGTCCGCTGGGATGGAAAGGGAATATCAAAGCCAAGGGCCCATTCTAGAAAATGCTTTTTCACAGCTTGGGTCTTAAATCTTGGAACCATTAGCAAGAGTGCTCTGTATCATCAAAATTGCCCATGGATTGCATGGAGTTTTATTTATGTACCATTTTCTACATTGAATTTCAACTCTCAGGAGCATTTTTTCACACTCTCTGATTTTCAGACACTCAGCAGAAAGTAAAATATAGGCTCAAAATAAGATTTGTCTCTACATGGATGAATCAGTCATGCTTCATGGAATGCCTAATGCAGCCTTTGCTTCACCAAATCCCAAGTAACATCTCATTACTCCATATGGTGTCCTGAGACCAGAGCCTTGTTTGTCAGTTGCTGATGTTAAGTCAACATATATCTCTGAGTGTGCCATCTCATGTGTATAACATTTCCATGGTTCACTGAAGCTTAATGTAATTAGTCAGAGGTGGTCTTAGTGAGATCAAGTGTGCATGTGACATCACCATGTGAAAGTGATGTATGGACTTTACTTAAAAATAGTGGGTTGGCACTGTCTTGGCAGCAGACACAAGGGTGCCTGAGGAAACAAATGTCTCTGGGGCTTATACCATCTGCACATACATTTCAAACTTAATCTCTGGGAAATCAATATTCTGCTCTGTACTTAAAAATCAAACCCAGATGATCAGATTCAGAGATAGTAAGGACTATTATTTCTAAAATTAAATGATCCAGAACTGTTTAGTCTTTTGAATTATTTTTTTTTGTTTCATCTTATATATCTTTTAGTAAGATTTTTTGAAATACAAAAATAGTGCTTATACACTGTGCAAACTTTAGAAATTTCGAAAAACATCCAAAACCAAGCATTATGTCCTAATAAATGTTTTAAATCTACATTTATCTATAAATTTATAATCTTATTAAAACACCATATTGTATCCCCTTTTTATGTCATAAAAGGGAAAATCATAACATTAAATGGTTTACAAAATTTGCTTTAATGGATACATAGAAATTTCAAAATCTTATCATATAAATATATTATATATTACTTTATGAATCCCCCCGTGTTAACTAGCTTCTGTTACCTTAAGTGAAACAAACTGTAGGAAATGAGGTTCTTTTATTAAAAAGAAAAGAAAATATTGTCCAAAATTAAGCTGTGATCCCATTAGGTTACTCTTAATAGAGAGGAGCTAAAACCTAGAAAAAAAGAATGTGAACTATCAAAAAGAACCAATAATGTACACTGTTCTACTAATAAAATTGATAATAAATTGAGAACAGATATTTCTGTATGTTGAAACAATATTATCAGCTACCAAACTACTAAGAACAATGACAAAGTGATTTAATATTTAGCATTCCCAATAATATGCTGGCATATTTAGGCACACTAGGAGTAGTATGCAAAAAAAAAAATCATGTAATGATGATTTTCAGACTTTACACTGAGAAAAATTTAGGATAATATGATGTCAATCCCTGCTATGTATCCTCTCTATCTCTGTCCCTTTCTCTGTCTCTCTCTCATAGTGATTGAAGGTTTGAAAAAAATGAAATCCTTGAGAATGGTTGATTCTTTTTTTAACTCAAAAATAATAATTTAGAGATTCTTAATAAAAAATTATTAATGTGTGGGTTATCATATGGAGATTTTTCTATCAAAACTTGAAAAATAAACAGGAAAAAAATAAAAACACGAATATGAACACCATTTTTATATCCATCAATAACGATGAGGCCTTGCCATACTTTAGCAAGAGAGCGTCAGTGTGGTGACATGACTTACACAGGTGTAACAGGTTAAAGATGAAGTATAGAAGTGTAAAATATAATACCAAAATATGTGATGCCACGTGCTAGGTCAGAAAATAGAATGATAAATGCTACCTGTAGTTAATGAGAAAGCATAAGGAAAGAGGTGGGGCTTGTGTCCAAACTTGTAGAACAGGGGATTTGGGGAAGATAAAGCAACGGGGGTCAGTTTTCAGAGATGACCTATGTGAACAGGAAAGACGTCTCACATGTAAACTACATAATATCATCTTCGCACCTGCATGAAGTTCCTTGTGGATTTTTGTTTTCTAAATGATGAATTTTCTGCCTTCTTCGATAAGTATTTTGAGGAACCGGATTCTAAAGCTACTGTATTGAGATTTCTTGGCAGAACATGAGGCTAAGTTAATTTGGCTTTTCTAAGAGCATTTGCATTGTACTAAATTCAATTAAACTGGGGACAATATGCATATAATCCTAGAGAAAATTATTCAAAATTAGAAAATCATTTAGCAAAACTCTATAGTTACAGAGCTCTTCTAAATTTAACAAGCTGTGTTGCAAGACATGTGGAATTCTAGACAGAATTATACAACACACTGATCTTGGAGTGGCCAGCAGGTCACACCTCTTTCATCGTCACCCTTTCACTTCACTTCTCTTACAAATATTCTAGTTTTATGCTAATGATAATGTATGATACATCCATATGATGATAAAAATCTACGTATCCATTAAAAGCATGATTTAGTAAAACATTTAATGCCATGGAAAATGTCTACTCTCTACATTTGAATTTTAAGAAGAATGATAATGGTGTATATACTAGGATCTTAACTTTGCCTTTCCTGTTTTTCTTTTTCTTCTTCTTTTTTAACCATTATATCCCTTCTTTGACACTTAGAAAATTTTTGAGGCTATCACAAAGAAACAAAACCAAATAAGACAAATATCAGAAATTGTAAACAAGACATCAATATAATGGAATAAAAATACCACAGAGGATGGTATAGGGATCAATAAGTCCCCCAGATGTAGTTTCAGTTTGGGCTACTTATTACTTACGAGATCTGCCAGTTTTTAAAATGATCTTAAAGCAGATAATTATGTATTTTCATATATGTACTAATGTATTTGATCTTCAAACAACTCTGCTTCTCTACCACTCCCTCCATCCTCAATTCTCAGTGTCACTAATTCTAAATCCAGCAGTCAGTCCTCAGGCTTCTCTTCCTTGAGCTCTCCTCTGCTCCGTCTCAGTGTTCAGTGCTGGAATCTTCTCACCTCTCAGTCCTCAAATACTGCTGTGTACCAAGGCTTGTCCTCAGCTTTCTTCACTCTTATTCACATTCACTTCCTGGTTGATCTCATGCAATCTTGTGACTTTAAATGTACTGTGCCTGGTTTAGGCTTCTTACAAACAAAAAGTCACCACAAAAAGTGTCTTGGCTTAGGCAAGGTGAATAGTTTTATCTTATATTTTAAAAAGAAAAAGAAAAAAACAGTCCCAAACTAGCCAATTTATAGCAGCTATGGAAGTTTCATCCCCCTCTGACTCCAGCCCTAATAGCAGTGTTTCTTCCATCCTCACAATCAGTCTGCTAGATCTCCTCATGTTCAGCTGGGGAGAAGACAAGTAAATGACAAAAGCCACAAAAATAAGCTTGCTGGCTAACTAGCCCCCTTAAAGGATCTTCCTTACCCAAGAATTTATTGGAACATCTTTATTGAACACCATGATCTGCAAAAGAGGATAGAAATGCATATTATTATTCTTGGTAATTAGTGGATTCTAAGAGTAAAGTAGAATTAGAGATGAATATCATATAGACAACTAGTAGTTTTTCTGTGACATTTTAGATGTTGAGGGCTCCAAAATGTAATCCCTTTCAGATCACCCACCTACCTACTAAATACCTCCGCTTAGATGTCTGATGGGTCAAACTTGGCCAAAATTAAAATCTTAAATTATATTCACAGGCCTTGTCCTCCTATGGTTTTCCCACTTCCATTTACTCAATTTTTTAGCTCTACACCTTGGATTCCCTCTTGACTATTCTTTTCCTGTCATTCTCTACATGTAATCTAATAGCAAATCTTATCTCCCTTTAAAGTAATACCCAAATCTAACCACTTCACAGCACCTCCATTGCTATCACAATTACCTCTGAGCTAGACTTCCATTCTTGCCTGTCATAATCTATTATACTATTAAAAAGGTAAATCTGTTTATGTCACCCACCTACTTAAATGCATCCACTGGCATTCCACCAGAGGTAAAATAAAAGTAAATCCTTGCCATAATTTAACTGTATAATCTCCCCTTGAGTACTTTTCTGACATAATTTCTTTCCCTCCCATCCTTTTGCCCCCAAACTTCATCCACTCTAGTCACATTGGCTATTTTGCTGTTCTTCAAACAGGCAAATCATGTTCCTAATTCAGGGCCTTGTACTTTATTTTCTTTGGCAGAAATGCTCTTTCCCCAAATATCCATAGTTATCAACAAGGTCTACTCCCTTACCTCATTCATGTTCCCTAAAAAGTCACTTCTTTTGAAAGGCTGTCACTGACCAGTTTCTAAAATAGCATCCACCACACACACACACACACACAAACACACACGCACACACATACACACACACACACACACACGGCCTCTCGCATTGCCCAAATTTAATTTTCTTCATAGCAATAATCAAAACTTGTCATCACATTATCTAATCATATCTTTTAATGTATTTATTGTTTATAAAACTTTGTGTAAGTTCTGTGAGGCCAAGGATTTTATCTCTTTTGCTCAATGCTTATACATACTACCAATCAGAGCTCTCTGTACATAATAGCAATATAAAGTCCTCTCTGTAGGCCTCCATTTCTCATCTACACACACAAGAGTCTAATTTTTAAGATACCATCAAGATTTCAAATTCTGATATTCTGATGGGTAGTCAAGGAAGTCTTCTAAACAGGAGAGTGTTGTGTTTGAACAAGCGTTTCAGCCAATTAATCTGATGGTTATGTGTAAGAAAGAAAATGCTGGGTAGTTAGATGAGCTGCTTCTCAGGAAATCAGTTTGGAAGCTTTTACAATAATTCAAGTATGCGGTTATTCAAATTCAAATCAGATTGGCAATAGTGTGTGAAATTGTTAAAGAAGTTGCAGTATGTTTAGAGACAGGTTAGAAATGAGATTCCAGGAAGTAGAAAGAGTCAAAGATAATTCCAAGATGTTAAGTCTGAGTTGTTAGGTATTATTTATTAGTACCATGAAATGTATTATACATAGACCATTTTTCCCAGGGATAAAACTCAGAGGTGGACAAGTATATTGGTTTGTCATCTTTGAAATGGAATAAATAACTGAGTTACCTGAAAATTCTAAGCATAAATGAATACTGTTTTGGCTTGATATGTTTTATGCCTGGCTTCTAAAAATAAAATGCAATCAATGCCTGAATCCAAGCTCATTTAATTCCTGCTCAAAAAACATGAAAAGATTTCTCACTGTATCAAAAAGTTTAACTCAATAAAATTGTGTTAAATTATTCACTATGTATTACAGCTGATAGGTAATCTCTCTCCTTTTCTGTCTCACTTATACACACACACACACACTTACTTCTGTTATTGTTATAAAGATTGTTGTGTATTGCCCGAACGCTTACTCCTTGTTGTAATGTTATGTCTCCCTACTATAAGACTGACTTATGAAAGTCTCCTTCTTCTATACTGTTATGTATTTCAGTTCCCAACTGACACATATTGATAGTAAATTCTTCCATGTGCACCAAAACTGAACTACATTATATTTATAACTGATGTAGATTATAGTGAAAGATAGAATAATTTCAGTCGAAGTCATCATTGGTGATGATAGAATCAATAGATAATTAGTTAACAAGCTTCTGAAAAATCCAGGAGGTGCCTTTCGTACAGGAGTGTTTAGGTAGTCTATGGTGACAGGGCGTAAGGAGCCTAGAGGACTTAAGACCTAGGACACAGTGGACATGAGTATACGAAAACAGCTGGAAAACAGGAATCAAAGTTGTTTTATTCTCCACAGATCTGTTTTCAGAAAATTATTGGTAAAGGTTAATGGAATGACTGTCATGATATCAGCTGACAAGAACAATCACATAGCTATGTAAATTTTCACCAGTAAAATTTCATGGTCTCCATTCCCAGCTTAGCCTTTTCCATTGTCAAATAATCTTTCTTTCCTCTTCAGATGAGTTTCATCCCTGACAATAGCTCCTATCCGTCCAACCCTCCTCTTGCTCTCCACTTAATAAATAACAAAATAGTGGACATCCAAGGAGCACTGTTTATACTTATGCCGGAATTTCCTTTCTCCATGCCTTTTCTTGCAACATTCCTCTTGCTTCTCCATCAGTGTCTCCACTCCTCACGCTTCGAAGTGTTTGATCTTTCAGTTATACAGCTCTCTTCAAGAGAGAATTTTTCTGCTGAATTTTTCCCTCAGGTTTGAAACAAGCTTATTTTCTTCCATCTTGAAACAAAAACGAAACTTTCATTTACCTCACACTGGATTTTAGCTACTACCTTATCTCACAACTCTTAGCTGAAGATTCTACTTCGCCAGCTTTAACATTCTCTCATACCATTATTCACTTTCTCACACCTCTTGTTCATAATATGCTATAGGCAAAGATTTCGATGAAACCGTATCAGCTTTCCAACCAACTTTCTACCGTTGAAGTGAATTCTTTGTATGTAACTTGACAAGTGGAAACCACTGTTGACTCTTCCACCCACTTTGATGGATCTTACTCTTCCTTCATTGACACTGTGTCTTCTTGATTTCTGTCCCCCTTCTGTGGCTGCTCTCCATCTTAGTTTGCTTTGTGTTGTTCTGTTTCTCTCTGTGTTGGTCTTTAGCAGGGACATTTCTCTTTTTGGCTTTCTTCTCTTACAGTTCTTACTGTTTTATATTAATTATATTTACCCCAGTGCTTTTAACTATGATTAATATTTGATGCATCAAAATCTCTCTCTCTATATATATGTATCTGTTCTTAATTCTGTCTTGGCCTATACCTAAAGATATATTTTTTAATCTTTAGCCTCATCTTCAGTTCCATATATTACCTTTCCCTGAGTTCCAGACCTATATATTCAAGAATTTAATAGAAGGTACAAAATGAAAAAAAATAATTAGAAGTGGAGAAAATGCATGATACTGCATTTAAAAACTACCATAAAGACTATTTCTTTAAATTCTGTATGTCTCACTGAATTCTACATTTGTATGTAGTTAAAACTGTGGATGCCCATTTTATTATACATTTTGATACATCTCAGCCCATAGTGGGTGCTCAAGAAATGCTGAATAGCAGCAAATGCAAAGACAGACTTCATATTTCTGCTCTAATCTATTTTCAAAATGATATGCAAAATCACTTCTACTAAATATTGCTCAAATTGATGATGTAGTCTCAATATTGAATTTTGCAGAATTTCTACTTATCACAGCAAAATCAAATTTTAATCTTCAGTTTAGAACAACTTTTTAAAAGCATGCAGTTCATCAACATCCTATTGGCTAAATATTTGACAAGGCTTAATCACCTGCATTTTTCCATTAGGAGCTATTTATGGCTTTGATTTTGGAAGTACAATCAAAATCTATCTAAGCAAATTTAGTATAAAGCACACAGAAACACTCTGGCATTCAGTTTACTTGATTTAGTTTGGAAAAACTAAATACTCTCATGGGAAGCTTTTGATATGAATATCTAAAAAAGAGAAGGCTGTACATTTTGGAAGATGAATACTTCTGACACCAAATTAAAAAGTTGAGTTGCTAATTTCAATTCTTGCAACCAAAATGGGAAGTTTCAGCCAGGACCTCAAAAATGAGAAGTATAGGTGATATTTTCCCTTCTAAATATTAGAAAAACAATTTTAAGAAACAATTTAAATTATAGCACTTTTTCCTGGGAAATGAATATTGCCTAAGAAGATAAAATACCTTCTACACGCTGGATACAGTATCATAATGCAATTCATCAGAAATGATTCTATCTTTAAAATTACAATAAGTATTTTTGAAGACGCTAAAGTAAAAGCAGGTTTAATACAAAAGATGCTTTTTGTTTCTTGGAGGCATAAAAAATAGTTGTTGAGCAATCCACAAATAGAATAATTTAAAAGGAGAAAATTTACAATCAGAATTTTACTTGTTATAAAAATGGATTCAGTATAGGAGAAGATATGTAACATTCTTTTGAAATGACCTTTGAAACACCAATGGTTTCTCTGCCCATCCCACCCTCATTATTTATGTATTTGTGTTAAATAAATAGGCTTAAAGTTAATGACCACTTTCAGTGTTAAAATATATTCTATTAAGAATACAGAATCAAACTTATTTACTAACAAAAACAGACTCACAGGCATAGAAAACGAACTTACGGTTACCAAGGGGGGAAGGGAGTTAGAAGGGATAAATTGGGAATTCAAGATTTGCAGATACTAACTAATATATATAAAATAAACATAAGTTCATATTGTATAGCACAGGGAACTGTATTGAATATCTTGTAGTAACTTATGGTGAAAAGAATATGAAAACGAATATATGTATGTTCACATATGACCGAAACATTATGCTGTACACCAGAAATTGACACAACATTGTAAACTGACTATACTTCAATAAAAAATATATATAATTTTTTTAAAAAGGAATACAGAATCAGAATCTTTTTCATAATCACAATACTTTTTACATGCAGAGTTTTGAGATTTACTTCTCTAGTTCCCTATAGTCTTTTTGACATTGTGACTAGCTTTGATCTGTAGAATGTGGCACTAAAGGCTTTTTTAAGCTGTGCCAGTATTACCTGACAGAAGTATAAGCTTTTACCGTGTAGACAAGAATAGGGAGGGTGCTCCAGGGAGAATAACAGCTGTGCAAAGGGCCTGAAGTATTAAACAGTGTGTAGTATATTCAGGAATATAGAACTAACTCAGATTGACTGAATAATTTCCTTTGAAGGAGGGAAAGTCAAGATTAAAACTGAAGAGATAGACAATAATTCAGATCTAAAAATTGTTAGAAAGTATAAATAACAGACAATAATTTACTGGCTATCCCTTAGAAAAATAGTGTCTAAATTTAATTTACTTAGTTTTTTGTTTTTTGGGGTTTTTTTTGTTTGTTTGTTTGTTTTTTTTAACCTCTGGCTTTCTGTATTTCAATATGGAAGAAAGTCAGAAGAGTCCTCCAAAGTGTCTGGACAAGAAATGGGAAACTGCCTAAGAACCTGGGAAAAATAATTTGCCAGATTGTTTTGAAATTGTTTTCTGTCTTGACACTGGTGTAATTCTCAGGACTGTTTTTTGTTGTTGTTGTTTTTTTCTTTCCTATCTTGTCTATTGATGTTTGCCACCTATGGCTTTACGTAATGATATAAAAATCCATACAGAGCTGGAAACTCTCCAGTCTTGAGGGAAGCTATATTATATATTATATTGTAGAAAAAACAGTTAGGCATGCATTTTCATCCTGATGTATTTTCAAAATAATTTAGAACCATAAAATAGAAAAAAATATATTGACTGACTTTGGAGGAAGTAAAGTCATCCAGGGCCCAACATCATAAAAGAAATTACGGATTCTTTTTCATTCTATCTCTAATTCTTGGATGTAAAATCTGATCCAAATTTTTTTTTTCTAAAAGGAAACTGGTGACAGGCAATTGAGAAACAGGAAGGATAATGAAGAGGCCAGATAGTTGGAAAAATAGTAACAGATGCTACAAGTTCTAGAAAAGCAATCCTACAGGAAGATATATCATGACATAGAACATGCAAGAAAGTTCTTAGCATTTCCATGAAATTATGATTGATCTAATGAATAAGTGCAATTTGGTAAGAAATCAAAATTTGTAATTCTTGTCATACTGCTGACATAGTATGTCCATAGATGAGTTGGGAACAGTGGTTCCCAACATATAGTCTCTAGATCATCAGTATTAGCATCCTGGAAACTTGTTAGAAATGCAAATTATCATGACCCAAATCAAGACTGAATGAGTCAGAAATGGTAGGAATGGAGCTGAACATTCTGTGTTTTAGCAATCCATATAGGTGATTCAGATGCACAGTATACTTGAGAACCACTGCTCTAGAGGCACCATGCCCACTGGTCTAGCAGAGAATGCAGTTCAGTCAGACAGGCTCCAGTGATGGATCAAATTATACTTGTGATTTTGAGCATCTTGATTATCTCTTGCCTCAATTTTCTCTATAAAGTAAAAAAGTAGGATTACATTATCATTAAGGTTTCTCCAGCACAAACATAGTTCTAACTAATTTTTTTATGTATTGCTAAATATAGGAACTTGACAAGCTGTAAGACCCAAATTGATAAGCCTTCTCTCTACCAATCTTATTACCTCTCTGAACACCTGTTAGTATGTTCCTGCCTGTTCATTCTCCTCAACCACACTGGTGTCCTTGCTAGTTTTTTCAGTATACCTGCATAATTCCACCTTAAGGACTTGGTTTGGTGTCCTTTCCTTCTGGAATGCTCTTCTCTCAGGAAAAATTGGTAACTAAGTCACTTCCTTCAAATATTTGTTCAGATGTCAGCTCCTTAAAAAGACTGCTCTGCTGACCACCTTATTTGAAATTGTAACCCAAACAACGTTGCCTGTATTCTGTCTCCTACTCTACCTTCTTTATTTTCCATAGGACTAATCAGCTCTGAAATTACTATATAATTAATAAATGAATATATAAGAAATAAGTACAATGTGTGATAATTGTCAAAGAAAAAATGATACAATGTACAATGATAGAAACTAAACAGAAAGTAACCACATAGAAACACTTGACAAGAAAGTCTTTTTGAAGAGATGTATTAATTTATTAGGGCCACCGTAACAAAGTACCAAAAACTGAGTGGCTTAAACAATAGCTTTATTATCTCACACTTCTGGAGGGTAGGATTCCAAACTCAAGGTGTCAGCAGGGTTGTTTCTTTCTGAGGGCCGTGAGAGAAAATCTATTATATTGCTCTCGTCTAGGTTCTGGTAGTTTTCTAGCAATCTTCGGCATTCCTTGGCCTTTGGAAACATCACCCCAAACTCTGCCTTCATTTTCACATTGCTTCTCCTTGTGTGTATATCTGTGCCCAAATTTCCCCTTTTTATAAGGACACTAGTTATTTTGGATTAGGGACTTATACTACTCGGTGTGACCTCATCTTAACTAATTATATCTACAGTGACTCTATTTCCATATAAGGTCGTATTTTGTGGTACTGGAGGTTAGGACTTCAACATATGAAGCTGGGGGTACACAAACCCATAAAAGAAAATGAAAATTAATCTGAGTTTCTCTGATTGAGACAGAGGTATTCTCATAGACTTTATATTTGTACATCTGCACCCCAGCAAGTGGGGCCCCTTCCTGGATCCTGGGCTTTAGCAGTCCCAGCTCTGGCCCTTCTCTGGCCTTCCTTTTCCCTAATATGTAAGAAGACTATGTAACCAAAAGGAGATATCCATTCAAGCATCATGCTGTTCTTTCTCTGTCACCTTCTGGATACCTGGGACTCTAGTCATATGGACCAGACTTACTCCAGAGCTTGCAAGAGACTCATCTCCAGGGTTTATCCTCCTGAGAGCAAACTACATCCTCCTAGGCATGAGGAGTGGAGAATCTGTGTCCTGTGGGGAGAAAGGGAGGGACTGAGAAGTGGAAGAGGCTGAAAATACATTTCTTCTCTCTACTATCATTTCTGATGTGGAACTTCAAGAAGGCCAACAATTTTAAATTAAAATTTGTTTATAAAACTATGTTTTTCAAGGTTGGAGGGAAGTTATTTATTTAACAGTTTTCTCTTTTTTGAGCTTGATTTACAACTTTTAAATATTAGAGAAATACTACATGGGTATCTTTTGTAAAATTACCCTTTATGATGGGTGATATTAGAATATATTTCAGTGCACTTAAAAATAACACAGTAGAAGGAGAGATTTACCATTTAAGGTAGGAAGTAAAACTGCTACCCCTGGGCCAAATCTACATCACTATCTGTTTTTGTAAATAAAGTTTTATTGTAACTCAGCCAAACTAATTGACTTACAAATAGCCTATGGCTGTTTTCTTGCCACTTAAGCAGTGTTGAACAAAGGTTCTGTGGCTCTCAGAGCCTAGGGTATTCACTATCTGGTCCGTTACAGAAAGGTTTGCTGACACTATATTTAAGAGACCAGAGATAATCAAAAGAACAGATCCCATGAGAAAATGAGAAAGGGTGGCTTCAAAACACATCAGGAGTGATAAGACCAAGCAGGACCTTTCATTACTCAAAATAGGAAGGAGTGAAAAGAGTGGGCTGAGATAGATGTATGGATTTAGTGGTGGGTGGGAAAATAGTCCTTACTCACATACTGTGCAGTAAGCATGCAGGCGCACGCGCACACACACACACACACACACACAATCATCTTGGTTATTGGGTGGGAGAGAAATAGTAATAAGAACAATTAGTCTCCATGCCTACTTAATTTATTCTCCTTGAACCCACCTCCCTCTTCCCAAAAATTCTTAATATTATTATATCTACCTGTATAATGAATTATTAAACTTCCCAGGTGTCTAAGTAATAGGATCAATAGCTAGTTTTGGCATTAAACACTCTATGGGTAATATTTGTGTACATATTTAAGGCCATTCTGAAAAGTTTAAACATAATGAATACAAAGTTATGATTTATTTATAGATATCTTCTTTTATGACCTTTTTTGGTGAATGAATTAATATGGTATGTCTCTTATGGTACTTACCACCAATATTGTAGTACGGGTCTCTTTTTCTATACTTGACACTAGATTAGAAATTTCATCTGGCATGCGGCCTTGATCATATTTACCTTTACTTCTATTGCCTAATAATTTTTTTCAGGTAGTGGATGCTCCATACATGCTTAATAATATGCAGGCAAATAAATAGCAATACTTCAAAATATATTAGGATTTTCCAAGTTGCCAAAATAATATTTCTGTGACACCTAGTAGCCTAGCAGTTCTTTATACACTGTCCTACTAATCAGATATGAAAGTTTTGGTGTCTAGTACATTTGTCAAGAGTTTAGATTTAAGGCCATCATTTTATTCTGGTATCTTTGGTTCTTTGACAGATGACAAAAATCTGTAGTCTGTCAAGGGATAAAACATAAAAAGGCAGAATGGAGAGAGTATAATCTAATAGATTCTTTATTTGCCTTTAAGTATAGATTAACTATTAGCAAAGAAATATTCACTTAACATTGCAGAATATACACTTTAAAATAACATTATCAAGAAAATCCAGTGCCATTTATGACAATTGCCTTAGGATTATAACCATTTAATAGTTTTTTAAAATTATTCTATTTTTGATAACTTTATTGCTTTTCTATATGCACATTTTGTTTTAGAGTTTTGTTTTTGGAACCTATTTCTCCATCATACGTGTCCCCTTATATGCCAGCAGTATGAATTTTATTGAATATATGTCCATGGTTTGCATAGTACGCTCCAGTTTATGAATCCTGTTCACATTTACTGATTGATTTAATCTCACAAATGAGGAAACTGTGGTTCAGAGGTTAAGTAATCTAAGCAATGTCATGCAAGGACAACTATTACATTATGATTCTATGTTGCACAAAGTCTTCCATCCTTCAGTTTCATGGTTCCTTTTAGAACACTAATGGCTTCCAAAATGTTTGTATGAGAATCTTTGTTTTAATAACAAAATATTTTGTTCATCTCTCTCTATCATCTAATCTCCACTTACGTATTGACATTCAAGCTTATAATAGTTCTCCCCATCTCCTTCCAGAGGTGATGAAAGTACTTGTACATATTGTATATGACCAAAAGTTATTCAGGCACCAAATTGGGTAAAGAAGTAAATATATATTTATTTTGCACAAGAATCAGATCTAGAGTACAGTTTATTTGGCAAAAAGTGATCTATTTTAAGACTATATTTTAATATAATATTTACTTTCATATGGAACAATTTGCAGATACTTTAGGAAGAGATATGTTATCATTATTTAAAAAAAAACCAGTATGTGGATTACTTGTAAAATCCACTAGAAATGGCCTGAATGTCAAAATGATTCAAGATTTAGTTTAATCTTAAAACATACCTTAAGTTTAATATTTAGCTCAAATTAGTTGTATTGATTTTTCAAAGTTATACATGAAACATTTCATGTTAACTTAAAAATAGTTAATTTTGCCTAGCATTTGGGAAAGCTTATCAAAACATAAAGCCTTATAACTAAATTATCATTGAGGCTTTAATATCAGGATCATAGAGAATATTTAAAGGTATTTCTGAAATTTTAAATTTAGACTTTATTTCATTCAGCCAAATAAATCTCAGTCAACAACTGGTCCAGAACTCAGTGTCTAATCTCATTAATTTTTGTTTAAATATTTTGTCTCAATCTAACAACAACAAAAATTCATTCATTATATGAAATATTCAGGCTAAGTAATCATTGATACAATATTTGAATAGCACATTACAAATACTTTACACAGTTTAATTAATGGGATCTGCATAAGGACCTTCAGTTGAGGATATTAGACACAGTAAAATATTTACATATAAAGAGGATGAGATTTAGGGAGACTATGTGGCTTAATCTATTTAAGTGGGGAGCGTGAATAGATATGTAGAGACTTATGCTTGTATCATATATTGCCAAATCCAGTGCTTTTTTCCCCAAAGCATACAAGTGATCACAAATTGGTAGAAAAGATAAAAACAACTTCAAAATGGCTATTTTTAGTAATTGGAGGCCAAAATAAGCATGTGAGCAAAATGTAATGAAGAGAGCTCCTATCTAGGTGGAGATAGAAGAAAATACTTCATTTCGGTGAAAAGGATCAATGTTGGTCTTTCTATATAATTCATAAAAGCTTTCGATTTGAAAGTTTTAATTACAACCAACACTAGCATGCCTATTTACCTAGTTACTATAATATGAATTATATGAATTGAAACATCTTAGATTTCATATATCTTTGAGGCACAGATATGTGAATACTCCTTTTTTACATGTGATATGTGTATCTTATAGGAGACATGCAGCCTATTCACGCACCAGGGACCTCATAAAGGATCCCTTGTGTGTACATACTACTAAGCTATATATACACCTCAGGAGAACTCAATACTGATATTCATTGACTTAGCTATAGCAAGTCATTTTATTTTCATGGACCTCAATTTCTTCACCGGTAAATAACTGAGGTTTGAGACAGGTTCATGGCTTTAAATTATCTTTGTTTGGCACAATTTATAGGACACAAATGTGAAAGATCTTTTCTGCTCTAATTAAAATAGGATTGAAGGCTATCTCAAACACCTCCTAAGCACCAGCTCAGACCTTTATGGACTCACCTGTCTCTTGTTTCAGTTACCACAGTGGCTAGTTTTACATAGTTCCCATCATCCTCATGCAGACACACCGGACAAAGCCTTGCCTCATACTCATTCTGTGAACCTCTTGTTCGGATCTGTGGCTTCCCTGTTAACATCAACTCATGAACAAACTTGAGGCAAAACTTCGGCCAGTTGAATATGGAGGCCACTGAATCCATTCTTCCCCCTTCCTTCTCAGGGAGGGACTGTCCACAGAGCAGTCATTTAAATAGCCTTTTAGAAAATGACTTCATAATAAGGAGAAATAGACTGTCCTTGATGTCACAAAGTAGCCAATAAGACAATATACCCCCTTATTAGGTCTTTCTCTCCTTTTGCTTCACTCTTTTTCTCGCTTCTGCTCCCAAGTATTACACCCTCTAATAGATTAGTGCACATAAGTCTATGCTTCAGACTCTATTTTTAGGGGAACCCAGGCTAAGACAAGACCCTGAGACATTTTAAAAATCCAAGCTACAGCTCTTTAGCAACTCCAATGAAAGCTAACAATTTCTTCATTAAAATTTTATAATTGATAACATACTTACAACTAACATACTGTATAATTAACTTATATATTTCACTTATTTTAGTCTTTATCCCTCTATGAGTAGATAAATTCTTTAAAGCCAGAGAACTTGGTCTGTTCTGTTTACTGCTGTATGTTCAGTGGCATTAGCCATTCTCATTCTCATGTGTTGACTGTAAATTTGATAGGATCAATGAGAACATAGTGTGTATTCTCTTGCTAAGAACACTATGACTAAATATATGATTTAATCAACGAAGAAATGCAAGTGTTAGGTATGACAGACATCTATGTCTGTGAATGAAAAATGCTTAGAACATGTCTTTGAACTGGTCATCCTAAAGCTAATTACTAAATGTTATTTTAAACACTTCATTATTTTCAATCTCAAGGGAGGAATTTTCTTATTTCTTTTCTTTTTATTTTTCAATTAAAACATAAAAATGAAAAACATTCAAACTTACAAATAGATTTCCTTTGTGCTGTCAAGCAACAGACTCATATGCTGTTAGTTATAATAGGACATGTGAAAAATAAATTAGTTTAACTGTGAATACTCCCCCAAGTGTTTCTAAAATGGCAATTTTATATTTACAGGTCAACATATTAGATAATGTGTTTTGGTCATATTTGTGAGGTTAGAATAATTTAGAACCAAAAATATCACTTGGATTTCATAACAAACCATTTTGAAAGGAACTTAATTCAGTGAAAACTGCTTTAGACTTGTTGTATGATTAATCCTAAAAGAGTACGCTATCTGGGGGGAAATACTGCAGGTAAAATGAATTAGCTAGAATGCTTCAAACAATTTGTCAGTCATCTAGTTGATTTACAGGTATTTAATTAGAATTTTATTTGGCAACTTTTAGTAATTAATTCTTAAATTAAACTGGCCATAACAAAAAATGTGCTGCCTGATAGAGTCATTCCATAAATTCTTTACAAAATCCCTACTCTGTATCAACTATAGGATCTCTTTTTTTGAGAAACTCAGTCTAGAGAAACAGGATTCTTCAGCTAATGTACACCTAAAGTATTAGGGGTATCAAATGGAAATATGTATGGGTAAAGCTTTTCATGGCTGCTCTAATATCCTAGAGTTGTATCATCTCACTGGATGTGCCTCACTGTCTCATTCAGAGTAAAAGCCAAATCTTCTAATGGTCTGCAGGTGCCATATCATCTGGATCCTCTTTATACTTCTTGGATCTTATTTACTCTATATTTCCTTATTCATTCTGATTAAGCAACACTGATTTTCACTGATCTTCTTATTGTTCTTCAAACATACCAAGACTTCTGCCACCCAAAGACCTTTGTGCTAGCTCTTTCCTCTATCCTGGAAGGCTTTCCCCCAAAGACCCACATTTAACTTCACCCACCCCAACCCTGCCCCCTGCAAACACTTGCTGAAATGTTAGCTTCTTGAGTGGCCTATCCTAACTACCATATTTAAAGTTAAACCACCCCTTATGCATTTTCTGGTGCTCTCTAGCCCCTTTCCTTGTCTTTTATCTACATTATTTATTACCTTCTAATAAATCATATACTTCACACATATTTCACATATTGTCTCACTGCCCCCAGGAGAATCTAAAATCTATGAAGCCAGAGGATTTTCTCTCCTTAGTCCTCTGATATATCCTTAATGTTTATAAAAGTGCCCTAGAACAAAAGAGGCATTCAGCAAACATTCACAGAATGCATAAATATGTGAATGTAAATAATAGGAATTCAAAAGTTTTGGCTGAATGTATAATGAATAAAAGAACACGAAAGTTTCTGAGCTGGGTTTGGAGTGAGAGTTTTCTAACAGCAAGGAAATAAAAACCTGGGTGAAGTTGGGGAGGTAAGCAGACCTTTGATAAATGGTTGTTCTGTAGATTACAGGTAGCCATGTTAGTTAAGCAGGAAGATTCCATGATCAGGTCTTTGCTTATATCTTTGCATCAATGTACAGATTGGCTCTGAAGGGAGGAAGTTCAGAGGCAGAAAGAGCAGTTACACCAAGGGTTAGGTATAAGGCCCTGGAATAATGTAGGAGGTAGCAGGGGAGATTTCAACCTTTGTGTAGAATAACTGACTGTTGAAACTGTCTGTGTAAAGCAATGCTCACAGACACTTTACCTAGGCAGAACTTGATCTGTTCTTGCAGCCCATGTTGCTGAGAACTTGAGGAGTGCTGGACAGCCTATAGCCCAGGAAACAGAACTCTTTGTGGAATACTAGACTCCTTTATAATGAAAATATCCTTGGAATAGACAGAAATTAATATTAATGCTTTAGCAACTCTATAGCTTCTGATTCATTGCCCAAATAGAGCAATTTTGGCAGCATGAATAAAGCCCATACCAGGGAAGGAAGCACTTATTTACTGAATAATTACCAGTGAAGACTAATTCTCACCTCTTTCAGTACTGAGGAAGATTTGCAAAGAAGGACCAGAGAAATCATAGAGTCGTACCACATAATCTAATCCAGTCATACGTTTGTCTTCATCCAGGGTGAAAGAGAACATAGGAAAATAGAAAAATGCCAAGCAATACAAATCTAAGAAATAAAGAGACAGTCCTTCTGAAACGCTTCTTTATTTGGGCATTTCATGTTCTGAAGGTTAGACCTATTATAAACTCACAAGCTCTGCAAAAGAAAATACCATCCATCCCTGCTTTATGTAGAAACTGACAGAATTTGTTCAATACGGTAAGCGTTACCTCTAGTATGCAGATTGTCACTGAGGAAATAAATCGATTGTGATAAGATGTCTTCAGTCACATGTAAGAGTAAGAATGTGTGGTAATGGACATTAGACTTATTCTGGTGACCATTATCTGATATATACATATTTTGAATTAATTTATGTTGTACACCTGAAACTAATGTTACATGTCAGTTATACCTCAATAAAACAAAGAGTAAGGAATGATAAAACTGAATACTTTAACAAATTTTAGAGTAGGAAATTGAAGGAATTAGGCTTCCCATATCTGCAAAATCCAGGACAAGAACAGGATCTGAGTACCAGATTTCCTGAGCCCAGCTGGAGTTTAAGAGTCTGGACAAACGACTTCCCCACAGTACGAGTCCTTAGGACACAGAATATTGTTAGAAAAATATTTTTCAAAATGTGTTCTATAGTCAACTAAGCTTGAAAATGTCCCCATGCTGCATCTCTCCCTAGAGATTTATAACATATTAAACATTAAAATTTCTGAGAAATCATATGGGAGACACCAAAATTTTTTTTAAAAAAACGAATAAATATTAGTCTCTTTACATTTGTTCAGCTAAGGTTTTCCAAATCTACTTGACAATGGAACCCTTTTTATTATGTAACATACTGCTCTCTCCAAGAAACTTTTGGTAAAATTACGCCCTGGAAGCAAAGTTGTGTCTATATTATCTTTGCACTTATAGTGTTTGTCTTAGTCCATTTTGGCTACTTTGAAACAATATCATAGACTGGGTGCCTTATAAACAACAGAAATTTATTTCTCATAGTTCTGGAGGGTGGAAGTGAGAGGTCAGGGTGCCAGCATGCTCTGATGAGGGCCCTCTCCCAGGTCGCATACTCCTCATTGTAAGGGGCAAGCTACCTCTCTGAAGCCTCTTTTTATAAGGGCTTTTATTCTATTCATTTGGGCTCTGCCCTCATGACCTAATTACCTCCCAAAGGCCCCACCTCATACTATCATTACCTTGGGCATTAGGTTTTCAAGGTATGAATTTTGGGGGAACACAAACATTCAGACTACAGTCAGCATCTTTCATATCTGTGGGATGAATACACATGCTTCTAAGTATCTCATCTAAAATTAGCAATTTGTCCATTGGGTAATAGACAAACATTATCTCAAGATATTTTCTGTTCCTTCTTTCTGTTATTGGCATTCTGTGTCTTTTTTAAATAGCTACCAATTTTCAGAGAATGCGTGTCATAAAAAAATCAATAGTTTTTGTTTCATAGGTAGAGTTCTTGAAAAATTCAGAAGGAAAGTGATATAAATTGCCAGTAATTAAGGAATGACATTACAGAGCATTGGTGCTAAAACTGAATACTATTCTCTTAATATGTATAACTTAAATAATAAAGTAATAATAGGAAATAATATAGTTTAGATACAAATATATATACATATATACACATATAAATATAGATATAGATCATTTGACTATGCTTAAAGTTATTTACATAAATTATCAGATGTAATTTCAATACAACTCTAAGGGTATATGTGTTTTGTAAACTATAAAACCAAGACTTAGAGAGGTTAAGTTAACTTGCCATAGTTCATGTACTAGGAGAGATAATAGAGGTACATGAATAATTTGTATGACTATAGTTAAGGTGACTGTCTGGAAAAATTCCACTTTACCTTGCTTTCCTGTGAAGATAATTAATATTATTACTTTTTATTATCAATATACCCAGTTTAAACAATAATCTATATAGTCAAGCTATGAATAAACAACATTCAATGGGGTATAAGAAGAGGATCATTATATATCACAATGAGAAAATACTTTAATACTTCAGAGAGAGATTCAACCATCTGGGATCAAATATTCGGAAAAAAAATTTAAAAATTCCAAAAAGTGAAACTTGAATTTGCCAAGTGCTGGCAACTATTTACATAGTATTCACATTATATTTATAACTATTTCCATAGCATTCATTGTATTAGGTTTTATGAGCAATTTAGAGATGATTTAATATCAAGACGATTTAAAGTATGCAGAAGGATGTGTGTGTAGGTTATATGTAAATACAACTGCCATTTTATATAAGAGAATTTAGCATCCAAGGATTTTGGTCTCTGAGGGAACCAATGGAACCAATTCTAAGATACTGAAGGACAACTGTACTGTTCTAAAATACTCCATGGATATTAGCTTAACAGAAATAATCTTCTGAGGACAAGTGTAAATTCATGCCTAAGTAGTAACAGAATGAAACTTTTTTCATTTATGTAATGAATTGTGCTTTCTAGGGCATGATGAAAAATAGCATATTTCATGGGAAATTCCATCCTAAACATCCATTAATTTTCTTAAATATTGGTATGGGGCCCTGTGAGTCATTGTATGAAGGTTCTGTTCACTTGAAATCAGATGCTAAAATTTGCTCAAATGTACTAGCTGAATAGTGTGAAATAAATTTTCTTAATAGGTGAAGATCAAGTGATAGGTACATGCAAACTGCAGTAGAAGAGGCTCTTAACCAATCATCCCCTTCCAGCAGCTTTTTACCTTGAGCCTCTCCTTCCTAACCACACACTTCGGAATTGTAATCAGTTCTGCAACCTGTTCCTCACCTTCCACTCAACCCTGAACCCACTCCAGTTGGTCTTCTGTCTCCACCACTTTCCTAAACCAAGTCTCACATAAAAATACCAATGACTTTCACATCATTACATTACTCAGGAGTGTACTAATTCCCATGTGACTTTAAGTCTCCGTAGCATTAAGCAAAAACATTTACTTCTTAAATGTTTTTTAACACTTAAATGTTTTAACACTCCCTTTTTTTTTTTTTTTTTTGATATAGACTCTTCTTATTTCCTTTCTGCTCTGGAAAATCCTTCTGTATCTTTTTTCTTGTTATTGTTATTGTTGTCTTAAATTATTTTATCCAAGCTTATTTTTTTAGCATTTTCATTAGACCATTTCATGTATTCCAAGACTTCAAATATTATCAATAAACAAATTGACACCAAACTTTATATCTCTAGCTTATGTTTAAGTCAACACATATTTATTGAATCTGCTGTTTTCCAGTTATACAGTGGTAAGCAAGACAGTATGACTATTGTCTTTGTAATCTAGTAGTAGAAACATTAAAGTCAATAAAATTATACACATATAAGCATGCCTAAAATTATAATGTCTGTGAATGAAATTTATCTTATAATTGTCTTGAGATCTCAGGATCTGAGATCTCAGAAATCTGAGCTGTTCCTTTAAATTTGATGTGATCTTTTTGGCCAATTTTCAAATGGGCTAATGGGGACTTTAACAAAGATGTTCTCAAAATGGACAGTGCTTATTAGATGTCTGCATATTATTCCCCATTAAAGCAACAGTGAAAACCCTCTTCCATGCCCATGTGTTTTTCAAGAACTAATGAAATGTACTGCAATTAGACTCAAAAATGGCAATTAAGGGGAAAAAAGGGAGAACTGAATCTGATTTCTCAGAGAAAATAGTGACAAAAGCAAAGTCTATTATAGGAAAAAGCTTTAGAGTGAAAGCCATGAAAGTATCGAAGGGAATGAGAAAGAACGAAACTCGGAGAAAAAGCTGAAACAACTGGATATTTCTTGGGGCTCAGAAATAATTTATGAGGCCAATTCTTACATAAAAACAGTGTGATACTTGATATTTGAAAAGTCCTTCAACACTCTTATTCTTTTCACCATGATCATATGCAATAGTTAAACAATTGTTGAGAAGCCTATATGCATTGGCTGAAACCCCAGGAACAGTGAAAACTGTAATTTGTTTTTGTTATAACTTCCTTTGCACTCATTCAATAAAGCTCTCTAGGAGCAGTAAAATTGTAAAATAGATTTCTATGTTTTTCAGATGTTAACCATAGCCAGGGAGGTACAAACTTCTTGATGGAAAATACTTAGATTTTTTTTTCCCCTAGTATCCTAACACAACTGCTCACATATTCTAATGAAACAACTGCCAAAAAGGATATTATTTTAAATTTGAAAATTTTTAATTTGAGTAGCTTTCATTTGATATATGATCAGTCAAAATTAGCATTGTCGTAGATATAGGGAGATGTCACCGTAAGTTTTCAACAGAAAAGTTTGCAGTCCAGCTTTGGAGTAAGGTCAGAAGACCATTTTGGGCTGCCAGCTAAAAGGGTTTGCCTCAGCAGCAGAGAGAGATCTGGCTCCCCAAGTGTAACTCACACTTGGTGACTGAGTCAGGCATCTAAGCAAGGAATAAAGAAGGGGTGTGCAAGCTTTTTCTGTAAAGGAACACACAGTAAATATTCCGGGCTGTACAAGCTATAGTCTCAGCTTTGTTCTTGTAGCCCCAGAGCAGCCAAAGATTATACATAATGGGTAAACTTGGCTGTGTTCCAATAAAACTGTATTTATGAACATTGAAATTTCAATTTCATATTATTTTTATATTTCACAAAATATTGATCTTCTTTTGATTTTTTCCAACCATTTAAAACTGTGAAAAAATATTCTTAGCTCACAGGCTATATATAGCCAGGTGGCAGGCTGGTCAGAGTTTGCTGACCCCTGGCACAAGGGCCCCATTTCTGCAGACTGTGGGATGCTCTCATGAGGAATGCTTGCTCAAGAGCTCGTTGCCAAGTTCTCTGAGTGTCTGGTGGGCTTGTGATGCGCTTTGACTTTTTCCTCTGCTCAACCTGCTGGCTCCTCTTCCCTTTACAGGTTTATCCCTAATAAACATCTTACATCCTAAACTCTGTCCCAACATCTGCTGCTTGAGAACCCAGCATGAGACACGCATGAATTGATGCTGTCAGGTTTTTTCTCCTCTAAAGATGGGCAGATTTAATATCCCATTTTTCATGACCACTATTGACTCAGAGAAACATGAAGGAGGGAAGGAGCAATCTCCCTCTACCTACAGGCAGAACAAGCTATGTGTGTGGAAGTCTAGGGAAAAAGAAAAAATAGTATATAATAAAGAACGGGACTGGTAAGCACAAACTCCTAGATTGGATTTTGAATATTAACATTTACTTACTTCACTATGGCCTTTTCATATTCATTATAGGTTCATCTTGTAGGATCTCCAAATAGTTGACTCCATTTTCTACCAGACTGTCCGGTAAATTTTAATGCCAACAGTCATCCACTTCTAGTTTCCTTTTATAAGACTAAGCAATCTCCTTTACTTTTAGCTTTGTTGAAGTTTTTTTCCCCATTTATAAAAACTCCTTCCCTTTCCATTATCCTCATTTATATATTTAGGTCCCCATCTCATCCCTCCATTACACCCTTGGTGACACATTGAGGCCACTTGTTTCTCAAAGTTTATCTAATATGAATCTTATTCCAAATGAGTTCTTGCTATTCTGCCACTTAGCAAGTACTTGATTTTTTTAAATATATTAAATATGGACAGTAGTTTTATCTTCACCCTCTTCCTTATATTAGCATCTAAATACTTTATTCTGTAGGAGAAAATCTACTAAAATCTACTATTTGGCAGCTAACAAGAGGGGTAATTTGGAGTGTGGGAGGCTACCTTCAGACCATATGGAGACTTCAACAAGAAAGAATAACCCTGGCAGCACATTGTTCCTCTTCATAAGTTATTTAACTCTGAACTCTGGATATAGCAGTAATGTTATTGGTAGTCATTAGTCAGAGGAAACACAATTTCAGTTGATCGCTACTTTCATGTTAGTTTTCTTCATTGATTCTAAAGAATAAACATAAATGATTCCCAAAGTGTTGTTTACTTTTGTTATCATCACCGATTGATGTAATAAAGTTTGTACATGTCTTTTGCTTTGTAGTACCTGTTGCTTAAGCATGTGTTCAATTCTTCTTCAGTCTTCAGTAGTCTACCTCCTTCCTTTTGTTTTACTTAGTAAATAAATGAAAATACTTAAAGTATATGCACCTACTCGCTCATCTACTTTTGTGTGTCATTTCATCTACTTTTGCAGTTACATTTTTACTCTCATGTTTTCTGTAAAAGTTCCCTTCTTAAAGTAAATAATGTTACAAAAAGAAACTTTGATCAACAAGTGTGACAGTAAGCCATTTACACAGTCAATTAGAGAAGCAAAAAATGAAAGGCAACCCTGTCCTGATTCCTCAACATCTATTGTTCCCAGGTGGCCAGGCAAATTGTTAGTGCAAGTGATGCTCACTGTTGAATCCTGGCAAATTTTTAACTGTGATATAGTCTGTGAAATTCTATCTATGCACCAATACAAATGCAAGCAATATTCACAAATTCATGACATTCCTGAAATAGGTTTTGAGAAACATGTTTGCTATACATTATAGGGAAAATACGCAGTTTTAGTAATACTTATTTTACTTGATTAAAATGTAATGTCTATTTATTCCAGAAAATTGAAAATACTCTAAAGTACAAAGGAGAAAATTTAAAATATCCATAACTCCATAATAAAATGCATATTTTATGTGTGTGTGTATGCATGTGTATTTAGACTTATATACACACTATGGAAATCACCCAGGGTATTCATTTTTCAGATTAGCATCTGGTATAGTCCAAGAAATTGAATGACTAACTTATTTGTGTACTGTATCTTGGCAGCCAAATTGAATAAACTAAACACCAGGCAATTAAGAAAAATAAGTTAAGCCTATTTATTAGGTGGAAAATACTTTTTTTCACTGTCTGTCTGTCTACATTATCCAATCAGAACAGGTCTATCATCTTTTTTCTCTAACTAGAGAGCATGCTACATTAGGGCAAAGTCAGCAAAATATGGGATCACCACATTTTCCCAGGAATGCCAGGCACAAATCAAGTGTTCAGTGAATATTTATGGGGACGTAAATGTGGATGAGTGACTGCAGTATACCATCAGCTCCTTGCTGTACCGGAGGCTAGGACAGGCTCTGTGAATCCTGAAATTTATACTATTGGAAATCCTCTTTAAGAAAAAGAATACAGAAATAAATAACTATGAAGACACACGTACAAAATTTAAAGACATCTTTTAGGGACTAGAAAAAGACCTTTGCAAAGGAGGAGCCCTGAAGCTTAAGTTAATAACTCCTAGGACTCCATTATACTTGGCATACTAGTTTTTAATATTTTTGTCTTGTCACAATCTGCCCTGTTTTTTTTCTCTTTGTCTCTGCATTTTTTTAGCTATATAAATTCAATATTCTATTGAATCTTCTTGTATGTGAATGCTGAGATTTTATTTCGTTGGAAGATATTTTATTTGGTTCTTCCTCATGGTCTCTTCTTTTGAATTACTGTGATTTTTTATATGTGTTATGATTACTTTTCATTTTCTCATTCTTATAAAAGAGATTCTACACTCATACAGCATTAGATATTGTGATTAAATCTCTCAGAAATTCTGTTGCTTACTGTCCTCTTTAACACCCATATGAGTTTTGAAATGCTCAAATATACCCATATTACTTTGCCAGAATTGTATGCTTGCTTCTTTTCATCTCTAGGGCAGCTTGGCACTGCCTGGGATGCAGTGCCCTTGTTCTGCCCCTTGTATCTGATGTTGCTACCTTGTCAAGAGATAATCACTATTATGGCATTATTACCAGGTTTTTTTTTCCATTTTCTAGAGATGCACTCTCCAATAGAAATATACTGTGAGCACCAAGACAGAGTGACACATGTAGTTTTAAATTGTCTTGTGGCTACTTTTAAAAAATCAAGAATAAACAGGTGAAATGATTTTAATGCTATATTTTTCTAAACCAGTATGTCCAAAGTGTTATCATTTCAAAATGCAGTTGATATAAAAATTATTGAGATGTTTTAAATTCTTTTTGCATTCTAAGTCTTTGAAATAGAGTATTTTGACTAGTCACATTTCAAGTACTAAATAGGAACAAATGGCTTGCAGCGCAGGTTTCAAGCTCTTTGTGCCAATATAAAGTGATGGTGGCCTCAAGCTCAGCACAGGAGAGTCACATATTCTTGATGTGGTCTCAGACGCTGTGGGTAACAGGCATGATACAACCAGGCTTCCTTACATGTGAACCCTGGCCTTTCCCTAGTTAAGAGTCCCAGTGAGTTTCTTTTACCACATTTTACTTACCTCTCAAAATAGCGGTCATCTGTCCACTATAGTAAGTTAAATGTCTGCTAATCCTTTCTTTAATTTGACACTGGTTGTACTATATTGGCACTATTGTTTTCTCAGTATCTAGCATATAACTGCCATTCTTTCTTAGTTTCAAGGAAAAAATGCTGATTTTTCTACTGTATTTATAATAATTTAATAATATCCTTCCCTTTTTATTTTTTAGTTCCAATAAGATCTAGATTTTAGAAAGTTTAACACTTGTATTGCCTCCATTGAAACCTTAAAAGATAATTTGAATATATTATAGGATAAATGTATTTCTTTTTAAAAAATAGTTATTTATTGTGAAACCCAGTACCACTAAAGAAAAAGACAACACGTGTCAGGCTAGCATGCTGTAGTATAAAGAAAAGCAATAAGTAAACAAGATAATAATTCATATTATAAAAAGAATTCCAAGAGTACTTGTCTTTAGATGTTATACAAATTTCTAGATTTCTTAACCGGGTTGAAATTATCTTTATTACACATTTTGTTTAACTACTCTTTTACATAATTTTAAGACATATACAGTAATACTTCAAAACTTGCATGGTGTGTGTATGTGTGTGTGTTTTACAATACTGAAAAAGTTACATTTGTTAACTCACTTTGAAAGCAAGTGTATGTTCAATGCTTGGAAAATAGACTTGAAATTGTAGGATGCCATCTGTCTAGTAACATAATCAAAAGTTTCCTAGGCAAATGTCTAAAATAGGTATAGATTTGTATTGCATTTAAAATATAAATATTATTGATTGGTTCATGTTTGACTGATATTTACACAGCACCTCCTATGTGTCTAAAACAGTTTAAAAATCATCATATGTTATCTATACAACAGCAGTTTAGTTATCCCTATTTTACAAATTTAAAGGTTGTAGAGTTTGAATATATCATGTTCAAAAATACAAAACTCATTAAGTGTTTTACTTCTGCATCCAAGCCCGAGACTCCTTCCAAAACTTACTTTATTCTAAGTTTGCATTTTTTATTTCTTTCTGTGTTTGAATAGTGGCAAAGATAATAGAAGAGAAGACAGACGCTACTTTCCATTGCTCTTATTTACAAATTGGCTGAAATTATAGTGTAGAAAAATGTGTAAATGGAGCATGGTTAAAAGGGAGAAAAACACGCATCTAGCTAGCAATAGAGGTATATTGATAATAGTATTAATAACTGAACACTGCATTTATATTACTTCTTACATTTGAATAGACTTTTAAAGACTTTTAAAGCGTTTTCACAAAAAGCCTGTTAAAAAAGAATCAACAGGCCCCAAGCGGAGTAATTTTTCCTAAGCCTCTGTCACCAGATCAAGACTTAATACCTAGCCTAATTTCAATTTCAACCTTTCCTTGGAATGTAATCTTAACCGGTCAGTCTAAAGTTTCCTGGTCAGCACCAGTGAAATAATCCACCTAATAGAGCCTTCTGTCCCCGAAAGGAAGGTGACCTTGCCTGAAATAATTATTTTTTCCTTTATGACTTCCTTGTCCCCACTCTGTCTTTAAAAATCTTTCCTTTTTGTGTAAGTCTTTTGAACTTCTTTCTGTATGCTAGATGGGATGCTGCCCAAAGCATGATTTGTCTAATAAAGCCAATTAGTCTTAAGATTTACTTAGTTGAATTTTGTTTTTAACAAGCCTTTTAAAGAAAGGACATTTTGATTTAAAAAGGTAGTTATTTTTAAGGCTGATTAGTGGCTACAGTAATGTGACTCGGAAATCTGTCCCACCATTGTCTTTCTTTGTGTCCATCCTAGTCTTAATATGTGCATAGTTCACTTAGGGTCAAGATTTATTAAAATGTCCTTAATTTTTACCCATAAATAAGATTTACAGTGCAGCATGTCTTAAAAGCCGACCAGGGATATTACTTAGTGATGAATGTAGAGATTTGGGTGGAGAAAGGAACTGGGAATAATGAAAGATACTGAAAAGAAAGAGGTGGTGAAGGAGGTGGTAAAGGAGAATAAGCAGAAAGGAGAGGAGAAAAAACAAAAATGATTTGACTTGATAATAGCACAATTGAAAATGACCCAAACTCTGAAATTTTTGCAAAGTAAAAAATTAATCTGATCCATTTTTGTCTCAAGATATCACTTATTGTCACAGAGGCACTTACTTCTTCGAATTACAGTGTGTATTCATGCTCTCATCTTTTACCACTTTAATTTTACAAGTCAATGGGCTAACAATCGCCTTGTCTGCTTTAATACAGATTGCCTGATGCCCTAGGTGTTATTCATGGGTAATAGCTAGGTTGAGGATGAGGCTCCCGTTTGTTTCAGTTCCTGCCATTGACACAGGATTGCTTGTCAGGGCTGCTAGAAGGGCCTTTCCTCTCCTAACAAAGATTAAAGTCCTCCATGGTGACCATTTCTGCTTAGGTAACTAGAGGCAGAGGGCGCTACAGACGACCTGTCAATGAACTTTTTAGTTAGTAGCCTAAAGTCACCAGCATAGAAATTCTCCTGTTTTGCTGGAGCAAAACAAAGCCGTGGTTTTAAGTCATCGATAGCCTATTTATACCTCAAAACGTTACCTGACTTGTATTTTAGGCATCAAAATTTCATCAGTTTGTATAATAAAAACTCTTGTCTTTAACAGAAAGGTATAGAAACACTTAATGGCATTCGGGCATTAATCTATCTTAAACTGTGAAGAAATTCTTTTGGAATTGAAAATTACAGACATATTAATGCCTTTCCCTCATGCTATGAACAATAAATGCCAAGAGGCTTTTTCCCCTTTAATGATTAACTGCCTTTTGGAAAGTGCTGCCATTTACCACATGCAAATTTCTTGCTTTGTAGATCAGATGTGACTAAGAACACTAGATGGTTGGCTCCTGTGAATAGCTTTAGAAAGTACTAATTATAAGACTAACACACCACAATCAGGCTTAATTTGTGTAACTCCCTTAATGCGAGATGAGTGAACCTTGTGCAGCAAATTGAGATGGCAACAAAAGGACTTTTACCTTTTGTCTGCTTACTTTTCTTGTAGGATAGGATTTTAGGCAGGGAAAAAGAATTCTTGGACTATACAACCTTTTAAAAAGTTATTTGTTATAGTTGTGCAAATAAAATTTAGACTTCTCATGTATCTTAAAGTAGGTTTTTAATTTAATATTACATTTTTTTGAAGTACCTGATGGCTAGTCACTGTGGATGATTAAAATGGTTACCTCTATCACAGTTTAAACATAATCTTATCTCATATCCCTTTTTAAAGGTCATAATACCAAAGAGATAAGTAGTTTATGTTATAATTAGTAATATACATGCTAGAAATGAAGTATTTCTGAATAGAACATAAAATGGAAACGTTATGGATTTTTTGTTCTAATTTTAGTGAGTGTATAATTACATCAGTTAGAAGAGAGAAATGAGAATGAACGATAAATGTTCTCAATTGCAGTTCCATCAATACACATGTCTTATTCCATGGTGAGAAAACAAACAAAACAACAACCAAAAATAGCAATTAAATTGAGAGTTACAATTTCAAACAAGTTGGCTAAAATCTAATAGACTGTAGGAAGTAAAAAATATGCTTTACTTAAAAGAAATAAAGATACAGATTGTCATGTTATAGTAGAATTCAAATAAGCACATAACACTGTGAATACATTATTTCAACGGAACTAAAACTCCAAGCATGGACATATGCCAAACAGGCTTTTAAAAGCAATAAAAACAAACCTGGCAGTTGGCCAAAGCAAACATACAATGGGAAGATCCCAAAAAATTAACTTAAAAAAAACAGTAACATTTAGATAGTGTGATAAAGATGACACTTTGTGATTTCCAAACAAGAAATTGCTAAAAATAATGACATTTAAGCCAGATCACATAATATTTTGTGCAAAGGGAACACACAAACATGAACACACACATATATAGATACATATTTATAGTATGTTTTCCTATGGAGTTTATTATCTTTTGAGATTCCACTCCTTTGGAATTCTTTTGAGGTAAGCAATTATATGATGGGATGTCTAACCAAACTATTACACTGTTATAATGGAAATAATTCTAGAACAATGTTCCTATTCTGAAAGACTGTCAACAGATAATTTTGCTTAGGATTCATCACAAAAGGAGTTTGCCACATGAAAGAACTATTTTTAGAAATTACGTAAGACTTACTGTTGGGAGAAATATTTCAAAGATATATTCATTTACTCAGTACACATTAAATCAGGACCTAGTATATGTTAGGCACTATGCTGGGGGCTGAATGCCAGAAAGAACTAAGACATAATTATGGGAGGTAAAACGTATTAGGTATTAAATATGTGCTAGACGTTATGCTAAGACCTTCATACATTTCTTTCATTAACAACAATTTCTTCACAACAATTCTGTATGTAATGGGTATAATCACCCTCACATTCTAAATAAGGAATTTAAGACTTAGAGTCAACTAATTTTCTCAAGATGGGCATGAAGAAAAGTCCAAGACAGAAAATGTAAGGTCCAGAAACACAGGTTATAATTTCAAAGCAAAAAGGATTAAGATAGACAGAGTCCAGGCAAATCTATTGTGAGTACAGCTATAAGTTTAAAAGTATAACTCAATAATTGTATTAAGTTCTATGAAAATTAAATACCTTTGACAAAAGCATGTATAAACTTGCAACTAGAAGGTCAATTTGAATGTTTCAAGAATTTTTTTTCAACCCACTAGAAGCACTAGTATCCTCACACAATGTGCTGTCTTAGCAATCTTATCCTCTGATGGTCTGCAGAATGTCGATCCAGTTTCTAGGAATTAATTGAAAATGCCAGGTGCCTTCAGTCTCTCAATAGTTGCTTGTGAAAGTTCAAGGGTCTTTCCATCTGGTTTAAAGATGGAGGAAAAAGAAGAACAAAGGAATACTGATCTTACGTCACAGAAAAGGAGGGTGGGCATACAAATTCGTGCCCTGAATCCAACAGTGAGATTGCCACAGAATCACTGTACTGCTGTCTTCAGCTCACGTATCGTATTATGTTGACCCACTTGAGTTCATTCCTTAGACAGCTGGGAATTTGATAAGTTATGTAAGAAATTACTGACGCTGTATCTTCTCCACCTTGTTACAACCACCTTCTCTTTCCATCTGGCCTCACATTTCCAGCAGTGGATTCATTCTATTGAGTTAGAGCACAAGCGTGGGGCATTCATTGTGACCACATACATGTGGTAAAACTCTGTGGCCACACTCTGACAGATGCAGAGAAAATTCCTAGTGGTAAATTTATACTCACTAACATGGATTATCTACCAACTCTTGAATAAACTACTTAATTTTTAAATTTTGCTTCTCTGTACCTCAAATGAAATAAGAGAAGGTGATCTCTTAAACTATTTCTAGAACTAATATAGAAAGAATCATGAAATTAGTTAGCAAATAGAAAGGACTGGTTATTTATTAAAAATTAATTAAGGAAGGTTCTCTTTACTATTTGTCAGGGAAATACAAAGCAGGAATGTTAATGGGTGTGATTATGTTGGTAATATATAGGACGGGAGGAAATAGGCATAGCAACTTTTGTTTCTTTTAGGTGTCAGACTCTTAAAGATAAAACAGGAAAAGGTAGAATCCAAAATGTGTTTGCTGCTTCTCCACAGTTGGAGACAAGGTTTTATTCATCTGTTTATAATAAATGAGCAGCTTTGGGGAGTGCTCAAACCATCAAAAAAGATGGAAATGCTGCTGACCATTATAGACAGTAATTTTCATTGTTTTTACTGGTCACAATTCTAGAATAATTATTAGTGAACAATATGAAACTTTAAATGGATAGAACTGAATCCATAATTTGGACTCAAATAGCAAAGAAGTTACAACTGCATCTTTTTTGTATAGGTTTCATCGTAGTCCTTATAGAAATTTAGACTGCAGTAGAAAACACGACCTCCTCCTTTTTGTAATTGTTATTAACCTTTGGGCTCACTGCTTTTGAAAACATGCCAGTCTAGTTTAGTCATGCTTTCTTTTACTCATATCTTTTTTTCTTATTTCTATTATTAATATTCTAAAACATGTTCAATAATTTAGGAATGTTCAGATATTCCCACTGTTCCTCCTCTTCTTGATACTACGATTCCATTTCTTCTCCTTTTACTTTTTTCCTCCTCTTCTCTGCTTCTGCCTCCTTCTTTATTTCCGCCAATAGAACTGATTCTTGTATCCATAAATAAGTCATATTTAGAAGTAGAGCTAAATAAACTTTTTAATAGACTTTAAGTTTCTTATTGTGTGTGCCTTAGTAAACATCACTGTCTTTATTTTTTTCAAAACAAAGTTATATCTTGGTTGTGGTTGTTATTTTTATTATATAAAAGTAGCATATTATTTACTTTCTATATTTTCACTGCTTCTCATGCAGATCTAGTTTCATTTACCTTATAAATAAATGGAATATTTCATGTAGTGTACCTACTACTTATGTAGAAACATTTTGTTTCTAATTTTTTTTTTTATTTTTTAAAAATTGGGCCTAGGAAAAAAATTGGACATAATTTACATTCAGTAAAATTCAGCTCTTTTAGTGTACAATTCTTTGAGTATTGACAAACATATAAATAATGTTTATGATTATTATTGTAATAAAGATATACAACAGTTTCATCAACTTGAAAATTCTATGTGTCACTGTGTAATCAATCATTCATCCTATCCCCAGCTTTGGAAACTACTGATACCTATAGTTTTGCCTTTGCAACGTGTCATATAAATGGAATCACGCAGTTCTAATTTTTTAAATTTGGCTTCTTACACCTAGCATAGTTTAGTTAAATTTTATTCATATTATTGCACAAATCACTAGACTGCTACTATTGTATTGCTGAGTAGAATTCTTTGAATGGATGTAACACAGTTTGTTTATCCTTTCTTAATGAGAATATTGGGAACAAAAAGTTTTTCTTCTACCCTCCTAGGTTCTTTCGGCTGCTCCATTAATTAAATTGCCACAAGATAGTTTAGCAGGTGAACAAAATATTTAATTATGTATGTAAAGGAGCCTCAGAAGAATATGAGCAAGGTGGGCAATTGAGGCTTATATGATATTCTGAGCTACAAAATAGTTTAAGGACCTGGGTCTTCAAAGGGGAGAGAGGTAATATGCAGGACAACAAGAGATGTCTGGTAATTAGATGTTTGCCCTGCCATACAGATAGGTCATTCAGATAAAAGTTATCTCTGGTAATAGGTCTCCCACTGAGAGAGCCAGGGCCCCTATTTATATTCTCTTATATAGCTAAGGTAGACATAAAATTTTGTTGTACTCTGTTTTGTTTTGTTTTTTGAATCTGCTGAGTCTTACTTGCCTTCAGCTCAAAATAATCCACATGCCAAAGTGGCATACCTTGGGGTCACTTATTCTGGTCCTTTTCAAGGGGCATTTGGGTTGTTTCTAGTTTCGGGTAAATATGAATAAAGCCTCCGTAAACACTTTCATATCAGTTTTTGAGAAACATAACTTTTACTTTGTTTGGGTAAATTTCTATGAATGGGATTATTATTTCTTATGGTAAGTGTTTGATTAACTTTATTAGAAATGCTCAAGCTGTTTTCCCAATTGGGGGCCAGAAAAATAAGTGGTCTTGTTCATACTCATAGCTCCAAATTCCAAATTATTAGACATTAACATTCATTCTGCAGGTAGCTATCTTTCTGGAAACAAACAATAAACTCTATTTTCTTTCTTTATGTTGTATAGATTTCTGAAAACATGCTAAATTGATTACTTTATTTTGGATTTGAAAGTTTCCTTAAAATTAGTTTTACCATACATGGATTTTGCTGAAATTTCTCTCCTATGTAAATATTCAAAATTAACATAATGTTTATTTTTACCATTATATATATATATATATATATATAAAAAGTGTATATGTACATATATATACACACATATAGAGTGAGAGATTAGATAATATATGAGTAATCAGTTTATATTTTTAAATGTATGCATCTGAAGTTTCAGAATATTTACTGATAATTTAAAACATTTTCAACACTACTATATTATACTTGATAAGTGTTGTTGATAATATTGGCCTTTCTTACAAGCACTTTTAAGAAGGCATTAAAAGCGTTCTTGTCCAGTGCTATTTCCATCAGATTATGGTGCACACAACATGTATGTCTTAAGGTAGTTGTAATGCTGTTTAATTGGATTGACCATTAAACATAACTAATTTAGTATTTGGACAGAGATCAAAGAGAATGTTCTATCAAACTACAAAACAACAAAAGAAGTGAAAAGTTGGCCGTAGCAGCAACTGTCTTAGAAAAATTACATCATTGTGTATTTGGTTGAATCTCCCTTCTTTGGGATGCCAGAAAAGGATTTTAAGAAGAACTTGGTTTGAGGTTTTAAGTGACAGTAAAGTTGGATTCAGTGTTAAGGTATGACGTGGTGGATGGACCAGAGATGCTTTGGAGAAAACAATGAACAGGAGAGTGAGAAAGTGACCATGGCATTGTAGACATAGTTTTTTTTTTTTTTTTTTATGTTGTATAAGAGCTGAAATTTATAGTTGATACACAGTAAAACAGAAACATTTGTGATGTTTCATACAAAAAAGTAATAAATTTTGAAGTGGGAGATTCTTAAAATATCACAATCTTTCAAAAAATTTGAATATTTTAGGAAACAAATACACTCTAAACTGGGCAGATAACGCAAAAGGGCAGGGAGAGCGTCCCGCTATTCCAGGTAGGTAAACTTACAACCGAACTACGTGAGTACCAATCTGCTGCATCTAGGATCATCCATCTTTATGGTCCCCTCATACACCCCCAGTGCAGGCCCACACATAAGCATGGCAGCTGCCAATATCCCATAATTGGGTTTATGGACAAAATCAATATTCGGTCTTCCACCACAATTATGAGAACTTGTTTATATTATATACTACACCTATATTATGTTAAGCTCATTTGTTCATAACCCTACAAGAGAATATCAAGATGAAATTCATGCTATCATATCTCTTTTTCCTAGATAAGTGAGTGATCTGTCAGGTCCTATCCCTCCCATGAACTGTTAAGCATGTTTTGCTGTATAATTGTCTTCACAGTTCTCTGCCTTTCATGATCCTGTCCTGACTTTCATCTTCTCCCTTCTTTCCCCAGATCTACCACTCTACTGTCTAAAACTCTTATTATCTAATTAACCACACCACTTAAATCCATGTCATCTCTCAGAAAGTTCTGCCATCTCTTTGCCATAAATAAACTTATATGTACCTCAAAGACCAATTCCCACATAGCACTCTGAAAATCAGGGTACTTTATTTTCTTATTCTCATTACTCAGCACTAAGAGCTGACTTAATTGTTCCCTGACAACACTTTGAGGTCACTGTTCTATCAAATTATTAGAAACATTTTACCTCATAGTTTTTTATCACCATCTCAACTTCTCTCTTCATTCTGGAGGGTTTCAATTTCAACACAGACCACTCAGCCATGCACACTGGCCTCTAGTTCCCCAACCTCCCTTGTCTCCAGTGACGATCTCCTTCCACCACCTGCTTCTAATAGAGGGTCACTGATTTCAGGAGCTCAAATATTCCACTCTTATCGCAGCATTTCTCTTTCCTGCTTGTTTGCCCAGCACTCTGATTGCTACAGTTTTATAACATGACTGAAGCATTAGTTCATCTCATCTTAACACCTGCCTTCCACCTTAACGTACAGTGTCAGTTCTAATGCTCCTAGTTCAGGGTTGCTTCTGGACCTGTCTTCTCCTTTTAACCATGTGTCCAAAACCCAAATGCAACTAAGCCCAACTACTGCCATCTTGCTTTCTTTTCTCATAGCACAAAAATGAATGATACTTAAAAGAAAAAAAAAATAGTTATACCAATGGTACAGACAGCTGACACTGCATATTCATTCTTCACCTTATGCAACAGTGTATTAAATCTTTTCATGTTTCTCACACATCCAACTCTTTTCTATTCCCCACTGAGAAAAAGATTCTGTCTTCAGAAACAACGAAATCTGCCAGATGGGAACCCCTTTAGCTCCTATAAAGAGCTCTGCCTCCACACCTCACTTGTTCAGTCATCCGTAAACTATTTATTGCTTGGCATTGGAAACCCTTTGGTGAACAAAACAGATTCAATCCTCATCTTCACACACTTTACTTGGGAAAAGAGAATTAATCAAATAGAGAAAAAATACACACTTTTAATTGTAAGTGCAATAAATTAAAAATACAGGTTCTATTAGAGAGTAACATATAAGATCTTTTTTTTAGAGTGGGCAGCGATCCCGTGATTTTCTAGATGAGTGACATTTAAATTTAGTCCTGAAGGATGAGTAAAAATAATCGTGTGGACAGTGGGAGGAAAGGCATACCAGAAAAATAAAACAGCATATGGGAAGGCCTGAAAAGGAAAAAAGTTTGTTACATTTTTCTGGTACTTGAAACGTTTCAAGTACCAGTGTGGTTGGATCATAGGAAGTTGGAGGGCTGCATTAGATGCCTGTGGAGAATTGTGCTGAGCAACAATCTGGATAAAGCATGAAAATTAACATTGTCAGTTAAGGAGTTAGCCTTTGTTGGAATTCTGACAGTAGCAATCATTGGGTTTTTTTGGTAAATCATTTAATCTTCTCGTGCTTATTTTGTTCCCTTATGAAATAATAATAATAATAATAGAATCAACATAATATTAAGCATAAGTGTGCTATTAAATATAAATTATTTTATATAAATAGAATACTGAGAATATATGCAGATACTTCGTACCAGGCTTAAGACAAAAGCACAATAAATGTTAGTTTTTCTGTTATTTTTGTTGTTTGAGTTTATATTAAAGACTTTATTTTTTGCAACATTTTGTTTACTTATTTTTGTTTGTTTTGTGCTTTTCTTTGGGAGGAGGTAATTAAGACTTATTTATTTATTTATTTTTATAGGAGGTACTGGGGATTGAACCCAGGACTTAGTGCATGCTAAGCATGCACTTTACCAGTGAGCAATACGCACACTCTGTATTAAAGAGTTCAGGTTTCATTTTCAAAAGCATGGACAGTCATCAATGAGTCTAACGTTGGAAAGTGGCATGATGCTATCAACATTTTCAAATATCACTTGGAGTGATTATAAAGATTGGACCAAAGAATGCAATAGTGGTATCTGGGAGGATATTAGGGAACCCAACACAGTAAGCCAGGGGATAAATTATACTGACTTAGCCAAGGCTGATAGTTTAAGGGTTAGTGTAGTGTGTGTGCATTAGCTAATGCTAATAGTTTAAAGGTTAATGCAGTTTGCATACCAATCAGAGAGAAGTGAATTGATTTGAAATATATTTTTGTGCTAACAGGCACTAAACTTCGTGAATTATTGGATATAGCAACTTAAGAGAGGTGATTTAAAAAATGATTTCCAGGTATTTGGTTATGAGAAGCATATTTATATAGATAGAGAACATTGAGGCAGCTCTTTAAGTTGCTTTTCCTGTGAAATTTTCTCTTTGAAAATTGAAAAAAAGATAAGGCTTATTTTCTATTCCGCATATTTGTTTCCAATTGAGAGCTCTTCTATGTTTCTAATTATGAGCTGTTCTTCTATTACTCTACCACTTTTGATGATTCTGTTTATCTACAGTATTAGAATATGATGTCCTCTCTAATTAGAGAATGATTGCTATTCTTTATCTTTTCTCTTTTGTTCCAGATATATTCACAATAAAAATCAGGAAAATGATATATGCCAAAAACAATAGCCATATAGTTCCAATTCTATTTTTAAAGTATATGTGTAACCCTGATTGTCTGAGGTAATGATTTTGGTTTCCTGTTGCCAGTACTCACCCACCTTACCTCAAAACAAGATGACCAGAAGCCTTGAAAAACATAAACAGGGATGGACATAGAGGAAACTTTGTTTCAAATACTGGATGGTGTCATCCCAGCTCTGTCACCCGTAACGTCTCATACAGACGTTATGCTGTCAGTGTGCAAGAGTGCTGGATTGGTTGTGTCCAATCAGGAGACAAAAACTGCACAGTAATATGTATAGAGAAAGTTTAAAGAAATGATTAACACTAACAAGGGATTTGATTAATGAGAGGTTGGCTAGTGTATTAGTCATGATTCTCTAGGGACACAGAATCAATAGGCTAAGAGAGAAAGACACTGAAAGATTTATTTTAAGGAATTGGCTCATCAGATTATGGAGTCTGCTAAATCTGATATCTGTAGGGCAAGCCTGCAGGCTGAGGGTTCAGATAATAGTTTATGTTGCAGGTTTGAGTCCAAAGACTGAAAACTCAGGCCAAATTCCTTCTTCAGGAAACATCAGTCTTCTTGTCTTAAAGCCTTCAACCGACTAGATGAGGCTCATTCACATTATGGAGAACAATCTATTTCACTTGAAGACAACTAATTGTAAATGTTAATTATGTATAAAAATACTTTTACAGCTGCATCTAGAGCAGTGTTTAACGAAACAACTGGTCAGCATACTCTAGCCAAGATAACACAAATTAACCATTATAGCTAGGAAGAAGTAGTGAGAACTCTAAATAATATAAGAAAAGCAGATGTAAAAAAGTAACCAGTATTCCTTGAGCTAACATAGAACACCTAAAGAAGAGACCTTCCTGCCCCCAGGCTGAGATCGAGGCCTTGCTGGGGAATGAATGGCCCCGTTTGTCACTGCATGGCAGAGAAGTAGCAGTGTGGCTGCACCAGTGGCACTTTCTGGAAATTTGTCCCCAAGGTTGCCATAGAAAGGTGTGTCACATCAAAGGCATTCCACCATAAAACTGCTGGAATCAGGAGTCAGTGGATGTAGTCAGTGGATGTAGTCAGTGGATACTGGTCACTGGTTGCAGCAGACTGCCATGTCCTGCAGAAGCTGTCTTGCAGCAGGAGCTGGGCACTGGAGAGCTTGCTGTCCCAGTGCAGGAGCCAAGTGCCAGAGAAGCTGCTTGTGCTGCAGTGCCAGGTGCTAGAAAACTGTCCACACGCTGGGAGTGGACCCTGACGAAGCCTAACGTGCTGCAGGAGCCTGCCAGGAAAATATTAGAACCTTGAATGGAGGGCTCTGCTTCCTGTATTTATCTCTATCACCCTCTACAAACAAAGCTTTACACCTTGCCAGCTGACAAAGGAAAGGCATTTATAAGGCTGAGATCACTCTTTACAATGATAAGTGGATTTGGAGTTAAGATGCAATAAATTAAAAGCTATCAGATGTGTTGTGTGTGATGACTTGTGGAAGCTACTCCATACAGCAAGACCTACACTTACAAAAGCAAATTTAATGAATGATCACATGGAATTGGGTCAGCAAATGTGTGCCTTCTAGTTCTGACTTCACGTCCACGGGATATATGGTGCAGGTGTCAATGGGAAAAACATCAAAGAACATTGCCAGTGAGAGTATCATTACAAGTAGATCTGTGTTAAAATATTGAGGCAGGCAGATATAAAGAGCCAAGATTATTAAACAGGAAAGAACTAACTGCATTTCAGAAGGAAAGAGTCTATCAGAGTTAGAAAATGTACAGCAAAGATCTCTCTCCTCCTAACTCTGTAATTCTGAGTCAGGACATGAACTTGAACTCTTTCCTAACACAGGATTAAGGAGGACTGCTTTAAATTTATTGCAGCTAAAGAAGAATCTTGTTAGTGAGATATCATTCTCCAAGAAGCAAGCAAATTGAAGTGAAATTGAAGAAACAGAAATGGGGTAGCCCCACAGGACTAAGTCCAGATGTAGACACCCTTTGAAATCCTCCTTTTACAAAGTCTCACTTTCTCAAGGAGAAGTGGGTGGAACGTCAACATTCTGAGCAGAAGAGACTACAGGACTATAACGGCAGTTCTCACAGTCGGAAGTCCTAGTCCCTGTATCCACACCCTTTCACTGAAAAATCTAGACTGTGTCAGTTTCCCTTTCCTCTGACAACCATCCTGGTATAAAGACATTGGTTATATTGAAAGAATGTAGAAAATATTCATACAGTTGAATTTTTATAAAATATTTTTAACATCTGCTAGTGCACAAGCCATGCATTTTTAGTTTCCTTTTTAGGCGAATCCGATATATTTAGCATAATCTTGATATATGTGTAGCTTCTCACATCAGGAACCTCTAGTTCCTGACACCTGAGGACTAACTGCACAATAAGCGGCAACATTTAACTCACAGACTTTTAGAAAAACAATATAAAATAGTATTTTACTTGCTCCTGCACAATACTGCACTTTCTATTACTGTGAAACTAAATGTCATTCCAGAATTTCTTGCCTTGTGAAATTAAGAAACTTTATTAAATGGAACATGAATAAAGTCATCTGTATTTTAGTTTACACTGGTTTCTGGATGAGAAATGCTAGCATTTTAAATAGTATTTGGCAGACTTTCCTTGAAGTGGATCGTAAGTTTTCCTTTTCTTTTTCTCTTTAGAATATCTTTTTATTCATCAGAACACTCTAGTTGTAACAGATCTGAAATTACGCTCATTGAAGTCACACAGAGCGGAGTGGGAAATGGACTGTGAAATCCTTCAGCGGCATGTAGTAGAATAGGGTGCAGATAGGCCCGTATGACAATGAGACAGTTTTTAAAGCCAGGCCTCAGTGATCTACTTTCCTTCAGTCTAGATTTTGGTTAAAATAAGAGTTTACATTCATGTGGGGTTTTTTTTAGTTCTAATATTCTAGAATATGTTTTGCTGATATAATGTTATTAGTCTAGTGTAAAGGTGGAAGAACAGATGAAGTAAGGAATTAGTGACTCCTAATATATTGCACTGCTTTTTATGGCATATAATAAGAAGTAAGGGAACAAAGATGTTAACTGTTCCCCAGTGAAGGTGAAATATAAGACACTAGGAAGAAACATCATAGACATTTTGATGCAGGGAGATTTCTCTATTATCAGTATTGTTATTTTTGTACCCAAAACTGCTGTTGCTCAAGAGCGTGGAAGATCTTTCCAATCTTTGATCTTGTAGTCACAGAATTCTCCTACTGTCTCTAGACCTAGCTATTACTTTATTGTTTGTATGCAAATTTTCCAGTAACGAATAACAAACAGAATAATAAAGTCTAGATTCATTCAATTCTAGAGGAGAAAATTTACTGAGACTTTGCAGAGAGATTCATTGGCTCTGAAATATTTTATTGATTCTCTTCAGGTGCATAATTCACAACCTAACATCATGCTGCTTGCATCCCGGAGATGAACCAATCTTCCTCTCTCCTTCCTTTCTTCCTCCTTCTCTCCCTCCTTTCCTTCCTTTGTGCTGATTTTGAGTCTAATTTTAACCTAGCCTTTTCTTAAAACTCTGTTTCTAAGCTTTTGATTGGAGAGCCATGCCCTTTTATTCCTTCTTGTAAATTTTATCAAAACTCAGATTAAGAGACCTTCAGATTAAAAGACCTATTATCCTTCTGTCTCACATCCTCACCATTCTTTTCTGGAGAAATTCTGGTGCCCACTGCACTCTTCTAAAATTCCAATTCATGTAATTTATATATCCTGTACAAATATGGCCATTTCAACCACATAACATAATGCCAGGGACATAGCTAACACAAAATATGTGTTGTTACAAATCACATGGTACAAAATTTCATTACATTAGATGCTTTCTTAGTCACTACTTATGACACCTAACTAGATGTTTTCTAAAAGTTTTTCAACAAGTTATTAATTCTCTGAGATGCTTTTTGGAAAATGAGTTCTATGAATAAATAATTTTGGGGAAAAATCCTGCTATATCCTCATCTGGAGATTTATAATGCATAGTAAAACATCTGATAAATACCGAAGTAGATAGTTTGTCTCAAACATATTTGACAGTAGAACCCTTTTATTATTAATATATGTAAATAATTTATGGATCACTTCTTGAAATATATTTATCATTGATTCTTATCAAACTTCTGAAATATGTCTAATATTTTGACCAATTTATGGATGGAAAATGGGATTAAAAGATATATTAACATTCTATTCATGGTGAATTTTAGTAAGCAGAGGAGATAGGATTTAAAGATTTATATGTGTAAATTTTGCTTCTTACATTGTCTCCAAAGCAACCAAAAGCTACAGCAATTAAGTAGAACTAAAATGGAGATGATTTCTTCTTTTTCTATCATGAGGTTCTGTATAACTAACTGTTAACTTCAAATATTCATTGCTCTCTTCTTATTCAGGGTCAACATCCCACTCTCATTTCTTTTCCAGGGAGGAGGTCTCGATAAATTAATTAGTCAAAGCTCAACACACTCTTTGAGTCAGGTTAAAGAGTGAACAGTAATATTGTCTTTTAAAGAAAGGAGCAAACACTCCACCCTTTCTCATATGTTGTCCTGGCTTCTAAGAACAAGCTTTGTTATCCCAAGACAGTCATTCAGACATCCTATCCCTGTAGCTAGCTAAGTAAGAAACTCGGGGTCTGCTGTGTAGACTCAGCCACCTCAAGATGAAGGCAGAAGTACCCTGTGTCTTGAGCCCAGCAAAACTTAGGAGAGAAGCACTATACTGGGGCACAATGGAGTGCTTGTACAGATGTTAATAAAACATTTCACTACCTTTGGCTATTTCCTATTGTTCCTGTAGCCACATTCAGGAATGGCTAGTAGGATTTGAACGCCAAATTTATACTTTGAAACCGTATCGGTGAACAGGACCAATCTGAGCACATCCTCACACCAGGCAATATAGCCCAGGATATAACAGAACTGAAATTATAATCATCGCCATTGATAATGCATAGTTATTATCTGCTTACTATGTGTGAGGCAACATGCTAGATAATATAAACAAATTATATCCATTTAAATCAGAGGCTCTCAGCTCTGTGACTATCAGGATCACCATGAGAGCTCTTAGAATATGCTTGGACCCAGCTATGGTGAATTTGTAAACAATTGACTTACACTAAAAACTGTCTTTAAGATAACTGTCAATTCAAATTCACTTACAAATAACTCTGATAATCTTTATACTTACAAATTATAAACATATCTCTAATGCAGTCATATTGAAGGAAATTAGTTACACTCCCTGGAATATTATTCACACAATGGCTTTAAATAGCTTTGGTTATAGTTATATAGATACTTTCCTTATGGAAAACCATCATTGAGGTAGTTAGTAACTTTGATCACTGCTGTCCTGGGTCATATTTGAAACACTGCTGAAGAGTTATGTTTCCCATTACAGAGACTCTGAATTTTACAGTCCCTCATCAACAACTTTCAAGTACTAGAATTTTATAATAAACAAAAAAAGTTGACACAGTTTTACTCGTTCTGTTACTTACAAAATGCCAGGAGATTTTCAAAGTCATAATAATTATTATTGTGAAACAGAATAGGCAATAAAATAAGGATTTGTTACTGCAGAAAAAACAAAGAAACAATTCTACCTTCTGTAAACATGAAACAAGTCCTACTTTTATTGCAACAAATATGAAAAAATGTCACTGCCTCTGAAAAATAAAATGGTAGACATATAGTCTTGAGACCACCACATTTAAATAATATATTTCAGTACACAAACATACAAATAGCAAGTACTTTGCTTTTAGGTAGGAAGTTTTCTTCAAAGATATGAAGATGCTTTATATTCAAAGATATGAAGGTGCTTTATATTCAGTATTTCTGTAGTCCCCTTAGATTGCATCTGAATTAACCCTCATTATTTAAAAAAGATACAGAAATATGAGTCACCTGTGTGTTCACATAAGAGAGTTGTGAAATAGAAACAAATGAAAGTAATTTTAAAATTTATTTATCAAACTGAAAAATAGCAAAAAATTAAATCAACACAAGTGTTTATCAAGTGATAGATATTCAAAATTCACTTACATTAACCTCATTGTTAACCAATAACAGTGAATATTAAAATATTCTCCTCAAGAACCAAAAGTGTACTCAAATTATTTTTAGCAGACACAATAAAGAGTATACCTATTTTGGAAATATAAACTTTAATATTTAATAGCACTATTACCACTATTTAGTTTTATGAAAATATCAACACTTGATTTCAGCATTATATATTCTAAATAAAAATTTCAACTTATCATGTAAGTTATCCATGCAAGTTTATTTTATTGACAAATCCATTAAGAAATTGAGAATAATTTATTTTCTCTGGACTGAGTATATTTCTTTGTCAAGTTATAGATTTATCCTAAATTTATAAGGTCTAGTCCATTGTTAGCAATTACAGAATTGCAATGATGTGATTTGCACTGATAATTGACAGCTTAATAATCATAATATTCCAGTACATACAGCCTGTAAAAATCTCAAATAATGAAACCATCCCTGATTCCACACTACCCTATAATCCTCACATTATAAGTCTTATGTTTTCTTATAACATGTATAGCCATTCTCATACCCCAGGTCTTTACCGCCAAATTCCTCCCCTGCTCTCTCACTTACTTCCTGTCCCAGTCAATTCCTCCTGTACTGAGTCAGTATTACCTGCTGTGTGCTAGCGTTAGGCTTTCATCCGTCACTAAGAGAAACAAAGTCACCAATACCCTAAAGAGGAATGAAAACTTTCAACATAAAAGTCAATTAAGCATTTATTCAAATTTTGATAATTGTTTTGAAGCAAAAGTTCATCTGAGAATGTATAACAATTCTCAGCTTATTGTTTAGAGAGAGTCAGGGGGAACTTCTCTTAGCAAATAATATTTAAACAACAAAATTATGAATTGCAGTTGGCTAAGTAAAGCAAGTTGAGAGAAGGGAGTATTCCAATCAGAAAAGAGTAGATTCAAAGACCTTAAAACAAGAGGAGTAGAGAAGGAAAAATGGAGGTGAAAGATTACATAGTAGGTTGGAAAAAGTCTTTGAATTTGTGATAATGGAACATTGGTGATAAGTTTAGAAATTTAAGAATGACCAGCAAATAATAAAAGGAAGGATGGTGGAAACATTGAGTAGGGATGCCTGGCTCGTGTATAGCTAATGTAGTGGTTGATTAAATTCCATGATTAAAAGGGATGGGATATCAATCTCGTCCATGTGAATCTCTAACCAAGGAATGAACTATTTTAGAAAAGATCATGATAGAATATTTTTATAAATAGAATTTCATAGTTGGGTCATCCATGAACATAACTATTGTTGAGTAATTGTCATATGACATAATAAAGAAATTTTAACAATACAGCTATATATTTACTTGTATGTAAAGTCTTCAGGTGTTCAGAAAGTATGCTAGTAAACTGTTTACTACGTCTTTATCACATAGGGATAACTGTTCATTTAATTTTTATGACTCATTTTCTAATCTTTTTGCCCACTCAGTTTTCCTTCTGTTACATACACGCACATATTTCTACATAGCAAATGTTCCCCTTGATCTGTGCTGCTAAAATTTCCTGTTCTTGGTTGTTATGCAGTATACTTACACATTGGGAAAAAAATCATGTAAACTAATTTAGGGAGACTTTAAATTCCTTTAAATACCATTGGTAAATGAGTAACATGAGAAAATGCCAGTAAGACTGATTTAGCAAATAGGGAACAAAGGTGTTTTATTTTAAATTATTTAAAAAAAAATCAAATAGGGACATCTAATGCAATTTGAACAAATATTTTAAAATAAAGAGGTGCCAGATCCCAAAGATGCAAATGAGAGAGGTAAAATATAATTTTGGAATTTTAACTTGATATCAGTGTTAGTGTTATGAAATAGGTATAAGTAATTTTATTTACCTGCAACTATTTTTTTTTCTAAATTTGCAGCTATAAAAATTGAGGGTTTTTTTTAAAGTAAATAATAAATGGAAAAAAAATACTATGCATTTATGCAACAAGTTTAATAATTTAAAGGATTAAAGTTCAAATTCATTTTAGATCTTTTGATTAAGGCAATTGACCTTGAAGGTTGGTGACATAATTGGTGAGAATTTTTTTTAAATGGTCATGAAAAATATAGAAGAGCAAATGCTTTTATGCCTCAGCAAAATTTAGTAAGTTTTCATGAAAATATGATTTATATTAAACTAACATTGCATTTCAACCAAATTGGTATAACTTTCCAAATGTATTCAAATTCAAAGCTAGAATCTGTATGTCCCTAAATTGGTCAGAAATTTTTAAATAAATATAAGCACGCTGATTGAAGCTATAAGTTATATTAAATTAATCAAGGAAAATTTCTATGCTATGTGGACTAAAGTAATAATGATTTAAAAAAGAGAAGAATATCTACATTGGTTTTGAAGTTTGCTAATGAATAAAAAGAGAGCCTATCCCTATTTTTTTAGAGATTTTATCAAGAAATATGTATAATTTTACCAATTATTTCAAACCAGTTCATACCGGTTCAAAATATATGAACCAAATGACTGTATTATTTATTATATGTATTAATATAATTAATTATGTTTATAGATTTTCTTCCCTTGAACCATTCTTACCTTCCATTTCATGCTATAATTTTTGTTGTTGTTGTTTAATAGTACTCTAGTCAGGATTTTGCTTCATTACCTATAAGTGAGATGTCTGTATATTTTTAGGAGACTACTATATTCTTGAGGTTTGGGGGTTAATGTTTTTTTCTTAGCAATATTAAAATCTGTAAAATTTTAAAAATCATCCCATGATTAGGAAAATTTTAAGTACTTGGGAATACCGGTCCTTTGAAAACTCCAGCTATGTAATGTATTAGTTCTCCTCTGACCGTGTTCAGTGCATATACATTTCTTTCCAAGTGTTTGCTTTCTATTTTCAATGGCTCATTTTTATTATCTTTATCCTGTTTTAGTTTGTACTTCCATAAGAGCCAATTTCAATACAGAATTTTGGGGGCAAGTAGTATATTTGAGAGGTTATCTCAGAAAATATAGTGAGGGACTAGGAAAGTGAGATAGGGAACAAAGGAAAGACACGAGAGTGTGCTAATGAGTGCGTTTCAACCATAGGCGACTGGGGCTTCATCTTTTGGGAAATCTTCTGAGACACTGTGTAGAATATACCTCAGTTCAACTCAGTGTGGGCTGAAAACCTAAGGCATTTTTTTCTTATCTCTCATTGGTTGAAGATATTTCCTAGAGTGTCACTATTCTGGCATGCTGGCCTGCCATAATCCAGGCAGAGCATGTTTCTGTGGCTAAGAAAAGCCTCAGGCAGAAACAGATGGAAGTGTTTCAGATCAGGAGCTGTCATCCTGTATTGGACCTGTCCACTGACTGTGGATCACCCAAGCCGGTGGGCCCATGGGGTGAGGGTATCTGCTCCCTGTCTCTTCTCCCTTTGCTCCCCTGACTCTTTCCAGTTAGCTTTCAGTGCTATGATTATTCTGTTTTTCTTTCCTATCATTTGTATCCACCTACTTCACTGTTAAATTTATTGCTTAAACTAGCTTGAGTGTTTTCTGTTAACTTCAAAGAAATCCTGACGGATGCAAGGTGATACGAAACATCCAATCATCACTTTTTTCCAGGTACATATTTTTCACCTTAATTCCAGGAAACCAAGTTCTTCTCAATTACTTTCTACCCCACTGAAGCTATTTCTATTCTCCTTTGCTGGCTCTTTTTCTTTTTGACTTTTAAAAACTGAAGAATTCAAGTTTCTGCCCTCTGTCCTAATATACTTGCTACTTAAAATCACTTAGTATATGATTTCTACTGAAATTTTTGACAACTCAGCTAACTTTAACTGACATCATTTCTTCCAGTCTCTCCTATCAGAATAAATGATATCACCCAGTAGCTTCAATTTTTAAAAAAGATGTCAAAGATCTATCCGTCTTCTATCCTGATCACTACATATTCCAGGACAAGTCCAGATATGCCACCTCTGAAATAAATCATGCATTCACTTTCACCCTTCTGCACTGTACCCTAGACTGACCCCATCATCTCCTTCCTAGACCACCACAACAGTTTCCTGACTACTTTTCGTTCTTTCGTACAGATCCTTCTTTACTCAAGCAATTTTTAAAAGAAAGAGATTATAAGCTTCTCTTTTTTAAACCTAAATTTTTTAAGGTTTTTTTTTTAACATTTTTTATTGATTTATAATCATTTTACAATGTTGTGTCAAATTCCAGTGTTCAGCACAATTTTTCAGTTATTCATGGACATATACACACTCATTGTCACATTTTTTTCTCTGTGAGTTATCATAACATTTTGTGTATATTTCCCTGTGCTATACAGTGTAGTCTATTCTACAATTTTGAAATCCCAGTCTATCCCTTCCCACCCTCCACCCCCCTGGTAACCACAAGTCTGTATTCTCTGTCTGTAAGTCTCTTTCTGTCCTTTATTTACGCTTTGTTTTTGTTTGTTTGTTTGTTTTTGTTTTTGTTTTTTAGATTCCACATATGAGCGATCTCATATGGTATTTTTCTTTCTCTTTCTGGCTTACTTCACTTAGAATGACATTCTCCAGAAGCATCCATGTTGCTGCAAATGGCATTATGTTGTCGGTTTTTATGGCTGAGTAGTATTCCATTGTATAAATATACCACCTCTTCTTTATCCAGTCACCTGTTGATGGACATTTAGGCTGTTTCCATGTTTTGGCTATTGTAAATAGTGCTGCTATGAACACTGGGGTGCAGGTGTCATCCTGAAGTAGATTTCCTTCTGGATACAAGCCCAGGAGTGGGATTCCTGGGTCATAGGGTAAGTCTATTCCTAGTCTTTTGAGGAATCTCCACACTGTTTTCCATAGTGGCTGCACCAAACTGCATTCCCACCAGCAGTGTAGGAGGGTTCTCCTTTCTCCACAGCCTCTCCAGCATTTGTCATTTGTGGATTTTTGAATGACGGCCATTCTGACTGGTATGAGGTGATACCTCATTGTAGTTTTGATTTGCATTTCTCTGATAGTTAGTGATATTGAGCATTTTTTCATGTGCTTTTTGATCATTTGTATGTCTTCCTTGGAGAATTGCTTGTTAAGGTCTTCTGCCCATTTTTGGATTGGGTTGTTTATTTTTTTCTTATTGAGTCGTATGAGCTGCTTGTATATTCTGGAGATCAAGCCTTTGTCGGTTTCACTTGCAAAAATTTTCTCCCATTCCGTAGGTTTTCTTCTTGTTTTACTTCTGGTTTCCTTTGCTGTGCAGAAGCTTGTAAGTTTCATTAGGTCCCATTTGTTTATTCTTGCTTTTATTTCTTCTAGGAGAAAAGTTTTTAAGGTTTTAAGTAGCTTCATATTATGATATCACCTTTCTGTGAGCACAGCTGTGTATTTTCTTTTCCTTCTCTCACTATCCATCCCCTTCAAAATATAAAAATGATATATTGATGAATGCTGTTATCAGGTTCAGAGTGGATTAGAAGTCTTTTTTGTTGTTGTTGTTTTCAACTTAAATTCCATATAATGAAAATGTTTCCTGTTTGGACAACAATGCAGTGATTTTTTTTTTAATTGGAATGAAAGAGAAAAAAAACGGAAGTTAAATCTTCATCTTTCATATTGTAGTAGATTCTGTGTGAAGTCATTAAATACTGTTTAGAAATATGAAAATTACCACACAGCACCTCTTAAGAGAAGATGCATATTGACAACAGGGAGTGGGGTAATGGATTATTATTTATAATTACTGCTGTAGTATTTGATTTTTTTTCTATGTACAGCTTATTGATTTCTTTGTAAATATCTCTTTCTACCAAGAAATTAAACATAGAAACTTTCAGCCTATTACAGTATGTACATATGGAAAACAAATTCACTTGGTGAAGCTGTATAAAAGGAGTTAAATGCCAACACTCCACTAAATATTTTGTCTAAATCTAGAAAAAAAAATTACATTATTTTCCTAGTCTAAGCAGGCTTGGTTTTGGCATTGAGTGCTATTCATGTCTATACATCCTCAATTATCTCATACATGATAATCTCATCCCTGAAGTCTCTTCCAGGGATGAGATTAGCAAGGCAGCATGATTTTATTCTGATTCTATATGAGAATGTATTCTTGACCCTGACTCTACTAGATTAAAATATATTAATACACATTTATATATGTTATTTAATAAAATTATATATATATTAGAGTTTACATACTTTTGATTATTGTAGAGTATCTAATTCACATTCACATTCATATGACTTTTAGGACTGTGTGAAGTAATGCCAATATTAAAGTTAGCATCCATTTTGTTAGTATTATTCATATACGAGTTTAGTGAGTTTACATACCATATATTTAATAACATCAAATTCATACAGTGTGTACCACTATTTACATTTTGACTGATGATTTCTTTATACTGTTTTTTTGCTGAGTATGATTTAGATGGTTTTCAAAGAGAAGTCAAAATGCAGGGTGACCTATCTGCAAAGGCCCGAATTGTTATATAGAGAAAAATTCCTTCACTGGAAGTAAGACTACCAAACCATAATATTTTTGGGAGTGGTAGAGGGGTGAGAAGTGTGACCTCTGCCTATGCCTGCAGTGTAGGGACAGTCACAAGGGGTGCAAGTGTCCAATAGCAGCTATTATTGTAACATAATGTTTTCCCACTAACCACCACACAATTTGCCATGGCTAGGAAGACTAAAAGTCCATGTCCTCTTGGCTCCAGGGTAACTGGTAAGCATGTTTTATCTCCTTAAGTTTCACAGTCTCAGAAAAGGGCAACTGGTAAGATCTTTCTCTTAGAATAATAGAGTGAAATATGGCTTTTTAAAGTATGGTGGTGATATTAAGAGCTTCTGTTTAAGATGAAAGATGAGTTCACTAAGAAATTCAGCAGAGGGTCTGATTGCCCTTTGCCCTTATCTAGCTTACAAGGACAAAGTCATCAGTGTTACAGTCTTCTGCCTATTAGTACGGATTTTTCCTGATGAATTCCATGAACTAAAAAAAATCTTTTCTTTCTTTCTCTCTCTCTCTTTCTTTTTCTTTCCTTCCTTCGTTCCTTCCTTTCTTCTTTCTTTTTTTACTGTAAGGCATATGCATGATATAATAATATCTATTGTTTAATTAACATTCCACCCTACCTGCTTCTGCTTTAATCTAAAATCACTCTTGTCCCCAACAGCATCCACATAATTGTTAGAGTTGCAATGTGAATAAAATATGTCTGCTAAACTTGACCACAGCTGATTGTTCTCCAGGGGAGAGAATCTGACTTAAGCATGAAAATGAGAGTCCTTTTCGGTGATATTCATAAAAGGAATCTAAAAAGAAAAGTCAATCTCTCTCTCCAAGTGGAGTGAATTGACTGTAAAATTTCTACATGGAAGTTATTGGCAGCAATGTCTTCCATACAGTTTGAAGAAAAATTTAATGAGTGGAAATTGAAGCAATCTCACAGAGAGAATTGGTAAAGATTGAAAGAAAGGCATGATGATTTTTAATTCCTCGTAACTATTGTTTCTGACCTTTAACTTTATTCCAGTTCTTCCTTATTATACATTTTCTTATTTATTTTATCTGTTTCAGGTCAGGACTCTGTTATTTGCAACCAAAAGAAACCTTATTCTTATATTAGATATATGCAGAATTATTTCCTCAAGGATAAGCTCTTAGAAGATAATTAAGAAATTTCCAGTTAAGTATTTAAAATTATGTCTTCCCAATGTAGTAAAGAAATCCTTAGTCACATAAGGAATATCTAAGTTAATAATAAAAATCATTGTGTCTATTAAGGTACACCTGGATCAGATTTCCAGGAAATAGCTCTGAGATACAGATTTATCTGTGGTTGTTTATGGGGGTTATTCTAAGGAACAATACTTATAAGAGGGGTACTTAGCGTGAAAAAGAATGTAATAATGCCATTTACAGCAACATGGATGGGCTAGAGAGTCTCATACTAAGTTAAGTCAAAGAAAGACAAGTATTATATGATATCACTTATATGTGGAATCTAAAAAAAATTGATACAAATGAACTTATTTACAAAACAGAAAGAGACTCATAGACATAGAAAACAAATTTATGGTTACCAAAGGGGAAAGGAGAGAAGGGATAAATTAGAAGTTTGGATTAACAGATAGATACACGTTACTATATATAAAATAGATAAACAACAAGGACTTACTATATAGCCTAGAGAACTATCTTCAATATCTTATAATAATCTTTAATGGAAAAGAATCTAAAACAGAATATATATATACACACACACACACACACACACACACACACACACACACACACACACACATATATAACTGAATCACTTAGCTGAAACTAACACAGCATTGTAAATCAAGTATACTTCAATTGAAAAAAAAAAAGAAGATGAATTCCGAGAATAAAAAAATACTTGCAAGTGGGAGAAGAGCGCATATTAGGATAAAGGAGAATTTGAACCACACTGCAGTTGTGATATAGACCTCTGCCAACCCCACAGGGAGCTACCAAGCTTCAGAATGTCTCCATTGAGCTAAAAAATAGTTGGGACTTACCCCCATGTCAACCAGTTACTGAATGCAGGCTGTGACTTTTTGTTGAGGGCAGTTCCTGAGAGAAGATTCAGTTATAAGTTATTAGTAGACAAAGTAAGCAAGCTGATGGGGAAGTTAGTACCTAGGTCCTGAAGCAGGGAGTCTGGGGTAGCATTTCACAGCATCCGCTGCATTAGATCCAGTGGCATTTCTAGTTCTTAATTTCTATTTAGCTAATGATTTTAAAATAATTGCTAATGTTATTTAGCAATACATTTGTCCTGCATGACTCAGCTCAGTATTGTAAATTGTGAAAGACAGAGGGGTGGACAACCAACAATTAAGCAAATAAAAGAGAAATCATTCTCTCTAGTAGGTACTTTTATTTTCTCATCTAATTAATCAGGGATGGAATGTGTAGAGAGAGTGAGAGTCTGTGGATTGGGAAATAGTTGACATATTCAATGTCTAGTTAGTTGATATCATCTAAACCCAGGATAATTTAATTCCTTAAGAGATGTAGAGACTTGTAATTTTAAATAAGAGAGAGTCCATAATATTTTACTTATAAGACCTTTATTCTGCTTATATGACTGTAATGGCATTTACTGCAGGGTATATGTGAACAGAGAGGTAAGGGCCAGAATGGAAGTTAAACGTTGAACGTATGTCCTACAACATCCTCTATACTCACTTCATCAGCCAGTCCAGCTTTGTGATACATAAATAAAAATAAAACTTTTTTTATTTTTTTGGAAGTATGATTTCTTCTCTGAGTTTTTCAATATCTTGTATTTATCAGGACAAATAGAATGGGAGGACAATAATTTTTCATTATTTTGCATCAAATGCACAAGTTCTAGAATGGGAAATTATTATAGTTTCCATTATAAAAACTTATTTGAATATTTTCCTGCTATTCTTACTGAACAATCTTCACTGATATTCTCACTGAATATCATTCCTTTAAAACTCCACATTATTGAAAAACCAAATGGCATAGAAACACTTCTTCCAAACCATAAGGTCACCATGTAAGAAATTGCCTTAGCAGCATTTTGGCAATGGTGGAAGCACAGTGATAGGAAAATAACATTTGCAAAATATTAGAATATAGTGAGAGAATTCCACCTCAAAATCTGTGACTTTAAAGCTTTGCAAAACTAGTTATGAAAGTGTGAACTATTTTTAATATTTTTGTAAAACTAAAATAAATTGTATTTTTTAGTATTTTATGAACTAGAGGTGCATTTTATTTTTTAAACAGAAATTAACTGATTTTACTAATTTTTCCTATTGATAAAATGATTTGGGAGGTCACTTAAAAAGTCTGATCCTCTATAAAATTAGATAATAGGATAAGACCACTTGAAAAATCTCTTTGAACGCTAATGTTCTTGTCGTTTTTCAGTTTCTTTGGTACTCTATGGTTTTCCACACTGAAGGTCCTCTCTCAGGCCCCAGGTAAAGGAGTGGGGAAGAGATCGTTTGGAACATCTCTGCTCTTTTCCACCATTACTCTACAATGTTCATTTCTTACCTATTCAGATTCATTTGTTCATATAGCAGACATTTCTTCAGTACCTTCTAATGATCATTTTATCTGCTAAACTCCAAGAACAAGACAAAATTTGTTTTTAATGTGCTTATGGTCAAGTAGGGGAGCCAACTGTGTGTACGTAAATTACAGTACTCAGTAGTGTACTTATAATTTGTAAGACTGGAAGTTTGCACAGTGTCCATAAAGAGCACGGGGCAGAGCAGATGAACTACAGAGAAGATGTCTGGGGGATATGGAGTGACAAGGTATATGCTCTACCTCCTTGGAGCATAATTCTTGCCTAAAGTCCTATTGGCATTTTCTTTCAGGGGAATGTGAGATCCCCAGGTTGAGTTCCCAGCACCAACTTATTCTCCATTTCTTATAGAATACCCACAATAGAGATTCAAAAGTTTCTCTGTTTTTTGTACTTTGTATTTCAACAGTATCTGTGGCAGAATCCAATCACAAATAAGAAAGAAAATTAATTAGTTTTTAAATGATAGTTTTTGAGTACTTTCTTTAAAACTTTTTAAAAGTGGTTTCAGATAATTTCTTCTTTATGGAAAATGTTGAAAAAAATTTTGAGAAAAATATGGAGTATGGTGTTACAGGGCCCACCATAAGTCTACTTCCCTTAACTCTGTCTTTTTTTTTTTTTTAATCAGTTAACAATGCTACGTTATATGAACTTTTATCTGTTTTCTCCTCTAGCTACTCAGAACAAAAGTTCCACTGTACTGTATATTAACTCTGATAAAGGGTTCTAAAATTTCTGCAAACATCCCATGTTCTGGAGTCCAGTTAGTATTAAGTCATTTTACCCACCCACATAACATTTTGCTGTCAGGGATTCCATCTCAACAGCATTCTAAGTTCTTCAAAAAAGTAATTAGTATAAATACAAAATAGAAAACAATGGCAACAGGTAAAACATCATTTTATTTTTAAGGAGCACTTAAGTCTTAAACATGTAGATGAAAGCCAAGATTTGTTCTGCAAAATTCCTCAAAGAAATTATAATTTTTTATAGAGACTATCTTTGTTAGTGTCAGCACAACAAATTCAAACCTGGTGCATATTTCTAAGTATTTCAGCTTTTTTTATTTTTTTTAATTCCAAGCACTCTTCTTGCTGTTGCAAAAGAAAAAAAAATAAAAATAAAAATCTTATTCTTTATCTGAAGACTGTATTTGTTTTTATATGAAACTCCGATTTTATATGAAACTTTGATTATTTGGCACCCAGTCTGTAGAGTATGTTTAAACTTTGTGGATGTATCTTTAGAATCTAAAGATGACTTCTCACTTCATATTTCCCTTGAAATCATCCAATTCCATGACTTCACTTACCATCTGTAAATAGATGACTTCCAAGTTTTTATCTCTAATACCAAACTGTATGAAAAAATTCTGTGCAATATAGGTAACTACTTCACATCTGTACTTGTATGCCTAAGAGACAGACAGAAATATCATTTATCATAACATGAACTCCTGATGAGCACACCCAGATGTACACAAAGAAACATACACACCTGCATAAGAACTCGCACACATACCAACCAATCCGCAGCTTGTACAATGTTCCTTATGTCAGTAAGTCTGACGGCCATTAAAAATGATGATTATAAAAGAAATAAATGATTGTCGTAGAAAAATTGCAAAATGTAGAAAAGTATAAAAGCAATAATTTTGCCTGTTATGCAGCAACTTAATATTGATAGCATTTTCAGGGATTTCCCTTAGTACATTCAAACAGCTTTTTCTTGGTCTTTCACTTCTTAATCATGGCAATTATTTTTTTGGATGCAATATACTTTTAAATCTTTTATATATATTATAAGACCCGGCATGTGACTTAGGAAGCAGAGTGTGAGTGGTGCTTTACCTTCACTTGTTTTCTTGTCCAAGCATCTTCCGTAGGGCACAACCTGCACAAGGTGAGCAGGCTGGGAGCCTTAAACTCTATACTGTCAAGATGCCAACATTCACTTTAGCAGCTCCCCTCCCTGAAGACATTTAATTAAATATGTTTACTGAAGGAGCCTCTGAAATCTTTTCTGTGCTAAAGACTACAACTTAATCTGTACTTAAGAGTAAATGGAAGTTAATTCCCTCTCTTTCTTTCTCTCACATATACACACAGACACATAAGAGGAAATACTTTTTTTTAATCCCCACTAAACATGTAAGGTAACTGAGGTTAAGAATCTCTCTCCAAGTCTCATTGTAAGTCAGTAGTAGAATGAGAATTTGAAGTCAGGTCATCTTTAACCACAGCCCATGATATCAGTCACCTTTCTCTATTGAATCATTAATGACCTGAGTTTCTCAAGGAAAATACCTATTTTAGTAAACCTAAGGATTTGCAATTAATCTTTTCTTCTTTTTTTTCTGTTACTGTTGTACAGAATCATAGACATCCAGATTTATAAAGGACTTTAGTGTTCACCTAGTGCTATAGCTTCATTTCAAGAAAGAGGTATAGCATTAGTGATTTGCTCAAGAAAGATTTGAGATGTGAGCTAAGATTTCTGACTCCCTGACTAGCTTTTATATCTTACCACACAGGTTTAATATCACAAAGACTGTCTGTGTAACAATTGTGAACATGGGGTGGGAGGGGAAATAATTTGAGGGGATTGGAAATAGTGGTTTGGAATAAGTTTAAAGAGAAAAATGTTCAGATTTTGGAATCAAATTCAAAAGGTATACTTTATTCTGACAATTGGTAAATGCCTTTTTGAAGTATAGCAGTAACTGATTAGTGGTAATGAGAATGTTAAAAACAACAAGAAAAATATATATAGTCACATCAGAAGTCAACAATATGCACAGTGACAGATTTGGAAATTAAAAACACATCCAAAAAAGATCATATTCATTTTTCTGGATGAGCATGTAGGTGTAGAGCATACCCCAAGGTCCTAGAATTTCTAAATACATATTTTTCATGAAATTAGGACTGTGAAAAAATGAAAATGTTGGAAGAAAAGTTTATGGAAAATAAGTAATATGTTAGGAAAAATAGGAGAACAGATTGCCAATAAAAAGAATTTTTCAGCCTTTTCTGTGACACACTTTAATTGAGTTTTTTAACCAGTATAAACCTTGATATAATTAGAAAACTTCGCAGAAACCATTCCGTCTAATAAAAACAAAATTTTATCATTGGTTTAAATGTCTCTGAGGATTTTTTTCCTTTGTTAAGGGAATACAATTATCCCCAATTTCCATCTTAGGCTGACTTCTCAAATAAAACACGAGAACGTTCAAATATTTTGCCATTGGAAAGTTCATGAAAGCAACATACTAATTTCAGAACTCTCTTTATGGGGAAAAAAAGAACACATTTTATTTTTCATATACTTAAACCTTTTTTTTTCTTCACAAAAGTTAACACCGAAAGAGGCTTTAGCAAAAGACCCCCTAAGGGATTCAGAAATGACTTCTGGGAGATTTTAGTTATTATAACTTCTATTTAGAACCTCAGCATGAAAACCACAGTTATTTTGTTGTTGTTGTTGAAAAGAGTAATTCAAAGTCATTTCTTATTCCACAAACATATAAAGTAAAAATAAAGATTGCCTTTTATTTTAAGCTGCTCATTTTTCTTCTATTCAGTATTTTTTGCCTTGAGAACATTATGTATTAATGTGTTATTCTAAATCACATGGCTTATTAAAAACAAAAATTCATGACTTATTGGGATAATCTATGTATTATCAGGATCTAGTCAGTAAAACAGAGACCATTCTAGTTTTTCAAAAAATAAAAAAAATAAGGGGGAGGGATTTAATACATGGAATTGGTTAAACAGGGTTTGAAAGAGCTGAGAAGACATACAAGAGGCAGATACTCCAGAGGATAGCAGGCAGGAAGCTGCTGATTTGCATAGAGTTGAGAGACAACAATGGAGGTACTGTTACTAAGGCAGAGAACCTAGGAACAGGAAGCTGGAGCGAGAAGCCTAGCAGGCCGGCTTTACTCTGTAGCAGAACTGAGACCGTGCAGAGAGGGACAAACTGTGGAAAGCCGAGGGAGAGAGGAGATGCAGTCACTACAACACATGCCAGGAAGCAAAGAAATTTCTTGTTCTGGCCACATCTAACCCCATGTTAAAGGATAAGAGACCCTGCTAAATGCAGCTCTCGGAGTTACACAATGAAAAAGGGGAAGGGTGATATATGAATTTGAGAGTAAACAAGCGTAGTTTAGAAATCTAATTTGTTTCAACCACATTTAAATACAAATTTAAGGCAGCTCTACAAAAATTTAGGAATATTTTGAAAAGTTTTTTTGAAGTAATTTTTTCATAAAAGCTCAAGAACAGTGCTCTCTAATAATATTTTCTCTGATGATGGAAATACTCTGTATCTGCACTGTCCAATACTGTAGGTGCAAGTCATATGTGGCCACTGAGAATTTGAAAAGTAGCCATTGTTACTGAGGAACTAAATTTTTAATCTCATTAAATTTTAGTTAATTTAAATTTAAAAAGCCACATGTGCATATTGATTACCATCTTGTTAAGCACAGATCTAGACATATTAAGATAACCACATTGGTTCAAACTAGTTAATCTACATGTCTTTGGAGTTTACCTGACATGTAATAACTAAAAATTGACTGATAAATGTGCCAAATCCCATCAGGAAAATATTTATAAAATGAAGTGTATATTATGTAACTAAAGTAAATTCTTAAGTGTATTTACTTCAGGACTTCATTACTCCCATCTCATTTTCCCAACGTAAAAACAAACAAACAAAAACCCTGTATTTAGAGTTTAGGTTGGTTCATTCTACTTAGAAATCTTTTTTATCTACTAAATTATTTCTTTGGTCCTAAAATCATCAAAGAGAAAGAAACAGCTTTTTTTCGGGGATATTATATATGTACTCAGAAGAATTTTTTAACTGAAAAATGCATAGACAAAAACTCAGTGAACAAGAATGTGTATATATGTGAGAACAAGAAAGGAGAGACAAGAGAGATGATAATATCTAAATGATCACAAATAATATTATTCATAAAACTTAATTATTTTGCATTTAGGTAAAATTAAAATAAAGTCTTTTCTGCTGAAAGTATTCTTTAATAGCAATTTACTGACTTATAATTGATATAACAAGAACTGCACTTACTTGATGTGTACAGTTTAATCAGTTTGGGCATAGGCAAACCACAGTCAAGGCAATGGACATATCCAACACCTCCAAGAGTTTCCTTGTATCCTCCATTGTTTGTTGTTTCTCTTGTGGTAAGATTACCTAACAGGAGATGTATCCTCAACAAGTTTCGAAAAATACTATATTGTTAACTATAGACACTACATTTTACCCAGATCTCTGGAACTTGTTATTCCAGCATAACTGAAACTTTATACTTATTGAATGATGACTTCCCATTCCTCCACCCTCTAGCTCCTGGCAATCAATACTGCATTTTATACTTCTATGAGTTTGACTATCTTATATAACTCATGTAAGTGAAATCATGTAGTAGTTGATCTTCTGTAACCAGCTTATTTTGCTTAACATAGTCTTCTAGGTTCATCCATGTTTTTGCAAATGTCAGGATATCCTTTTTTTTTTTAAAGGATGAATAACATTCCATTGCATGTATGCACTGTATTTTCTTTATCCATTCATCTACTGATGGACATTTAGCTTGTGTCCATTTATTGGCTATTGTTAACAGTACTGCAGTGAACATGGATGTGCTGGTATCTTTTCAAGATTCTGATTTCAGTTCTTTTGGTTAGATACCCAGAAGTGGAATTGCTGAATCAATTCTATATTTAATTTTTGGAGGAATCTCTGTACTGTTTCCTTAGCTGCTAAACCATTTTACATTTCCACTAGTTTATGAGGGTTCTAATCTCTCCACAATGTCATCAATATCTTCTATTTATCAATTTATTTAATAACAGCCATCCTACCAGGTGTGAGGTAATATTTCATTATAATTTTGAGTTGCATTTCCCTTATAATTAGTGATGTTGAGCATCTTTTGATACACCTTTCAGTCATTTATATGCCTTCTTCAGGTAAATGCTTATTTTAGTCTTTTGCCCCCCCCCCTTTTTTTTTAATCAACTTACCTGTATTTTTGCTATTAAATTGTAGAAGTTCCCTATATATTTTGGAAATTAACTCCTTATCAGATATATGGTTTATAAATATTTTCTCCCATCCCATAGGTTGCTTTTTCATTCTGTTGATGGTTTCCTCTGCTTTTTAATTTGATGTAGTCCTGCTTGTTCACTTTTGCTTTTGTTGCCTTGCTTTTGGTGTCATCCAAGAAATTACTGTCAAGATCAATGTTGAGAAGCTTTTCCTTATATTTTGTCTAAAAGTTTTACAGTGTCAGGTCTTGAATTTAAGTATTTAATTCATTTGAGTTGATTTTTGTGTAGGGTGTAAAGAAGGGGTCCAATTTAAATTTTTTTCCATGTAGATACCAAGTTTTCCCACAACCATTTGTTGAAGAGACTCTTTTCTCTATTGGAAGTCTTTACTTACAGCTATATTTACTTCCATTTTTTGAGCTTGGGGTTCTGTGTTTATACATATTTGAAATTATGTACAAATCAATATCATTTTTAAGTTATAATTTTTGATGAAGCATTTTTCTATGTTATTAAAATTGTATAAAACATAATTCTGGTAGAAATATAGTATAGATAGAGTTTAATTTACCTAATCACTTTTATATTATTCATCATGTAGGTTGCTTTTTAAATTTTTGTTGTGTTTGGTAGTCTGATTTGACCATATTTTGAATTACTTTTATATGATAAGTTCATACAATTACTAGGTCAAATGTTATAACTATTTTCAAAACTGGATATAGGCTGCTAAACTGTCTGGAAATACTGATTAATTTTGACTCTCATCTGGAATATGTGAGAATATATAATGAATCACTTTTTTATACATGAAGTAAGAATCTTAGTAATCCAAATTAAGGTTATATATAAGACATTGCAACATTAGTCACAGGTATAAAATCAGTACTGAGAAACATTAATATTAACTATCTCCAGGTTAAATTTTCAAGCCTTTATTTTATAAAAAGAATCATCTGGACAATTTGTTTAAAATAAAAACTCTTGAGTGTACACTAGAAAGAATATCATTCAAAAAGTCAGGATATCTGCATGACTAACTCCTGATGATTCCTCAATTTTCAGCTTATATATCACTTCATTAAAGGGACCTTCCTGAAAAGTCCATCTTATTTATATGCTCATAGCATTTTATACTATTTCTCATAACCATCATCACTATTTTAATGATTTACTTATTCAAGTGATTATCAGCTTTATATGTCTTCTCAACTAGTCAAATTTCAATGTGGGCAGAGGCCATATCTATTTTGTTTATTCCTTTAAGCTACAGTTTCTTAAAAACAAGTCTTGACTAAAAGGCTTGTGTCCAGATAATTATTAAGAAATCAGTTTTGTTTTGTTTTGTTTTGTTTGTTTTGTTTTGTTTTGAGCAAGTGTAAGGGACAGCGTTTGTGCCCCCAAACACAACGTCTCTTAATTCAGCCTATAGATAGGAAGTTGTAAGGACTTTTAAGGCTCATTACACATGGTACTGTATGGAAAGGATTGTTAACACTATGGAAGAAAACCTGATAGAACATCATGAAATTCTGGAAGGATTACACTATTTAAGATGTTGTCATTCAAAAAGCTATGAATGCCATCAAGCTCAAAGCAATAAATTCCTGCTGGAGAAAATTATGTCCAGATGTTGTGTATGACTTCACAAGATTTAAGACAAAGCCAATCAAGGAAATCATGAGAGAGGCTTGTGGATATGGAAAAAAGGAGGGTGGGTGAAGGGCTTCAAGATAGGGATCTTGGAGAAATCCAAGAGCTAATAGACACCACGCAGAGGAATTAACAGAAGAAAACTTGATGGAGATGAGTGCTTCTGAACCAGTGCCAGATGATAAGGAAGAAGACTGGAGGAGAAGCAGTTCCAGAAAACAAACTGACACGTAGAAAATCTGGCAGAATGGTCATTCCATTGAATGTGTAGTATACCTTAAACTAAATGCTAAGAAAGCAATCAACAGGGTGAAGAGACAATCAAGGGAATAGGAGATAACATACACAAATCATGTATCTGATAAGGAGTTACTATCCAAAATATATAAAGAACTATAACCCAATAGCGAAAAATGAATAAATAAATAAATAATCCAATAATTTGATTAAAAATGGACAAAGGGCATGATTAGACTTTTCTCTAAAGAAGACATATAATTGGTCAAAAGAAATATGAAAAGTTGCAAAGGTGCTCAGCATCATTAATTATCAGGGAAAAGCAAATCTAAACCACAATAAGATATCACCTCACAACTGTTAGGATAGCTGTTATTAAAACAACAAAAGATAAGTGTTGGAGAGAATATGGAGAAAAGGGAAACTATGTATACTGTTTGTGGGAATATAAATTGGCTCAGACATTATGGAAAACACTATGGGGTTTGCTTGAGTTATGTAAATGGTTAACCTAATTCTACAATTTTATATTTTTAAGGCTTCCAAAGAAGTTAACAAAAATCACGTCATTACACACTCCTTATATAATCCTTGTCTTCATTTTAAATGCCAAAGCTTCCTTGTAATTCAACACTTTATTTTCTCCCTGCGCCCAATCTCAATCATTTCAGGTGAAAGTCATGATCATTTGATGCTACCACAAGTACCTGGTGATCATCACCTTGAATTACCAAAGCAATAGTTAATTCCTAAATTCCCTGCTACGAGGTAAGTAATCCAACTTGAAAATTCTATCCAAAGGTTACCAATTACCTTCGCTGAGATGACCATGAAAGCAAAGATAAAGGTTTGATTGAAGATACTTTATTGTCAGTTAAATTTCAGAGAGTAGGTGAACAACACTGGAAAATTAAGGAGGAAAAATGAATACAAGAGTGCAATATAGAGTTGCTCAGTCCTAAGAGAGACTGGTGCTCAATTCTTATGGGACATCTCAGGATTATTATGAACTAAATCCCAGAAACTATTAGTAGGAAGATAAAAAGGGATACATTTCTTCTTAGGACTTTACCTATTGGTCAGAGGAGACTTTGTGTGCATCAGTTTCTGTGTACATTCAGGTTGCATGGGCGTGAATGCTAAATGGTGTCCCCTTTTCACCCCACATTGAAACAACAAAGAAGCCCTTAAGGGAAGCAAGAAACACATGATACAGCACAGAACCAAGAACCTATTGGGTTTTAACCATGTAAACCTCATCAAAGCTTATGTAGAATTTATCCCTAAAACATTGGCTGGAGTTAAACAAAACAAAACAAAACAAAAATGGGGAAGGGTAGAAAAGTAATGGAATCATAAGTTACATTCATGATGTTACCTCTGATTCTTAACATTAAAGAGGAAATCAATAAACATCTTTTGAATGAACAGATGAATAGATGCACACAATTAAGATATAGTTAGTGGCTACATGGTTTAGGATAGAACTATTTTTACAGTTTTTAGCTGAAGCTAAATTTTGTTAGTGTATTAGTGAGCACAGTTTGCTCTCTGCTATCCATTGCTACTTTCAATTGCTACATTATTTAGACAAAAATAATATTCTTATGAGCTATCAATCAACAAGTCATTTGTATGTATCTAATATATATATATATATATATATATATGCATTTATTGATATGGCTTGGGGAAGGTGAACAACTCAAGCAGTTTCCTTCAAGCACTTTTTTTAATATTTTTTATTGAGTAATAGTCATTTTATAATGTGTCAAATTCTAGTATAGAGCACAATTTTTCAGTTATACATGAACATAGATATATTCCTTGTCATATTTTTTTTCACTGTGAGCTACCACAAGATCTTGTATATATTTCCCTGTGCTATACAGTATAATCTTGTTTATCTGTTCTGCATTTTAAAATCCCAGTCTGTCCCTTCCCACCCCCTGCAAGCACTTTCTTTTCCAGGTTGGTCTTGTCCTCACATTAAGTCCTCCATCTCCAGATTTACAGATGAGTTGCCAAGGAAATGAGAAATTATGATAACATAGACATTGCTATTTATCTTAGGTAAAGAAAACATATTCTGTTCATACTGTGACCCGATATCTCATCCTCTGGAGGGGATAACATCTTCCTCTTCTCTTTGGAGAACAGCTGCAAAAGTCTTTCCAAATCTTTTTATTTTTCCCCTTGGTAGGTTCTACATAATTTAAATATATTTGGGGATTTTGACAGAGTGGATCTCCAGAATATCTAAGTATTAAAAAGTTTAGATTGTTTGGGTCTGCCTGTGTGAGATAGTAATTCGCTCTCTGGGCACACAGGTTATTTTGGAATTTCTTATGTTTTCATGGGCGTGTCAGATTTTCTTTCTGAAATTCAGGTTTGTTGGCAAAAAAGTATGACTTTGAAAAAGCGTCTTTAGATCTTTTTTTAAAATTTATTGTTAGAAAATGCAATGGCTCTCTTTATCCTCGAGGGTGCAAAATTTGCCAAGAGAATTTTTCTTTTAGTAGCATTTCATTTATTTCTCACATTTTGTTTACTTAACTTAGCTACCAGCCTGGGGTGTTTTGCTGAGACACTGGTAGATATCTATATCTGTTTGCAGGATATTTTTTATTTTTAAGTGACTTCCAAAACATAGTGTTTTTCTTAATAAATTCTGACTTAATAAATTAACTGCCAACCTATTTGAACATAGAATTCTCGTTTCTTTCCTAGGGATTGTTTCTCTTAACCATTCTCTTAACACTAAGTACAACAAACTTTCTGTATAATACAAAACAAACAAAAAGCTGTCCCATTGTTTATTCAGTAAACATGCACCAGATGAATCCAAAACTTTTTGTACTACCTTAGGCACTGAAGGATAGAGAAAGAACAGCTTCTTCACTGAGAAGCAGTTTGATCCATTACTTTTCCCCCTCTCATTTCCTCTCATATATTTTTATGACAATGCAAAATAATACATCCATTATGAAGCAGAATTTGGCAATATCTTACAAAACTACATTTTCATTAATACTTTGACACAGAAATCCCACCTGTAATAGGAGTCTCTTCAGAAGTTATACTCACAAAAAGTAAAGTGACACAGGCACAAATTTATTCATGTAGGTATTATTTCTAATAACAAAAGATTCAAAATGGCGTAAGTATCCATTAATAGGAGATGGATTGCATAATCTATACCACATTCTCACGATGGAGCAGTGTACATCAGTGAAATAGAATGAGTGTATATAGGCTTATTTCAAAGACATAATTCAGTGAAAGAATCAAGCTATAGAACTTTGTAGACTGCATGCAGTATTTAGTGCAAATGGTGGGGATATATGTGCATGTATGTGTATACCTACTATTTGCAAACAAAAATGATAGATTAAAAATAGTAAAAACAGTTTCCTTTAAAATCAGGGAGGAAACAGAACAAGAATAAGAAGAGTAATGGAAGTAAGATTTCTGTGAATGTACTTGGTCTATAATTTTTTCCTATTACTTTAAAAATTTCTTACTGACAAATAATGTACATAGAGGCAAGTGAATCAAGCTTGCATATAAGGCTTGAATTATCATATAATGAACATACACATGTACCCAACTTCCAGTCTAGGAAAAGTGCAGTAGTAGAACAGTACAAAATCCCCCTGATGTCCACGTGATAACCTTCCACTGACTCTGTCTTTCTATCATCAGTGACTCCAAGATGACCTCTATCTTGTCTCTCTCTTTCCGTGTCTCTGTCTCTGCCTGTGTCTCTCCCTCTTTTTTGGAGGTGAGCTATCGTTGATCTTTAAGTGAAACCAAAGCATATATCCTTTTAGATCTGGATTTATTTCTGTCAAGCTCAGTGGTTCTAAGATTCATCCATGTTGTGTGCAACAGAACTTTAATCATTTTAATATTATGTTTTAAATTACTGTAGCTTACTCTATTGCATGATTATACTAAAATTTATCCATCCATTCTATTGTTGAAATTCTCTTTGGGTATTGCCAGATTTGGGCTATTATGAGCACTGCTGCGATCAACATTCTTCTACCTGTACTTTGGTCCACGTATACACACAATTCTTTGAGCTTTTGCATACTGACTGGGTAATAGGTGATACTATATAATTATTTTTAAGTTTTTAAGATATAATAAGAACATTTAGTTATGTAACACAATGGATTTTTTTGAGATACATAATGTAATATTTATGGATGAAATGTTAAAGTGTTCTGAATTCATTTTAAAACATTCCAACAACAGAAAGATGCTGGAAGAATAGATGAAACAAGCAAGGAAAAATGTTGACAGTTGTTGAAGCAGAATGGTAAGAACATGACTGTTCATTGTTCTTTGTTCTTTTTTGGTAAAAGTCGAATGAAAATAAATATGCATGTATTAATGAAATGTTCTCAACGGGGGAATAAGAAGCATGTTTTAAATCATTGTTTTCCCAGTGCACAGTTCTGTGTTTGTCAAAAACTACTCATTCCTCAAATATTGGAAGAAAAAAATGAATAAAGCCTACATAACCAAAGCCATTGTTCTGCTTAATATCAATACCTCCTTCAGGGAGAATTATACTGTAAAAAGATCTACAAATCAGTGGCATATGGTACATCTGTAAGGACACGGAGACAGTTCTATCAAAGGGACTGTCTTATGAAAATGGGTGTATCCCTTAAATGTCAGTGCATGTTATGTGGGTTGAAATGAAATAAAATGTGATTTTATTCCACCAGAGATCCATTAAGCAAATTACATGGAGGCAGTTCATTATGCATTTCTTAAGAGAAATGAGAGAAATAAGGGATCAAGCAGCTTGCCCAGTAAAGAAGCCATGTCTTGCTTGTCTTTGATACCCTCAGAGCTTTGAGTAGCTCTGTCTTAGGTATAACCACCTACAAAATATAAAAACTTAATGATAACAAGATAGATATTAGGTTAAATAAAACACAGTTTCTGTGGGATTAGTTCAGGCATTTTTAAAAAACTGAACATTGTTTCTAATAAGGGCCAAGATTGAAAATAACCAATCTAGAACTTGAAAATCATTCAGTAAATGCTTAGTGAATGAATATATAGTGACTGCTATTGTTTTTATAAAGAAAAGAGACATTACATGAAAATGTAAGTGAATTACATATATAAAAGTAGGAAATTATAATAAGCTTAGAGTATAAGTAAAAGGTAATGGTTCAAATCATTTTATGGATAATAGTCATTCAACACTCAAAGTTAAATAGGTAAGAGGCATGAAAATTTATTTTCTCTATTTATTTATATTTTTTCTTTTCCATTATGGTTTATTATAATATGTTGAATATAGTTCTCTGTGCTATACAGTTTGTGTTATACAAACTTTATTGTGTATCTATTTTATATATAGTAATTTGTTTCTGCTAATCCCAAGCTCCTAATTTATCCCTCCCACCCATTTTCCCCTTTGGTAAACTATAGGTTTGCTTTCTGTGTCTGTTAGTCTCGGTTCTATAAATAAGTTCATTTGTATCATTTTTTAAACTCTACATATAAGTGATATCATATGATATTTGTCTTTCTCTGTCTGATTTACTTCACCTAATATGATAACCTCCACATCTGTCCATGGTGCTACAAATGGCATTATTTCATTCTATTTCATGGCTGAGTAATATTCTATTGTATAAATATACCACAACTTCTTTGTCCAGTCATTTGTTGATGGACATTTAGGTTGCTTCCATGTCTTGGCTATTGTAAATAATGCTACTATGAACATTGGAGTGCATGTATCTTTTTTGAATTAGAGGTTTCTCCAGATATATGCCCAGAAGTTGAGATTGCTGGATCACATGCTAACTATTTTTAGTTTTATTAAGGAATCTCCATACTGTTTCCCATAGTGGCTGCACTGAAAACTTTATTTTTAAAATCATTATTTTAAGGCCAATATCTAAAATATAAAAATACTATGCCAAATACTGATGATAAGTCAAATGAGACTGAAGCTCCAAAAACAGTCCTAGAATTAGCCAATGAGATCATTTTATGGTTTAGCAAAATGTTTTTTATATTGGTGAGAGATAGACAACAGACTATAGTGTGATGAGAAATGAATGGAAGATCAAGAGGTAATATAACATGCTGTAAATGAGATAGAGCAAACTGGTGGGTAGACTGAGGTCAAATTCGAATAATGGATAAGTTTTGTCTGGCCTACATGGTATCTTGTTTTTATTGTTGTTTTATTGCCTTTGGTTATGGAGGTATTCCTCAAGTTCTCAAAATTCCTTCTGCTCTGTATTTTTAACTACTTGGTCTCATTGACTGATTTATTTTTATCTGTCCAGACCCTAGAGGATTTGTTTGTGACTGAGAATTGAGACCACTTGAATGAACATTAATCAAGCCACTGTGTCTGATACCTAAGGCCACCTATGTCATTGTAAGTTCTCTCTGGAAAATTTTTGCTCTGAAAGATAAGTCAATAAACCAGTAAATAATCTCACTATTTGCTTTAGACAATTTTTGCCAATCAATTATCTAGACAAAGATGCTCATATGGACAAAAGAAGGGTTAGAAAATCTGAATAGACTAATAATAATTCCGGAGGGAAAAATTTTATACATATGTGTGTGATGAATCTATCTATATTTTTGTTTCAAGAATGGGTCTAGAAAAATAATAGTTTCAATTCATTTTATAAAGCTAATATAACCTGTATAACTGTCTGACAAAATGATTACAATAAAATAAATAATAGACTTATTTATAGAAACAGATACTTAATATTTGGACTTTATTTAACTAATTAATAGATTATTTAATGTAAACTTCCCTTAAATTCATGATGATAATTTATTATTAAATTTGATACAAACTTTTTTTACATATTTTATAGACAAAGATTCATGGGGCTAATTTCCTTTCATTTCTGTGCTACTTAGAGTTCTTCTCATATGATGCTGTTGGGACCTGTGTACTCAATTACTTGGTGACTGGGGAGAGTAACCAGAAATTAATTAGAAGCAGATGGGGCTAAGCTTGGTAAAGTGAACTAGGGTAATTGTGGAAGCTGTGAGGCTTCAAGCCAGATACCACTGCAAAATGGAAATATTAATTTTCTACCCAGTCTAATTATCTAATGATACTAATGCCCAAACTTTTATACCAGTTTTTAAACTCTTCTACAACCTTTATCTCATCAAAACAAACACAAGTAAATTTAGTGTTACTATCAGTATCCAGTGTGATAATGAAGCTATTTATCTACCATAAAATAAAATCAATATATAAAGTATTAGTATGAAATCATTTTCTGACTTGAATAATTTGACAGACTTTGGTTCAAAATGTGGAAATCTAATTGTCAACTTAATATAGGCTACAAACAGAAAATATCAACAGAATTTTTTGAAGATTTGTAATTGGTAGCAATTTTATTTTTTCTAGAATTACAGAAACAAATTTCCATGAAGCAAATTCTAGCTAGCATGTATTTTGTTAGTATTCAGGAATGAGGAGAAGAATATGGGAAATGGATAAAGGAAAATTTTAAGGGAACAGGGGTGACCAGGGTTGGCTAGCACTATGTCATACCCAAGGCAAGTTTTACTCAAATATGAGTCTTGCAAGACTAAATTCAGTTTTCTCCTGTGATTAGGTTAGAGGCAGTAATGCATTACGGCATGTATACTTATGAGATAATGTATGTCAAAAGTACTTTAAAAAACCATTATGTGCTGTACAACCATTAGGTGATATTATGTAAGTAGTGAATGTTTTATTAATAACTGTCAAATATTTGCATCTTGAACCAATACAATTATGACACTTTAAATATGAAAATGCCTACATTGTCAGCAAACATGTTGATGTTTAAAATTATGATATATATCTATTTCAAGATTTTAGAAAAATTTCCATAGAAGAGGATACAGTTATCCACTAGGGTTAAACCAGAAAAAATATTCAGTGTCCAAGGAGACAGAATACCACCTAGATGATACTTACTACTATATAAGAAGAAAGAAAAATACACGCAAAAAATGGGGAAAAAACTTCCCTGCATGTCCCAAAATGAATAATGGTGAATTTTTCTAATTTAAAGAGGTGTATTCTCCGAAAAAAAAGAAGTCCTATATCTTGCTGCTTCTGATTCTTAACGTGTTTCAGCTTTTATTAGGAGAATATAAGACTGATGAATGTTTTTATAGTTTGCTATTGATTTTGGTCATTTCAGTACCCATTAGAAGTAAGATGCATCTTGACTGTTATTTTCACTAAGCCATCCTGGGTCGTGTAAATGAAATAAGCAATCTGCCCTGAATTTGCTCTCTAGAGATAAAGGCATGGATAATGACAATAAAGAGCATTCCTTTCTGTTTTGGTCACATTTAAATCTACCTGAAATTCTTAGTATATCGCATAAGTTTGCTGCATGAACTAAGCAAACTGAAAATACTGGAACTGTTATTCCATGTAGAATATTATTTTTATTAATATTATAGACACATACCCATGGATACTGTGATAAAATTACAGCTATCAGTCTTTAACATTACCTAGAGGAACCTTAAAGGCTAATTTCAAAAGCTTCCTCTAAACTATTTTTTAAGTAGAGAGAGATTCAGAGATCAGCAAAATAATAGAAAAGACTAAAGTCTGAAATTCTCATCAGCAAGATCTTATAATCTAATTATTAGATGTATATTTTTAAATTCATGAAAATGGATATTGGAGGTAAGCAGTGATAAAAGTTTGCTTCACAAAAATAAAAACAGATAGGTTTGTTGAAAAATATATTCAGAAGATCCATTCTTCTCTAATGTTTTAGACAGCCAGATTCTGTAAATCTCCTTACTTAAATAGATCTGCAGACTAGCCTCCTACTCTTCCAAATAGGACTGAAACAGAGTAACTTTTCCTCTAGACTCAAGAGCTAAATATAGCTCTATCAAGTTCCAAATGATTAATTAATATGAGTTTAAATACTCTGTGAATTTCCCACTGACAGAAAACCCTTCATCAACATGTCCATTTTATCTGTCTCTTTTCATCTCCTTGTACAAGCTCAAGTATCTCATCTTCTTACCTCATACAGAAGTCTGCTTTCCTAGAATAGTAACACAGATTTAAAATACTTGGCTGCATCATTCTAACCTCCTTATCCCACCTCCCATATAGATTGCCTAGAAAGATCAGAGGAGACTTCATCAGTGATTTCTGCTTCCCAGTTCATTCGTCTGTAGTGCACAGCCCTCCAATGCAGTTACATAATACTTTGAACCTCAGTCATAATATCCCTATGAGCTACTTAAATTAGAAATTGACTTACAGTACTTACAGATAATGGCTTTTATTCTCCAGGTTCTTATTTCCCAGTCACAATGGTTACTATGATCTCTCCATGATTACAGGCTCCTTGAAAGCTGGAACAATGTCTATTCTATATCAGCTGGTACTGTAAACTAGTATAATAACATGCAAATTAGAAGGACTTACTATGCGATATAAAAACATAATGTTCATTTAATTTATATTTCAGGATGTCTTAAATAATTTTATTCTGATACAACAATTTCTATTATTTTTGAATGATCAATTTGTGTAAGATTTACCATAGGTTTAAATATAATTTAAATCTTGATTTCTGCAGGAAATGAAATAGGTTTCTTTGATATGAATCATTAGAAATACACAACTTGTATATGACAACTTGTATATGATATTCACTAAGTTTCACATAGTTTCAGAAGGAAATGGTCAAATGGAGGCATAAAGGCTAGTGGGCAAAATGAAAAGGGAAATCTACAAGGCAATAATACCAGAGAGTGGTAAGTAATGCATTTAAAGGCGATGGTTGGAGGCAGGAAATCAAGTCCTGAGGGTATCGCTGAGATGAGGACAGACACAGACAGCTGATATTGGGGAAGGCTTAAGGATGTCACATGAGCTAAATTATTCCATGGTTGTGTTACATGAAGTAGAGTTAAGTTGTCTGAGTGCTTCTTCCTTTCATACTTACAGCTAAACTGGCTCTGAAGTTTCTTAGAGGTATGATGTTCTACCATCATTTTTTCTTACTGGAGAGTATCTCCTGTCTCACATATTAACATGCATCCTCCAGTCTATCAAAGATTGTGTTGATCAGCATTGGAGGCATGCTTGTGACTCCTTGGAGTGGTAGGGAGGGTGGTGTTCACCTAATGGACTCCTCTGAGCTGCAGAAAGGCAGATGGAATGCTCAAGAACCATCAGATCTGAGTTTAAATTCTGCCCTTACACTTACCAGTTTTTGCAAATGGTATTTTTTTCTAATCTAAATGTATTTCCGCCTCTGGGAAATGTTGATAATGAAGGCTCTTGCCTCAAAGAGTTGTTGGGGAGAATTAAATGAGATAACTAATGAAGGTACTTATCACCAAGTCACCCATTAGCTATGCAACATGAAAATGCATGTGAATATACTGCTTTCATATTAACATATTGCATTCATAGCAAGGGGATGTAGAGGTAGGGTGTGGGCTTCTGAGGTATGCGTTTGCACACATGTAGGATTTCTTCTTGTAGTTTCATGTCTCTATTCTCTGCAGTGAAATAAAATGAAAATGCCTTTTCTGTCAGGGCAGAGATTTGCACTGTGGTGCTGCAAACTATTCAAAATTAGAGTCTTATGAGTATTAGAGAAAATGAGTATTAGAGAAAATGAGTATTAGAATTTTCTGAGATATGAGTTTTCAGAGAGGCATCATTAAAATATTAGAAGAAACAAAACAAGAATGATTTTTTTTCTAAACTGAAATTGGAACTTTATATTTTTGAGAGGGTAGACAAGTATAAAAAAATCAACCTTTGACAGACTCAAAATCTCAAAAAGTCAGGATTAAATCTATTTGAGGTAACAGAAGAGATGAACTCTGAAAATGGAAAAAAAAATACTAAACTGATAAACTTCCATTGAAGAATGAAATAATAATGGATAACAAATGATCTTTGCTGTACTTTAAAATCATATATGCAGCATGAATTATATACTGTAATTTCAGTTTTCTGATTAGATGATGTTATTGTCTACTGTGGTATGACTGGACTGAGCCCAGCTCTTCCAGACTGAAGGAAGGACTAATTAAGAAAATAAATACACTAAGCAAGTTAAGAGAATCGTAATATGTTAAGAGAAAAAAGTATACTAGCTCCTTAAAGCTATTTACAAATTGTTTTACGCCACTTGCAAATGATTTTTATCTAGTAATTAATACAGATTTCCAAAAATACATTTCACAGTTTTCCTATTATGAAACTATTTTATTAATTCACATTAACTTCTTTGTTAAACCAAATTTGAACAGTTTGCTAGTTTTATTTATAGGGTATTTTGTGAACTCAGTTTCTTAGCTTCATATTTAAACCCAAAACTCTAAACTTCCAAATTCCAAAACAGAATATATGAACTGAAAGTTTACCCTGAACATACATTTACTGGGAAATAATTTTGCTATGGTGCCATTTGTAATTGAAAAATAAAGCATAACTGTAAACAAAAAAAAAAAATCCATTAAAAAATACCAGTTTATTTAAGAACTGATCTTTAAATTTTAAGTAAATTATCTCAAAAGAGAAAATGATGATGATGTTCCTAACTGAGAAAGAGTTTAAGAATTAACATTTCGAGTATCATTAGGAAAATTTTACTTGTGCTTTAGAGTGGGAACAGATTTTTAATGCATTATTTATGCAGCCGGGTGTAACCACCCCTTCTGGGCTTGCTCAGTCTTTTTCATCAATGCTCACAGAACTCATTTTTCAAAATACGTATTATTGTTCCCAATAAATCAAGCAAGCTCTATGGGAGCATATTATATTCTTTCATGTAGAAACAGTACAGGGAGACAATATTTAAAACTTACTGGGTATAACTGATAAACTCTCATCACTGCTGTAGATTTATAATTAATTGAGTTATGGTTAAATTTTGAACCATGTTTTCTGTTATCCAAATATCATTGATTGTTTCAAACTCACACTTTTCATTACTGGGGTCTCCTCCAATACAGATTTTCTTTCGCTTGCTGTGACAAGGTCTGGTTAGAGTCAAGAAAAACTAAACAAAAAAAATTAAAATGTGATATGTATTCTTGAGATATAGAAGATAATGAAAATCTTGTACAGGAAAATAACACACTTTAAAATTTTTGATTTATTTTTATTTTTTTCCTCCAAAATTTGACTATTCTAATACAAGTCCCTTGATTGGATTTAGCTAGTATAAAGTCCAGAATAACTCCACAGGAAATCTGATGATTCACCCTACAATGACAGAACTAATCAATAGATCCCAAGTTGACTCCCTATTTTAGTAATGAACCCAACCCCTCTCCATTGTGAGGTAGTCATGGGACCATGCTGTGTGGCTCTATTTCTGATCAGCTCAATTTTAGGCTTTAGTTTTACACTTGCTACTAGAAAAAAAGTGATTGTTACTATAAGGAAGACAAAAGGCTTGGAAGGAATTGTTGTTAGGTGAAAATAGTCACCCCAGGATGTAAACATTAGCTTTGGCTATCTTGGAGCTTTGATATCTACCATTATTGATATCTATACTTATTGTTTAGGAGATAACAATAAAAAATGTTTAACCTTTCCTTTTTGGATGTGAATAAAGCATTAGAGATATGGCTATATCTCTTTCTTAATGGGAACTACAAAGCTTCAATTCCATCAGTATGAACTCCAGGGTAACTATTTTCTCTATTAAGATTTCTCATGAGGCCACTTCATCTGTACTTAGATGTTTTATTTTGCCTTAGGAAGATGGTTATTAGGATAAGCTCTTCATTTTTCATATGAAGAACATGACATTGTGAAGTACTGGAAATGTGACTCAGTTTCTTGGCATAATTCCTTACTTCCAAAGCACAGCCAAATTTCATTGTGTTTACATGAGGAAAAATAAGATTTCCATAGAAATAATATAAAAAATTGTTGTCCTAAAATTATTATTTCTCTGTTGCATTCATATAATTATTTGCATAAAGTACATAATTTTTTTTCAGTGGTTCAACTGTCTAGTAGGCATTAACCTTATCCAGTCAGTAGCCTTATCTAGCAACCTTCTCTTTTGTGTCTAGTCAGAATTACGGAGGACAAATGAAAAGTTTTGTTTCAGGACATGTAGTACAATTGAGGAAAGTTTGCCATTCCAAACTATAAATAATTCCTTTTATTTTATTTAATTATAATCTCTCTGAAATTGTGGTCACAGCTCAGGATTTTAACCAGTTCATCTTGAGGGTCTTGATAGTTAAAAAGTGTTATATGTGAATTGATACAAAAGGACAGTGATGGAAATGGTAAGAGTGGATCTAAGTGATATTATAAATGAAAATATAGGGGAGAAAATATGGAAAGACAAAGCTCTTTTGCAAAGAACTTAAATTGATTACTTTGAAATTCTTAAAAATTAGATGAGCAAATGTGAGGTGTAAGATCTGGGACGTATTGAAAGAATACCTGCTATGTTCTCTGAAGTTCACTGCTTTCATTATGTTTCTCAAGGAGTGATATTGGACTCATGGAGGTAATCAAGAGAGCCTAATGTCACTGAAGAAGAAGGGAATATTAAAATCCTTCACTTTACAAGACTTAAGTAGTGCAAATGGTTTTCTAGTTGAAATTAATGTTGGTAAGTATGTTCTAGTCATAATGTCACCTAAAGAATCTGTGATAGAGTCAGAAATAAGAGACAAGTCACTGGTTCCATTATTACTGTTCTTGCTTTCTGATTGTGATAGCTTCACAATTCTTTAATTGTTAAAGTTTCAAAGAATTAAAAAGTGAGGATAACACATGACGGTGGTCTCTGAACAAGTTATATTCAGATATTTCCATTCAAGGAAATTCCTGTTTTTGTCAAAAAAAGATATTTCCTCAAATGTCCAACATCATTTTTTATAATTCTGTCAATTTCATGAGTTAGTGAGAGGCTTTATAAAGAAATTGCAAAAAGAACAGATTCTGGAGCCTGACTGCTTGGGTTCAATCTCAGTGCTGAACTTACTAGCTGTGTGACCTCACACAAGTTGCTTAACCTCTCTGTGCTTCAGTTTTCTCATTTGTAAATATTATCTGTATTGTACAAATACTTAAATAAGTTATATTCTATGATTATTAAACGAGTGGAACAAATAAAACACATATCAGTATATGGAATATTTTAAGCTTATAAACTGTTAGTTTTAAGTTATATGTACTTCTCTTTCTTTTTTATGCTTCAATGGGCAGTTTGTTTAATAAGAAAACATTATTTCATTTTGTTCAATATAAACATGGAAATAATTATTTATTAAATATGGAAAGGAAGTATAAAATATCAATAATTATATCTGTGCTTTACAATCTGTAGGAAGGTTTCAAAATATTTATATTGAATTCATAGAACTTTAAAGTTGTAAAAAATTCAGTTCTACTTATTATTTCATCATCTTATTAGTAAGTGAGGAAATCAATAAGCGGGAAATAGGAAGTCAGTCAAAAACGTGGGACAAGAAAGATATAAAAGACATTTGCAACATTTAAGCTTTTTGAGTCAATATTTTCTATCACTTAAATTCTTAATGAAAATTGTAGAGAATTGTTTTATAACTAAAAATAAGTTTATTTGTATATATTATATGAGCCTGGCATCTAAAATTGATTTAACCAGTTGATGACTAGTAATAAACCAGTATTTTTTTGGTTGGTTTTCTAGGGACCTTAAACTCTTACATTCATTATCTGGTTGATGCTTACAACATCTTTCTGAAACTGATATGGATCAGTTATTACTCTTCCTATTAGAGATTTAGGAATGTTATTCAAACTGTGACAGTTACAAAATACTATATAAAATCATAGTGATGCTTATTACTAGAGTATACCTATGATTATATCATATTTTAATTTCTTTCTTGACAACAATAAAAGAATAATTAAAAGGACTGTACACATTTGCCAATAAATATGCAGTCTATAGTCAAGGTCAGAGTATTCCTTTGCAATCACAGCTCAAGAGTTGTTCAATGATTGTTCTGTTAACATCACGGAAAGAAAAAGCATACAATTCTTAGAACAAAACTGACAATTCTATCAGCAGCTCATCAGACTGAGAGAAGTCATCATTAAACTTTTGAATTACTAATGGGCGGGGAAGGCAAATCCAATCTATTGCTTCAAGATTTATTTTAGGAAATTGGATTTTTTTCAATAATTGATTCTCTGAATGCTTACATGGTAGTGGTAGAAGATTTGCAGCTTCCAAAACTGTCATTAAAAATGATAAGGCAAAGAAGAGATTATGTCTGCATCTACATGCACAACTAACTTGAATGCTTTGACTGAATTAATCTTGTGCTATTTATTGTCACTTTTCTGATCAAAGTTTGCACAGATTGGAATCAAACGACTTTTTTTTCTCCTAAGTACCTTGCTTGCACTAATGTTAAATTGCCGTCAGGCTGTTTCTTGGCTGCGATTTATTTATTCCTAATCACCAAGCTTCATGAACTTTGCTAAAATGTAAATTAATTTTGTACTAAATTGTTATTTTAAAATAAAAATTGTATTAACCTTTACAGTAAAGTATTTTCACACATTTATGCAATAAATGGTCAGCTAGTATGATAGGCCATGGATAAACAAGCTTGACATGATCTTTAGTATCATGGAGCACTTGTTTGGTGATTGGGAAAGAATAAAAGCAGATAGCAATTAATTTTTACAAATTTCATTTCACATAACTACTGTGGTATAAACAATGTCAGGAAAGTATACCTTGCTGGGTTTGTGTAAGTTAGTTAGGTTTTTAGGCAAGTACTCACTGAGGAACTGGCTAAGTCAAGAACTAAAGAGAAAGAACACACTACACATGCAAATAAGGGAGGAGTGAACCATTTCTCTTATTTAGAACTTGAGTAAATTTAGGATGTAGAATAAAAATGTATGCTTGTGTTACATTTAATAGTGATATCTCGGTAGACCTCGCTGTTTTTATTAAACCAACAACATTAAACGTCTTTGCCTAAGATGTACCTAAGTTATGTAAACTTGAACTCTTAAAACATTGGGGTTATTTTCTATAAGAATGCTTTTGAAAGTTCTGAAAGTTAAATATGTTTAATTTCTGAGAACTTTAGGAATATTAAATTTATTAAGTGTTTAACTCTAAAAAATTTAGAATGGAGCTTCTAAAAGGAATTTTATAATCAGATTTGGTAATACCAATGGAAGATTGGTAAATATTACATGTATATAATCTACACACATACATACGTACATAATATACAGATACCAAGACAGACAAAAATGGAGAGCTTATAGCTTCAATTCTATAATTTCAATCAACTGAATCGTATAAAAGAGCTATCTTTTGTCTTGCCCGCCTTTACATTCTTTACCAGGATTGTGTTTCTGGAAGATGGGACAGTTGAGTTTACCTGCTTAATAGCATCCCCACCAATATTTGTGGAGGACAGCTTTAAGATTTCCTCTGTTCTGGTGTATAGTCTTATGGAGGCCATGGCCTAAATTTTGAGTAAAGGACTGAAGAGAGACCAAGAGAACACCACAGTGTCTTCAAAGCTCATCTGAGGAGTAAAATATCTAATCTGTTTCCAACTAACATTTTCACCTAAAGTGGTTGCTCCTGGGGTTCCCTGAGCTTCTTGAGAGAGAATTAACCATAGGGAGCTCAGGGGCTGTTGTGGGGAGGGGAAGGTCTGGCAGAGGTGAACAGAATGGAGGAGGAGGTACAGGTGTCAAAGGGGAACAAATCAAAGGACTCAAAGGAACTGAAAATACGGTGGGATGTGGAGGAAAGGAAAGAGTAATGGGAGTAAGGGGAAAAGAGAGATCTTAGATGAGGCAGTTTGAGGAGTGTCCAAATATCCCACAATATCCATGGTAATTCTGAATAATCTTTAGTAAAATTTTGCCATTGTTGGAGATAATGAACTGAATGAGTACCATAATGTGAAGCATGTAGTCACCAAAAGAGGAATGAGAGTCACCCATAGGATGAGATAATTAAATCAGATGGGCCAGGCCAGGAAAGAGCCATGATCAATTAATCTTCTCACACAGTCTCCAAGTTGAAAGATGAAGAAATACCCCTATCCAATCGATGGGTTTGAGGAATGATGAGATTACCTTCCATAATCCCTAGGTTAAAGAGGCTGAAGGAAAACTTAAAAGAGGCTTCACAAAGAAGCCAAAAAAAAAAAAAAAAAAAAAAGATTCCCACCTAAAAGAAAATAATTTCTCTTGATGCTGTAACAGACAGATGTCTGGAGCACTAGATTAGGAGTTCCGAATAACTACTGTGGAGCTGGATTCCCCAGCTGGAGAAGGACACAAAGGGTCTAAGAAACCAGTATTAATACAGCAGGGTCTGCAGAGTGGTTGGCATGCCATCTGAGGCACAGCAGCAGCAAACTCTTAAATAAAAACAAATCTGGACTTAGGAAAGGAAATGTGTCATGCAAAAAGATTATTGAAATAGGGAAAATGATGCTAATGAAATAGGGTTAAAGGGGCTGTTGCAACAAGAATACTCTGACTATAAGATCTGCAAGTGTCTCAAAGTTCAGGCAGAAAAGGGCTTTTTTTTCATAGGGAGGACTAAACAAGGCTAAGATATGAGGCAGGGGATGCTGTTTAGACTGTTGATCAGAGAATGTCTGTCCTTGTGGTTAGCCTATACTCAGGAGAGGCCATCAAAGAGAAGTTGTGTGCTGCCTTAGGCTGAGTGTGGATGCAACTTTATGAATTTGGAGAAAAGAGAAAAGATTTAAGTGAAGTTTGGTCAAGTGGAGCATTTCATCCAGATTGGACAGTGAGTCCAGATTAACATTTCAGTTAATCATTTACAAGGTAGACATGGGAATTTGGAAGATCTGTATCTGGACTTGTCATTGGTAAACAAGGGGAAGTGTCCATGAATTTTACCTAAACCATATTGGAAAGAGTGATTCTTTGCAGTAAGTCCTTTCTTGGAACACATGCATCTCATGTGCATGTTTACTAGGCTTGTGCTGTGCACATTGTCCAAAGAAAGTCATGTGACACATGACAGTCCAGACCCAAGGAGGGGGATTATACATCTTAATAGAGTAAGAGGAACAGCAAAATCACTCGGCAAGGAGAATGGGTAGGAGTGAAGAATGAGTAATGATAATACAATTTCTCATAGTTATAGGATATGGAATATCATGATCAAGGAGTATAAATCCTTATATAAGGAGAGGTCTGGGTAGAAAGAACAACGTGAAAGCTTCCTCTACTATTATACATTTACGTTACACCTTCATTAATTCACTTCATAAGTTCATATGTTACACAGTCATAGCTCTTCATAGGTTTCCTAAAAGTTATCACTTATTTATTCTTTTTACCAGACTACCTTCATCTTCTCCTTCACACTGTATCTTCTCTGTCATCCTCTGTCTCAGATCTTTGTATCTGGAAGAGTTAGAAAACTTTCTGAGAATAGAATGGGTCATGTTATATCTCCCCTGTACTTCAAGCTTTATGCAAAGCCATTGAAATACAGATTAACTGTCATTTCTTTCCTTTTCATCTTAATCAACTTTTGCAGCTCCTAAACTCTCCCTCTGTGTAGTGATGGTACAACAAAATAGCTCCACCACTCATAGCTGTCCCCATCGTTGCATGTCTTTATTTCCTTTTTTAATTCTATTAATCATTATCATTGACATCTGCAGTATCATTTCATTCATGGAACAGTTTTGTCTTTTAACCTCTATGTCATATTTAAACATGTTGAATGACAATAGGAATTAGGGCAAAGTTATTGGTCTGAGGCTTAAAGATTGGGTGAAAAAAATTTAAAATTCATACAATCACAATCTAAATCAGCTGCAGCTTTTGAACTCATAGGTGGAATATACCAGTGTGCTTTCCATTTTATCCAAAACTGAATGGAGTTTGTATGAAAATTATATGTCTATGGAACTTTGCAATTGTATGGCATACCTTGGGATAGAGTGAGAGTGTCATTCTACATCTTCTGATATGTTCTCCTTTGTTCATTTCTTTCAAAATATGTCATATTGACAGCATTGAAACAATACCAGAGAGAATTGTGTATACCTTTACTAAATAACTAACCCCTCTCATGAGAGAAGGAAACTCCTTAGGCCATAGAATGGAAACCAAAGCCAAGATTTCAGTAAGACTTCCTAGAGAGGAAAAAGCCTTCTTCAGAGGAGAGAAGTGTAAGTTACGCTTCATCATGCTGTTTTTCAGAACTTTTCTGTGACAGTTTGAATAACAGAGGGTGGTTCTTGCTTTTGTAGAGATTATTACCTGGGCGGCAGTTCAAACTGTTCTGTTGGTTTACACCGCAAGTCAGGTAGCATTTATCTGAATAGCAGAATGATGTAGAAGAGGAATGGGAAACAATTACAGAAATATTTTCCATGGAAGAGGAAGGAGCTGGGGCCATCCATGGTGCTGAAAGAAAATGGTTTTATCCTGTTTCTCCTATTCTCCATGATTTTCTCCTTTCTGAAAGTCTACAGAGAGGAAGGTATTCACAGCTTTCCTTCTGCAGTGTCTATTCAAGGATGATTGACTATCAAACCACCTTGGAAGATAGGGACCATGTCTCTCTCCTGGGCAGAAGGAGGAGAGGGCAGATTTGTTTAAGATGATGTCTCCTCCTGGGGCAAATGTTGAGCAAGTTGTTAGCAGGTCCCTTACAATATCAGTGATTCCCTGATATCGAGAACTCAGATTTCTTCAGCTGAGATGAAAATCTGCTGTGTGTGTAGCAACCAGAAGCCTGCATCATGTGAGACTTGGGGGCCAGGGAGATCAGGTGTGACATAAAGTTCATGGTGCCTGCTGTGCTATGATTGCTGAAGTCCTCTGTCTCTGACTCTAGAATCTTAAGTCTTCTGCCAGGGTCTTCAAAACTGGTTGGCTAATGGGTTATCTTGCAAGCAAATGTAAAATCTGAGGCCCTCCAGAGTTCTTGATGGCACGTAGATTTTAAGATGAAAGTATCTAAAAAAGAACACACTAATTTGTTACCAGGGTCCTGAAATTTATAATATTAAAACATCTATTTTTCTAATATAGGATTCTGTTAAAAATATTTGATAATAACAAATAACAAAAGAAAGATATGAAACAGGTTGATCTGCATAGGCTGTAAGCAGAGAAATAAAAACTTCATCAAGCCAAGGCCTACCACAATCAAGCTCAGCCTCTTTCTGAAAATCAAACAGAAATTATTCTACACTTCAACTCCTTCCTCACCCAATCTGAGATCCCATTCTTTCATCATATTGGCCCATCATTCCAAGGCTTTCTGAAAAAAAAAATTAAACTGGACCTTAAAGACCACTGAAAAATAATTGACTTCTTGGGGTATATTTAGATGTTGGTGCTAGGATATGAAGAAGTCAGTGTAAGAATGTTCTTAAAATTCATGAGTTCATGTGTTAAGACCTTTTATCTTACGTAACAAGCTATATTATGAACAAATTATTTATTTTTTTCATAATAACTTTATATTTTCGGTATTTATAGGGGGAATGGAAGGTTCCCTTAGGTAAAATACCAAATGTAACTCTAAAGTACTTCCTAGGTAAGAAAATACTCAGTGATTTTACCTTTTTGGAAATAACTACTGTACTTCAAAATATCAAATTGAATTTATTGCAAGGTAGCCAGAAAATTCAGAATGTAAGTCACCATTGTGGGAAAGACTAGGGAAAACCAAGTGGAAGTTAATTAAGTAGCTCTCAGTGAAAAGATAAATAACTTAAAATTTCTTTACAAAGTTCAAAATTTTTGAAGATCTCAAATTAATTTGTTTATATGAATTATATCTATCAATATATACTATATTAAAATTTTTAAATGAGAAAATGTTTGAAGTAATTATTTTAAGAATAAAATAAACCTGTGACATGATCACAGAGATTATAATTTTATAAAAAATAAATACAATTTTCAAAAAATTCAATTGTGAGAATTATGTTATTGTTTTCTATTTTTACAAACCTCTGTAATGTGCAGCTTAATGGAAAATAGCTAAATTCTTTTGCTTGCTTCTGTGTAGAATCTGTTTTAACAGGCTGTTCTATTGGTATGAGGTAAAAAAAATCTCACGTCATACACATATATAATTTGTCCTCAGCGCACACTTTGAGAACTACTATCCTAAATTATATTGGCATCACCAAATTTGAAGAAGCTTAAGCCAATGCTTTATGTCCAAAATCTTTTAATTAGAAGAATTTGAGGTCCATGAAATTTCTTTTTTTTACGATTCCATTTATTTATTTTTATTTTTTTAAGCTTTTTTAATTGAGTTATAGTCATTTTACAATGTTGTGTCAAATTCCAGTGTAGAGCACAATTTTTCAGTTATACGTGAACATATATATATATACATTGTCACATTTTTTTCGCTGTGAGCTACCACAAGATCTTGTGTATATTTCCCTGTGCTTTACAATATAATCTTGTTTATCTGTTCTACATTTTGAAATCCCAGTCTGTCCCTTCCCACCACCCACCCCCTTGGCAACCACAAGTTTGTATTCTATGTCTGTGAGTCTGTTTCTGTTTTGTATTTATGTTTTGTTTTGTTTCTTTAGATTCCACATATGAGCGATCTCATATGGTATTTTTCTTTCTCTTTCTGGCTTACTTCACTTAGAATGACATTCTCCAGGAACATCCATATTGCTGCAAATGGCATTATGTTGTTTGTTTTTATGGCTGAATAGTATTCCATTGTACAAATATACCACTTCTTCTTTATCCAGTCATCTGTTGATGGGCATTTAGGCTGTTTCCATGTCTTGGCTATTGTAAATAGTGCTACAATGAACATTGGGGTGCAGGTGTCATTTTGAAGTAGGGTTCCTTCTGGATATATGTCCAGGAGTGGGATTCCTGCGTCATATGGTAAGTCTATTCCTAGTCTTTTGAGGAATCTCCATACTGTTTTCCACAGTGGCTGCACCAAACTGCATTCCCACCAGCAGTGTAGGAGGGTTCCCCTTTCTCCACAGCCTCTCCAGCATTTGTCATTTGTGGGCTTTTGAATGATGGACATTCTGACTGGTGTGAGGTGACCACGGAGGTGAATTTTTGAAGGGCATACGATTTCCAATACAGCTAGAATTAGAGATCAGATACCATAATGTTTTTCCGATGCTCTTTCCAAAATAACACAGTCAGAGACCAGCAAGTTCTGTCCTTTCTTTGCCTAATTAATAAATAATATAAAATATAAAATTACCAGTGCTCCTAGAACTTTGCAAATTCACCTCACAAAATTACAAGTCAATCTTTAACCTTGTGAATGAGATTATTTTCTGACACCAGATTGGATTCTAATATTTTATTATCTTCCCTTGCTTCCAATAAAGCACATTAAACTTACTCACTGTATTAGTGCCCTGCCCCGTCTAGCTTTCTTTTCATTGTATTTCTAGAACTTGGACTCTTACACCTTTCCTCCATTGTTTTTGAATGACTGAACTGTTGACATTATGTATAGCAACACTGAAATATTTCCTGCAGGCACTGATAGACTTAGTGTTCAAGATTATTGGTTGTATACATGACATCAAAGCACAGGATAACAAAACAGAAGAGCATAGCATAAAGAAATAATTTAGTCACTGAGTTAAATACTAAAAATAGTGATGTCTATGGCGCTTTGTGTGATGGATAATGTGCTAAAAGCTTTTAAAAATAAGCTACTTCTCATAATGACCCTATGATGTAAAATTTTTTTTCATGTATTTCTAGATGAGGAAACTGAGCAAAAAGAAGGAAGTAGCTTGCCCATGATCACAGTATAAGGTAAATCTACAAATCAAATTCATAATACTGAATCTGATTTCACACCCAGCAATTCACCACTATACTAAACTGCCTTTTATAAAAAAAGAGTATTTTATTTAATGACTTAAGTGTTCACCTATTTGCCATCCTTATTCATTTTTCAATGAGTTGATATTAATGCCTTTACAGATGGCTCCGTCTGTTCTGTGTCACCATTGAAAAAAATTCTCACACACTCTAGCTACATTTCAGCATTTAAAAACACCAAGAGAATTGAAATAATGGAATATCAGAGGGTGCATTAATGAACACCTCTTTTTTATTTTTTAATAATGTGATGGTTTAGTCAGGTTAGAAACACTGAGCTTTAGATAAAAAGACTAAAATAGATAATAAATTGGGCACACTGAAAATATTCATTTGGGGAATTAATTTACAATATTGCAAACATAATTACAGCCTAATTGAAATACATTTTTTCTCTTATGGATATTTATTTTTAATTTATTAATTTCAATGCTCATTATATTCTGATTACACTCTCTTTCTGGAGGAAATAAGATTTGAAGTGCCTTGCATTGTGTTTATTGTAATTTTATACAGAAATTATAGATTTGACATGTACTTGAATCTACTGTACTTTCTCTTCAGTTTCCTTTTTAAGTTGATTGTATTTGAGAGAGAGAGAGCGAAAAAAAAAAAAAAAAAAAAGATCTTCAGTTGCAAATCAGTCCCTGAATGAAGAGAGCTTATTTAAAGTGCTATGAGTGGTGTATCTACTGTGAAAACTTTATTTTTAATGGAATTACCAATGTGCTGTGTGAATCATGGGAAAACATATCTGCTTTCATAACTATCTTGTAGTGATTTCTTCTTGTCACTTAATACTGATAATTAAGACTAAATTATGTCTTATTTTGTAGGTGAATTAATTTTTTAGACATTTTTGGAGAAGGCATAAAAAATGAAAACTAACTTCCTATTTGTTAGATTAAATTGCTCCAAAACCTACAACTCTATGTACTACACATATGTAAAGTGCCTTACCTGGGCAATATTTGGACTTTCATTCTTCAACTGAACAATGAACCTTTTGAGTAAGGTATCATCTTGGCACTTAGCTGATTAATTCTTACACATATTGACTGTTCTTATACCTTATTAGGAATTATGTGTTGGTGTGAGTATATACATGCACAGAAAATGATATGCAGTCTAGTACATAATGATGAATGTTACCAGCATTAGAATTAAGTATAACAAAGATCAACGAGAGTGAAAATACTCAGGAAATGATTTGAAAATCTGATAGGCAGACCCTGTTGAGGACTGAGAAAATGGGAGGCATTCTATGAAGAACAAATAACATAAGTAAAGTCATAAAAACAGATTTAGGAAAGAAATAACAGGTAAGATTGAAAAGTGGGGAAAACAGAGGAAAGCCATATTTACTACTTTTTCATAACAAAATTAGATGTAATCTTCATTTGATTGTCAACTCAATGATGTTTTTGTAAACAGTAAAAACTTAAAATCACCAAATGTACAAGGGTACACAGAGGATAGAAAGTTATTGTTAGCCTCTTCCCTGTGATAATCGCTCTCAGCATTTTGAAGTACATCCTACTTGTCCTGTACTCTGCTCCCTGTACAGGTTGGTACATAATGAGAAAGAGACGGAAGTGGAGGGCACAGACTTGGAATACCTTATTATCTTCCTGAAGCCAAGAAGCCATGGGGGCAAGCAGGGACATCACTTAAACCTGTATCAAAGGTTTGGATTTTTCTTGAAGATATACATAGATTTCAGTTTTCTTTCATTTTCACAATATTCTCACGGTTTTAGCCACCTTCAAAAATAAGTGAATGATGGGAAGTTTAAGGGGTGGGCTGGCAGTGAAGGAATTAATAAACTCCGCTTCAAATCTATAGGTAAAATTCTGAGGGTTTTTAAAAAATTTCTTGGCATTTAGTCATCTTTCATGTTTATTCATAAGCATTCAATGATTTGGGACTTACTTGACATTTTAGCTCCTAGAATATAGTATGATTCCTCAATCCTCATCAGATAAATGCGAACAATTAGATGACTTTATGTATCAACTAGGGGAAAATTCTGAAGTTTTTCAAGGCCATAAGTAAGCATAAATTATAAATAAATAATTCTGTTTAGTAGGTGACAAGAGGAGAGAAGAGAATGTCCAATTCCACTGTTTGAACAAGACCACAAAAATACACATCTGCATAAACACATATATGCACATTCATATTCACCTACATATTTTTTAGTTCATGTATCATATATGGTTCTGTACTGTACTTCCCATGTTTGCTTTTCCAAATCAAAACATATAAATTTGTGTCATTATTTTAGATAAACTCAGATTTATGGATATCAATAACATCTTCTTAAATTCTATTCCAATAAAGAGTGCATATTTCATATCTTTCCATATTATAAATGTTACTGCAGTAAACAAACTTGTGCATTATAATATGAACCTCATATCATAGTTTTCCTAACATAAATTGTTAGGAATAATTTGCCATGTCAGATTGTTAGATTATTTTAAGATTTTAAAATATATGTCAAAATCATTTTCCAAAAATGATACCAAGTTAGCATTCACTCAGTACATATAGGACTGCAATTTTCTTTCAGCCTCACTAAGAGTGAATACACGTTTTCAGTTCAGATAAAAAACGGAGTATTATACAGCCAATGCAAATTGTCTTTGAAGCATATCAAATGTTAGTAAACTTTCATATAAATGAAAAAAAATTGTCCAAGTCTTCATTAATACATATATGAATATTTATATATCCTTACCATTCTGCATCGACATATCATATATGGAAGAAAATATTCCAGTTTGCTAGCTGGATAATAGCATTACATTGGACTTTTACTTTCATTTCTATACTTACTGAATTTTCAATTTTCTACATTAATTAAAATCACCTGTGGAAAAATATTCAAATACTTGATATACAGATTAGTTTCTATTTCTCTCTCCAGTTTGGAAAGTAATAACAATACCTTATTTAACAACATGTGTTTATGAGATTGTCATTCTGAATAGTCATGTGTTTGATATGAAGGATATTTAAGTTCTATTCACATATACAGACATTTTATGTCATTTTCTGTGAATTTCTCCTGTGAGTTCTTTTTCTTTTTTCTACTATGTGTTTGTTTTCTTGTTTATTTTCAAAGGGTTTAGAATATAAGAAAAACAGTAATCTTTTTTCATTTGTTTAAGGTTTTTTTTTTTTGACTTTTAACTGTGGATCTTAGTCATTTAATATTCTAATGTAGTAAAATCATGTAGTGAGAAAAAAAAAGGATGTGCCTTCAAATCCATTTCTTGCCCTGTCCTTTCCCAAGATGAATGGGTGGTAGGAAAAGACACTGACCCCTAACAGGCCCATTTCTAAGCCCACTGTGTCATCTAGCTTCATGCTGGTTGTGAAAATAAATGATGTTGGCTGGAGAATAAAATATATGAGACAGGAGGAAACCAAAGTCTTTCTCCAGGAACCTCTTGGCCTCAACTGTTATCTGTAGGCATCTCTAGTCACATATCCTCCTTGTTTCTAGGTGGGCCATCCTACATTAGTTCTAGCTTTTTGTGAAGCACTTCAGTCCTTGTGGTCCAGTAACACCTCTTCCTGCTTTTGTCCCTCAAGGCTGACAGTGGCATTGGCTCCCTGCTGCTGCGAATTTCTGGGTTTCTACTTTGTCTCTTATGGTATCTCAGCATCTCCATCATTGGAGGCCCCTGCATTCCTTTGTTGGAATTACTTGAAGTGGTTTCTATTTCCCTGATGAAGTCTTGATAGGTACACTGTTCATGGAATAAGCATGGTCTGGTGTTTTCAAGTATGCCATCTCAGTTAATCCTCACAATCTGTATATGCAAAGTACAAAGATGAGAAAAATTGAAGCCCAGACAGATTAAAGGACCTCTTCAGACCACATGGTTAAAGAATAACAGACATATGAGTTGAGACCAGGTCTTCATGTTTCCAGGACCACATACCTGAGAGTGGAATAGGTCTACAGAGGTGAGTTGAACCAGATTGTGGAGGTCTTGTGTGCCAGGGTTTATCATACATGAATAAAATATTGTGATTTTTTGTTTTTATCATATACTTTCTTAGAAACAATGTTTATAAAAAAAATAAAGATTATAATGTCAAACTACAGAAGCAGACCTAGATGAAGATTTTTTACTAATTACCTGGTCATTTGTGAAAAATATTTTATTGAATTCTTAATATTAAAGAATGGTGCTGAGAGGAAGATTTTGTTCTATTTGATTAAAATAATGGTTTTCATTCATTCCATTCACATACAATTGCATTCATCAATCTCACTGTTGTCTTGGTTGTTCATCTCAGTAATTCCAACAGATCATATTTAGGCTCCAGGATAAGTTATGTTATTTTCTAAATGATGAGACCTCTGTGAGTGAGTGTTTTTTTGTTTTTTGTTTTTGTTTTTGTTTTTGTTTTACTATAGCGGGAACATGCTTTCATTAGCACTTTCATTCAGAAGGATTCAGTGGATACAGGAGTAAGAAAGAACATCTCTTAAAAATCAAGGTAATTATAAGAAAGTGTGAAATGTCACTTAAAACATTTTATTACAAAATAACTCAAGAATAGTGAAAGAATAGAGAATCATATAATGACCATCTACATAAGCAACACTCAGCTAAATTAAATATAACCAGTTATCATATTTAATTCAGAATTTTTCATAAATAAAACATTAAACAATTGAATGAGATCTACACATATATTCATCCTCAATCCATATTCCTTGTTCTATTCCAGATATAAACACTCTCTTAAATTTAATGTTTATAATTTCCATGTATATTGTTATAATTTGCATCAGTAATCACTATATAGCATATTGCATGTTTAACACTTTAAATAGAATCATGTCAGATATATTGGTATGTATCTTCTTTTAAAAATCACATTATTTTATGGGCTATATTTATTTTGATAGATCATTCCTTTTTAATTGCTGTAGAGGATTCCATTTGTTCATGGGCCTTTAAGCCTTTTTATCATTTGTAAGCAGTATTTTGGTAAACTTAAATATGCATACATATCTGCATGAGCATATGTGCATGAGAGTCACTGGAGCATGTATTTAGTACTGGAAACTTCTGACCTAGAGTTAGTGTATCTTCAGAGCTGATTGATATTGCTGAAGGATTCCCAAAGTGGATATGCAACAATACCATGGAAGTCTTTCTTTGAGCGTTTTCTTTCCCCATCAGATCACCAATTTAGCATTTAGTTGCTTGGTGTTAGCAGACAAACATATTATCAATAGATGACATTGAAATGGTATTGCATTTATCTTTTAATTTTCTTTGCTCTGGACAACCAAAGATTTTTGAAATGTTTATTGCCCATTAGTTCATGGCCTTTAGTCTTTCTTTTCTATTAAAATGTTGTTTTAATACTTGAATTTCTAGATAATTTTCATATATTCTGGATAGTAGTACTTTTGTCAGGTATAAATTCTATTTCTCCCATCTATATCTTTTTTTAATACATTGATGTATTTTTATGGTACAGGATATTTTTATTTTACTGTAATTTTATCTTTTAATCTTATTTTATACATTTTGTCTGTAAGAAATTTTCCTATATTGCAAATTATTTCACTTTCACTCAAACATTTTAAAGTATTGCTTTCAATATGTATATCTTTTATATATATACATGTATACATAATTTATTTTCTGTATGGTGTAAAATAGAGATCCAGTGTTACATTTTAACATATAAATACAAAAATCACAAAATCATTTAATGAAAAATCTATTTTTCTCTAATGATTCAAGATGCCACCTAGTTCATAAACAAGATTTCATATAAGGTTGAGCTTATTTCTAGAATCTCTATTTTGTACTATTAAATAATTTGCCTACTACTATGCAAATTCTATACTATCATAACATAGGTTTGTATGACTTGTATTATATGTTGTTATTGGTACAGTAAGACTTCTTAACTGCACCTCTCTGTTTTATGAAAATTTTATAAGGTTGTCAATTTCTTTGAAGAAACTCATTGAATTTTTACTGATTTAGTGAAGTTAGAAGATTAATTTGAGGTGAGTAAGTGTCCTTATAATATTTAATATTCATAAGTGTAGGGTATAATTTTTTCATTTATTTAGAAATTTTTATATGTCTTTATGTAAAATTTTATAATCATTTTATTTAATAGTTGTGTACAATATTTTTCCATTTTTTATTCATTGGAGCTCATAGTTTTGCTTCTTAGCATTTTAAAAATGTATTTTTAGCTATTCTGTATGATCAGTATGTAGAAACGAAACTTACTTTCAGCAACAGCTAAATTTTATTTTTAATAGTTTCTGTGTGTAGATTCCCTCATTAGGTTCAACACAAAAATTTGTTATTTTTATTTTTTGTAAATGAAAAGTGGTTGAGTAAGAGCAAATTTCATATTGTTCATTTTCATATGTACAATTAAATAAAAAAAACAGCAGTTTTCTTTTTCTCACTCAATCTACATATTTCTTTCCACAAATCATTGAATACTTGCTTTAAAATTATTTTAAAGTGTAATTCTCTTGGAATTGCCCTTTTCATACACATTTTTTATATTGGCTTTTCTATACTTTTCAAGTATTATTCTCTTATGTAAAATCTGTGTTCAGCTACAGTTTGATTTTCTTTTATTCCTGTATTTCTCATCTGTAATTCTGATTTCATTAATCAAATGTGCTAGAAGTTTATCTTATTAGTTTTTTGAGGAACTTTTCTAATTTTCTATTATGGCATTTTTTTGTATTGAAGGAATTTCCACTCTTTATTATATTTCGTATGCAGTTTCTTTTAACTTTCTCAGTTTTCTAATGTCCATGCTTGAGTGTTCAGCCTTTAATTTTATTTCCTTTATCTTTTCTATTGCAATCATGTAGAGCAGAAAACTTTCTTACAAATATTACTTAAATTTAATTCTTCAAATTTTAATATGTAATATATCATCATTAAATACTAAGTATTTTCTGAATTATATTGTTTTTATGCAATTATTTAGTATATTTTAATAGTTATTTTGAAGTAATTTTGTTATTTTATTTGATTCCATGGATACATAAAAAAGTATTCATAGTAATATTTTAGTCACCTTAATTCTAAGTTGCATTAAGTCAGAGAACATGATCATCATATACAGTTTTTAATAAAGGCTAGTATATGATTCTGCAAGATCGCTCTTCTAGGGCTTTATTTTGAAATCTTTTTTGTTGTTTTTTTGTTATTATTTTTATTATAGCCTGTAAGAGTGCCATGAGTTTCCTACTTGGGGAGAAAGGTCTGTCTGTTGTTGCCTGTTCAAGTAAATAATTTCTACAGTATTTTCCCACAGGACATTTTTCTTGAATCTCAGTTGTGCATATTTCCAACTAAGAATAGCAGATCTAGAGTCTATGATAATCACAATATAGGTTTCATATTGAAGAGGTATCTCACTTTCTGTTTTTATTTAACTCCTAAACAGTATAATGATCAGTCAGTATTTCCACAGTACAAATTGAAATGCCAGTTGAAGCTTTGGACTTCACAGGGAGGGGAGTTTATGGAAGAATCGGTGTCACATTTTCTAAGACCTGCTAAGATGCTCTTTTATTACCTTTGAGTAGTAATTTCCTAAGTTCTGTTTAGGTTCAAGTTACCTTGTAAGAATTTAATGTATTTGTGGCATAATATATGCAATTAAGGGTAACTTTTGGCTCATTAAAGAATAAATGTATTTATTGGAAAGTTATTATCAGTACCTTGAAGTTTTGGAGATCTTTGAAATAAGGCACTATATGTAAAAGCAACCAACAAAAACTCTCTCCCCACCAAAAAAAAGAAAGACAGACAAAAAATGCAGCCAGGTCTCACCTGGCTGCACCTTATAAAATTTGCTCAAATTTTGATCCTGAGAGGCCAAGAAGATGAAACACAGTTTTGTTTTGTTTTGTTTTACCTATCTAGAGCTACATGTGGACAAAATAACGAACTCTATCTTCATTTAAAAAAAAAAACAAACCAACTCTTTCCTAAAGGGCAGGTGACTAGACTCTGTAAAACTGCTATTGGTACTGAAATGGAAGAGCTTTGCTCTAAAGCCAGTGCACTCTGACCCATGCACAGAGAGTATCATCTGGCCAGTGCTCAAATCAGGTGGCCCCGTTACTATGAAAAAAAGAGTAAGGAAGTCACCTATGGATACTTACAAAGAAAGGTAAAGAGCAAATGTATTTGCATATTTTAAGTGGTGTGTCCACACAGGGCCGAGTTTGTCCTCCCAGGGATACAATGTCTCTTCAAGCAATAAGGAATTCTAATTTGTATCAATTGCATCTTATGAAATAAATAGGATTCTATTTTTATCCTTCAAATCTTCCTATAGTAAAATTAGCGCTGAAAAGGCTGTTTTTCACCCTTCCCCCACTGCTGTCTTAGTTTTAAATGTATTTGCCAAAAGGGGAAAAATTATTTTTAATTGGAAAAAGAATGAATTTGGCATTTTGATATAACAAAATACAGCTTTAAATGAGCTGTGTATCTCATCAAGATTAATAAAGCCTTTCTAATACGCATGGCCCAATCAAAGTTCCTCTCTGGTCTAAATAATTTTAATTAAGCAATTCTACCTTCTGCAGCGGTCATTACCAGGAGATAATTGACTGAATCAGTAATGAAGCATTTGGTGGATGCTAAACAAACAGCAAGGTTAATTATCTGGCAGTGATGTCTGTTGTGGAGGTGCAGTGCTGGCCTTCCAAGTTTCCTAATCCCCTGCAGCACCTCTTAGTAAATTATAATAATCCTCATTCAAATATATTATACAACCACAGTTGCTATGCACCACGTAGGGTCAAATCAAGTGATTGAAAACCTCATTTAAATATAATAATAGTGAAATGTGCTTTTAAAATTAGCCTATTTCTTTGGGGCAGCATGTTTCCTTTCTCTTATTTAATTGTTCCTTCAATTTTAAATTTTGGAATAACTTTCCAAATTCTGCAGCTTGGTACCAGCAGAACTGACAGCAAAGGTATATTTTGCTTCAAGACACAGTCCAGAAGGTTTATATGATGCAATATATAATCCCATAGCTTATCTGATATTTTTATATTCACTCAGCAATTGTTTTGCCCCTTTTTTCTATCTTGCCAATAAATTATTTGTCCTCGGTTACCTGATGAATCAGATTGTTTTTAAGCAGCACACAGGTGCATTTTGCATTTAATTTCATTCACTTGACTTTATGCTTTAAAAAAGTGATTGTGTAAATGTTATTATTTAGTAAAAAAATGGTATTTGAAATTCATGTCAAAAGTTTCTTTATAAAAACAACTTCTTTATAAAAGTAAAAATTAAATAATAATAAAAATAATCTTGAGCTAAGGTGATTTGTTCTTTAAACGAAAGGAATGTAAAAAGTCTTTTTTTGTTACATTAAATCTGCTAAGATTCTGAGCATAATTTTCTAAACTGTTTTCCTAGGTCATTGGATATCTATGGTTTTAAATTTTCTAAACTCTGTAGAATTTTGGACATTATAATTGGATCCCTGTTATCTAAATATTATAAACAGAAGATAACTAAATTTTTATTAAGAGGCATTCAGCAAGTAATATAGTCTTCTTTCTTTTCCTCTTTTTTCTGAAAGTAAAAGTCAACCTAATACATGTACCTTGTAGAAATATTGAACAACTTAAAAAGTAATTGACTAGAAATGTATTCATATGGAATATGTTTGAAATATTATTTTACTTTAAGCATCTATTCTTGTGAGGATAAAAAAGTTTAATGCACAGCACCCAACACATGGTAAGTGACCATATGTGCTGATTATTTACCAATGTTGCTATTATTATTTCTACTTATTATGCAAGAGGCAGAGTACAATATGAAGACTGCAAAGGAGCTTAGACATTTAAATTCCATGTTTTGGGGAGGAAGAAATTTTCTTGTATCCTTCTAGGTTCTTCTGGCTGGTATAAGAATTAAATTAACATGAGACAGATTAACAGGAGAAAAGCAACCATGTATCCATGGGGAAGACCCAGGAAAACTGAGTATAAATACCATCCTCAGTTAAAGACAAAAGATGTTGGGGGTAGTGGTTCAGTTAGATCCAGTTGGTTTTGATAAAATTTCCAGTGAGCTAATTTCTTAGTGATCTGAAAGCCAAAGGAAATAATTGTGTTCATAAAAATAAAACTGATGCATATGACTGTGGACTTTGTTGGAATTCCTTTGGTAGCCAGACCGACACGATATTGATTTTTTTTTTTTCCTAGTAGGAGTTAAAGAACAACATGACACTTCCAAACAAAAATCCAAACTCTACTACAGAGACGGTACTGCTAGTTTTCTGAAGTAGAGATGAAGAAAAATCTTTTTAATTGCAATGAAGAGAATACCCATAAAACTAAAGAGAAGTTTGTGGGGTTTTTTTCCTTTTGAACATGCTTTCTTTCCTAGGAAAAAATGATTTTCTATGACTTTTTTTCTGCCACTAGCCCATCTTAACCAATATAACTAAATAAAAAATCTGATGTAGCAAACAACAACAAACATCTTCTAAGATATCTTGGATGTTTCCCAGTTATAATGGGAAGCAAAATAGAGCAGAAATAAAAAAATAGTCATGGGCTAAATTTGAAAAGTATAAATTGTATTTTATTAGATTTATTTCAAGTTTTAAGATAAAATATTTCTCAAACTTTCATTTTAACTTTTTCTTTAATACATCTTATAGAATTTTGTTCCCTCCTTTTTTAATCTATGCATAGCATCATTAATGGTATTCTATGCATGGAGTTTTAGTTGCAGGGTCTTAGCAAATGTCTGCCTCATGTGATAGTTGGTAGTGATAGGTCATTTACCTTAACCAAGTTCATTCACACAGATTTCTTTCTCAGGAACAGAGTCAATCTCAATTTAATAAGCTTTAAGAAATACATACTTTTACAAGGTAATCTAATCATTTTATGTGCAAAATTTACAAAAAAATATTTTGGCCAAACTGATGGCACACAGCAATACATTTTAGAAGATCTAGTGTTAACTTATAAATTATTTGAAATTTATTTTCTGTTATTTAAAATAATTTAAGGTTTTGTATTTTCTGTTTTGATTTTTCATCCAAGTACGTAATGCCATCATAAATTCAATTCATGTTTTATTTCTCAAAAAATTATTCCACATAAAAGTCATATCAGATTACCTATACTCCCCATCTTTCATGTGATTAATGGAATTATGACATAAATTAGGTTGGAATTATTACAATTCTGAAAAAGTTAGAGATGGACTTGACCATCTACATCCATACATTTCTATGTACATCAACATAGAATTTGGGAACAAGATATTTTGCAAATATTTTGAACACCCATATAGTTGAAGTTCCTCAAATCTATTCACATAGAAAACTAAGCAGAATTAATCCACTGATAAATCAAATTTATTTTAATAATTTAAAATGCCTAGAATTAAAAAAAAATCAAAATAGAAAGGGATATAGGAACTTTAGTCACACAAATCAAACTAACAAAATTTGAAGTGCAGACAATCACATTTTACACTACAAAACCATGGAGAACACAAGTTTGCATGGTATCCTATCTGACTAGGTCCCCAACTCCATCATGGGTCTTATATGGCAATGGCAATCCCTCTCAGGGATTCTTGCCCTGGAGAGTGGTGAGTGAGTCAAGCCAAAAAGAAGAAAAGCTTTAATTTCCCATGAATAGCACTAAAACAGGAACAAGAGAAAATGGAGACTGCAGGACATAAAAAGACTTCAATTTCCTTATCTAGATGGGCTTATTCTAGATACCTGACTTTGGCCAGATTTATTTCCCCTTAAGGTCACGTACTCTATTTAGAAGTCCTCATTTTTGTGAGACATTTTATCTGCTTAAGACATTGTTTGGCTAAAGAAAATGTGTCTCTACAAAAAAAAGAGTGAATTAAAGCGTTGACACCCACATAATATTTTTGATGCAGATAAACAGTTAAAAAGAAAAGATGATACAAATTTTGAAAATCTGCCTATTTTTGAAAAGAGAATTATTGTGTCAAACTACGCACATTTATGGAAATGATGGGACAACGGGTTGAAGTTCTATATCTGCCTTTGCTACATAAATGCACATTTTTGCCTGTGGTCCCCAAATCAGAATTTTCAAATATGCTCAAAATAGAACTAACTCATCCATATGAATCCCCCACCACAGGCAAACACACACAAAGACACTCACACACATGCTCTCTCTCACACACACACACAAACATACACTACAAAAGCATTGTTTCCAAATGGCCCTGCTTTCCCAGTGCTTCAGGATACGTATCTGCTGGAAAAATATCACTGGTTTTAATCCTAAGAAAATGACAAATCTCCATCAACCCAGCCAAAAGCAAGTATACTTACTAACTTTACCGATGTTTGTAATTTATTTCTAACAAGAATTAACATATATTTTCCTTTCATTCTAAAGATGGAAGCAAAGAGAATTATCTTCAAAGGTCACCAAATGCATTATTGCATTAAAATAGACATATTACCTTTCTAGATATTCTTTCAGTCTTTCAGCCATCTTACTGATATTTGGCATCTCTTTTAGATGTAATTCCAGGAGAGAAACCTAATCAGTTCTCGGGTCTGATTCCAAAGTCTCACATGAGGTATGTACCTTGCAGAGTTATTTGAAAGCTTTCTTCTCTGATCTTCCTGAGTTCAATAAAAGAGATAAATATTTCTCAGTAGAAATTATTTTTCTGTAACATATAACAAACATAAAGTAAAAAAAAATTCAAAAACAAATTCAGCCTTATACTATTTTTTAAGAAAAGGAATTTATCTTTTTTTTTGGATTGCTTGTCATAACTGCAAGAAAATTTTAATATTTATTATTTCTCAGCTGGGTAAAAAAAATCGCTTTATTTTCTCTTACCCTACATTATTTGTAATACATGAACTATTATGAATTATGCAGTTATAAATGTATAAAATGAAGAATTCATCGTTTCTAAATTAAATTACAGTGTGCAGATTACATTGATTATCTATAGTTTTCATAACGCTTTGTCTCTGTGCTGGCTAATCATGATCTAGCTGGCATTAGAGATAGTCCAAGTCATTGCAACCAATACAATTTTGGAAAACACATTGTAAACTATATCATTTTAATTCAAAAGCATGTTTGTTTTACATTTTTTATTTGAACATCTCAATTTTTCAGTTTATTCCTAAATATAACTTTCATACCTACTATGTGCAAGTAGCTGGCAATACAGACATTACTGAAACACTTTCAAATACCTTATCATACAGTGGGGAAAGTAAGACCAATGCTGTAGAAAGACATGAGAAGTTTAAACCAGAGTATGCCTAGGGGTGTGATGGTTGTACAGAATTGTAGTTAACCCAGCGTGGCAAGTAGTGGGTGAGGAGAAGGGAGGCACACTCTTCGCACTGAAGAAGTTTACATCTGACCAAAGTTAGCGAAAGCAGGTGATCTATCAGTTAGGAGGATTGTTATAATGAGTATTTCAGCCAACTTACACTACATGAGCAATCACACAAAGGTATGAAATAAAGGAGCGAAATAACATATTCTGGGAACTGCATGTAGGCTGAGATAGAGAGAGTAAGGAATTTTAAGGGGTTGGAAATGGAGAAACATAAAGGGGAAGATTATTAAAAATTCTATGTGACTCTAAGGAGTCTGGACTTCATAAAGGATACCACATTTTCCTTTTATTCTATCAGCCTGAGAGATGTAGCTGCTTACTGCTGTTGCTTATCTCTGGGTTGTCTCACTGTTTGTTTCTTTGATTTATTTGGGGGGGTTTTCAGCACTTCCCACACTAACTTATGTAGCTTTCTATTTTGAAATCCTTCCATCAGGTCACTGCTGTGGGCTCTGTTTTACTGACACAGTCCTGATCAATATAGACTATTAATAAAAGCATCAATACGAATATTCTTGCACATGCTTCCTGATGCACATATGAAAGTATTTTCTGAAGCTGCATATCCATTACAGTACACACTGGCCACATATGGCTATTAAGTACTTGAAATAGGTTTTTTTTCAATCTGGACATGCTCTATGTAGAAAACACAGCTGATTTTGAAAATAGTACCAAAAAAAAAAGAATGTAAAATATCTTACACTTTTATATTGATTATATGTCAAAATAATATTGTAGATATATTGTTATATAAAATGTATTATTAAAGTGTGTATCGCCTGTTATTTTTTATTTTTAATGTGGTTACTAAAAATTTAAAATGTACATGTGGGTTTACATTATATTCCTATTCCACAGAGTTGCTCTAAGGTACATGATTGAGGGGGGAATGGTTAAGTCATGGATGTACATTATCTTCATCTTTACTAGAAAACTTTAAATGCTTTTCCAAAGTGGTTGTAATAATGTATAGTCTCATCAGTAGTGCATAAGAGTTACAGTTTGCTCCACATCCTTTCTCATAGTTTCTATTTTACACTTCAGTTTTTATTAAACCGATGAATAATATATATAATGATAGCTCAGTGCATTTCTCTGGTCACTAGTAACTTGTGTACATTTTCATATTTTAGTCTATGTACTGTTTTGCATAGCATCTTCTACTAAGCCTACATTTCTACAAATATTTAAGAGTGAATATTTATATATCATAGATTAAAGATTCTCTGTATGCTTCTAATTTTTATAAAATGCAGTCACATTTTAGTATAAATACTTAGTGAATCTCCACCAAAATTAAACACAAATATTCAAGCAGAATAAAAAGAGGAACATCAAATGTTGCAGTCAGATTTATAGTTTTAGATTTATATTGGGTCAGAGCATGTACTTCAGACTAGACAAATGTATTTGAAACAGGTCTGATGATTTTACTTTATAAAGAAAAATGTTAACCCCTTTATTGATACAGACATAAAGAAGAATTCCTGTCCACTGCCAAAGCTTTAAAACACATCCTACACAGCCAGGGTCCTATTTCACCTGTCTCGGGGCTTTAGGGACAGGGAGCAGGTGTTTGTTGGAGAGCTGGTTTTATAGCAGATCTTTGTTTCAAGGTGCTGAATCTCTTATGACAAAAGCAAAGCAATTTGGGTATATTTACAATTGAAAGAAGTGCTTACAATTTAAAGCTGTCAGCAAATTTTCCTTCACACTCATCATAAATTCAATTTATTGAAATTCATCTTGTGATTGCTTTCAGGGCTTTATAATCTCAAATTGAACAGAGCACTCAAACCAGTGGCACTGTCCATAAAGGAGAGGCAAATCCAGTCACAAATCATTTGCTCATAAACTTACATTCAGCCAGCTGCTGCATATGAAGCTCCCTTTCTTGGCAGAAGATACATAGATGTAGTTTTTCCTCTTTGTGCAGGCTGGTTGGTAAGCATATAAAAGACTGGGAAAGACAGTCATCATAGAATTCTGAGAAAAACAAAGTTGATCTAATGTGCTTAATTGAAACGCTGCTGGATGAGATAAACTGGATAGAGTGAAAAGCATGTTTGTGCACGTGAGCCGTGAAAAGAGTAAGTAAATATAAATGTTAAAAGAAATATCATTTTTCAGTTTCCATCTATGCCAGTTTGAACATTAAGTATTAAAACATTCAGACTTTGTCATGCACATTATTAATTTTTACTCACAACAGTATGGGTTGTAGTAGGCACAAAGTAACAAGACAAATGAAGTGATAAATTCTAGGTTCTTAGCTTAAACATAAGAAAAATGCTTCAAAAGTAAGGTCATGTGCTTAAAATATTAGAGTTTCAATATTGTCTGTAAATCATTCAGCACTGTTTTATGAGATGTAAATTTAGCAGTTAAAATAAGCATCCAGACTAAACTTAACAGTCAATATCTCTATAAGAAATATACTTATGTTTGTTTTTTAGAACCTTTAAAGAAAAAAATTATATGACAATAATTAAGATATCCATAACTGAAATATTTACATAACTTATACAATGTAATCCCTTCTTTCATCCACTTATCACTTATTCTCTTACTCTCTTCCTTGAGCTTGAGAAGCCCTTTCCGCACATAACAGTGTATACTTGCCACTATTATAGCTTACTTGTCTCAAAGTTGTGTCTTCCACCAGACTCTGGGCTCCCTAGGGAAGAGATTGCGTCCAATTCTCAGTTGCAATTAGAAGCTCAAAAATTAAAATGATGAAATAAATAAGTAAGTAAATAAACTTGCAGTTATAAGGTAAATAATTTCTGTGGATCTAATGAACAGCATGAGTAACTAGTTAATGATACCGTATAGTTGAAATTTGCTAATATGGAGATCATAAATGTTCTCACCATAAAAACATGTGAATATGAAATATATATATAATTAAATAATAGATGTGTAAACTATACTGTGGTAATAATTTTACATTATATACATATATCAAAGCCTCATATACACCATACATTTATACAATTTATTTATTTATCAATTAAGGTGGAAAAATAAAATATATATGTACATAATACATATAATCAAATATCATGTTGAAATTCGTATAGCCAGTGATCTGTTGCTTTAGGTTCAATTTTAAATCTCTATGTGTTCTTTTATTTTATGGATATATTTTGCATAGAGCCTTTACTCCTACCATAGCATGAACAAAGACACTTTTCACAGGACTTAATCTGGTTACCAGGTCTAGAGGCACAATATTGTGTGTTACAAAACTCTGGCTTTCAAAAGAATGAGAAATTTGAAAGAAATTGAATGATATTCTGTAGGACAGAACATCTGAAGAAATACAAAATGCAAAAATAAGTCAGAAATGAAGTGATAATACTTCTCTTAGATGTGGTTGGAAGGAAACAATGATGCTGATTAGTTCAGTCAGTGGAGATTTGCAATAATGCATCACACACAAAACTATGACGAGGATACAGATTCTGACCATAGGTTTCTTAGTCTCTATAAAATGTACCATGAAGACAGCCTGGTGTCCACTGGCATAAGTAGTGACTCAGAGTTCACATGTGTTCAGCTAGAATATGCAACATTTCTTTCTTTTCATTTTCCCAAGGGACAGCTACTAAAGGATGGAGGAAGCTTCAGATAAATTGATTGTAGGAGGGTATTATAAGAGGAAAAAATCTACATTAAACCACTGAAAAGAATTAAAGTTATGATTTAGATTTCATTTAAATGATAGCTTCTGCTATTTTGTCTTTGAATTAATTTGTACACACTTCCTTAGACATAGTCTAGACTCTTCTAAAATATCTAATAAATGAGAAATTTTCACACTGCCTCCCCCTCCCCATATCTCATTTGTATGACAAATTTATGTGGTAGCTTAGGAAATTATTTTTCCATACCACTGGAACTTGTTTGGAGATTAAAATGTGCACTGCAATAAATCAGGTAATTGCCTGATGAATTATTATTAATCTCCCATGCTCTGTATAATATCATCGTCTTTCTAAGTGTTAAATATCTGATTGTGCTTATCTTCGAAAGTGAGCAAATTAGGTGACAACTAGGGAGTTAATTCAGGCTTTAGAGTTGTTCTATTCAATCCTGAAAATATTCCAAAAGATCTCATCCACAGTTGCCAACTTCATGAATTAAATAAATAGGGATGAATAAGTAGAAATACTCACATGGCACATATTTGGTTAAGAAGAGGAGTAAAAGTAATGATTGTTTCATAAAGGAAAACATATCATTCTGATTCTTAAGTTGGAATCAGGAAAAAGAAAAAAAGGAATAGGCCACAAAGGAAAAATTACTCCTCTGTTTGTCAGAGCCATTTTATATAAGTTCAGCCATGGTAATGAAAACCTTTTACACAATCCAGCCTAATTTAATGAATAATTTTCCCTGGGATATGTATGTTTTATCAAAGTACTTTGTAACATTTAAAAATTGTAATAAAGTTTTTTAAAAGAATATAATTAGATTTACAGAAGTTATAAAGACAGTACAGAGAAGTTCTCTTACCCCACAGTTTCTGCCCCATTATCAACATCTTACATTCATATGGCATTTTTGTCAAAATAATTGACGCGATATTGCTCTATTATTAAGTAAACACTATACTTTCTTCAGATTTCATTGATTTTTCCCGAGGCCCTTTTCTTTTCCGGGATCTAGGATGCCATATTTCATTTGCCATCTTGTTTCCTGAGGCAATTTCCCAGACTTCTCATGTTTTTGATGACCTTAACAGTTTTGAGGAGTAGTGATCAGTTATTTTGTGGAATGTCCCTCAATTGGGAGTTGTTTGATATTTTTTCCATGATTAGACTGAATTTGTGAGTTTGGGGAGATAAGTCATAAATGTGAAATGCCATTTTCTTCACTTCATATCAAGGGCGTATAGTATCAATCTGACATCACTGTTTATGTTAATCACTGGCTTAGGTAGCCTTTGTCAGATTTCTCCGCTCTAAACATACTATTTCTTCCTCCCACCCCTTCAATACTATACTCTTTATAGGAAAATAACTCTATGTAGCCCATATTTTAGGGGTGGAGAATTGTGTTCTAATTCCTTGAAGGAGAATATCTATGTATGTTATTTGACATCTTACTGCATAAAATATATGTCTAGTCTGTACCATTTATTATTTATTTATTCAATCATATATTCTAGCAATATAAACTGATAGATATTTATTTTATACTTGGAGTTATAATATAATACATTTTTGTTATTCAAATTGTTCTAGCTTTGGCCATTGAGAGCTTTCTCAGTTGGCTTTTATCTTCTTTTGACATAGCCCTCATTACTGTGATTGGTTGGTTGATTTGCTTTTTATATATATATTTTTTAACTTTCTGGTATAATAAGATTCTCCAGGCTTATCTTCTGTATTCCCTGCCCAAGTCCTACAATCAGCTATTTCTCCAAGAAGAATTTGTTACTTATCTTAGAAAATGGTATTAGAACCAAAAATTGGACATTAAGTGGGCTTATTGCTCCTGGGTGTCATTGCTTCTAGGCTTTCTCAGCTCAGAAGGAGGAAAAATATGTGTGTACACCAATCATGTGTATACACATATGTATACCTATATGTATATATATTTATATATCTACTTACCTATTCTAACAATGAGGAAACTAACTCCCTCCTTCTACCATTCATTTATTTAATTTTTTAGTGTCACTATAAATATATAGATGTTTTAAAATTGTTAACCTCTACCCCAGTGGGAACCAACTTTATCAACTTAAGTGAAGTTCTTATATGTACTTACAGTTGCCTTTAATCTCACAGGCTTCATTTATTCCCAGAGTTACTTAGGCTGGCATCTTTTTTTAACCAATTATTTAGTGAGGTTAGATTCTTTTCTTATAGTTGACTTTTTTCCTAAAATATTTTTTAAAATTTTCCTACATTAAGCCACATTCTTATTGCTGTAATGTTCTATGAGTTTTGACAAATGTGCAGTGTTGGCTATCTACCACTGCAGTATCATACAGAATAGTTTCACTGACCTAAAAAGTCTCCTGTGCTTCACCTTTTCAATTGACCTTCTCTCCAAACATCTGGTTATAACTCAACTGTGCAATATATCCAAAATGTTGCTTTTTCTAACTTATATAAATTGAATGAAATAGTAGGTGGTCTTTTTTGACTAGACACTTTCACTTGTCAAGTAATTTAGCCATATTTTTTAGTAGTTTGATATCTCTTTTCTTTGTTTTTTTTTTTTTAATTACTGAAGTGTATCATTGTGTGAGTATACCACAGTTTGTTTATCTATTCACTCATTGAAGGATATCTTGGTTATTCTCAGTTTGAGGTGATTATGAATAAAGTTGCTATAAACATTCATGTGTAGATTTTTGGGTGGACATACATTTTCAAGTGAGTTTTGTAAAACCTAGAAGAACAATTAATGGATAGTAGGGTAAGACTATTATTAGCTTTGTAAGACACCACCAAAATGATTCCCAAAGTGTCGGTGTCATTTTGCATTCTCACCAGCAATGATTTTGTGATTCAGTTGTTTCACATTATTGTCAAACATTGGATTGTCAAGTTTTTGTTTTGTTTTGATTTTTAGCAATTCTAAATAGTTATATAGTGGCATCTTACAATATGTATTTTCAACTAATTTAACTCCACTTCCAAGGAAGTACACATGTGTACAAATACTTACATACTACTTTATGGGTAAAGCAGTTACCTTATAATTGAGTATTCCCAATTTCTCACTTTAATCTCTTATGACATTATTATCATTCATTTCAATTATCCATATGCTATAATCACCTAATACATTGTTATTATTTTAAACAAATAACTATTGGAATTAAGAAATTCTTTTAAAACCTGTATAATAATTTTTTTATTTATTTATTCTTTATTACTCTTCTTTATGTAGATTGAAATTTCTAACCTGTATTATTTTTTTTTTTCCTCTCCAGAGAACTTCTTTTAACATTTCTTTTAGGTCAGCCCATTAGTGATAAATTTCCTCACTTTCTCTGGGAATGTCTTTATTTCTCCTTCATTTTGAAGGATAATTTTGCTGGACATAGAATTCTAAGTTGGTAAGATTTCTCTTTTAGAACTTAAAATATTTCAATCCATTCTCCTTATGCAGTCTTTATGAGAAGTTCACTGTAATTTTTATCCTTATTCTCCCATAAGTAAGTCACTATATTTCTCCATTTTTTTCCCCAAGATCTGTCATTGTCTTTGATTTGAATGCAGTTTGACTGTGATAAGCTTAGATGTGCTTTTTTATACTTATCCTCCTTGGTGTTCTCTGAGATTCCTAGATCTGTTTTCATGTCTGTCATTAATTTTTAACATCATTTATTATTATTGCTTCTAATACTTTCTCTAGTCCATTCTCTCTTACTCAATTTTGCAAATTATATATGTTACACTATTTAAAATTATACCACAGTTCTTTGAAACTATGTTCATTTTTTATTCTTTTTTTTTCTACTCAACATTTTTATTAGGGACTTGGATGAAAGGGTATGTTTGCATTTTATTTTTACTTTTTTATTTTTATGCAATTTTAATAATTACACTCCACATATAGTTATTACAAAATAGTGGCTATATTCCTCATGTTGTACAATACATCATTGTAGCCTATCTTAACACCCAGTAATTTGTGCCTCCCACTCCCCCTCCCCTATATTGTTTCCCCCCTTCACTGGTAACAACTAGATTGTTTTCTATACCTATGTCTGCTTCTTTTTTGTTATATTCACTAGTTCGTTGTATTTTTTTAGGTTCCACATATAAGTGATATCACACAGTATTTGTCTTTCTTTCTTTGGCTTATTTCACTTAGCATAATGCCCTCCAGGTCCATCTATGTTACTGCAAATGGCAAAATTCCATTCCTTTTATGGCTTGAGTAGTATTCCATTGTGTGTGTCCATGTGTTTGCATATATGCCACATTTTTTTTATCCATTTGTCTTTTGATGGACACTTAGGTTGCTTCTATATCTTGGCAATTGTAAATAAAGCAGAAATATTCAAAAGCTATGAAAACACATTTATTTAAGAAATTAAAAATTATTCAAGGTTGGGAAATATATAAATATAATCCATGGGTAGTAATGTCAAAGAAAAAAATGAATCATCTCAATAGTTCCTGAAAAAGTATTTGATAAAATTTAGAATTTTTTAAACTAACAACAAAAGCTTGTGAACATTAATAATACCAATTAAAAAGAATAAAATTGTTAGTCAACCTTTTTCGTAATAGTAAACATCTTAAAACGTTTCAATTACTATCAGAAACAAAATAAATTTTCCATTATGACTACTGACATTGACATTATTTGACAATTCTAATAAATAAGACATTAAATGCAAACATGGATATTACAATATTACTTCTAAAAGAGAAAAACATCATTCCTTGAAAATGTTACAAATGCTAACGTGTTACTACTAGATGTATTACGAAAATTTAGTAAGGTATTTAGAAATACATAGAAAATATTTTTCTACCCTGTAAGAGAAAACTTAGGTCTCTGAAAATGTAACATGGAAACAGATGCCATTTCAAATAGCAATAAATTGTCTAGAAATTAGTTTAACAAGTACAAAAACTTTATAAATGTTATAAAATGTATGGCATAAATGAAGTATGGAATAAATAGATAAGAACATTATTTAATTGGAAGACTCACTACCTAATGGATGTCAGTTGCCCCAAAATTTTCAATACATAAAATGCAGTTTTACTTAAAATTCCATTATGATTATTTTGCAGCCAGGAAAAAAAATTCTAAAATTAATCAGGATGAATAAATGTGTAAAAATAACCATGAAATTGAATAAAACCAATTAGAATTTGGGGGACAGAATTTTTCTTCTCAATAATTATAACAATGTGATGCTGGCACAGAAAAAGATAGACATAGCAATTAAACATAATTGAAAAGTAGTTATCAAGTTGCTATTTTGAAGATTAAGACATGAAGTTTTCAGTTGCTTTGGAAGTCCAGCTAAAACAGAGCTGTCATTGTACCTGCATTTAGAGCATCCGAAAACAAGGTTCCAACCCACCTGTGAAGAGATAAGTACAGGGAAGGATGCCATTTAACAGGATGCAGAAAAACTAAGTAAGACAGTAAGATAGAATAATTTACAAAATAGATTCCCACAGTCATTTTGTCAAAGAAATTGAAAGAAATGAAAGAAAAGGGCAGTAAAAATATAGGAATTCCAGACAGGTAGAACCAGGATATGACACCATGTGCGATATTTTGCACACTTGGATGTAAAGTCATGGAATAGGTTTCAGAACTTGAGGTGAAGACTGTGAAAGAGAGTAAACTCTTTAATGAATGGAGAAAGATACTCATGGATTAAATAGATGATAGTAATGAAGCTGGATGAGGAGGTGTTTTGGATAATCAGAAATGGAGAATCAGTTTTAAGTTGGAGAAATAGCAATCACAGGCACCGAGGACAAGCAAGAAGTTACTTATCCTCGCTTTTTCATTGTCATTTACATTTTTCTTCTCCTTCCCGTTTACTTTTTTTCTCTCTACTTTGCTGCTTCTCCTTTTGTTGACTTTTAAAAAAATAATGAGTCTGTTTACACTAAGTTATTGATAGACCTTTTATAGTTGAGTATGAAATATAACTTGCCCTGCCTCAGAGAGCACCAATTAACTCAGTTGGGCCTCAAATTCTTATCTTATAATTTTTCAGTATGACTTATAAAGACTAAAATGTTTATTAGCCCAATTAGATATAAACTAAAGAAAATACTACAACTAATATGATATATAACTAAAGAAAGCAAACTTCTCATTATCCAAATTTAATGATATGATATTATACACCCTAACATACATATTGACATCAGTAATGCAAAATATGAAGTTATAAATACGGCTTACGTTCATGAAAGTGGGTAGGTTTGTATGTGAACGTGTTGCACATTTTTACAGGTTTGCATGTAGAAACATTCAGGTGACAGGCTCCATCTGCACTAAATAGATCCCATTGGACAGCAAATAAAGCATAAGAATTCATGTTCAAATATCTATTCTCTCTCTCATGGCCAGTAAAAATACATCCAATGGAGTTTCTTGTTTTTCTCATGCCAGTCATGAGGAAAAGAGACATTTTATTCAATTTAGATAGTATTCAACATGTAGTTTCTAAACATGAAACTTTTGAGAGAGGTTGGCTTGAAAAGCAATTGCTCTGGTGAAGTATGACTTATTTAACGTTCCAGTTTTGGGATGTTCCAACAACAAAACTTGTTGATGGCGGTTTGGTGATATATTTTCTTGTTGCATTTTTCCATTTGGGATAGATGGAGGTGTTAGATAACAAGGTTTTCTCTGTGCTGAGAAAATTTCACGGATTGTTCTTAGAAAGCAGTAACTTATTCTAAGGAGAAATTCTTGAAGATATAGGAAATAAATATTGTAAAAAAAAAGCTTAAAAAATTGAAATAATTTGAGCTTTTACTTGGGTTTTTCAGTTATCTTATTTTACAATACACTGAGTAATTAACTGATTTATACTTCAAAGTCAGCTTGTTAAGTTCTGATAATTTATAACCACAGATAAAATTCATTCAGTGTAAAAATCATAAACTAAATCTTAGCTTCTAAATAATAGAATTTATAAAGATTTTACCAAAAGTGAGCTTTATCCTATTATGGTTTTTTTTTTTAATTTAATACTTTAGCATACAACTTTGGGAGTGCTGACAGGTGAAATATTTCACAGTTAAATATATACAAAGTGAACAATTAAAAGGGTTCACAAGTATAATTGATACAAACTTAATAAGGTTAACTGAGATGAAATATGGAAAATAAATAGAAACATAGTGACTTTGAATTCTATTTTGTCAAAGATTATTTATAGTAGTTGTTTGTTTATTTGACCATCAGTTTATTAAACATTAGGTTTTTAATAAAAATTTGTCAGGTAACATGAGCCAAGATCAGAGTTGGGAATTAGATAAAAACTCACTGAAATTCTGTATACTGTTTGGGAAGGTGTTGAGGCTTGCATGTATTTTTAAAGGAAATTACTGGTTATGGGTAGGGAAGGAGTATTTTCATCAAATCAAAATGAAAGGGAATATTACATGGTTCATTTTTATGTTGCAACATGCCAGCCCCAAGTGCTATATACAGCTCACAGTGCACAGACTGCGAGGGTACCATAAAAGCATGCTCTTGTATTGTCATATGAACTTGTATTATAAATGTTTCTACTGTGAAATTAAAGGCAAAGAAGATGCCATGAAGAGGGATAATAAAAGCGCTTGAGGTTTTTGAAAAGTATCATAATTTAAGCACACAGGCTCCAGTGTCAAACCACCTGCATCAAATTCCTCTCTATTACCTACTAGATATGTGACCCAATTACTTAACTCCTCATGTGTAAGATGGAGATTTTAAGATGGCCTACTACATACAGTTCTAAGAGTAATAAACAAAATAACGTTGTGAAAAACTTGGCACAAAATAATTGCTCAATGATTTTTACACATTATTAGGTAAAAGTGAGAAATTCACATCTGCACACATGCTTCACTTGTGGTTATTTTCTTCCACAAAGCCCCCTTCAAAGACATTGACTTTTACTGACTTCTTCATGTGCCCAGATTATATTGACGTGTTTTTAGAAACTAAATCCCAGTGACTCTAACATTTAAATGAAGTTAATTGAAGGGGAGTAAAATGTTTTTATAATGCATAATGACCAATGGTCTCTGTATTATTCCAAAAGAAAGAGGAATTCTGATAAAAATATTACTTCAAAAAGATAATTTCAGATCTGAAATTGATAAAGGAGTTTATTTAGGGAGAAAGATTTTCATGATATTATGTACCCTACCCCCTCCTCAACTTGGCAAGCTTTAGATTTACAGTATCTTTTAAGGCAGTTTATATTATTATTCCAGCCTTTGAATTCCTTTCTCACTCTTCCCTTCTACATTTCTTGTGAAATGGACAATATGCCTCTTCCTGGTATTGTTATGTACATGTGTAAAGGATCTCCCTGTTAGTCTGTGAGATCCTTGAGAAGAATTTTTGTGTACTGTATGGGACTGAACTCAGTTCCTCCTATGTAAATGAAAGGTTTATGAGAGTTCAGTGGATGAATATACTTCCAAAACATTTGCAGTCTGAATTACATATGTCTGAACTACATAGGGCAGCTCTCGTTTGTACATTGATTTGCCTCGTTTTCTAACAATTGTGTTTGTGCAGAACTTGCCCCAGTTGTCTGTTTTGTATGTTCCAGTCATCTATCATAACAGCTCTTGGACTAGGTGTTCAATCAATATGAAGTAAATGTTGATTTTTTTAGGAAATCATGTTAATAATTTCCAGCAAGTAATCAGCAGTCATATGAAGTTTTCTTCCCTTCATCATTTCCAATAAAAAATCAAATTGTTTTCCTCCAAAATTTCCTTCATGTAAAAAGTAGAGTTTAAAGAATGTTTACTTTTGTTATAATTCTACACAAGCAGATTTATTAAAAGTTAAATTGACCTGCCTTACTTGTACTTAATTATTAAAAATAGATTTGATTTTTGGTCTAATGCATTTCTGATATGAATTCAGGCCATTGTTTCAGCTAATGTTCACTTTGAACTTCAAATTCAAGAAAGATAACTGAATATTTGACCTTGTGCTAAGAAAAGAAACCAGGATCATAGAGCAAAAAATGATCTGCATATAGTATTCACCCTCTACTGCATCCCACACCATTTGTTATGTTTCTCTTTCTTTGGATGTGCCTATATAACATCAGAAGAGATAGCCAGAAATTAAAAGTTCAGTCTAAATCGCCTTGCAGTTTAGTTGAAAGGTTTAAGATTTGTTTTTAAATTGGCCTTCTCTAGAACCTCTTTCAAGATGTATAATTACATATTTCAAACAATTTTTGTTTTTATTTTTTTAAGTGAATTTGTCTAAAGCAATTGTTCTCATAGGCAAACCGTCAATAATATGTTTACTTTTGATGTGAGAAAATTAATTTTCTAAGTCATCTCAGACTTGCTATGAGAAATCATATATTCTGTTTTAATTATTCACAGTGGCCCTGTACTAGTATGACATTCCTTTCCTTAAAGTACAGTATAATAGGTGATGCATTAGTATTGAATCAATTTTCCAGTCAAATGATTATGCTTAGAAGAGGACTAATAGAAGTCTCATAATAATAATACAGACAGTTCATAGTAAAGAAGGGCCTATTAGTCTGTAGCATTGCGGCTTTGATATATTTAACTACTAACCTTCAAATTAATTTGTAGTTCTGCTTATATTAATGTATTCTAAATCAGGCTAGATTCATGTTTCTTAAAATGTATTACGATGTAATACAAAACAATGTAATAATCAACATTGTATTTTCAGCTGCATTCGTATAGAATGAGCTTAAAACCATAATTAATATTCATGAAATAAACAAGCTCTCATAAAATTATAAATATATGGCATTAGGGTATTTCTACAAAATATATCTGCTTTCATTGAAAGTTCATAGTCATAAATACTAACAACTTTGAGAAAATATGTATATATGTATAGATGTATATTATATATTAAGCAAAATTAAGGGAATAATTTTGTTTTTCCGTGACTGTTTACATCACTTTATCCTTGGTTTTGTTTCTCTGTGAAACCAAGAATTATTTTATGCAATAGCATCAGTGTATTTTTTGAGTTTAAAGTATATTTAGCAAAGGTTAATTCCATTCCTGTAGTGTGCAAAACAACAGGCTAGAGCTGCAAAGACACATAAATGTATAAGACACAGTATCTGCCACTTCTAAATCTCACATCTAGTGGGGAAGAAGGCATTTATTTCCATAATGTGGGGAATGAACTCTGTCAAAGAAGGGAAGTGGAACTGCAGATTATCAGTACTAGTTTGTTAGTAACTAGACTGCCACAACCAAGTGCCACAAACGAGGTGGCTTAAACAACAGAAATGTATTGTCTCACAGTTCTGGAGGCTAGAAATCCAAAATCAGGCTGTCAGCTGGGCGTGTTATTTCCGAGGGCTGGGAGGAAGAATCTGTTCCCTGCCTCCCTCCCAGCTTCTGGTGGTTTGCTGGCAGTCTTTGACGGTAGATACATCACTTCAATCTGTTTGTATCTTTATACAGTGTTTTCCCTGTATTTCTCCACATCATTTTCTCTCTGTGCATGTCTATCCGTGTGTACAAATTTTCCTGTTTTGCAAAGATAGTAATCACATTTTAGGACCTAACAGCCTCTTTTTAAACTGATTGTCTCTGTAAACATTCTATTTCCAAATAAGGCCATATTCTGAAAGCCCAGAGGCTTGGATTTCAACATATTTTGGGGGGGAGACACAGTTCAACCCAAACATTTATGTATACTTGGTTTCTGTTTCACTTTGGGATTTTAGGCCTTCCTGGTTGTACCTGGTTAGTGTGTGGCCTGACAATAATCTATGGCAGTGTAACCAAGAAGAACCCTATGGGGCCTTTTGGGGACAGCCCCTCCCCATATCCTCTGCTGTAGCTCCTCTCTGAAGTACCCAGTTAATAGTATCTCATGCCTATTCCCTGAGTTTTTCAGATGCTGAAAACCACCACCAAATGGAAGAAATTAACTTCGTGATAATCATGAGTAGATAGTCCTCAGACCTTTTGGGGCCTAAGGATTGAGCACCATCAACCGATGAGAGAATTGTGCACAGCTGATCACATACCCTGACCCGCCCCTCCCTCGGCTGACCTTTAAAAATCCTCAGCTGAAACCCTTTGGGGAAATTCAGAGGCTTTTTGAGCCATGAGCTACCAGTCCCTGCTCTGCCCAACGTTAAAACTTTCTCTGCTCCAAACCCTGACATTTCAGTATTTTTTGGCCTTACCATGCATTGGGTGCATGGCCTTGAGTTAGGTAACAGTTTTGGGGAGCAAGCTCAGGAGTTTGCACCCATGGCGGGTCCACCCAGGCCACAGACAGCTGCTTCGCTAAGTACCCAGCAGCTGCCAGAGCTCACGTCACTCTGGAGAACCTGGAGCGTCTCTCCCCAACGAGTGCCAGCCACCCAAGGCGTGTGACTGTTTGGAGCCAAGGAATGCCTGGAGCCATGGTTCACATTCGATATCTCTTGAGGGTGAGTCTCCCAACTCGCACGCAGGCTAGGAATTCTCTCCACTCTACCTGGGCTCATTGTCTTGCGGGAACTGAGCTGCTCTGGGCTTACTGTGAGCCACTCTGGGTTCATTCTCTTGAGAGTTGGGCCAGTCTGTTTGGAGGCCTCCCTCTGGGAGTGCAAATGGAATTTTTAGACTGCACCTCCAGCTCCAATTGTCTGCGTGACCATAGCTATTTGTTGTTTGTGTTGTTGTGTGTCTTATTTTGGGGTGAGCCACTCTGGCTTGTGCAGGATTGGAAACTTTTACACCACTCATCCCTTCTGGGAATTGAGACATTCTGGGCTCATTGGGAGCCAGTTTGGGTCCGTTCTCTTTCAGGATCCAGGCCCCTCTGGAAGCCTCAGTCTTGGAGTGGAAGTGGAAATTTGGGGTTACACCTCATCTGATCTTTTGTGGGACTGTTTGTTGTTTGTGTGTGTCAGAACTTGCACTGGCCTGTTGAGATGGCTTTCATGCATAATGGGGCTCAGGTGTGACAGCATTTGGATATCCTTCTCTATTGCACTGGCTTCGGATTGCATTCGTTGGGATTTTTCCTTTCTAGCTTTGGTCATTCATTCAGCTTCATCTCTGATGGGGCATTGCCTGGGAATCCCCTTTTTGGGGCTGAGGAACTGTGACTCAACTCGGGAAGACAGTTTTGAACTGTTTGCTTGATATTTGATAACATTGGCTATGAATAGTTAAGTATGTATGATCAGATCTCTGTTCCATCTTATAGTCCCCCTATGGTATATTTTGCAAAACTGAGAGATCTTGAGCTATGCTCTCATAAATGAAAGAAAATATTTTTTATTGTAATACTATGTGGGCTCAATACGCCCTGAGATCTGGAGAACAGTCCCCTCTTATGGCTCTGCTATTATATCAAAGTGGGCCTTTCCAGCTGCTTTGCTTTTATCTTGGGGTTGTGTGTGTGTGTGTGTTCGTGCCAGAGTCCTAGTCCTGTTCTTTCTTCCTGGTTTTGCTGAAAGTGAGGCATGTGAATGTGAGTGAATTATAATATACGTATGTGTGTGTGTTTATATATCACTATTATTTCTTTAAACTGACACAGATGTTTGGTAACAAGGTGGGGGGGGGGGATTTCTGAAAATAGCCAAGATGGTTGTTTTATGAAAAGCAGCTAAAATAAAGGATAAATTTGCATTGCTCTTCCTGTGCTTTTGAGATGTAGATGATCTACCTGGGGGGAAAAGGGGGATTTTTTAAACACAAGTGGAAAAACAGATCTTTGGTTCTGTCTTTACATAAAAAATTGTAAATGAGTTCTATTTAATTGGCTTAAAAGTAAGTGCTTACAAATTAAACACTTCTAAGTATAAAAGAAGCTAGACAGGACAAACTTTAAGTTCATGTTATCTAGGAGATATTCAATATTGAATTGATACCTGATATTAAAGCTAGCCTAAGCTTGTTGATATAATCAATACAGACACGTCTTTTAATGTACCTAGGTTTACTGAAGGTCAGTAAGTTCACTAGTTTGTCAGCAGAAAGAAAAAAAAATAACTGGTATGATGAAATTCTTATAAGTGAACTAAATGTATATGAGATAAGAGTTTTGGGTAAACTCTTTAGAAATAATTATGTTTTAGGAATGTCTACTTAAAAATGATCTCTCCAGATATTTGGTAACTTGAAATTTTAGAGTCGTATTGGATTGGGTTAAATGATGGGAGTTTGTTAAATAGCTGGGTCATTCCCAAACAAAATAATATATTGAAACATTCACTAGAAGTTGAGATTTTTTAGAATTGAAGATTCTAATTTGGGTGTGTAATTGAAGCTACTGAAAATAGTGGGGGAACATTTCAGTATGCAATAGAATATATGTTTTGAGTGAAAAAGGGTATAAGGAATTGGAGTTGCATTTTGTTAAAGGAAAAGACATTGATTTGGTCCTTCAGCTGGTTATTTCTAAATGGTGAAAAAAAAAAAAGACAAATTAATGTGGACACAGAACGTTGTGGAACGTTTGTTGAGAGGGAGCTCTAAAAAGAGTTCTGTGCATAGTCAGGCTGAGATTAGGTTACACTTAATTAGGTAAATGGATTTTGTCATTAAGAGTAGGCTGGTACAGGACTAGATTTGGTTCCACTCTGTTAAGAGTGCAAGTTTACTTCGAATGCTTCTAATAATAGATAGTTTGAAACTTTTTGGTATTTTTATAAACTCCTGTCAAATTCTAATTAAAATTATTTTGACTTTTTGGGATGCTTCAGAGGGACCCTGAGATATCTCAGAGAATGTTCAACTAAGATTGGTTGGTGTGTTGAATTGCACTGGAAGCACTGTCAAATGAGTGATAAGCCTCTTCAGATAATATGAAATGGATAAATGTTAATATGGACATTCTAAAGATTGTGTGAAATTTCTGAAGTTTGGATTTGTCCTGGTATAATGCTATCAGTCATGATCCTGGTTATTATCTTGGGATGTTGTATGTCACAGCAATTTGATTAAGTTTGTTGAAAACATTGTAATCCGACCATTTGCCTTGCCTTTTGGGGTCTTTTGTCATTCATAAAATTAAGCTGATGCTTTGCAGAATTGCTTCATCTTCAAGAAGATTGGTAAAAGGGAAGTTTTGACAAGTATAGATTTCTTTTAAATCATATCAATGTGCTGGGTAGGATATTTTTAAGAAGTCTAGTGAAAACTCTTGATTTTATAAAACTGTTAGTAAAAGGGATTGATTGCATGGGATTGAGTGAACTAATTAATATGATTATAAGTATTTGGTTATCTGAAGTATCACTTAGCCTGTTTTCTAGTTAAATTATTTATCAACTATTTGTCTTCATATCAATATTGCCCCCAACATTTATGATAGAAAGAGAATTCTCTAATGAAGTTGCCACAGAGTTTAACTACTCGTGTGTAATAATGCTTACTTTATGTCTATTGCTAAAAGCACATGTATGATGCTTGTGTAACAGTTGGGTGTAAGTGATAAAATGGATAGCTTATAAAGTGTGTCACCATTAACCTACCACTGAGCCTGTTCACCACATCTGATTAGTCTCCCCCGAGTGTGGATAACTAGGTAAATGTAAAGGAGGCCTAGCACTGAGGGACTGGATCTAAACCTGGTGCAGGAGCCACCACCCCAGAGCAGAGGGACAGATATTTAGATCATCAGTGCTTTCTATTGAATGATTCGTAATCAAAAGAAGAAATAATGGAAATATCTGCACATACTGAGGTATGGAGAAGTCATTCTGGCTTATGCATGGTTTGACTTAAAATTTACTGACCAAAGCAGCCTGTTTTATGGCCTTTTGGACATGCATTGTATATCTGCTTTGGTCTTGAGGGGAATGCATCTGAAAGTCAAAATGCAGTAGCTGTGATTCAGACATTCAAGGTAAAACTAGGTGGCAATTGGGGACATGATTTTAGGTACATTCTCAAAGATTTCTGAACTGTGTCATACTCAGGACACCATCAGCCATCCTCAAAGCACTGTCTGCTGGCAGATGGCAGCTGTAAACTATGACCTCATGGTCTCCTCTTGTAACTTAAATTTTTAGACAATAAAATTGCTTTAGATAAGATGTTGGCAGAAACAAAAAAAGGAGACACATGTAATGGTCAATAACTCTTGTCATATATATGTTAATACTACATCAAAAGTTAAAACCTACTCAGATAAAGGTAGACAGCTGGCTATCTGGCTACAAGTCTCCCCAAAAGTGCTAGGTCCAGATTGGTTTTCAGGCTTATTCTCCTGAATTCCTCAGGGAATGAGATCTTAGTCATACAAGACTAGGATCCAGCACTTGGAACTCAGGAATATTTCCAACTCGGGTATCCGTTCCCCAAATAGGGGTAGGACTACACCATTTCAGCAGGAACCAGCCAGAGTGGTCATCACCCCACTGGGGGAGGATGAAACAGGATTGGAAGCTGAAACTTGAGTTCCTCTGCCGAGTTTATGATTAACCTCTCTATCCTAAATATTGTTCCACTTCTTATCCAAATACCTGTTCTCCTCAAGATTGAGGAATATCAAAGAAAAAGGAGGAACTATCACCAAGCGGGACTCTATGGGACCTTCCTGGGATGGACCCCTCCCCAATATCCTCTCCTGTAGCTCCTCTCTAAAGTAGTAGAGTATCTCATGCGTATTTCTGGAGTTTTTCATATGCTAAAAATCACCACCAAATGGCAGAAATTAACTACTTGATGATCTTGAGCATGTAGCCCCCAGGCCTTCTGACTCCTAAGGATTGAGCATCATCAACCAATGAGAGAATTGTGCACAGCTGATCACAAACCCTAGGCCACCCCTCCCTCAGCTTGCCTTTATAAATGCTCAGCTGAAACCCTTCTGGGAATTTGACACCGGGGCTGAGTGGTGGTGGTTGGGTGGGGGGGGGGTTGGGCATAAGCCACCCATTCTTGCTTATCCCAGCAACAAAACTTTCTCTGCTCCAAACTCTTACATCCCTATATTTTTTGGCCTCATTGTGCATTGGACACATGACCTTGTATTTGGTAACAACATGAGGGGTAAAGGAACGTCCTGGAAGTAAGCTGAATATCTAGGAAAACAAACTAGGGATAATGATGTTAGTTTCTCTCTCTGATTACCCAATACATTGCCAAGCATCATTAGAACCGGGGTGGGGGGGTTGTTAGCAGCAGCAAGGAAGAATGGTTCCTCGTGGAAACTTGGAAGATCTAATGGTTGTTTCCATCTCAACCAGAGAGAGTTTTGGGGGCCAGCTAAATTACATTCTGGCTTAATTAACAGAAAGAGCAGAAATATCCAAGGCACATACCAATACCCAGAGGAAAGGAGAAAAGAAGAAGAAAAAAGTGTTTCATGATCGCCTATTCAGTCTGAGGTTATGGAAGACACCCCGTGAGGATGCTCATAAATGGGATTTTGCTTTAGCAGAATAGGACAAGATGCAGGAAAGAAAGGATTAAAAACAAAAGTTAAAATGAATTATAGAGGTGATTATAAATGGTACCTAGGAGGGAAAAGGGTATGTGGCATGAGCAATGTTGTAGATCTGGGAGTTTAGCCTATCTTGTTTTGAAAAGCCAGTTTTAAGTCTAATTCTAGCCAGGTATGTGTGAGAATGGGAGAGGGGACAGAGTGCATCTGTCAGCTGCTCTGCTCACAGTTTTTTGAAACTCATACTATCTTTCACTCACTTGATCTTTCTGGAATTATATCTTTATTGCAGTCAGTGCTAGAACTTAGTTTAAATTTTACAGTTAGAACCCTGGCCAAAATGCTTGCTTTGACTGACATCTCTTATTCAATCTTCAAGACCCAATTCAAATGCTGCCTTCTCTGTAAAATCACCCCTGCCTCATCTTTGTATCACAGAATTATGAGCTGCCTGTTTGCTGTTCCTATGTTGTTCTATTTACTGTTTTTATATTTATCTCTCTCAAAAGAATATGATCTTCCTAAAGATCAGGGAAGCATATTTCTCTTTAAATGCCTAATGCCTAGAATAGGGTCTAAGAACTACTGAATAAATGCCACTTGTATATAATGAATAACATTCTGATATAATGAATAAAAATATAAATGAATAAAACTTGTCTACAAAATAGTATAAGTAATGATGGAATGTAAAAATTGGAATCTATTTCCTTATATTCCTTTCTTTCCCCTTTTAACTATTATTAGTTGTAAGGTGAATAATAGCACATAATATAAATGAAAGCCCCATGAAATTAATACACACTAAATATGCACATGTACATGATTACACACGTGCATAGATATGTAGGTATTTATAAAATTATAACACCTGTTTGTAATTGTGCAAGCAATGTCCCTCATCATTGTAGAATTTGCCCCATGTCATCATTGTTCAGGTCAGGCATATGCTGTGTATAAGGGAATTCAGCAACAGAAGGTAACTATTATTTCCAACATAGAAATATTTATGTTTGGACTATTCTATAGGTGCATTAATATAGGATTCTGGACATTTAATACATTTCTATAAAAGGCAGAAGAAGTAAAAAGAATTTACATGAAGACATTAAATGTTCTTAAATGGTTACTAATGCTCTCATGAACAGGCGTAATGCCATCCCCATTACCAGCCAGTGTGGGGCAAAGCATCCTGTGATGGATGCCTCATCAACACTTCTATCTGGGAGCAGGTGACTGTTTTGTTACCTGTTACATCTTGCACATGCAGGAGCCCATGCCTTTGAGGCTGTGATGGATACACATTCCAGCACGGGCAGTTTGTAATAAGCAGGGATCCCCATTCAGCCTTACAGATGTGATCATAAATCCAGCAGAGATTTCTTTGGGGTCTGTCATCCCCACACACTGTTAAACATGAATCCGTTTCAGTGACAGGAGACATGAATCCCACAGAACCAGATCCTCGTTAATATTTCTAAAGTGCTTGGAGTCTCCTTTGAGATAAAAGAAATGTTATAAATACTGCTATGATTATCTTTTTTTTTCTTTGAGAGAGATTGTTATTCACAGAGTATATCTCCCCCCACCTTCTAGAAAATATTTGTCATGTTGATGCATTCTTCAGCCACTGCCAATGAAGAAAAATATTTGCATCTCTTTCTCCACAAACTGTGGGTGGGGAGGGACTTCGAATTGAATTAAGAACACATCAGTGAGCTCCAACTAAATGATTAAGCCTGAAGGCTGAAGTGTTACCTTTTATTATATGGTCTATAATTGACACAAAATGTGTGTAGAGTAATTCATAAAACAGACTAAGCAATAGAGAAATATTTTATTATAATGAAGAATCATTTTTTATGGTAATAGAGAGGCACAAACACCCTGATCATTAAGCAACATTATATTACATATGCTAAATTGAAGAGTAAGATTATGGGCTGAGAGCTCATTTTAATAGAATTTGGTAACTTAGTATTTACTGTTTTTCTGAACTCTGACTAAAAGTATCTCATAATGAAGTCTATTTTATTTTTATTCTATCTTGGACTTATCAACAGTAAGAAATACTGGCACTTATCTTGAGAAAAATTATAAAATCTGTAGATTTAGAGAGAAGAACACTAAAAAATGATCTAGTGCAACAAAAATTTTAAATGGTAATGATCATTATACACACTCCCTGTTAAACACAGGACTTAGCTTGCTAAACTCCTAAATCTTTGGGAAAAATAACTGAGTGAGCCCCGGAGAATTTATAAGCTTTGCCCAAGATCTGCAGAACTAGTCATTTCTGAGCCAGACCTGGAATCTGGGTGAAGCCAGACCTTCGTCAGAGGTTCATTCTTTACTACAGGCTACAGTGTGATCCACACACCACAGTGTGATCAAGCCTGCAAACCTGCCAGAATAGTAATAAACAGTGTTGAAATTCTGAAGGCATGAAAGCAATCATTAATGCGAGAGGTATAAGCATCTGGCATGGTTTTCCTTCTGTCATTTCCATACTGGCTAAGGTTTGATTGGGAATATTTCAAAATTGGAAAAAGAATTTAGTTGGGGTATTCTTTGTTGTTTCAATCATTAAGCTTGTAAATAAAATAAACATGATCAAGATATTATTTCACAATATAACGGCTCTTCTGTTTTCAGTCATGCAAAATTTTAACCAGTGCAGGTTTCACTTGCCACAGAGCAATAAACTACCATTCTAAGGGCAACCATGGAAATTCTGGATAGAAAAGCGGGTTATCTTTGTGTTACCATGCATAAAATTCAAAACAGTATAAAAAGAGGAAAAAAGCATATTAACACCTCTATAACTTATTTACTTCACCATATTTCTCTTTCTCTTATAATTTCTCCTACAACTTTTTCACTACCTGAGTTAGTATTCTTAGATTAAAAGTCATGTATATTTTACATTGACATTATTTGTCTAACATGCAAGACTTTGGCTGAGCTCTGTTTTCTGGTTCATAATTATGCTTCATTCAAGCATTCATAGCCTCTGGGTTCTTTTCAGCTCTAAAATCCATGAGATCCCAGTGATAATGTGCCATAGAAGGAGTACTGAATTATGATTTAATAGATCTAGTTTAAGGATAGAATCATGGCAATAATAATGATAATAATGAGTAACTATTTGCATATATGTATGCAGTACATATACATTATATAATACAAATACGTATTATATATTTACTAATATTTATATATAAATCTGTAAATCTGTTCTATGTAAGTATATAAATATATATAATTGTATGTATATATAATTTTTAATATTTTATATAAATTATAAATATATATATTATATATCAATTTCATATATATTTTAAAATATCAAATAATCCACCAAATAGTCTTGAGAATTTTCTATAAATGAGACTCCAGGTTTTATCTTTTATGCAGTTATTTTAACTAACTGATTTTGGGGAGGGGGAACAAATTGCTGTAGAAATATTGGGAACCTATCTACCAAATAGGACACTGGAAAAGTTCTGATCCCTAAGTCACAGGTACCATGGTTGGTGGAGGTGAGAAGTGGAGAAGAAAATAGGATTAATTGAAGGTATATATATGCATGGGGTAACTAATCCTTATATGACATTTCCATCTTATTATTCTCACATTGCATATATTACAATCATTATATTATACCCTTCACTCTATCCCCAGTCAATACCTAGAACATATATATTATTTCCTAAAGACTACACCCAAGGGAACGCTAGGCTTTATTCTTTAGAGAACTTGAATAGGATTTGTACACACACATGCACAGAGAGAAATTGCTTCTTAATATTGATGTTTTCTTGCAATAATTAAGCCCTTTTATATATGAATGAGATCAGTAGAATGGTAATCCAATGGGATGCTAGTAAACAATAAATGGTGTTAAAATTCAAAGATACATTTTTAACCTACAATTTTCTGAATTTCCAAAGCATCAATAAATGGCCAGGAAAAATGTTTATGAATGTATAAAAATATGGAAAATTTACTTACCATGAATCTTTTATTTGGAAATTCTTTGAAGATGTATTTCAGTGAAACAAATTTGTAAATCGAGGAAGACACGGATTTCAGGAAATGACATATATGGTGGCCAGGAAATGACGTATGTAGGATGGCCAGGATGAGAGCTCAGAAACAGACCTAGAGGGCAATCTGCACGGAGTAGGAAGCTGTGATGTATGGAAGAGATGTGTCTCAGAAAATTAAAAAATACTGAGAATCTCTAGTATGTTTAAGAGCTCTAACATTTTGAAGATGTGACAATGGCAAGAATTAGCAAACCAAATGTAATCCTCCCACATTAATGCAAAATAAAATTAAAAACTCTGGGGAAAATAAATAATATACTAGACAATCATGAATCAGATGTTTTCCCTGATCTTAGTAAAATGTTCTATTTAGCGGCTATTTTCATGAATTTAGACCATGCATTATTTTGCTAGGGCTGTCATAACAAAGCACCACAGATGGGCAGCTTAAACAACAAAAATATATTTTCTCAGAGTTGGGGATGCTGGAAGTCCAAGATCAAGTTGAGCAGGTTTGGTTTCTTCTGAGTCCTCTCTCCTTAGCTTGCATGGGGACGCCTTCTTGCTGCGTCTTCATGTGAGCTTCCCTTTGTACATGTACGTGCCTTGTGTCTATTCGTGTGTTCAAATTTCGTCATCTTATAAGCATACCAGAAACAGAGCCTGTCCTCATGGCTTCACTTTACAATAATAACCTTTTAAAAAACTCTCTTCAAATACAGTTGTATTCTGAGGTACTAGGGTTTAGGGCTTCAACATATGTATTTTGGGGATAACAAAATGTAGTCCATAAGAGACTTTTAGCAAACCAAATGTAATCCTCCCACATTAATGCAAATTAAATTTAAGATTTTAAGTCACTTTATGGTCAAAATTTAAAGATATTTTTGTGTTTCCAGTAAGAGAATTATAGCCTTGAGAATAGAAAATCACAAGATATTACAAAAATTGGTGAAAATGATAATAATAATTCAAAAATAATAGAAAAATAAATATACACTAGCATTAATTGAATGAAAGAGAAGAGAGATAGTGTGAGTTAAAATTTTATTTTTACATTGGAGGATAAATGAGTATCTTCTATGGTTGATGAGTCAATAAATAAAATACATGATTTTAGATAGAGTTTTGAAATAACCTTGAAAAAAAGTTTTTAAATGTGATAGACTCTCTGGAGTGAGATTGAGGGTAGGAAAATGTGGGGTGGGATATTTATATCAAAAACATTTCTGAATATTTGATTCATTGCTGTATCACTGTGATAAATACAGAAAACAGTACTTAGTATTATTAGCATTCCATTATTTCATATTACATGGCTGGGGTTTACTCTCAGCATATATTATTACCTTTAATCTTATTATCTATCATTTTGGATTGTAAATGTTTTAGGCTTTAATAGCCATGAATTTAGTTCCCTTAGAAATGAACCAAACTTTCAAAAAAAAAAAAAAAAAAAAAAGAAAGAAAGAAAATGCGATGTTTAAAGGAAAAAGAGAAACCGAAAAAAAAAAAGAAATATAAAATGCTATTTTGGAGTGCCTTAGAACACTTAATTGTTAACACTCATCTAACAATCAGTTGATTATTCTCTAGGAAAACATGACAAATACGTCACAGCATAATTAAACACTTTATTACAGTGCTCATTTTTATTGCTAAACGTGATTAAATTGCTATCAAGAGCAGTTTTTAATTTTTTAAAAAATTTTCTCTTGCAGTATTAATTTTTAATATCACCTATTCTTTCTCCACTCCCCTTAATCATTTACTGTTTACTTCCCTTTATTACATTCATGCAAAAGTTTAATAGTTAAAAATTTTATTACATTATTTGTCTTAAAATCCTCTAACTATTGACTTCACCTTTTATGAAATCCCAAGCCTTGAATTCATAGGTTATCATATTGTTGTATAACATTCGTGGTAAAAGCAGTTTAATAAATAAGGAGTTGCAGAATTAAAGTAAAAAGCATAAAGCATTTACAACTGAGATATAATCTACCTGAGATAGTCATCACACTCAATATTCAAAGTTATAAAAAGTTAATTCCTCATGTCTGCATTTCAGGTTTTATAAGCTCGGTTCCTTCTAACTACCCAGAGTTACCTCAAACTTTTATTGTTTTTACTTTGTGCCATTTTCAGGCTTATGAACACTTTAACTGTTGAAAATGAGTTTTCAGATTCATTTTTTTTTTCATTTGTTTGTTGATACTAACACTAAAGTCTCTGTAATGGTTCTTGTTTGTGTCTCTGTATTATAATACAGGAAGTACCAACTCAAGCTGCAAGGTTAATTTGAGAATCAGTACACTATCAAATCAAGCACTACCACACCCTTGGTGTGAGTGCTGCCCTTTCCTCCACAATTTGTAACAGATGCAATCCCCATTCTAACAGCAAATGTATGGGATACTCCGAATCCATTAAATTCTCATAAATTTAAGCCCATAGGCTTGTTACATTTCTTGGCAAAACCCTTTCACAGTTTCCATCATTCATTTCCCCTTTGCCCACATCTGTGCCCCTCCTCCCTTACCGCCAGCACGCCTTTGCTCCGCTTCCCTTGCTCTTTCCCTTACTGCTCTTCCTTACTGCTGATTCTTTGTTCCTTAGTGAACCTTAATCATATCTCTCCCTGTAGTATTTCAAAGTGAATTACTAGAGGAAGTTGAAGATAAAAATTAGATGAGGGAGAAAAAGGAAGAGAAGATGAAAAAGAGAAAAACGAGAGAAGAGAAGGTGAAAAGAGCAGAAAACAGCAGATTTTTAAAAAAGAGAGAGAAAGAGATTGACTGTAGGAGTTCTAGAGATATAAAGTCCCTAGTTGTTGAAAGGAAGTTTCTTTTCACTTCAACCACACTCTGTAGATTCACCATCAACAAAACTATCATGGTAAGAAAGGATGGTCAGGAATGTAGCCCTACTGATGACTTCAAAAGGGAACAGCTTCCATAAAGCAAGCAACATCAATCTCTTAATTTTATGATCAATTAAATATTACTACTGACTCAGTCTGAGGAAATTGCTTAAACAGCATAATAATAAGGAATTAAATGTATATAATTTTCAAGTGTAAGCAAATGTGTATTATTTTCAAGTTAGATAACTTCAGATGGCAACGAGTAGAAGATTGCAATGGGGACAAGCAAACTCAGGCCGAGTATTAATGAAATGGCACTTCTAGGGATATGATACAGTCACCTCATAATGGGAGGCCATTTGCATTGGGATCCATTTGTTCACATCTATTGAATTACTCATCCCATTATATTACTTGTAGTAATTTAGGTTCACTGGAGCAGAAAAAGTTAGATTGGCAATGATAGCAGCCCAAAGGAGAAGATTGTTTGTTTCCCATTTTCAGGCTTACCTTCTGATAAGGAGAATGAATTATAAGAAAAAGTTAACAGTTAAACATGATAGCAATGCCTTAGTGTCCCAGTTTCCCATCTAAAATGTTCTCTTTTAGTTCAAAAAAAAAAAAAAAAACTGGAGGATAACAGGTATTTTTATACTGACATTTTGTTTTATTTAATTATTATTTCTTTTGCTCTAAAAACTCATTTTTGTATTGTCCAAAAGCTTTCACAATTTGTACTGTGGATTACAGAAAAATTAGGAAGTAAACTATGTTCTCTTTGTTCATTTTGATCTTTGATATCATAATTTGTAGTCCTACACAATTATGAAAACACCTTAACCCTTTTTTTAAGAAGATCTTTGTTCCCAGCTATACATTAAATGACCTGATCTATTTGAAAGGAAACTGTAAGGGAAAATTTTAGGTACCAAGACATAGGCTTTGTCATTATGCAAAATAGCTGATTAGAAATCAAGTTAGAAATCAAGAGTTGCCTTGTGTGTCAGCATAAGGATTAAGGGCTTTGCTACTTGATGTGTGTGTGTGTGTGTGTGTGTGTGTGTGTGTGTCTATACACACACACACGTGTTTTATTTATAATTTATATAGTTTATAATTATACAGTTGATACATACATATGTAAATACATTTACACAATACATATACAAAGTTATATGCATAAATATGTGTATGTTTATTTATAGTATTTATGTCTTTGTTAGTATTATATATATATGTTGATATATTTCCAGATGTTAAGATCACTGTACTTTTCCTTTCCAGCAGTTAGAGCAATGTTCTTTTCTCAGCTTATTCCCTCCCTAAATCTTGGTGCTTCCATATATTCACACTAGTTGCATTAACTCTTCCCACAGAAAATGATAAATATGTTTGAAAATGACCAGTTCTGAAAAATTAAAAATAAAATACTTTTGTAACATTTTTAGCATTGTGCCTAAAAATATCCTGAGTCTACAAAAGTATAACAGGGTTGTCATGCAGTAATGTTTCTTGGAGGAGAACTGTTAGGGGAATTCTAGGAAGCAAGGAGCACGAAGGTGTAACTGACAAAAGATGTGCCAACAGAAATGAGCTTTTCCTCATAAGCTCTCTAGTCTTCTGGTTTTATCACCAGAGGGTCAGTGGTCAGAGAGGCCATAAAGTACTAGCTGATTTAGAATAACCCTCCAAGCTAAGCAATACACAGACTTTGCAAACAATGTACTATTCCAGTCATCTGGGCATTTTGTGAAAACTGGAGTTAGTGGCAAAAACAAGAACTTGGAATGATGTTCTGTTGGTCAGTAGGTGAGGTTAAGTGCATCCACAGAATAGTATTTTAGTAATCTGAGAAATTTTGGCTTCTATAAAAAAATTAGTGATTTGACAGCTATTGAATTCTAATCATGATTAATTATTAAATGTATTATTGCACTATTCTCTAGTTTAAGGAGGATTTATAGATGTTAAGGTATGTTTTGAGCCAGGAAATCTTGGAATAACTCTCAGTTCCTTTGGTTCAATCACCTGGTCTCCCTGTAAGGATTTGGAGGCAAGTATATACACAAACGGAAAATAAAACAGTTGTAGCAGATGGGCCAATGTTCTGATATCACCTCCACAGACCTCTCTGGTCTTAGGGACCATTTCTTCTCCTGCAAGTCACATTCATATCTCTGGTGTAAGAGCTCTTAATATCCCTTAATATCCCTTGAAACATTGGTAGTGAGAGGAAGCAACATAGATTGATTGTCTCAGTGACCCTGGTCCTAAATGCTCATCCAGAAGTAAAGGATGCAAGGGCTTGGGAGATGAGAAAATGTCGGGGGAGGGCAAATGATGAGAGGGGGCGTACATTATAGTCACTGTCTTTAAAACTAAACTACCTGGTTAGATTTAACTACCTGGAACTAACACCAGTGATAGGTGAGTTTACTCAAATATGACCATATGAAATTGAATTGTTCAAAGAATAGCTCCATAATGGGGAAATATCAGAATCATCTCAGGAACATGTTAAGGGTGCCTTTGTCTTTCTAATACATAATCCTGATTTGAAGGCAGTAGCTATGCAATTAGATGAAAAAACATTGGAATGGAAAAAGTAAAATTATCTTTATCGGCAGGCATTATTTATAAATAGCTTGAAAACCTAGACAGAATCAATGGAAAAAAATACTACGAACATCATGAAAATTTAGTAAGCAGTATATCAAATTGGTGTAATTGGGAGCCTCTGTTTAAAAAAAAAATAATAACCTGGTAAAGTATAGTGGAGAAAAGAACTTATTTAATAAAATTCAAAAAAAACTTTCAGAATAGATATGAATTGAGTGAAACCAATATGAGAAAATTATAAAAAAATTTTTAAGAAACAAAAGTAAACTGGAGCAGATGTAAAGCATACTCTGCTCTTGTACTCAATATCATATCCTTAAATTAATTTATAGAGATTAGTCAGTCCCAATAAAAAAGGACCATTAGTTTGTTGTTTGTTCTTTTGTTGGTTTTGTCCTGAGCTAAGTACTTTGGAAGATGAGAATTCATAGCCAGGATGATGGTGGGAGATCAAAAAAAGAAAGCACACAGTGATGACCATGGTTAGTGCTATGAAACCAAAGGAAATTTTAAAAAAAATTTGAGAAGAAAAAGTTCATGAAACCAAGAGAAGAATGGACAAAGACTGACCTATAAACAGAAAAGAAAAAGATAAATGATCTTTAAATGCATGAAAATATAGTCAGCTTCAATCAAAGTAAGAGAAATTAAAATTTAAACATAGCTAGAATATGTCATACACACACACACACACACACACACACACAGAGCCAACTCCAAAAGTTTGACAAACTACCCTACTGGCATACAGTCCAAAAGAAATTGTTCATTTGGTGACACCTAGCAATTTTTCCTTTGATTCAGAATTACCATTTTCAAAATTTATCCCAAATCAAAGTAAGGAATAACGTGCGCAAGAATTTTACACAGTAACACTATTGTTAACACCAGAAGACTGAAAGTGAAGCCCCTTAAGAAAGGACTAGCTCAATAAGCTACGGTATATCTATCCAATGCTGCTGAGAAATTAATGGGGAAGATTTCACAATATAATAATAATAATATAGTATTATGAGTATATATGGATAAACTGTTGAGTAAAAAACCAATCTGCTGAATACTTGAATAGTATGCTAAGTCTGCTTAAGAGAGGAATAAAACAGATGTTTATATGTGTATGCATTTTTGTGTGTAATTATATTCATTTGCTTTTTATTTTCAAAACGAAGAAATTAAAGGATAAACCAAAAACAAGCAAGTGTGTTTGCCTATAGGATGCAGGGAATAGAATTAAGTGGATATGGATAGAAGCTAGATGTCTCTGAGTATGATTGGTTTATCTTTTAGGCCATGGAACCATTTCAGTATTTGGATACATTTAGTATGTATTTTGTATAACTAAAATTAATAAAGAATGAAACATATCCCCCAAAATTAATAAAATTGAAAGATAAATAGGCCACTCTAATTGTATATAAACCTGGTGACATAACAGCAAAGTTATGTGTTACCGAGACATTTTTAGATAAATCCTAATGACAAGGACTGCCCAAACTGCTTTTATCAGTTTCTTTTTATTGCTGGTAAAATTGATACTGCTATTTGAAGTTGTTCTATTCATCTTGAATATAAAGGAAGTAGGTAATTACATTTTTGTACTTAGAATTAAGATATTCTATGAAAGCAAAGAGACACAAATTTAAAATTAAGCTAAGTAAAAAATCTGCAGTCTTAATTTTCATTTGGAAATCAGAGTACAAACTTCCAATTTTCTGTCTAAATTGAGTGCATGCTAATCTGTATTTATCTTTATTAAAAACAAATATGTATATAGGTATATGTGTATATTAGATACAGCTAAGTCACCATTAAGAATACTAAAGGACATATTTAATAAATCTCTTATGAACTATTCCCCAATCTGAAGATTCTCTTATTTCTCCTCTCCACATTTCAGATTCTCTTTTAAAACTACCATGCTCTGATGGTGTTTCCCCCTCAAATTTTTTTCATTCCTTCCTCATTTTCCAAGAGACTGTGGCCTCTCCAGCAGGATGTCAGAAGAATGTCCTTTGATTCCTTCTGCTCACCAAGCAGAAGATGAACTCACCATCCTCCCTGCCACCCACAAGCCCTGTCTTTCAATGGTTCTTATCTTAAATAATGTTTGACTGACAGGATGGTGATGCAGTTGACTTTTACTTTCCCTCGCCTTTAAATGGAATCAGTTTAAAACTCCTCACATTCTTTTTCCATAAACTGTCTTACATCTGCCTTATCTTCTTAACTTTCATAGCCAGTTGACTAAATCTGTTTCCTTCATCACTGCTTCTGTGTTTCATTTTTTTCTGTCCCAAGCTCCCCCAACCCCAACTCTAATTCATCGTATCCTCTATGGCTCTGTTAATATTTTCAGTGGACCACTCAGTTTGTGTCATTCCATTCTCAAAATCTGCAACATCGTATTTAAGAATGCACACAAACTCCTATTCTTGGTGTTTCAAGAAGCCATAGTATGGCTCCAAACCATCCTGGGTGAGGACACTGTTTATGGTCTATCGTATGGAAACTTCCTTTGTGGCAAAACTCCATTTTTGATCTAGTGCCTAATTTTTTTTTCCTGTCTTGAAAGCATGGTTCATTTTATTTTAATTTATTTGACTATTTTTTATTAAAGTATAGTTGACTTACAATGCTGTGTTAGTCTCTGCTGCGCAACATAGTGATTGAGTTATACATATATATATTCTTTTTCATTATTGGTTATTATAAGCTATTGAATATAGTTCCCTGTGCTATCGTTACATGAAGTCACTTATTTCACTTTGGAGTATTTACTTGAACTTTGTCCAACAAAGAACAGAAAGTAAAAATGACCCAAAAAATCAGATAAAAATTGGAAGAGGAAGAAAAATGTGACTTCCAATTGGGTAGTATATATTGATCCTGAGTTAATTACGATTAAAAAGAAGCAGGTCTGAAAGGATCTAAGACCTTTATTAGATATGAGAGAGCTCTCCAAGAAACAGGAGTTGCCCTCCCTGCATCTATTTTTCCTTTTTGCTGTGATACCACTTGATGCCTAGATAAAGTCTCCTACATAGCTGCTCTCTTTTAAAATCATTTCTTTACAACATATTGTTCATCTTTTTCGCTGTCACAGTCTTATTTATGTGGGTGCACATTTATGACTCATCATTTTCCCTTCACTTTATTTCTTCTCCCAACTTAATTTGCATATTCCTCCTAATGCATTAAAATATCTTCACTTCATGCATTAATATATGTTGACTTCATATCACACACTGTCGACAAGAAATGGGTTGCAGTAACAATTTCAGTCCTTCTAGATGAAGATTTTTGCTCACTGGCAGAGGGAAAATTGGAAGACTGCAAAAAAAATCCAGTCGTTTTTTGTTTTGTTTTTGGTAAAAGGAGAAGTAGTAGTGTATGTGAGCAGTTAACAAAAGCAATACAAAAGCAAAAAGAGCCTAGTGTATTTTTCCATGGAAATTACATAAGAACTTACTAAATTAGAAAATTGGGAAAGTTATATGAATTGTCTCAAGTAAACAGGTTTATCAGTGTATTTAGATTGCTTGATAGATATACTGGAATATCATTTCTGTTTCTGGATATAAGTTGATTTTTAGGTTAAATATTTCATAGCATTTAAGTGAGTCAGCCATCCCTAATTTATCTTAGGATGCTTGATTTTGCAGACAGTAAATATCTACATGTATTTTTTTTCACAGTCATTATTCATCTCTATTATACTTATTAAGATGTAGTTCATTTGAGATTTTATTTTTTGTTAAAGAATCTTTCAAAGACAGAAATCAATCAGTGCTGTGAAACATGGCTACAAGTATGCTTCAAGCTGTTTTTAAGGAATAAATTATTCATGTTTAAATTCACTTTCCTAAGTAGTCATGCTACCTCTGTTGATAGAATTTTCTCCAAACTGAATTCAAGCCTGACATTTTTGATACTTTGTATGGATTTTTAAAAGTCCACTGTATATCTCTTTGCATCCCACACACAGCATACCTCGCTCGTAAAACTGCTGTGGATGCAAATCACATAGAAGAAATGCACCATAATTTGCCAAGTTGTAAAATTTTCTGTAATTTATAGATTGAAAATTTTATAGCAATACATACCATTTTAAGTTATTTTATTACTATTTAAAAGAAAACCACAAAGTTCTTGCAAATTATGAAAATTCCCAGATAATAATCCTCACATTAAAGGCCCTGAGATTTTAAAAGAATACACAGAAATTGTTTCAGAATCCCATACAAAAGGTTAAAAATAGCATAATCATCTTGAATAATAGCAGTGAATATTAGAGATATGCTTAAGTATTTATGTTTAAAGCGACTTTGGCACATTACCCTATGCTAAGCACAGGAGAAACGTTAAAGGATTTGTGAATTTCAGATTTTCTCAGGAGAAGGAACAGTTCTGTTCACAATGTGTTCTTTTTCATTTGCTTCCATTCGACTATAGGGCACATTCTCTGTTGTCTACTTTCCTTTCTGCTTTCCAGCGCACACATTCTAGTCCTGTACATGAGCATTTCTTCCCAAATTGACTGCATTTTCCCTTTAAAATGACACTGCATATTAGACCTGCCATTTTTAAAAGAATATTCTGACATGGAAGAATATGTAAATTTCACCAGCAGTGGAAATTATACATTTATTATTTGTCAGATATTCTAACAGAGGAACTGAAGAGAAGGAAAAAAATGTATGGAATATAAGATTTAGTACCAAATACTGCACTTTCAAGAGCTGATTTGACAGGTTCGTGGAAGACTCAAGAAACATCCATAAATTAGCAATTTTATTTGTGAATTAGCATTGATTCAGTACCATTTAATTAAATAAATCACCTTTACATTTTATGTGCAATACAAGTCACAGAATACACATCTTAATGACAGTTTCTTTAAGTGTCATAAAATGAAAGGTTGCTCTGAGAATCTTAATTTTTTAAAGCAGTAATCCCACTGGTATGACTGCTGATGAGAAAAATACACATTTCATGCCTCCAGAATTTTAAGGAAAGCAGTTGTTGGGTTTAACACTTCATTAGTCACCTCATACATCACAGGCTCATTATTACTTTCTTTCCATATCCAGAAGGATTTCCATAGCAAGTGAAAAAAGGCATAAAGGGATATCAAGGATTTGTGGCATGCCTGAAAGGAAAATGCACATAAAGGGAGAAAGAAAAAGAAATAAACAGGATGGAAGCAGCACTTCAAATGACACAGTGATAATGACTGTTAACATTGTGAGAAGGTACCAGTCATCCAACCATCTGCTCCAGACAGGCAGCATAGCAAACAAGGTTAAAAGAAAGAAAATGCTTAGGAATGAATATTTTGCTTGATTTTCATTAAATGCCTCTAATTCACATAGTCTTTGTTCAAAGGAGAAGGGCTCCTCAAAAACTAAAACCGAACCCCTCGTGCAAGACGCTACCGAGATCCCATCTGAGAGTTGCACAGAAGGTCACGTCGTCCTTGAAAGCACAAATGAGTCATGACAATGCAATCTTTTTTTTTTTCCCCTCTAAAATCCATTTAATGAAGGAGCTGAGATATGGGGACCATCTCCTGACTCCCTAAGGTCTAAAGTAATTAGATTCTGTCCATTTATAATCGGAGTGTCTTAAAAAATAAAAGCACAGTAATGGCTGAATAAGCCTGGAGCAAGTGGGAGGACCTTCTCAGATTTTCTCCCCAGGGTGTCTTCTAGGGCTTGAAAGCATTTTCCTGAAGTCCTTTCTGACTCAAAGACCATCATCTGTGTCTGATTCTTAGGCTCTAAAAATCTATTCTCTTACTCTAATCTGATCCTAAAAATTTCTATCTTCCCTGACCTGAATTTATTTGATTCTCAGACTGGGGCCAAACATACTCTTGACTAAGAGAAGAATCAGACATTCCTCAATGTCATTGACCTTTTATCTCCGCATAGACTTTCACAGTGCACCATACCCCGGAATACCAGTTCCATTGCTCATGCTCTTTCCCAATGTATGTTTTTATTATCTTTAAGTTTTTATTTTGAAGTAATTATATATTCACAGACAGTTGCAAAAATAGCACAGTTTCATTAGTCACCCAGTTTCTGAGTACCCTTCACCCAGTTTCTCCAAGTGGTCAGATCTTCAGTAGATTGGGATCAGAAAAAAGGAAGTTGACATTAGTACAAAGCATGTTCTTAGTTCTATGCCATTTTGTCACATGTGTAGATTCGTGCAATCACCATCAAAATCAAGACACAGAACTATTTCAACACAAATCTCCTTTTACTACCCCATATAGCCACACCAACCACCATGTCACCCTCCCACAATCTTTAGACTCTAGCAGTCACTAGCATTTTCTCCATCTCCATAATATTGTCATTTTAAGAATGTTATATAAATAGAATTTATAGGATATGACTTTTTGGTCTTTCTTCACTTAATGTTATGCCCCTAAAATCAATCCAGATTGTGTGTATCAAGTTTTTTTATTTGGCTATCTCTGAGTAGTATTCTATGGTGTAAGTATACTATGGTTTTTATAATCATTTGTCCACTGAAGGACACTTTTGTTGTTTATAGTTATTAGCAATTTAAAAAAAAAGCTGCTGTAAGCATTCATGCGCAAGCTTGTGCGTGTGTGTAAATGTTTTCATTTATCTGGGGTAAACGTTCAGGAGTACTATTACTGAGTTATATATTAAGAGTATATTTAGTTACTTAAAAAAAGCTCAAACCATGTTCAAGAGTATTTAAACAAGTTAGTATTCCCACCAGCCATTTATGAGTGACTCAGTTTCTCCACATTCTTGTCAGCACTTAGTATTGTCACTTTTTAAATTTTATGTGTGTAGGGATATCTTATCACGGTCTTAATCTGCATTTCTCTAGTGGCCAGTGAGGAACATCTTTTCATGTGCTTATTTGTCATCCATAGAACCTCTTTGGTGAATTGTCTTTTCATTTATTTTGCCCAGTTTCAAACTGGATTATTTGGGGGTTTTTGTTGTTGTTTTGTTTGCTTGCTGTTTACTGTTGGGTTTTACGAGTACTTTATAGATTCCAGACACAACACTTAGTAAGTTATGTGATTTGTTCACAGTATCTAGTTCTTCTTTTCATCCCCTCAACAGGGACTTCTTAAGTTCAAATGATACATTTTTAAATTTTACATAGCATGCTTTTGGTATCACGTCTAAGAATTCTTCACCAAGCCCTAGGTCTTAGATTTTCCTCTATATTTTCTTCAAAACATTGTATATTTCTATGTTTTTCATTTATATCTATGAACTTTTTTTGGCCTGTGGTATCCAGTTGCTCCACCACTGTTTGTTGACAGCTGCCCTTCCACTGAATTAATTTTGTACCTTCTGTACTTTTTATACTTGTGTAGGTCTATATCTGTGTTCTTTTATGTGTCTGTCTCTCTGCCAACATGACATAATCCTGATCATGGTATCTTCATATTAATTCTTAATATTAGATACTCATACTTCCTATTATATTCTTCTTTTTCCAAATTCTCTGAGTTGGTCAAATTCCTTTGCTTTTCTATAGAAATTTTAGAATAATTTTATCTTTAGTCATAAAAATTTGCTAGGATTCTGATAGGAATTACATTAAATTTATATATCGTTTTAGATAATTAAAATCTCTACCATGCTATTTTTTCCAGTCCAGAAACATAATATGTCTCTCCATTTATTTTCTCCTGATTTCATTCATCAGTATTTTGTAGTTTTCAGGATACATGTTCCGTTTCATTATTTTTTTGCATTTATTATATTTATATTTTGTTATATTTATAGAATAAATGTACAGTATTTATAAATATATATAAATATAAAAATTAAAATTAAATAAATATAAACATATAAATAAATACACTGTATACTGTATTTTAATCTTGGTTTCCATGTATTCATTGCTAGTATACAGATACACAATTGATTTTTAAAGTTTTTACCTTATACCTGTGATCTTGTTGAACTTATTCAATGAATTTTTTCATAGATTCTTTGGATTTTCTACATATACCAGCATTTCATCTGCAAATATAGATGCTCTGTTTCTTCATCTGCAAATACACACAGCGTTATTTCTTCATTTTGGATATGTATGCATTTTAATTCCTTTTCTTGCTTTATTCACTGTCAGAACTTCAGTACTGAGTTTAATAAGCTTGGCAAGTGTGGCTTGCTTGTTCCCAGTCTTAGGACAAAAGCATTCAATCTTAGACCAGTAAGTATGATGTTAGAAGTAAGTTTTAAGTTTTTCTTTAGAAGTTCATTATTGAATTGAAAAAGTTCTCCTCTATTCCTGGAGTTTCTGAGAGTTTTTATTATGAATGCTAAATTTTATTAAATGATTTTTCTGTGTCAGTTGATACTATCATGTGATTTTTAGCCTGTTAGTGGTGAATTACATTGATTGATTTTCAATATTGAACAAGTAGGGTGGGGATAAAAGTCCCAGCTCCCTACGTGATCGTCTCTGACCCTACTGTGGGAAGAGGGGGTGACTGAAGATGGCCGGGCAAGTGTGAAAGTCTAGTCACTCATCCTCTTTTGTTGACGGAGGTGATTATGGGGTCTTTTATTTTTTCATGGTGTTTTTTGGAGTTGAATGGTTAGGCTGCCCCTTCCCTTGTCTTTGGCTAATGAGAACAGGCAATTCTTAAGAATTTGTTTTGGTCTACATTCATTGCTGTTTCCAGTTTGCCTGCTTCTCCAACACCCAGTGGAATGTATGAAGAAAAAGAAAACCTAGGATCCAGGGAACTTACTGCCATATCATTCCCCAGGTCCTGGCCAGATGCCTTCTTCTTCCTCTCTTTCATAGCCATCTTAACTTTGTTGTGTATATGATGTCCAAGGATTTTAGCTGTACTTCTTGGCAGGAATATGTGAGATGTGTCTATACCATCTTGTTTAGAACTGGAAGTCGGCATGTACTTTTTACATTCTAAGTCACATTAACTTTTATGCATTGTTGTTCTGGTAAATCCAGAGCATTTTTTAAGGCATCAGTTTTTTTTTAATCTTTTAAGAAATAGAATGTCTTTCATGAGGAGCAAGTGTTAGAATAATGTATATGGAAAACAGAGATAAGAACACTACTTTACAAATTTATCTTTGATGAGAATTTCCCCTAGAATTTGATGGAAAATCTACCAGTCACTAGAGAATATATAAATTAGGGAATACACAGTGATTTCTCTAAAAAAAAAAAAGTGCAGGAGAATTGATTTGTAAACACAAAGGAAATAAACAGCTAATATAAATGAAATGTGTCAAATGTGATGAGTGAAATATACACATGGAAATACTAGAACATCAAAGAATGAAACAGTCTAGGCCAGTGGTTCCCAAACTGCATCATAATTATCTAGCAGCTTTTTAAAACTCTGGGCACTAATCCAGAGTTTCTGATTCAGTGGACTGAGACCTAGCACAAAATTTCATTTTTAACAAGTTACTAGGTATTGCAAAGGTGCTGATCCAGAGACCATATTTTGAGAATTACTAGGCTAACCGGTGAGGAGAGAGTAATTCTTGGGTGGTTCTTAGAAGTGAATAAGAATTCACTGGGGAACTCAGAATACAAGGCTTAGCTGTCAATGATATTCTAAGATGGAAGGTGTGTAGTAATTAAATATTATTTAAAGTATTTATTCACAGTCTTAGTTTTGCCGTGCAGAAACTTTGTTTGAGAGATAAATATTGCTATCCATAGACATAGAAATAAGAGAGCATTTCAGTTTAGGACTCTTGGGTGGAAAGGACAAAGGTCAGGTTTCATCAAGTGGCATCAGGTATTTAAGAATGAATGAAGTCATTTTTAATGTATTTGAAGAAAAAGAGTAATACATCTTTAAACAAAATACATTTTTATTACATTTAAGATTCACTTAAGTCTATTTGCATCAGAACTAGGTGGACCTTGAAGGTAGAGACAATGCTAGATTCGCTAAGTGAGTTTCTCTTCTTGTTTCTGAACCATAGTGTTTCATGAAATATTTCACTGTATAGTGCCTTATAATTAAAAACTTCTATCAGACTTTTCATCTTGTTTTCTTTTCACTAAAAAACAGCCTGACTAGATAGTTTATCTTCCCCTTTGACACAAGTCAGAGATGAGTACCACTAAAGCCTGGATACATAAAGAAGTTACTTTGTTCTACTTTCACCAATCTCGAGTTCTACTTTCTATTTTCTAGCTTGGAAATACAATTTTATTCAGAGTATCTTTCTTCTCTTTCCTTTTAATTTACCTCTTCAATATGTAGCTTTCTCCAAAATTAAATTTTACTAGTGTTAAATTTTTATTATTATATTCAGTTTTACATAAATGTTAAAACAGACAAAGTTATCCTTGCCTTGGTCATATTATCATTCTGCTTATTATTTTATAGGAAATTCATTTGCATAGATTATGGGCCAGAGATGTAGGCCAATAATGAAACATAAAACCTGCCACAAAGTAGACATTAAACAGGTATTTGTGAAGTGAATGACCTCCTCAATTATTTTGTCTAGTATTTCCATAGACACACCACCTTTAAGAGTGTTAACTTTCCTGAGAAAAGTTAACCCAGAAGTCAAGGTCTGTCAAGTGGATGCTCTGTTTATGGAGACAGATTGTAGTGAAGAAACTAAGAGTGTGGAATGTAGAATCAGACTACTTCTCCTATAATTTAAATTACTTATCAGCTGTATGAAATTGAGCACATTACTTAATTTTCTGTCTAAAAATACTCAATGATAATGATGATAACAGAACTTTTGTCCATAAGCACAGTGTGATGTTAAAATGAGGTCAATATATGAAGCATATATGTAATACACTTTATACATGTTCATTAATGTTATTTAATACCATGAGAGAGCTTTTCCAAACTGCATGCCACACTGTGCCATGCTAAACTGCATGAAGAACTCATTTGACACACATCATTAATAATACAAGAAATTATAAAACTAAAAGTAGGCCAATGGCTTCCTTGTGACCCTCACCTTCTAGCCCCCTCCCTGAATTCCAGACTGATATTCTGATGGTGTGTAAAGGAAGCTTTAGAGGTGGCTTAAAGCCACAGAAGAAGCACCTAGAAAGAGAACAACTCTTCTTTAAGTTTTAGAGTAGAGTAGCCCCAGTATTTCCACCTGGGACTTTTAAGGCAGAGAAGATTCTGAAGAGGTGACATCTCTTTTGAATCGAATGTTTCAGTCTTGCCTAGAAACCCACTCATCCGAGAGTGCCCGCTCACACAGGGGCTGAAACTTTCCATTACAACCCTCAGCATGCTGTTAGGCCGGCCGCCAGCAGTAGAGCCCCATTCGTGTCTCACTGATTTTCTCCTCCGCCTTTGGATGAAATGAGGAAAGGGGTTCAAAGCAGGGTTTAAGTTGAAAGGAGACAAAATATGAGTTCCAACTGAGGAGTACACAATTCCCTGATCTCCTTCATATTTTGCTAGGTTTTTAAAATGGTTTTTTTCTCAACTTTAGTTCTAATGGAATGTGCACACTCCTGCTGCCATGGCATGATGTTAAAAAAACAAAAACAAAACCAAAAAACCTCTTATAGCCTAAAGATTATGTCCTCAAATTATTAACATTATTCCAGAAGAATGTTACCCTCCAAACAGAATAACTTATTCCTCCAATTATTTAGTTAGTCACATACGAAATATTTACTGCCCACTATTTTGTGCTAGAAAATTCTAGCCAACAGAAATAAATAAATATATATATATATATGAAAAAGACTTTCTCTCCGTTAAAATTTTTTCTCCCAGCAAGAGAAGTCTCTAAGCTACTAAGCCTGGCTGGAAAAATGGGAGGCTGAACTGGCTAATAGTAAAGGGTAGAGTGATCTGTGGCTTGGGAGCTTAAGGAGAAAAAGGACACCTACACAGGGAAAAAACAGGTTTTAGAGAAGAATGTTACAACCTGGGAGAACAGATTTGCAAAGGTGAATAAGAAGGAATTCCAACAGAATGCTTTTCACCCGGAAGATACGTTCTGTGGGAAGTTTGTTTCTGATTTCACTGATATAACTTTTGATTATCTCAAAATTGACAGGTTCTTTAAAACAAAATCGGTCCCACGTCCAGCTCTAAGTCTGTCTCATTCTTATGCCATCCTCCCAAAACACCCTTCCTCTTATAAGGAAAGAAACAAGATATCAGGCAAATCATGACTGGCAGTGGGAATCCATCTGTTCATCCTCTGGCCGTGCCAATATGGGCATTATTTTCTTCAACTGCTCCTCTGGAATCTGAGCAGTGTCACTGGTATATACTTATGTGAGTAATTCAGCACAGTTAGCTATCTCAGGATTGCTCATTGAGTTCACAGTATTGTATACTGATTATACAAAAAAATCACTGATTGGCATAAGCATCTTGTCACTCATCTCTTATTCAGCAATAGACAAGTTTAGGGTGACCTGACCAATTAGCACAATATTCCACAAAGCAACATCAACAAGCTGTGAATATTCTCCAAAAGAGATCTTGAAGAGGAAAGGTGGGTAGACAAAGAGAAATATGCAAGGGCAGTGAGTCAATCATTTGCAGACCAATTAAAAAAACAAAGAAGTAGAAAACTTGATTGTATTTTTGACACATCAAAGAAGGGAGTTAAAGCCATTACTTGGTATGCTCTTCAGAAGGGAGAGAGCCTGATTTATAGGCCTTCAGGGTTCCACAAACTCAAATTCAGTTTATGCTCAAAGGTTCTAAAATTTAGACACAGGTGACCTTTCATAGAGCAGCCTGATGTGAGAAATAATGATCTGTACGCTTTTTGTCCACTACCGCTACACAGATTCTCCAACTTCTTTGCCTTCACTCTTCCATTTTCACTCCTCCCAAATTCCTGATCTACCACCTAAGCTCTTTCAACTGCCCACAAGCTCCATTGTGTTGCTAACTCAGGACCCTTCTCCTTTCACACCAGGTTATGACTCCATATATTCCTCAAAGCCAACACTGTCTTTCAGGACCATTTCCACACCAACAGTCCATTGTCAGCCTTCGCCAATATATCAAGCCATCTAAGCCATTAACCAGGCTCAGAATTTTATTCCAACTCTGTTACTTGGTTGTAGATAACACTCCATAGGGCTATAGGTATATGTCGAGAGAAAGGCTCAAACAGTGGGAGGTGACTTAGGGTTCCATGACCACTTCTCTTATAACTTACTTACGTTCTCTGGGCCAGCTCAGGGCCAGTTCTGAATAAGCCACTCTACCATACCATGGTTTACCTATATGCTCACCTGGCTTTATGATTTAGTAGACCATTTCTAACTGTTTAATCATTTGATGTCCCATGGCAGGTGCTCAGTATCTGCTTAGGCACTAGGCCCATAGTAGAAGCTGCTTTTCAGATGGTACATCTTTTCTGATGAATATGTGATGGCATTATTCCAGAGCCATTAAGGGTCTGTGCTGCATCTCCCCTAATAGGGCTTTAGATATTCAGAGAAGGTCCTTATATACCACAAATAACCTACAACACCGTGGGATCTGTTAGGTCATATGTCCCAAGATGGAACATGGAAGTCCTCTCTGAGACTCAAATTTAGTATTTCTAAAAGGAAATCTTGATAATTGTGGCTACATTAAACAAAACAAAACAAAACAAAACTTCTACATGCCAAAAAAAATAACACAAGCAAAGTGCAAAGAAAAAAGATAAACTATGGAAAAATATTATCAGTTTATATCTCAGACAAAAGATTTGCTTCCCTAATTATACACATTGTTTCTAGAAACTGGGAAAAAATGATCAAGAACTCTACAGAAAAAGAGGGCCAAGAAACAAACAGCTAACTCACAGAAATAGAAATAAGAATAACCTTCAAACATATGAAGATTCAAGTCTCACTAATAATTACAGAAAGGCAAATTAAAATTACAGTGTGAAACCTATTAGAATGGCAAAAATTCAGAGATACCAGAACTTTCATACATTGCAGTTTGGAATCCAAAGTGGTACAAACCCTAAGGAGGGAATCTGGCAATATCTAGCAAAGTTACATCTCCCACAGTTCCCGCTTCAAATACCATCACGTTGGAGGACCAGGTTTTATCATGTGAATTTTGGAGGGACATAAATATTCGGTCTAAGCAAGAGTAACTAGGGAAATGTAAATCAAACCCCCAGTGAGATAACTTCTTTAATGGCAATAGCCAACAAAGGCAAATGCTGGTGAGGATGTGGAGAATTTTCAACGTTTATACGTTACAACTGGAAGTACAAAATGGTGCAGCAGTTTTGGAAAACAGTCTGGCAATTCTTTGAAAAGTTTTAAACATGAAGTTACCCTATGATCCAACGATTCTGCTTCTAGATATTCTACGCAAGAATTCTACTTTCGGTGGTGCTACTCCTAGTAATTCTCCTCAAGAGAAACAGAGACATACATACACACAAAAACGTGGTCATGAATGTTCATGGCATTACTCACCATAGCCAAATAGTGGAAACAACCCAATGTCTATCAGTTCATGAATGAATAAATAAAATGCGGTATATCACATAATGGAATATGTTCAGCAGTAAACACAGGAAGTACTGAAACGTGCTACAACATATGCTGAAAACATTATGCTACAGGAAAGACTCTAGTCACAAAGAACCACATGTTGTATGATTACACTTATATAAATTATCCAGAATAGGCAAATCCACAGAGATAGAAAGTAGATTGGTGAGTGCCAGCAGCTAGAAAGTTTGGGGGTAAATGAGGAGTTACCAGTAATAAGTGTGGGATTTCTTTGGGGTTCTAAAATTGATTATGGTGATCGCTGCACAGTTTTGTGACTACATCCCAAACCACTTAATTGTATATGTTAAATGGTAGAATATACAATATGTGAGTTATATCTCAGGAAAAATGCCTTCAGAAAAAGTGTTTTTAAAAAAAGTGTGAGAGAGTTACTACAGACCTATAGCAGAAATATGAGTGTTTGCTTGCTGTAATTGTTGTTGCTTTTCTTCTTTTTAATAAGATATATATAGTGAGATATAAGATACATATTAATGCATTATAGCCAGTGTACCAGCTAATGAAAGTCCTGTGTACCTATCTAGATAATTCATTTGAGAGGTTTTTCTCATTTCAGCAGAGAGCCTGAATTTAGTAGAATGACTAACAAAATGAATAGCAATTCTGTCCTCTGTGTCTCTGAAATAAACCCCTCCTGATTCCCATCTCACTATACCAAAGCCCTATTAAGTGGCTAGGTAGCCAATCTAAAAATTTAACTTGTGCTTTAATGATAATGACCAATTTGCCCAACCTGAATATTCCACTGATGATAAAACTTTCAGATATTATAAAAGTCAAGCAAAAAATATATTTGGGGGAGAAAATAATTTTGTTTAATGAAATATAATCCATAATACTTAAGTGAATAGTCACAGATAAATCCTTTTCATATATTGCATCATAAATATTGAGTAGAGGATTGTATGTAAGTTTGGGCTAAGCTTTAGTTATTTCCTCCCTTTTCCAGAGCTGGAAAAAATGAAGCATAGTAGCACATTCTTGCCAACTTCAGCTATCACATTAATAACCTATATGGTAATAGACTATTTAAAAAGATCTGGCATGGAATGTATATACAACTAAAAAACCAAAAATGAAGCAATTTGAAAGAAGTCTTTATGTGTTTTTTAGTTCCTAAAGCAAATCTTGAAATGCAGCATGCTATCTTCAGAAATAATTATTTCCATCTGATTAAAACATCACAGATGTCCATTTTGCATTTTTCTTAGTTTTACCAATTAGTGTAGGGTGAAATAGAATATGATATCAACTTCCTGTCATTTATGAATCAAGATAGTGACTGTCTACAAACCAGAACCAAAGAAATGCTTCTAAAAAGCTTTTGAGACCATAAAAGCTCTTTGTATTGACACCCAAATTCTAAGGATACCTGTTAGTAAAATTTTTTTTCATCCTCCTCTCTAGCCTATTTTATCTTGCCTGAGTGAAACATAGTGTTTAGCAATTAGTCAGGTGATTTAGGGAAAAAAATAACAGCTCTGTTTGACTGTGGCTTTGACTCTGAAGGTCACAGATTGAAAGGCACTGAAGGGTAATTACTTCTTGCACTCTGATGGAGACAATGAGGGCAACAAAATGTTAAGCTTTTTATGTTTTTAAGAGGCTGAAATTAGACTAGATGTTAAGGGGTGTGTGTGACAGTGACAGTTTTGAAAGTTGACATTAAACTTTGAACATCTCCCAATTTTTAGATTACTTAATGCTACTTAGTTATTTCTAGCATTGACCATTCTTCTAATTCAGTTCTTTTTTAACATCATGGTTAGAAGCAGACAGCTGGCTGATCGTTCCAGAGAACCTCCTACTCTAATTAAACATGAGATTATTCTCTTCAGTGGTGCATGTTGCTATGCTTAATATCAGCAAATGACATTCATGATGACATTTATACTTGGTAACAAATAGGATCCTAGGAAGCCTCTAAAGTATCCGATATAATAAACAAGATTCCTTCCACATCACAATAAAATAATTGGAAAAACAAAAACAAAAACAAAACCAATATTTCCAGATGTTTTGCCAAAATAAATGAATTCCCAGATTGTTTCCACACAGGTATAAAATAAAATTTGAATATTTATATACCCAGATAAGGAAAATTTTAAAGTATATTTCTTCTCTTTTTATTCTACTATTTTATATTATTTTATTTTTAATTTAGTCATATATGAGTGTTACACAAAAAGCCAAAAGTTTTGATTTTGCCTTTTATTTTCCTATTGAGTAAGCCCGTATCTTCCTGTATGCCAGCTAATTTATCACTAAATGAAAATTAAGATAAGACATATTGATAGTTTAGTAATGGGAATTTCCCCTTTTTAAGATTTATAGTCAATTATATGCTCACCAGTAACATTCATGTTTCAAATCTAATAGTTATCTCTCAGCATTTATCTTATCTGACCTAGTAGCAACATTTGGTGTTGGTAAGCATTTCACCGTAAAACACTTTCCTCTTTTGTCTTTCACAAAAGTCCTGCACTTCCCCCTACATCTCTGACCATTTGTCTTAGTTTCTTTCGTTGATTTCCCCAAACCAGTAATAGTTGGATTGTTCCAGGCCTCAGTCCTTGGCTCTTCTCTCTATTCTAATTCATCTAGTCTCATGTCTTTAAACACCATCTTTATGTCAATAATCCCCAACTTTATATCACTTTTTTAAAACATTTTTTATTGATTTGTAATAATTTTACAATGTTGTGTCAAATTCCAGCGTAGAGCACAATTTTTCAGTTATGCATGAACATATATATATTCATTGTCACATTTTTTTTCTCTGTGAGCTACCATAAGATCTTGTGTATATTTCCCTGTGCTATACAGTATAATCTTGTTTATCTATTCTACAATTTTGAAATCCCATCTATCCCTTCCCACCCGCCACCCCCTTGGCAACCACAAGTTTTTATTCTATGTCTATGAGTCTGTTTCTGTTTTGTATTTATGCTTTGTTTGTTTTTTAGATTCCACATATGAGCAATCTCATATGGTATTTTTCTTTCCCTTTCTGGCTTACTTCACTTAGAATGACATTCTCCAGGAACATCCATGTTGCTGCAAATGGTGTTATGTTGTCAGTTTTTATGGCTGAGTAGTATTCCATTGTATAAATATACCACCTCTTCTTTATCCAGTCACCTGTTGATGGCCATTTAGGCTGTTTCCATGTTTTGACTATTGTAAATAGGGCTACAATGAACATTGGGGTGCAGGTGTCATCCTGAAGTAGGGTTCCTTCTGGATATATGCCCAGGAGTGGGATTCCTGGGTCATATGATAAGTCTATTCCTAGTCTTTTGAGGAATCTCCACACTGTTTTCCATAGTGGCTGCACCAAACTGCATTCCCACCAGCAGTGTAGGAGGGTTCCCTTTTCTCCACAGCCTCTCCAGCATTTGTCATTTGTGGATTTTTGAATGATGGCCATTCTGACTGGTGTGAGGTGATACCTCATTGTAGTTTTCATTTGCATTTCTCTGATAAGTAGTGATACTGAGCATTTTTTCATGTGCCTTTTGATCATTTGTATGTCTTCCTTGGAGAATTGCTTGTTTAGGTCTTCTGCCCATTTTTGGATTGGGTTGTTTATTTTTTTCTTATTGAGTCATATGAGCTGCTTATATATTCTGGAGATCAAGCCTTTGTCAGTTTCATTTGCAAAAATTTTCTCCCATTCCATAGGTTGTCTTTTTGTTTTCCTTATGGTTTCCTTTACTGTGCAGAAGCTTGTACGTTTCATTAGGTCCTGTTTGTTTAATTCTTGCTTTTATTTCTATTGCTTGAGTAGACTGTTCTAGGAGAACATTTTTGAGATGTATGTCACATAATGTTTTGCCTAAATTTTCTTCTAGGAGGTTTATTGTATCTTGTCTTATGTTTAAGTCTTTGATCCTTTTTGAGTTTATTTTTGTGTATGCTGTAAGGGAGTGTTCTAACTTCATCACTTTACATACTGCTGTCCAGTTTTCCTAACAACATTTGCTGAAGAGACTGTCTTTATTCCATTGTATATTCTTGACTCCTTTTTCGAAGATTAGTTGACCAAAGGTTTGTGGGTTCATTTCTGGGCTCTCTGTTCTGTTCTGTTGGTCTATATGTCTGTTTTTGTACCAATACCATGCTGTTTTTATTACTGTAGCTCTATAGTATTGTCTGAAGTCTGGGAGAGTTATTCCTGCAGCCTCTTTCTTTTTCTTCAGTAATGCTTTGGCAATTCTAGGTCTTTGATGGTTCCACATAAATTGTATTATGATTTGTTCTAGTTCTGTGAAATATGTCCTAGGTAATTTGATAGGGATTGCATTAAATCTGTAGATTGCCTTGGGCAGTGTGACCATTTTAACAATATTGATTCTTCCAATCGAAGAGCATGGGATATCTTTCCATTTTTTAAAGTTTTCTTTAATTTCCTTCATCAATGATTTATAGTTTTCTGTGTATAATTCTTTCACCTCCTTGGTTAGATTTATTCCTAAGTATTTTATTACTTTCGGTGCTATTTTAAAGGGGATTGTTTCTTTACTTTATTTTTCTGTTGGTTCGTCATTAGTATAAAGAAATGCAACTGATTTTTGAACGTTAATCTTGTAACCTGCTACTTTGCTGAATTCTTTGATCAGCTCTAGTAGCTTTTGTGTGGACCTTTTAGGGTTTTCTATCTATAGTAACATGTCATTGGCATATAGTGACACTTTTACCTCTTCTTTTCCAATTTGGATCCCTTTAATTTCTCTCTCTTGTCTGATTGTTGTGGCTAGGACTTTCAAGACTGTGTTGAATAGGAGTGGTGATAGTGGGCATCCTTGTCTTGTTCCAGATTTTAGTGGGAAGCTTTTGAGTTTTTCACCATTGAGAACTATGCTGGCTGTAGGTTTATCATATATTTATCATATATAGCTTTTATTATGTTGAGATATGTTCCCTCTGTACCCACTTTGGTGAGAGTTTTTATCATAAATGGGTGTTCAATTTTATCAAATGCTTTTTCTGCATCTATTGAGATGATCACATGGTTTTTGTCCTTTCTCTTGTTGATGTGATGTATTACATTGATTGATTTGCATATGTTGAACCACCCTTGTGTCCCTGGGATGAACCCCACTTGGTCATGATGTATAATCTTTTTTATGTGTTATTGGATTCTACTTGCTAATATTTTGGTGAGGATTTTGGCATCTATGTTCATCAGTGATATTGGCCTATAATTCTCTTTTTTGGTAGTGTCTTTGCCTGGTTTTGGTATCAGGGTGATGGTGGCTTCATAGAATGAGTTTGGGAGTATTCCTTCCTTTTCAATATTCTGGAAGAGTTTGAGAAGGACTGGTATGAGTTCTTCTTTATGTTTGGTAGAATTCCCCAGTGAAGCCGTCCGGTCCTGGACTTTTATTTGTAGGGAGGTTTTTTTAATTGCTATTTTGATTTCATTTCTAGTGATCAGTTTGTTCAAATGGTCAGTTTCTTCTTGATTCAGTCTTGGTGGACTGTATGTTTCCAGAAACTTGTCCATCTCCTCTAGGTTATCCAGTTTGGTTCCATGTAGTTTTTCATAATATTCTAATATCATATGAGAATATTATGATATCTCATATTTCTATTTTATTTGTTGTGATTTCTCCATTTTCCTTTCTTATTTTACTAATTTGTGCTCTCTCTTGTTTCTTCTTTGTGAGTTTGGCCAGAGGTTTGTCGATTTTATTTATTTTTTTAAAAAACCAGCTTTTGGTTTGATTGATTTTTTTCTATGGTATTTTTAATCTCTATTTTATTTATTTCCTCCCTGATCCTTATAATTTCCTTACTTCTGCTGCCTTTTGGGGTTTTTTGTTCTTCTTTTTCTAGTTCTTTTAGTTGGTGGGTTAAATTATTTATTTGAGATTGTTCTTCTTTTTTGAGGAAGGCCTGTATCGCTATAAACTACCCTCTTAGCACTGCCTTTGCTGTGTCCCATAAATTTTGTGTGGTTCTGCTTTCATTTTCGTTAGTCACAAGGTATTTTTTAATTTCAGCTTTGATTTCCTCATTGACCCATTGGTTTTTTAATAGCATATTGTTTAATCTCCATGCTTTCCTTTCTCTTTTGTTTCTCTGTTGTTGATTTCTAGTTACATGGCATTGTGGTCAATAAAGATGCTTGAGATAATTTCTATCTTAAAATTGTTGAGGTTTCTTTTGTGCCCAAGTACGTGATCAATCCTAGAAAATGTTCCATGTGCATTTGAAAAGAATGTATATCCTATTTTGGGAGGGGGGTGTAATGCTCTGAAAATATCCACCAAATCTAATATTTCTATTTTATTATTTAATTTCTCTGTTTCCTTATTTATTTTCTGTCTGGAAGATCTGTCTAGTGATGTTAATGCGGTGTTAAAATCTCCAACTATGATAGTATTCCCATCAATATCTCCCTTTATCTCTGTTAGTAACTGTTTTATGTACTTAGGTGCTCCTATATTGGATGCATATATATTAACGAGTATAATATCCTCATCATGTATCACTCCTTTAATCATTATAAAATGTCCTTCTTTATCTTTCTTTATGGCCTTTATTTTAAAGTCTATTTTGTCTGAAATCAGTACTGCAACACCTGCTTTTTTGGCTTTTCCGGCTTTTCCATTTGCATGGAATATCCTTTTCCATCCTTTCACTCTCAATCTATATGTGTCCTTCTCCCTAAAGTGGGTCTCTTGTATGCAGCATACTGAAGGTTCTTGCTTTATTATCCAGTCTGCCACTCTATGTCTTTTGACTGGAGCATTTAGTCCATTAACATTTACAGTAATTAATGATAGATGTGTGTTTATTGCCATTTTGAACTTATATTTGCAGTTGATTTGGTATTTCCTCTTTGTTCCTTTCTTCTTCCTTTTGTGGTTTGGTAATTTTCCTTTGTATTATCATGGATTTTATTTAGGTTTTGTGACTCCCTTGTAAGTTTTTGGCTTGTGGTTACCCTTTTCTGTAAGTCTATTAGCCCATTACTGTATCTCGAACCCATCCTACTGAGAACAAAAGTTATCACCTTTCCAGTTATGAGTTTCTCATTTCTGTAGCATCCTGCTGCTTTTGTATTTAGAGTAGACCTTTCAATATTTCTTTTAGCATGGGTTTAGTGTTGCTAAACTCTTGTAGTTTTTGCTTGTCCATGAAATTCTTTATCTGTCCTTCTATCCTAAAGGATAGCCTTGCTGGATAGAGTATCCTAGGCTGCATCTTTTTTTCATTCAGGACTTTGAATATATCTTGCCACTCCCTTCTGGCCTGTAGTGTTTGTGTAGAGAAATCAGCTGAGAGCCCTATGGGGGTTCCCTTGTAACTCACTCTTTGCTTTTCTCTTGCTGCCTTGAGGATCATTTCTTTCTCCTTGCTTCTGGCCATCTTGATTATGATATGTCTTGGTGTGAGTCTATTTGGGTTCTTCCTGTTTGGGACCCTTTGAACTTTCTGTATTTGGATATCTGATTCCTTCTTTAGGTTTGGGAAATTTTCAGTCATTATTTCTTCAAAAACCTTTTCAATCCCCTTTGATCTTTCTTCCCCTTCTGGGACCCCAGTTATGCGAAGATTGGCATGCTTTATATTATCCCATAGGTCCCTTATGTTGCTTTCATTTGTTTTTATTTGTTTATCTTGCAGTTGTTCTGATTGGGTGCTTTCTGTTGTCCTATCTTCTAAAGTCACTAATTTGTTTCTCTACATTATCTAGTCTGCTTTGCACAGCCTTTAGATCTGTTCTCATCTCAGCCAATGAGTTTACCAATTCTACTTGGCTCTTCTTTATAGCTTCAGTTTCACTTTTGACATATTTTATATCTCTAAACACTATGTCTTTTAGTTCCTTCAGTACTTTGATCATTCCTTTCTTTGAAATCTTGATCTAGTAGGCCATCAATGTCTATTTCCTTGACATGCTTTCAGGGGATTTCTCTTGTTCTTTTAATTGGGAATGGTTTCTCTGCTTCTTCATCTTGCTCATATCTCTCTGGCACTGTGGCTTATGGAGTATCAGTTATCTATTGTGGTCCTTAAAGGAGTTTATTTATTTATCTATCTAATGCCTATGTAGGAATAAATCTTAAAAAATAAAAAAAGGAGAGCTTGAGAAAGAGAATTTTAAAAGAAGGGAGAAAAAAAGGTTTGAAAACAGTGTATAATCAATTATAGAAGCGAAATTTGAATCGGACTAGCTTTCAAATTGAGACATCTTTTTTTTCCCTAAAAACCCTTAAAAAAAAAAAAAGGAGAAAAGATCAAAAAACAATATTTGAAACCTATTTATAATCAATAACAGGAGATCAAAACCAAGAGAGAGAAAAATGACACCATGTGGATTTTTTAAAATACTAATAATATTTTAAAAGAAAAATTGTAAAGGGATTAAAACTGGGAGGATATATAATTGTTGAAAACATAAAAATTAAAAAGGTAATAGAAAATACAACAGGTAGAAACAGATTTTTAAAAAAGGGGGGGAGAGGGTGTTCTCCTGGAGACCGTGTGCTCTTAATGAGACGTCTTTCTGTCTTCACCCTGTTTTGTGAGCTCGGCTTGCTGTTTCCAGAGGCCCTCCGTCTCCATCCTCGTCTGTGCTGTTCCCAGTGCCTGTCGGCAAGCAGATCGCAGCCCCTCCCAGCACAGCGTTCCTGCTGGAAAGGCTGGGGGCCACCCGCTGTCTCCTGGCGCCAGTCACTCCATGGTTCCGCCCCGTCAGCGCTCCGCAGGCGGGCCAGCTAAGACCACGGAACAGCCCCGCCCCTGCTCCATGACGGGTTACAAACACATAACCGTTTGGCCTTTGAGGCTGCCGATCCCCTAGATGCAAATTCATGTTTCGCCCCCGCCTCCACCTGGGTGCCAAGCACCGGAGGGTATGGTGGCTGCGTCTGAGCCCCGCCTCTCCTCGCTGAAAACCTTCCGTGGATTTTCAGAGATGGGGATATGAACCCTTCCTGCCAGGGCGCATCAGCCGTGCTGTTTCATGGAGGGCCCAGGTTGTTCTGCCCTGTGCACCCACTCATCCACGTTGCGTAGCCCCTGCAGTCCCCCGGGGCTGCCTCAGTGCAGCCATCCCCATCCTTCGCCCAGCTCGGGCAGCCTGTCCCGGCTCCCAGCTCGGGTCTTGGGCTGGGTGTCGCAGGGACCCTCTGTGCTCCTTTAACTAAGTTCTGTCGGTCAAGGTCAAGGGCTGCTCCGTACAGATCTGAGCCTCGGAGGCTCCCCCTCTGTCCCACTGGCCTCGCCATTGGAGAGGGGGAGACCCAGCGAACAAGCGCCAGTTCTCCTTTGCTGCTCCCTCCCCGCGGGACCAGTCCCGCACTGTTTTGCCTTTTCGTCTTTCTTTTTTTCCTTTCTCCTACCAGATTTTTGGCATCTTTGTCTTTTGAAGGGGACAATGTTCTGTCAGAGTTCCACAGGTGCTCTGGTTGGCTGAGTGGGTCCGTGGATGTGAGTCTAGGTGTATCTATGGGAGAGGGTGAGCTACGAGCGTCCTAGTACTCTGCCATCTTGGCCTCGTCTCTATCACTTGCTGAATTTCAGAACCAAATATCCAGCTGCTTACTCAACACTTACCATTGAAATGTCCAATACAGATCTCAGACTTAGTATGTCCAAAACTGACTTCTTTTCAGAACTACTCCACCTCAGTTAAAATAACTCTATTCTAGTTGCTTGGGCCAAAACACTGGTGCCAAGTTCAAGTTCTCCCTAAGTCTCTAATTTCAGTTTGATCAGTCAGAAATCCTACTTACTTTACCTTTAATACATCCAGAATTCCATCACTTCGAATGAGACTTCTCTCACCAGCTTGGTCAAAATCACCAGCATCTCTCACTTTCTAACTGGCTTCTTACAGGTTATCTTCAATATAGCAACCAGAATAATCTTCTTTATATGTAAATCTGATATTACTCTTCTGGTCTGAATCTCCCAGTGACTTCTCATATCACTGAGGAAAAACCAAAATCCGTATTATGACTTAAAAGGCCCTACATCATATGGTTGCTCGTACTTCTCCAGCTTTCTCTCCTGTTGTGTTACCCTTCTCTCTCTGTTCACTCTGCCCCAGGCTACTTTGCTTTTCTGGCTGTCATCCCCCCCCCCCCCCATATTTGGTGAAATACTTTCCTAGGCTCCTCTACTGTAATCTTAAGATTCAAGTTTGAGAACATTCTCCTTGTATATTCCTATTGTTTGCTTTACTAGATCTTGAAGAATTCTTTAAGTTGAATGACAGAACTTGATGTGGTACTTCAGCCAAGGCAAACGCACCAGTGCTTCCAGTAAGCAACAGTGCTGCCAAGGATACAAGCAAGGCAGATGTTAGGAAAGAACTTAAGAATTTTGCTAGTTCCCTTCAGGAATGTCAAAAAAATTGATATGTTTTGTCCTTACTTTCAAGTAAAGTGTTTGGGAGAAATATAGTAGAACCAGAAGTATGCAGAACTTGAATGAGATGAATACCACAGGAATGTCTAGGTGGCATGGAATTAGAGCCTCTGATTATATTTCTTTGATTTTTATCATTATTACATTCTTTATGTAACAGAGCAATTTGGGCTTCATCGAGAACATTTCCTATTATCTTCACCTTATTTTAATGTGCCTTCTTTATACTAAATCTAAAGGTTGGCAGTTAACAGATTGCCACGCTCCTTTTGAAAGTATGTTAAGAAATAGACATTGAGTTGTCGAGCTAAGAAATTCAGCATGCTGCCTTTATGCATCTCTGATAACCAAATAACATGCTTTCATTTTCCCCACAAATGATGTCAGTTCAAAATTATAAATTCTTGCCACTAAATTCTTAACTGATCACTTAAAAATGAAGCCATCAGAAAAATACAGCTAATAAAATGAATTCACAAATTCTTTAAGCTCTAAATTAATCCAAGAATTTTATAATTTACTATAAATGCTGCAAAAACTAGGGTAAGTACAGGGTAAATTAGACATGTGGAGCCAAAGAATAACTATGGGAAATATTTAAAAAATAATGAAAACTCCAAAATCTGTGTGTTTGATGAGTGATTGCTTTTTTCCTGCCCCACTTTAGCATTTGCATCTGCATAAAATCAAGGTGTTGCAGGAAAATTTATTTGTGGAGAAAATAAGTATCTATAGCAAATGGAAGCCTACCTCCACTGTTCACAGCACTAACAGTGTTTCCTTCATAATCTTCCTCCACTCCTGGACAACTTGTACAATAACTAGCAGTTAGCTTTTTAAAAAAATCTATGCTTAACCTCTGATATTTAGAACAAAGCAAATCTTTGGAAGGTTGCACTGTATCCCATATAAAAACTTTGTGTTATATTCTCCCTATTCATAATTCTAGAAACACACAGTGGGTGTGGTATATATACACATAAGACTCTTAAGTGTGCCAAAGTGGTTAGCTTGCACACTTACATCTCCATTACATGATTAAAGAAGTTTAAACTAAGCAATATCAAAGTCTCTCTGCTCTCCCAGACAGGTATGCATTAAGCAAGATGTTGTTATCCACAATCACTGTAAAGGCCCTTCTGACATGTAAGCTCCAAAGGCCTGTCTTCTGAAACTCAAAGCCCTCAACTACACCTTTATCTGACAACCATGTCTCATCTTCTGCCTGTCAGGAAACAGTCATCCATTGCTTGTATTAGTCCAATTCTCCAAGAAGCAGATCTCAAGACAGGAGGAAGAACCAAAGGATTTATTAGGTGAAAGTATGTCAAAAAAAAAAAGAGGGGGAATTGAGCCAGGAGCCTTCTGTCTGCAATATAGGTCTGACTCTTGTGAAAGAGACAGGGGATGGAGAAAGCTTCTTAGATGGCAGCTTGGACTATGAATATTCAGCAGGGCTGATGGAGCCTCTCCAAAGTCAAAATCTGTCATCAGGGCTGTCCCTCATTTCTCAGGAATGTGTCCATCTTAGTATCCCCGCCATGCTCAGTTACTGCTTGACAGCAGCCGGTGGGAAGTGGGTCCTCAACATGAACACAATGATGGATTTCAGGGCACAGTAGTTGGGGTAGTCAGTCAATAGGCTTCCCACAGTCAGAGATGTAAGAAGTACATTTTCCCCGTGGTACTTGCCAGTACCACAGAATTTCATGAGAGCTAAACCAGTTTTTGTTTTTGCTTTTTTTTTTTTTCTATCCAAGAGAACACTATGCTGTAATGATAGTTAGCTGGATAGATAGATGGTAGATTACATAGGTAGATGATTGATAGGTAGGTAGGTAGGTAGGTAGGTAAATAGACAGACAGATTTAAAGTGTCTCTCTCTCTTGCCAGAATCCCCCATCAATAACAGCTTGGAGAAAACCCATTTGTCACTAACAGAGCTGACAACTGTCTGTACCCTATTGGAGCTAATTGTATCAACAATCTCCTCAGTAACCCAGGACACCCCTGAGCCTTTAAAATACAGGTGTGGTAGTTGACATTTTCCTGAATAGTGTTATTGTATAAGTGAAATCACCAGACCCTAAGTCGGAGAAACTCAAAATCCTTCTCCCCACCCAGCCTCCTCCAGGCTTTTCCTATTAGCCAAAGTCTTCTCAGCTGCAGTGCCCCTGGAGCACTTTCCAGGTGTCTTTCCAGATTCTGGCCTCTCCCAGACTGCAATGTTGTAAGTGATAGTGAGGTACTCATTCAATTTCCAAACAACATCAGCTTTCTGGCTTATAAACTAATAATGCCTATGATTTTATATATCAGGTTTGTAGAAATATTTTAATATTTTTATAAAAATGTTTCACAAATGATATCAATCACTGATTAAGTGGTTTATGTATAATTGTTTATATGTAGATTGTGACTATTATTTGTTAGTAATACTACGAATAGCAAATGTTCTAGAAAACATGTATGTTTTGTTACAAGGCATATTTTCTGGAATCATTTCAAGGCTGGAGCACGTCAAGTGTTGTAACTTGCTTTCCTTTATTAATCACAGAAGGAGTAAGCACAGAATAAAGCTAAAGGTCATAGCTGAGTATCAAAACTCACCTGGTAGAAAATGCCATGTACATAGACACAATCCCAGTGAATATAAAATTTGCTTCTAAGGGTGAGCCTTTATTATCCCAGTCTAAAAAAATGTTTGCAATCGTTGACTTTTATTAGAAGTCATACCCTGAATGTTATACCTATTCTCTGTACAGTCTACCATTAGGTTGATACATAACTACTCTTAGTTACATTTTTATTAATTAAATGTATCCATATATATGGAACCCATATGCCATTTTCTTGGAAGAAGTCTCTCTTTGTGTCCTATGTCTAAAGGTCAACTGTGATTGGACAATGTTGGCTTTGGATGTACCTTACTACCCTAACAATCTGCTCTTGGCATTAATTCCCTCTCTATATGCTCCACAACTCATCCCCGTGTAGTGGGATCAGGAAGAAGGAAGGATTGTTCATCTTCTGCTTCGTATCTTTAGTAACAAGGAATTCCTTACCATGTTTCCATTTCTATTGTTTTTTTTCATATTGTGCTTTTTCCTTTACCTGAAATCCTTCATTTTCATTCATACGACTTAATCCCATTTTCTGGTATTAGAGAAAGAGAAAAGTGGTTGTTTCCATACGGCAGCCTTATTAGGTACCTGAAAAGTCTTTATATCTCCTTTAAATATTTATTTTAACATAAAAGGCAATTTCAATTCTTTCTACCATTCCTTATGTGGCAATTTCTACACTAGTTATTATTCCCTTAAAATTTTTATAAATGAATTCTAGTTTTCCCGTTTGAAAGTGCCTCATCTGGATGAGTACTATGACTTCAAGAATGCAGGAATTGAATTTGAGACAGAAAAAATGTGTTCTAAGTGCTGGTCACTACTGGGCTGTCCACACTTGAATAATTTTATGACTAGTTAGACTATGTTGAGTATGGGTAATTCTAGATTGGACAAAAGAAGCAGTTTAGCCCAAACTATCAAAAATAGTATAATCAGAAGAGATCGAGTGTGATCAGTGTGATAAAGCCACAACCTGTAATGAAAAGAAATATGTGTGTGTATATGGATGACTGAAACATTGTGCTGTACACCAGAAGTTAACACAACATTGTTAACTGACTATACTTCAATTTAAAAAAAAAAGAAAGAAAAAAAGGATAAGATTCTAACAGATCCAGAGAGCTCTATGATATCCAGTGACCATCACATTATTTAAAAAAAAAACAAAAAAATAACCAAACATAATCAGGAGGGGAATAGAAATCATAGCTGTGGAAGGAGGCCAATGACTAACCAGGTTAAAGCATTAGAATAATACACTGTAGGAAAAGGATTTGTAAAGTCACAAATGAGAAAGGCTCTGAAGAAATCATAGGAATAAGAGGTGCCTCAGGACAGGGAATCCTTAGTGTCTGCTTTGTGTGGAACTTGCTGCAGGGCCCCAAGCACACCTACAAGAAGAAAAGTGCTGTTTGTGAATGTCCCAATTTGGGAGGCTTTGTGTTACGAACTTTCACATATATTAACTTATTTAACCTTTACAACACTTACAAGGTAGGTATTTCTTATCTCCATTCACATGTGAGATTACAGAAGCACCTAAGTTTACACATCCAGCCCAAAGTCACAGATTTAATAAGTACCTTGCTCCAAATTCCACAAATGCACCTGAATCTATGTGATGTCCTAGGGGTTATATTGAAAAGAGACTGATGACAAGAAATTAAAAGTAAAGAAGTAATCATGGCTGAAGAAGAGTCAAAAGGATAGCTCAAGTTTGATCAATAGACATCAAAGGGTTATTTTGGGGAATGCTTACCTATTTTTTTTTTTCAAATCCACTAAGAATAAAATATATAAACAGAGTATAAGTAATAGTAGAGAAGACTTGAAACAGCCAGATAATAAAAATATAATTTATTGAGCAACCACCATTTAGGCAGTGTGTTGCTAGGTGTTTGTACAAATCATCTCACTCTCTAAAGTAAATACTACCATCATTTTATGGAGGAGAAATGGACCCTTAGACAACTGATTCAGGTTCTCAAGATACACACTTATAAGTGATGAAGGCGAGACTGGAATTATAATCTATATAATCCAAATACTTGTGGTAAGATTACTATGCAATGACAAAATTTCTGAAAACACTCCCAGAAAATACACATGTCAATATATCAGTAATGATATATAAAATTAGAAATTTCATGTCTTTAAAACTCCCTGGGACCTCTTTAAGTTTCATTATTTTCTTATTCTAGGAATCTCCTCTTGATTGGCAATTGTGTTCCAAAAATGATCACAGAAATTGAAAGTTATAAATTAGAATTTGGAAGTTATAAATTATGTATGAAAAATGAATTAGGCTATTTAAGTTCTGTTTAATATATGCTACATAAGAAAAAAAGACTGTGTTAGCCTTAATCATAATAGAATCTGGTAGATACATAAAATAACGCTAAGAGAAAATTTATAGGACTCAAGCAGAGTAATTTTCTCACATAAATTAATGCCAGACAGTCATCTAGCCAATATAACAGATTAGACCTCTGGGAGTTGGAAGATAAAATATCAATTTTATCTCAGGGAATGAGGGAAAATCCAAGTAGGAAATGATGTCAAATGAAATAAATTTAAATCAAAAGGATTGTAGCAAAAACACACAAAAAAGATTAATATATCACTTTTTAAGGTTTGATATTCAAAAACCTTGACTATCTGGAATATGACTGGAATCCAGAATAAAACACAAAAAAATTCCTCTTAGCAATAAACTAATGCACAAACTTCTTGTGGTTAACTCTTAGATGAGATTTTCAAAGATAATTTTGCACACAATTCTACGAAGGCAAATATCTCTTTTCGCAGGCCAGAGCGTGTGGCACGGGGCAAATTAGTGGGTGCAGGAAGAAGCAGTTTTAAAGCAGTTGTAAGAAGTGAAAAATCTACTGCCTGAAATTGAAGTAACAAAATAAATACCTGTTTAAACATGAAAGAACTTTGTGAAGCACATCCATTTATTGTAGGGCAAATGGTTCTAGATTCCGCAGTAGGCTGTGAAAATTCATAGGTGCAACAGTTTAAGGCAATGTGCTCATAGTAGTATCTCTGTGTCATTAGAAAAGGCCAGTTATGCTCAGTAGTTTCTGGTTACAAAAATAGGAAAACACGTGATGCTTTTAAGAGAGCACACTTTTTGGTTCCCATTAAGAATAGCTAAACAGAAAAGTTAACAACTAAACACCCTCCAGTGCCCAAATTTGACCTTTAAGAAGACAAGCCTCAGAGTCAGTAAGACAAGTGCTTGGAAGATGAGACATCTTTACAGGAATGTACAACGTGCACACACATATCAATAAGTACGAACAAGAGAAGGCGGTGAATGACCCTGAGACGCAAGAGAACATTGTGAGTAATAAATCAGGATTCATCACATTGAGTACTTGATGATTACATTTTTCCTACTAGTTTTTTTTTTTTTAAAGAAAAAAAAATATCATTTTTTCCTACCTAGGTTCTTTCTCATCATTTTAATTTGCCCATTAAAAAAAAATCACTTTCTTTTGCACTTACTCACCCGCCTCCCCCACTCCAGTCCTTCTCTAGCTGTAACCGAGCATAAAGAACTCCATGAAGCAAATAGATCTATCTTTTCGGTGATCAGCTCTCTGTCAAGCTAGCTGATGCAGTAAATCTCTCAAAAGACAGATTTGTCAGTTGTTACTGAAACAGCATGTGAGTTCTATCCTCAGTGACTCAACAAAAACACAAAGAGCTTAGAGAAAAGTTAAAATGTAAAGTTCCCCGTGTAGGCAATGCATTAGAAAGAATCAGGTCAGAGGGGCAAAAACTCAATTATAATCCCCCAAATTGAGATGGCAAAAGTCTCAACAGACCCAAATTTCTTGGCTTCTACCACGAGCTACATTTATATTTGAAATGAGTTGAAACTCGAGCTGAGCTGGCAGCCCAACACCTGCTCCCGCTTTTCCCCTTGGGTAGCTGCAGTAATTACCTACCTCTACCTGCACCAGTTTAGGATCTGTGAAAGGTTGGTCGTGTAGAGTCAATCATTCCCATGTTCTAAGGTGCCAAATGATCATCTGCTAGTCAGAACTGCAACACTGCTGGCAGGCAAACCTATCAGGGCATCTCATTTTTGAGTCTAGTCATGCCCCAATTTTTGCTGGCCGATTTTCCTGTTTTCTACAGGATGTAGCCTATGGAAAGAAATATAATTTATCTGAACTGTATTTTCTAAAAATACGCTTTTAAAACAATTTTTACACATGATTACATTTTAGATACATTTTCAATTAAGGCTTTGAATACAGTCATGGTTTCCACAGAACAAACACATACGCAGTGGAGAGTATTGCTTCTCTTATAAGGACACGATTGTGCCAGCTCTGTGGAACATTTATCAGATTAACCATGGCAGATTTTAATTTATAGTTCAGACCTCTGCCATAAATCTGTCCTACCTGGGTAAAATCATGAACAGAGGGAGCAGCCAAGTTAGAGCATCACTGTATATCACTGTGAGCAAAGATCTAAGTGAAAAAAAAAATGATTGAAATTTTGTTTTCAATTATAGACTAAATAACTATAGAAAAAAATCCCTACTTTTTTTCTATTCTGTTAATATTCTTGACTGGTGAGATACAATCATTATATTTCTCATTAGAGGATGTTTTGTGGCTTATACTGACAATGCAAGCAATTTTTTTTTTTTAATCTGGAGAAGAGACAAAAATGGGCTCAACAGTGTAGAACATACTGTGCATGTAAATAAGGATAAATTGACAGACAGCCTCAGGCTGAAGAGTAGAAAGTTCATGGAGTTCATATTATGTCACCTGAAACTTTTTTTGTAAAAGACATACTAATTTTATCTGCTGAGGAGACAAAGAGAATTGGGACTGAATTTAGATACTTGAGGAAAGAGCAATTTATACAGGAATTTGGCAAAAGGAGAAACACATGACGTTGATCATGAGTTGATCCTTTACAGTCATAACTGTGGTTTGAAGCTCAAGCCTTTGGCTAAAGAACTTGTATTATACCAGTTAACTTTTCATTATTAGATTTATGCAAGCCACCAGTACACTATCTTGTCCATCCTTGGACAGTATAAATATGAATAGATATAGAACTGCTAATTGATGTAGCTGTAGGGGAGGGATCTCATCACTTGAATATCCAATGTGTCCAGCACTATGCTAAGGACTTTACATTAAATCAATTTAACAGCTCTCCAAAATGGATATAACTTTATACAACAAATAAACTAAGACCTAGAGCAAGGAATTGGCCTCAAGTTTACATGTCTAATTTAGTAAAAGACACTATTTATGCATGTAGAAAAATGTACAAATGGGTAAAATTACGTAGGCAGACATTCAAAGAGAATGAAATAGAAAACTCGGCCTATAATACATGGTGGTTCAACTGAACATTGCACCTGTCTCTCAGATATCCATTGGTATTAATATTTTCTCTTTAAAATAATGTATTTAAAGAAATTATTAGAAAAATATTTTAAAATACACTCCTTCCATTTAAAAAAAAAAAACAATTGGCTGCTAAGATGTCATGTGAACTTCACCCACTTAGGGTTGCATTTACAGAAGAGGAAGAGCAAGGCTCATTTACTGAGCCATTTGGTGAGGAAGGGATAATTAATTATTGCACTTTAAGCATTTGAAGTGGTTACTGATGAAGTGCTCTCAAATATATGCAGCTAAATAAAAGTTTTAAATGTCTAATTAAATTTGAAAACTTTTAGTAAGAACTAAATATATTGGTACTTTTCAGGTTGTGTTTATATAAATTATTTTGATATTTTAATATCCCTATTCTATTTCATCATTAATTGCAATACTCTATATAGATGAAGATTGTAATTGCTGTGAATATAAATAAAGCATAAATATATGTTTATAGTGTAGACATATAGCATAATAAAATATTAAAATATATAACATATCACATACATAGTTTTGTTATGGACTGAATGTATCCTAGCCTTCCAAATTGGCATGTTGAAACCCTACCTATGAATGTGATAGTACTGGGAGATGGGGCCTTTGGAGTAAGTTAAGATTAGATGAGATCATGAGGGTGGGTGGAGCCCTAATGATGGGATTAGTGCCCTTATAAAGGCATCAACCAGAGAGCCAGCTTCCTCTCTCTGCTCTCTGCCAAGTGAGATTACAATGAGAGGACTTTCACCAGATCTCAACCATGCTGACATCATGATCTTGGACTTCCCGCCTTCAGAACTGTGAGAAGTAAATTTCAATAGTTTTTAAGCTACCAGTCTGATATTTCATTATAGCAGTCCAAAGTGACTGAGACAAGTTTTATATATATATTTTTTATTCAAATGTAAACCAATTGCACTAGGTATGAACTTTGTGAAATATAGCTGGTACTTTAAACAAATGTTTTAACTTTCATTAGTTGAAAAAAAATTATTGAGCAGGTTTTCTATTACAAACACTGTGATACAAAAGTTGATAACAGCACTAATACCTGTTTTTAAGGTGGTCGCTGACTAGCTGCTACTGAGACAAACGTAAAAATATCATTTGGTGCGAGACGAGCAAAAAGAGAAGTGAGTAATGGAACATGTGGGATGTTTTGCGTAGACAAAAGCAAAATAATTTAGTTAAAGCATTTTGAATCCAGAGGAGGTAAAAGACAATGGGAGTAGATATGAGTGAATGTCCGTGGGTAAAAGCAGGGAAGAGGAAGACTGGAAGTCCATCCTCTCGGCCATTCAGCCATTTCTTCATTCACCAAACATTTCAAATACAAATTGTGCACCAGGCAAGTGTTTTAATAAATTCAAGTTCAGTGTTTTAATAAATTTGTCCTCAGGTATCATTGTGGGGATTTAAATGAGAAAATAGTTTGATGACATCAACATAAAAGTGAATCAGGCAAAATGAACAATTTAGAACAAAACAGGCAGCCTGATAATTGTCTCCATCTCCAAATGTGGCCTCTTCGCTGGACCATCAGAATCAGACAATCTCAGGTTATCACCTTAGTGCTGTTCCCTATGCCAGTTATGTGAACTCGGATAAGTCATAAGTGATTTATTTTCTGAGTCTCAAGACTTTCATACGTTAAATAGGTTTGATATTTTCCTTGCCATGATTGTTAATTTGGGATAAAAAAAGTATTTTTAAAACTCACAGAAAAAGGATTAAAGGCTTATTTTCTAAAATTTTATAAAACTGATTTAATTTTCAGTATGTACACTTACAAAGGGTAACAACATGATATCACTTTTTTTTGTATATATATATTTTTTATTGAAGTATTGTCAGTTTACAATGTTGTGTCAATTTCTGGTTTAGAGCATAATGCTTCAGTTATACACACACATACATATATTTGTTTTCATATTCTTTTTCACCATAAGTTACTACAAGATTTTGAATATATTCCCTGTACAGTATGAATTTGTTGTTTATCTATTTTATAGGTATTAGATAGTATCTGCAGATCTTGAACTCCAAATTTATCCCTTCCTTCCTCTTCCCCCCGGTAACCACAAGTTTGTTTTCTATGTCTGTGAGTCTGTTTGTTTTGTAAGTAAGTTCATTTGTCTTTTTTTTTTTTTTTTAGATTCCATATATAAGTGATATATGGTATTTTTCTTTCTCCTGTGGTTTACTTCACTTAGAATGACAATCTCCAGGTCCATCCATGTTGCTGCAATGGTATTGTTTTTTTATTTTTTACGGCTGAGTAGTATTTCATTGTATAAATATACCCCAACTTCTTTATCCAGTCATCTGCTGATGGATATTTAGGCTGTTTCCATTCTTAGCCTGAGTTATTTTCATTTTTGGCAGTGCTACTGGGACAGACAAGTTATAGAGTTCAGCTGTTCTCCCACCATCATTTCAAACCTCTCTCAGTCTGTTTTGTTCCTGTTGTTGTTATTTGTTTGTTTGTTTCTTTTAAGAAAGGAGTTTTGAAAGGGGAAATAATTTCTACTTGAATGGCATATTCAGATAATTCCCAATGTTAAATGTCAATCTGGAGAGAGGTTTCTTACGAGGTGATTCTGTTCTTCTACTCATTCTTGATGTATTCAATTTGTGTATTGATTGACTTACCTAAGAAACTAGATGGCACATTTAATAAATGTATGGTCAGAAAAAAGCTGATGGACATAGTAACTTTTATGTAAAAGATTTCAATTCCAGAAGAGATACTAAAAGTTTAGGAGGATGGTCAGAAGACCAAAAGAAACTAATAACAGAGGTTACATATGCTGTGTATACTTAACCAATATTTATAGAATAAATAACAATAGATAAATTATATTTGTGATGCACTGTTTATGTGCTTTTCACGTATTATTCCCACATTTAATTATTATAACAATTCAATGTGCCTCACTATTGTATGTATGTTACAGATGAGAAAATTCATACAGTGAGTTAAAAAAAAACAAAACTCGCCCAAGGACATATAACTAAGATATTTCAGAGCCCAGTGTAATGCCCAAAGCATTCTGGGTCCTAGATCACACATTTAAAAAATATTAGGGAATGATATATGCAAGAAATGTAGAGTGAGAAACACTGAAAACTTCCTCATAATAGCAATGAGAACATTGGCAAAATTGTCAAAATCAACATCTCAGAACTCTGGAAATGAATCAAAGAATTTTAGCAATCTGGAGAACGTTTATTTAGGAAAAACAGCAAAATCTCAGAACAGCAAGCATTTTGATTTTCTAGCTTGTCCAGCTCCCTCTCCTAGCACACACCTGCTATGGATTATATTGTATCCACTAAAACGATATTTGAAGTTTTAACCTCTGGTTCTCATAATGTGACCTTATTTGGAAATAGAAACATTGCCAATGTAATTAGTTAAGATGAGGTCATATTACAATAGAGTGAGCCTATAATCTAATAAGACTGACATCCTTATAAGAAGAATAGAAAAGACACAGAGACACAGACACAAGGAGAGAACACCGTGTAATAACAAAGGCAAAAACTAAGCCAGGAAATGCCAAGGATTGGTGCCTGAAGCTAGGAAGAGGCAAAGAAGCATTTCCCCTATAGTTCTCAGGGGAGCAGGTCCTGCAAATACCTTGATTTCAGATTTCAAGCCACCAGAGATGTGAGGCAATACCTTTCTGTTGTCTTACCCACTTAGTTTTTGATACTTTATTATGGCAGCCCTGGGTAATTAACATAGGCACCTAATAAAACAGTCCTAAAATGCATGAAACAAAAACTGTCAGAAGACTTCCAGTTTCCTATTCTGCATGTAAGGAGCTTGGAAATCACCACTCTGTCATAACTACAAATAAAAAGCTGAAAAGACTGAAAAATCACCTCTTTTTGGATCCATAGAAGAGGGAAAGACACAGGGTAACCCCCCCCCCCCCAATGTTGGAGAGACTGGCTGGCAAATACAGAAAGTAACTTAAGGCAGCGCATTCACAGGTGCGCACCAGCAGGGGAACCAGTGCAGGGGTGGGAAAACCTGACCAGCAACGGATAAATGCCTGGAAGCTCGGTGTGGACCACTGTGAGTTAAACATACCATAAGGACTCAGTTATAGGAGGACCCTGGCATTACTGTGAGAATTGCACTGAGAAGTTTGACCAGGTTCCCGCAGAGAGAATTCCCTTTCTAAGCTTCCAGCAAGGGGAGCCGAAAGGTACCATTTAGAAACACACCAGAGCACTCTGTTCTTCTCAACAAGGCCTGCCCACAAAGAAAGCTAGTCAGCCAGACCCTAACCAGCTGGGATTACTGGGGCCTAACTAACACAGGAAAAAGAAATCCCCAAATCCAGGGGAATCTAGCCTTCCACGTGGGAGAAAATACCCAAATGCAGCCCGCTCTAGCCGCCTGTCTCACCGAAAGAGGCAGAAAAAAAGAAAAACTGAGTAACTTGTGAAATTCATGGTCCAGAGATATATGCTCACTAAAAGACTATATGAAAGACTATATAACGGCTATATAAAGACTGCAGAGAAAATCCTGAAGACACCACAAAAAAACTACTGGAACTCATCAAAGAATTATAAACCATGACCAAGTAGGATTTATCTCAGGTATGCAAGGCTAGTTTGACTTTCAAAAATGTAATCCATCATGTCAACAAAGTAAAAAAAAAAAAAAACAAAAAACACATGATCATATCAATAGGTACAGAAAGAACTTGACAAAATTCAACACCCATTCATGATAAAATCTCTCAGCAAACTAGGAATAGAGGAGAGCATTTTCAACCTGATAAAAGATATTTACAAAAATCCATAGGTAACAATGCTTTTAATGATGATAAACTTGAAGCTCTCACTTAGATCAGGTACAAAGCAAGGATGCCCCCTCTCACCACTCCTTTCCAACATCATATTGGAAGTTCTTGCTAATCCAATAAGAAAAGAAATAAACGTATACACTTTGAGAAAGAAGACATAAACCATATTTGTTCTCAGAAGACATAATCATCTATGTAGAATATCCAAAAGAATTTATTAAAGATACCTAACTGATACACAAAAGCCAGTTGCTTTCCCATATGTTAACACTGAACAAGGGAAATCTGAATTTAGAAGCACAATGCCATTTACACTAGCACCCCCCAAAATGAAATACTTAGGTATAAATCTAACAAAACATGTACACGATCTATTTGGGAAAAACTACAAAACTCAAATGAACAAAATCAAAGAACTAAATAAAATTTATTCCATGTTCATGAATAGAAAGACTCAATGTTGTCAAGATGTCAGTTCTTCCCACCTTGATCTACAGATTCAATGCAATCCCAATGAAAATTCCAGCAAGTTATATTTTGGATATCAACAAGTTGATTCTAAAGTTTGTATGTAGAATACTATTGTATTCATGTGCAGAGGCAAAAGCATACCAGAGTAGCCAGCACAATATTGTTGGAGAAGAACAAAGTCAGAGGACAGATGTTACCCACTTCAAGACTTGCTATAAAGCCAAAGTTAGTGTGGTACTGGTGAAAGAACAGATAAATAGATTAACAGAACAAAATAGCCCAGAAATAGACAGCCATAAATATAGATAAGTGATTTTTGACAAAATGGCAAGGGCAGCATAATGGAGCAAAGACAGTTTCATCCAGAAATGGTGCTGAAATAATTGGACATCTACATGCAAAGAAAAGAATCTCGATATAGACTACATCCTTCACAAAAAATTAACTCAAAATGGATTATAGACCCAAATGTAAAATGCAAAAAGCTATAAAACTCCTAGGAGAAAACCTAGATGACTTCAGGTACGGTGATGTCTTTTCAGATACAACACTAAAGAAACTACCCATGGAAGAAACAACTGATCAATGTTAACTTGAAGCTGTACTTCATTAACGTTAAAAGCTTCTGCTCGCCAAAAGACAACATCAAGAGAATGAGAAGACAAGCTACAGACTGGAAGAAAATAGTTACAAAAGACACGTCAAATAAAAGACTGTTATCCAAAATATACAAAGGACTCTTAAAACTCAACAGTAAGAAAACAACCCAATTTAAAAATGGGCCAAAGACCTTAAAAGACACTTCAGCAGAGAAGGTATACAGATGGCAAATAAGCTGCAAGAAAAAAATTATCATCAACCTTCCTTTTTCCTCCCTGTATTTCTTGTGAATGGCTTCAGCCTGAAGTAAATAGACAGCTTTATTTCTTAAACTACTAGGTGATAGTTTGAAAAGTAGTTTTTCCTCGTAAATATGGACTCTGAATATAGATAGTTACACGTGCTAATTCAGCTGTCCAAGTATGCCATCAGTAATTCAAGTTACTTCTAATTTTGTTTCAAAATTCTTGGCCATATTCAAGGCAGGAATTAGGAAAACGTTGAAGCTCTTGCCTTAGGTACAGTTGAGGGGTTTTGTTTTGTTTTGTTTTGCCCTCCACGGAGTGAAAGCCTCAGTTTTACCCTAGTAGACAGACTTCTTACCTCTTGTTGGTCAGAGTAGTGTTACTTGCTTTCTCTTACGCTAACCACAGCTAAATGAAATGCGTTTCCACGACAGACTTAATCATACACATAATGATGTATTCTTTTGGGATTTACCTTTTCTAGACCAGTGGGTGTTGATCTACTCCCTAGGAATGTCATAATGATATTAGTAGGGAAAAAGGTGTGTGGGGGTCAGGTGAGGAGCGGTGTATGGCTGTGGGACAGGCAACTGTAGTGTCTGCCAAACATTTGAACTCAATGACACTTCTAAATTCTCTAAAGTATTGGTGATTTGTAGAGTTCAAACTCATTAATATTTGAGGTAGTCCAAAATGCATCAAGCACTATATTTAGGTAATCCTTAATGTTTTTGCACAATTAACACACTTTCAAAAATCTCCTTTAGATCATGATGGCATAATTGAGATAATCTAGTTCATCAGATTCTTTTTTTTAATTATGTAAGGTGAAAGGTAGGTAAAGAGGCTTTGGATGGCAGAATGGCTTTGGGGTTTATAGGTATAAACTTTTATAGGTATAGATAGGTATATAGGTAAAAATAATACACTATAGTAGAGTAGATTATGTTAGACTAGATTAGAAATCCAGCAATTTAAAGTGATAGAATTAATCAGTTGATGAAATGGGTTCTTTTGAAATATAATAGGGTAGAATCTTAGTTTGAGTGTCCTTCAAATTAGTCTGGAAGTAGTTGGGAGTAGATAGTTGATTTAGAAGGTGATCTCAGAAAGCATAAGTGAGAAGTCAGAAAGAGTGATACAGGGAAAAGAAAGAGCCTGTATAAGCATGCACTAATGAGAACAGTCCTGTAAGCAGAGGGGTGGGGGAGCTTTGTTCCTGCTGGGACTTTCTGAGAAGCACACACAACAGTCTGCTTGAAGGACGGGAGGATGTGGAATTTATCTACTGTCTCTGCCCCCTATTCTTGAGAGCCTTTCTGGGACATTAGCTATCACTGGTTATCAGATTCTCAGAGAAGACCCTGGCATCCAACAGAAAGATGCACAGTACACCATTTTCAGGACTTTGTTAGACTGAGGTGAGTCTGAGTGTCCACCATAACTGCAGCTAAAAAAACAAGTGATCCAAAAAAAAAAAAAAATGACACGGGTTACCTGAGAGGTATGTAGTCAACAGTGTAAGTTCTTCAAAGCTAATGGATTTTGCAGATTGTAGGTGTAGGCACAATAAAAGTTTTCTTTATTCAAGCATCTCAACAACCTGAAGAGGTTGGTATTATACCCATTTTAAAGGGAAGGTAGCCTATCTCAATTCCCACAGGTAATAACAGATAAATCTAGGATTTGATCCTTACTCTCTTGTGATGTTTCATTGGCTCTTCTTAAAATAAACCATGTCTTAAGTTGATCAAGCCCTTACCTAAAGTAAACCTCAGTATTAGTTCTCTATTGCCTTATACAGGCAAACTGTTAACTGTAACCTCCAAGGCTCCTCCTATTCCTGCCTCCTCCCTTCTTCCCTGTCACCTCATACCACACTGCGTTCCGAGGTGACAGTTCAACTGGACTATGATTAGTCCCAGTGGCTCGTTATGTGATGCTCCCTCTAATTGGAATGTCACTCTTCAGATTCCTTCCTTCCCTTCAGTCTTAGCATAGATGGTCCCTTTCTCTGGAAATCTTCTCTGACCACCCTCTCTTCCCCAGATTAGGTGCCCTAATGAGTCCCCTAGCTTCATCCCACCCCAAAGGCAGGAGCAGTGCCTTTGATTTTCACTGTTGCATACTCAGACCCTCTCATTATTCTACTTTTTTGCAAAGTGTTTCTGAATTCCTTCTGTTTTATGCCCTTTCAAATTTGGTGTTTCTTATACATTAGTCCTGAGCTCTCTTCTGTTTCCATGAAAAGTGCTCTCTCTGGGAAAATTCTCATTGATTTCCCTGAATCCCAAATATCAACCTTATTTTAAGAATTCCTAAATCTAGTTAAACTCCCAGAGTATTATGAATAATAATAATGTTAAGTAAACTCTTATGGTAGATATTCCTGTTATTTCTGCCTTGTGGTGCAGCAGGCCCATGCAGAGCTAACACATGCAAACGACTGGTAACTTATGCAGACCCCTCTCCCCATCTTTTAAATCTGTTCCTTTTGTGCAGATATTTTGTTGCTGTCTCCACTAATGCCTACGCCTAAACCACACAAGTTAGTGTGACTGTTTTCACCTAACACTTTCAAGACTATTTTCACCCAAAATGTCTTTTCCAATAATAGAATGCCTCCATGATTATTTTAGAAAATGTTTAAATTATTTAATCTTTTATAAAAAAGTCATCTTAAGGTAAAAACTAGTTTATTTTTAATCAGTTGACTACTTTAGGCCATTTTGTAATTATTATTATGGTAATTGATTCAGGATTTATCACTAATAGGTGTTGAAACTGCCAACTGTGGGGCCAGGCTGACAAGAAACACAATACTCACATAGTTTCAGCGTCTCTCTCTACTAATGATCTATTAATTAGAGAGAAAAAACAGCAACATCTTAGTGAAGAAACTTGGCAGATGGACCTTAACTAAGTGATCAATTTAACATCATAAATAATGGGACAACCAACAACCTGTGCCTTCTGATATGATACTAAAAAGGACAAAGCATCACTCTGAATTTCCTTCGAGACGCATAATCTGAATATATATGAAGAAACATCAGATAACCAAAATTAACCAAAATTACTAAATAATTGACCTGTACTCTAAAAATATCAGTGTCATGAAAAATGAAGTCTGTAACTGTTCCAGAATAAAAGAATTTAATTCAACGTGAGATCCCAAATACAATTCTGGAACTTAAAAAATAAGTAAAATGAAAACGAAAGCTACAAGTGATGCTTTAAAAAACTTTTTTTCAAATTTATAAAAATTTTCCCAAGGTTTTTTGTTTGTTTGTTTACACTCCCCGCCCCCCCACCGCCCCGAACAAACTAACCTTGTTTCTGGTGATAACCATTATTATTGTGGTTAACATTGTGACTGCTGACTTGAGTAGGGCACACTGGATGTTTCTGATGAGCTGGTAATTCTCTATATCTTGATATGGGTGATAGTTCTAGAGAGATATACTTTTGAAATTACATTGGTCGTTACATTTAAGATTTGTAAACTTCATATGTTATCATTCAATAACAAGTTAAAATCATCATCATCACAGTTATTCTGAGTTCTGTGTCTGACAGCATCAATAATTACATTGTGTGTGGGTTTATTTCTATTGATTTATTTTTTTTCTTGTGATTTCAGTCATTTGGTCATGTTGCCTGGAACACTGATTAATTTTATATCGAGTGCTGAAAATGTGTATGAAAAATTATAAAAGAATATCGGTTTCTTCTAGCAGACAAGATAAAAGACAAGCAAATGATCTGGTACAAATTGGAATTAAGAAATTTCAAGAATGGATTTCAGATTTTGTGAGAGGGAAGACTTGTTTGGATTTTTAGCCTTCTAGCAGATTTGTTACTACGTTTTATTCCATTTTATCTATTATCATTATCCTCCTCCTCCTTCTCACCATCGTTTACTTTCTTTCCTTTTTTTCTCGTCCTTGACATACACAGCTTAGAAACTAGCAAATGTCTTGAGGAAAAAAACTACAGGCAGAATCTTATTCTAATTTCTCTGGCTTCCCTTTTGGTCTGTAAAGAAAAACACTACTCTTTTTCTGTGGACTTACAAAATCCTTCACTCTGACACCAGATGTGTGGGTTATTTCCCCACCAAGATGTCCTCTCATTCTCTGTTGACACTAACTGGCTGTCCTGCAATTCAGTTCAATTCTGACATTATCTACCTGGAGTTAGCACAGATCCCACAGGTTAAGAGTTCAGACCTACAAGGCTGTCCGCACTACACATGCCAACCCCAAGTCTCAGGTTGTCACCTGGGCTTCTGAACAGTTGGCTACAAGTCAGAGGTTCTCATGATGCCTTCCTTGGGTTCAGTCATTTGCTGGAGCAACTCACAGAACTCAGGAAAATAATTCACCAACTTGATTCCTACTTTATTAGAAAAGGATACAGTTTAGGAACAGCCAAATTGAAGAGTTGCTTAGCGTAAGGTACATGAAAGGGATGCCGAGCTCTTTCTGTGCACGCCACCCTCCCAGCACCTTCACACGTTCACCAGCTTGGAAGCTCTCCAAACTCCCTTATTTCAGATATTTATGGAGGCTTCATTCAATCCTCAGTTCCTCTGTACTGTCCCTCTAGAGCGGAGGTTGGTGACGAGGCAGAGACCTTCAACCCCTAATCACATGGATGGCCCCGCCTGGCAACCTGACCCCATCTTGTGGATATTTAAGGACTTTAGAAAAATTGCCTCATTAACATAAACTCATGTGTGGTGGAAAAGAGCTTGTTATGAATAGTGAAATACAATTCTTTCACCTTGATTTCTATACAACTATTTCAGGAATTAAGGACAGAATATCAAATATTATAATAGAAGATGTCCCTATGATTCTTACCACTTAAGAAATTACACAGGTTTTAGGACCTGCTACCAGGAATTGGGATGAAGATCAAATGCATAAATACTTAGATTATTTACATTTATAATATATATAAATATTTTTTAATTTATTTATTTTAAATCACAATATCAGTCTGGAAACTTGTTTTCTCAAATCTTGACTGTTTTAATAGCACCAAAATCTAGTTTTTCTTCTCAGTCAAGAGAGTCTTCCACAAGCTTTATTTACACTGCTTTCTATTTCTTCTCTATGCCATTTGATTTGAAATGGCAAATGCCATGCGGGGCAAAAAGCGCAGTAAATCTCGGGCTCACCTCTATATACTGTCATCACTCAATATCCGTGGGGGTTTCTCCCAGGAGCCCCTGCAGATACCAAAATTTGAAGAAGCCCTTTTATAAAATAGAGTACTATTTGGATATAACCTATACACATTCACCCACATTCACCCTTATATTTTAAGTATCTCTAGATTACTTATAATATCTAATGCAATGTAAATGCTGTGTAAATAGTTCCCTCTAGGGAGCAAACCCAAGTTTTGCTTTTTGGAACTTTCTGGAATTTTGTTTTTCTAAAATTTTTAGTCCTCTTTTTTTTGTTGTTTTTTGTTTTTGTTTTTAAACTTTTTTTTATTGAGTTATAGTCATTTTACAATGTTGTGTCAAATTCCAGTGTAGAGCACAATTTTTCAGTTATACATGAACATACATATATCCATTGTCACATTTTTTTTTCAGTGTGAGCCACTACAAGATCTTGTATATATTTCCCTGTGCTACATAGTATAATCTTGTTTATCTAGTCTACATATGCCTGTCAGTATCTACAAATTTTGAAATCCCAGTCTATCCCTTCCCACCTCTCTCCCCCTTGGCAACCACAAGTTTCTATTCTATGTCTGTGAGTCTTTTCTGTTTTGTATGTATGTATGTATGTATTTATTTATTTATTTATTTAAGATTCCACATATGAGCAATCTCATATGGTATTTTTCTTTCTCTTTCTGGCTTAGTTCACTTAGAATGACATTCTCCAGGGACATCCATGTTGCTGCAAATGGCATTATGTTGTCGGTTTTTATGGTTTTTATTCCATTGTATAAATATACCATCTCTTCTTTATCCAGTCATCCGTTGATGGACATTTAGGCTGTTTTTATGTCTCGGCTATTATAAATAGTGCTGCTGTGAATATTGGGGTGCAGGTGTCATTTTGAAGTAGGGTTCCTTCTGGATATATGCCCAGGGGTGGGATTTCAGTCCTCTGGTTTTGAATGTGCAGCTGCAGAATTCATTCATATGGAGGGCCAACTGTATCCCACACTCTTCAGCATCTTAGCCTGTTAAGACTTATAGGGTTTGATGGGTCTCTAAATCTCTTCAACCAGTATTTACTCAAGCTTATATCATTATTTTAAGGGAAATTACAAACTACATCTTCATACCTGGATTTAAATATACTTTCCAATAATACATTTATGGCAAAAATTTTTTTTCTGATAAAATGGAAAGCCACCTCTTTAATCATGTAAGAAAATGCTTGTTTTGTTGACAAATAAATTATAAACCACATACATCATATTTGGTTTTGAAACTAATTACATATCAAAATGCAAGTTGGAATGCATTTTTGTCTCAACTATAAATAAGACTTCTTTGTGACATGATGTTTTGACATCCATAATTTTTATAAATGAAATAATAACTATCCTTTAACAAATAATTGTACTTGTTTGAAAAGTCAGGATAACAGACAAATTATACTTAATGTGATTATTGATATGGTTGGATCTAAATCTCCCATCTCCTATTTGTTTTCTATTTGCCACCACTATTCTTTGATTGCCTTGGCATTTATAGCATACGTTTTTAAATTTACCTGGTCTACTTTCAAGTGATAATACACTTCAATGTTAGTATAAATAATTTAGAACACTGTCATTACTCTTCTCCTGATGTTTGTGTTATTGCTGTTACTTATTTTATTTTTGTGTATATTATAAACCCCACAGTACATTGTCATTATTTTTATTTAAATAATTAAATTTTTAAGAGCTTTACATAGTTGTTTTTAAAAGGTTTTTATGTTTAACTGTATGATAATCAGTATCAAGTATTGGTGGTCTTAATTCTGAAACTGAGCAGGACCCTTCAGGGCCTCCATGGGTTAGACACCCTTGCTGCAGTGTTCCCAGCCTCTTGTTTGTAGAAAAGCTTTAGCACCCTAGGTCTTCCCTGAGTTCCAAAGAGCAGATTTAATCAGAGAAATGAGAAAATGCAGAAACAAAGGAAAACAGTCAAGCAAAATAAAATAATAATAGTTTAGCCATAAAACAAAGAACCTTTAGTTCCTCTTCAAGGGGCTATAAATACAGTGATGAGCCGTATCCTTGAGTCATTTTGCAGATACTAAAACCCCTACTAGGTGGAAGCAGTTAACTGCAGGCTGACCACAAGCACATAGACCCCGGACCAGTTGGAATCAGAAGGTTGATGATGTTAATTCCAAAATATCCACCCAGTTACCTCACCACAAGCCAATCAGAACTGTCCATGAGCTGATCAGGCATCTTACAACCCTCACCCCTAGTGTTTCCTTCAAAATCCCATCTCTGAAAGCCATTGGGGAGTTTGGGTCTGTTGAGCATGAGCTGCCTGTTCTCCTTGCTTAGCCCCACGTTGGGTGCCTTGTAATAAACACTGTACTTGCCTTCACCACAACCGAGTCTCAGTAGATTGGCTTTACTATGCACCAGGCAAGTGGATTCAAGTTTGATTCAGTAACAGTTCCTTTTGTAGGAAAAAAAAAACATTCTTCTAGTATTGTTTTAATTCTTTAACATTTTTTATAATGTGATTAATCCTTTCAACCCTTGTTTATCTTAAAATATCTTTATTGTGCTTTAGTATTGGAAAGATATTTTTCTGGGTAAATAATTTTAGGTTGATAATTTTGTTTCGTTTTTTTTTCCCTCCAGTACTTTAAAGATGTTGGTGCCACTGTTTTATTGCTTACCTGGTTTCTGATAATGGAATTAAAAATTTGTATTTAGAATTCTTGCTATGTAAATTTTATCCAACACCACAATACATTGATAAATGGGATTGGGTTATTATTTGTCAAATTCTGGACAAAAGTAGCATGAGTATGCAGTCTATATTTTGATACAAATATTTATTGAATAGTAATTAGTCGAATATATTTATCAAGAATCTCCTGTCTGAACAGCAAGAATCAAAATAATGCAAATGCTCCAAATGTCAAATAAATAATAGCAAAGTCCAGCTCCACTTCCACCAATGAAATCAAGTGCCTATTAAGTGAAGGAAAGTTATTCTAGAAAAATATTGCATATAAAATCAGCCTTAGAATTAGATTCTTCTTGTTTTCTCTATAAATTGGGAAAAGCTATTAACAGAAAAAAGTTAAGAAATCCATCGTATTAAATGTAGCTGACCTCCACTATACACAAGTCAGAGATTCTCAAAAATAGGAAATTTTGGATCTCTTTTGGATGAATTCAGATCCTTCCAATTCATTCTAAGTCAGTGAAACATAAGTTGAAACTTGCCAAAATGGTTATTATCAAAAGAAAGCCAATGAATTAGAAATGACAATTTTTCCACATTTTGTCCCTAACTGTAAACCTTAAAGATTTCTTCCTCATATCGGTTTAAAATCTTTTTTTTTTCCTCCTTCCTTTCCAGTAACTTCTTTCTATTAACTTCTTTTCAATTTGCTGCTACACAGCAGACTTCACTACTTGACTGGCCTCTATGTGAGATGGCATTTATTCCATTCCCCAGACTAAATGTTCTCCAGTCTTTCCATGAGAGCTAAAATATCATTTTAGATGATAGATAGGTCGATAGATTGATTTCTCAAAGGGAACACTACTGGAATTTTGGGAGGGATGGTTCTTAATTGTGTGGAATTCCCCAATGTAATGCTAGATACTTAGCATTCTTGCCCCTTTTCTTAAATTCCAAATGGCATTTGTACCTCATTGTGACAACTACAAAATAGCCCTCATGCATTTCTAAACATCCCCTGGGTTTGGTATAGGTCTGATTGAAACCACAGACATCTTTAGCCTATTAACACTTCTGTATGAATTCCAGCTTTTCACAAAGCGAATGTTCTTCTTAGAACTCAGTGAAATACAGCTATACAGAACATAGTGAAACTATCCTTTTGTTTTTCTTCTGTACACTGTATGTCAGTTACTACAGAGTCACATTTTTAATATTCCATTTTAAAACATACTGATCTCATATCAATTGAATTTCCAAGGTCATTTTCACATGTGCTAACTGATAAGCCTTATCACTCCAACTCTGGACATAGGTGGTTGTGCCAAAAATCAAGGATTTTTGTATTTTTTCCTATTAAATGTTTCTTTGGACAAATTGCCCAATATTTTTGAACTTTTGAGGGTATTGTGGAGCCACACAGATCATTGGTTAGCGTTTATAACAAGTCTAGCTCTGTTCTAATTCAGAGACTGTATATTTGATGTTTTCCATCCTAGAACACTGTAAGGAACCACTTCCCACCAAAATTTGCATAGAAATTATGTGATGACCCTAGCCTTTTAACTCTGCATACTCTATTTTCTTCTTCGCACTTCCTGTAAGTTATGATTATTTTGTGTGTTTTTCTATCCCTCACACTACGGTGTTAGCTATCTGAAGGCAGGCATCTGTTTGACCCTTAATGCCTAGCCCACATTTGGTGCCTAGAAAGGCATTGTTAATTTTGTATCCAGTGTATGAATTTTTCTTACAAGTGTAGTTATTCAAGAAAATAATTGCCCAAACAATTCATAGAACCTGAAGGCAGATCATGATCTTCTTCAGGCAAAACTAACTTGTTAGCATAATTTGGATAAGGACATTCATTGATTTGAGATTCAACTATTTGCATTATTAGTGCTAATTATCTGATATTCCTGACTCTCAACTTCTTAGGGAAATCACGGAAAAATACTTGTGAGCAAGTGATTTGCTTTTGCCAACAAAATGCAGGTTTGTGTCATGTGTCCCTTTTGAGTAGAAGTTTAAAGTATCAGTACCTTCTGAGTTCACTTCTTTTTGAATGATATTCTAAGATGCAAACGTCTAGATGGAACTCCCTCAGGATTAGTCTCTGACTGACTACACTAAACAGGGAACATGTTTGACCCTGTTTGACCCAAGATAGACATGTAGCTTAAGTGAGGAACGTATTATTGGGGAGCAATTCTCCATGGTGTTTCTACTTGTCCGTCTTGTGACTGTTCTGTCCTAGACTATCTTTTCCAAGGTGTTTGTATAGGAAAAACTCCAGGATAATGTAAATAGTGTCTTCCTCTAGGGCAGAAGGCAGATTTGTTTCCTGACCAGGAAAATAAAGATAATGTCTCCCTCTGGGCTGATTGGGCAGGTTTGTTTCCAGCTGCCTTTATAATATTGGGGGTTTCCTAAGCTCAGGTTTCCCTATTGACATAGATCCATTGTGTGTGCTGCACATACCTGAGACCCTTGCCTTCATCTTCTTGGGATTTGCTGAGAAAGGGAAACTGTTACAACCATAGCTCATGCTGCCTGTTGTGCTTTGAGTAATATTTTGCCTCTAACCCAGGAATCTTGTGTCTTCTGTCAGCATATGTGAAATTGTTGTTGGCTACTTTGTTAGCTCACAAGAAGAGTAAACTCTCAGGCCCTTCACTGTTCTTTATCTTTGTCTCATTTTAAGATACTGTGATTTGGGAGGAGTCATTTGTTACTTAAAGTAACCTAAAGTCTTCTGACTAATACACTAACCATCTCTATTGCCTTTAGCCTTTTATTTCTGTTCATGTTCATAACATTAAATGGGGCTTTGTTAGCAGTATCACAGGCTAAGGACAGATGAGACAGATGATGAGAGAATGTCCCAGGATGCATTAGAACTTGGAAATAGGCTACAGTATTGATCAGAGATTGTGAAGTCCAACTTAAGTTTTGTGGTTGAAGGAACTAAGGACATTGGTACCTCCGTGAGCAATCCAGAGAACTAGAAAATGTTTGAGTTGGATATTAGACATATAATAATATATGTGATAAGGGATATTAGAAATATGGTAACACTTTAAATGTCAGAAAATGGAAGCTTAAAAATTACATGACTTTTCCAGTTTAATATGATAATTAGTAAATGATTCAGCTCTATTAATTGAGTTTCCCAGCTACTAGTCATAGTTCATTTCTCACAATATACTAGTGTCTTTATTCCCACACATACTTCCCTCATTTAACTTTCAGTGAGTGTTCTCTTGTTGAGTACCTTCTATGTGCCAGACATAGTACCAAAGACACAACTCCATCATTAGGAAATTTCCAGTCACTGGTCTAAAGCTGGAGACATATTCTATCAATGGGGGCCAGAAAACTTTACAATAATACCATGTAAAAGATTAGACCAGAAACTAGCTCTTAAGGGAGTATCTAGTTTGTATAATCTTATACTCTTCTATGTAAACTCATGTACCCAAATCAGGATATGAGAGTAAAATGTTGTTTAGACTTCCTTTGGTTTCATAGAGAAAGTAATTTATATCATATAATGCTTGATATTAAAAAGTAAAAAAAAAAATCATATGCCCTATATCAGTTTATTTACATCATAACACACAGGTAATGTACAACAGAAGAAAGAGGATGAGTATTAACCTCAGAAGATCAGAGAATGAATAAAGTACAGATATCTACACTGCAGACTTGAACAGTTATGCAATCTCTTAAAACTTCGCTTTCTTCAGAAGGAAATGGAGACATTGATCAGTTTGTGAAGATTAAATGAGATAATACACAATTTTGGCACATTCTGTAACGGAATACATATTATCTTTTTTATGTAGCTGCTTTTGAGTGACAAAAACCAAATGTTCTTTATGTAGCCAGCAAGTATTCAGTACTTGTTGGGCTGCCTTGCACATTGTACAGTCAGTTATGGTTCACATCCTCACATGATTTATTTTACTTGATCTTCATAGCAAAACTTGTGAATCTCAAATAATAAATTAATCATTACAAAAGTCCAAAATACGTATAACAGATTTCCTGTGTGGGATAATACATTTGCTGTAGAATAACATATATTTAAGCATGACATAAATATGACACATAACAGAAGAGAAATTGTATAAACAAAGAAACCTGGAAGTCCAGAAAAGGGTGATGACATATTGTATTTGGCCACAGAGATTCTTAAGAGGGGGAGTGGGTAACACTGCCTTTCTCCGTCCCAGGGAGCTGTAGGGACTACATAGGTTTTGTTTGTGTGTTTGTTTACAGTCCTAAAAATCATGTATGTCCTGAGTGACTGGGGATTTAGTTAATAATAATACAACTATTTTGTGAGTTAATGTAAACCTCAACTTTTAAACTTCAACTCACAGTCTGTTTCACTGCACTAAATAGAACGATGAGTGTTAGCCATGTAGGGCTTTCTGAGGCCAAGCAGGTGTGGGAACCTGGGCTTGAAAGCCTTCCATAGGAGAAAATGCATGGCCTATGCTGCCTACAGTGGCAAATAAAAGAGATTCAGTGTCATCCCCTGATACGGTGCTCATCCTGCACACTACGGAAAAGAAGTTCGTTTTGTGAAATCTATAAACTAATATAAAGCTTAGTTTACAAAACGACGTGGAAAATATATGCATATGTATTTGTAGTGTGTAGATATTAGGAACAGGTAAATGAGTGCATCTTAGTTCTTAGCTCTTTATAAACATGATGTTGAAACATGACTGAGTATCCTGGCCTCACCTGCACTCTTGGAATTAATTTGAGAAGACTGCCTAAAAGATCTGAAGTGTGGACACAGGTATTTAAATTATCTTCAGAAACTGCAGTACGAATTTGGCTAGTTTGACTGATTTCTTTAAAACGTCCTTGCCAGTTTCAAGCTCGTTGGGGAGACCGTGCTGTGCGTGTGAGTACCATCCCTGCATTTCCTACAGGAGCAGGAAAAAGACAAGGGAGAACGTTTGGGTATTGAAGTTCAGATTAGGAAATTAGGATGAAAGTCAATATTCCTTGAAATAAAAAAGTAAAATAATTGATGAGAAAGGGCAAACCTGTGAATCTACCCAGCTGTAGAATCCTTCAGGGATGAAAGACCAAAAGAATAAATGTGGTTCTGATAATGAATTTACCACTAATGGGAATGCTAATCTCTTTATCCCTGGAGACTACTTCTATTGCAGGTATTATCATTGAAAAAGGACTTTAATTCAGACATGTCTAATTACACTATAGGTTAATTCTATTAACTAGAAAATCTCCGGAGGACTTTAACATTTCTGACTATTAAATAAGTTTAAGTCATCTAACCAAATTGCTAATGATTGCCTTTCATTGCAAAGCAGAAACTATTTGATAAATCTGCTCTTCTTTCTGGAACAAGGGGACAAAGACTTGATTTTGAAGGCAATAACAATTTATTGCAATTACCCTTAATGCATGGTAAAGATCATAGTATTATGTATAGTCTGTACTTTTCCCAGTGATTGCTTCCTTTGCTGTTGTCATCCTTCTGTGTAGGCGCAAAGAGCCTGTTATTAGTAATAAAACAAATAATGATAAAATGAATGGGCTTCCTTATTCATAAATGTAAGAAAGGCTCATTTGCAGTATTGATGGAGTCAGAAAGTTTTTTCATTTAGGCCATCTTATTGTAAGAGACAAACACTAGCTTTTCTATACATAGTGTATCTGAATATGATTATTTTTCTTTTTTAATGTGTCGCCACTGGTCTAGAGACATTAAAACAATTAGAACAGTTAAGATTCACTATAGTTTTTTGTCCTCGCTCTACCTGAGCACTTAATAAACCTTTACTTGCATATAGAAGAATGTTATAGCCCATTTCTATTCCTCCTCTCACACCACTGGAAGTTTCCCAGTCATTGTTTAATTCAGTGTTTTTCACTCAGCGTTTAATAAGTGTTCAGCATAGTGCAAACCATGGAAGAGAAAAATATCAATACAACATAGTGCCTAATCGCAAGGTACTTTTTGAATGAGATGGACTTGAATACAGATAATTGCAATATGAAAGCCTAGAGGATATGCCACTGTCTATACTGAGGTTGCCTTGCAATTGGAACCTAAGTATGTATGACTAGTTCCAGGAAAAACAAATCAGTTCAAAATAAGGAAGAATTAGAAACACTCATTGTATAGAGTTACATGACCATGCTATCTGAGATGCAGATTGGGCAAGAAAATGAAAGATTTAATTTAAAGTCATGACCTCCACCAGTATGTACAAGGGAGATCTGTAGAGATAAAAATCAGTTGCAAGTAGGAGACACAAAAGTATAAATTTATACAATTTATACTTTTATACAATTTATACTTTTATAACAATTTATGCTTCCTCCTTTACCTTATCCCCTATACAAGAATAAGAGTCACAACAGTTGTCATTTACGTAAGAGGATATTTATCACATTCAACACAAAGCTTCTTGTTCCAGAGAAACGTTTACCTCAAACAAAGCAAGTTTTTAAATTTTAGTAGTCGCTGTAGATTGCCAGTGTCTCTAAAATGATTCACCCTTAATTACAACCTTTCTGTAATCATTGAGAATCCAGTATCATCTCTCTGATAGGCAGTCAGGAAAAAGCAATAGCAGGCTTATATTCCCGATTCCAGTTTTTCAGTTCTGGAGAGATCAAAGACTAACACTCAAAATGGCCCCAACCGTTGCTAACCGACCAGCAAAAATATATGCTGTCATTGCTCATCTAACTTTCGCTAAGCACTCAGACTTTGTTGGTGAAGCCAGTTTTCAGCTCAGCCACAAGCAACCAGCAAAAGAATGTTTAAGGTTGGCTGGTACTACTGCAAGTTTAGTTGACATCATACAAAAGGATACAGGACAAAAATGGGGAATTAAGATCGTAACTGTCATGCAAAAAATAAGTGAGATATAGGAAATCTTTTTTATCCCTTGAGTTAAAACATCTTAACCTTAAAAAACTCATTTCCCTACCAAAAGCAACTTATTAAAATTACAGGTAATGCTAACAGTCATCACAATGGCACAATGGCTTTCACAATGGCAAATGGTAAGCTTTCATGCTGTGGGTAAGTGTGTACAGGGAGGTGTGTGAATAAATACTGCCTTTGTGGTTCCTTTGTTTTCCTTTGTCCCCACCCATCTTTCATTATTAACACATTTTTCTCTAGATCTGTAGCTATTTACCGTCACAGCCTCCAAAACTTTCCTTCCCTGTTCTTTTCATGCAGGCTATTTAGTTTCAAATGGAATAACAGGTGATTGAATTGTCAGAAATCTATTCTCTATATATCTAATTTCTAAACTTCTACTGTGAATCTTTTCTTTGCATCTAGGTCATCCAAGATTAAAAGTATATAGGAGAGAGAGTATATTATGGGGAATAGTTTTATTTTCGAATTTCTATTGTCATGAACATTTGTTACAGGAATATAAACCCTCAAAGGAATTTGTATTACACTAGCAACAGGAGGATAGAACAGTGGAATTTTGATAGGCAGGAAAATGGAAGGAAAAACTGTTCTGAAACATAAACTAATAGAAGCATAACTGGGAAGAGTTAAGCCAAACCCTGAACAAATGTCCCATATCCAGAGTATAAACGGAATCCAGAGGATTCACAAACGGCATGTCTTCATGAACCCCAAACAAGTAATTTCTGATTTGTGGAAACTCCCATTCCTGAGTCGCAGCTCTTGGCTCTGGAGTTCAGTTTTGTCAGTCTCTGTCCCACTATGTGAACCCCACCAGTCCTTACCTTTTGTGAGTCCCCAGTCTGTTCAACTTGCTCATGCCCCCGCGGTTTCAAGAGCTACCTGCAGTGGCTCATAACCAAAGAGCTGATAACCATTTGTCCGATGGCTGGCTAGGGAAGGAGAAAGTAGGCAGCTCTATTCCCAGTGACCGTCTCCCAACTCCAAGCCATCGCGCTTCTCCTGGGAGCCACTTCCCGTGGCCGCTAGAATCTACAGAAACACAGTGATCACTGACCTAGGTGTCTGCTCAACGGATTCAGAAGGATTTTGTAAAGATACCATATTTTGAGTTTTAATTAAAAGTCTCATTTTTTTCTGTGTTAGGCTTTCTAGCATAGACTGTCATCCATGTCTGTGGCTTCAGTTTGTTTTTTTCTTTTTTCTTCAGTAAGCTCATATTTTTCTTTCTTAGTATTTACTCAAAAGTTACCAGTTCTTTTTTTATTGAATTGAATTTTTTATTGATTTACAATGTTGTGTTAAATTTCTGATATGTAGCACAGTGATTCAATTTTATATATATATATACACACACACACACACATACACACATATATTCTTTTCAAATTCTTTTTCATTCTAGGCCATTACAAGATAATGAATATAGTTCCCTGTGCTATACAGTAGGACCTTGTTTACCTATTTTATATAGTGTAATTAGTGCCTTCTTCAGTTTTTATTTGTATCCCAGTGACCACTGTCTTACCACCACCACCACCACCACCACCACAATTTTGTCTAAGTTTAGGCCACTTGTCTAAGCTCCCAACCTGTATATCCAGGTTCTTACTCACTATTGCACTTGGGTGTCTCAAAGGGAAGTAGATTCAGCACCTAGATAAGCAAACTCATTAATTTCTCCTCAAACCTGGAGTCTTCCAGTGTTCCCTGATTCGGTGAATCGATACAAATCGCTATACAAGATTGGAACCTAGACACCCTTCAAACCTCGTGTAATTGCCCATATCGTGTAGGTTAATGCTATTTGATGTTTTACAAGCTAACACATGGTACTTAACAAACACCAGTTACTTTTAAAAGTGAATTACGTATATTAACGTATTTAATCCTTAATAACAATAAAAAAAAAGCAAGTACTATTACTCCTTTTTACAGCGTAGGAAGATTTTAATAACTTTCCCAAGATCACATGGCTAGGAAGCATTAGAGGGGCTCAAGCCTGTGCCGTCTGGCCCTGGGCTCCACATCCTTATTCAGGACACTCTAGTGGCTTTCCTGCAAATAGTAGTGACTCACGTTTGTCAACTGTTTGCTCTGTACCAGGCATTGAACTAAGTGCCCATAAGATACTATTTCTTTAAAACTTAACATCACCCTAATAGAGAGTATTCTGTTATTCTTCTTCTACCAATGAGGACATCGAGGTACACAGTGGTGAGGTCATTTTCACCACCGTCCTTAACTACTCAGTTGTGGCTCCACAATTCTTTCTTTATCTGCCATTCTCATGTCAGATCCCACATTCCTTTTTTTTTTTTTTTTTCACTGTTCAAGGTTTATTTGCTGTTTTAGTTGGTATGACACTTGAGTTGGCAGCATTATTTATATAGATTTTTCATTTTACGTTACATGGCAATGTACACTATTCTGATACATTTAGTACATACAAGATCCCACACTCTTAACAGCCAAGATTCTTGGCACTTTGCAACTCTTGTTAACAACAACAAAAAACAGCCTAATTTTTAGTCAGAGAAAAATAACTTGAAGAATAGAAAAGCACTTTTATTCATAAGTAAAAATTCTCTCTCTTTTTAAGTACACTATTAAATATGGCAAACATTTAAATTAAACCTTAAGTTCTACCCTGAGCCCCTTCTTTAAACTCACCTAATGCCCAAGTGTTTTTAGCCATGTTCATGCACAACTTTATCCCAAAGAAATTGGGGTTTCTGTTGGTGGACCTTAATTAAATAATAAATTAAACGATTTTGGCAATATCTCTTTAAATTTTCAGCATTATTTTATTTCCAAACAACTTTGATCTCTGAGAAACTTGGCTATTGTGGAATTAAATATTTTTCTACATTTTGGAACATAAACTGAGGCTTTTAGGTTTTTCCTCTAATTTTATTTTATTTTTTAGTAAAATAGAATGCTGAAGTCCCCTCCCCACTGCAAACTTTGAAAAGTAGATTACAGTGCTTGTGTCACTGGGGAGCATATTTTATTTGAGTAATAATCATTCCAATTTGACAACATGTGCCATCCTATTAAAAAAAGACAATTTCTAACAGCTCATAAAAAGTTTCCAAATATGTAATAGACATCATCAAAGATTTTTCCATCCCTGTTTTATTTTTATGACTAGAGTTCAAAAAATATGCATATTTAAATTTTCTTTATGAGTGCTTTAACAATGAGAACTGGACTTGGTTACTTCAAAATATATAAGTTTTACATGGGGGATTATAAATCAAAAATGATTTTTCAAATTTGTTACTCTTCAGTTAAGATTTTTCTAATTGAAATGATAGTAATTTTTAAAAAAATATTCTATATGATTCTCCTGAAGTAGAGTTAAAACACAAGTGTTAACTTTTAAAACACAAGTATTAAATTTACTTTTAGAATCACAGTGACATCTTGAGTCTACTAAGATAGCTTCTCTGGATTTTGATCATGTTGAAAATCACCTCGTGAACCTAATATGAATCTGCTCACTGCATAGTGTAACAGAGTAGCTGGAATTCTATGTTATAGTAATGATCAGGGGTTTATTTTGTTTTGTTTTTATTCTATTCTATTTTATTTTATTGAAAGGATGCCTAAAAGGAAAAGCAGTCCAGGTGACAATGTTCAAACTCCTAATTAACTCATGTACTATTTAATTAGCTGTCTCAGCTACAAAGGCTGTCACTGTAAGACCACATCAAAGGGAATTATCCTTCCTCTGCCTCACATAGTCTCTTTTTTCTGCTCCAGCAGTCCTAGCCGAGAGAAAGGCTCCCCTAGGTCTTACCTGGGAAGGGGAAAAGAGTGTTAAGAAGTGCCCTCCCCTCTCTATTATTTATCTTCTTTACTCTTTACACATAGTCTTTTCTCCTTTCAAAGAGACTCCCTTGTAACTAGTAAACTACAAAGAAAGGGGAAGTTGGTTCTTAAACTCTCAGCAAGCTCAGGTGCCAGAACACGAAAGGGTCAGTTTGTACTGACCTGGAAAACTTGTAGAAGGCGATTTCCCCAGTCCTCATCTAGGAAGATGGCCAGTTGGTGAGCTGCTCTCAGCTCTGAGAGAATTGAGTCTATTAAAATTTCAAGCATTTATATAATTCCTTTCATCCTAAAAGTGCTTTGCCAACATTAAACCAATTAATTAAGTGAAAGCAATTTGTGAATGAAGGCAAACTTACAACTGCCTGTCATTGGCAAGAAATACTTGTCCTTGTTTGTTTATTACTTTATTATTAGGCTTAGGTGGATTTCTTATTTAATAGCTTTATCCATGATGCTAAGGCCATTGGAATGGAAATGCCGTGGTAAAATCACCCACTCGCTACGCTATTGTCAACTAAAAAAACAAAAACAAAACAAACAAACATAAAAGCCCCACAACCTAAAAATTAAGAGCTATATTTTATTTGGTGGATTTTCTCAAGATTTTAAGCCTGGAAGACAGCCTCTCAGATCTCTCAAAGGGACTGCTCCCAAGAGGTAAGGGAGGAGGCAGGATGTATAGGAGTTTTTGCAACAAAGGTCAGGTAGTTGGAACATCAAAAGATTACCATTAATTAAAGAAAATCAGTTATCTCAAGTAAAGAAATTCAGCACTTTTCTATATTTGGGCAGATACAAGAGCCTGGGCTCATTGAAATCATTCCTTTGATAAGCACCTTGGCCACCTAGGGCCAGAATCCTGTGCTTTCCCATCCTGAGTCTCCTCAAGGTGCAGCACTGGGGGTGGCTGCACTGGCTGAGGGCTTGACGCCTGGGCACCCTGTTTGCATCCTGAGTTCCTTCAGGGCTCACCATTGAAGGGACTGCAGTGTGATGGCTTGAGGGCTGCAACATCCTTTGTTTACTGATACAGCAGGCAGTATTTTTCATTCATACTGTAAAAATCTACCCCAACACCTCCTCTACTCCCAACCTAATTCATTTGCTAAAAACAATTGGAAGACGTTTAGCTTTAGAAACTAGAAAGTCCGTAAAAAAAATAAAAATCCCCTTAACTTTGTCCCTTTGTATTCTTAGTATCTTATTTAAAAAGCACAATAAACTTGGTTTCTACAGGCAATGTATTATATTAACATACGTAGAAAAATCTAAAACCTCAAGCCTCTCTTTATAGAATGTGAAGTAGGTTAATAGGAAAAGTAGGCTAATAGGAATTGATAAGAAAATTTCACATGTATATACAATACTTTTCAAGAGCTTAAGTGTCTTCTTGAAAAATTAAAAGATCTCAGCTCCAAACGTTACTCCTAATTTATCAAGTTTCCAAGTTTAGTATGTGTATACCATTGCTCAACCAGAAAAGATGGTGGGGGAAAAGGCTGAGATTAAATAGGTATGTCTTTAAGTTACTTTCTCTCTTAGCGGGCTTTTTCAGAGAGTATCTTATTAATAAATTCAGAAAGATTTGGAAACATGCCTTTTTTTTTTCTCCCAAGCAGCATGTGAAATTTTTAAGTAATCAAAGTAACTGCCCTGCCAATTTGTACTGGATAAGAGACTAAAATTCTTCAGGGATAATCCTTGTGCTGAGTCTGGGGAGAAATCTTTATGAGCAGCTAATGAAGAGCTGGAATATCTTAAGACATACCTACCCAGTTTTTAAACACATGACCATGGCTTATATCTCATTAATGCTTACTAACTGTGAAAAGATGGGTAGTCTTAACATTTTGAATTGTAGAAGAATCAATAACAATAAAATCTCCCTTCTTTTAGTGGGAGTCAAAAAATTTATTTTAACCAAGAGAGGATTGATGTTTGGAGTAGAATTTCAGATCTGAAAGAGCTGAAGTATCCAATTACCTCAGTACATAACTAAAGAAAGAAGTTCTGAAAGTTTAGATACTCACATAGTCAAATAGCAACTTTGTGATAAAAGTTAGACTACAACTGTGGTAGGTGATCTTTCTACCCCACCAGGCTGCTTTGTATCTAATTTGAGAAGGTTGCAACACAGGCACCGTTCCAGCATATTTTACTATGTTGATACAGAAGTGTGAAGTGTTGCTATTATTAATACTGAAGTTTTGTTTGGCCATGAGTTTCTTAGCCTCTGAAGAATACATTTCTGTTACCAATGAATAAGGAACTCTTAATCTATTTTGAGCCATTGACTTTTTTGGCAGTTCATTGATGAAAGCTTTGGACCTTTCACAAAATATCTTTAAATGCCTAACATCAATTACATATGATTACAAAGGAAAACATGTTGAAATACAATTATCAATATATTATAAACTGAAAAGTGGGCTCTAGTAGTATACGTATTTATTAATGCATTACAGTGCAGGTATCATTACCAGAATTTTCTAAGTAGTAATGAGTGAAATCAATTTAGGTATGTGCAACAAATTGTAGTGCAATATGAAAATATCTATGGTTTCTATTGGTAACAGTCACAGCACTGTTAACCATTATAATTTGTTGCTTACACTAATAGTCAAGAGAAATGATAAATTGTACTTATACTTAGAGATTGCTAAAAAGAAAGATATTTATTTTTCCCACCAAAATCATCTACCCTCTAAATTCTGACCTCACAGCTCTCAAAGATTCTCACAGATTCAAAACTTTCACTTCTGTTGGCTTACATTTTAGAGAGCCTCATTTGTTCCATTTTAGTCCCTTTGCTTCAGAGTCTAATCCCTTTCCTCGTGACTCAAGATATTTCTGACAATTTCATACCTGAACATGTTCATTTCTAGTTCAGTTCCTGGGCAATCACTGAAGGTAACATCTTCAAACAATTGATCTTGCTTAACAACAATGCAGCAATTTGCTTCCAGCCTTGTTAATATCTCCAGTTGCTAGAGACACGGTTTTGCCTTTATAGGAATAGCAGCATGGCTAACTAAAGCTCTTTTGAAATACAGCAGCATGATAATGACAGCAGCCAATAGCACTACTAAACTATAACAAGTTACAATGATAAACCAGAGCTGTCTGAATATTTTAAGCTCAGTATGACTCTTCATGTGAGTGCTTATTAGAATCTATGTTTCCTAATCCTAACAGAGAGGATTAAGACAACTACATTTCCAAGCTGTACTCAAGGCAAATGGATCTCACATCATCAGACACTCATGCCAGGAAATAGATTGGTAGATTATTAGATCTGAATTAAAAGGATGCTTTCTTTCCCCCAGGCTTCCTTGTTCCTGTGTTTATTATCTCCAATATGCATTTTTTATGATGTTTTAACTATTGTTTGTTATTATTATCTCATTTTAATTGTGTATTTCATGCCCCGAGCACCTTGATCAGGGGAATGTAATGTAAATAAAATTATCTTGACACACAAAGGCTGCAGGTGGTGTTTAGATTTGTTTTTCTTGTCTCTCCAGGAAATCATAGACGTATTTTAATTTTTTCTTCTCTTTTGCTCACTTTCTTTGTCCCATATGACACTCAATCCAGAGAACACCTGCAATTAACATATTTTTCAAGAAACTTGTGCCTCTCTACCTCAAATATATCTTTTTAAGGTAGCAGAATTTGCAGTGATCTCAAATATGCAGGAAAAATTTGGGGCAGATTTATTTCTCAACAATTTTCTGTCTTCTCCAGAGACAAAAATCACTTTCACAAAGTATACATCATATAATTATATTAACAATGTCAACAATGTCAATTTAAAATACCTTTCAAATAAGAACTCCTGTGTATATACAGCAGGTAGTCTCAACGGTAACCATGGAAACAACCAGACTTAGTAATACTTCCACAATCCACATTGCCCACTCTGTGCTAAAGGCTGTGGATGCAGAGATAAAAACGGCAGCTTTCATTGAGGAGCCAAATTCTCACTCAGGCAACCTGAAATGTTGGAAAGAACTACCCTTGTGTCAACTCTATATCGAGGGTTTTGCATGCACTGTCTTTATTAATTGTACTTTTTCAGCTGTCCTGGTGATAGCATTATTTCCCTCCATTTTACTGAAGACACAGACGGGTTTCAGAGCAGCTAAACAACTTGCTTGAGACTGTAGAGCTGGTACATGATAGAGTCAGCATTCTAATCACAACTCAAAGAGTAGAAGCCATGTTCTCTTTATTTTATTTTATTTTTTAAAGGCTTTATTATTTAAAAGCTATTTCAGGTTCACATGTACTATCTTTTTTAATAGATAAAATCTGGCCTTCCATATTCAAAGAATCATTACTAATCGAAACATTTTCCATCTTTGCCCTAATTACACAATAATTTCTTTTTCATTGACTATACTAGAGCATTGGCTTTTCTTGTCTTGTGCTATAAATGCAAATTAATTTAACTGGCATATATTAGTTGTGTTTTTCATGTTAACCTATATAACTACAATAGTATTAATGGAAGTAAACAGCTTATTTTAGTTAAACCATCCAACTTCGCATATCTGTCTAATATCATATGCAGTATCTCATGAGTCTAAATAATAAATGTAAGAAACAGCAAAGATACAAATACTCATTATTTGTAAATTTTCAGAGGAGTACATTTTTAAACACTTTTATTATGGTATGGTTCCTCTACAGTAAACTACACATATTTCAGATGTATACTTTGATGAATTTTGATAGATGTGTACACCAATGAAACCATTACCACAGTCAAGATAGCTAACATTTCCATCACTCCTCAAGAGGTGCAATGTTCGAATTCCCAATTTATCCCTTCCCACTCCCTTTAACCCCTAGTAACCGTAAGTTTGTTTTCTATGTCTGTGAGTCTGTTTCTGTTTTGTAGATAAGTTTATTTGTGTCTTTTTTTTTTTTAAGATTCCACATATAAGTGGTATCATATGGCATTTTTCCTTCTCTTTCTGACTTCACTTAGAATGATGATCTCCCAGTCCATCTATGTTGCTGCAAATGGCATTATTTCATTCTTTTGTATGGCCAAATAGTATTCCATTGTATATTTATATCACATCTTCTTTATCCAGTTATCTACTGATGGACATTTGGGTTGTTTCCATGTCTTGGCTATTGTATATAGTGCCGCTATGAACATTGGGGTGCATGTGTCTTTTTGAATTATTTTTCTCTGGGTATATGCCCAGGAGTGGGATTGCTGGGTCATAGGGTAAGTCTATTTTTAGTTTTTTAAGGAACCTCCATACAGTCCTCCACAGTGACTGCACCAGTTGACATTCCCACCAACAGTGTAGGAGAGTTCCTTTTTCTCCACACCTTCTCTAGAATTTATTGTTTGTGGACTTCTGAATGATGGCCATTCTGACAGGCGTGAGGTAATATCTCATTATAGTTTTGATTTGTATTTCTCTAACAATTAGTAATATTGAGCATCTTTTCATGTGCTTGTTGGCCATCTGTATGCCTCCTTTGAGAGATGTCTGTTGAGGTCTTCTGCTCATTTTTTGATTGGGTTGCTTGTTTTTTGGATATTAACATATATGAGCTGTTCATATATTTTGGAAATTAGTCCCTTGTAGGTCATATCTTTCACAAGTTTTTTCTCCCATTCTGTAGGTTGTCTTTTTGTTTTGTTGATGGTATCCTTAGCTGTGCAAAAGCTGTTAAGTTTAATTAGATCTCATTTGTTTATTTTTTCTTTTATTTCCATTACTCCAGGAGCTGGTTCAAAAAATATATTTCTGTGATTTATGTCTAAGAGCATTCTGCCTATGTTTTCTGCTAGGAGTTTTATAGTATCTGGTCTTACATTTAAGTCTTTAATCCATTTTGAATTTATTTTTGTATATGGTTTAAACTTTATACTAAGAATTCACTAACCTCAGTATTCAAGAGACTAGAGATCATTAGTGACTAAATCCCATTGCTTAGGGCAGAAGAATTCACTGGTTTGAGAATGGCACAGGAAACTGCCACATACCTGTTTACTGTGTGCACTTGAGAAAATCAGATAAAGTCATTATTTTTAACTTGTGTATTTTAGATACAGAATATTTCCTCTCACTTCAAGTAAAGGGAAAGCCTTCAAATTCACTGATAGACCTTATATTCTTCAGAAGAATTGCTATGAAAGGAACCTAAAACAGAAAGACATAGTAAAGTAAATGAAAGTGTTGTTATAATTTATACTGGATGGACTTTCTTCAAGGGCAGAAGGGCAGATACTCTAGTCATTTAGTGAACTTTCTACTAATTAACAAAATTTTTGATAGAGTGAATGCTCTGCAAATGTCAAATGCATACAAGAATAAGAGAAGGGAGGAGAAAATGAAAAGATAGGAGAAAGAAGTCTGAATGGAAGAAGAGAGGAAGAAAGAAAAGAAGGAAGGAAACAAGGAGGGAGGGAAGGAGAAAAAGGAGGGAAGGAAGAGTACAAAGAAGATTCACTAAATTCTTTTTTGTTGAAACTATTTTAGAAGGTGAATTTTGCAACTCATCAAGGTGGAATCTACCATCCTGAAAATATTCCATTCTTTACCATGGTATCAGTATTCCAAATTTAGACAGTGATAGTTACGATTTCAACAAATAAGACTTCAGTGAGTCTTTCTCTTTCTTGTCAATGTCCATTGACATGGTTCCATCAAATTGCATGTAGTTTTCTGTCCCGCTTCCATAAATCTTCATATGAGCAGTGATCACTCATACTGAATCTTATTGTCTACCAACCGTGCTGAAAGCTAATGAGAACTCACTAAAATTTCATTAAAATAATGGTGGAAACACAATTTGGCTTGAAATTGTAGAGTTTCTTGAATTTGTTTTTGTTTATTTTTATTTTGTCTTTATCTATGCTAAACTTGTCTTAGTAGGTATATTTTAAGCTTTATCAGCTCTGAAACTGTACCTTACTTTTTGTTTCTTTTGTTCCTAACCCATCTGTGCCACATGTCTAAGCACAAGTAGAGGCTGATATTCTTGGATTCTATAGATTGGCAGAATTAGTTAACTAGTAATGATAAACATATCAGGTGAGTTTAAAATAATATAAATAAAATAATAAACCTTACTGTTAACATTCATCAGAACTAAGCATTTTCTAGAGAAAGTTCTAATGGTTAATTTGTCAGAGACTAACAGCAAATTATTCGACTGGCTGTTTGTTTCTGTGAAAAATTGTGTTTCCTGTAGACTGTCCTTCACCTCCATAATCATATCCAATATTTAAATGGACACAGATCCAAAGACCACATGGTGATATCAGGGCCTAAAACATGAGCAATTTTGACCAGCTTGGAAAAGGATGAACAACCACATCCTTTCCTACAATAAAATTCTGTTTAGTAGCACTTCAGAAAATATCTACTAAATATAAGGCATCTCTCTGTCAAACTGAAACACTTTAATTTTGTTTCCCAAGACACCTTTGCAGGTGGAGAGTATTACTTAAGGTGATCTATTTGCTGATTCCAGTATAAACTCAAATTGCAAAAACAAGCTTATATCATCAAGATTGTAGAAGTATGAAACATGCAATTGTACATAACACTTCTAATTTTGTTGCCTATGCTTTTTGGATTGCATTAGGGAGTGGGGTTTAATAAGATTGGGCTGTCCGTACAGCATGACTAACTTTGTGTGGGACGCCCCTCTGCCGGGCACTTGCAAGCAGCAATAAGAGCTCCCTCTGCTGCCGAGAAATGCGTTTTGCTTTCATTTTTATTAAAATCTTCGCCCAGCTCCTCTGGTGTTTGTTCTTTAATTTATATTCCTTGTAATCACTACCTGCTTCTGTTATTTTAAAAATTATTTTTATGTTATATTATTTTTTAAGGCAAAAGGATGTCAATTAAATTCAGTACTTAATTATTTTAAGTTAGCCAAAATTGTCTCCACTTAAAGGATGATTGCAAATAGTTCTTGGTTGAAAAGCCCAAACATCAATGTAGTCAGAGTTGCATTAATCTCAGAAATGTTGTAATTATCTAAAATTCCAGATAAATATAATATTTTATCACATACCTTCAGAGAGTCTAACATATGAACTTTTCCACTGAGTTAATATCCTGAAGCTGGTTATGAAAACCTCTGCACTGCCATAAAATGCATAAATTAGCAATTTACCTAAACTCGTGGATATTTCAAAATGGGTCTTTCTGAAATTCTGCATAGCCTCTGAAATGTGTCTAAATGGATTCCGTAGCATGATTGAGATTCCTTGAGACACCTCTGTTACCTGTTATTAATGACTTCTCTCAAGACATTTACAAAAAACAAGGAGGAGCACAAAAGGAATTTTGTGGTGAGGATGCCAGTGATCAACAGAGGTTATTTACAAGTATTTTTCAGTTCTTGCATTTTAAGCCATGCTTCAGCTAAATTATAAAGTATTTTATATTATGGATCTTTGAGGTCACCCAAGAGTAATTAAACCCCTAATATTAAATTCTCTAAATCTGAAATTATATTGTTTTGAAATTTCATTCATGATTCTATGAAAATCATCAATTAGAAATCCCAACATTGAGATTAATTTTGATAATAATATAGGAGTAATCTAGGAGACAAAAATTATACTGAGTGAAATGTAAATAATGATTCTACAAAGTATCAGAAATCAACATGTTCCTTACTAGAATGGGAAGCTGCCTACAGTTCTCTGCCTTCACGATCACCTGGATATGTCCTAGGAGATGGCCAAACTTTTCTAAGCAGTATCGGTAGCAGTAATAGTATGTGCACATTATGAGATTTGCTTTTAGGATAATTTGATTCTTACACATTTTACTGTGTCAGCAAAGGTGTTAGAAAGTACAGACTTGTCCAATATTAGCTCATGCACGCAGCAATCAAACTAATGAGTCCAGACTTAGCTTACCTGGGAGTAGATCATACCGAGTAATCATAGGTCAGGGAGTTAAAGCTGGCACTGAGCCAAGACCAGAGAAAATTAAAATTCACTACAAATTTCAAGTAGAATATGTGAGGTATGTAGGTGGGACTTAACAAAGGAAAAGCAATCAAGAATAAGCTCAAGAATAAAATAATTTATATTTACCATACAACACATAAAACCAAGACTCACTCTTTGTATCTTGGCTTTGCCTGTGATATTCATAGAGTGCAACACTAGAAAGTTTAAAGCAGGTGTGTAAAGGTGCAAAGGAAATCTCATGAGGCAGAAGCAGTAATGGCTGAGGGAGATTGATTCTGACATTTGTAGATGTCAGAGGCTAGAACACACTGTGAAACTTAGATTTCAGATCTGAGGACACTGAGACTAAAAATTGAAACCTACAAAAATAAAGATATATTTCCATTAAGAGATGATATATTTTTACTTCTCTGCCTTGTGAAATGGTAGATAATTTTATGCATTAATATAACTGCATTTCAGGGAATTAGCTAAATTTTTGGAATATGTTAGAAGTGAGGAGAAGAAACTGTTACTACATCGCAAGTCAATTGTACTTTAAAAGATTCTCTCTCTTTTGTAAACTTTAAACACAATCAAGGTTGAGGTTTGAATGCTCACCTCTCTCCAGGGGAAGAGGGAATGTGTCCAACATTCACTACAAAGTTTTGCAAAGTAGAGAATAAAATGGTGCCACATTTTCAGCTATTTGAAAAGTCTGCTGGTGTGAGGTTAAGAGAGCTCTCACTTTTGACTTTTGTCCTTTCTTCTGCAGTCTTCAAACATCTGTCCTTGACACATTTGGTACAACTTGTCTTTTGCTCCTTTCCCGTCTCTTTTCACCATTTCAACAAATCCTAATTTCCATCTCCCTAGTTTCCTTTAATGAGAAGCAAGTTTGTTTCTTTTTTTAAAGGTTTGCCAGTGTTTCAACAAGACATTAACTTATTGAAAACCCATGATGTAGTTATTATTATTTAAGGCATATAAGGGATTTGAAGAGATTAATGCCTACATATAGACCAAATCATTAGGGAGCACTTAATTTTGAATTCTGGTATGACTACAATCATAAAAAGGGTTCAGTGATGGAAGAGATTATTTGTGAATTGGTATAATCAAAGAAATCAGTGCTGAAACATAACCAGAACTTGGAATACGAGAGGTAAAATAATGGCGCTACAGACATGAGACACATTTGTTACTGAGTAAAGCAGGAAAAGGTATCAAATAAGTCTCAGTCAAATCCAGGGTAAAATAAAAGATATACTCCAAAGGTAAAGGATGATGTTCTTAATTTTAGGAGGATTTGTTCCAGAATGGAGCAAGAACATGGGAGTAGAAGAAAGTGAGTTACCTAACAACTTTTCCTAGTGAAGAGATAGGCCTGACAAAACATAATGAAATTGAACTCTAGGAATTGCAGTAGAAAGTGTAACTACTTGGTACAAGTCAGGGGGTGCCTCATGTCCACTGCACAGGTAACGTTCCCTTTAGTCCAGCCCCTGTCCCCCAGCCATTTCCAGCAGAAGTTACACAGTTGCGCAAGTTATGAAGGAGAAGCAGGAGCATAGCTTTCTGTTCAGGAAAAGGAAGGAGGGAACAAGGCAAGCGATGGAAATAGGACCCCTCTTCTCCTTCCACTGCTGGTGCGAGATATCAACCTCCCACGAGGACCAGCTGTCAGCGTACAGACTGTACACTAGGAGGCTGCGTTCTAACCTTGGGCTTTGTCTTGGAAAGATTCAGCTTGTGGACCTACTGAAATGACACGCCTGCCAAGCGTCTAGCTCACTCCTGCCGCACAGCACTTACTTGATTCCCAAATCCTTCCGGGTCAAGATTAACTTTAGATAAAAACAGAATGTAAGCAAATGTTATCTTTTACTTTCAGGAAAAGGCGCTACACAATAAGAAGAAATGAGGAGTTGAGGTACTAGCGCATCTAGAGGTCTGTCCTCAAGGAAACACTGAGGAAAGTTTGGTGAGAGATGGAGAAATGATTAACATCTCAAGGCTGCATTCACTTGCACAGAGGAAGAACGTATAAAATAGGTAAGAACCTAAGACTGCTGGGGCCAAATCCTGACTGCTCTGCTATGAGTGTGACTTGGGCCAAGTTTTTCCATTTCTTTGTGCCTCTGTTTCCTTTTCTGTGAAATGGGGATGACAGCAGTACTTTCTCCATGGTGTTGTTATGAGGATAAATGATGTAATGTGCTTAGTATGAGGGGCTCTGTAGGCACTACGTATAGCCGACAATTATACTGAAGCTCAGTTTAGCAAACATTGTACAGATATATTTTCATACTATCCTGAAAGTTGCTTTCATTATTCCCCTTACTTCGTGGGTGAAACTAAGGCTTAACAATTCCTTGTAGCTTTCTCGAGATCATAGAAAATGATTTCATCCAGTCCTGGACCTTTGTGCCATCTTTACCCAGTCAGTCTCTAAAATCTGGCACTTAAATCTGAACACATCCTTTTGTATCTTGAGCTGCACCAACCTAAAGAAAGTATGGGAGAGGAAGGGCAAAGTGGTTGATATTTTGCCACTGTCTACATATTTCAGGCTGTACTCTCAACTCATCTGAGGTGTGATCTCTCTGTACTGTTCATTTGCAGTATTTGTCCCCACCTTTCACTGCTTTTACTGGCAACTTCTAAATATATTGTACCAAAAAAGTTATGCTAGTTATCTTATTAATATTCCCCCCAAAAGATATCCTAAAAGCTAAATCTTTATTATGTCTGCATTAACCTAAATCTCTTGCCTTTAGTATCGTAGTCACATTTAAACAACAATGCAGTGACACTCATAATTCAGAAAGCATGCAAGGTGAAATGAGTCTAATTGGAAAAATATGCATATGAAGCCTCAGAGTAGACCTGCTACAGCCAAGTTCAAAATGTACATAGTTCCGATCTCAATATTCCACAGTAGTAGCACAAAAAGCAACATATTGCATTAACACATAAACATAAAAATGCCATAGCCTATTCATGGGAGACAGGTGTTAAATTATAGGAGTGTGTATTGTTCATATGGTATTTATGTCTTTCAAGTTTGTTTGACATTCCAGAAACAGTGTGCCTGGGACTCATGAATAAAATTGGCAGCATTTTCTCTTATTTTCTTTATATATGTGTGTGTGTGTGTATATATATATATTTCTCATTCTTACTTTCTATTGAGAAGGCATGTAGAGGTAAATTCATCTATGTCTCTTAACACACACACTAATTGTACATAGAAAAAATCAATTAACTCTGTGGAACACTTTTTACCTTTATACTTTGTGATTATTCTTTTTCTGATTCCTGTTATTTCAAGTGGCAAGAATCTGTTCAGTTACTTTGAAACAGAAAGATAACATTACTAACAGTAAGCAGAGAACGATAAATGGAAGCATACAGGGATCTTAGAAGGACAAAACAAAAAATAATACTAAAAATTTTTAAAATGTACCTCTTTCGGGAACATCCTAGACATTCTAATATGATAATTCACAATATAGCTCATTTGACAGGATAGAGAGAAAGGTGTGAGTTTTATCTACTAGATAGGTCCAAAACAGACCATTGTTTGTGATGCTGAATAGATAAAGTATATACTTGGACACATATAAAATAGGGAAAAATTAGCAGCTCATATTAGTAAATGGTTCTTTCCTCTCTGTTGCAACATATTTCTACTTTTCATTTAATTTAGTTTTCATTATAAATTGGATGAGTTATACCAGAAGTGTGGGCTGGGAGAATTTTAATTACTTAATCCTTAGGAGAGAAATACATTGTACGGAAAGCTAATTTAGTTCCTTAGTGAGTTCTGAAGTTGTGAAGTCTGAATATATATATGTATATATTCAAATATAAAATATAATTTATATATACATATATTTGTGTTCAGATATAAACCTCAAATATATTAATTTAAATGAACCTCTGTCACTAATTCTGGTCACGATGGTTTGGGAGATCTGACAATAATACCAACAGGTGATGTGGCTATATTAGCGTTAATCTCAATGCCTAGTTTCCAAACATACCTTTAAACTATAACAGATTTGTTTGTGTGAGGCTCTAGACTCCTTTAAGCTCGCAAGATATCATTTAAGCATTTACCTCTCCCAAACAATCAAATAGTAAGTCACCAAATAGATTAATTTGTAAGAATTGGAAGTATTCTCAAGCATCTTCTAATTATCTAGCACCTTCCTGAATACTTTAGGAGTCACAAGAAATAAAGAGAACAGTCCTCATCTACAAGGAAATGAGAATTGTAACTAAGAGACAACACATGGAAACATAGAGCAAACAAAGATATAGCGTGAATGTACTTCAATAAAATATATGTGTGTAGACAAATATATGAAGGAGATCTGTGTAATTAGCACTATTCTCAAAAGACAAGGCATTGGCTTATACTACTGGAACTTAAGTTATAACAAATTTTTGAAAGAGATGGAATTATACATGAATTGAAGAAAGAGGAATAAAAAAGTCAAGTGGATTGAGTGAAAGATTTATTTTCCTTTAGGTATAGGAGACCTACATTAATTTTAGGCCAGGAAAAGAAGAAGAAATCTGTGGAGAATAAGGAAGAGGAGAATATGAGAAAGGGCTTATGTTTTAAAGCAGTGGAAAGTATATCTTGGTCACTAACAGTTAGAAAAAATATGGTAGACTCAAATGGAGCGAGATTCTGGGTTATGTTTAAAATTTAAATTCCAAGTGCATATTGAGACTTTCCATTTTAAAACAGTACAAGTGGTGTTAACCTGGAGCCCCTATACTAAAAGTGCATAGAAATTATACATAAATGATATGATTGCTAAAATTCCCAGTAGAATCACAAGAAGTAAAAATTAAATTCAAACTACTCAATTTCAAAGCACACTAAAATCTGGGGAAATATTGTTATTGTGGTTTGGGTGGAATGTGAATAAATGCAAACCATTTGTCCCAAAATATGCCCTAAAGATTTTCGTTTTCATACATGCAACAAGATGGGATGTTAAACCTTTGTCTTGTGACAAAATTAAACTCAAAACGTTATGTGGAGACAGTCCCTTGAAGGGATGCACATTTGGAGAAATAAAGGAAGAATGCACTCTGGCTCTTGAGTTACAGAAAGAATACTATTTTTTGTTTGTTTGTTTGCTTGCTTGTTCTGCTGTATGCACTGAGGGGAAAAAAGATTCCCCTAATAAGAAAATACACACATTCACATATGCACCACCTCAGAGTTTTTTAGAAACATGTTTTAATATTATACATATGTTTATAAATATATATAAGCCCTATTTAATATTATACATATGTTTATTCATATATTACAAGCTATTGAATTTATGTAAAAAATTTTGTCTCAGCCTAATAATACTCTTTCTTCCAGAAATTAGAAAGTACAGGATTCCTATGAGAAAATAATTCCCAATGTAAAAATATTCTCACTCCAAAAAACGAATTATAAAAAATACAGAGCAGAACTATGTAGCAGAAACAATAAACTAGAGGACAACAAACTTAAGGAATTAAAATAATGTAACAATCTGAAAGATACCGTAACATAATTATTTTTAAATGATTAAAAGGTTCAACAGAGGAAGAAAAAAGACACTATAAAAAGTATAAGTAGGAAGTGAAAAAGATATGAAATTCTAGAAATGAAAGAAATGAAGAAATCTATTAAGAGATTTATAGATCAGACTCAACCTAAAACATTCATTAACTGATAATGCGTATTAGGAAAATAACCAAAATGAAACTTAAAATAAAATCATTAAATGAAAAACATTAAATCAGCATCTAAGTGGTAGATTCTTCAATTGCATAATGTCAGAGACAAAGAGATAATTTTTTATCAACCATGAGAAAAAAACTCAACAACAAATTTAAAAAATTAGTGAGGGAAGAGCACATTGCAAAAGGCACCACAGGACAGGCGGTTTCTTCAAATTGTCAAAGAAAATAGTTACCAACATGAAAATATACTTATCTAAAATATAATTCAGGAGTTAGGGTGAAATAAAAGTACTATAGTCAAAAACTGAGATTTTTAAAAACTCAATATCACCCGCTGCAACAACTACTGCAAGGTGGTATAGAGAGAAATACTGGCTTGGAATTCAGTAGGTAAGTAAATAAGTTGCTTAGTAATTTGGTAAACATAAGTTACATTCTATGTGAAAATTAGTGATAAGTATAGTAATGGGTTTTATTTGGAGTAGCTTTGAAACAAGATCAAACTAAGACAGTAGAAAGCATCGTATGAGGGATGAAGTGGAAGTCCGCATTAAAATATTTTAAGACCATTGTGTTGTGCAGAAGTAAATATATTTTTCCATTTATATCATATTAATTCTACTAGACTAAATTTTTATTATTTAAAAAAGCAATTGAATGTAGAATCCATATATGCAAGTAAACAGATGGAAAAACAGAGACAGATAAAACCAATCAATAGAATATAAGATAAAATAAGAGACAAAATGAAGAAACCCCCAAAGAAGGAAAAACATAAAAATAAAATTTATTATTAATATATATTTTTTTAAAATACCAGCAATCGTAATACCTTAAGTTGGTTAAAAGGTGAAAATGCTCAGAAATTTTTAAATTTAGCTATATGCTTTTTATCAGAAACAACCCTAAAACATGACATAAAACTTTTGGAAGGAAAATGATGAAAATTATTCTATGCAAATCCTAACAGAGGAAACTGCTACAGTGGACAGCTTGGGAATTTGAGGGACTTTTTGGTAGAAGTCACTTGTCAGAAAGGCGGAGTTTTAAAATCAAAATCTTGGAGGAAAGGCAGAAGAGCTGATTAAGTATAAGATGTAGCCTTGTTAAGTAACATATTCCAGAATCTATACTTAGTTATCAAACTTTTCCAGTGTGGAATATTAAGGCTCTAAAAATTCTTCCAGAAGACTTTTCCAAAGTTATACAGCTTGATGGTAGTTGAGTCCAAATTACACCCCAAGTCTCTTGAGCCCTAGTAAAGTAAAAATACATTATTTGTCTGCCCCCAGTTTGTCCCTTTTCAAGCTGCCCTTTATGTTACTACTAATTCCCCCATCTTGCAGGTGGGCTTATGACCCAGGCTGCCCAGACACCTTATCCCTTGGGCAGAATGATGGGTTTTCAGAGGTCACATATCACAAACCAGGCCAATTAAAAAATACCCTGTGGATTATTGGTGTTATGAGGAAAGGAGGAGCCTTTTTTCTTTAGCATTATAACGTTTTAAGGATAAAACTGAATTCTCAGCTGTCCTTTTTGTCATCACCCTGGACAAGCTCAGCCAAGAATTAAAGAAACATTGATTCTGACGACCACCCATGCATGAGAATACCTTTATGGAAGCCCAGGAGCCCAGCCCTCCCCTGTAGTCAGGGTCCCATGCACGATCCACAGAGAGCTTGCAGAAGCCTCTGCAGAGCATGCATGAGCACAGACAGCTGGCATGAGTCCGCTAGATTGGGAGAAGGCACATAAATCTGAACACTTCAGGGCACTGTCCTAGGGAAAATAAATGAGAGACTCTTAGTACCTGGCCTGGCTTTGTGAGATCAAGAGAAGTTGTACAAACCTAAGACTTCCTACCACGCCAGGGAAGACAAGAGGAGTTGGGTAGGTGCATCCACAGGAAGGGTCTGAAAGACCCCCAGAATCCTTCACTGGGCTGACCGGGGAAGGTCTTTCTCACTCAAAGCCCTTCAGTATAGACTAGAGGAGGTGACTCCTTCTGCAAATGAGAAGACAGCAATGCAGAACTTCAAAGAACATGAAAAATCAAAGGATCAAGACACTAACTACCAAAGGAACGCAACAGTTTTTCAATGATTAACTCCAAAGAAATGGAGATCCATGAATTACCTGATAAATAATTCAAAATACAATTGACCCTTGAATAACACATGTTTTAACTGCAGGGATCCACTTATATGTTGATTTTTTCAATAGTAAATACAGCAGTACTTACGCATGGTTGGTTGAATCTGGGGATGCGGAACTGTGGATATGGAGGAACTATGGATACACAGGATCCACTTATATGGAGAGCTGACTATAAGTTATATGTGGATTTTTAACTGATGCATATTTAGTTAGATTAACCAAGAATCTTATGTATAGAAAACACAGAAGACTCCATCAAAAAACTATTAAAACTAATAATTTTAGAACAGTTGCAGGATACAAAATCTACATAGAAAAATCAGTTATGTTTCTATACAATAACAATGACCAATCCAAAAAAGAAATTACTAAAATGATACCATATACAATAGCATCAAAAATACAAAATATATAGGAATAAATTTATCCAAGAAAGCAAAAAATCTGTACACAGAAAACTATAAACCATTAATGAATAAAAAGGGAAGAAAACACAACTAAATGGAAAACTAATCTGTGTTCATGGATCAGAGTTAATATTAACATGTTCTTGCCACTCAAAATCATCTATTGATTTAATGCAATCCTTAGCAATTTCCCAATGGCATTTGTCACAGAAATAGAAAAAAAAATCCTAAAATTGGTATAGACGCATAAAAGACCCCACATACCCAAAACAATCTTGAGAGAGAACAAAGAACCATCCCAGACTGCTTTGTAGTCTAAGATGCATTTGGTAAAGCTTTGGGGGAGTATTTTAGCTACTGTCAAGAGATGAGAGAGTCCAGTGACTCCCAGGAATATATCTGTCTTAATGTCCCCACTGTATGTAGTCATTGGCCAGGAGCAGCCTATTGGAGAAATGGCCTTGGCACAAATACTACAATGGATTTCAAAGTGAAGTATCTGAAACTTGTAGTCAGTTATGATCCCTGCAGTAGAAGGTCTATGAGGTGCATTCTCATGATTGCCACTAGGATCAAGCATGTGACCAAGCAGAGTTAATGAACATAATTCTAAGTGTCTTTTAAAAAAGCAAAGCAGCTAATGTGATTCACCATATTAACAAAAAGTGAATTTAATATTTATAAAGCAATTAGTGTAAATCGCCATGTTAATGGAAATAGAAAAAGCATTTAAAAATTAACATCCATTTGTGATAAAAATTTTCAGCCAACTAAGAATAGAAAGTAACTTTCTCAATGAGATAAGATACATCTAATAAAAGCTAGTACTAGTATTATACTTAATGATGAAATATCAAACTTTTGTTGCTATGTTTGGAAAAACGGCAAGACTTCCTACTCAAATCATGTGTATTAAATACTATACTAGAAGTTCCAGTCATTATGACAAGGCAGAGAAAATACATAAAAATATAAAGTTCTGAAAGGAAAAAATGAATAGTTTTATATTTACCAACGGTACATTTATTTTATATAAAACTCTGAAATCTACAAATAAGCAAGAACTAATAAATGAATTATCTAGGTCGTAGGATACAAGGTAAATATTAAAACTCAATTGTAATTTTTACATTCTTGCAGCAACATTTAGTAAATAAAAATTTTCAAATACCTTTTATAATAATGTTGAAACATTAAATATAAATAAATAAAATTTTAAAAGACATACAAGTTTTCTAGACTACAAACTCAAAAATATTTATAGAAAATAAAAATGAACTAAATAAATGGAGACATATGTTAGAAGAGTTTCAAAATTATGAAATTTCAATTCTACCCAAATCAACATATAGATTCAAAGTTACCCTATTGAAAATTCCTGCAATTTTAAAAAAGAAATTGATAAATGGATTGTAAAATATTTATGAAAATACTAACAACCTAAAACAGCCATATAAGAAGTTGGAAGATTTACTCTACCTGATTTCAAGACTTAATAAAAGCTACTGTAATCAAGAGAATGTATTGTTGCTAGAAGAATAGAAATACAGATTAATGAAACAATAGAGCCTATAAATATACACTTATAAATTGATTTTTGACAAAGGATTTCAGAGTAGTTCACTGGGATGAGGATATGGTTCTATGAGCAACTGACTATTCCTGTGGGAAACAAATGAACCCTTAGTTTGAAATAGACCACAGACCTATGCATAAAAGCTGAAATTTAACCATGTCAAGTCAAATATATAGAATTTGGTATCCAATTGTTGGAAATGCTTTTGTTTTCACCCAAGGAAACCTAATATTTATAATAATTGATACCAGAAGAGTCTCAACAACTTTGAGAGTCAATTACTATAGATTATGCCCTTTGCTGTTACTAGAAATGTATTTAAAATTTAATGAATTAAAATTTCTTTTAATTTTTAAAATCAATTTTTTAACTCTTGAAGTTTTTATAAAAAGTATAATTACACATACATATGATTATTAAATTTAAAATTCATTTGTAAATGCTAACATATTTACAAACAAATGAAACAAAAAATTTCTGCATATCAAAACTTGTAGGATGTAGCTACTTCAGTGTTTTAAGGGCATTTGAAACCTTAGCTCTGTATTAGAAATGAAGACGAACTGCTTATCCCCTATGCATCTGAACTAAGTATTCAGAAAAGGAAAAAAATATATACCCCAAAAATATAACATTAAAAAATCATAAAAATATAATCAGAATATAATGCTATAGGAAAGATACAGTAGTGAAAATCAACTCAGTGAGGAACAGTATAGTAGATAACAGGCATATGACTATGAAATTGACCATATCCTCTGACCCAGTACAGCCAATCTACACATGTAATATAAGGTAATTCTTATTCATGTGCATGAGAATATCTGTAGAATAATTATTTCAGCAGCATTTTTAGTACTAGAAAAGAAATCCCTTTCTTTGTCTATTGGCAGTAGAATGGATAAATAAAATGTATTCTATTCCTTCAAAGGGCCACTGCTCAGCAATAAAAAGAAACAAGGAGTGTTACATGTTATCTAGGGGGTCAAGTCTTACAGATAAGATTGAATGAAAAAAAAAAAGTTACATAAACTTATATACAGAGTGAACTGCTTTATATAAAATTTAAAAGTGCAAAACTAAATGATATGCTTCTTAGGAATATATCCATACATAATTCAACAGTAAAGAAAAGCAAGAGAATTATGAAAACCAATTCAAGTCAGGGTTGCCTTTAGAGGACAAGGAAAAAAGGTATATACCATTTCACTATCTGGAGAATACGCACAGCCCAAACAATCATTTCTTACTTTTAATTACTCTTTAAATAGTTGGTATAATAGATTTTATAAAACTCCATAAAACTATTTATTGTAAAGCTATTGGATTGTATTGAAATAGCATTAGTATTTTTTCAGTCTAAAAATAGCTTCTTTATGTAGTTTCTAATTATATACTAATTGTGAAATAATTGCAACTGTATGAAAGTATAGAGAAGAAAGTATAGAGAAGGAAGTAAACACAGATTGAAACCCCAACACTTTGAGAAAACAGCCATAAGCATCTTGGGGACTGCACTTCAGTGCCTCTCCTCACGCACATGCGCATCTTCCTTTTCACAGTGCGGTATCTTTTCTACTTATGTGTTGCCTGTTGAACACTCGTGGAGGGCCCCACACGTGGAAATGCAGCCCCAGTCTCTGCCGTCTCATTCACTTTACTTGTCCCTGGGAAAACCTCTTAGTTTTAACATCTGTGACGTTGGATAAATACCTATTTAATGCATTTATGTTTTGAAATACCCACAGGTCTTCTGTATAAAGGAACTAAAACAGATTTACACATTGGCCTGTAGGTTTAAACATGGGCTCTCTACAAGCATGAGCAGCAGGAAGTTCCAACACTGGGGACAGTCCACTGAAAATGCCCTGCCCCCGGGGTGTATAAATTGACATTCATGAACTATCAACAGGAGCTTATCTCCACTGCCCCATGGGAGGGAAAAGAAGGGACAGTAATGGAAGGGCAATGAGCACAGCTGTAGTATAAAAAGGAAATAAATGCACCTCCTTACCTTTCCCGCTACCTAATTAAGGGTGTATGCATGTGCATGCATGTGCATCTAAGTACCATCACTCTATATTCTCTCCCTTAAAATGGAGAAAATCAGAAACTGATATGGAGACCTATAATAATGATGTAGTAATAGTAACTATGTTTGCATTTGTGAACTGCTCTACAGAATTTAATTCATTGTGTTTTCTCATTTAACCACCCATGAGAAGATACATTACTCATTTGAAGAATTAAGAATCTGAGGCAAAAAAGTTTTTGTGACTTATTCAAGGTTACAAAGCTGCTTTGTGTCAGAACTAGAATGAAAGTGACACATCGCGTTGGCTGATACGTAATTCATGGTTCTTTCACGGTAGGAAACATAAATCATTTCTTTAAATCAAATCTTCAAGGAAAGTAACATGGTATAAAACAGAATACATTTAAATACAGGGCCATTTAAAATTTTACTCAAATATTTAAAATTTTAGGCTATAAAATGAATTAAATAGGTGTTGCATTTTAAATATTTTGCAAACAGCTTATATAAACAGTAAGATTTGTAAACATAGCTTCTGAATGATGAGAAGAACTTTAGAGATGTCAATCTAATTCTCTTCTTTCAAAAATGAGACAGGAATTTAGAGAGCTTAAGTTATCCAAGGTCATGTAGATTTTCTGGGATAAAGTTTACACAATACACAGTGCAATTTGAACTGTAAAATGAAGTGTGTGTGTGTGTGTGTGTGTGTGTGTGTGTGTGTGTGTGTGAGAGAGAGTATGTTTTTATAGCCTGATGAGTTATATAACATTAAGAAGGTCAATGATGAATTTAACCATGATGTCTATTTGTAACTATCTTAATTATTGAGTTACACAATCATATTTATACTGAAACAGTTTTTGTTAAAGTATAACACATACACAAAAATGTGCCCATATTTGTGTAGCTTGATGAATTTTCCCAAATAGATCACATCAAGCAAATATAATCGCATTCAAAATAAAAGTCATATCATTATCAGAACACCAGAAACCCCCTCTGCACCTGTGACATCACTAAGCACCTTCTATTCTAAATTCTAATAATGTAAGTGAGTTTTGCCTTTTATTGAACTTCATATGTATGAAGTATACAATATGCACTTTTTGGCTCAGGATATTTTACTTTTAAAGCCACATCTACTTACTTTCTTGTTCATATCCTTTATTGATGGCAACAAAATAATCTATTCTACATTAATATAATTTTGTCATTGTAAGAATGTCATATAAATGGAATCATAAAGTATGTATTCTTTTTTGTTTATTATCTCATTAGCATAATTTCCTGCAGGTTCATCCAAATCATTGCATGTATCAATAATCTGTCTTTTTTTTTTTTTTTTTTGCTTCAGTAATATGACATGGTATATATGTTTATTAGCTCACTTGAAAGACATCTGGGTTGTTTCCAGTTTGAGGTTATTGCAGATAAAACTGCTATGAACACTGGTATACAGTTTTTTGTAAGCCTAAATTTTAATCGCTCTAAGATAAATATCCAAAAATGCAATTACAAAATCATATGACATTTGTATATTCAGTTTTACAAAGTGTGCCAAACTAATTTACAGGGTAGCTGTATCATTCTACATTCCTGCCAGCAATGTATGAGTGATCTGGTTTCTCTGCATCCTTACAAGCATTTGGTTTTGTCACTTTTTAAATTTTATTTTCTAATAGGTGTATAGCGATATCTTGTTGTGATTTAATTAGCATTTCCCAGGTGGATAATGATGTTTAACATCTTTTTGTGTGCTTATTTGCCATCTGTATATCTTCTTCAGTGAAATTTAAGTTTGTCTTTTGCTTATTTTATAGTTGGATTATTTGATTTTTTACTTATAAGTTCTAAGACTTCATTTTATAGTCAAAATACTAGTCCTTCATCAGATATGACGTTTAAAAATATTATTAACCAGTCTTTAGCTTTTCTTTTCATCCTATAAACAGTCTTTCATGCAGCAAACATTTTACTTTTATAAGGCTCAGTTTATTACTACTTACAGAACAATGTTTTGGTGTCAGAACTAAACATTCTTTGCCCAACCCTACGTTCCAAAGATTTATTCCTATATTTTTTTTAATTTTGTAAGTTTTACATTGAAATCTATAGTCAATTTTGTGTTAAATTTTGTATAAGATGTGAGTTTTGGATCAGACTACTATTTAAGTATGTATATATTGTATCTATGCCTGCCTGCTTTATGGATACCAGTTGATTGCACACCATTTGTTAAAACATCTATTCTTACTTTAACACCTTTGTCAAAGTCAGCTGGACATATTTGTGAGTGTAGTGCTAGGTTCTCTATTCATTTCCATTCATTTATGTGTCTATTGTTATAGTAATTGTCTTGATTACTGTAACTATATTATAGTCCTAAATATCCTAAATATAGTTCTAAATACAATGAGACCCCTCACTTTTTTCAAAATTTTAGAAGATTATCCTAGGGCCTATGGCCTAGCCTTATACATTTCAGAATGATCTTGTCTATGTCTACTAAAAACATCCCTAAAAATTTTATAGGAATGGTATTAAACCTATAGACCAAGGCCAAAGATACAGATATCTTTGCTATTTTAAGTCTTCCAATCCTTGAATACAGTATGTCTCTCCAGTTATTCAGAGGTTCTTTGAATTTGTCAGCATTTTGTGTCTTTTAGCATACAAGTTCTGTTCATGTTTTGTTAAATTAAGTGTATAATTCAGTTTTTTATTGTATTTCGAGTAACTGCATATGGTATTATAATTTTAATTTGGCTTCCCACATGTGCACTTTTAGTATGTAGAAGTATGATTGGTTTTAATATGTGATTTGGTTTCCTATGAATTTTCTAGACTTATTAGTTCTAGGAGATTTTTGTTTGTTTTTAATATTCTTTGAGATTGTCTACATAGAAGATCATGTCGTTTGAAAATAGAGTTTGATTTCTTTCTTTACAATATGAATGCCTTTTATTTCTCTAAAAGTCTACTGCTTTAGTTGAATACTACTTTATATTTATAAATAGCTGGATTTGATTTTGAATATATTTATTTTTAAATTTTTTTTATTGAAGTATAGCCAGTTCACAGTGTTGTGTCAATTTCTGGTGTATAGCATGATTGTTCAATCATACATATACATACATATATTCATTTTTGTATTCTTTTTCATTATCAGTTACTACAAGATATTAAATATAGTTCCCTGTACTATACAGTATAAACTTGTTCATCTGTTTTATATATAGTAGTTAGTATCTGTAAATCTCAAGCTCCCAATTTTTACCCCCACCCTTTTTCCTCTTGGCAACCATAAGTTTGTTTTCTATGTCTGTTAGTCTGTTTCTGTTTTATAAATAAGTTCATCTGTCTCATTTTTTTTTTAGATTCCACATATAAATGATATCATATGGTACTTTTCTTTCTCTTTCTGTCTTATTTCACTTAGAATGACAATCTCCAGGTCCATCCATGTTGCTGCAAATGGCATTATTTTATTACTTTTTATGGCTGAGTAGTATTCCATTTTATAAATATACCACAACTTCTTTATCTAGTCATCTGTTGATGGATATTTAGGTTGTTTCCATGTCATGCTGCTAGAACACTGGGGTGCAGGTGTCTTTTTGAATTAAAGTTCCCTCTGGATATATGTCCAAGAGTGGGATTGCTGGATCATATGGTAAATCCATTTTTAGGTTTTTTTTTTCACATTTTTTATTGATTTATAATCATTTTACAATGTTGTGTCAAATTCCAGTGTAGAGCACAATTTTTCAGTTATACATGAACATATATATATTCATTGTCACATTTTTTTTTTCTGTGAGCTACCATAAGATCTTGTGTATATTTCCCTGTGCTATACAGTATAATCTTGTTTCTCTATTCTACAACTTTGAAATCCTGTGTATCCCTTCCCACACTCTGCCCCCTTGGCAACCACAAGTTTGTATTCTATGAGTCTGTTTCTGTTTTGTATTTATGCTTTGTTTGTTTGTTTGTTTGTTTTAGATTCCACATATGAGCGATCTCATATGGTATTTTTCTTTCTCTTTCTGGCTTACTTCACTTAGAATGACATTCTCCAAGGACATCCATGTTGCTGCAAATGGCATTATGTTACCGTTTTTTATGGCTGAATAGTATTCCATTGTATAAATATACCACTTCTTCTTTATCCAATCAACTGTTGATGGACATTTAGGCTGTCTCCATGTCTTGGCTACTATAAATAGTGCTGCTATGAACATTGGGGAGCAGGTGTCATTTTGAAGTAGGGTTCCTTCTGGATATATGCCCAGGAGTGGGATTTCTGGGTCATATGATAAGTCTATTCCTAGTCTTTTGAGGAATCTCCATACTATTTTCCACAGTGGCTGCACCAAACTGCATTCCCACCAGCAGTGTAGGAGGGTTCCCTTTTCTCCATAGCATCTCTAGCATTTGTCATTTGTGGATTTTTGAATGACGGCCATTCTGACTGGTGTGAGGTGATACCTCATTGTAGTTTTGATTTGCATTTCTCTGATAATTAGTGATATTGAGCATTTTTTCACATGCTTATTGATCATTTGTATGTCTTCCTTGGAGAATTGCTTGTTTAGGTCTTTTGCCCATTTTTGGATTGGGTTGTTTGGTGGTTTCTTATTAAGTTGTATGAGCTGCTTATATATCCTGGAGATCAATCCTTTGTCAGTTTCATCTTTTGCAAAAATATTCTCCCATTCCATAGGTTCTAATTTTGTTTTGCTTATGACATCCTCTCACTTTCAATCTATGTGTGTCCTTCACCCTAAAGTGGGTCTCTTATAGGCAGCATATTGTAAGCTCTTGCTTTGTTATCCAGTGTGCCACTGTATGTCTTTTGATTGGAGCATTTAGTTCATTGACATTTACAGTAATTATTGATAGATGTGTTTATTGCCATTTTGAACTTTGTTTTCCAGTTGATTTGAAATTTCTTCTTTGTTTTGTTTGTTTGTTTTTCTTTTTGTGGTTTTATAATTTTTAATATTTATTAAATTTTTCTCTAAGTCTAGTTTTCTTTTTATTTCTTGTGTTTGTTTTGTTTTGGTTTCATTATTTTTTAATTGTCTGCTTTTTGTTTAGTATTCAAGGTAATACTACCTTCTAAAATGCACTGGGAAGTATTCCATCCTCCTCTGTTCAGGAAGTGAGATTTATAAAATTGGTGCTAGTTCATCTTTAAATGTTTGGTGGAATTCTCCACTGAAATCCTGTGTCTGAAGATTTCTTTAGAGGAGCCTTTTAAGTATTTGATTTCAATATCCTATTTCCTATTTCTTAATGTTAGCAGAACTGTTCAGATGATCTATTTCAGATAATCTGTTGTTGTTGAGTTTTGATAGTTTTTAGTTTTTTGAAGAACTGGTTCAAATTCTAAGTTGTCAAATTTATGAACATAAAATAGTTAATATTATTCCATTATTCTTTTTTAGTGGCTGCAGGATCTTTAGTGATATTCCCTGTTTCATTTCTGATGTTGAGGATTTGTGTCTTTGTTTTTATATTTCTCAGAATTGCCAGAGTTTTATGAATTTTATTACATTTTGGGGCCATCTCTGTTCCATTATTTTTAAAATTATTTTCTTATTTTCAATTTTATTGATCTCTGTTCTTAGTTTTATTATTTTATTTCTATTCTTATCTTGGTTTATTTTGCTCTTCTTTTTCTAGTTTCTTAAAGCAGAGACTTATATTTTGATTTGAGAACTTTTTTCCAATATAAGTGTTAGTTCTATAAAATCCCTCTGCAGTGCTTTAGCTGCATTCTATTAATTTTGATATGTTATGTCTTCATTTTCATTCACTTCTTTGTATTTTAAAAATTTCCTTTGAGAATACGTCATTGACCCAAGCAATATTTAGAATTGCCCTGTATAATTTCCAAGTGTTTTGAAATTTCTCTGCTGCTGTCTGTTATTGATTTCTGATTTGACTCCATTATGTTAAGTTTACATATTCTGCATTAGATCAATTTTTTAAAAAATTTATTGAAGTTTGTTTTATGGCCCAGGATATAGGATATCATTGCATATGTTCCACAGGTTCTTAAAAAGAATGTATATTCTGTGTTGTTGGGTAGAATATTCCATATGTGTTGACTAGATTTTATTGGTTGATGATTTTATTGAGTTCTATAATGTTGTTGATTTTCTGTCCTTAGACAGGCAGTTCTGCTGTGCTGCAGTGTTAAGGGCTGGGTGAATGTGTACGTTCAATTTCCCACTGAGCCCTACTGGCACCAAGGAGGGGGATCAGAAGACTGACTGATGTGCTGAGTGGCTGCAGGTTGCAAGCAGAAGCTCAGCTTCCTACTACTGAGACCAAGAGAGGGGAGGGTGGAAGGAGAGTGCTCACTGGTTCCCCCATCCAGCGCCTCCTCTGCCTCACTGCTGCTGACTAGGGGTGATGGTTCACCTCACCACTGGATCCTCCTCAACTAACAGCATATTTATGGGCAAATATGAGCACTCCTGCTTTTGTCAGGCAGGGAATAGCAGGTAAGCTCACTGAGTCTCCTTGGGAAGGGGAATTAAGAATACTTGCTGCTTCTGCTGGGTAGGAGAGGGGTAATTAGCTCTCAGCTCAGCACTGCTAACGCTATCCCAGCAGGGGAACTGCGCAGTGGGTAGGAGAGGATGGAAGATAACCTGCCTGCTAGGTGCTGCCAACACTAACCCGGTAGCTGACTTCCACCAGGAAGGTTAGTCCCTGCTCATGCAGGGACTCAATCCTCTGGTGAATAGGCGGGTGGATCTGAGCACTTTCAAGTAAGCTCCTGCTCCACCCTGCCAACGCCACCTAGTGGGATAACGGGAGCACTGGTACATCCTTCCCGCTGTGTGTGGAAGTTCAATCCTCATCAGAAACTGGAACCACAGGAGCAAGGCATGTGTTTTCCTTTAGTGTTCAGTTGGAGGAGGGTGGGTTTTGCCAAAAAAGTTTTCTCTTGTTAGGTGGTCTTTTCCCTGATGTTTTGGCTTGAAAGGGACAAGCTTTTCTTGGGGATTTTGTTCCCTCTTTGTGCCTGTCAGCTGTTCCAGGTTAGAGGTTTCTGCAGTGGCTCATTTGGAATGCATGGGAAGCAAAAAGAAACAGGGAACTCACCTCCTTGTCGTCCCTGGAGTCTCAAGGTGCTTAGGCTGTTGGCCTTTTTCTTTGTACCTTTTTAGAGCTTTCCTAAATTTGCTTGTTATGTTACATCCGGGTTTTATAGTGTTTTATGTTTGTTGTTGTTGTGAGAGGGAGGAGCTAGGGCAAAGGGTGTTACTCTGTCTGGGTAGAGCAGGATTGCTTTTTGTGTATTGACTTTGTATACAAGGACCTTGATAACTTTAATTATTTTTTTCTAAATGTTTACACATTGTTTTCGGTTTCCTATGTATTCAGCTATTAAATTTGCAAATAATGAGTTTTATGTCTTCCTTCTAATCCATATTCTTTTATTTCTTTTCCTTAACTGTTGGGTCTCCAGTGTAATAAAAATGACTCAAGGTGGTAATAATGATCATCCTTGTTTATTCCAAATCTGAGGATATATGACGATATTTCACCATTAAATATGGTGTTTGCTGTAATTTTTCTTCACTTTCATTTTGTGGTGGCTCTAATTCTCTTCCATTACTAACTGGTAAGTCTTGCTATCAGGTAATGCTATTTTTCATATCCTTTCTGTGTTAATGTTGTGAAATATATTGATATTTTGGGCTTTTGTCCTCTGTTTATTACAGTATTATTTACATACAATAAAATTTACCAGTATTACATGTAACATTTATTGAAATTGGTAATTGTGTAAAATTGAGTAACCATCATTACCATCAAAGAACAATTTCCAAACCATAAAATATTTTTCATTCTTGCTTTGAAATCAATCTTTTTTAAAGACCCGGCCCCAGGCAATCATTGATCTGCTCTTTGTCACTATAGTTTGTCTTTCTTTTTTTTTTTTTTTTTAACATTTATTGATTTATAATCATTTTACAATGTTGTGTCAAATTCCAGTGTTCAGCACAATTTTTCAGTCATTCATGGACATATACACACTCATTGTCACATTTTTTTCTCTGTGAGTTATCATAACATTTTGTGTATATTTCCCTGTGCTATACAGTGTAATCTTGTTTATCTATTCTACAATTTTGAAATCCCAGTCTATCCCTTCCCACCCTCCACCCCCCTGGCAACCACAAGTCTGTATTCTCTGTCTGTGAGTCTATTTCTGTCCTGTATTTATGCTTTGTTTTTGTTTGTTTGTTTTTGTTTTTGTTTTTGTTTTTTAGATTCCACATATGAGCAATCTCATATGGTATTTTTCTTTCTCTTTCTGGCTTACTTCACTTAGAATGACATTCTCCAGGAACATCCATGTTGCTGCAAATGGCATTATGTTGTCAGTTTTTATGGCTGAATAGTATTCCATTGTATAAATATACCGCTTCTTCTTTATCCAGTCATCTGTTGGTGGACATTTAGGCTGTTTCCATGTCTTGGCTATTGTAAATAGTACTGCTATGAACATTGGGGAGCAGGTGTCATTTTGAAGTAGGGTTCCTTCTGGATGTATGCCCAGGAGTGGGATTCCTGGGTCATATGGTAAGTCTATTCCTAGTCTTTTGAGGAATCTCCATACTGTTTTCCACAGTGGCTGCACCAAACTGCATTCCCACCAGCAGTGTAGGAGGGTTCCCTTTTCTCCACAGCCTCTCCAGCATTTGTCCTTTGTGGACTTTCGAATGATGGCCATTCTGACTGGTGTGAGGTGATACCTCATTGTAGTTTTCATTTGCATTTCTCTGATAATTAGTGATATTGAGCATTTTTTCATGTGCCTATTTATCATTTGTATTTCTTCCTTGGAGAATTGCTTGTTTAGGTCTTCTGCTCATTTTTGTATTGGGTTGTTTGGTTGTTTCTTATTAAATCGTATGAGCTGCTTATATATTCTGGAGATCAAGCCTTTGTCGGTTTCATTTGCAAAAATTTTCTCCCATTCTGTAGGTTGTTGTTTTGTTTTCCTTATTGTTTCCTTTGCTGTGCAGAAGCTTGTACGTTTCATTAGGTCCCATTTGTTTATTCTTGCTTTTATTTCTATTGCTTGGGTAGACTGCCCTAGGAGAATATTTTTGAGATGATGTCAGATAATTTTTTGCCTAAATTTTCTTCTAGGAGGTTTATTGTATCTTACCTTATGTTTAAGTCTTTGATCCATTTTGAGTTTATTTTTGTGTATGGTGTAAGGGTGTGTTCTAGCTTCATCGCTTTACATGCTGCTGTCCAGTTTTCCCAACACCATTTGCTGAAGATACTGTCTTTATTCCATTGTATAGTCTTGCCTCCTTTGTCAAAGATTAGTTGACCAAAGGTTTGTGGGTTCATTTCTGGGCTCTCTATTCTGTTCCACTGGTCCATATGTCTGTTTTTGTACCAATACCATGCTGTCTTGATGACTGTAGCTCTATAGTATTGTCTGAAGTCTGGGAGAGTTATTCCTGCAGCCTCTTTCTTTTTCTTCAGTAATGCTTTGGGAATTCTAGGTCTTTTGTGGTTCCATATAAATTGTATTATGATTTGTTCTAGTTCTGTGAAATATGTCCTGGGTAATTTGATAGGGATTGCATTAAATCTGTAGATTGCCTTGGGCAGTGTGACCATTTTAACAATATTGATTCTTCCAATCCAGGAGCATGGGATATCTTTCCATTTTTTAAAGTCTTCTTTAATTCCTTAATCAGTGTTTCATAGTTTTCCATGTATAAGTCTTTCACCTTCTTGGTTAGATTTATTCCTAGGTATTTTATACTTTGGGTGCTATTTTAAAGGGGATTGTTTCTTTACTTTCTTTTCCTGTTGATTCATCATTAGTGTAAAGAAATGCAACTGATTTTTGAACATAATCTTGTAACCTGCTACCTTGCTGAATTCTTCGATTATTTGGCTGTACCATTTTGAATCCCACTCAGCAAAGAATGAGAGATGCTGTGGCTCCACATCCTTCCCCAAACTACGTTGTGTCAGTATTTTTACTTTTGCTTTTTGTGTGTACATATCATTGTAGTTTCAATTTGTATTTATATGATGACCAGTGATGAGTACTTCTTTTTAGTATAGACTATATTTATACATCTTCTTTTTTGAGATGTCTGTTTAAATATTTTGCCAACATTTTTTATTGGGTTATGAGTCTTCTTATTATAGAAGTTTTTTATGCACTTTGGATAGAAGATCTTTGATAGAAATTTGTTTTATAAATTATTTTCCTGTTCTGTGACCTGCCATTTTCTTATATTAAGTAAAAAACAGAAGGTTTTAATCTTGATGATGTCCATTGTATCAAGTAATTTCAGGTATAATTTTTGCTTTTGATATAGGTTTTTGAGAAAACAGTCTAATATGACAAAAATTTCTTATGTTTTTCTCTAAAATTCAGTAGTTTTAGTTTGTACATTAAGAACCATGATCCATTTTAAATTAATTTCTCTGTATGTGGAAAGTAAAACTTGAGGTTCCTTTTTTTTCTTCTGTCCAGACAGATATCTACTTGTTTCAGCAACGTTTATTGAAAAGACTATCTTTTCTCTCTTTAATTGCTTTGGCACATCTGTGAAAAATCAATTAACCATATAAGTGTAGATCTATTTATGGACCCTCTGTTCTGTTCCACTGATTTGTATTTCAATCATTATGCAACTATCACACTGGATTCATATAATTTTAATTCTTGAAATATTGTAGGGTAAGTCTTCCAGCTTTCTTCTTCATTTTCAAACTTGATTTAGCTATCCTGAGTCCTTTGCCATTTTACATTGATTTGGAAAACAGGTTATTAATTTATTCCAAAAGAAGGGATAGATAAAAATTTAATAAAGACAGAGATTTAAACAGTATAAACCCACTTAACCTATCACTATAAATCAAAACTTCCAAGAACTGTAAAAGCACATTATTTTCAAATTCACATATAACATGTATGATATAGGTCATATAGTGGTCCATAAAATATGTAATATACTTGAAAACATTTAAATTATAGGCAAATTTTCGAAATATTAAAAGTCAATGACAAAACAATACCAAATCACCAAATATTTGAAAATTAGTCAACATATCATTTAAGATAACCCATAGGTTAAAGATATAAAGATATTCACAAAGAAAAAGGTAAAGTATTTTAAACTGAATGATATTAAAGTGACAACAGTAAACTTTGTGGGATGTACTAAAGTTGTACTAATAGGGAAATTCCTAAATTTAAATCTTACATTAGGGGAAAAGAAAGGTTTAAAAATAAAGGCCTAAACCTCAAAATTAAGATGTTAGAATGAAAGAACCAATTAAATTTTTCAAATATGACATAACTGGAGGAATAATTAATAAAAAATTTAAAAAAATGACTATGGGTTAAAAAGACAAATATTCAACAAGTTAAAAGTCCTTGACACAGGACCAAATTGATCACAGTTGTTGAAGCCTAGGAAAATGATCAAATGTAATCAAACAGAGAAAACAAATGATCAATATCAGGATTCAAAGGGAAAAGATTCAACGAATATTAACGTAGAATAAGGAATAAAGAAATGCTGTGAATAACTGTGTCTAAGCCTGGGAAGCTTTACCAGAATCATCTGTAATATAGTGTCCAGATTAGACTTAGCTAATGGGAGTTACTCATGCATATTTCGGAAAGAATAAGGGGAGCAGAGACCATGTTTCTCACAACGCTTCTCTGCAGAGGTCGTAAAAGATGAAGGATGAGCAGACGTTTCCTCCTGAGCCCCAGCTTGTTCTCATTTCCTTCCTGCCTCACGTCCCACCTAAATTTCTGGCAGCTGACCTTGCTGACCAACAGCAGTCCCAGACTCACCACAGGTGCTTGGCTGGGGGCCTGCAGGAGCAGCTGTTCTCACAGAAATAGATGTTGACACAGAGGCGGCAGTTTCCAGGCAGTAGGTTCCAGTTGGATGGTGGTTCCCACAAAGGAAACTCTTTATGCTTTGCCACTTCAGTGTGTAGGTCTGTGTGATTGGTTTTTTAGATTTTCCTTCAAGCTCTGTTTGGTCTACCCACACCAGTGCTTTCCATGGGTTTGCCAATGACTATTTTTCTGATTCGGTGATTCTCATTTCTAGACATTCATTGCCCCATCTTTTCCCACATTCAAGTAAATTCTAATTCCTTTATGAAATCTTTTTCTACAATACATGTAGTGATTCTGTTTCCCTGACTGAAGATTGGCTCATACTTAAAAGTAGAGAAGATAATATTAACAATATACTCTATGTTTCATGAAAATAAAATGTATTATGTGCTACTAATGTCATTAGCCAGATGGCTATCTTAATATAAGCATACACTGATAGTAAGCATAATAAGTCATTTGACTATTTATAATGTTACCCTAAAATATTTGTAGATTTCCACAGAAGACCCTTATTTTTGTATTCACATAATATAGGAATACATTGGAGACACTAGGGATTTGGTTCCAGACCACTGCAATAAAGTTAATATTATAATAAAATGAATCACACAATTGTTTTGGTTTCCTAGTACATACAAAAATTATGTTTATAGTATGCTAGTCTATTAAGTGTACAATAGCATTATGTCTAAAACAACATGTACACACCTTACTTAAAAACACTTTATTTTTGAAAAATGCTAACCGTTATCTGACAACACAGGGTTGGCACAAACCTTCAATTTGTAAGAAATGCAATGACTATAACGTGCAGTGAAGTGAAGTACAATAAAACAAGGTATGTCTTTGTTGGAGTTTCTGATTGATGGTGGGAGTGGCCTATACTCTAGGTAGTCACTCAAGGCTACAGGGCTGACATAGCTTTTATACCTTCACTACATGAACCCCAGCTTGCCCTTGACTTTGACCATTGAAACTTTGAATATTAAAGAAGAGAGAGGACAGAGAAAACATACAAGCTTCTTAATGGGATTGACCCCAAAATGATACCCAACACTCTACTCCCATGTTATTGGTGACAGCTGTGGTTCCATATACTTTCGATGGTCAGAGATGAGGATAGGGGAGGGCTGAAAATACAGTTCTTGACTGTCGCATGTTCCCAAAAGAAACTGTAGTCCATGAAAGGAGCAATAAATCTGGTTACAGCTAGCCACGCGTGTGGAATATGGCTACCACACACCCATGAACAGCCCCTCTCCCCACAGAACATAATCCCATCCACACACAGGGAAGATAATCCAAGGTTCCTCCTACTTAATACATTCAGTTCAATGTTCATATTCCCTGTATGAGTTTTCTCCATCAGATCTAGAAGAGATTCCTTCTATTCTTGTAAAGTATTAAAATAAAGAGAAAAACAAGTTTTCAGTGCCCCTTTCTTCATGTACAGTGGTGTACTTGGGATAAAATAGGCATAATATAAATTTCCATTATAAAAAAATGATGAATAAAAGACAAATGGCTATTACTGATTCATAGTGATAATGGAATCCTAGAGGGCAAACAATAGAAGGAGGAAAATTTCATGAGAAGTACCCGATTGTGTTCTCCAAGGGGAATTTTTTAGTCCTTAATTCTCAGACTCCTGCTCTCAACTCCTGAGAGAGTCATCTGGTTTGTCTGTTATCCTCTATGACCACACCTGAAGTGGATGTTTTGGGAATGTATAGCTTTTAAACCTTCCTTTTCTGAAGTTGGTAGGGCAGAGCACTATTTTAAGGCTCAATTATTCAAATACTTGTTTGGATAGGTATTTGATTTGGGGACAGTGTTAGTCCTTCAGAATCACAGGAGGCTTCTGGTTGACTTTTTTATGGGCAAGGTTCTTTGCCATAAGCACACCCCAAATCCTTTCTTTGTCATATTTCTTAAACCTGCTTTGTTGCTTGACTTCTTTGGTACAATGTCTTGCTCTTAGAACGTTCACAAGTGTTGCAGTGTTGCAGTGTTTCACTTGTTGCCGCTGTTCCAGTTGTCCCTGGAAACATGATGCGACCATTATCCCCGATTCTCTGCAGTAATTACTTCTAACTTAGAGGATTTGGTAGCCCGGTTCCATAACCACAACCTCACTGCAGGGAAGACAAGATAGCGTCTGGCACTTTCAGCATCGGTCACGGCAGGCAGTGTTTCTTCCCATCAGGATACCCAGGGCAGGGAGTTACCTAAAGGAAAGGGGCCATGTGCTCATGAAATGGACCTTTTATGTCAAATGAAATGAAAGTGAAAAATTCTCCTACATTTGTCTGTAGCATGTTTGAAATGTATGCATAATTATCAATCACAACCACTCTTTCCATTATTATCCACGTATCCATTTAAATTTAGCAATTCTTTCTCTTCAGCCATTCCACATACCCTTTAATATTCATCCTAGCTCTGGTTTAATTTATAGAGGTGTGAATCACCACGTATTCTTCAAGGGAAAGAAAACGAGCTGAATGAGTACAGAGATAGCACTTTTATATAATTCGGTGTAGCCCACTTTCCATGGGAAGCATTATAGTCTGCTGATGTTTTGATTGTTTCTTCTATGTATTTTCTTTCCTGGCCCCTCTGGAAATTAAATTAATGAACTTTTAAAAATCCAGAATATCTTTCCAGTTTTCATGCCTCTTAGTTGCTCTTCCAAGGCCAGATAATATACATTCAAAAATAAAAAGGTGACATATAATAAGAAATTCTGTGGTTGTAATGAGAAATCTAAATATAGACCAATTATGTTTACTTGGTCATCTTCTCTTTGATTTAAGCATCCCAAGGGCAGCTTTATGAACCTTTAAAGAGTATCATATTACTGTTGCTGTAATAGTAACCTGTATAATTTGACCACTAACCTATCTATTGAAATGTTTGTTGTTGTTTTTTTAGAAGCACATAACTTTATTTCACTGAATGCTTCTTTGCCTAATTGTGCCCGTGCCAATTCTTATTGAATATTTAATAACGTGCATTTTATTCCAATATTCTTCTTTCCTTTTCTAAATGAATTGTCCTCAGGCACTAGAAACATAAAAGTATCAGTGACATATTTTGTTTATAGCACCTAAAATGAAAGTGTTTTGATTTCCCATCAAGATGCTGAAGTAGTAGGACCACAAGCTTGCCTCTCCTCATGGCTACAAGGAAACCACTGACTGACTGCTAAACAACCATGGAAAATAAAGACTGAAACCTAGCAAAAAAGATCTTCTTCAGCTGGAAACAAAGAGGGAACCACAGCAGGGTGGTAGGAGGGCATACTTGTGATATAATTGGGCCTCATACCCCCCGGGTGGTCGACCCACAAGCTGAAGAACAATTAAGTTGCAGACACCCTCCCGCAGGAGTGAGAGCTCTAATCCCCAAGTCAGGCTTCTCAGCCTGGGGTTTTGGCACTGGGAGGAGGAGGAGATCCTAGAACATCTGGTTTTGAAGGTCACAGGGGCTTAACTCCAGGAGCCCCACAGTATTGGGGGAAATGGAGACCTCATTCTCTTGGGAAATGTACATAAAAACTTGAGGGTACCAGGTCTAAGGCCAGAGGCAGTGATTTCATAGGAAATCACTGGGCCAGGCCTGCCTGATGGTTTTGGAGGATCTCCTGGGGATACAGGGGAAGGCTTCAGCTCACCCAGGGGACATAAAAGTTGGTGGCAGGCATTCTGGGAGTGTCCATCTACATGAGCTTTCTTGAAGGCTGACATCTTGATTGGATCATTAGCACCAAGACCTAGCTCCACCTAACAGCCCGTAGAGAAGCCTCAGGCGAAACAACATACTGGGTGGGAATACAGACCCACCCATCACCAGACTTCCTCTAGACATGACCCTACCCATCAGAGGTCCAGGACTAAACTTCACCCAGCATTGGGCAGGCACTAACTCCTCATGTCAGGAAACCTGTATAAGCCTCTAGTTCATCCTAATCCGCCAGTGGGCAGATACCAGATATAAGAAAACAACAATCCCAAGGCTGATAGAAGGAATCCACAGACAGAGGCCAGACTCTACACTGGGATGAGCTGGACCCTGGCCCTGGGTGACAAGAGAGGAGTGTACTGCTGGGACACATAGGATGTCTCCCACAGAGAGCCACCTCCCCAAAGTTGAGAAACATAACTAACCTACCTAAAAATACAAATAGAAAGATAGACAATATGAGGTGGCAGAGGACTGTCTTTCAAGCCAAGGCACAAGATAAACTCCCAGAAGAAGAAATAATGAGGGGATAAGCAATGTGTCTGAGAAAGAGTTTAAGGTAACAATGGCAAAGATGTTCAGAGAACTCAAGAGGAATATAGATACATAGAGTGAAGTTTTTAGCAAAGAGTTGGAAAATATAAAGAATACCCAAATAGAATTGAAGAACAAACTCACTGAAATGAATAACATAGTAGAAGGAACCAAGAGCAGACTAAAGGAGGCAGAAGAACAGATTAATGAGTTAGATGACAGATTAGTGGAAATCACTACTACAGTACAGAAAAAAGAATGAAAAGAAATTAGGGTAGTTTAAGGGAATTCTGGGACAACATGAAGCACACTATATACTATTCACATTATAGGGTTCCTAGAAAGGGAAGAGAGAGAGAAAGGACCTGAGAAATTTTTTGAAGAGATAATAACCAAAAACTTCCCCAAATTGGGAAAGGAAACACTCACCCAAGTCCAGGAAGCACAGAGAGTTCCACACAGGATCAACCCAAAGAGGAACACACCAAGGCACATAGTCATCAAATTGACAAAAATTAAGCATAAGGAAAAAATATTAAAATTAGCAAGAGAAAAACAACAGATAACATACAAGGGAATTCCCATAAGGTTGTCAGCTGATTTTTCAGCAAAAACTCTACAGGCCAGAAGGGAGGGGCACAATATATTTAAAGTGATGAAAGGGAAAAACTTACAACCAAGAATACTCTCTGTCCAGCAAGGTTCTTATTCAGATTTGATGGAGAAATCAAAACATCACAAACAGACAAAACCTAAAAGAATTCAGCTCCACCAAACCAGCTTTACAACAAATGTTAAAGGACCTTTTCTAGTCATCAAACCATAAGAAAAGAGAAGAAAAAGAAGAAAGAGAAAAAAAAAAAAAAAAAAAAGACCTGCAAAAGATTGCCTTGGCACTTTAGAATCTTTTTTAGTTTCATATAAATTTTGGAGTTGTTTATTCTAGTCCTATGAAAAATGTCTTAAGTATTTTGACAGGGTTTGCATTGGATCTGTAGATTGCTTTGGGTAGTGTGGCCATTTTGATAATGTTGATTCTTCCAATCCAAGAGCACAAGATATCTTTCCATTTCTTTGTATCATCTTCAATTTCCTTCATTAATGTTTTATAGTTTTCAGAGTATAGGTAACCTCCTTGGTTGAGTTTATTCCTAGGTATTTTGTTGTTTTTGATGCAATGGAAATGATTATGCCAGTTATAAAATGCTGGTTTTTGAAGTGAAAAAAACAAAAAGTGAATGAAGGGCTGCAGATGACAAAATATCCTTCTTTTTTATGGGCGAGTTGTATTCCATTGCATTATATATGCTACATCTTCTTTACCAATTCATCTCTTGATGTGCACTTAGGACACGTCCATATCTTGGAAATTATAAGTAATGCTGCTGTTTAAAACAAAAATTATATAGAACTAAATGTGCACACTCAAAAGACTATAAGATTAGAGGATTGTATCAATGTCAATATCCTGGTTTCCCTATTTTGCTATAGTTTTACAAGATATTACCTTTGGGGGAAACTGGGTAAAAAGTATATGTGATCTCTCTGCATTATTTCTTACAACTGTGTATGGACCTATAATCTCAAATAGTTTAATGAAAAAAAAATCTTGGCTCTTATAAGAGATAAATCTCTAAATAATTATGCTGAGTGTAAGAAGAAGACCAAAAAAAGGGTACATACTGTATAATTCCATTTATATAAAATTCTAGAAAATGCAAACTATTCTATAGTGATAGAAAGCAGATCAGTGGTTGGGGAGAGGGTCTGGTAGGACAGGAGAGGGTCTGGTAGGACAGGAGGGAGGGATTATAAAAAAGCACAAAGAAATTTTTAGAGGTGATGATGGATGTGTTCATTTTCTTGATTGTGGTGATAGCTGTACACAAGCCTAAATTTATCGAGTTGAACACTTTTTAGTACATACAATTTTTTGTTTGTCAATTACACCTCAATAAAGCTGTTTTGAAATCCAGAAAAAAAGGGTTTTCCCAAATACATATTAATTTATTTTTACTGATATGTAACCAATTTGTTTTAAATGCAGTATAAAATAGAATAGCTCCAAAAATATTCATGTAGAGTGAGGTTACGCTATTACTGAAGTGTTCTTTCCTTAGTAAAAAGTTTCAACAAATTCCATTTTTTATAAACAGCACTTTGGGTCTACTTGTCTAGGGGAACAGAGTGAGATCTGGACTACACAGCTGTAAACACTTGCCTTGATCATGAATTACAAGTAACCCTTGGGAGAAAGACTTGTTAGAAGAAGCAAATTCTAATTGTTTCAGAAGTAGCATCCTGAATCTATAACTGCCTAGAGAACACTCCAGTGCTTACAAAATATTCTAACTGTAGAAGGTCTGAAAAGTTTTCTCGGCTCTGATTTTAAGGGCATATTGCCTGTGATGCCATCAAAAAGATAAACAAAATAGGGGAGAAAAAGAAAAATATATACAGAAATCACTTGCATAATTTCAGGACATTCATATGTACTTAAAAGCTTCAGGCATTCCAACTGGAAACATTAAGACACAAAGTAGATCTATCTGTTAGATTGTCTTAATTTTCACATAAACTGGCACTTCTTAAGTATCTCCTTGTAAACACTCTATTCTCCACAGAAACCACCTCACCTTTACAAAACTTGTTCCTTCCTCATTAGCTCTAGAGAGGTTTAATATGCATTATGAGAAGTGTGATAATTGGTGTGTCTACAAAACAATGACATTAAGTTGTAAGGAAGCCTTACAGAAATGTTTTATTACCCTACCAGTATTGGTGCCAATTTTGAACAACAGAAGTATCTTATAATGGAACTTAATACTGCAAATTATAGTTTAAGCATTGTAAAAGGAAACCTGATATTTTTTTCAGTGTAATATACTGTCTCCTACTTGAAAACACTTTATTCCCACCCTCAAAATCAAATGATTACTCAATTCATAAAATGTAATTTTATTCAATTCTAATATACTTGATGTTCTAAGAAAATAATCATGTGAAAGATTAGAATGACTTCTACATAGTATGCCATGAAATGAATTTACTTGCCAAGAGTTACCCACTAATAAAAGTTAATTAAATTAATTTTTAATTGTCATATATAAGCCATTTTCTCCCAGCTCAGCCTTTATACTTGCTACTTGGAAGATTCTGGATCTTAATTCACTAACAATCCCAGAGACAAGTGGGATGAAAGGGTGGAGGACAGGAGACTACTGTCTATGCGCAAGGTAACTGCCTCAGGTGAGGTCACTGCAAATCATCAGGCAAGGCAGAACTTCTGTCACTAGAGAGAAGACAAGGCACTTTTTTTTTTTTTCTCTTTAAAAGACTTCTTTTTGTGTGATTTGTGGGTTAAAGTCCTTAGATTCATCATAATTCAACTAAATGCCCCATTTCACTTTCCAGAGACCTAGTCAATCCCTTAACTTTTATGGGATCTGGCAGAGCTGGTAAATCCATTTATGTTATAATTTAGCAATCTTTAGGAGAAGTTTTTACTCTACTCTTCAGTTTCAGCAGCCCATTCTTGCATCTGCAAAAGATATGAGATTCTTTTAGGATGAACATGGGAGCTTTCGGGTTTCACTATTATTTAAACTGAGAATTTAAAAACTTAAATTTATCTTTTTTTAAATTAAAAGTTTCTAGGGCCATCAGAATAACCAGCCACATTATTTGTATTACTCAGTCTCTTCATGACAATCTGTCACAGCAGCCAGCTAGTCTGCCAGAAGCTGCCTTCAATAAGCATTTCATTCCAGGGAATTACAGGATAATAATTTATGTAACTATTTTAGGCACACATCTATGGACTAATGGTATATCATTTTCCAACTTCCAAAACAACCAACTTACATAAGCCAATTCTGTGGGCGTCAGTCCCCTGCAACCTCTCTAGTTACCAAGTACTCTCTCAAGCAAAGTTCTAGGTATTTTAAACAGAGGTTTAATTCAGGGAATTTGGTGGTGAAATGTCATTAGAATTGTTTGATCAAGAGCAGTTTAAAAAATATCTAAACCTTTGATTTAAAAACCAAATCATTTTGATTTAAAAGCCAAATCATTTAATCCAGAATTTAGGAAGCTGCCACCACTGCTATTAATGTTGCTTTATGCACAATTTACTTTCATTTATGACACTGGAAACTAGATACTGGACCATGGAGTCTACCTGCTACAAGCACTCATGTCTTTTTAGAACTTGTCTAAGAGCTGTAGACAGATGACTTCTATTTTATTCTTGCCTTTCAAATACTGTATGAATGTATTTCAATGGCAGCAACTAAGTTGTATCCAGTACCTTAGGCAAAAAGAAATCTGAGGAAAGGGATCTTAGCATTTGCAATGCAGAATGGAGCACGGGGAGGATTTGTTTTACTCAATCTTTCCAGCATCATTTGACATAGTTGATTTTTGTCTCTTTAAAGCACTTTCTGCTCTTGCTTTCTGAGTAATTGTATTTTTCTGTCTTCTCTCCTCATGCATTGCCTGCTGTTTCTGAGGATCTTTTTCTGGATGAAGTCAATAAGGAAAATGGGGACAGAGGAATAGGTCCATTATCCTTGAAATGATGGCAGTGAAGTCTTCTCCATATAGCCGCCATTTAAATGAAAGTCTGGAAGTCTGTGTATGTGCAAGCACACGCACATACAAATGTGGGGTGGGTTTTAGGAATAACACCAGTCTTTTTCTTTTATCCCTTCTTCCTCCTTTCTCTTCTGTGGCAACTCTAGAGACCATAAGCTAAAGGTGGTAGCATCGCAAGATGGAATTCCTTGGCATCCTTGTGTAACTTCTTGAAGGGAGGCCACATGAGAGACCTATTATAAAGAATTATATTGACTGTCATATTAAGAATAAAGAAGTTTTACTTTGTTTTAAGGCACTTACAACTAAAGGGAGCATTTAGCCTGTTCATTTCATGAAGGTTTGAGGTTTATCAGAAAATAATGCTAGAAGGGGACAAGAAAGATGTGGACATGAGCAATAAAATGATTGTCATGATGGAGAATGAAATTTAGGTCAAATAAGAACAGATGGTTTTGATGGGAAGTTAGAAAGTGATAGTGACAATGTTTACAACATTGATGAGTAGTAGGATTGTGAAGGTTTTTAACCAAGTGAGAAGGGTATGGCATGCTGTTTTTAAGTGTATGTTTTCTGTCAAGAGTTGGTGGGATGTTCATTTTCTTGTGCTATCAAGCTTGGGGGTGTGACCATAGAAGTAACTGATTATGGAGATATAAAGGAAAAATGAAAACGCCAACTATGAGAAGATCAACAAACTGAGAGGCCAGAGGTTTATGGAGGACCATTTGAAAGACATTCACCTATTCCAATATTTAAAGTTTCTGGTTTTGTTAGTAGATGAGGTCAGAATAGCAGAAAACTTGTACTGGTACTCCCTGGACACGTTGCTCTTTGTATTTTACAGGCTTTTTGGTGAGGCAAAGATAATGTTGCATATAAAAACATGGGCACTGGTGTCAGACTGCCCAGCTTCTGACTCTGCTGTAGTCATTCACTAGTTTAGTGGTACTGGGTGACTGGCTCACTCTTGAAACACTTTTTTTTTTTTCTTTCCGAAATAAAAGACATTCTGAAGATTAAATAAAGACAATGATTTTGAATGTCTTGATTATGAAATTACTCTCATTATTGTGTAATATTATGGCTTCCTAATTTGCTTAATGATGGCATTAAAATTCACTACTAAATTTACTGGAGGGACATTGGAGAGGACAGTATCCACCATATCATTTATTGTTATCCATATAGCTCCTTACTTTACACACAACACACAAAACAAAAACAGAAATAACCTTCCAGATTGAATATCAAAAGAAATTTGCTTCCACTGAGAAACGTGTATTCTCAAATTCTCCACATAATCATGCTAACAAATGTCTATTCCCTTTTAGCTTTGGAGACAATGTAATTAGAGTCAAAATTGCAGCTTAACTTTAATATAGGAAAGGGCTCTGTGAATATCATACATACACTCCCTTCCCTCCATTAATAACAACCTTACATCTTATTTTAGATTTAACATTTGTTAATTTTTATTGCATATATATTACAAGTTACTTCAGTTCTGTGTATGATTATGCATATATGAGTAACTTCAATATTCTAGATTTTTTTAAAAATATATATTTTATTGAAGAATAGTCAGTTTACAATGTGTCAACTTCTGGTGTATAGCACAATACTTCAGTCATAAAAGAACATGCATATATTTGTTTTCATATTCTTTTTAACCAAAAGTTACTACAAGATATTGAATATAGTTGCCTGTGCTAGTATTCTAGATTTTGAAACCACAAACTGTTGGAGGAAAAACGGAGATCAAGAAGATTTCTACTGCTACAGAAAGGTTGTTTTATTTATTTTTTTAAATAGTGAAGAGTTTTCCCTCCAAGGACTAGGATGAAGCAGTTCTCCTTCTGTGAGGTGCAACCCGAGCCTGTGATCTAATATGACTCTACACGTCTCATTTTGTTTGAAAGTTTAGTTGTGCATCATCTATTGACCTTGTTTCTTAAATTGGTACAATCTATGTGATAGTTATTTCTTTACATTGTGATTCATAGAGTCTAATGAGGGTTCGAGAGCTCTTTTCTCAATTACACCCATATGAATATTTTAACGGTAAAGGGAGATGAAAAATATAAGGTATTATTTCCTACTCTATAATTCAACCAAGCAGGTGTTATTTTAATAATATCTTATTTCCATCCCTGCAATAGGACTTGCCACATTGTGGCTAAGATACCATGTTAAGTAGGACAACTGTGAACATCTTTGAGAAATTGCTCAAAGGTTAAATGTTTCTTACTTTTCATACCAGCAAATGATTTCATCTTTGACCTGCAATTTGACATTCTAAGCATAGGATGTTTTGTATTTTTAGTATCAAGTGATTAAGTCTGTTGGATTTCATCCAGTCTCCTATTAATTTTGACACTGGGAAGCCTGAGGATACATCACTGAGTTTAAGCCTATGTAAGTTTCAAGGAAGCCAAGTACACAGAAGCAAATGAAGAGTGCAGTTCCTGTCAGTCTTGACAATGGCTCTGTGAAGTCTCGCATATGATAAACCAAACAGGTTACTCATAAACTGCTCTCTTTTGGACAGATTTATATCTAGTTTTAGGAGACCTTTATTGTGTGCCTACTGTTTGGAAGACAGTAAGTTCTTAAAAGACAGAAGAAATGAAAACAAAACAGTCTGGGCTTCAAGGAGCTTTTGTGTACATAATATTACTGAAGTTCAGAGAAAGACAATGTGTTCTTTATAATGTGTACCTGATGAAGTAACCTTTTGCAAATTTCTAAGTAATGAAAAACAAGTATGTACCACTTGGCACAGAGGTAACTTAAGGAAATAAGAGATCAGGGGCTTAAGAATCCTAACTCAGTTCATAATTCACCATTCATTTGCCTGATTTTTGCATTCTCTGAAATTTGCCCTTTGAATATTATTCAGTCTGATTTTTCTACTGAATTTATATAGTCTTCTGATTCATTTGGGCTTATATCCTTTAATTAATTCATTAAGAATATATTGAAATCTAAGAACTAAATAAGTGAAAAGGTATTTCATGCTCATGGACAGGAAGACTCAATATTGTCAAGATGTCTATTCTTCCAACTTGATCTATAGATTCATTGCAATTTCAATCAAAATTCCAGCCAACTGTGTGTGTGTGTGTGTGTGTATAATTTTAGTATTTACAACTGATTCTAAAGTTTATAAGGAGAAGTCGATGACTCAGAATAACCAACTCAATAGTTAAAGAGAAGAATAAAGTTGGAGCACTGACCCTATTTGACTTTAAGACATGATATAAAGTTATAGTAATCAAGGTAGTCTGGTATGAGCAAAAGAATACAGAAATAGATCAATGGAACAGAATAGAGAGTTCAGAAATAGGCCCCCTTAGATATAGTCAACTGATCTTTGATAAAAGCAATTAATGGAGAAAAGAAAATCTAAACAAAGATCTTACACCATTCACAAAAATGAGCTGAAAATGATTCACAAATCTAAATGTAAAATGCAAAACTGTAAAACTAGAAGATAATATAGACAAAAGCTTAGATGACCTTGGGTTTGGTGATGACTTTTAAGTTACAATACAAAAGGCAAGATCAATGAAGTAGGGATTGATAAACTGGACTTCATTAAAATTAACAATTTCTGCTTTGTGAAAGACATTATCAAGAGAATGAAAAGACTCATCACAGACTGGGAGAAAATATTTACAAAAACATATCTCATGGAAGACTTATTCAAAATATACAAAGAACTTTTAAATCTCAACAATGAGAAAATGACCAATTCAGTTAAAAATGAGGACAAAGACCTTAACAAGTATCTCACTAAGAAAGATGTACAGATGTTAAATAAGCATATAAAAAGATGCTCCACATCATGTCATGTGGAAAATGTAAATTAAAACAACAGTGTTATACCACTACATACCTATTAGAATAGCCAAAATCAGAATCCTGAAAACCCCAGATTCTGGTGAGGATGTGGAACAGGGGCTCTCCTTCATTGCTAGTGGGAACACAAATGGTACAGCGACTTTTGAGGATAGTTTGGCAGTTCCTTACAAAAGTAATTGTATTCTTTCCATATGATCCAGCAGTCTTGCTCCATGGTATTTACTTAAAAGGGTTGAAAACTTATGTCCACACAAAAACCTGCACACAGACGTTTATAGTAGCTTTTTTCATCATTCCCCAAAGTTGGAAGCAACCAAGGTATCCTTCAGTAAGTGAATGGATAAATAAACTGTGGTACATCCAGGCAATGGAATATGATTCAGTGGTAAAGAGAAATGAGCTATCAAGTCATAAAAGGACATAAAAGAAACTTAATTACATATTACTAAGTGAAAGAAGTCAATTTGAATAGGCTACATACTGTGTGATTCCAACTACTTGACATCCTGGAAAAGACAAAACTTCGGAGAAGGTAAAAAGTCAATAGTTGCTATGTGTTGAGGGATGGAGGATGAATAGGCAAAGCACATAGGATTATTAGGGCAGTAGAAGTTTTCTGTATATTATAATAGTGCATACATTTCATTATACATTTATACAAAGCCATAGAATGTATAACACCAAGAATGAACCCAAAAGTAAACTATGGTGTTTGGGTGATAATGATTTGTCAGTGTAGGTTCATCAATTAGGTTTATCAGTTGTAACGTGTACCACTCTGGTGGGGCATACTGATAGTGGTGGAGGTGGTGGGTGTGTGGAGCTCTCTGTATTTTATTTTCAATTTTGCTGTGGACCTAAAACTTCTCTAAAAAATAATGTCCATCTAAAAATAGAAACAATAGCAAATTAAAACTGAAGTAATGAAAGTAAGAAAATGATAAATATGAGAAGAAATTAATTAATTAGAAAACATGCATTCAATAAAGTCAAGAAAGCCAAAAATTGGTTCTTTAGGGAAAAAATAATGCATGTTAAGACTCATTAAAATGTAGCAGAAATACAAAGTATCAGTGTAAGGAATGCAAAAAAAAGGCACTTATGATGCCAAACATCATCATACATAAAATAAAAGAATATTATGAGCAATTGTACATGAATAAATTGAAAAATTTAGTTGGAAAGGATAATTCTTGGAGAAATAAAATTTAGAAGATTTATATCATAATGATGAGAAAATTTAAAAATCCTATTCTTTAAAGGAAATGTAATCCATAATTAAAAGCCTTTCTTCAAAGAAATTTCTGGCCCACATACCTTCTCTATCAACATAATATTACTTAAACTTTTTCTAGATAGTAGGAAAACAGATAACTACCTTCTACTTGTTTTATGAGACTAGCATAACATTGATACAAAATCATGACCAAGGGTATTACTAGAAAAGAAAATTACAAAACAATCTTCTTGTAATCTTCAATATAGATGTGAAATATTGCAAACATATGTAGAGCTGCCTAGATGTCATATGGATAAGTGTCCTTTTAGCCATATAAAGAAATTTAGTCACTACTCTGAGAGTAATGGGTGGGCTTTGGAAGGTTTTAAGAGAAGAAGACATAAATTTGATTCTGTATAAGCCCTATGATATAGCAGAAAAAACATATTTGCTAAATATGATTCCCTTCACTTAATATTTTACACTCTGGTGAAAAAATAAACCTATTACTTTTAAAACAGAGTGTTTTAAAACACTTGAAATAATAATATTGAGTGATGCAGACTACTAAAGTATAGGAATTTACTGAAGACTCAATGTGGTATTTAGAAGCTGGAGAATGCTTCGTGAATGGAAGAAGAGGAAGTAAACTTTATCATACATAACCTTAGATAATGTATACTTAAGTAGTTGGAGACCAGAGAGAGTTTATTTCTGGAAGAGAAAAATAATACGAGCAGATGGATTTAAACAGTAATAAGCTGTGGTCTGTGAATCCATATCTCCTAGGATAACATTACACGTTAGAGACCTTCAGTACATTTTCTGATAATTCAGTTTCTCCAGGCAGCACGGACACCTCCAGGGGGCTCGAGGGGCTACCTGGGACATAGCAGGTGGGAAAGCCAGGCCTCCAACCACCAGAAGGAGAGTCTCAAAACCCAGTTCTTCTGAGATATGCTTGTGCTCATTATCATTCATTTTCTTCTGCTTATGTTAGATTTAATTTGTTCTTTTTCCAATTTTCTAAGGTGGAAACTTAGATCTTTCTTCTTTTCTAAATATAGGCATTCAGTGCTATAAATTCCCCTCTAAGTACTGCTTTCACTGCATCCAATGGATTTTGATAAGTTGTGTTTTCATTTTCTTTTAATTCAAAATAGTTTTTAATTTCTCTTGAGATTTCTTCTTTGACCCACGTCAAGGAAATTTGTTGTTTAATCTCGACGTATCTCAAGATTTTCCAGTTATCTTTCCATTACTGATTTCTAATTTAATTCCATTGTGGTCTGAGAGCAGACACTGTATGGTTTCTGTATTTTTAAATTTGCTAAGGGTGTTTTATAGTCCATATTGTGGCCTGTCTTGGTAAACATTCCATATGAGTTTGACAAAAATGTGTATTCTGCTGTTGTTGTATAAGGTAGTCTATAGGTGTCCATTTTATCTAGTTGATTGACAGTATTGTTGAGTCCCACTGTGTTCTTACTCATTTTCCATCTGCTGAATCTGTCCATTTCTGATAGAGGGGTGTTGAAGTCTTTGACTATAACAGTGGATTCATCTGTTTCTCCTTGTAGTTCTGTTAGTTTATACCTCATATATTTTGACACTGTTGTTGGGTACATACACATTAAAAATTGCTTTGTCTTCTTAGAGAGTTAGCCTTTATCATTTTGTAATGCTCTTCTTTAACACTGATAATTTTCCTTGCTTTGAAGTGTGCTTTGTCTGAAATTAGTATACATACTCTTGCTTTTTCAGATTAGTTGTTAGCATGGTACATTTTTACTCCATTTTTGGATATTTTGTTTTTTCTGTTTTTTTCATTCTTCAGTCCTTTTTCTGTGTTTATATTAAAGTGGGGTAATTTTTAGACAACCTATAGTTGGGCCTTGTTTCTTGATATACTCTGACAATTTGTCATTTAATTTGTGTATTTAAACCATTAATATTCAAAGTGATTATTGATATAGTTGGATTACTATCTACCATATTTCTTAATATTTTTCAGTTTGTCACTTTTGTTCCTTATTCCTATTTTTGTCTTCCACTCATTTTCTGTCTTTTTTGCTTCTAATTGAGCATTTTATATGATTTCATTTTTTCTTCTTTCTCAACATGGTGATTTTACTTCTGTTTTTTAGGGTTTTTTTGGTGATTGCAATAAACATTTACAACTAACCCAAATCCATTTTTAAATAACACTATACTGATTCACAGGTAGAGAGTACCTTATAATAATAAAAATAATCCTTATCCCTTTGTTCTATCCCTTTTATCATTGCTGTCATTCATCTCACTTATACATAAGCACATACAAATAATAAACATAAGTACACATGATTAAATGCACTGTTACCATTATTATTTTGAACATACTGTTAGAATAATAGACTTTTTAATTTTACCTTTACTTATTCCTTCTCTGATGCTCTTCATTTCTTTATATAGATCTGAGTTTTTGCCCTTTATCATTTTCCTTCCCTTTAAAGTTTTTTTTTTTTTAACATTTCCTGCAAGGCTTTCTACTGTCATTATTGTTTCAAACATTTCTTCTGTTCCTTTCTCTCTTTTCCTTCTAGAATTCTCATTAGGCATATGGTATAACTTTTGTAGTTCTCTCAAATTTTTGGATATTTTGGTTTTTCTGTTTTTTTTTCTTTCTTCAGTCCTTTTTCTCAATGTTTCTCAGTTTCCATGATTTCTATTAAGATATCCTCAAGCTCTGGGAATCTTTCCTCAGCTGCATTCAGTCTACCAATAACCCCACCAAAGGCATTTTTCATTTATCTTTTCTCTTACATTTTTTTTCCTCGTGTGTGTGTGTGTGTGTGTGTGTGTGCACATGCGTGCGCATATGTTCTTAGAATTTTCATCTCTGCTTATATTGCCCATCTGTTCTTGCATGTTGTACTTTATCTGTTGGAGTCCTCAGCATCTTATTCACAGTTGTTTTAAATTCCTGGCCTGATAATTCCCACATACCTGCCATATCTTAGTCTGGTTCTGATGCTTACTATTTCTCTTCAAACTTTGGTTTTTGCCTTTTAGTATGTCTTGTACTTTTGTCTTAATAACTGAACATAATGTACTTGGTAAGGAGAACTGCTATAGTCAGGCCTTTAATGGTCACGTGTGGGGGGAGGGGAAGTGTTCCATAGTCTTCTGAGTTAGTCTTGGTCTTGTAGTGAGTTTGCACCACTGACCTGGGAACTTCACAGATACTTCTCAGTTTTTCACCCCTCTTTACTGGGATAAGGTGGCTAGCGTGGGCTCTACTTGGGTATACTCCTTCTTCCACATAGAAGGCTAGAGGGGCTGCAATTAGTTTTCCTTCCCCCAGGTCATTTAAGCCTTGATTAACCCCAGCCAGTTAGGCTGTAGCTAGTTTCACCTGAGGGCAGACATTTTCAAGAGGAACAGGTTGCTCTGGCGTATTTCAAAATGGTTCCTTTTCCTTTCCTCCTGTCAGAAGCACAAGGGATTTTTCTCTGTAATTCACTGAGAACCAGGCCCATCTCCTGGAGGTAAGACACAAAAGTACGAGAACCACCTGATGTTAAAGTCTTTTATTTCAGTATTGCTTTTTCCCATTTCACGGGCAACCTGAGGTGCAGGAAAGTTTTGTATCATATTTATTTTACCTGAAGGATGTCCTTTAATATGTGTTGTGGTGAATGGTATTGAATTCTCTCAGGTTTTGTTTGTCTGGAAAGTTGTTCTTTAGCTTTTCTTTTTGAAAAAATGTTTTCACTTGTTAACAAATTTCTGGGTTGATGTTTTTCTTTCAGAACTTGAAAGATGCTACTCAGTTGTCTTTTGGCTTGCATAAAAATTGAGTGTGGATTCTGTTGTAGCTGTAGTTACACTTAGTGCTTATTTTTGCTTCACATTTTTTCAGAGTAACCTTACTCATAGGGTGCGAGTTGGATTGTTAGAGGATTTTTTTCTCAATCTCCTGTTCTCCTATTACTTTTAGGCTTTCTCTTTGTGCTTCCCATCAGAACAGGTCTCTGTCCATGCTCTCACCATAGGGACAGACTGCCGCATAGTCGTGCTGAGTATCCCGGCGGTGGGGACAAGGAGGGCATTTTCTGTTTTGCTCATTCAATTTCAGTCTTAGACTGGCTTGGTGTTCTTGGGGATGGAGCTTTCTCTATGGTCTTGCTCTGGTTCCTTTTGCTAGATCTAGAAATTTCTAATAACCAGGGTCTGGAGAGTCTCTACCCTCCTCCCAAGGGTGGGATTTTTTTCTGGTCTCTTGCTCTAGCTGCAAATGTTTGCTCTCCTTCCTCCACTTTCCTCAACTCACAGCTTAAGATTTTTTTCCCCCCTGTGGGAGAGAAGTTTCAGGTGGAACTCTGTGCTTCTCTGCAGCGGCAGCTGCTATTCTCGCTCAGGCTTGAACCACAAAGGGGTCCTTTTTCCTAGTCTCTCTGCTCAAAGTTGCTCTTGTTACCTTGTGACATCCATGGAAAAGTCTGAGTTTGGTGTCAAATCCCTGGCGTCTCTGGCCCTTGGTAGTTCTGTACTCTCAGATTACCCTGCACTTAGTCTTTAGCAATCTTTTCACATTCTTAGCTGAGATCTTTTTACTGGCTTATATGTTAGCCCAGTTTTCCTCCTGTTTGGCCCGGGATAAGCCTCCACTCGTGTTTCCTTGAAGGTGCCTGTCTTTCCTCAGATTTCAGCCTAACTTGTTCCCCTGTGGCCTCCGTTGTTTTATTAGCTCAGAACAAATTATAACTTTGTAGATTTTTCGGCTTTTTCCTGTTGTGTGAGTGGGACCAGTGCTCTTCCTACATTTCTGTATCCTAATTGGAAGCCAAGCCTTTGTGGAGACGAGTTTTTGTTCAGCTGGAAATCATTAAAACAGATGCCTGCTGTATATAATGAGAAAGTTACTCACAGTTGTGTTGGCTACCCTTTGAAAATATAGGTCTTTAAAAGGCTAGAATGCAAGTATTCTGTGACCAAAATGTGTATGTGATGTCATATTATAAATGTGATGCCTTTGGCATATCATTATTGAACTATTGGCTTTAAGTTTCATTTTAATTTTATTAGTAGTGTGACAATGGATGTTCCTTGTGTATAAAAAATCAGAAATTATAAAAGTGGCTATTTTAACACAACCTTACTGTTGGAAAGCTGACTTTATTACCTGTTCATTTAAATTTTGGAAATTTTATTTATCTTTAGAACATTTCAGAATGTGAGCACAGTACTTTTTAGAAAATCAATTTTAGCACATCAGAATTCTTAATTGTAAAGTATTGCATCATTTCCATTATATTTCATTTCATCACACTTGCCATTATCACATTTAATTTCATCAGTGTCAAAACTACTTGAAAGTTCAGTTTATATAAAAGATACTAATGTACTCTTAACTTCTGATGAATAGAGTAATAATCTAATGCACTCAGAAAAATGTTTTTTTCAAAGCTGCTATGAGTAATAGAAGTATTCTCTATGCTGTTGGGTCAAAAAGCTAGAAGCAGAGTGACACTGAAAAATAGAGCACCTATAAATAATGTGTGATGGTCTTACATTATCTTTTTATTTTGTCATTTCCAAGAACTGGATGAAGAAATAGGAATAATGTAAAAATCAGTGTAACCATGTGGCCCTTATTTGTGAGCTAGACGTTGTTCATTAATTCAGTATGCTTACTGAGTGGCGGTTACAACAGGGGCTATTCAAGGGACTGTGGAATCAGCAGTGGCTGAGAGAGCAAGCTCTGATACATGTATAGCTCTCTGTTTTTAAACAAAATAAAAGTACTTACTGTTCTTTTACATTAACTTTACTGATGAGATGTCAAGTGGGGTAGCTTAACTTTGAGTGTCTTAACTTTTAGCAGTTGACAGCAGATTCAACTGCTGTATCATCTTCCTAGCATATATAAATACACTTTTTTGTATATGAACAATTTAGAGGAGTGTATAAATATTTTCTTCTCTAAGGGTGTCAATAAAATTGAGGAACTAGAGTAGAACATGAAATATTTGGTTCAAATTTAGGCAAAGGATTATGCAAAGTTTCATTTATTAATTTGCCCATTTTGGTTGATTAGTGTGGCTCTTCTCAGCACTCTGTGTGCATGAGGCAATACTAGGTTTTTAGGAGTCTCAGCAACGTGAGGAACAGGTCTCTTTATTAGATCTAGATTGAAGGTTATATTACGGTGTGTTGGTTTTTGGTTTTTCTGTGGTGAGCTTAAGCCAGATCTTACTAGCTTTGTGAGAAGCCAATTGTTATATTTTCCATGAATTTGAGACCTGTTTGTCCAACAATTGGTGGCTTAAAATCTGACATACTGGAGTATTTTGTTACAGTGGAAGCATTTTATTATTGTATTTGGAGTCCCCAATACCATCCCCACATTAAAAGATTTCCTAGAGTGATTCATGGGATTTAAGATAGAGTTTTACTCTTAAAATATTTATTAAACAGATGGAGTAAAGGTAAACAGCAGGATCATTAGGGAAAGAGATGTAAGTAGCGAGGGGAGGAACCTGTGTGCAGGCCTCCTTATGCTCTCTCCCTCATTAGCTGTCACGTGGAGCACGCTCTTCCCTAGCAGTGGAAATGCAGCCACATGTGTGCTGTGTTTTTGCTGAGGGAAGCTGGCTAGAGACTCATGGGCTAGGTTTTTATTGGGAGCTGGTCACATAGGCACTCCCTGCCTCGCACATACCAAAGTTCAGACTTCCAGGGGAAAAAAAAAAAAAAAAGCAGATACAGTAGAAACCACGTTGTTTTCACAAACACTTTAGACACCGTATACGACCCCTAGCATTTTGGGGGTGGTAGGAATACTCTGAAAATCCAGGTTCCCAGACAACAGCCAAGAGTCAGTCTTGAAAGCAGGCCTTCTAGCCTAGCCTAGCAGCCCTGGGCCAGCTCTGTTAACCTTTTTCTGCACAATTAACTATTTCTAGTACCTTGGTTGTAAAAAAAAAAAAAAAAATTGTATATGTTAGTAATAACAACCAAGTTTCTAACTATTGATGTAGCTTAATTGGAATTACCAAGTTAGAGTCATTAATCAGATCTTATTAACCAGGTTATCCTTCTGCTCTCGACTCCAGTTCTGATGACTAGATCCCCTGCTCCTTCTCTGTGCTTGTCTCATTCTTTATCTCATGCATTTATTCCTTCAATAAAAATTCTCTGCTCTTTACACCATCAAAGTAATTCAAAATATACAGCAGCGCATACGACAAATTCCTTCTGTGTGGGGATTTACGCTGTGTTTGGTGAGGATGCGGGTATTGGGTATAGAGATTTTCAACTGGTGCTTAATACCATGAAGAAAATACCTAAGGGGAATAGAGTGACAGAGTTGGATTTGAATTAGTTCATATGTTGTTTTTAAGGAAGGCCTCTCTGGACATTTGAACAGGGAAGGGAAAGATGTATGGGAGTAAATTGCACATACACCTAGAGGAAGTTCCCTCCGACAGAATTCCATGTGCCAGAGGCAGAAACTGATGGAAGAGAGGCAAAGAGGTCAACATGGCTCATGTAGAATAAACAAGGTATAGATTTAGTTAACAGGTAACATCAGAGAAGTGGGGGAAAATAGAAAACATATTTTAGGGATTTGTAGTTCTGTTAGTATCTTTAAATTTTCCCTGCATGAGAAGAATCCTGATTTTTGTGAGAAAAGAATTGATAGGCTCTTACGTACATTTAAAAAGTAAGAGCAAATAATAAGTTTAAAGGTAAAGATGGAATATTAGGAGAGAATATACGAAGACAACATTAGGAGCATATTGCAATAATACAGAGCAAAAGATGTTGAGGATCAGAACAGTAGCAGTGAGTGGAAATGGTCAGAAGAGTTGTGCTGGGTACATTTTGACTTCAGAGCCAATGCAAAAAGAATAGAACAAAGAGAATCTTTTTGGATGATACTTTCAAGGGACTTTTAGATTTTTGGTTGAAGTAACTAGGAGAAAGATATTGATACTGATTGAAATGAGGAAAACTGAGAAAGAAAATTGCTTTGGGGTGACCAAGAATTTATATTTGGATGTGTTATGCTTAGGGTACATATCTGATGACCAAGTGGAGATGTTGAGTAAACTGGGATATAAGAGTGAAGATGGGTGGAGGTGAGGGTGTGGAGATCTAAACTTGGGAGTCATCAAATTAAAGATGACATTTAAAGCTATGGGGATGGAAGATACACAAAATGTAGTTAGAAAAAGAGTTACAAGGACAAACAAAGCCATGGGGCATTCTTATTGGTATAAGAGTGGAAGGTGAGAACTACCTGTAGTGGAAACCGAAAGAAATAGTCATTGAAGTAAGAGAACCAAGAGCAAGTGATGTCTAGAGTCAGTGTGAAGAAAGTCCTTCAAGAAGAAGTGATCAGTATTGTCAAATGTTGCTGATTTTTGCATTAGGTGAAGTTCAGAATTAACCGTTCCTGATGTTGGCAAAAGCAAATGATATATATATATTATACTACTGACATAAATTAGTGTGGGTTCAAGAGAGAATAGGAAGAATGTAAAGATGGACTCTAAATGCATTTTGTAGCTGCAGGGAGACTTGGGGGTCAGGAGGATTTTTTATAGTTACTAATACAGTATGTATGATTATGACAGACTGTTCGAGAGAGAGAAAAAGATGATTAACAATAAAAGAAAATAATATCATAAGTGAGATAGGATGGAATCCAGTGCATAATTGGACAGGAAAACTGATACACAGCAACAGCAGGAGAGGAGGTAGAGTGCATGCGAGTCAAAGCAGGTGGGCTGGTGGAGGTGGTGTCAGTGTTTCTGAATGCTTCTGTTTGTCAGTGAACTATTTACAAGCTGAAGAGCTGAAAATAGGGAGTGCCCTGAGGGCAGGGTGGTCAGAGAGTTTTTGTTAAGTATTGGAGAAAGGAAATGGTTGTGGGTCTGAATGACTAAGGAAATACAATAGGATTGAAAATACAATAGGATTGAAAATACAATAGAATTGAAACTATGGACAGATTCTGAGATATGTGGTCAGGAATATTGAGTTAGTGAGTCAGTTCAGGTCCTTCAAGAGCAGATAGCAAGTGTGGGATTAGATATGTAAGACATTTATTGGGCAAAATGCCTGAAAAGGGTAAAAGAGAGGGTTAAGCATAGGTGAGAAGAGCATTTAGACTGTGATGCTGGTCTGACACCCATGAAATGAGGAGGAAAATCGGGTAAGAGCTCAGACTGCAGTGCAGATCTGACGGTGTCTTGGCCGGGCCAATGTGAGATCCCCCAGCAAAGGCTGACTGTTGGCGGGGTCCCACGTTGGGCAGAAACAGCCCCACTGTAGTAGTCTTGTCCTACCTGGCCACTGGCTGGGAGAAGGCTAAAAGAAGCCCAGCTTTGGCAGGAGCCTGGTAGAGGCCCTGCAGGTGCTGGAGGCAGAGGCTTCAGTCCATGTGCTCAGGGCAGCAGGCTCTCCTGAGGGAGAGCTGAGATGTGTGTGCACGTCCATGGCTGACACATTCCACTTGGTTGTATGTTTCACTCCAGGGTGTTTAGTGTCTCCGATGTATTTGAGGAAGGAAGTAGAATGCTGTATTTAAACAAATTTGAGAATTTCCAGGGTGGTAATGTGAAGGGGAAGAAGGATAAGCAAACTGAAGCATAACTATGCAGTTAAAAGAGGAAACACAATCTAAGCTGGTTATGGGAATGAGTACCTGAGGGGGCTGTGGTTCTAGCCATGCAGACAAGGAGCCCAAGTGTCTTTAGTGAGGTACACATCCTTAACTCCTTAATTGTTTGCAAGTTTCTAAGTATAAAAGTATAAAAGACTTAAAATTACATATACATATGTATACATAGAGAAACAATTTCAAAAGTTATTAATTTAAGTGTATACATATGACTTAGATATAAGAGGAGAGAGAAGAATTTACCTCCTGGGTAGGTTTCAATTCCTATGTGTTTCTTTAGTCTTAACTGCACTGAGTTGGATTTTAATTTTATCTATCTGTTGTAGCATGGGCCTCAAATTCCAATGAACTACTTCATCATGTGCTCAGATCAAGAGGAAACTGAATGCATTGAACTTGTTATGATGGGGGATGATATGATACCAAGTTCTAACTGCAAGTCTGGAATTTATTTCCATTTGTCCTGCATCTGTCCCCTCTGTTCTTTTCCTACTTTGATGGGCAAGTCTAGTTTCACATCTGAACCTTCTTCAATATATCTTATCCTGCTCCCATTGAAAAAGCCATGCCTGGCTGTGTCAGATAATAAGTGAATAATAATAATTAATATAACTGTCACCAGTAAATGCCAGGAAGTAAGTCCTGTTCTGAGAGCCTTAAGAAATATTCAGCCAATCCTCATAACACTATATTTTATTATTATTATCCCTATTTGCAGATGAAAAAATGAAGCCTGGGTAGTGTAACTTGCCTCTATTTATGCAATAAGTTGTGGAGCCACAGAGAAACCAAGCTGAATTCAAATTTTCCTTTTAATTATTATCTTATAACCTTAGTGCTACACACTAAACACATCAATTTATAAATGTTTCATGGCCCATATTTTCAGTACCTTTATAGATTTATCTCCTTTTGAAATTCTCCATGTTAATACAGAAAGAAACAGCACTGTCTACTTACAGAAAAAATAACAACAATTATATGTCCATACAAGGCCATCATTAGGTATTTGATTTCTTTCAGACCCTGAACACATGGCTTACTACTTAGATGTCTTGATGCTTCAGGGTAACTATTTTTGTTTATGACTATAATCATAACTGTCAAACAGAAGTGTATGTAATTTTTTTCCTTATAGATTCAAGTCCTATTTTCATTAGAATTATTGCTATAGGGCTTGAGGCTTTTCAGATCATAAAGCTGGTCTCCTAAATCAGAAACAGAAAGGACTCTTCTACAGGATTATGCATGCTTCCAGATGTGTATGACACAATAAAGCAATATTCTTGTTAAAGATGACTTTTACCCATTTCTCTCTTTCTTGGTCTCAGACTTATACTTTCCAAAACTATATTGGAAAATTAATTACAAGTATATTGGGAAATTAATTGCTTAAAATAACAATACTTAAAGAGCAAGTCAAAACTTTAGTAAAGTTAAAGACAATAAATGATATTTTTTCACTGCTGAAGTAAACCAGTTATGTCAGAGACATTGTTCTGTTTCTTTAACACTTTTCTATCCATTAATTGTAGCATCTGTTTCTGAATGTTGTAAAGAAATAGGTTACAGCATTTAAGTTAAAGATTTCACTTTAAGAATTTTATTTCATAGAATTAGTCTTTACTTGCTTTGCCTCAGTCTTTGCAGCAATTGAGTTTATTTTGTTCCATACAGAATTCCCCCCCTCCCACTGTGGTGAATGTTACATAAGAGTATTAATTTCATTGGCAAATTATTGTAAAATTAAAGATGTCACATTAATTTTTCTGTTATATAGGAATTAATAAAACAATTTAATTGAATCATGTCTGAAATAATTGAGGAATTAGTTTTTCAGGAAACATAAAAACTTTAAACTTGGTAAGTATGTATATTATAAAAATATTTTCTATTTTTAAAACATTCTTGAATTTGATATGAATAGTCTAGGTATGGATAAATAACAAAAGAAAAATAATGCTTTCATTTCTGTATTCTATGTTCCTTACATATCATGCAACAAATTTTGAACTGGTAAACCAAGGGAAAGGAAGACAGAAATAGTTATTCGTGTAATATAGTAGCGCTCAAAACGAACCATCCTATTGGGAAGATAGTTTTCCTCCCTGTAGGCAATTAATTATATAAAGGTTTTCCCCTTATCGTCTTTCCTATGCGTTTCTTTCTGTATATTGTTATTATCATGTTAGTTCAGAATTTGAAAATTTTACATTTATATAATTGCAGTAAGTTGATAATTATATTTGCTGCCACCAAACTCTTGCCATTTTCAAACTGGTTTCAGGTGGATATTTTAGAAACATCACTTTCAGTTGGTTGTGCCTCTTTAAAATTCCTCACCCCTAGTTCCCACTCAGGCTCACTTGATTGCCTCTGCAGTGAGGCCGGCTTCTCTATGGGAACCACGAATGTTCCGATCAGTTGTGTTATTATTGCTTACGCTGTCCCGCAGATAAGCCAGATGCTGCCTTTCCTCTATGTCCAGCACCGAATCCATTTCCTCCTTCAATCTCACTCACTTGATTTGTCTCTGTTTGATTTTCTTTTCTGTGTGTACTGTATCATCTCAGACTGGTCTCTGGCTTATAGTGTTTTCTAGTTGCTTCATGTACCGTATTATTTCTCCAAGTAGGTTATTCATTTTAGAATATTACTGTATTCTCTACCAAGACTTGTTGAACACTAAAAAAAAAAGATATCTTAAGTAATCATAAAACATTCTAATACATGGTCTACCACAGTAATAAGATTTGTCAAAATACAGTAGCATGTAGTGTAAGACAATAAATGATTAAATGTTTAATAAGGTGTTGACAACTTTTTTTTATTAAAGTCTAGTTGATTTACAAAATTAGTTTGAGGTGGACAACATAGTGATTCAATATTTTTACAGATCACACTCTGTTAAAATTATTACAAGTTATTGGCTATAATTCCCTGTGCTATACAATATATTCTTGTTACTTATCTATTTTATATATAGTAGTTTGGTTCTCTTGATGCCATACCCCTAACTAGCCCTTCCCTTTTCCCTTTCCCCTTTGGTAACCACTAGTTTTCTATATCTGTGAGTTTTCTTATGTTTTGCATGTATAGTCACTTGTAGTATTTCTTGGATTCCATATATAAGTGATATCATAGTATTTTTCTTTCTTTGATTTATTTCACTAAGCATAGTATTACCTAGGTCCTTCCATGTTGCTGCAAATGGCATTGTTTTATTTTTTATGGCCGAGTAATATTCCATTGTATATACATACAGCATCTTCTTTATCCCTTCATCTGTTGATGGGCACTTGGGTTGTTCCCATATCTGGCTGTTGTAAATAGTGCTACTATGAACATTGGGGTGGATGTATCTTTTAGAATTAGAGTCTTCACTTTTTCCAGATATATACCCAGGAGTGGAATTGCTGGATTATATGATAGTTCTATTTTTAGTTTTTTTTAAAGAAACCTCCATATAGTTTTCTACAGTGGTTGCACCAATTTACATTCCCATCAGCAGTGTATAGGGATTCCCTTTTCTCCACATTCTCTCCAACATCTGTTGTTTGTAGACTTCTTGATGATAGCTACCTGACAAGTGTGAGATTGTATCTCATGATGGTTTTAATTTGCATTTTTTGGTTAGCAACTTTGAGCATCTTTTCATGTGCCTGTTGGCCATCTGTGTGTCTTCTTTGTGAAAATGTCTATTCAGGTCTTCTGCCCATTTTTTCTTTGGATTATTTGCTTTGTGATAGAGTTGTATGACCTTTTTATATATTTTAGATACTAACCCCTTGTCAGTCATATCGTTTGTAAATATTTTCTCCTGTTCGTAGGTTGTCTTTTCATTTTGTTGATGGTTTCCTTTGCTTTGCAAAAGTTTTTAATTTTAATTAGGTCCTGTTTATTTATGCTTTTATTTAATTATTTTTTGCCTTAGGATGTCAGAGTGTTTGGTCTATGTTCTCTTCTAGGAATTTTATGGTTTCAGTTCTTATATTTAGGTCTTAAATCCATTTTGAGTTTGTTTTTGCATATGGTGTGATGAAATGTTCTAATCTTATTGTTTGACATGTATCCGTCCTCTTCCCAGCACCACATATTGAACAGACTGTCTTTTCTCCATTGTATATTCTTGCCTCCTTTGCCTCATAATTTTTTAAAGACCATCTCATTATAGATTAATATACCTGAATTTAGCTACATCTTATTCTTACATTTATTCCAAGTAAAATGTAGCAAGCTAGATTGTATCCTAAATTAAGCCTTCAAAATTGATGACTAACTTCAAACATCACATGTCCAAAATCTCATATGCTGAGTAAAATATTTTTCAACAGTAATTCTTAATTTATTATGTTAATCAAATAAGAAACCAACTCTCTGCTTTTGCTTCTTAATTTTTTGTTTTATATACAATTTTAAGAACCTGATGAGTTGTAGACCTGCCTAATATTTCCTGCTTTCTATGTACAATGTACATAAAGACACAATATTTTCATGCCATTTGCTTTGGTTTGTACTGAAAATAGATTTACTTTCCCAAAAATGTAGGGTCAATTAAAAAAAAATATTGCCATACTCCAAGTTTTTAAATGAAAATAAGGGCTTCCTTAAAAAAAAAAAGACAAAAATGCAAATTGGGCAAGTAAAACTCAAAAGAGGCAAGTTAATTCTGCTTAAAAATATATTTAAATGAGTAAGATACTGGTATTTGGCTTGAATAAGAAGTTGGCATTTTCAATTTGAGTTTGACATGGCAAAGCCCATGTCATCTTTAATAAGCAATTGCTCTTTTTAACTTTTCATTTTGATGATGATAAAAGTAGGGATATGATTCACAGAGGTTTGTAGAAGCACATCAGATAAATTCCTGTAGCTCATGTTGCCAAGCATGGGTTAGCCTGTGTCAAGGAATTCTTGATTTTCTGCCAAGGCTAAGTCAGTTTCATGGTAGATTATTTCTTTTCAAATAAATGAGGTCAAATTTTTTTGCAATGTGGCATTCATCATGTTATCTTAGCAAGAAAATATTTAAATCTATGCTTTAATGTTTAAATGTTATGAGAGTTAAGTTTCAAAAGGCCTGTAGTGTTTTCTGCTGCTTGCAGACTTACACCTATTAAGAAACGTACAGTCTTTCTGATTCCTGATGTCAACCTAGAGAAATACTTCCCCCAGTCCTGTAGAGGTCAAATGATAAAAAAAAGTTTTAAAAATAGAGACGGCATCTAAGAAACTGCTGTTTGCACAAAGTTTGCACAAAGGAGGTTTATATACTTCATAAGCCTGAAAAAAAATACCAGAAGTTGAAATTCATTTTATTTTTCCTAAAGAGCTGAATGTGAGTTTATAAATACTTAAATTTCTGTACAAAGAGGTAATTTCCTCCATTATTTTCAAGTAAGTGCACTTTACTTTGTAGTTTGGATAATAGAAAAACAGTCTTCAGATAGATGTTAACAACATACAAAGGCAATACTGCTTTTACTGATAGCACCTGTTTTTCTTTTAGGGAGAAATTCCTATCTCATCTCATCTGTTTGGTCGTGTCCCATTAATAGAAAGCATCTTGCTTACTTGAGCTTTCAAGAAATTAAAACATAAGAAATACGACAGATAAAACAATCACGATTATTAGTGATAAAGTGGATATTGGAAATCTCTGGTCTAGTGGGTTTACTGATGCTGGAAGACTTAGTCACCAGGGGCCACAGACCACTGTAGGTGCACCCACCAAGGAGGGACATCACTTGACTGGGAACAGTTGACAGCACATGCATCATAAAGGCAGATGATTTCCCAGAGAAAGAACCATGGCAAAGTTTCTTCAGTTTCTCATCCTAACCAAATCAATAAACTAGATAACTCCTCCTTTCTGAATAGAAATAATTAATGGAGCTGAGTAAGGCCAAGACTTTTATACTATTAAAAATTTCTGTTCATACAGAAGAAAACATCATAAGGCAAAAGCATTCCCCAAATCACCCTATATTAATATCTTGTGGTTAGGTGAGTAGTAAATTCAAATTATTTTTACAAATACTATTTATTTAGTGCCCAGTAACATCTCTGGAGGATATGGAAAATTCACGTAAACAAGTGACAAGATAGGTAGTGGAAGTCAATCCATGTAGGGCTCCTTGAGAGAGTGAAAGTGCGAGTGGGGCCATTAACTCAATTCTTGTGGGCAAAAATACCAACAGAATTTTTCTGACAATTGCACATTTGAAGTATGGCTAATGTAATTGAAAGACTGAAATTTTAATTTTATTTAGTTTTTATTTTAAAAGTGAAAAAAAGAAAAGCACACATAGCTAGTAGCTACCATATTAGATAATGGAATTCTATAATCTTTCCAAGAATAAAAGGAATTCTTAGCCAAAATATATCGTGATTAATGCAGAGATACATAATTTAGGTCAAGGGCCAGAGGCTGATAAAGAGAAGGGTTCTTACAGCCTTCCTTGACTGTAATGTAGTGTTGACCTGGTTGAAGGTCTGGCTAGTGAGGTTCAGGTGACAGGCTCTCAGAAGCTTCCTGAATAACCTATTAGAAATAGGTTAAGAGAGTTTCGGAAGAACTTAAGAAATACTTAAGTTCATAATATGTGGCTGTATACTAGATCAGTATTAGAAAATTATGCATATTTCAAGGGAAGTGGGGTGAGGGGGAATGAAAACAGGCCTCAGCCAGATGAAGAGTTCATTCTTAGGACAAGTATGGAGAAGATGGGATCTCATATTTATTGATAAGAGTTCATGTGTGTCTGTGGGCTCTCTGAGACTTCCTACTTGATCCACTCCAGAGTGGTATTTTTGGGGCTAAATTTAACTTAAAACCATGTTCCCCTTGTCCCCTATACCTGCCCTACCTGTGTGTAGACTAGAATAACGGAGAAAGTAGGTTTTTAAGAGAAAGAGTAAGTCTCAGCAGGATTTTCTTCCCCAAGTTAGGACATTTGTAAGGCCTGCCTTTGGTTCAATGAGAAATAAGTATACATACCTTCTTAATAGGCTTACATTTTTTTAAATATATTTTTATTGAAGTACTGTCAGTTTACAATGTTGTGTCAACTTCTGGTGTACAGCATAGTGCTTCAGTCACATAGGAACATACATACATTCACTCTCATATTCTTTACCATAGGTTACTACAAGATATTGAATATGGTTCCCTGTGCTATACAGTATAAACTTATTTCTTATCTATTTTATATATTTATATTAGTATCTACAAATCTCAAACTCCTAGTTTATCCTTTCCAACCCCTTTCCCCCACTGGTTACTGTAAGTTTCTTTTCTATGTTTGTGAGTCTGTTTCTGTTTTATAAATAAGTTTGTCTTTTTTTTTTTTTTCTTAGAGTCCACATATAAGTGATATCATATGGTATTTTTCTTTCTCTTTCTGGCTTATTTCACTTAAAATGACATTCTCCAGGTTCATCCATGTTGCTGCAAATGGCATTATTTTATTATTTTTTATGGCTGAGTAGTATTTCATTATATAAATATTCCACATCGTCTTTATCTAGTCATCTGTCGATGGACATTTAGGTTGTTTCCATGTCTTGGCTATTGTAAATAGTGCTTCTATGAACACTGGGGTGCATGTATCTTTTCAAATTAGAGTTCCCCCTGGATATATACCCAGGAGTGGGATTGCTGGATCATATGGTAAGTCTATTTTTAGTTTTTTGAGAAATCTCCACACTGTTTTCCATAATGGCTGCACCAAACTACATTCCCACCAACAGTGTAGGAGGATTCCCTCTTCTCCACACCCTCTCCAGTATTTATCGTTTGTGGACTTTTTAATGATGGCCATTCTGACTGGTATGAGGTGATATCTCATTGTAGTTTTGACTTGCATTTGTCTTGTAATTAGTGATATTGAGCATTTTTTTCATGTGCCTATTGGCCATTCTTATGTCTTCATTGGAGAATTGCTTGTTTAGGTCTTTTGCCCATTTTTGGATTGGGTTGTTTCTTTCTTATTAAGTTGTGGGAGCTGTTTATATATTCTGGAGATTAAGAATAGGCTTATATTTTTTATTTAAGCTGTCCCTATGAGTTTCTGTTGCTAGAAAAAAAATCTAATGAATGAAATGAATTACTCTATTAACTCCTGTTTGTAATGTTCTTCCTGTAATTCTCCAGATGGTGGAATTCTGTTTGTTTATTTTTTTTAAGGACCATCATTACATACTTCTTCTTGTGAGGGCTTCTTCAGGCCACAACATTGCTGTCCTCCCCCCGCCCATGTGAATCACTCTGTTACCTAATTTATAACAGCCCTTTGTTTACCTCTGGAGAACTTCCTTAAAATTCTCTCAGTCCACAGATTTACTGATTATCTACTATGAGCCTGATTTCATGCTAGGTATTAAAGGGGTAGAAATGTAAGTATAATGTGATACAATCTAGTAGAGATTTGTCGTTGGTGTTGTGAAGCCTTAGAAGAGGGACTAATGAATTCTGTCCTGGGGAAATCAGAAAGGCCCCTGGCAAAATGTTACGTCTGAACTAACTAAAGAAAGGAGAGTAGGAGGTACCCAAGCGGACGAGATAATACAGACAGGGACTGGACAGTCAAAGAATATAACAATTGAAAAGAAATAAAGGACTGGAAAACCTCCCCAGACCATTGAGGAATTCGGAATACTGGCCTGTGTGCAATGTGGAGGTGAGAGGAACACAGGGGAGAAGGTCAGCCATAGGTTAGAGGAGCATGTGGGGCTCACTTTATGAAAATCCTCGAATGTCTCAGTCATATTCTGGTTTGTAATTAAATATATTATCTCCTTGACGAGGTTCTATTTTTAAAATTTTATTATTTCCTCAGGTTTTTAAAGCTTATAGTTGAGTTCTTTCTAAAGGGATAAGGAAACAACAGCAGAAGAGACAGGCAGCTTAGCAAGGAACGTATGAAGAATTTTGTGTGGAGTTACTATATAACTAGACGATTTGAGGATCTTCCTTCTCAAAATGTTCTGTCTAGAGTTAAAAAGTTGATTATTACTTCGAGTCAAACAGATCATTTTCTGAAATCAAACTTACAAATTTCAAGTATCTGTAAAGTTAGTTCAAAAATATATAAAATGAATTAATTTATTTAGAGTGAATGATGAGAGCATTAGTCGCCAGGACAAAGGGTAGCAGGAAGCATTAAAAGACAAGTAAAACGTATTCAGGGCAAGAGACAATTTTTATGTACATCAATTTTCTCTGAAAGCTTGGATGTAGGAACATAAGCTACTGTGAATTAATGAAGCTGGATCCAGAGGGGCATTCATATTTCACGACTTTTTAACAATCATTTTCTGGGGAACTGAAAAGAGGCTTAGAGGCAAGGATAGGAAAATGAGACATTGGTTTATTCAGAAAAAAAGAGATGGTACTGCAAAGGATCTCGAAGTTTGACTGTAAAAATATTTAAAAGTAACCTATTGTAAACTTTCAGTTTATTGCTATTATCATATTTTAACATAAAGCATGACTTATATAGATATTTAGATATAAATATATACATAAAGGTATAAATATATATACATATGTGTCTATAGATACATATATGTATATGTAGGTAGAGGTATGTACCGATACATATGCATGTGCGTGTGTGTAAAAACAGTCCAAGCGTAGTCTCACTGATTATGCTTTTACGTTTTGTTCTATCCAGCATCAATAATATTAAAAAGTGTGCTGTGGAAAATATTACTTGCCTGATTCAATAGTCATTTCTCCCCTTACCCCACCCTAATAGAATGCCAGTTGTGCTTTCATTCCCCTCAGGTAAGGTGAAGACCCATTCACAATTAAAGCCAATCATGATATCCCGTTTTCCTTGGTTGAAACAGTTTTTTAGACTTGAGAAAGGTCCTAAGAATGGGTTCCAGGCTGCTGAGAAAGAGACACCAGAGGTGAAAGTCCCTTTCTATTTTTGGTCCAGATATTGCTGTATTTGGATATTGTATAGGAAAGGATTAATTCAGCAGGCCTGCATGGGCCAAATCCTGTACATTTCCCAAAGTCCTGTTTTCAGGACTAGCTCTTGGCCATCTTCCTGTTGCTGAGCTCTGAGCCCTTGGAATATTCTGCCTGGTAAGAGTTTTTTCCTAAGCCTGGGGCTTAGGGCCCTGCTGTACCGGTTTGACCAGGCAGTTTATGCTAGCAGTGCGATTTTGATGAACACCAGGTTCTGCTGTAGGGGTCTGGAGTCTTGAGTTAGCCTACATGACTGATTCCCAATCAAAACCTGGATATGAAGCCTCAGGTGAGCAGCCCTCATGGGCAGTGCTTAGTGTATATTGTTACACACTCTTACTGGGAAAATTAGGCACGTTTGTGCAGCCCCACTGGGAGGAGACGCCTGGAAGTTTGTACTTGGTTTCTGCTTGATGTGGCTCCATGTGCCTTTACCCTTTGCCGATTTTAACCTGAAGCTGGCCCTGTGGCCCGTATCTCTGGCTCTCAGTTACATACCCTTTCATTCTTCTCTTTGTTCACAGCAGTCTTCTGGTTCCATTCAGGCTGAGCACTTGATGGACGTTTACGTTTCTTTGGGTACAAGATCATAGTAACCTGTAACCGTGAGGTAACAGTTTCTGAGTCTTGGGAACCCTTCTCGTGAGTCACTGTGCCTGAGGGCTGTGTTGGGGATCCCTGACACAGATAGGATAATCTGACACTGTTGTAGTCCCCTTGAAGCCACTAGGTAAGTCAGTCTTGGGATAAAACCAGCGCTGGTTACAGCAGATTTTCTCTTCAGAGCGTTTGTTTTCCTAATCCTAGACCATGGAGATTTAAGAAATAAGCACATTGTATCATCACTGACGTAAAGTCAAATGGATTTTTTAAAATTTTGAGGTATATTTAATACACAAAAGTTGCACATATTTGATGTGTTCATTTTTGATGTCTTTGGACGTGCACATACACCTGTGATACCATCACTACACGCAGGTAATAAACAAATCCCAATCTCTGAAAGTTTTCTTGTGTCCCCTTGCTTTTACATGTGGACATGGCAAGAACTTTTAGCGTGAGATGTATCCTCTTAACAGATGGTTAAATTCTCAGCACTGTATAGTTAACTACAGTATCACATTGTACTGTAGACCTCTAGAACTTATCATCTTGTATATCTGTAACTCTGTACCCACTGAACAACATTTTCCCATCCCTCCCCCACTCCGCTTGGCAACCTCCATTCTATTCTCTCCTGTGAGTTTGACTTCAGATACCTCGTATAAAAGGAATACTAGAGTCCTTCTGTGACTGACTACATCTAGCATCAAGGTCTTTCAGGTCCATCCATGTTGTTGCAAATGGTAGGATTTCCTTCTAATTAATCACTGATTTAAAAAAATTAGTTTGGTACTTTGGTAGGCAAAGACAAAGACTCATAATGGATTCTTATATCTGCATATTCATGCATAATGTGTTTTTAACAGTTCAGCAGAGTTCCATGTTATCCTCCTGGGGAATGTTCAACCATCAGTAGTCCCCAGATAAATTGTATAGCAAAGTGTCCTATCAATTGTCATGACATTGTTTTAATCAATTGTTTTTACATACCTAATTAATTAGAGTCAACACTAATGACTATTATAATGCTAAGAAACATGCTCAAAACACCCAGCTAAAGGAGGAGAGTTATACTGTAAATCTAAGCCCATCTCAGTACAAACCCATACTATTTGTCTTATATCATAGTTTGTCTTCACTGTCACTCCATTTCCATTCCAGTATTTCCCTTTCCTTCCTATACATTCAGTTACTTAGTCATTGTGCATCCATTAATATAATGTATATTTTGGATGCCAATTAGGACTGAGATATCGAGCTAAGGTCTGTGGAAACAATGGTGAAAGAAAAACATGTTTTCTGCTTTGATAGGATGTCAAATTATCACCCTATATAAATGTATAATTTTAAAAGGAAGTAAGTGTTACTGTCTGTGCAGATAGAAATCAGGGTAGCAGTTAGCCTTGGACAAGGGTGATAAGCTGTATTTGATAAGCTGTATGTGCTGGTAATAGTTGGTTCCTAAGTCTGGGTGCTGAGTATCTGAGTGCTGTGTGCACTTAAGATATGTGTATTTTTCTGCATGTATATTACACTTCCATAAAAGATTTTTTAAAATCACGAATGTCTACCACCTTTGTTGCTCAGCACTCTTACCCTGTTTTTCTAGATGTATAGGGGTATGCTGCTTAGCAGGAACTAAATGGTAAGTTTTGCATAATTTTGTGCAGGAAATACTCTTGCAGTAGTTTAATGGCAACTACTAAGATTCCCTATCCTGTGACCTTAACGCTTAATATAAGGTAATTTTTTTCAGTAAATATTTGAAAAGGTGACAGGGTCATTGCATATGTTGTCACCCTACCCTTTTTCAGATATAAATGGATCTGGCACATATAAGTAGGTCTGGACTGCATCTACAATAAAGAACTGATATGTGTAAACCTTTAAAAAATGAAATAAGTGTTATTGATGATAAATAATCTTATGACACCATATATCAAAGATACACTAAATAGACTACCACAGAAGGCATTTTTGAGAAAAACAGTGCATTAGATGAGATGACAAAAATTACTATGAATTAACTGAGCAAGGGTATAAGACTGTGCTGTCTAATACAGTAGCTACTAGTCACCTAAGTATCTGTTGAGCACTTGAAATGCTCGTCCAAAAGGAGACCATGGCAAGTATATGGTACACTCTGCATTTTAAAAACTTTAGGACAAATAGAAGAGTGTATATTATGTAGCAGAGAGGTCAAGTAAGATAACCCCTCTGAGTCAAGTAGCCACGTGGAACAGCATCCATTGGTTCCTCCCTGGAAAGGAGAACTCTTTGAAAATGTTCTTCCTGGAAAGCTTGAGTATAGATTTTATACTTTTAAAGAAGAGATATGATTAAGAACCATCAACAAGAAAGTTACTTGGCATCTAGTAGATCTATGTATGTAAATTGATGGGACTTTAAACCGCAATGGAATAGTCTGAATAGTTAACAAAAGGCCATATAAATTAGGTAGAGAATATAAACAGTTCTTTTAAGTGGTTTGACCATGAGGTAGAAAAGAGAGATAACTGAGGTTGCAGGGTGAGGGTGTCAAAGGAGGTGCTTTTGTTGGTTTTTAAAATATGGAAAACAGAATCATATTTAACTATAAACCATGAGAGAGAAATTAAATATGAATAAAGGGATTAAAAAAGGAAGACTGGGGGTATAAGGTAAGTGTTCAGAGGAGCAGTGTCTTCTGATTTTTCAAAGTACAGTGGTGGGAGTAGACTTCCTGGCAAGTGACTTAGGAGCCTAGATCTGTCTCCATTTAATCGTATTGTATTTTATCTCTAGGATATTTATTGCCTTCTGACTGTCAGCTAACTAATGTCCTAAAACTATCACCCTGTTGGAGTAGCAATACAATGATGTTAGACCTCCAAAGACATTCAGTTAAGCACACACCTAATGCCCAAAGAAGGACACTCAAATGGAGAAGCGTAATGGCAGAAGACTTGGGGGGATGTCCCTCAAACTTTGCTCTCGTGCATTCTCTTCTGTAACTTCCAGCATATTGCAGGTCTTAGATTTATCATTATGAAGACAGGTACAATTGATTTTTCCAAAGTTCTTTTTTTTTTTAATATACTTGCTTCCTCTCTTTTTGCTAAGAGTTCCTATTGACTTAAAGCCAACCACAGGGAGGCTGTCAGAATATTTTACATTAGAATATTTTGCAAGTACTTGTGATTGCAGTATTCATCTTACTCACTATATTCTATAATTATTATTTAATCATTAATTCAATACTGTAACAAACACCTCCTCAAGCCCCAGAGAACTTTTTCATAATTAATACCTAGAAGGATTAATTTCCCCACTATTAAGATTCAGGGTTGATTGTGGAAATCATTACAGGTACATTATAGAATAGTCAAGAAAATTTTAAAAAGGTGGTTGCTTGTTTAATGCCAAAAGATAATAAACTTTCTGAGTCCAAGGTGAAGTTTGACTATAACACCTAAATTTAGTTATCCTTTTCAGGGGAATGGGCCATATAATCTTCAGCATATCATTGGTTGGATTCTGTATTTGAAAATTTTAACTGAACATGGGTTCTTCTAAGAGGTTAGTAAATTAGAGGAACTGGTTCAAAGCCATGCATAGATTTCCTTCGCAAACATTCCCAAGTGCAAATTTGCAAGAATCTATGCAAGAGGGTGCTTGTCTTACATTTTGGGGACCTAATTTTGTTCAGTGCCACTGAGGATATTAGTTCAACAAACTTATTAGTTTTTGCTTTTAAGTAGTCTCTCCATTCATTTCTGCTGTCAACTGGAGAACTTTGATTCAAATAAACTCGCATGAGAAAGACTAATAACTTAGGCCTTCTTCACAAGATCAAAGCCGTGTGTGATAAGCCAGCCCTGGAGGCATGATTCAGTCTCCATTCTCACAAACAGCCTGAACTCTTTTCAGACCAGAACGGTTAATTTAGTAGCTCATTAGTAAATGAAAGGATTTCATAGCACCTATTTCCTATCAAAAACAAGGGCCTAAGACTGGCAGCTCACAAGCTAACCTAAAAAAAGGGAAAGAGTTTACAATTTTGAATTTTCTGTTGAAAAAATTGGATACATGTCAACATGCCACATTCTCACAACTGATTGAGTCTAGGTAACAGATGCTCTTCTTCAGAGACTGTGTACTTTCCAAGTCTCCACTATTCCTTCCTGTCCCTCTAACACTGAATAATGTGTGAACTTCCTTTTCTGCTGACCCATTTCATTGATTCATCATAATTGTCTGAGTTCTTTAAGTATCTTAATTGGTACTAATCAAAATCTAGAAACTTTGCATGAAAACAGTAGTTTGTTCCTAATGTGAATTAAGCATTGACATCAGTAGAGTGAGAGTAAGATAAATATTAATAGCAGAGGACTCAACACAGGATGTTTAGATGTGACTGTAGGCTTTGTTGTCATCCTTGTATTAGATTCAAGCTGGTTCTGAAACTCAGCTGTGCAAGCCATCCTTAATCTACCCAGAGAGAGAAAAAACACTTTCATCACAAGTCCTTCACCTTGCAGTTGAAGTGTTTTACGTGCTCAGTGTAACTGTGATTCTGCTGTGCTCTTTGCTGGACGCAAATCTTTTGGAGCTCGGGTCCTTTCCCAGCCATTGTACACCTGGGAGGAATTAGAGTGGACTTTTCTAACAGTGGCTCACCCTGCTTTTGCTATATTAAAAGTCTCTCAGTAAGATGAAAAGATGACCAAAAACTTGGATTCAAATCTCATCCTGATTTGCATTATTTTTCTTAAATTAATAAAGCTAAACACACACACACATTTTATAAGGGCATTAGCAACTCCCAACTTGAAAACTAGAACTATTAAGATATTCAGAGTAATAAGATATTCAGAAATAGCAATCTTAACAGCAATTAGAGATGCTACTGAGTGCACAACAAAATGCCACCTAGGTCATCGAGAATATAATAAAAAAATGCTTATCAGCAGAGTAATGGCCATGTGTGCAAGACAACTATATGAAGCGCCAAAAGACCAAGCCAGTGGGCAAAAGGGTAGTTAGGAAAACTGAAGAATAAGATTTCAACATTTTGCAATATGCCCATAACTTGATAAACAGACTAACCAATTGCACATCTGCTGCACTAAAATTTTCTGAGGTGTGAGCATTTGGGGAGACAATTTTCCATAGGTCTCCTACCTTTCTCAGTGTTATGAGCAGAGCACTGATCATTTTTGAACTATCTTTTTAAGGATGCTTGTATCGCAAATGGCCTTGGAAAATATAGTACCTTTCTTGAGCAAGCAAAGATTGGACTGGACTGCTGACAACCCAATATAAAAAAATTGGAGTTAACTCAGGGTTGCTCAACCATGCTGTCAACCCAGTGTGTGAACAGCATCTACTTGAGATGCTCTGTGTTGCCCTTGTGGGATCTGGGGAATGAGAAAAACAGGTATGAATGTTGAAACTCGTGCTGTGCATGACAATTAAGTTCTTTTCTCTGACCCAGGATTCTCATCTGCCATCATCTATAAACTACTTTAGTAGCAGACTAAATTGTTAGTGTCCAAAGGAGTGAAATCTCAGACTCTTCTCAGTTCTTAAGGCAGCAGGCCCTTAGCTTGCTTTTTATGTCAATAATTAGATCCAATTTTCCAATCTTTAAAGCTTCTGAGTTATGAATAGAAGTTGATTTTTTTTTTACTGTCACCAGAGCACATAATTCCTAGAAACATTTTTTCAATTATTCAATCTTTGTTTTATGATCATTTATATCATGGCCCACTTGGTTGAACATCTCGTAGAAATGAAATTTACAGATATTAATTCTACAGCAACCTAAGCACCATGACAAACCTCTTTGAATCTCCCTCCTGACTCCTTCTTACAGCATCAAATTAGTTAAGTGAATAAACATTACCTAAAATAAGAATTCTGGGTGTGAATCCTGCTAAGTCAACACATTTTGGATATACATCATCAGCTAGAATGCAGCAAGACACCGAAACTTTCCTGATGCACAATAAGGACTTTACAGTTGACTTTTCAGCTTCCAAAGATTTGAAAGCATTTGTCTGAAGTGGACTTGCTCTGTTTGCTCAGCTCTTGTGCCAGGTGTTCTGAAATAGCTCTAAAACTGCTATTAGAACTGAGGTCCTTTCTATGACCACAGTGATGAAATTACAATTTTCAAGATCAAATCCACATATTCCATGGTTTCATTCCTGCTCTTGGCTTTTGAGTAAGTTTTTATTCCTACTATATTCTCTATAATTCTGTTAAGATACTATTACAAGGTAATATCCATGTGGAACAAGTTTCTGAAAATGAGTGATAGACAAAGTGTAAAATAACGGTGTGGTTCTCTTTTTCACATAAATATATATATTTTTCTTTTTCTTTCTTTTTTTTAAAAAAAAAAAAAAAAAAAAACCTGTCCTGACATAGTCTCCTATAAAGCCCTGTTTCTGGTGAAAAAGGTCCCAGGTCAGCTTGTTCCTTATCAATCAAAAGCAGTGAAAAGGCCGGCTGGTGGATGGTATATTTATCTTTTCTTGTTGAGTTACAGGGAAAACAAGTTATGTGGCATGAAGACCCAAAGCTTATTCATGAGATTTCCCACCTAATGCCACTAACAAAAGGGTTATCAGCCTTCTGGGAAGACCTCTGAGAGGTACCGCATGAAACCTGAAAATTCAGAGAACATCCAAATCTCTGGCATTCCCTGCATAAAAACTTAAACATGGAGATGTGAATGAATTTGTCCTTGGTCACAAAGTTTATCAAAAGGAAGACTGAATTTGAACTAAAAGATCTTTATACATAGTACCCAGTTCATTGTTCCTCTAATCTACCATACTCATAAGAGTTCCTCCTTTTTCTTGTAAGTTTATTGGTGATTTTAAATAAAAAATAGAGCTGTAGCCTTTCTGATGTACTGATCAGGAGAAAAAGTGAGTCTGGGTGTTGAGATTTTAGCTAAGCTACTACCATGGTATTGCTGCCTCGGCATCCATTTTCTTGGGCCAAGTGGCCTGTGTGGGCTTGAAACTGACACTAGCCTCCTCACGTAAGCACATGACCAAGATAAGTGCTCACAGAGTCTCAAGCAACTGTAGGTTCCTGATCCACCTTCCCCAACAGCCCCTGCGATCATCAGTCGCCTCCGTCTCCCAGGGCCTTTCCCTTGTACATCCCTCAGATAAGGAATTTTCAAAATCACCGCTTTTTCTGCTTTGAATCGACTGATCCATCCTTAGCCAGGGGCACCCCAAAGCACTCCATCCATGGACCCTGGCAAAGATATGTACTCCAGGCCTCTTGACTCTCTCTACCTGCCCCCTGCCTGACCAGCCTATGTGGTTCCTCAGGGCATCCCATGTACTCCCCGCAGGAAACATCTGTTTCAATTTCTCTTGTGGTCTTTGTTGAATCCAGACTCACCATGGATACCCTGTGGTGCACTTAACAAATGTTACTTTAACAAAGTCAAGTCATAACACCGGGCAATGATCAGCTCAAACATCAGCTTTTCTAGGAACACTTCCTTAACAAGGCTTCACATCTATTTATAGCCCTGTCCCGAGCCAGTCTAACTGACGTGCCCCTCACCTCATGGTTCTCTGGGTTTCTTCCCTTAAAACAAGGATACACCTACAGAGAGTATAACTTTCTATTTTAGACAGAACTCCTTGAGGTGAGTGAGTGTTGTATCTCTGCATCTCTAGTCATACACAACATTCTGTGCCACACAACAGGCAATTAATAAATATTAACAAAAGATGAAGAAGAATTTCCAGCATTGTCAGCACAGTGATAGATCTATGTAGACAACTTTGTGGGAGAAAGGAGGGTGGACATAAAGTCCCAGAAACTTGGGCAAATAAGGCTGATTACAGTCATCAGGTAACCAAGGGAAGATTCTAGAATAGAAAAAACAGCAAAAACTCAATTATCAGAATTGAGACTTGAGGGCAAAGTCAAATGGTCACAAAGTGGCTAATAAGTCAGGGAGAAGAGGGACATAGGGCATCAGTCAGAATCTGGCACAGTCCCCAGTCTCCTCTCTATGTGTGTTGCTTTTTTAACTTCCTAGAATCAGACTGTTGTTGTTTTTTTTCTTTTACACATTCTTCCAAAGTTAATTGGCTCCAAAGTTGACATCTGAAGTGTGACATGACACTGGAAGGTTGTTTATGTTTTATGTCATGTCTAAGCCATAGTGAACAAGAAGTTTTCACAAGTGACAGCTAGTTGTAATATATACCATATTTTGCATGTGACTAATTATTGACATTTGAAGGAAATGCTGATGCTAAATTAAAGAAACTGAATGCAAGTGTAGGGAAAAAAAATCTGATTCTTGTTTTGCCTTATAAACAATGAATTGACATTCTGCATATATATGTGCATATATATGAACCAGGAAACTTTCCTAATACCTTTGGCCTTACTAACATCTTTGGTATACTAAATTAAAATGATATGCCTTAGATTATAATTAATTTTTTCCATATTAAAATGAGAGCTGACCTGATCAACCTATTCTAATAATGTGAGCCCAGATGGTACTGACAAAGTTGATCTTGTTTGAATCCTCCAACTCAAGGCTAGTTTTATGTGTAGATAGAGGGCAGAACCATTGTTGAGATAATTTTAGTACCAGGAAGAGATTCATGCCAAAACTTAAAATTTTATCTTCTCAATTGTGTCCAAAACTTATTTAAAAGGGAAGTTTCTCTTTGATTTAATATAAAAGGTAAACACGTCGTAAAAGAAAATAAAAAACAACACTGATTTAAATCCATAGTAGTGTGAGTAGTTGATATTGAATGTTTTTTAGATTTTAAGGTGGGTTGAGTGATGATTAAACTGGATTTGATAAAAGGGTAAAAGATATATAATTGAAAAGCATAGTAAAATAAAGATGAACTTGACCAAACTCAAAATTTCCTGTAAGACTAGCCCTGAACATTTTGCAGGGAGGACATCTTAAAGGTCTAATCTTTAGAAACTATAACAAAGCTGTGCCCCCTGACATTTTACCTTCTCCTGTATAGACAACACTATCTTCATATGTTCTTCCTCATCAACAAAACTCTTCTAATTTTCTTCTAGTTTATAGGGGGAATTTTGACTTTTTAAATAATTGAACCAGAAAGTGTTATCTTGACAAAATATTGGCACTCAAATTACCCACTTTGTGAGGGATCTAACTCTGACTTTACGTTCTCAGAAATATTGCTAACTGCATTTTCTTGGAATTTTTGTCAAGGTTTAGGGACTTCTCTCAAGTCTTTCCAAATTATTTTAGGGATGTAAGCCTCTGTTACACTGCAGTATATCATATTCCTGTGCCATGATGTTGAATGAAGAATAATGTTGAATGAAGTAATACTTTTAAAATCTTAAAACTCCCAGCTGCTTTTTAAATTATAATTAAATAATTTTTTTATTGAAGTCTAGTTGATATACAATGGTATATAATTTACAGGTGTACAATATAAGTGATTCACAATTTTTAAAAGATTTTACTCCATTTATAGTTACTGTAAAATACTGGCTATATTCCTTGTGTTGTACAATATATCCTTGTAGCTTCTTTTGTACCTAATAGTTGCAGGATGCAAAATAGAATCCTAAGTTGTGGGATTCAAGATTAATATACAGAAATCTGTTGCATTTCAATACTCTAACCATGAATTATCGGAAAGTGAAATTAAGGAAACAATCTCATTTATCATCACATCAGAAAGAATAAAATACCTAGGAATAAACCTACCTAAGGAGGTAAAAGATCTGTGCTCAGAAAACTATAAAACGCTGATGAAAGAAATTGAGGATGACCCAGACAGAAAGATACATACCATGTTCTTGGATTGGAAGAATGAATATTGTTAAAATGAATGAAGTAATAATTTTTTAAATGTCTGGTTTTGAGCGATAGAACTGGCTGTGTGCCATGTATATTGGGACCAGATAGTATCATATTTTGTCTTTGTAGTCAGTATAAGGCCCCAAAGATGATTGCTTAAAAATCAATTTGACTACTTCCTCCCTCTACCACTCTTAACACTCAGCAATTACGTATAATATACACTTATGCTGGGGAGCACAATGTGAAAATGGAGAAAGGAGACAGTCATGATTCCTTACTCTGCTCCATTTCACATAATTCTGCTTTTCCTTGGATTGCCTTTTATTCTAGTTAAGTGTGCTTAAGCTGACTGCTTATTGGTCTGTGCTACAACTCTCCAGTCCACCCCTCCACTGATGTTTTAGTGAATATGATTCTGTGTGGTAGTAACCAAAATCAAGTATCCAGAGAGCCTGGCAACAGGCTGAAATTCCTTTGGCATATGCTCCTCTGTCAAGGACACAGGACCACATATGCAAATACATCACATGAAGTACCTGAAGTATTCCATAGTTGTGCAAAGTTGCTATGCAAACTAAGCTCTAATAGATGCTGACCCTGGGTTAATTACATAAAACAGAATCTATTTATATTTTGTTAGTGTATCTAGCTGCCTAAAGCTTGAATTAAATAAGAGCTTAAGTAGAACGAAATAAAAATTCAAATTACCACATATCTTACTTAATGTTACATTCAATCCAGTAAATATATGTCAAAAATGCATATGAACACCTATTAAATATTTTTATTGCTGTTTGATTTGAAAATTTAAGAAACAGTAGGAATAATACAAAAGTATAAATAACAGTAAAAATCACTGCTAATCACACAACTGCAAGGCAACGATTGTTAATACCTTGGCATGTTATCTCCTTGACTTGTTTTTCAATGTGAATTGAATGTTGTTTTATATTTTGTTTCATTTATACAGCCTGGAATCATGCATATTTTAGTATCAATTTAGAAAAGAGAAGCAAAGTAGTTAAGAAAAGGAATTGTGGGACCAGACTGCCTGGGTTTTAAGCCCAACTCTGCTACTTACAAAACTGGATGACCTTAGATATGTTACTTAAATTTTTTTACATCTAAACTTTACAAAAACTAAAGCAGAGATAATAGTAGCTTTATTACTATTCATAGTAATTCGAGTAGAAATAAAGGGCCTTGTGAGGATTCTGTGTTAATATACATAAAATGCTTAGATAATTTTGTGATGCTTGGTGCTATACAAAACTAAGCTACAATTATTTAATGCCTGGATATTATATTTTATGCATATCAACCAATTTGTTTCATTAATTGCTAAAGTTATTTTTCCAATATTTTATAAAAAAATTTGATGAATATCTTTCTATAAACTATATAACTACTTTAAAAATAATTTTGAGGACATTTACATATGTTAAATGATGGGACCAAATGCAGTATTTGAAGACATTTGTACATATTGATAGAGTCCCTCCTCCACTACTGAATGACATATTTAAGTATCATATTGTTAATTTGACTTTTTTTAAACACGCAAAATATAATATATATTTATGTGCTTTAAACCTCTTGTGGTTTGCATTGTTTTCCCACCAATTCATATGGTAAAATTCTAATCCCCCCAAACCTCCTAATGTGATCTTATTTGGAAATAGGGCCATCGCTATGTACTTAGGTTAGGATGAGGTCATACTGACTGGAGTAGGGTGGGACCCTAATCTAAAAATAAACAACTGGTGTCCTTAGACAAACAGGGGATTTGAATACAGACACACAGACAGGGAGCACTCAAGATGCAGATGAAGGCAGAGATCAGAGTGAGGGAGTAAAAGCCAAGAACAGAAGACTGTCGTCATGCCAGGAGAGAGGCATGGAACAGATCTCTCCCTCCCAGTCCGCAGAAGGAATGTTAGCCTCCAGAACTATGAGACATTAGTTTTCTGTTGCTCTAGACCCCTCTTCTTGTGGTACTTTGCTGCGGCATTTCTAATAACCTCACGTACTACCTATTGGTATTTCGTCTTCAGTAATGAGCTGTGTGAGTTCTTCACCCATGTGCACTTTCCTTTTCTATTTGATGTGCTCTTGGGCACAGTAGCCTGTGGTGTTCTTTTGTCGAATGGGTTCACTGGCACCTACAACGGGGATGGTTTTTGTCCTCTCCCTCTTTTTGATTTTCTGGGTTAACATTATTATTAAGCTGTTGTTTTAGTGGCTGTTTAAAACAAAATAGGCAATGTTACCTGGGAGGGCTGGAGTTTTCCTTTCTCCCTTGTGATTTTTAAACAGTGTTCTGACATATTTCTATTTCCCTAGTTTTCTTCTCACTGTGTTGTTTTGAATCAGACAATGTGTTTCAAAGTTGGTTAAATATTTAGTCTGGGGTATTTACATGGTCAAGGAAAACCAGACATTGTCTCCAGAGGGGGGATATCATAAGTATCAAAAGTAAAGCAGAAATTGTTTTATTACATTAATTTCACACATATGTCAACCTAATTTCATGTTCCTGTTACAGTTGGATAGTAGTGACAACTATATATCTATTTAAAGTGAAATTACAATACAGTTTGAGTGACAGTAAATAGCAGTGGTTAAGAAATAGAACATCTATTTACATCTTTGTACTGCACAGAAATTTAAGTTAATTGCAAACTTATAAAATTGTTGTTTTTCCTGAAGTATTTGAACATTGTATGCCAGCCCGTTCCCTTTTCACGTATCTTTCAGCTATGTAACTGATATGAGACTTAAAGCTAATCATTCCATCTATTTAGTGATTTAGTTGTCTGAAATGGTGGGTTGTTACTTCTTCTCGTTAAGAGCATTTGCTATTGGGCTTCAGTTAGGAGAAGTGACAGAATTTGTGATTTACTTAATGGATAAAACAGTCTTATCATTTTCACAATTTCCTGCATCTTGTAAGGGTAATCTTGCTTCCTGTTGAAAATTAGCTACAAAGGATTTGATTAAGAGTAGGCTTATTGTGATGGGTGTATGTGTTATAAAATTTGCATGTCCTTTATTTCAAGTGATTAATTATGTAAAACATGAAGTGTAAGGTAAATCTTGTTTGAAATATGTACTTAAGGCTAAGTTTGGATTTTCAAGATTTTTCTTTAAAAAATTCAAATAATTAAAAAATTCAAATAGTAAACATTCAAATGCTTGATATACAATGTATAGTTACGTTTTCAGCAACAGCTCAAATCAAAGATCAATCAATTTTAGCTGACAAAAGTGATGACTTTACAAAAATTACATACAGGGATGCTTATTTATTAAATATGTGCTCTGATAAAAATTCTGCAAGTCAACATTTCAACAGAATATTTCTTTTCTCTGGCATGGAGACCCAATTTTTTTTTCTGAAGGCCACAGTTTTTCAGCTTGATACGATCTAATGAAACCCAGCTTTTTCTCTCTGTCTCTAATAAAAACTATATCCATTCCATATATAGTGATATATTATGTTCAGTACAAGATCTGAAAGGACAAAATGTACACCATCAAAAAGTCAATGAACCAAATTGGTTTATGTAGCTGCTCCAAACCAATTTTACTAGAAAACTTCAGACCATATTGTATGGTGATTTTTTTCTGGTTTGTGATTTCTATCCTTTGGTTTTATTACATTTTCCATTTTGGCTTCTCTTTTTACATCCTCACAAAGATATTTAGATGGACTTTCATGACTTTAATAATAGGTGTAAAGAACAGGGTTTGAATTAATTTTTCTTTAGTTCTGAAAGAACCTTTTGTTTCCCCATCCATTGTATTATCATAACTGGTTAAATTTCCTAGGCCCCTTCATTCTTTCACTAAGATATAAGTAAGATGCTTCTGTCACTCCAATCATCAACGCATTGGCTTTATGCAATAATAATCTTAATGGTTCCAAGCAAAGGAATGTCCAATAATAAAAGTATCCTGGGGCCTTTTCATTCCATTTCTCAGTATAAAAAAATCAAGGGGAACACTGCTATAGTTACTGATGGTTTAGGGAATATGTTGGTTACAGGATCATTTTGATATTTGAAACATACTGTTATAATTTAAGAGTTAGTGAGATTCTGGAGCCCAGACTTAAGGAGTCTCCCTTTGTTCTGATTGCAGCTAATGGGGAAAGTAGTAGGCTACTTTTACATTCAAAATATGTGCCTCCTTTGGGACTAAACCAGATTTTAAATGTATTTCATGATAATCTGCATACCAAGTAAAACATCCAATGATGGATAATTCAATGGCTCCATTGTCTAGGAGAAACCGAGCTGTAAACAGAATGAGAACCATTTCTGTAAGGGCATAACTTTGGCCATTGCAGGCAGGGAGTGGTCCAAAATGCAATCTACCTTCCAGTAATAAATAAGGCCAGTACCTCTAGACACAATAGTACACCAAAGGATAAGAGCCAGTGTGTTGTGCTGTCATACATCATAAGGGATCCAGTAATATGGAAATGACTACGGCAATATCCTGGGCCCATTCTCATGTAAAGATATCATGATTTCATTTCTGGCTGCTCTGTTATTCGTAGTTACCAGCCTCGAGAATGTCTCATCTGTCCGTGAATTTGCATTTTTTCCAAATCGAATCCTTGCTAGTTATTATTCATATGGGAATTAAAATTTTGATCTTTTTTTTAGATGTCAGACAACTGAACTGTATATTCAATGAAAATTACAGGTTCCATTAAAAACCCATACATCATTAAGATGACAGTGGCCATACAGTCAGTTAAACCACTTACCAAAGCCAAAGAAGAAGCTGGATAAAATTGTTTTCCTGTAACTCTAGGGCTCCCCAAAAGTGCTGTACATGTTCAGTTTTATGCAGCTCTGTGGGGTGAAGCCCCATTACCTCTGTTAAAAAGAGAAACTGAGGCACATTAAAATTTTTAAGACTTTATTTAGACAAACATCAATTCCAATTGGGCAGTGTCAAACCGGGAGTGGTTAGGAACACTCTGTTGACAGGAGGGAGGGGAGAGGCATTTATAGAGCAGACATAAAGTGAAGACATTATTTGATTGGCTGTAGCTTAAGTGGTTGCCTCGTTTGGGAAAGCCTGGTTAGCTGTTTGTATTGATGGTTCTTAAATTTCACTTTGTGGGATATAAGAGTGCATTTAGAGGAACTGACTCTGGCTCAGGTTCTCGTTTGCTGACCTAGGCTCCCAAGACATCAGCGCCTCCTCGGTCCCACGGCCCCCTTGTTTAATTAACAATCTCACTAGCAGTATTTTCTCTGATGCCAGGGTGGTTTCAGAGAAAACTGAGTGGCGTCCACCCATTTCTGTCAATAGAAATAATGGTGCTGGAGACTCCTGTAATTAAAGTGTGTGGGAAGTCGGGCTGCCTAACAGAAGGTGAATTTTCAGATGCCAAATGGCCTCTTGGTGTCTAAAATACACTCATTTCAAACATCTACCATGATTGGCATGATTGATCAGTTTTAGTTTGGTATTTAAATAAATTTAGTGATCACCATCAGCCATTTTATCACATCTCTATTACTAAATTGCTTCTTTTGATGTGTCTATTCACTCTGTTATATTTTTTGGCAGTTTCCCAGGAGAGAATCACTAGTACTCTATTCCCTGGGTTTTTTTGCATATAGGAAAATATACGTATTTATTTTTTGCTTTATACTTGAAAAACTACTTGGAATACAATTCTTGAAACACATCTTCGTCAGACCTTGGCAGGGAGCACTCCACCTTCTTCTGCATTGATGTGGTGAAGCCTGAGGTCATCTTGAGTTTTCCTTCTCCATGGCTCCTTTTTTGCTGTAAATATAACTTTTTATTCATCCTAAAAATACAGTAAATTTGTCCTGACATGTGCTTAGGTTAATCATTCTGCATTATTTTATTCTCGCATACTCTGTGCCCTTTCTGTACATAAGTCCACTCTTTTTTCCTTTCAGAAAAGTTTTATTCTATTCTATTTGGGATTTTTTCCCCCTGTTCTTTTTGTTTTCTTCAGAATCAGCCAAGGTTGGTGACATCACTTTTGTCTGTCTTCCATACACATCATCTTCTTTATAATTACTTTGTAATGACTGTTCTTTACCATTTCATCCTCTGTGATTTAGGTAAGCCTAGCCTCTCCCATGCCGTTTGTTTTGTTCCCACTCTTTTTTTCTATTTTCATTGCTTTAATGACTTTCATCACTATAATGTTTTTCTCTTTTATTTTGTCCCAAATACACTAGTTCACTTTAAGGCCCCTGTTGTCTTACAGATTCTTTTATGAACTTTCAGACTTTCTTTAGAGATAGCATGTTGCTTGTGATTTCTTGGAGGCTAGGTTGATATGCTTATCTAATGTCTCCCTCCATTTTCTGAGTCATTTCTCTGATGACTCATCCTTTGCTTGTGTTATTTTATCCCTTTATCTGGTAGTATGTAGGCAAGGGTTTCTTTCTTGTCCTTACTCATATAGAATGGGACAAAATAATTATTTGCTGAAGAAATGTTTTCAGAAGGGTGAAGACATGAGTTGGTGTAGTCCGCAGATTTAATTCTGACTTTTTTAATGCTCTCTAAAAATCTTTTCCTTTTTCTCTGTTTCTTGCCTTCATCTTTGGTACTCAGAGTTTGGCATGGCTCACGGCAAAGCGCTTTTGTGCTTTCCATTGCTATGTAGCTGCTGCAGGGTGATACATAACACTGCTCACTCCACTGGGTACAGCAATTACATAGTAAGCTACAAAACACAACTTTTTATTTACATTTAATTTTTACCTGCACAACAAGAAATTGCACTTTCTACTGTTTAATTAGTACATTCATACTGCCTTTCTCAATTGGTCGGAGTGTCAGATGGTCATGCAGCCTACATGGTATTCAAGGTCTTCGGAGCACGTTTCCTAATGACATGGCAAAGCCGGAGTCACGACAGCGGCCTGCGAGGCCCTTCATCATCCCTCCCCATGGCCCTCTGGTCTTGCTTCCTGCTCCTCCAGCTGCAGCCGTGCTGCCCTTCTGTGTTTGAGAAACATGCACAACACCCCTCTCACTGAGGCGTCTTCTGTTCCTTCCTTTCTCAGCTGTTCACAAGGTTCACTCTTTAATCTCTTTCAGATCTTTACTTAAGTGTTATTTTCTCAGGGAAGTCTTCCCTGACTTCGTTTTACAAAGCTGCTACACACCATCTCTCACTCGTGCCCACACCACAAGGCATACCTTTCCTTTCTCATTCTCCTGGTTGTATCTTTCTTCATAGACTTAAGTTCTTTTAACACATTATACATTGTATTTTTTATTTTCTAATGATCTGATTCTGCCCAGTAGAATTCATGATGTTTCAGTGTGTCTAAATATGTTTTGGGATCTAACGGTCACCCAAGAAATACTTCTGAATATTCATTGATTAATTTTCAGCATATTGTTGTATATCACTGTTCATGAGTGCTAATGAATTGAATTCACATATTCTATTTAAACTAAATTCACTTATACCAAGTAGACTTAGATCTCTTCAAAACTACTAAAGTTAAAGATAATGCTAATGTTGGAAAGATAAAAATCATGGTTAAAATTTCTCTTATCTCAAGAGTAACATTTTTACTGGCCTTATTATAAGGGAATATCAGCAATAAATCAATTAAATCTGATAAAATGATAACAGCCCATATTATCCAGATGACTAATTGAAACAGAACTTATACATAGTATCTTTAACAGAATATCATGACCTGTACTGTCCATTGAGTTTTCATTGTAAAGAGAACATGTAGGAAGTGCTGGTAAGAAAGATAGACACATGGTGGGGAAAATTAACAAGCATTGACTTGCACTGTTATGCAGATTTTGGTAGCAGATCATCAGCAGGACTTGTAAATGTGCTTTCTGTACAAAATCCTGATGACAACAATAGTACTATAATAATAATAACAGCAGCAGCAACAATCAGCACGGCTATGTGTGGGACAAAGTAGTGACATTTTACATGCATCCCTGTTGTACATGCATTCCTATTGTAAAGAGGAGGAAATTAAAATGAAGGGAAGTGAAAGCACTTATTCAAATTCACGTGCTTAGCAAATAGTAAAGGCAAAACTTAAGCTCTGGGAATTCTGTTTACAAAGCCGGTACTTTTAAACACTTGAATTTTACGAAATTAATAGTAGTGAAGACTAGATTCATCCATATTAATATACATGTATTCATAGATGGCAGTACTCAATAAATTATTAAATGAAGAAAATAAATTATTTAAAAGGTGATTTTCTGATGGCAGACATGTCCTTCTAATAGTTAAGTATATCTAAAATGAGCAGACATTTTACTAGTGTTTTTTATGTCTAGTCAGGGCGACAAAAATGTAGTCTGCGTTCTTCATCTGTTGTTGGCAAACACATTCTATGAAAGGCCTTTTGGTCAAATGTTACTAGATCAGTCCTGCAAAATACTTTATCAGCCACTGCACACATCTATATAACTATCATCATATTTGCAAATTTTTGTTAAATGTGCTCCAAATAATTGCCAACATTTCTTCTCAGAATGATTTATTGGTTTTCTGTTTCTGTTTTCAGTATCTTGATTTGAAGAAAAAGCTCATGACAAGATACCAGTATCTACTGCCAAGTGCTGGATTTTAAAAATGTGTTTTAACCTGGAGAAACAAGCTCCTTAGGACTTCTCACGCCCTCACGGTGTCACTTACAAGGTATGTCCACGTACCCTCTTTCCCAACTCATCTCTTAGAGCTTCCCGCTCGTCCTTGTATCACGCAATATCAAATGATTTTATTCCACCTGTGTCATACTATTATATTTCGCTGTGGATTTTTATATTTTTCTCCCATAAATGCCTTTACAACCAATTCTAAGAGGCAAATTCCTTTTTCTACACAGATATCTTACTCCTACAACCAGAAGTATAGCCTGCCCCCGTACTGCCTTGAAAATCTATACATATTTCTATCATTACAATCATTATATTATTAAACTTTTTGAGAACAGGAGTAACATCTGACCGCTTTGCTTCCCTAGTGTCTAACATAATACTTGAGAAGGACTAGGCACTTGATAAATATTTATTAAATTAAAATTCAATTTCTATAGCCTTATAATTTTTTATAGTGAAATCTTCCTCTTTCAGGACATTTATATTGGAGGAAAACTTTGTCACTGTGGAGTTGGACAAGCCGTTACTGATAAATTAATATGTGTTTTTACTTTATCACAGTCCAATTTTTGGTAATTGGATTTTGAAAATAACAAATACAAGCAAAGCAGAAAAATAATTTTATTTTTAATATTCTTTTTCATGCCTCTATGGGCAAAACAATAAGATTGAGTCATAGCTTTCAATAATGTTTTCATTAGGAAAAATAACAATTTTATTGGGATTTATAATGACCTGTAACAATGCAACTGAATTAGATTTATTATAGTTCATTGCTACATTTTTCTAGCAACATTTATGTTCATTTTGAAAGCAAAAATGCAATTTTGGTAAAGGAAAATGCTAGTGTGATATGTCAACCTCCTTTTAAATTCTATAGAACATTTAGTCACAAAATGAAAATATCAGAAGCATTAGTCAATCAACTGAGGTAAAACTAAAAGCGCTAGTATTTTTCTCATGAGTAAATGACTACAGACACATTGTTTCTCGTGTGATGCTGTTAATCAGAATCCAATTTTACAAGAAACAATTGCTCAGTAATTATCAAGGTTATCTACCTAATGAGTGGGTTTGATTATTTTGACCAGTTTAACTCACTTCGAGTTTAATTTCCATCCAAAGTAGTTTACTGGACATTAAAGTGAATTCAGAGACGAGTAAGGCACATTTCTAATCCTCAATGTGACTATAATATAAGAGCACAAGAAAATTCAAAAGCACGTGTTAGTAAAAAAAAAATTTTAGAAATATGGAGTAAGGTTAGGAATTATTAAAACTAAAAATATAAGTAAGTGTTGAGGTTAAAGGATACTAATACTATAAAATATACAGTATCAATAATGTTATAAATTATATAGTATTGTATATTAATGTAAAATATATTTATAAAGTATATTCATCATCTAGTAAACAATTAAAATTCAAACACATTATTCATTTCATCTATAAATATTCGAATAGGCTGCATTAATTCATTAGTAACTGTATTCACTTAGTTTTTATGATCATAGGTGATAAAGATTTTTACTACTTCAGTATCCTTTTGACTTGTGGTTATCCTATTTTTCAAGTATGTTAACCCATTGCTATATCTATTTGCTTTAGACTTGTAATCATATAGGCTCAAAGACATCCTAAAAAGAATGAAAAAAAGTCTGTATTTTCTTGCTTCCCTCTCCCACATTTTGTGATTTTGATGTCCTCCTTTACATCTTTGTGTTTCTTCTTTTGCTGTTCATTCTAGTTATCACATATCCAATTGTAGTTTTCTCTTCTCTGTAGATTCCTGCTTTTCTATTTGGAGAAGACCTTTTAATATTTCTTTCTGGATAGGTTTAATATTGCTGTATTCTTTTAGTTTTTGCTTGTCTGAGAAATTCTTTATCTCTCCTCCTATTCTAAATGATAGTCTTGCTGGGTAGAGCATCTGAGGTTGCAGGTTTTTCTCTTTCAGGAGTTTGAATGTATCTTGCTACTCCCTTCTGGCCTGCAGTGCTTCTGCAGAGAAATCAGATGATAGCCTTATAGGGGTTCCCTTGTAACTTTTTGTTTTTCTTTTGCTGCCTTTAGAATCTTTTCTTTATCTTTACATTTGGTCATCTTAATTATAAAATGTCACAGTGCAGGTCTGTTTGTGTTCATCTTGTTTAGGACCCTCTGTGCTTCCTGTACTTGGATATCTGTTTCCTTCTTTAGGTTTGGGATGTTTTCAGTCATAATTTCTTTAAATATGTTTTAGATTCCCCATTTCTCTTTCTTCTCCTTCTGGGACGCCTAATATGTGTATATTATCCTGTAGGTCCTTTATATTACTCTCTTTTGTTAAAATTTGTTTTTCTTTCTGCTGTTCTGATGGAGTTATTTCCATTATTCTATCATCTAAATCACTTATTTGTTCTTCTGCATTATTTAATCTGCTATTAATTGCCTTTAGCTCAGCTTTTATCTTAGCAACTGAGTTTTCTGATTTTACTGGCTCCTCTTTACAGTTTCTATTTCTTTTTTACAGTATTCTTCATTTCTGTTAATAACCTCTCTTATTCCCATCAGCACTTACATCGTCTCCTCTTTGAACTCAAGTTCTGGTAGACTGTCAAGGTTTATTTCATTGTTCATTCTTTCAGGGGACTTCTCTTACTCTTTTAATTGGGAGCAGTTCCTCAGCTTCTTCATTTTTCTTATTTCTCAGACTTTATGAATTTAGGAGTAACAGTTACCTACTGTGGTCTTTAGGGGTGGTTTTTACGTGGGAGCGTTCCTGTGTGTGTCTAGTATTTTTGTTGTGAGGGCTGTTTTTAGTACAGATGGCTGCCACCTTTTTCCTCCATGTGTGCTGGCTGTTAGTCTCTTGATTGGGAGTGTTGTGGTGACCAAAGCCTGCACCGGACATTGAGCAGGGCCTCCTCCTTGTTCTGTGTTTGTCACAGCCCTGTCCGGGGCCAGATCTGCTCCCCTGGTGTTAGAGTAGACGTTTCCAGGTCTGTTTGCAAGCTGTGGTACGTGGTAGGCAGGACTGCAGTACTTTTACTGGGAGAAGAGCCACTGAGTATTCCTCCATAGCAGATGTCCACCAGAAAATGCGTTCTGTGGTATTGCCTATCACTAATTGTGTGGGCTTACAAAGTACACTTTTTTGATGCTGCCTTGTCTCCACCTCAGCTGTGGTAATGCTGACAGGCTCTGGTGTCCCTTAGGCTCTGTGTTCACAAAGTCGCGAGTGCAGATCCATTGATGTCAGGCATCAGGACCTGGTGTAGTGCGTGTGTAGTCGCACACCTGGATCCACCGTGGACTACAGAGTCAACCCAGACCCCAGTCCTGCCTCTGCATATGCACACCAGCTGTTACCACCAGATCTGCCCCTGCCAGGCACCAATATTCTGCTTCGATGTCCCAGAGGCACTGAGCTTACAAAGGCACCAGCAGAGTAAATCTGCCACAGCTGCCAGGGGCTCAACTCAAATTTCTATCCCACCTGCAAATTTGTGTGACCCCTGGGAATGAGTTCAGGTTTCAGCCCTGCCTCTGTTTGGGAGCTGCCCACTAGCTACTGTGCCCCTTCAGAGCAAGTGGAGAAGACTGCTATGTCTGGACCCCACCCATTCCTTCCCAAGAATGTGTTAACAATGGGGCAGCCAAGTAATGCCCTGTAGGCTGGCAGAGAAGGCTGCTATGGCCGGGCAACATTACACCCATCCCTCCGTGAGAACACCTTAACAATGGTGAGGTGAGCAATGCCCTCTGGGCTAGGGGAGAAGGCTGCTATGGCTGGCTGCATTGCGACCCTCACCAGCTTGAGTATCAGCAGTGGAGTTTTCTATGGTAGACCCAGGCTCTTTCGCACATATTCCCAGCCTCAGCCTGCACCACACTCCAGCCCCCTGTGGCTGCGTCTAAGTGGTCAACCCCAATCCTCTCTCTGAAGCCTGAGCTCCAGCACCTAGTCCCGGCTCACATCTCAGTCTAGGGATCGCACAGACCTCTGTGCTGGTTTCTCTGCATTCGGCCTGCCAAGTGGCTGCTGCTCTCTCCTCCAGGCGTAAAGCTCCCCTTCTTTCCCAGCTGGACAGGGGGCTTCCCAGGTGAGGGTGTTTTTCCTCATTTGCTGCTTCTCCCCAGGGGGCAGGTCCTGCCCTGAATTCCTTTTTCTTTTTCTTTTTCTCTCCTACTGAGTTTTGGTAAGATTCTCCTTATAGTTCTAATTGTACAAGATCTTCTGCCAAAGTTTGGTAGGTATCCTGTGAGAATAATTCCACATGCAGATTATTTCTGATGTATTCATGGGAGAGGGTGAGCTCTGCATCCTTCTATTCTGCCATCTTGAAGCTCCCCAATTTCTTAAAGTGTTTCATGACTCTACTACCATATGTGATCCTAGATGGTAAGACTGACAACATTATTAAAAACAGTTACATATCTAATTTGATGCTTAACTTGAAAATTACAATTGCTGAAAAAAAATAATGATTTGCCAGATATTATTTAGATCCAGGATAAATAATCCATTTGAGGTTTTATTTTTGCTTTATTTTTGTTTTAGTGCATTTATTTAGCAAAAACTATGAAATAAGTAATACTAATGGTCACATATGCCACAAATCCTGAAGGTAGGATGCAAATGACTAAAATACGTCAAATTTTCTTTTAAAGGAATCCTAAGCATATTAGATAGAGGTAGCCTCAAACATCTGTAGTTTTTAGCTGCCTTATTAAATTTCAACAAGAAGAAAGTTCCAATTATAGGCAAGATGGTGAACTAACATGAATAAGTCTTTTGTTCTAAGCACCTATAAGTACTGTATAAAATATAACAACAATAAAACAACCATAAAATGCATCACTCATCTCACCAATGATAAGAAAGGGAATCTCCACTTGCCACAAACAAACAAAAAACCCCTAAAAATCAAAGTGGTTACCATTTAAACAAATATGTGCATTTTTCTGGTAGTCACTGACCACAGTAGCCCAAGATCCTCTGTTTTAGTGCTTACCTGAAAGCAAGAGATCAAGCTATTGGTCTGCATAAAGGCAGAACTGCCAAGATCAGTGCACTTGGTGCAAGTGTGATTGCTAAATGTTCTGCCAAAGGCTAGGGCAGGTGGCAAGGAAGCTCTGGCTGCAGAAAGTACAGTCTCCTGGAAAATAAAAACTTTGACCTATACTTTTTATAGGTTTGAGGGTTAAATTTATTTTCTCTAATTGGTTTAAGAAACCTTAAGCTAAGAAAGTAACATAAAATTTATTTATGAACTGTAGACATCACAAAGGTCAAGCAGACTTCAAACTGAGTGAACTTGCCATGTCTAGCTGGGGCTCAGTACCTCCTTAACAGAAAAGCTCCATTAACAGCAAGGTCAAACATAGACACACACAGAAACAATTCACAACGAGTAAAACTCATGAGTAAAAGCAAACCAGAAGATCAATGTAACAAGCAATTCAGATAATAAAATAACAAAATGAAAGACAGTGTTTTAAGTGATTAAATAAAGAAGAAATTTGGAGAAGCAACAGATAATAGTAAAATAATCTAAGAAAACATGTGAAAATGTAGTAAGGGGACTTAGAACAAACTCACAATAAATGTGTTGAAGTACACACAAGTGAAAAGAGAATATATAAATTGGAACAACATTAGATGAAATAATAGAGAATGCATTTCAGAGAAGGAAAAATATGTAAAAGATTTAAGATTGGTTGGAAACCAATAGAGAATAGAATGGGAGGGTCCAGTAGAGATTTAAAAGGAAATTCTGGGTGCAAAGTATGTTAGAAATGGTGGAGAAGCAAGAGTCAAAGGAAAAATTTGGCTGAAAAATTTCTAGAAGTGATGAAAATGCAAATCCTCAGATTCAAAAACATTAAAAGTTTCTAGCAGAGTAAAATTTTAGACACTCAGAGTAAAAATATACAACATCAAAATAAAAAAAATCTTGAAAGCAGTTAGAAAATACAGAATTTTTGTGAAAGAGCAACATTTATAAGGAAAGAAGAATTCTTAATATCAACAATACAGGTTAAAGTTCAGATAATAGTATAATTAAAAGAAGAAAAAATTACAATGTTAAGACATGAGGGAGAATTTAGACTTAACATTCTAAAGGCTTTTTGCTGTTATTAGTGAAGAGAAAGAGATACCGGTTATCTTAAAATTATATTATTATTATTACTTTTTATTTTAGGCATGTTAAATATTTGGAGTAGTCCCTCAAAGAATAAAGGTAGGAAACAATATTTTCAAATAGGTAAAGCCAAGAAAGATAAGTGAAAATTTAACAATATAAGAAAGAGAAGGAAAAACTACGCTCATAGAAAATGTATAATTAAAAAATCACACCAAGACTTACAAATTAATCCATATACATCAGCAATCATCACACACACGGAAGTAAACTTAGTAAAGAACTAAGTTTAATTCATCATGTAAAAGACAAAAGATTTTAAGAAAAAACAGGTATATGTACTTTAAAAGAGATATACCTGAAGCAAAATAAAACAGAAAGGTAGAAAGTAAAGAGATGAAAAAGAAATATCTTTAAAAGCTAATCCAAAGAAAAACAATAGTGTATGAAACAGAATTTAAAGCAAAAATAAATTCTCAGGATAAAAATGTAGCTGAATAACAAAAAAAGACAAATACATTGATGATTCTATCATTTATCATACAATATGCCATGAAATGTATACTCTCAAACTATACAAAGCAAAATATGACAGAATTATGATAAGAAATGGACAAATCCACTTCAATTGAAGATAAAAAATACATGTTTCTCAGTGACAGATGAAGCAGACCACAGGAACAGTCAAAATAAAAAATTACAAACTCCAACTTTCTAATGGACACAATAAAACATCTCGCACAATAGAGTACACCCTTTCCAAGAACACTAGAAACATTAACAAAAAGTTGCTAATGTAGTAAACCAAAACGGGAGGCTCAAAGATGCAAATTAATATTATAGAGAGGACATTCTGTGACCCCAATGCAATGGCAAAAATATTATATCCAAGCCCTTTAATTTAGAAATATCAAAACTTGTTTTTATATAACTAACTGGCAGTGGACATTAAGTTAAAATTTAATTGAAGTAAAATAAATAATTAGAAGTGAAGGAAAGTGGCAATATTATACATTACTATAGAGGAGACTAAATGAAACTTTGAGAAAAAGCTATATTGTCACAGCATATTTACATATTAGAAGGTTAAAAAAATACGTATATATAAAGAACGGTTTAAGCATTCAACTCCCACAATCAGAAAAAAAAAAGGCAAATAATAAAAGTAAAGTGATGAATATAAGAAAAATAAGAGTTAGAACATATAAAATAGAAAACAAAGAAATCAAAGACAGTATTGTCCAGATGATAATCTGCAAACTTAGGAAGAGTAATAGTCTATAATGTTGGCTACGTAAATTAAAAAAACCTTAGAAAATTAACAATGGGTTTAAAAGGAAGAGTATAACTACAGATGGTGTGGGAAGAAATCATATAGACAACTTGATGCCCTTTGTAGTAAAAAGTTAAGCAAACGTTTATTAGAAAAATGCACCTTAAAACATTTTTTTAAAATATAGTTGACTTCTGAATATAAAAGATAGCAAATTGGTAAGTAAAAATCTAACTACAAAGACATAGTTGTTTTTAGATGAATTCTATCAAACCTTCAAGAAACACACTGAATAGTATATTTGATGAATACAGATATATGTTACAAAGTATACAGACATTAATGGCATTAATATGCTTTGCTGTCAATATCTCTGAGAAGGAAAGAAGTACAAAGAGAGTAAAATTTTAACTCTATCTTAATGTTTTATTTCTTAAAGAGACATCTGCAAAATATGAAAATGTTAATATTTCTTTAATCTTTGTGTTGGGTGTATGATTATATGCTTTGTTTTTCTGTAATTTTGTGTATTTTATTTAAATGGTAAATGTTTAAAAATAGAAGGCGTAAGTGAACAGAGCGTGACTTATATGTCAACAAAGTGCTTGGGAGAATGTTGAGCAAGGCAAGGTAGTATAGTCTCCAAGGCTGAAAGCACTCATTTTTCCCCTTACATGGCTGACGAGCAGCTTAAACAAAAATACATTTTGCTAAGACCCATAGAGTAGTAATAGACCCAATACACAGAGAAAATGTGGCTCAGAGAAGGGTAACTAATCTGCCCAGTTTCATACAATGGGTAATTGGTAGGAGAGGGGCTTGAACCCACATCAGTTTAACCCCAAAATGTGTGTCCTTTTCACTACAGCTTAGTAATTACCTAATGATGATAGTAGCCATTATAACACCACTAGGCACTGAATTAAGTCCTTTTACATGTAGTATCTCAATTAATTCTCGAAAGAATTGTTAGTTTTATTCTCCAATTTACCCATGACGAGTTTGAGGTTCAGAGAAATCAAATAGAGCACCAGTGTGTGCCCCAGAACCACAAATAGAGCCAAGTTTGACCATAGCTAAGGCTTGTGATATTAAACACTCGATTGACTCTCTCCTAAAGTGACTTAGAATCTATTTTTTGGTGGGACAGAGCCAGATTTAATTTATCTGCCCTATATAAGGTACATCTACAAGAAGTCCTCTTGGAGCTTTCCACTGACAAGGGGGAAAAGTCTGCCTCTCTCCTTACTCCGCAAGACCCCACAGCCAAGACCTCCTGTGCGTGGAAATGCTGTGCTTGCCCCTGACAAAGCAGGGCGTTTCATGTGAAGCCACTTAACCTTTCTCTGACTGCCCTTTACCTCAGGCTCTACCACCTGACCCTGATTTACAGCTGGCAGAAACAGAGGCAGCTTTAAGTGGTGTTATGTTTTATTTCTTCACACAGATCTGTCTTGGTGTCAAGTGGAATGAACGTCGGATCCTGCTCCATCTGCAGACTCAAGGCGCTCAGGCTCTCTGGACACCAGTTTCCTCATCACTACCATGGACGTGAGTAGAGCCATTTCAGGCATATGAGGAGTCCACGGGAAACTGCAAATGATCATTCTAATGTTAGTTACTGTAATTTTAGAGGACAAAGATTTATTTGTATCTACTAATCTCCCTACAAGGAGAACTACAGTTTCTCCTCTGCCCCCTCCCCCACCCAGTGAAATTCTTATTTTTAAATAAAAGGGGGAGGGCAGAACTGATCAGTTCAGCACTTCAGTACTTGTCATTTCCATATTCTATTTTACTAACCATCAGAAAATAAATTTCAAATTTTTAGTCTTTAGAGATACTGAATGAGAATGAGGCTGCACAACTGAAGAACAAGTTAGAAGCCACAGATGGAAAATAGTTACCTAGAAAAAAGTGGTTGACACCATGAAACAGAGAGGGTTGGGAGGAGAGAAGAGAGGAAAGAAGGGAGGGGAGAAGGGGAGCAGAGGGCAGGCTAGTGGAGAAAATCAGGAAAGGAATATAACCTTGGGTAGCCCATATCATTAATCATGTTGTTTTAGAAGGTGAAAGAATTTAAGAAGGTGGCAGAATTGAAGCAATCGGAAAGTTAAGAGAGTAAAAAGGGAATAATTGTATCAGTAATGTATATCAGTCTATCAACAGTTACCATTTGTTGAGGGTCTCATATGCACTGTGCTGCTTGCTGCATAGATTTAATTCATCATGAAAAGCTCCAAGTCCGGTTAATCAGAGATCAGTGGATTGGTACTGATTTATTCAGTTATGGATAGAGCAGTAGGGTCACATATTAATAAACCTCGCCCTGTGGGTGTGCTGAGACATCACAGGGGAGAGAATATGTGCTTTAAAGAGAGAAACAGTGAGGTATCAAAACAAAGAAATGGAGCAAATTTTTTTTTTAATTTAGGTCAAGTTTTATGGTAATTATATGGTTGATGTAGGTGAAATATAATCACAGATTCTACAGTTGTTTTCTAAGTGTTCATAAAGGAGCACTGACATAACTGTTACATGAATTTGTGGGTAATGGTGATCTATTATTAACTGTCCTGGTGACCCTCACAGATTAATCAACTCCAAACCTCAACATCCATTTGATATCTCCCATCTCTTTCTTTCTCCCTCTTTAACTCTCTCTTCCTCCATCCCCTGCCCTCTTGCTGACTTACATTCAGGAGTAGCTCTAAATAGCTATTGTCAACAGCATATTAAAACAAACAACTTTTAAACCAGATCCAGTAGAATAGATATTTTCATAAGCAGACAGGCACTTACCATGCTAATTTTCCTCTCCCAATTCTTATTAATCAGATGACCAGAAGATCATCCCTTTGAACTGTATTTCCCTTCCCCAAGTGGCTTCAGGCTATTAAACCTTCTCACAATAGAAGTTGTCTCAAAAAAAAAAAAAAAAAAAAAAAAAGAGCTAAATCTGTATTGAATATGGTAGCACTTAAACCTTTTGTTGCTCTGACCATTGGCTAGGGTGGATAATGTGAACAAAGATCCAACACCAGTGGATGATGAAATCTTTAAATTCCCATGAAATAATGTAATTTAAAACTTGAGGAAACAGAAATTCTTGATTGGCTTTATTATATATGCCCTACAATTCCTTAACTAGAACCCCAACCAAGAAAACGAAGGGCAGAAGTCAGTTTCTTCTGCTTTCAAGTAAAAAACCACACACACAAGTAACCAAACTCAGGTTCAGCTGCTCACCACTCAAAAGGCAATACTCAAGAGGCAGGTGGTGGTAGGAAGTTAAGTTGCTTTCATCAAAAAACCCTGCAATCTGGGGAGAAGGCGGACTTACACCCCAAAGCCAACTAGCAAGATTCTGCTCAGCTATGACAGCTTTTAAAGGGAAAAGAGGGGAAGCAATCTCAGTTAATCATTGAGGCAGAAGGTTAGGTTCTGCACCATTGTCCGTTGTGTGCAGGCTGGCTGACTCCTCACGATCTGTCTTCAAGTGTTATCTCATCTGTGTGGTCTGTCTGCAGGATTGCTCAGGGGGCTGCTGGGGGTAGAGAGCTAGTCAGCATTTAACTACTTAATTCTTCATTCCTACTACTTTTGCTCTAGGAAAAGAACCAACAGGTTAGGCACAGAACTGTGAATGCAAAGATTAAGCAAAAAAGGAGAGCTAATCCCAGTGCTTAGAGCAGAGCTGAGCTTTCTTCCTTGGGCACGATGGCTGGGATCACAACCCCCGAGAACGTTTATGAAGCAAAAAGAGCCCATGCACATGCTTTTATACCATTAGCTCCTTGTAAAACTCCAATCACTGAAAGCAAGGTTCCCAGGCAAGGGAACCAAGTACTGCCCTCAGGCTTGTCTCAACACTAGCATTTAGGATTTAAAAGAGTCTAACAGGGAAAAAAGTGAAGGACGGAAAATGAATTGTATACCTGTAAAGATAAGGAACGAGTCCATACCCATACCTCTTCAAGCTTTGATTCATTCTCTTCATTGTGATCATTAATTCCTTTGAGAACTCAAAGCCCTATGTTTATGGTGCCTTAAATTATTCTTGCGTTTGGCCAATAAAGATTTGTAATTCTGATCTGTAAAGCTGAAAAGTACTGATGGGATGGAGCTGAAAGAGGGCAAATGTGTCCCCTCCTTCGGATTCTTAACTAGATCTTATGCAATTAAAGAGGATATGACTTTCTAACAGACTTTTAAATAAATGATTAATCTACAATTTCTCTGAACCATTCCCACTCTTCTAAGAACCTTATGCTATTATGTCATGGTTGCTAAAACTTTCAACTCTAGGTACATTTCCACTTCTCAGAATTCAGTATCTCTCCTTGTCAGCCAGCTAGATATGCTAAATGAACTATAAAGGTTAAAGATGGTTTTGTAATTTTTTCTCCTTTGGGCTGAGAGAAGAAGAAGTGAAACAGATAGAATTATGATCCCTCTCAGTTAATTTCTTTTCTCTATTTTAACAGTTGCCTGTGACGATCTTCCAGTGCTTCTGACAAACTGTGAAAGAAGTGGGATTTGGTGTCAAAGTATTAACTGCCAGAAGAACCTCTGAGAGCCGGAGTCCGTCAGGTAGAGGTTGTTTACAGTTGCTGGGTCTCATGAGGGTTCTCTTTGTCTTATGGCCACAGTGCAATGAAAGGCTATGGGTTCCAGCCCAAAGCACCATGTTTGGTAATGTGACAGGCTGGAGGCAGTCTGAAATTCAAAAGCTGAGCCTGAGGCCAGTCCCTTTTCAATGAAGGTTTCTGCATTTTCAAAGAAGTAATATAAATGCGAGCATATGTGGAAGTTGGGATAATGCAGATGTGTTTGTGTCTGTACATGTGTGTTGGTCCAAGCAATTGAGAGTGAAGTGAGGAAAGACAGCAGCTGTAACACAAGAAATACAAGTTGACACTTTGGAAAATTTGAACTAGGGAATATAGAAGCAGCTTCAGATGTTTAGTAGTTTTGAGTTAGAAAGCAGAAGTGGCTTCCTTGCTGTCCTCCAGGAGATTTTGATGGGTGACAGAGAGAACAGAGGCTCCGGGCACAGTACTGAGATCGAGATCCATGACACTGGTTGTTGCAAGTCTAGCAAAACACTGTAAGCATCTTTCCATGTGCCTATTGGCCATTTGTAGGTCTTCATTAGAGAATTGCTTGTGTAGATCTGCCCATTTTTGGATTGGGTTGTTTGGGGTTTTTTTTCTTATTAAGTTGTATGAGCTGTTTGTATAGTCTGGAAATTAAGCCCTGGTCAGTTGCATCATTTGCAAATATTTTCTTCCTGTCCATAGGCTGTCTTTTTGTTTTGCTAATGGTTTCCTTTTGCTGTGCAAAAGCTTATAAACTTAATGAGGTCCGAGTTTTGCTTTTATTTCTATTGCTTGGGTGGGTAGATTGACCTAGGAGAACATTCCTGAGATTTATGTCAGATAGTGTTTTGCCTATGTTTTCTTCTAAGAGGTTTATAGTGTCTTGTCTTACGTGTAAGTCTTTAAGCCATTTTGAGTTTATTATTTTGTATGAATGTTGTGTCAATTTCTAGTGTACAGCACATGCTTTAGTCATATAGGAACATACATATATTTGTTTTCATATTTTTTAACCATAAGTTACTACAAGATATTGAATATAGTTCCCTGTGCTATACAGTATAAACTTGTTTATCTATTTTATATATAGTAGTTAGTATCTGCAAATCTCAAACTCCCAATTTATCCCTTCCCCTTCTGGTAACCATAAGTTTGTTTTCTATGTCTCTGAGTCTGTTTCTGATTTGTAAATAAGTTTGTCCTTTTTTTTAGATTCTACATATGAATGATATTATATGGTATTTTTCTTTCTCTTTCTGGCTTACTTCACTTAGAATGACACTCTCCAGGTCCATCCATGTTGCTGCAAATGGCATTATTTGATTCTTTTTTATGGCTGAGTAGTACTCCATTGTAGAAATATACCACATCTTCTTTATCCAGTCATCTGTTGATGGACATTTAGGTTGCTTCCATGTCCTGGCTATTGTAAATAGTGCTTCTATGAACATTGGGGTATATGTACCTTTTCAAGTTAGAGTTCTCTCTGGATTTATGCCCAGGAGTGGGATTGCTAGATCATAAGGTAAGTCTATTTCTAGTCTTTTGAAGAATCTCCATACTGTTTTCCATAATGGCTGCACCAAACTGCATTCCCACCAGCAGTGTAGGAGGGTTTCCTTTTCTCCACAGCCTCTCCAGCATTTATTGTTTATAGACTTTTGAATGATGATCATTCTGACTGGTGTGAGGTGGTACCTCATTATAGTTTTGATTTGTAACTAACTATATACTTTAATAAAAGTATATTTAGAAAAATAAAAAACACTAGAAGCATTGAACGCTGTTAAATTGAGACTCAAAAATCAAATGAAATGAATTATCGTTGATAGGATTTCAATGCAAACTCCACAGTCAGTACTAGAGTAACTGCTCTGGAGTAACACAAGAATGAGAATCTAAGGAAGTATAGTCAGGGAAGGAAAGAGAAGTTCAGAAGAGCAGTGGCTGTGAGCCTGTAGAAAACACGGCTTCCCATTCACAGCCTCTCCAACCTTAGTGCTGTCCCAGGCTGCATGCTGAAGGAAACTTTAAAAAATCTTGTGACAATTGATGTTCGTTTATTCTTTCATATGTCAACCTCAAAAACTATATTAGGCCACAATGAAGCAAAATCAGGATGAATTTTTTCTCATTCTCTCTTCTCAGAATTTTATTGAATATCCATAGAATTGTAGGTGGATATGATTTTTCTAAGCTTTCTCAAGAAGAAGGTTGGGCACAGGCAGGTATTCAAGGCGACACCAAAGAAAATATGTAGGCTGTCCAGAGTCTGTAATGTGTATATAAAGATACAGATACACATGTAGTGATATATATATAAAACTAATTTATTTTTCAGTGAATTGTAAATGATTTACATGTTGTGTCAGTTTCTGGGGTACAGCATAGTGATTCAGCTGTACATATATATTCCTTTTCATGTTCTTTATCATTATAGATTATTACAGAGATGTATCATTTTATACCTAAACTCTAATTTGCCTAATCTTATTACCTATGGTCAAGAATTAGAGTTCCATTTAGAGAAATGTTTCCTTCTTTGAAAGGCAACATACCATAAGTCATAGGTTGAAAATCGCAAGGTTTTAGACAAAAGACATTGGCTCTACCACCATTTCCTGGCTTTATGACTTTGGATAAACCATTTCAATTTTGTTTGCTCTTAATGGAGCATCAGAGTGCCTGTAAGATTTAAACAAAGTAATGTAGAGGCAATTTTAATGAGTGATAGAGCCAGTATTGAAGAATACTCACTACAGTAAAAATTAATATTAAATGCATATTACTTAAATTGTTCTCATTTTATAGTGCAGTATTAAATTAAGCAGTAACTAAGGAATATATAGTTTGTATTTAAAAATTCATATATAAGGAAATATTTATAAAAATTCATATATAAGGAAATATTTACCTAAAAAATCTTATTAAATCCATCTGTCAGGGATCTTAATTATTAGGATCCAGGAATGAATTTATTATGTGGATATTGGTTTCCCCAGAATCACTGAGTGGTTCTCTAACCATGATCAGAGTGGTGGTTCTACCCAGCCAAGCACTGTGATGCTTCATCCAGTATCTCTGTCACCTACCAAGTCTCAAACTCAGGAATACCTGGAGCATAAAAGGCGGCTTCAGTGATGACAAGCAAAATTAATAACTTCTTAATACACATAAGAGAGAGTATTTGCCACAATGTAGACCGTGTTTCTCATTTTTTAAAGATCCAATTCTTATTTGTGTCCTAGTTATAATTTGTGATTGATAATCTATACTAAAATATTTTTTAAAATTGTCTAGTTCCATATAATTGCTTATAATTTAAGCACAGCTTTCTCATTTATTAATAACTACTGAGGTTAGCTCTCTTCAATAGGCTGTGCAAGATGATGGTTGTATAAATTTACATTTGAACCTAGGAACCATGATGCGTTGCAGCCTCATTGACTATTTCAGTGTTTCTCTTAGATGTTGTCGTAATATATCTCTCTGGGTGCACTCATCAAATTCTGGAATAATAGGATCCTAAAATGATTCTGATGCAGTTGAGCATTCTCTAGTCTGTGTTTGAATGGACTCCTGCAATAGAGGAAGAATTTTTATTTATTTATTAGGTTGAAGCTGTAAATATATTCTTCATTGAGTGAAGAAATGCAAATTCTTCTTGCTTCTGTGTAATACCACCAAATTCATGTAAGTCATAAAGATCTGTATCTCATGCTAAAGTGGGAAGAATTTAGTGGTATTACACAGAAACCAGAAGAATTTACATTTATCAAATTTATGGCATTAAACTTATATTTGTGTATACATTTTTAAGGTGCTTTTCTTTGTCCTCTCTTTCAATATGAAGGTGGTGAGGGTTCAAAGGTTCCAAAAAACATTTTCATGTGGAATCTTAATGTTTCTATATTTTAATACCTGTTTTTATTGCCTCATGGAAGTAAAAAGCTACTATAGGAAAGAATAGCAAGAATTCAGTTACAGATCTATTCTGTTTAATGAAATTCTCTAGCTTGTCACTGTTTTCAAAGCATTTGTTCAGCATATCCTTTTAAAAAGATGACTTTCAAAGTTTAAACTGTGAATTCTTATACCTCTTTGAGTCTCTCAAATCACTAACAGTATGTTAGAAATACCAACTGGAAACAACTTACCTGAAATGTCTGGCACTTCCACCTTACTGACCACGGTTAATAAATACAAAATGTTAGTGGGGATAGAGAAGGTTGGGAGGCTTGCTTATCAGATGAAAAGACTTAGATAATAGAAACTGGGTCCATAAGAAATGAATGAATGTATTTTAAATAAGAACTCCATGTACAACTTCTACCAGTACAGTGAGTCTTAATACTTCAACCCTATGCATACTTGTGATTTAGTGAACCTCTAATGTAATTCTAGGTTCTCATCACAAAGGAGTTGCCAGGAGTATTGTAAAAGTTACCTTGGACTATCTTGTTTCTCAACTATGTGTCTACAACAATATATCCTATAACAAAAACAGAACTTTCTCAATCTTGTCTACGTTATCAAACTCCTAGAAAAACTGCTGGATTATTCAAGTAAAAATGCTTCTACTTTAATCTGTCTTGTTTGTTCTGCTCCTGTCTTGCTATAAGATAAATATTTACACTTTGAAGCCCTTCTATTTCACGGTCTTCCTTTGGTACCACAACAAAAAACGCTCTGTCCATAGGACCAACAGAGGAGAAAGCAATAGAAAAAGGGGGTATTACCATACTGACAATGAACAAAAAGGCTTTATTAGGAGAAGGGAAAATAAACATTTGGTTTTGAATTGGATAGTGCTAAGAAATTAAATCTCCAACTATTTGGTATTTCATTGTATCGTACACCGTTTTTCTTTCTCCACTTCAACTCAGATTCATAGGGCACAGAGCTGGAAAGAAAATAGAAATCCGTGACTGTGGAGTTAATGCTCAGCAGATGTGGAGGTTTCACACTCTCCCTGGGAAGATGAGTAGAACAACTGTGTAAAGAATTTGAAACGACTCCAGCAAACAACTCCTTAGGCTGAATCTTTGCCAGAGTTAAATCTACCAAACCACAAAGTTTTGATCCTATAGAAGATAGTGTGTGGCTGTAATATTTGGTCTTCATCCATGGTTTCCTGGCTCATAGCTACCAAACCCTTGGAATTTCCTGAATGATAAGAGCATCTTTTAGTTTAATATTTTTGTCTTCAATTCCCAAAACTGCTCCAGAGCCATAAAGGTGAATAGGTGTTTTCCAAAAGTCACTTCATTACATAAATCCAGTTGTGGTAGAAAGTGGCTTATTATAAATAACAAAACACCCAAAATATTCTCCTCATGTGCCTAACATCCTTAAGATTAATCCATTATTATATTTTGATAATTAAATGCATCTCTTTCAGTAATATAGTGAATAGGCAGAAAATTAGTAAGTATATAGCTAACCTAAAGAACATTATCAACATGATTTAATTGAAATATGTAGAATACTCTACCCAACAACAGTAGAATGTAGAGTTTTCTCAAGTTTACCTGGTGCATTCAAGATAGAACAGAAATCATACAAAGTATTTTCTCAGACCACAACTGAATTAAATTAGAAATCAGTATGAGACGGTCAGCAATAAATTCCCAAATATCTAAATAATAGATCAAAAATTAAATGGAATGAATGAAATGCTAAAGCATCTGTATTTGTTTGATGCAGTGATAGCAGTACTTAGAAGACAGAAAATCAGTAAGCTAAGATATGTGTTTAATACTATAATTTTCTATGTTTCCACCTTAGGAAACAATAGGAAAAAAATCAATAAAGTCAAAAGCAGATTCTCTGAGAACAATAAAATAAACCTTAGCCATGTTAACTAAGAAAAAAATAGCAAAGACACAAACCAATATTAGAAATGAAAGTTGTATGAACATTAAATGGATAGTAAAGGAACAATATGAACAATTCTAGGCCTTCCAATGTGATAACTAGATGAAATGCACCAATTCTTTGAATGACATAAATTACCAAATCACATACAAGGAGAAATAGATAATCTGGTGCTTTCCTTTTCATTTCTTTATTTGCTAATGGACCTGCTTATATTGTTTCAATGGTAGATCAACATTGGTAAGTCATGTCAATGAGATGTACCCTTGATAGAATGTGATAAAATGGAACTTTACTTCTCTCTGGTCTTTATCCTAAAAATTCATAAACTCGGTCTAATCCTGAGATAATCATCAAACAGTAAGAAGACGGACATTGACTGGACAACTAACTAGTACTTCTCAAAACTGTGAAGGTCATCAAAAAAAGTTTGAAAAATTGTACAGCCAAGTGTATTGTTGAGACATGACAAATAAATGCAATGTGATGTCTTGAATGGGGTCCTGGAACAGAAAAATGACACTAAGTCAAAAATAAGAATGGCTAATAAGACATGCACTTTAGGTAATGTATCAATACTGGTTCACTAAGCAAAAGAAATGTAGCATACTCGTGTGAGTTACTAATAATAGGTGAAACTGACATAAAATATATGAAAATTATTAACATCTTGATTTTTCCAAACATCTAAAATTACTACAAAGTTAATTTTTTCAAAAATAAGAAAATGTCTCAATATAAATTCCTACCTTAAGAAAATTGAAAATGTAGTACAAAATAAAGTCTAAGCAGAGGGAAGATATTAATAAAAGAACAGAAATAAATTTAAAACATGACAAGAATAGAAAAAAATAAATGAAACCAAAGTTGTTTTCTTCCCCCCAAAATCAATAAAATGATTAAAACTCTAGTAAGACTGAGAAGACACAAATCATCAATATCAGGAATGAAAGAGTATATCAGTACACATCCTGTATCCATTAAAAGTATAACAAGGGACTATTAAAAAAAAAACTTTAAGCAACTCATCAGTAACAAATTAATTCTTCAAAATCCTTATGCTACCAAACTCAACCAAGACAAAATACATAATGTGAATAGTAATTACCATTACCATTATTGAATTCTTAACTAAAATGTTCCCAGATAGCATATTATCAGGCTCAGATGGGGTTCACTGGAGAATTCCACCAAATATTTAAAGAAGACTTAGTACCAATTTTTAACAACTTATCCAGAAAATAGAACAGGAGGGAACACTACCAAATTTGTTTTATGTCACCAGTTCTACTGTGAAGCCAAACCATACCAAAAATAAATGAACACCAAAAATCTATAAGCCAACATCTGTCATAAACTTTGAGACAAAAATCCTCAAAATATTAGCAAATAAAATTCAATGATATATGAAAACAAACACCATACCAAGTGGGATTTAGTCCACATATGCAAAACTAGTTTAACATTCAACAACCATACCATTAAATATTACTCAGCAATAAAAGGAACAAGCTATTGATTCACAAAGCAATTTGGATGGATTTCAAAGGATATATGCTTAGTGAAAAAAAATCCAAAATGTGGCATTTTCATTTATATAACATTTAAAATATTATAGAAATGGAGAGATTAATAGTTGTCATGGTATAGGAGTCAAGGGGCAGGAGGAAAGAGGGTTGTGATTATATTAGGGCAACACAAGGGCTCCCTGTTAGTATCTTGACTATGGTGGTGGATCCATGTACCTATACATGATGAAACTGCATAGAAGCAATTTCCCAATGAAGACATACAGCCAATAGGCACATGAAAAAATGCACATCAAAACTGCAACGAGCTTTCACCTCATACCAGTCAGAATGGCCATCATTCAAAAGTACACAAATGATAAATACTGGAGAGGGCATGGAGAATAGGGAACCCTCCTACACTGTTGGTATGAATGCAGTTCAGTGCAGCCATTATGGAAAACAGTATTTGAGATTCCTCAAAAAACTAAAAATAGACTTATATGATCCAGCAATCCTGCTCCTGAGCATATATCCAGAGGGAACTCTAATTCGAAAAGATACATGCACCCCAACGTTCATAGAAGCACTATATACAGTAGCCAAGACATGGAAGCAAGCTAAATGTCCATCGACAGATGACTGGATAAAGAAGATGTGGTAAATGATGGAATACTACTCAGCGATTAAAAAAATAAAATAATGCCATTTGCAGCAACACAGATGGACCTGGAGACTGTTATTCTAAGTGAAGTAAGCCAAAAAGAGGAAGAAAAATACCATATTACATGACTCATATGTGGAATCTTAAAGAAAAATAGAGGACACTAATGAACTCATCTACAAAACAGAAACAGATTCGCACATTAATAAACACTTTTATGATTACCAGGGGAAAGGGGATGGGAAGGGATAAAATTGGGAGTCTGAAATTTGCAAAGATTAACCACTTTATATAAAAATAGATAAAAACAAGTTTCTTCTGTATAGCATATGGAACTATATTCAATATCTTGTAATAACCTTTAATGAAAATGAAAATATGTATATATAAGTATGACTAGGACATTATGCTCTAAACTAGAAATTGATACATTGTAACTGACTATACTTCAGTTTGAAAGAAAAAACTGCATAGAAGTAATAACACATACATAAATTGAGTGTAAGTGAAACTGGGGACATCTAAATAAGATTGGTAAATTGTACCCATGAAAATTTCCTGGTTATGGTGTTTTACTACCATTTTTTCCAGATGTCAATTTTTTCAAGATGTTACCACAGGGGGAAACAGTACACAGAACCTCTAATTTAATACAGGTGTGTATTCAAAATAAAAAAAGTTTAATAAGTAAAGGAAAGTAAAAGAACTCTGAAAACTGCACCTGGAAGTTTTCAGCATCTCTAATGTTTGTGCATTCTTTCTCAAGGGTAATGGTATTTCTCTGTACAGTTCTATTTGATACACCGAGTGGAATTTTATGAGACCTTCAATTATCCAATTTTCCATAGGTGGTACTATGATAATTCAAATGACCACAACTTCCTGATTCAATACTAACTAATGATTCCTTTGGGGAGAATGAAAAATAAGGAAAATGGGGATGAACAGTCAGGCTGGCTCCGAGGCCACGTTACTTGAGGTTGCTAAACCACTGACACCAGTGACAGAAGGATAAGTTAGAATGGAACCTGGAGGTAGAGCCACGTACATTATGCTTTGTGATAATCAATCTATCACACCGATTTTTAAATTTTGAAATAATCTATTGGTACCTTTCATAAAATTCAAATTTCATTGGTGAAAGGAGATAAAAGATGCTGATCTTTTGAATGGCTATTAACAATCTATGTTGAAATATTTGGTAGACTGAAATGTGACTTTAAACCCAAAGTTGGCAAAGTTTTTCTTTATAAAGCCAGATAGTAAATATTTTAGACTTTGAGTCATGCACGGTATCTCTTTCTTATTTTAGTATCTTTGTTTTAACCCTGTAAAAATACTTTAAAAATATTATCTCCAGGGCTAAGCAGACATATGCCCATGGGTTACATGTAGTCAGTGGGCCATAATTTACAGAGCTCTGCTTTAAAGAAATATCTATATCTTATTGGCTAATACTTACATATGATTTAAATAATGTTGTAAAAGATTCCAAAAGAAAAATGATGATGAGTATTTCTAATTAAGAATATTTGACCAGTAATCATCGGGAAGAGGTGAGCTCTGTAAGGTCAGACTTAACTTGCATTAAGTCCATGGAAGTGGAATGCCTGGCCTCAGGATATCTGGAGTCAGGTTACTGACAGTTAGTCAAGAGAAAAATAAAACCTAGGCAGTAATTTATAAAATTCAATTTAAAAGTCAAGTCGTCTTATGGAGGCAACCTGTATTATCTTGTCTACATTGCTTAATGAGATGTATATACTGATTATTTGCATCCCAGTTTGAGTTTGAAGTCCTGAGAACCAGGAGAAATGACGACACAGTTGCTGTCCAAAGACCACAGGCTCAATATTCAGAAAGAGCCAATATTTCAGTTTAATTCAAAAGCAGGAAAAAGCCAGTGTCCTAGTTTGAAGGCAGGCAGAAAAGATTCTCTCTTACTCAGGGGAGGGCGAGCCATTTGGTTCTATCTAGGCCTTCAACGATTGGATGAGACTCATACACATTAGGGAGAGCCATCTTTACTCATTCCACTAATTTAAGTGTTATATCATCCAAAAACATCCTCACAGAAACACTCTGGATAACAGCTGACCAAATATCTGGGCAACTGTGGTCCCGTCAAGCTGACACATAAGATTAACCATCACAGCTACCTTCTGGGTTCTACTGACTCAGGGAAAGACAGTTTGGCATGAATAAGGAGAAAAGTACACCCTTTATGCTTACAGCTTTGCTGTTGTTCTAACTTTATGAAAGCAAGGCCTAGAACAAAGGCCACCATTTCCAGGAAAACTTCCGTGACCACATCCGACAGAGTCTATCTTTTTCTCCTCTCACGTGATTTTATCTGTAGGATTAATAGTCTATTTAAACAAAACCCATGCCATTTGAAAATCCTTTGCAAAATCTTCTGTTTTACCTCTTAGTCTTTTAGGAGAAGATGTGACTGAATATTAATATTTTATTCTCTATTTTAAAATTTTCTGGCATAAGGCAAAGTATTCTGCACATATTAATCCATCAATAAATACTTATCAAGTAGATAAAATGTAACTAAATACTGCTGTACAAAGAATAAACAGGTAAAATAGATAGCATGATAGTTCTTCATCTTACAGCAAGAGAGGGTAGAGTCTAAAGAAAATTCACCATTCAATGGTAAAATAATAAACTAGAATAGTTTTAAGTACTCTGAATCCAACTTTCACCTTCATTCTGGAATAGGTCTTCAACAGTACGTGGCCCTGGATGTCAAAGCTACTGTTTCTTTCTAAACTTACCCTCGGTGAGTAAGTATGCGTTCTGCTTTTGAAAAATCTCTCTTCAAAGACGTATCATTCACAAGCCTGCCACAACAATCAAACGAAGGGAGAAAACACAAGCACTCTTGTTTCAGACGCTTTCAGAAGCACTCACAGAGAAAGCGCACTGTGCAGGTCACTCAGCTCAAAGACGCAGGCCATTTGGGGGTGACTTGCATGATGCGGGACCCTGAAGCAATACAGATTTTACGTGACTGGAGCCAGTACAAACCTGTTATGTACTTATAGGTAGGGCAGTTGAGGAAAACAGAAAACAAAAAGTCTGCATAAAAAGGGACAGCACTTATACCTAGATTTGAAAAGCTTCTAGCAAAACTCAGCCAAAGTGAGAAAACCAACATCTCTTAAAGATACAACTCTCACAAATCAGTGGTTAAAAAAAAGCTATTGTTTACAAATGTTCAAAGTTGTATTTTTATTCAAAGCATTGTTCCAAAGTTTTCATTTTTCTTTACCCCCTTATAGCTGATGAGAGAATATGACTTACAACATATAAAACACTACCCATTTATTGGCCAAATGAAATAAAAATCATATGAAATCTCCCAAAAGTAGAGATTAAAAATAAATTTGTCTAACACAGATCCTGAAAATTATACAGATTCTTTCAGGTTATTTGATATATGTATTCTGAATTTTTCCTCCTGTCCCCTTATAAGTTTCTAAACATGAAAATGATTTGAGCTATTTTTTGTTGTTCAATTATAAAAATATTTTCTGTTAAGTTGATGAAGGAAAGGTTATCTTTGAGTTTTGTTATTTTTCTTCTATTAGAGTACAAAATGATATTTCAATTAACACATTAATTATAATACTTAATCCCTACTGGGCCATGATATGTCATTTCAGATACTGAATTTACCTATTTTTCTGAGTGTAGGAAGTATCAGGTAGATACAGGTGAATTCAGTAATCTGGATATCTCTCAGTGGTAAATTTCGTATGGAAGCACCAATTCTCTGGATATGATGTCATCAACTATTTAGAAGTTCCACTTCTCAAATGAAATCTTAATGAATTAGCAACTACTTTTTATATACATACTATCAAACTAGTAGCTGGTAGAAGTGTGTAGAACACCTTCATATACTGCACTATGGTTCTGACAAGGACTGGAAGCAGCTCAATTGTTAAGAGCAACAAAAGCAATACACATATTTAGGTAAATTAAAAAAATTGTTTGGGACAGAGACAGTGGGATATGAGGAAGTCGAGGGATACAAGGAAGAAAAGAAGGTGATGAAAAGTTGCAAGGATGACAAATCTGGCTAATCTCGTCTCTCCCCTGGGGCGGTGGGCAATAGGGTTTTATATTTACTATGGAACTTGCCTCTTCCCTTCTCAGTGTTTATGGAGTCAGTTTAGATTAAACCTGGAAGCACAGAAACTAAAAACAAAGCTTTACCAACAATACAAAGTATGTATAATTATACATATACACACATATTTATATACATATATATAAAATATATATGGTAAATATATATATGTATTAAGTAGAAGGAGTTTCCAAGCTAAGACTGAAATAGTGTCTCTATGTGCTACCTGCTACTATCTTCCTAAAATAACAGTTTAAAAAAATTGTCTGCCTTCAATAGGTGTTTTTAATCAGTTCTCATCTCATTTATCTATGGAGGCCTTTCTAGTGAAAGAACAGTTGTCTTTCATCCACTGCTTCTTTGGAGACCCAGGGTTAGGCATCCAGGACTCCATTCTGGTTAAAAGTGATGTATGGGGGACGTGTGCACGTGCGTATGCATTGTTCATGTAGCATGGCAGGTAGCACACATTTCTCTTGCTGCATTATGCAGAACTCACCCCAGGAAACCAAAGACAGTCACTTTTAGTTTGCTTTTAGGTTTGTTTAGGCATCAGTCCTCTTCTTGTGTGTTCAGAAGATTTTTGCTGGTAATGGGTTCACCAATTGCCAGGAGCATTTAAAAGCTTTTTAAATGGTCTTACATTGACTTTAGGATATTTATTGATGCTCCTGTTAATCACAAGCTCTAAAACACTTTTACTGTGCATTTCTCTCTCCCTGCTGCAATGCCCTCTCTTCCTCTCAGTAACTTTTCACATGTAGTGCACAGCTCTGCAAGGTACGACATTATACAAACATTTTTATTTTGCATTTGATGCAATATTTAGTGGCACTGCATTTGCCTTGATCATCAAGGGATGTTTTCCCTACCTAACTGCTATATAATGGAAAAGTAAAAGTTCATTATCCAGAGATTTATAATTTTACTTTGCATTTGATATTACATTTCTGCTCTAACCTCTGAATGTTCTATGATGTACTGATTTAAAAAAAAAAAAGCACTGTATATGAACAATGGAATGTGCATTTTAAATTGTAAGGTAATTATCTCGTAATATCTTCTTTGGCCCTTTTCAATCAATGTTTCCTTCCAGCATGTGACTCTGGTAGGAGTCTGCCTATTAAAATTCAAATTAGGTAACGAGGCGCAAATTGCCTCATGAATGTTTTTCTTCTTCTTCTGCATATTTGTCTTCACATTTATAGCTCTCCCAGTTGCTATACTTTCCATGATGCTGAGTTTTCATACAAAATTATTGTGCCAATATGCGTGTGGTAGTTCTTAAATGAGAAACATGCACGTTTTCATCATGTTGCCTTTGAAATGGAAACGCAATCGGTTAGCACGTTAACTAGAGCATAAGAAGCTAATTAAGAATCCCCCTAAATCCTGAAGATGACTTTGGTAGGGAAGCACGAGTCAGTTTTCAAAGTTCTTAATATCACATAAGAAAAGTTTTTGATGGGGGACAGTGTGGTAATCTCACTCCAGGGGCTTGTGGATGTACCCTGACTAAGTTGCTTATGAAAATGTGATTTCTCAGGGCTTTGGGCAAATATAAGTAAAGCAGCCAAGGAATTTCTGATACAGCACTGAAGTGACAGGCTAATATTACTGGGAAAAGAGAGTGGAAATGTATGCTTTTCCATTTCAGCATTTCGATTTTGTCAATGGGATTGGCACTATAATTATCTCTGGATTAGTCACAGGCCTATATACTTGTAAAAAGTGAGTATAATGTAAACTGTAACTTGACAGGAAATTTGTTTTCAAAGATATAAGGGAGGAGGGGGCAAGAAGTTCAAGCCGAGAAAGAAGTCAAGTATTTTAGACCTTAACTGCTGAAACTTAATATTATTTTTCAAAAGATGCTGCTGATAAAGACAGCTTCAGGGAGTCCCCATTTTGCCAAGACTTGATAAATCATAGAACCAGGCAGCTTCCAAAAGTAAAGATATCACCAGTGTCAGGACATTAACCGGAGGCAATTCCTGGGCCCTTCTTCCCCTGAAATTCTTCCCACCATCCACTTGGCCTTTGACTCTTTAACACCGGAGGAGAACAGGGAAGCATCTGTAGAATGGAAGGATTTGGACACATTTTCTCCTGCTTCATTCTTCCAGTCACTGATTGGTCAATTTATTGATTCATTCCATAACCATCCACCAAACACACCTAACCCTTTTGGTGGGTGAAAAGTGTTTGCTGTATTTTGATTTCCTCTTTGCTTTTCTTAAAACTGAAGTTTATTCATCAATAGGAAAAATCACAAAGATTTCAATGGAAAAAAAACAGCAAAAACGAAACAAAGCTATCGCAGATGAACAGAACTATGACCTAAAAACAAATATATTCTTAATACAATTTCTGAAAGAAAATCAAGCTCCTTAATTTTTTTTGCTACCCATACACTTTTCTATAAACTACTGAATATTCAGAACGAAGGATACTGAAGCAAAATATAATCATTTTAAAGGCAAAGTACACTGCATCGTTCCCCAAGGAATTTGTCATCTATATCAGCCACAGATATGTATTATAGAAATGTGAAAACTTTAGAGCACAAACAAAACCACCTTCTCCTTTTAGAAATGTGGCATACGTCTCTATTAATGATTTTAGTGCTTTTCTAGATACAAGGAGATGCAAGAATTTGGGCTCATAAAATCTCCTGAAAATATCTTATTATCTGAAGGCCTGTTCTACCAGGTTTTCCCAGAGCACAGAGTGCCCATTCCTGATCTCCACCCTGAACTCTTAAAACTGAAGGTCAGGGACTGCAGTGGCTAGTGACTTAATCCTTATAGAGGCAGATGGCAAGCGCCAAGTTTTAGTTGGCAACATGAACACAACAGAGCCCTAATCAGAGGGCTAAAAGACAAACAGTGACAGGTTAGACGAAGTTCCAAAGTAACCTTGATCTAATCTCTCTGATCCTTAGGTTCTACATGTCTAAACTGAGCCCCATACCTTCTCCAGCAAGATTATAATGAAAATTAAATGGGAGCGGCATGCCAGGTACCACATCTGATGCTTGAAACCTGGTAAGTACTGCAGTCGTAGTAGACTCAACAGGCACCTTTCTTTCCCTTCCTATGTAAATACTTGTTTAATACAAATAGGTGCTTTTGTATTTGGTCCATTCAAATTAATGTATCACATAGTCAAAAATAACAGCAACAACAAAACTATAAGTGAGCTGTTTAGGGATTTTTGTTTTTCTATTTTGCCTGCTTATACACCAGCAGGTGCAAAGCTATTTAAATTCAACCCAATTACTAAATACCTACAATTCATTCTACATTCTGCTAGATGTTAGAGATAACAGACATAAGTACTACGAAGATTCTACTCAAGAAGAAATATAAGACAGGCAAATAATTATAATACAATGAGAAGTGTCATCACAGAAGTAGGTACAAGGCACAATGGCACCACAGAGGAATGCTTGTTGAACTAGCTGTCTTCAGGGAGTGACAGAGCAGCCTTCCCAGAAGGTGGGAAGGTTTAGAAGACTGACTAGGTGAATAGGGAGGCAGCAGTTGTCAGCTCCAGACTAAGACACAGAGAAAACCACACTACATTGGTAGGAACTGTGAGTGGACTTATGTTAGCGTACTTCCTGCAAGAGCATAACATGGAGAGGAAAGAGAGAAGGCAATAGGGATTGAGAAGGAGGCGAGGCTCAGTGTTTCAGGAGATCCTCAGGGAAATCCCAAGCCCTTCTAACAACATTATGTATTTTTTCTATTCTCTTGAGAAGACGACCCATTTTAAAATGTCTGTTTTTCCTAAGGATGCTACAGTAAGATATCCTTGACCCTATTCCAGAAGAACGTAGGAAATGTACCATCAGTAGACTCTGTTCCAAGTCTCCTGGTTTGGAGCTCAAGCTGACTTGCCACCCATAATTGTTACAGAAGATAAACTTGCCCTTGCTTGAAGACATTTATGATCAGATACCACCACAGTCCCACAGGTCTGCCCTGATGGGGGTACTTAAGGTGGTCAGAATACATTTCTCCCCACCTAGAGAGTCACCCAGGGTACCCTTGCAGCATGGCTATGGCAGGGGTCAAAATCCTTCATACCGACCCCTGACCAACTGAGCCCAGTCACGTCAGGATTTTCTGCACATTTTTTAGAAACCTGACTTTGGGCAGAGGGCTGGTTGTGCATGACTAATGTGTGAATGCTGCTTAGCTCTGTCACAGATGGGGGAAATAGGACAGTAAACATTGTTCCCTGGTGTTTTGCTACTTTTTGCTTGATGACAGTTTAAGAATTAATACTAGACCTGACCCAAAGGGGGAAAAGATTTCTAAGTTTGGCAGCTCCTAAAACAGACACATTATGACAGTACTTATGTACTCTATTTGGGAGATGTTAACTGCCTTGGAGTCACACTGCTTGTAAACCCACTGTTAAAACCATCTGGGTCTTCTCCCTTCCCTTCCCTCCTTCCCTTTCCCTCTTTTTCTTCTTTTTCCCTTTCTTTCATTTCCTTTCCTTTTGCTTCCTTCCATAAATTTCCCAATATCTTCCATTACTTTTGGTCTGTTTCAGTTTTCTCCTTGGAGTCAGTTTTGGATGTCTGTTTCACCTGGCAGGCTTCAGTTAAGCCATGTATTACTATTATGTTTGTCAACCTTACAATTCTTGAGGTCTGCTCTTTAGACCTGCTTTACTCTCACCAAGTGTCCATTTCCCTATCTGAGTGGGGGATCCCGTTTTGCAGGCTTCCTGGTTCCATACCCTTAAGACATCCACTCACAGGTTGGTGAGTGAGTGAACCAAGAGCCAGGATCCATTCAGGTATATTTCTGGCTGATCACTAAGATGAAACACAGGTACCATTTTATTCTAATAAAGTTTTACATAGATGAATTCAAAGTAACTTTTATTGTTTTTATGCATTTATATTTCTATTGTTTAATTGGAAAGTCTTACATTGTAAGTAGGAAAAGACAGCCATGTTGCTATTCATTGATCCACTCATGATACATTATTTAGCTTATATTCAGGGGACAATATTTTGTCACATATTGTCAAAAATGACAGTATTAACCAGCTGGCCTAACATACTGATAATAGGAGTTATCCTCAAACAAACAAATTTCCAAAAACCCATCAGCCATATCATAAAAGTTATGATTAAGCTACTTCAGATCAAAATATCTGACACTGTACTGAAGACAGAATTATTGCCAGCATATACATCAAACAATCCATCATCAACAGAGTTATTGAGCAAATAGCTATGGATCATACTTGAGCATCAGTACTTTGCTGCACTCTGCTATGACTCATAAAAGGCAGGACCATGTTAAAAGTTTAGCAAAAGCTGGGGAGTTAAGAAGAAATTTTATTCCTGTGGCACTTGGCCACACCAAAGATGTAGAAGCAAGGAACCCTTCTCTGGACACCAGCTCCACCTGAAACTTATAGTAAGAATAGATAAGCCTGATCTCTTAAAAACAATTTTTTTCTCTCCCTTGACTTCCATTGCAATGAACACGCCCTGACTTCCTCTTTTTTTGAGTTTTATTTTATTATAGATATATCTTATAAGTTCAGCCTATTACCATTGCTTTACAATGTTGCATTTTTGTGATCAATGTTACATTTTTTTCACGGATTGTTTTCCAACTTTAATTCATTCTCTTTAACAGAGCTGGTGTCATATTGCAACCTTAGCTCTCTTTGTTTCTCATACAGTATACTTTTATTTCAATGTGGAAAGACAAATGGAAATTCAAAGAATTATGAAGCATTTCCAAACTCAACCTCCCACTAAAAAGGCTGACATACCCTAAAACAATGAACAAACATATATCTGAAAGATAGCCATTTCCCTAACAATGGGCCTATATTCAATTTAACAAAGATGTCCCATAATACAGAGATTTTAATCAAAAAAAAGTACACAGAGAGGCAAATTTTTCCCTATGTTGCTACCCTGAAACCCAGTTCTTTAACCCTGGCGGCAAATAATTACTTGGCTGAACAGGTCTTGAGAAACCACAGGCATTCAAGCACCCCCTTCTAGTACAAAGAAAACTCAAAATCTTGCTCAGATAAAAAGGGAGGGGAACCATGAAGGATTTATCTAAACAGTGACTTTTAGTGAAATGTGTAAATGTTAATAGAACCAAGAAAAAAAGTGAGATTATGCAAATATTTGTTAACATGCAAATGATGGAAAATATATTTTTGAAGGAGACACCCTAGAAAAAGAAGATAAATTTGTCATAACTGCATTCTCAAGGAAATTTTAATGGATGCTATAAAATAAGATATAAAAGAGTATTTGGAAGGGTTTCAAAATGTACTTAAATGACAAATACATTGACACTGCTGGAAGCAAAACTCATGATAAATAATATAGAAAACAAAGTGGAAAACAGCTGGAATTGAATGCACTGCAAAGAGAGAAATTAATGAAAAAATAAGATGAGGTAGATCAATCAGATTGGCAGTAGATGTGACTGCAGAACTGAACAAGTAAATCGTAGAATGCATTTGAAGATATGAAACAATGCTCCATTAAAATGAAAGAAAAATCTAAACAAAATTTGTAACAAAACATTATTTTAAAGTCTCCTACCAGCCATACCATGTTGAAAAATATTGGATTTCAAGGGTAAAGAAAAAACTGATACAACTCCAGGCTAGAACCAAGCAAGATTACTTCTGAATACAATGGCCTTAAACACTTCTAGAAATGTGACATTTTGATGTGGTGATTTCCAAGTGGCCATTTAACACAGTCCTTTTCACATTCCTCCTCTGACACAGGGACATTCTGATTTAACTTAGAAAAGTTAACTTAGTGTTCATTATTTACATTTAAATTGCTTAATATTTGGAATAAATACCTACCTTAAATAAGCCTCCCATCCCTGACCCTGCTTTGCAAGATACCTTTCTGTGTGCATCACTCACGTTGTCTAATATTCTCTCTTTGATGTAAAATGTCAGTGTTTTGATGATGTTTTGTTATAATTTTATCAGGTTTTCTTTATATATCTTTGGCTTCTTTGTTGCATAAAATTAATTATTTCGACATAATTTTATCAGATAATTCTCTTTAACAATTAAAAAGTTGGGGGAGAGAAGCATGATGGCAGAGTAGAAGGACGCTTGTAGCTCACCCTCTCCCACAAATACACCAAAACTCACATCTATGGACCCACTCAGCCAACCAGAGCACCTGCTGAACTCCAACAGAACATCACCCTCTTCAAAAGACAAAGACGCCAAAAATCTGGTAGGAGAAAAGGGAAAAAGAAAAAAGAAGAAACAAAACAGTGCGGGACCGGTGCTGCAGGGGAGGAGCGGCAAAGGAGGACTAGAGCTCATTCGCTAGGTCTCCCCCCTCCAACAGAGGTGCCAACGGGATGGAGGGGGAGCCTCCGAGGCTCAGATCTGCCCCAAGCACCCCTTGACCGACAGAACTAAGTTAAATGGGCACAAAGGATCCCCGCGACAACCAGCCTGAGACACGAGCCGGCAGCTGGGGCCAGGACAGGCTGCCTGAGCTGGATGGAGGACTAGGGCAGCTGCACTGAGGCAGCCCCGGGCGACTGCAGGGTGCTGCGCACTGTGCTGGGAGGGGATACAGAGCAGAACAACCTCGGTCCCCCATAAATCGTGAAAAAAAGCAAAGCAACACTGCTGGTGTACCCTTGGGGGAGGGGTGCTGTTGCCTCTGTCTCCTCAGACCCGCGGCTCCATTACTCGTGCTTCTTGTGAGAAGAGAGGCAGGGCGCAACCACAGCCACCATATCCTCCTGTGTGCAGCGCTCGGCGGGGCCAGGGCTGAGCCCTGAATCCGCACCAGGGGGCTCCGCAACCTCCTGGGCAGGACTGAGACTTGTTTATAGCCCAAGGCAGATAGATAGGCTTTTTCTGCCCTGGCACCTCAGAGAACTCATGCCACCAAGACAAACAAGGAGCTGAGTTTGGGCACGGAGCAGGGGCGGGGCAGTTCTGCCATCTTCCCCGAGTCCACCTACAGAGTGCAGACCTGAGGCGGATAGGGCAGCTGCACAGAGCAGCAGAGTGACCAGCGCCAGGAGAGGGTGGGCAGCCACCCGCTTTCTTGGCAGGAATGCAGCCCCTGACCACGGTGCTGGGAGGGGGTGCGATCCGCCCACCTGCCTCCCCTCAAGTGCAGTATCTGAATGCAGCATCGGGAGGGGGAGTGACCTGCCCGCCCACTGGCCACAGTGCCAGGGAGATATGAGCAATATGAAGAAGCACAGGAACCACTCCCAATTAAAAGATCAAGAGAAATCCCCTGAAAGCACGTTCAAGGAAATAGACATTGATGGCCTACTATCAAGATTTCAAAAAAGGACTGATCAAAGTACTGAAGGAACTAAAAGAAATAGTGTTTAGAGATATAAAATATGTCAAAAGTGAAACAGAAGCTATAAAGAAGAACTAAGTAGAGTTAGTAAACTCATTTGCTGAGATGAGAGCTGACCTAAAGGCTGTGCAAAGCAGGCTAGATAATGCAGAGGAACGAATAAGTGACCTAGAAGACAGGACAACAGAAAGCACCTGATCAGAACAACTGAGAGAAAAACAAATAAAAAACAATGAAAACAATATAAGGGACCTATGGGATATATAAAGCATGCCAATCTACACATAATAGGGGTTCCAGAAGGGGAAGAAAGAACAAAGGGGATTGAAAAGGTCTTTGAAGAAATCATGACTGAAAACTTCCCAAACCTAAAGAAGGAATCATATCCAAGTACAGGAGGCTCAGAGGGTCCCAAACAGGAAGAACCCAAACAGACCCACACCAAGACATATCATAATCAAGATGGCCAGAGTCAAGGAGAAAGAAATGATCCTAAAGGCAGCAAGAGAAAAGCAAAGAGTGAGCTACAAGGGAACCCCCGTAAGGCTCTAAGCTGATTTCTCTACACAAACAATACAGGCCAGAAGGGAGTGGCAAGATATATTCAAGGTCCTGAATGAAAAAAAGATGCGGCCTAGGATACTCTATCCAGCAAGGCTATCTTTTAGAATAGAAGGAGAGATAAAGAACTTCACAGACAAGCAAAAACTACAAGAGTTTAGCAACACCAAACCCATGCTAAAAGAAATACTGACAGGTCTACTCTAAATAGAAAAGAAGCAGGATGCTACAAAAATGAGAAACTCATAACTGGAAAGGAGATAACTGTCATGAATTGCAAAAAGAATAAACACAAAATTGTAAAAGAAGACATCTAAATCATTAAGAGTGGGAGAGGAAAGCAAGGAAAGCCACTGTGGAAAACAGTATGGAGATTCCTCAAAAGACTAGGAATAGACTTACCATATGACCCAGGAATCCCACTCCTGCGCATAAATCCAGAAGGAACCCTACTTGAAAATGGCACCTGCACCCCGATGTTCATAGCAGCACTATTTACAATAGCCAAGACATGGAAACAGTCTAAATGTCCATCAACAGATGACTGGATAAAGAAGTGGTATATTTATACAATGGAATACTATTCAGCCATAAAAACCGACAACATAACGCCATTTGTAGCAACATGGATGTTCCTGGAGAATGTCATTCGGAGTGAAGTAAGCCACAAAGAGAAAGAAAAATACCATATGAGATCACTCATATGTGGAATCTTAAAATAAAAAATACAAAACAGAAACAGACTCATAGACATAGAATACAAACTTGTGGTTGCCAAGGGGGAGGGGGTTGGGAAGGGACAGACTGGGATTTTAAAATGTAGAACAGATGTACAAGATTATATTGTATAGCACAGGGAAATATATACAAGATCTTGTGGTAGCTCACAGAGAAAAAAAATGTGACAATTAATAGATGTATGTTCATGTATAACTGAAAAATTGTGCTCTACACTGGAATTTGACACAACATTATAAAATTATTACTCATTTAAAAATGTTAAAAAAATTAAAAAGTTACTTCTTTGTCTGATTTGATGTTTTTTATCAGGAGGTCAAATTTGTATGATATTACTATCTTGATCCAGGATTTTGTCTTAATTTTTGTACTTGTTTATTGTGTCTATGAACAGTATTTATATTCAGCCTTCTCAAGACAATTTGTTTTTGGTAAATCTCTTATAATTTCATGTATTTTTAAGACACATTCCAAATACTTTCCTTTTCAAGGATACACTTATTTATTAAGTCTTATATCTCTTAACTGGCTTTAAGCTTTCTGTATTTTACTTTTTAGATTTCTTCTGTTTCCTTTTTTTCCTTTTTTATTTTTCTTCAGGTAAGCTTTCAACAACTATATTTTTCCCACCTAACCCTGTAACTGGAGAAAAGTAGCTGCTTTTAGTTTTTTTGCCCTAGTTTTTAGTTATCTAAACTCTGAAAGTGCTTATATCTACTATATATCTCACCTTTACCAATAAAACAATATATATTATACTTAAATTTTTCATTTCTTTTTTTCTCAATTCTCAGCTCTGTAAGTATGCTATGAGAGTTTTTAGTTTTTTTGTAATAAACAAACTTTTAGATATTAATAAAATATTGTCACTGCATCGAACTTTAAAAATTATAAACTTTAATAAAGTTTTAAATTTAATTCAAATTAGATTTCTATTTATTACAATTTTAAAATATAGTCATGCACAACCAGCATTCCACTCACACAATTTCCTCTCCAATTAAGAGTTCCCTTTTTAGATTAAAGTGCAGTCACATTTTACATATGGTTAAATTCTACTGACAGCATGTAGGATGTAAATTGATCTCAGTCAAATTGCTATTGAAAAATCCTTTAAATTACAGAATCATGAGGAATATATATTCCATCATCTCCTGTATATACCCTAGTTATTACTAGGACTGTATGTGTTATATAAGAGCTTCATTTATGAAACAGATTCAGTTTTATCCTAATGTAATAGTATTTACTGAGATGTTTGACCAATAGTTTTAAAAGCTATTTTAAAAAAATTTCTAAGTAATGAACTTCTGTATTTTAAAGATTGAGGATATTATTATTACATTACATACTGAAATTTCTGTAAGGATGGATAAGAATTACTTTTCCCCTCTGGTTTTGATAAAAGAGTTGTAATTCTAAGTGATATTTCAGGTATTAATACACTGTGAATCATATAACCAATCATGAAACTCTCTTGTCCACTTGGATTGTATAGTCAAATTTATATGGCATGCTATGTCCAAATACACACTTTTATCTTTATCTCTTTTTGACATTTTTTTTATGTGAGATGCCAGATTTCTCATTTGCAAACTGTATTCATTTTGGTTGTCATCTCCCTTACAAACTTTGTAAATCAAACTTATTTGCAAATAAGGTGCAGTACAAATTAATAGTAATAATGAACATCTTTTAGGTACACATCACAGTGAGAGGCAAAATTACAGAAAGAAATCCAAGCAGTGTAAGATTAAGCATAAAATAAAGGTGTTAAGTGATATTGAAATGTAATAGAGGTATAGTTCAGACTGTGCTGAAACAGGCAGGAAAGACTTCATGGAGGAAGTAGGATTTAAGTTTGGTATTGAGTGACTGATCAGCCTTAAATAGAAAGAGAAGTGGGGAAAGTATCTTTTCATTAGAAAAACATGCAAAGGAGGAAATTAGAAAGGCACACATAAAGACTGGTGAAAGAGATCATCCAACTGGAATAAAAGTTCCTGAAAATAAAGAAGGTAATAAAGGTACAACAGGTATTGGGACAAGAAAATATCCAGATATTGCTATCAATTAACAGCGATGAACTTCGTCCTGCTGGCACATGGGTGTCATTGGTAGTTGATAGAAAGAAAACTGACATCAATGAAACTAGTTAAAGAAAAACTTATCTTGTAATAATGTCTAAAATAGATTAGAAGAGGTTGTGGAGATAAGGAAATCCATTAGGAAACTATTGTAATAATTCAGGCATGACATGTAACACAGAATATAAATATTTAATACATGTTCATTCAATAAATTAATGGTTGAAATAAAAGGGTAAGAGGAAAGGAAACACGATTTACTAAGATGGATGTGAGAATAATCTCAAATGATGAATTGACAGAATTGGAAATTAACTGCAAAAGAAGGTGGAGGAACAACTAGAAATTCAATTCAGACACTCGTAGTGTTACAAAAACTGGAAACACAAAAATAGTAACACCTTTACTCAAGATGACCAATGTGATTTTAATTATACTGAATTTGAAGTAAAAAAAAATCTAGGTAGACATATTAAAGTATATTCAGAATGCAAGATTACAAAGTAGAGATCTTTTTGTTTGTTTCATTCACTGATTCATCCCAAGTACTTAAAAAAGTACATGGCACATAATAAGCACTTAATATATATTTCTTGAATTGAATTGAAATATTTAGGTAAATGTGATGACTGAAGATCACAACAGACTTTATGTCTGGTGATAGTGATGTACATTATCTATATAAAAATAATCTTGAAGGAGTTTTCTGGAGGTGTCCATAAAATATACAATGTAATTTTAATAGTGCACATTTATTGCAAACATGATTTATACCTGGAATTTACTATGACCTTACTTGGATTATCTTATTAAATATCAATAATATTTGAACAGAGATTGGATTCACCATGAACCCATATGGTAAAATAAAAGTTCACATGAAAAAGAACCCATTTAACCTTATACTTTGATGGGATATTGTGTATGTAACTTTTCTACTCTTCTGTTTCAAAAATATTTTGGTATCTGTTAGGTATTATCTGTGTCATAAATATTTTCCTTAGAAGCATGATATAAACTGAAAATAGAGATCAATTCAGAGCAGAGAGTCTGCTAATTTGAAAAGATGTATGCACCCCAATGTTCATAGCCAAGACATGGAAGCAACCTAAATGTCCATCGACAGATGACTGGATAAAGAAGTTGTGGAACAGTTATACAGTGGAATACTACTCAGCCATACATAAAAAAGAATAAAATGCCATTTGCAGCAACATGGATGGACCTGGATATTATCATACTAAGTGAAGTAAGCCAGAAAGAGAAAAAAATACCATATGATATCACTTATATGTGGAATTAAAAAAAAAAAAAAGGAGACAGATGAACTTACTTACAAAACAGAAACAGACTCACAGACATAGAAAACAAGCTTATGGTTACCAGGGGGAAAAGGGGAGGGTAGAAGGATAAATTGGGAGCTCAGGATTTGCAGATACTAACTACTATATATAAAATAGATAAACAGCAAGATCCTACTGTATAGCACAGGGAACTATATTCAATACCTCTTAATGGCCTATCATGAAAAAGAATATGATAAGGAATATATATATATATATATTCTTATATACACACACACACACACACAAATATATGTGTAACTGAATCACTATGCTGTACACCAGAAACTAACACATCATAAACCTATACTTTTATAAGAAAAAAAAGCAAAGAATCTGAGGAGTTACATAGAAGGTTTCTCTTCTCACTATAGTTAAATAGAAAATAACTCACTGACTGTATTAGATTCTTTTAGCATTCACTATATTACTGAAAAAATTTGGTATAGACACTCATAGTAGTTGTTTGCCAATCTATAGAACAAAAGCAGAAAGAAAAAGGGATAATTTCACTTCATCAAAAAATAAGATATATGAGCAAATTTTTTTCTTGTTTTTTCTCATAATAACTCACATGTGATCTGGGAAGTATTCATGAGGTCTATAAATTGCAATTATGTCATTTTTATACTTTCTGGAAAAGGGAAAAATAAAGAGGAGATCTGATACTGCTACTGCTGTGTTAACAATTTACATTTAAAATTATATACTAACCACTTTTCCATGATGTTTTATTGATTTTCTTTTGGTTCAACTTCAGTGATTAAATGAGACAAAACATATGGTACTGAGGTTTCTCACTGATGTTTTCATCAAGACTGGATACAATACAAATGGTACAGTATCTTGTAGCTTGCATAAAAGCCCTGATTTTATGAGGTGGTTGTTTATTTATTTATTTTTCTTTTAAGGGTTGGTTTCTTTAACTTGTTGCTCAGTATTTGTCATGTCAGTACAAAAGTGATGTTCTTACATTCTCATCTCTTCACATATGATAAATAATCAAAATATATATATTTAAGAAAACAGCACTTAAGTCATTGTATTTCCTAGAAACAATAGATTGTAATCTAGAGAGAGAGAGACAGGCAGACAGAGACAGGGAAAAGAAGAAAAAAATTAAAAGAAAAAAAATTCTTTGCAAGAACATGACTCTGTGAATTGTTTCATGGCCCCAAATAAAAAGGAAATTGCCTGGGGGAAGGTAATTCTGTGTGTCTATCAGAGATTTTGAGAGCTAATTCAGGATCACTTCAACATCCATGAAATGTGACCAATACAGGTCTGAATTGCCAGCTCTCAGTTATCATGTCTTAATGCTGGAGTTGTTGTTAATACTAAGAGTTCAAAAAAAAAAAAAAAAGTCAACTTAACAATTACAGATTTTCTTTTGATTATCTATGCCTACAATATTCAATTCTGGTCAAAAGTTAAATATAAGCAAGGGTTTACCATGTATAAAATAATATAAATTTGAATACAGCATACTGATCTCTCTGCCTCTAGCTTCTGTTTCCTCTAATCCTGAAGTCCTCTTCTAGTTAATGCCTACTCATATATATGACATTTTCCTATTGGCCCCTGGGTTAAATAGAGGCCTGCATTGCCTAAACTCCCTTTCCTGTTGGGTTCCTGGTTGGATTTGGCCCAAAGGGCAACTTGTAGGAGATTTGAGAAATGAAGGTAAGGTAACAGCATTGCCCTCTAAATGCCCTTTTGTGGTCATGTAGATGGTGCAGAGATGCAGAGGTACCTGGTGGGTTCCACCTTCTTCTTGCTCTCCTTCACTCAGTGTCCAGCTCTCCCACCCAACTGCTGACAACCTGATAACTACCAGTGGTCCCAGACCAAAACAGAGGCAGAAGTTCCACAGAAACAATAGTTTTCTCTGAAATTCTTTAGGAATTTACCTGCCCAGCTTTCTTATAAGACAGGGTTTTCTTGGCTTCTCAAATTTCTCTGAAGACTTTAACTAATTCACCCAAGAAAGTACTTAGGTAGAAATTAGTGGGATTTGTTTTCTGATTCTTCCAACCTTCAATTCCCTTACTTCCACCTCATGACTTTGTCAGGTTTAATACCTATACTAAATCCCTTATTCCAAAACCATTTTAATGACTCTGCTTCCCTAGCTGAACCCCAACTGATATATTATCTTTTAGATTTCAACTCAAATGTCATTCCCTTAAGGGAAATTTCCTAGGGAAATGTTTCCTCAATGGTTCCCTCCCCTTACATCCCCTAGACTAGATTAGGTACTCTCCCAAATATTCTTTAGCTTCCAGTACCCTGGTACTTTGCTTCAGAATCTATCACCCTTTTCAATTATAGGTCTCTATCTACTGAGCTATCCATCCATACATTTATATATTATTTTCTGTCTCCAACAGTAAACTATAAGAAATCTGGGGACAGAAAAATATTTGATTTGTTCTTCATTATATTTGTAACTGTTAGGCACAGTGCTTGGCCTAGAACAGGCACTCAATACACACTTATTAAATAAATGAATAAATACAGAACTCATATTTTATGTGGCTATATATGTATGCATATACACATATATATTCAGCCATATAAATATTGCTCAAACTTAATTGAGAAACTAAACTGCAATAATTGTATCCAACTGAAAACATTCATCACATTGGGAAGCATGACTTTTTTCTTCGACAGAGACAGTGATGTAACACGGGCATTAGGTGCAGCTACACAGATTGTCTGACTCAACTTCATGGGTAACATTTGTGCAGCCTGGGATATGAATGATGCACCCTAAGTTCTACAACACAGGGGCTTTCATTGTAAATGCTGGAGGCTAAGAATCTATTCACACCAGTTGTTAATTTCTGATGCTATTTATTCATGTCAATGAGATTTTAACACTTTTTTCTTGAAATCATATATCAATATAATATGTTAATGAAAAGCCTTTGAATTAATAGAAAAACATGATTTACATGTGTATATGAATACTAATATTTCCAAATGACAGAAATTAGTCCAATTTCTTCAAGCAAACCACAAGTTCATATAGTAAATGTATCAGTCAGTCAATCACGGATATAGAAAGGACTAGAGGTATTTCAAACAGGAAGGGATTTAACACTGTAAATGAGAGTTTTGCATAGTTGTTGGAAGAGCTAGGGCAGTGAAGATGAGGAAGCTCCAAGGAGATTTCACAAAACTAGCAAAGGTGATTGTAGAAAATTGCCACTGATGTTCTCAATAACCTACAGCAACAAAATACATGACTCTCCGGAGGACACTTGGAAGTTGCTGGCAAAAACTCATAATTGGCATCTGCCAAAGCCACGTGCCTGCTCACAGCTACGGGCTGAAGAATAATTACTTCTGCTTTTCTTTCATTTCCCAGTTTGAGAGTATCTCTCATGGGTGGAAATAACCATACCGGTGGGAGATAATGGGAAACCCAGTTTCCAAATTCTAGCTCCTGTCATGCAAGGGAAACCTGAAAAAGGGAGGTGGTTATATTTGATATAGAAATTCATTCAGAGGTATTTTACCTCCTCAAACCTCAACCCACAATTTTTTTCCCTCCTAATATTGTTTCTTGGTCTATTGGTAAAATTTAAGGCTCTTGCAAAAGTAATGATACAATTTGATCTTGTCATGTATGCCATTTTATTCTTAAATAATAACCAACTTTTCTAATTATTCTCTTGAAGGAAAGTTATAATACCTATATAGAGATCTGAAGCAGCATGTGTGAAAAACATCTGAAAAAAAAATTAAAGTTTCTGGACAGATGTTATAAGAGTCTTGTAGAAAAAGCTATCAGCATTACAATCCCACTTCTAATTTACTTTACATCAGGCATTTAAATTTATTATCTTTAGGCCATATGTTCCAAATGGAGCTTGGTTCTATATTCATGAATCAGTTGACAATGAATAGTTAAGTTCTGCTAATTCAGAAAGGTGAAGTTGAGTGAGTTAATTTAAATGGCAGAATATTTGTAACTACAAATTCTACATACCATCAGAAAACTTCCAAAAAAGACCTGCCATATGTTTTAAACTGTGATGGAAATGGTTTGGAAGAAAAAAAAGCTGCAGCTTTTATGCAGTTATACTTGAGAATATCTTAGCATTTCCATTAAAATTCTATTTTGAGGTTTTTAAACTTGGCTCCAAAACTCACTGTAGATTGAAATTTAACATGTGAAATCTAAGGGAATATTAAGTAACAGAATATTTTAAAATAAAATATTTTCCACATTTTATAGTTCTTTAATACCTTAGCAGTACAGTTAGGTTAAAATTATTTAAAGAAAAATTTGTGCCACAGGGACAACTGCCTATGGCTCACTCAGGTGTGATAACACTCTGCCGAGTATGCAGTCACAGTCTCTGTAAACACGGACTGTTTGCTGGAAAGAACAAAAATGCCAACAGGTAGAACAATGAGGGCTGATAGGCAGCATGTCCTGTACTTCAAAGACCTCAATTCAAAAGTCAAGGGTATGTCCCAGATTCTCTGGAAAGTAGCCCAAGAACAAGCAGTGTATTATGAGTGTATTAGACAGTAGGTGCTAAAATACTTAAACAGAACCTGAAGATATAAACTAGAGAACTGCAGCTTGAAAAAGTCAGTGAAGATAATTTGAACAATATCCTTGTCATTTCTGATGGAAAGCATGGTTCCCTCCCCAGACACCCATGCCAGTCAGAGTCAGTATGAATTATCAGCTCACAAGGCTCGCAGGGTAGACCCTATTCCTGTCTACAGCACGGTTCCAGGAACACCGTTCCTAGAGGAACACTGCTTACCCTACTAGGGCTTAATCTGGACTGCAGGGATAATGCAGGTAAGTGGAGAGCTTTTGCATTCTGTCAAAGTCACAATGGAATCAAACAAAATGGATTTGAGCCCTTAGTTCGGTCATTTTCAGCCTGTGTGAACTTGGGCAACACATTAACCTCTCTGAAATCCAACTTGCTACTCTATAAAATGGGGTGATAAAGTAAACCTCACAAGTTTTAAAATAATCCTAAACTAGATAATTGTAAAGTACCAACAACATGATTACCACACAACAAAATTCAATAAAACCTAATTATTATTTTATGTAATATGGAAACTACATGCTGTTTCATTGAATAGAATCCCCTGGTAGCTCTATTCCAGCTATGATCAAGAGGGTCCACCCGATTACTTTTAAGTCTCTGTCAGCAACAGCACATTCACGGACATCAGGAAGGTGACAAGAAGGCAGAGCCTCAGGGTTAAGACCAAAGTCAGTTTTTCTGAAGTATTATTATTTGATCTAAATATTGATCTTTCAGATTCATTTGGCTCCCAATAAATGTTTACATTACCTTAGTTCACACAGTGAACATTCATCAGTGCCTTGCGGTAGGCCAAGTTCTGTGCTAAAAACTGGTGAGAAAGGAAGAAATAGAAAGTTTCTCACTCTCAAAAGCTTGTAGTTCCAAGGGCAAGGCTTATAGGAATGAAATAATCCTAATAGCATGAGATAAGGGCTGAGGAAGTCAGATGCAGGATGCATTTATATCAGATTGAGATGTCTGGGAAGGCTTAGAGGGAGTGATGAAATAGGTTTTAAAAAAGAATCGAAGTTGAGCATATGAATAAAAGAAGAATATTCTAGTAGCTAGAAAAGTGCATTTAAAGAAGTTGTGAGAGCAAGAAATAATTTAGTTTGGAAAAAGTCTAGAATTATAGTAGTTACCTGTACAAGAAGAAAGATATGCAAGGAAAAGTCAGAAAGGCTTTCTCCTAAATCATATGGGAATCCAACACAGAATTTTAAGTAGGTAGCTGGTAGAATTAGATTTGCATAAGAAAGGAATTATCTGGTGGCAGTATGAAGGATAGTAAGATTGTAATCAGTGAGATCAATTAGGAAGCTGTTCAATAATCCTAGAGAAAATATTCCAGGGTTCACCAGTTGTGCAATACTGGGAAAGGTGTTTGATCTTAATTGACCTTTTTGAGCCTCTGTTACATTAGTATTATGTAAGTTTAGTATTTGTATTAATGTTATGTACGTTTAAATATTAACAACAGAGAGACGGAGAAGATGGCAGAGTAGAGAGACGCTCGTGGCTCACCCTCTCCCACAGATACACCAAGACCCACATCTACAGACCCACTCAGCCAACCAGAGCACCTGCAGAACTCCGACAAAACATCGCCCTCTTCAAAAGATAAAGACGCCAAAAATCTGGTATGAGAAAAGGAAAAAAGAAAGAACAAAAGGCAAAGCAGCGCAGGACGGGTCCCGCGGGGAGGGAGCGGCAAAGGAGGACTGGCGCTCGCTCACTGGGCCTCCTCTCTCCAACTGAGAGGCCAGCGGGACGGAGGGGGAGCCTCCGAGGCTCGGATCTGTACAGAGCAGCCCTTGACTGACAGAACTAAGTTAAATGGGCACAGAGCGTCCCCACGACACCCAGCATGAGATGCGGGCCTGCAGCCGCGGGCAGGGCCAGGCTGCACAAGCCGGGAGGAGGACGGAAGTCGCTGCACGGAGGCAGCCCCTGGGGAACGCAAGGGGCTGCGCGCCGAAGCTGTGGGTGCACAGGGCAGAACAACCTGGGCCCTCCATAAAACAGCACGGTTGATGTGCTCTCAGGGGAAGGGTGCACACCCCCATCTCTGAAAACCCGCGGAAAGTTTTCGGGGGAAGAGAGGCGGGGCTCAGGCACAGCCGCCATATCCTCTGCGCTGAGCACTCGAGGCGGGGGCAGGGAGCGAAACCTGCATCCGCACCGAAGGGCTTAGCAGCCTCAAAGGCCAGACTGAGACTGGCCTGCAGTCTGGGGCAGATAGGATCCTTCCATCCTGGTCCCTCAGAGAACTTGCTCCACAAAGACAAACAAGGAGCTGGGTTCTGGCTCCAAGCAGGGACAAGGCTGTCCCTCGGTCTTCCCCGAGCCCACCCGCGGAGCGCCGACCAGGGAGGAGCGCGCAGCCGCACAGAGCAGCGGAGCTACCAGCAGCACAGGTAGAGGGAGAGCGGCCCCCCGCCTTTCGGGCAGGAACACAGCCCCTGACCGAGGTGCTGGGAGGGGGCACGACCCGCCCTCCTACCTTGCCAGTCTGCAACATCTGACTGCGGCACCCGGAAGGGCAGTGACCCGCCCGCCCACAGCAGAGGAGAGCTGCACCTGACCCAGTGTTGAGAGGAGGCGCGATCTGCTTGCCAACAGGTGCTGGGAGCAGCACAGAAGAGGGCGCCAACGGAAGGCCTCTGAAAACAGCAAGCTGAGCTTCCAAAACAGGACGAAGACAGAAAGACTTCACATTAAAAGCACACAGACTCCAGGAGAACACCGACAACCACCCCCCCCCTGTTTTTACCTGTTCTATTTTCTATTACTCTCTTAATTTTTACTTCTTAATTCATTTCTATTTCTCTTGGGTTTTGATGTCCTGCTATTGATTAGACAGAGGCTTCAAATACATCTATTCATCTACCCCCCTTTTTTTGTAAAGGTTTTAAAAGGACGTCTCAACCCGATTAATACTCTGCTTCAACTCGCTCTTCTATTATTTATTATACACTGTTTTCAAACCTTCTTTCTCCCTTCTTTTAAAATTCTTTCTCTCTTATTTCTTTTCTTTTTTCCTAAGTTCTATTCCTAAATAGGCATTAGATAGATAAAACCCTTAAGGACCATAATAGACAACTGATACTCCATAAACCACAGTGCCAGAGAGGAAGATGAAGCAGCAGAAAAACCTTTCCCAATTAAAAGAGCAAGAGAAATCCCCTGAAAGAAAGATCAACGAAATAGACATCGATAGCCTACTAGATCAAGATTTCAAAAAAGGAGTGATCAAATTGCTGAAGGAATTAAAAGAGATAGTGTTTAGAGATATAAAATATGTCAAAAATGAAATTGAAGCTATAAAGAAGAGCCAAGTAGAATGGGTAAACTCATTGACAGAGATGAGGAATGATCTAATAGCTGTGTAAAGCCGACTAGATAATGCAGAGGAACGAATTAGTGATTTAGAAGACAGGGCAATAGAAAGCACCCATTCAGAAGAGCTACAAGATAAGCAAATAAAAAATAATGAAAATAGCATAAGGGACCTATGGGATAATATAAAGCGTCCCAATCTTCACACAATAGGGGTCCCAGAAGGAGAAGAAAGATCAAAGGGGATTGAAAAGGTTTTTGAAGAAATCATGACTGAAAACTTCCCAAACTTAAAGAAGGAATCAGATATCCAAGTACAGGAAGCTCAGAGGGTCCCAAACAGGAAGAACCCAAATAGACCCACACCAAGACATATCATAATCAAGATGGCCAGAGTCAAGGAGAAAGAAATGATTCTAAAGGTAGCAAGAGAAAAGCAAAGAGTAAGTTACAAGGGAACCCCCATAAGGCTCTCAGCTGATTTCTCTACACAAACACTACAGGCCAGAAGGGAGTGGCAAGATATAGTCAAAGCCCTGAATGAAAAAAAGATGCAGCCTAGGATCCTTTATCCAGCAAGGCTATCCTTGAGGATAGAAGGAGAAATAAAGAGTTTCACAGACAAGAAAAAGCTGCAGGAGTTTAGCAACACTAAACCCATGCTAAAAGAAATATTGAAAGGGCTATTCTAAATAGAAAAGCAGCAGGATGCTACAGAAATGAGAAACTCACAACTGGAGACGTGATAACTCATGAATTACAAATAAAAAAAACATGAAATTATAAAAGAAGACATACAAACCACTGAGAGTGGGAGAGGGAGGCAGGGAAATATAGAATTTTTTTTCTTTCTTTTTAAAATTTTTTTAACAGTAGGATGGGCTTGAGATCATGTTACTATCAGTTTAATAAAAACAGTTATAGTAATGGGTTAATAGATTTACAAAAAAGGGTAACCACAAGCCAAAAATTTACAAGGGAGTCACAAAAATTAAATAAATTCCGCAATAATACAAAGGAAAATTACCAAACCACAAAAGGAAGAAGAAAGGAACAAAGAGGATATACCAATTCAACTGCAAAGATAAGTTCAAAATGGCAATAAACGCACATCTATCATTAATTACTGTAAATGTTAATGGACTAAATGCTCCAGTCAAAAGACACAGAGTGGCAGACTGGATAATAAAGCAAGAACCTTCAATAGGCTGCATACAAGAGACCCACTTTAGGGAGAAGGTCACATATAGATTGAGAGTGAAAGGATGGAAAAGGATATTCCATGCAAATGGAAAAGCCAAAAAAGCAGGTGTTGCAGTACTGATTTCAGACAAAATAGACTTTAAAACAAAGGCCATAGAGAAAGATAAAGAAGGGCATTTTATAATGATTAAAGGAGTGATACAAGATGAGGATATTACACTCGTTAATATATATGCACCCAATATAGGAGCACCTAAGTACATACAAGAATTACTAACAGTGATAAAGGGGGATATTGATGGGAATACAATCATAGTTGGAGATTTTAACACTGCATTAACATCACTAGACAGATCTTCCAGACAGAAAATAAACAAGGCAACAGAGAAATTAAATACTACAATAGAAAAACTAGATTTGGTGGATATTTTCAGAGCATTACACCCCCCAAAAATAGGATATACATTCTTTTCAAGTGCACATGGAACATTTTCCAGGATCGATCATGTACTTGGGCACAAAAGGAACCTCAACAATTTTAAGAAGATAGAAATTATCTCAAGCATCTTTACTGACCACAATGCCATGAAACTGGATATCAACAACAGAGAAACAAAGGAGAAAAAAAGGAAAGCATGGAGATTAAACAATATGTTATTGAAAAAACAATGGATCAATGAGGAAATCAAAGCTGAAATTAAAAAATACCTTGAGACAAATGAGAATGAAAGCACAACCACTCAAAACCTATGGGACACAGCAAAGGCAGTGCTAAGAGGGAAGTTTATAGCGATACAGGCCTTCCTCAAAAAAAGAAGAACAATCTCAACTAAACAATTTAACCCACCACCTGAATGAATTAGAAAAAGAAGAACAAAGAGCCCCAAAAAGCAGCAGAAGGAAGGAAATAATAAAGATCAGAGAGGAATTAAATACAATAGAGATTAACAAGACCATAGAAAAAATCAACCAAACCAAAAGCTGGTTTTTTGAAAAAGTAAATAAAATCGACAAACCTCTGGCCAAACTCACAAAGAAGAAAAAAGAGAGAGCACAAATTAGCAAAATAAGAAAGGAAAATGGAGAAATTACAACAAACAAAATAGAAATACAGAATATCATACGAGAATATTATGAAAAACTATATGGAACCAAACTGGATAACCTAGAGGAGATGGACAAGTTTCTGGAAACATACTGTCCACCAAAACTGAATCAAGAAGAATCTGAACACTTGAACAATCCGATCACTAGAAAGGAAATAGAAATAGCAATTAAAAACCTCCCTACAAATAAAAGTCCAGGACCGGACGGCTTCACCGGGGAATTCTACCAAACATACAAAGAACTCATACCAGTCCTTCTCAAACTCTTCCAGACGATTGAAAAGGAGGGAATACTCCCAAACTCATTCTATGAAGCCACCATCACCCTGATACCAAAACCAGGCAAAGACACTACAAAAAAAGAGAATTATAGGCCAATATCACTGATGAACATAGACGCCAAAATCCTCACCAAAATTTTAGCAAATAGAATCCAACAACACATAAAAAAGATGATACATCATGACCAAGTGGGGTTCATCCCAGGGACACGAGGCTGGTTCAACATACGCAAATCAATCAGTGTAATACATCACATCAACAAGAGAAAGGACAAAAACCACATGATCATCTCAATCGATGCAGAAAAAGCATTTGATAAAATTCAACACCCATTTATGATAAAAACTCTCGCCAAAGTGGGTATAGAGGGAACATATCTCAACATAATAAAAGCTATATATGACAAACCTACAGCCAGCATAGTACTCAACGGTGAAAAACTCAAAAGCTTCCCACTAAAATCTGGGACAAGACAAGGATGCCCACTATCACCACTCCTATTCAACATAGTCCTGGAAAACCTAGCCACAGCAGTCAGGCAAGAGAAAGAAATAAAAGGGATCCAAATTGGAAAAGAAGAGGTAAAAGTGTCATTATATGCTGATGACATGTTACTATATATAGAAAACCCTAAAAGGCCCACACAAGAGCTACTAGAGCTGATTGAAGAATTCAGCAAGGTAGCAGGTTACAAAATTAACGTTCAAAAATCAGTTGCATTTCTTTACACTAACGATAAATCAACAGAAGAAGAAAGTAAAGAAACAATCCCCTTTAAAATAGCACCCAAAGTAATAAAATATCTGGGAATAAATCTAACCAAGGAGGTGAAAGAATTATACACAGAAAACTATAAACCACTGATGAAGGAAATTAAAGAAGACTTTAAAAAATGGAAAGATATTCCATGCTCTTGGATTGAAAGAATCAATATTGTTAAAATGGTCACACTGCCCAAGGCAATCTACAGATTTAATGCAATCCCTATCCAGTTACCCAGGACATACTTCACAGAACTAGAAAAAATCATAATAAAATTCATATGGAACCATCAAAGACCTAGAGTTGCCAAAGCTTTACTGAAGAGAAAGAAAGAGGCTGGAGGAATAACTCTCCCAGACTTCAGACAATACTATAGAGCTACAGTCATCAAGACAGCATGGTATTGGTACCAAAACAGACATATAGACCAATGGAACAGAATAGAGAGCCCAGAAATGAACCCACAAACTTTTGGTCAACTCATCTTCGACAAAGGAGGCAAGAATATACATTGGAATAAAGACAGTCTCTTCAGCAAATGGTGTTGGGAAAACTGGACAGCAGCATGTAAAACAATGAAGCTAGAACACTCCCTTACACCATATACAAAAATCAACTCAAAATGGATTAAAGACTTAAACATAAGACAAGATACAATAAACCTCCTAGAGGAAAACATAGGCAAAACATTATCTGACATACATTTCAAAAATTTTCTCCTAAAAGAAATAAAAGCAAGTATAAACAAATGGGACCTAATGAAACTTACAAGCTTCTGCACAGCAAAGGAAACCAGAAGTAAAACAAGAAGAAAACCTACGGAATGGGAGAAAATTTTTGCAAGTGAAACTGACAAAGCCTTGATCTCCAGAATATATAAGCAGCTCATATGACTCAATAAGAAAAAAATAAACAACCCAATCGAAAAATGGGCAGAAGACCTAAACAAGCAATTCTCCAAGGAAGACATACAAATGAGCAAAAAGCACATGAAAAAATGCTCAATATCACTAGTTATCAGAGAAATGGAAATCAAAACTACAATGAGGTATCACCTCACACCAGTCAGAATGGCCGTCATTCAAAAATCCACAAACGACAAATGCTGGAGAGGCTGTGGGGAAAGGGGAACCCTCCTACACTGCTGGTGGGAATGCAGTTTGGTGCAGCCACTATGGAAAACAGTGTGGAGATTCCTCAAAAGACTAGGAATAGACTTACCATATGACCCAGGAATCCCACTCCTGGGCCTGTATCCAGAAGGAAATCTACTTCAGGATGACACCTGCACCCCAATGTTCATAGCAGCACTATTTACAATAGCCAAAACATGGAAACAGCCTAAATGTCCATCAACAGGTGACTGGATAAAGAAGAAGTGGTATATTTATAGAATGGAATACTACTCAGCCATAAAACCTGACAACATAATGCCATTTGCAGCAACATGGATGCTCCTGGAGAATGTCATTCTAAGTGAAGTAAGCCAGAAAGGAAAAGAAAAATACCATATGAGATCGCTCATATGTGGAATCTAAAAAACAAAAACAAAAACAAACAAACAAACAAAAACAAAGCGTAAATACAGGACAGAAATAGACTCACAGAGAATACAGACTTGTGGTTACCAGGGGGGTGGAGGGTGGGAAGGGATAGACTGGCATTTCAAGATTGTAGAATAGATAAACAAGATTACACTGTATAGCACAGGGAAATATACACAAAATGTTATGATAACTCACAGAGAAAAAAATGTGCCAATGAGTGTGTATATGTCCATGAATGTCTGAAAAATTGTGCGGAACACTGGAATTTGACACAACATTGTAAAATGAATATAAATCAGTAAAAATTGTTAAAAAAAAAAACAAAAACAAAAACAGGTGACTGGATAAAGAAGATGTGGTATATTTATACAACGGAATACTACTCAGCCATAAAAACCGACAACATAATACCATTTGCAGCAACATGGATGCTCCTGGAGAATGTCATTCTAAGTGAAGTAAGACAGAAAGAGAAAGAAAAATACCATATGAGATTGCTCATACGTGGAATCTAAAAAACAAAAACAAAAACAAACAAACAAACAAAAACAAAGCGTAAATACAGGACAGAAATAGACTCACAGAGAATACAGACTTGTGGTTACCAGGGGGGTGGAGGGTGGGAAGGGATAGACGGGATTTCAAAATTGTAGAATAGATAAACAAGATTACACTGTATAGCACAGGGAAATATACACAAAATGTTATGATAACTCACAGAGAAAAAAATGTGACAATGAGTGTGTATACGTCCATGAATGACTGAAAAATTGTGCTGAACACTGGAATTTGACACAACATTGTAAAATGATTATAAATCAATAAAAAATGTTAAAAAAAATATTAACAACAATAACATCAGTGTGGACCATATTACCTGCCAAAGAATGACAGAAAAATTCGATTTGAAAGAATCACGTGCACGCACTGAGCGCCGGGCCCATACAGGACTTGAATGTGCTTGCTCACATCTTTCATTCCAGTCCACACTGGTCCAGGTGCATAAACTCAGGGAGGTGGAATTTTGAGCTATTTGATGTTTTGTTTGTGATCATTTGGGGATCTAGGCAGAAACGGCAGACAAGTGATAAATATCTACATCTCCTCTAGGGCAGTGCTTCTCATAATCTAATGTGCAAAAGAAAAATCACCTGAGTATTTTGGTAAAATGCAGATTCAGAGTGAGCAGATCTGGAACACAGCCTAAGATTAGGCATTTTTAAAAAAACTCTTGGGGGATGTTGATACTCCTGGTCCACAAGGAGTTACAAAGCTCTAAGAAATGCTTGTAATTTTGTCCACGCTTCTAGCAGTTGGAGAGGCAGATTAAAAAGAAAATGCAGGAGATACACAATTAACCTGCTGAAATGTTTCTGTGACTCACTGTGTAGATCAAATTGTATTTTCTATAACAAATTTTCATACTTTTTTCTTTTTAAAGATGTAGATAGCACATGTACTAATTCTGTGATTTCATTACAGACTAATTTCAGGACGTGGGTGAGAAGATATTCCCTGCCTATTTAGTTTTTAATCACTCTCTCAGATGAAACATCTCAAAGGGCTCTACCATCACACACTCGGAGGCTCTCAAAACAGACTGAACACTAGCTTCTCTGGAAGGAAGGAACATCAAGTAAAATTTAAGGATAAAAAAACTTAAGAGTCAGAACTGGAAAAACAGATAATAATGTGTTCTATTACTTTTTCATAGACTGGGTCAGCGGCATGGAATTTCATGTAAGAAGACCCAGTAGGTACTTTCTGGAGGAACAAAGGTGTTCTTGTCGGCTACTGAATGGGTTTCTAGAAAAATGCCTTTAAACTATCTTTAACTGAAGATCAATATAAAGAGAAGAATCTTGCTGTTGAGCTCTGTGAGGAGTTTTGTTGTTGAGCAAACTGAGGATTCTTTTAATTTCCAGAGAATTAAGAAATAGATATCACATAATGATTGAGGATGCATCGAAGTTATATTTGCTCACAATTGTACCACATATAGCTGTGTAATGTAGAGACTAGACATAATTCAACAATTTCTTACCTGGATTATAAATACTTTATAACAATAAAAATACATATATATGAATATATAAAATTCTGAAGCAAAGTTAGTCAAAACTGAGGCTTGGCCTTCCAAACAAAAGTCAATGCTTCTTTAGAACTGACCTCAAAATTCGATAATTGCTCCATATTTAAACATATTTTAGTATCTTATATTTAATATGAATATTCTGAAGGCACTGGGGAATCTACAAGGGTGAGAGATAGAATTCTGTTCCTTGCTGAATAAAGAGCATTGGTGGCACTTTGTTAAGAGATGTAAACAGGACATTATTTGAGGCAGTACACGTAAAGGCAAAATACATCTCAGCTTTCATTTCAGAATGACCATTCTCTATAAACACAACAGATCTGAGAAGCATTTTCTGAATTTCATCAGTGCCTAAAATGAAACCTCAGAAAGCAGAGAATGAGTAAGGTAACTCAGGCACCTTCTGATTTCAGATGAGGTCACTTAGTACATTATCTAAACGTATTAGATTTTTCTTTTAAAATGTATTGCAAAATCTAAAGTTTAAAGTCTTTTTTATGTTTTATTTATAATAAAGATCGAAAAGTTATCAGTTGCAACGAAAAGAAATTCAGTGTTTGGATTAAACAAAATGTGCCATTTCTGGAAAAATTGCCGTTTTCTTGTCTTTTTTTTTTTTTTTTTTTTTTGCTTCGTACATCTGTGGTTTTGTAAAATAAAAACTAGTTATCATGGCAACTGGAGAATCACATGCACCATCTCAGAGCTAAAATACTCCTTGTTTGAGAAATATTGTGTTCACTATTTGAATATGTATAATACTACATTCAGAAGAGAGAATATTTTATAGGTGCCATATCATGAAACTGTTCGGTATAGTTTAACTCTTTCCCAGTAAGTAACTTATTGTTATTTAAGCAATATATTTAATAGTAGCAATCCTATATAACAAACATAAATGAAAGGAGATTAAAAACTTAACATTCTAGATAAATTGGATGACAACAGAAGGGTTCTTCCTTTCAATAAGGAACATAATTAATTTTCCTAAGTATATTTAAATTATATAAAGATACTAAAGGACAATTATAAACTAAACAACAACAAAACATCTCCAACATATACCACAAGATTGCTACTCATTTCACTATCATTCAAGACGTTTTATGTGGCCATCTAAATCACTTTAAACATAAAGAAGACAGTTATGGATTCAACCTAACTAAATTTATAGGAGGGATAGAGTTACTCTGGTACTAGGGATGACTGAACCATGGTCCAGAATGCCAAGAGACTCCTATTAATTTTTGTTTATCTTTTTGAATTATCTTTATTCTCTCCCACTTCCTGCCTTGGTTGACAAAGAAGGGTACACCCTCCAGAACAGCCATGTCTTTTTATATTTTTATTTTTATGTTTTTGCTTACAATAAAACATCTTATTTACAGTTGCAGATGATCCTCGTGGACCAAGTGGTCCACCTACATTTTGCGGACCCATCCCAAGTTCAGAGCAACCTACCAGCTGCTCGCTCTCCCTCCAACTCCAATAGGGTGAGCACGCTGTCCTGGCGCAAAGGGTCTTCATGCTTCATGCTTAGGATGATGGAGCTGCTTGTGCCCCCCGTGAATTCCACGTGCACCTGCCTGGCACCTACAACATGCCTGCCCAGAGCCTGACCTGCTCTGCACAGTGGTGACCAGCTTGACTGGCTGCACAAAGTTCTGTGCATGATGTCGGCACCCTGGAGGTCAAGTGGAGTGACGCTCTATCTTCAAACTAGAAATTCCCTTTCTGAGGGAGGAATAACCCTTTCACAATCCTTCCAGAAACATCCCGAGTATGGTACTCTATTCTCATTTAGCCATGATAAAAAGACTGGGAAATGGAAATGAAGAATGGAACGGCCATGACACCTAGGGGAATTGTAATCTGATGGGTAGCTATGATGGTGAGCCCTGTATATTCTTTAATTAACCAGAAACTAAACACTGAGTTTTTCTCTGAATTAAGCAATTCCCATTGTACAAGAATATTGCTTACATTGCTCATATTCGTTAAAGCTTGTGTATCTTTCATGCAGATTTTCTTCCTTTGCCAGAAAAGATGCGTCCCCCTGCCTCTCAACAGTAGTGTGCCTGCCTCCATCATCGTTCTATAGGTTTTCCTTACCATGTCTGAGGAGTGACTTACAATTTCAAAATTTCAAAGTAAATGAATAGTGGGACGCTTTGCCAAATAATTGGGTGTGTCTTGCTAAAAGAACATTATAAGAATATTGACAGCCAGGAAGTATATCTCAAAGGTTTTTTCTTCTCATCCCCTGATCTAAATGTAAATCACCAAGGACTGTAAGTATCTGAATTGGAGAGAAGAAAAGAAAATCAGCGTTTGTTGCTTATATAAGTGGAGACTTTTTTCATCATCTTTTCCTCTTCTGCTTCGTTTTCATTTGTCTTTGTTTCTGTCTCTGTTTTGGGTGGTATACACCAAACAAAATCCAGGGGAAATAAATCCATAAGCAAGGACTTCAACTCAAGACATACTTAGGAGCTTTAACCCAGACAAGTTAAATGACACCAAATAATATTGCTAAATAAGTAACAGTTATAATTAAAATAACTATATTAAAAGCTCTTTCTCACATAGTCTATATAATTGTACATATTTAAAGAGCTTTAACCAGACCAAGTGTCTTCATGTGTGAACTTTACTTATACCATGTCAAATAATTAGGAATATAAATATTTATAAATCCTGTTCACTTGACAGGACGTTAGCAACATCGTCAACATGGCCGTGATCAGCACTGTAATTTATATGTACTGAGTGATTATGCTCCAGAGGCCATGCCAAGCACTTTCCATGTATTATTTAATCTGCACCAAACTCCACAAGGGTAGTTACTGTGATTGCCCATATTTCCCAGTGAAGGAACTACTGAAGCTGTTAGATAAACTGCGTTAGAACTCAGATGATACCTGCATGTCTAAGTCAAGCAAAATTATCCTGAGTGGTATTTGTCTTTGAAAGGTGGAAAGGAATTTGAGATAATATAAAAATGAATTTGATAGTTACTAAGTGGTAGAAGGGGATGAATTCCAAGTAGATCCATAACCAGTGTGAATATAGTACAATATACAATTGCTTAATTCTCACCCCTCTGGACTCAGTGGTACCCAACTGGGCAACTGAAACAATTCAGTTATGAACTACTCTCTACTGTCTGCAATAAAAATGCTGGTAATTTCCATTTTTTATGTAAAATTTACCAATAGAGTTGATGTGTTAATGTCAGTTACAGTGACCAGTACCTTTCACTTCCAACTGTCCCTTTCCCCAACCCTATCTTCTTGTATGCTGGAAAAGACAGCATCATAGTTTATGGTTCATGTTGCCAAATTTCCTCCACAAAAATTACAAGTGAATAGAAAATGTCATGTCTTTAATATAGAACACTCTGTCTTAGGCCACACTATATATATAGTCTCATCAAGTGTTTCCGTTTACATAAAAATTGTCTTCGTTATTTCATGACACTTACATGTTTGTCTTAGTGCAAGAACCCCAGGAATTATTTGTATTTGTTCAGTTCAATTTCCCAAAGCAGTTTTTATATAACCACGTTCATTCAGAGCAATACTAACAGTTGCCTTACTTAAAATAGGAAGGTAAGAGATTTGCAGAATTCTGGATAAATTTTAAAGAAAAGTAAAAACATTTCAGAGCCCTTAATAATGTTGATTCACTGTGAGTTTCAAAACAAACAAACAAAAGTTGACGAACTTCACAGACCAAGTTAGCCCTGGATCTCACCAGTCTGCCATTTTTTCTCATAGGATCTCTTGCAGGACTGATACTCCTTGAAACGTATTTTGGGAAATGTTGCTCTGTGCACATCAATGTAAACATTATTCTCTAAACATATACTATACTTTGAAATAACTTTGCCTTTGCTCATATAATTTCACCACACCTAAAATATTATTTTGCTCTCCTGATTTTCCAATTACACCTGGTGAACTTCTACTTATTCTTTAAGACCAAGATCAAGTATCACATTTTCTATCAAATAGTGTTTTTAACTTACCTGGGCAAAAAAACAGTATCTAGCACAATTCAAACATGTCAATCCTGACTCTTACTTCTATAAAGCTCTCTCATCAAATGAGTGACAGTCCCATGAGGAGAGGAGACATTTTTACCTGCCTCAATTGTGAGTATTTTAAATGTTCTAAGCAGTAAGAAAGGTTTTTAAGCAGAGAATAACATAACCCAGTACCAAAGCAGTACGTTGGAGAGAGAGCTCTGGCAACTGAGCATGAGAGACCATGGTTGGATAACTGGTTCAGAAGTGATCACAGTCGTCCAAGTGAGAAGTGATGGCAGCCCAAGGAAGTGTGGTAACAGGAATGGGAAACAGTAACACAATGTGATTTGACAGATACCTCAGCCAACACACATGTAGATTATGAAACTGGGCAAATGATCTGGGGCACAGGAAAGGGAGAATTTAAAGATGACGTTCATGTTTCCTAGCTGGGTCTCTTGAAACTTAGTAGTATCAGGAAGTGAAATCAGTAATCGAATTACTGTATATCATTACATTGAGGCAAATACGGCCTTTAGCTGAGATAGAAGGAAAAGGGAAGAGTTGTGAATAGTAGAGATTTACAGTTCCGCGTGTAGTCTAAGCAGTGATAAGGAATATCTCAGGGAAGGATTTCCCTCTTACAATTTTTCTAAGAACATCCCAGGGGTATCCAGAAATAATTTAGAAACCAATGCAAAAGCAGTGATTACAATTAATACAATTCTGTTCCAGGTTTTACTTTCAATGAATGTATGTTGTTTTTTAACCGATGTTTTGTACCTGTTCATCTACATAACCATAAAGTTATTAAAATAATAATGAAATAAGACACAACTTCTGCCCTGTACAAATAATTAGATTTCCAGTCACGTACCTATTTAAATTTAAACATTTACATTTAACCCAGCTTAATTTTAAATTATAAAATTTACCCAACCTCCCCTACCTTTAAGCACGGAGAGAGTGTGCACGTGTGCTCTTCGCATCACAAAAGAGAGGAACATACCCTGCACTTATTCTGTCCCCAAACCCACTTCACTGAAAATAGACTGAAACCCAGATGAAGTTGGCATCTGTGGGCTATTGCCTGAAGCAAGCATTCCTGCTCTCCAGCTTTGGAAAGCAGCTGTCAAAATGCCTTTGGCCTATATACCTTGTATGCATGGTGTGTGCACGAGGCCAAGGGCATATATATTTAGAGCAGCAGGACTCTGAACGTGCTGAGTATCTGCTTTCCTGCCATGGCCATGTCTAAATGTGAGAAGTCCTAGCAAATAGGAAATTGCAGTCAGCCTCATGGGAAAGCAAATCTCTTGTCACTTGCAGGACTGAGATGGTCGTAACAGAAAATTCACTCTAATGAGTAGAAAAATCTCTTTCAATGTTATCTTGTTTAATGCACGTAATAACTTCTAGAGAATGCAAAGAAATGCAGGCTCAGAGGCAAATTTAATTTGCCTAATCAAAAGAAAAGCTTTAAAAATATGCCCCAAAGAAATACTAATTAATATTACAACTGTTTTTCTATATTGTCTTCCTCAATTTTTTGTTGTTGTTGTTATTTTAAAAGCTGTCAATTTGGCTGCATTACTATTTTTTTTGCATATTTCTTTCCATGACATGGCTAAGTGTCCAGTGATTCCTATGACCCTTGTATTTTTAATGTAAATACTTTTGGGGAATGAAAAATGGGAAAACATCTATACATTTTTCTAAAGATTATAAGATTCTGTTACTTAACAAAAGAGAACAGGCTGAATGGATAAGTGATTCTTGCTTAGCATTATTTGTTGTGTTTTCATCAATATACAGTCATAAAACAAGAGGAAACTGAAGATATAGGTCATTCTCCCATTACATGCAATAAGTATTTTAAGAAGTATTAATCTCATGAAGTTGATTTGTACCAATGTGCCTTGATGATGGGGGAGACTGAAACTTCTGCATATTCACTTTTCCCTTAGAAAGTCATCTTTATGGAATTCTATGAATGAACTAAGGACCAAAGCTGACACATGTTTAAGGTGTAGACTGAACTGCAAAAGCCTCTTCATTCAGTTTTTAAGTTAAAAAAAAAAAGAAAATTAAAGTACCCAGGTTTTATTAATGTGCTAGGCACTTAGTAAACAGATTTTGAATGAAAGCAAGTGGCAACCAACTTGTGAGGCTTTTACACTTGGGACTAAAGAATTAGAATTTTATAGAGAAGTGTGCAGATTTTAAGCAGGGTCTGACATGAACAAGATACCATTTTAGGAAGATTAATCAGGCAATGCATTATGCAATGGACTGCATTACCAAGAGTCTTGAGGGAGGGAGTTCAATCAGCAGATAATTGCAGTAGCCTTGGGATGATCTGATGGTGCTTTGATTAAATTAGAAGAGGGTGGGTCTGGAAGAGAGTTAAGGACAGTTATGTAAAATTCCATGGAGGAAAACTGGCAGGCCTTGATAAATGACTAGAAAAGAAGAGTATGGGGTTGAAGAGATGAGAAAGAAACAGATCAACGGACTCATCATTAACTGAGCGTTATCCTAATGTAGGACTCTCGGAGGAGCAAATTCAAATACCTGACATAATTATTGTTCATAAGTGGAATTATGGTGTTTGTAGGGAAAAGGCTCATGGAAACCAGATGAAGATGTCAGACATGAATTCTGGGGTAATAAGACAAAAATCTCCACTCCTGGAGAAAAAGTCCAACAAAGTCTTGCTGCTCAAGCTCTGACTGTATTTCCTGGCCTCCACACCCATGATCAGGCCACGCACATTCCTCCACATCTTCTTTATAAAGCAACTCCAGTTCCACCCTCCAGTGAGAGCTTCCAGTGAAAGAGGAAGTGTTCATCTCTCACCTGCATATTTCTCTGGAGGGGAGGAAAATTTTCCCTTGGAGTCAAAGATTTTGGAGGTGGCTTTTAGCTCTTTTTTCTACATCCCTTCACTGAATCCTCACCATGAGAGGAAAAGTGATTTACCTGATTGATGGAGATCTTGAGGAAGGGAAATAAGCCGGTGTGGCTCAGTCCCTTTACAGTTTTCTCTCCTTGGGAGCAGCCTGCTCTCAAGCTACACTCCTTCTCCTCTCCTTTGCAGTAACTAGCCTGTCCCTGAGTGAAAGGAGAATCTGTTTTTGCTCAGCTTTGCCTGCTCCTGAGCAGGTCTGGTTAATGAAGAGGGCAGGGAGTGTCAGATAGCTTCTTGTGTCAGCAGATCTAGTCTTCTTCTGGTATCAGCTTTACAACTAATAAAATGAATAGTTTGATCTCCTTACGTCGGACTCCTTTGTCCATTTCTCTATTGATTTAGAATTTGAGAGGAGCCTCCCCCCACCCAAACACACACACAAAATCATTAAAATATTCTTTACTCAAATTTTTATAATATAATCTAATGTGGCCAAGTCAGTTACCATTTTGAGTCTTTTTTCTTACTACTAAAAGTAACTACCACTGGTACCCCACTTACAGATCAAGCCCTCTTACATAATTGCCATCTGCATAGTATTGCTTATGATCATATTTTTACTTCTTAGGACTAACAGGATGCCCTGTACATAATATTTATATGTAACAGTAAGATAATTTACTTTTAAGTTTTGTGGCTTAAGTGCTATAGACATTTGGAAAAGGGACACTAATGAGTCCAAAAGTGTCTGTGGATGCCTTGTAAATGTAAGGGAATTGATGTGGGTGGGGATTAAATATATTTCAGGTCTAAAAAAGACATGAATGGAAGAGAGATAATGTGGATAAGAAAATTCATACAGATAGGAGTAACATACAAAATAAAATAAAAAGAAGCATAGCATATTTATGGAAAAAGTAAGGAGATAGAAGAGAGAAGAAAAACTGATCTTTCTTGAAATTAGGTATTTACTTGAGTTTCAGATATATTGAGTTGGAGATGAAGTGGCATAGGCAAATTATAAAATAAATAAATCCAAGAAGATCAGGGAAAACTTAAAGAAAACCATCATTTTGATTAAAAGAGTTCCTAAAATAAGATCTAGTTTAAGGAGGACAAAGAAACTGGGTGCCATTTAGTTTTGGCTGGGTAAACAAGGTCTGTAAGTATTTGAGTTTTAGAGATTCATTACAGAGTAATGTTGACATACTGTCTTCTAATTCCAGTGCGGCAAGACCAGAGGAAATTAGTACACAGGAGGAAATATGAGGGTTGTTAAGTGTTGGAGTGAACTACTCACGTAGCCCATGGGATGTCCTCTGAATATGAGACAGAACTTCTCCCTGTCTGCTTTTATTTAGAAGTGATAAAATTTGAAGCCAGAGGATGAGAGACAATGGTCTAAGTTGAGCTTTGAAAATCACCTGCTGTATCGTACTTTCACAATTCACTTAAAAGATGGCCCAATTTTCACGAAATTACATGTGTAGATTAAGAAAGCCATATCCTCCCTAATGCATAAGAAGATCTCATAATTGCTTAGAAAACTCCACTTTGAACCACAAACTACTTCTTAATAAAAAAATGATCAAAGTATTCTCCAAGGGTAGGAGAAAAAACTCTTAAATTTCCTATTAGTTTACGTGTAATTCCTGTCAAACATAATTGGTTTCTCAATCCTAATGAGCCTGATTCAACAACAAAAGAAGCTATTCTTTTACTGACTGCTAGAGAATTGACCCCTTAAGTCTAATATTGTCCTCAATTTAAATTCACTAGTGACCTGTTTAATTACATAAATATGCAGTTATTGTAGTCATTGTCTTTGGTTAACCAAGAAACAAAGAAACAGAGAAACAAAGAAGAAAAAACATACTCTTTAAACCAGCTGTTCTCTAGTAATTTGGGCATGTTTATGTCACAAATACTAAAGAGTACAGAGATGTAAATAGTTAATTGTTGATTCAAAGTTCTGTCACTGCAAAAACTAGGGCAATGATACATTGCCTTAAAAGTAAAAAAATGACTAGATGCTTTGTGCTTCTGAAAAGAAAATAAGTAATTATGTATATGAAGGCTTCTAAGATAAAATTCCCCAAGAGACATATAGGTTTAAAGAAGAGCAAGCTGACAGACAACTCTTCTCACAAACCTAAGCTGAATAAATAAGACCAGTAAAAGACCCATAGGAATAGAAAGCTTAATTTGTGGAGCTAATGTGTCTGTAACTCCTAAATTGGTCAGGTTAGTTTAACTGAAATGGTGAAAGCTTTTTGCTTGTTTTAACAGACTCCAAGTGTTAACAGAACAAGATTTGCTGAGTATAATCTTTGAGGGGGCTTGTAAATTCTGGAGAAGTTAGTAATTAATTGGGCTTTACCCTCCCTGGAATCAGTATCTACAGTCAAAATGCATTTGGGTGCAAGGAGCGTGGGATAAGAAAGGGTTGGTTTCCATGAAAGAACAAACTGTTTTTAAAATAATGAATTCATATAGTGACTTGATATTGGTTTTTGTAAAATACCTGAGTATTTGACTAAATATTATTAATTTGCCATATTTCCCAAACCAGGTGCCCCTGGGAGTGACTCATGTGCTCAGGACAGCATCGTGTCTTCTGCCAGTCTCTATGAGTCCACTTCATGGATGTCATTAGTAACACAGTCATTCTCTTTGTTGAGGTCACTGTCAAATATTTATTGAGCACAACGAGATGCAGGGCATGCTACCAGGAAGGTGCACAGTGCAATTTCACTAAGATGCACAAAAGGCATCACCTCCGGAACATGCCTACCCAGCACTTTGAATACAGTGTCTATGCTATGATATAGTGCAGCAGTATGGATGATTGTACTGCTTTCTGCAAGAATTGCACATCGTAAGGTTTTTGCATGTAGGCATACCGTTCTCAGCCCCTGGGGGAGAATCAGACAAAGACTGAGATTTTACTTTTGCTGACAGTTTCTGTTTCTAATATTTGGACCAGCCTGGTTATGATTGATTTGTCCATAGCTGTTTTCATTCCCCAGTGGATGTCAGCGACCCTGGGAATGGCTTTAATTAGTCTGATCATTTGGCCTCTGTGGTAGACAGAACGATGCCACACATTACTGCCTTTCCCCCATGACCTTGCCTTCACCTCAGAGATGTCTAGATCCCAATCACTGTAACAACCATGAATATATTACCTTCCATGACAAAACGGGACTTTGAAGATTTGGTATAACTAGGGAGTTTAACATGGGGAGATTATCTTGGATTACTGGGGGGAGCCAATGTATTAATTCACATTGTTCTTATAAGAGGGTGGCAAGGGTGTAAAAGTCAGAAAAAAGAGATGTAAGGATGGAAAAGGAGGTTGGAGTGATGGCTTTGGAGATGGAGAAAGGGGCCATGAGCCAAAAATGTGAGAGCCCCTAGAAGCTGAGAAAGACAGAAGAGTGGGTCCTTCCCTAGAGCCTCCAGAAGGAACACTACCCTGTGGATCCATTCCGGACCTCTGACCTCTATAAAAATAAGATAATAAATTTGTTGCTTTAAGTCACTAAATTTGTGTTAATTTGTAACAACAGCAATAGGAAACTAATATAGCCTGTAACAGCTGATGAAAGAGTCTCATTTTTTTTTAACTCAGATTTTTGAGATAAAATTTATGTATAATGAAATTATAAATATTGTGCACAATTTGATGATTTCTGACAATTGTGTATTCATACTATCACCATGCAAATCAAGATATAGATTATTTCCATTCCCCCAGAAGGTTGTATCTTGTCCTTTCTGATCACAAACCCATGTGCTAACACCCTACCCACCCCCCTACCCACCAGGCAACTATGGTCTATGCTGTCTGATACCTACCAGCTTAGACTAAGTATGACTTAATTTTTGGACTTTACATACATGGAATTGTACAGGATACACTCATGTTTGATTTTTCATTCAACACAATGTTTCGAGATTCTTACACTCTTTTGAATTATTTCTCAGAATTCTATTTTCATCCTCTGTATTTACTTTTCAGCTATATCTAATTTTTTAGTGGTTTCTCTAGATGTATATCTAGATGTATATCTTTTACTTATCAGATTCTATTTTTAAATAAATGTTATAATACCTCATCAGTAATATAAGATATATAAAATGGCATAATTCCATTTGTCTCTCAGTTTTTGTGTTGTTGTCATAGAGTTTACATCTACAACTTACAAACCTTACAATACATAACTAGCATTCTATCTTTAAAGTCTTAAAGAGATAGTAACTTGAAGAAGTTGCTTTAATATTTTTTTATGATTAGTCTGCTAGAGACAAATTTTCTTACCTTTTGTCTGAAAATGACTTTATTATGCTTTCATTTTTGAATGATAGTTTCAACATGACAGTTTAAATGTTTTTTGGTATTTAAAAATATTTTACAGTACTTTTAAAAATGGAATTTTCTTGTCATCTGTCCTCTAGTTTTCTGAGCAGCCACCCATAATTCTTATTGTTCTCCTAAATACTATGCAACTTTTTTTTTTCTGGTTGCTTTCAATATTTTTTCTTTTGACATATATTTGTGGTAGTTTGACTACGGAAACAGACATCTACTGGTAAAGGGTAGAAAATACAGGACACACTTCTAATGACTGACACTGAATGTCAATGACCAAATATTAGTAGTTATGAACAGAAATACTCTTTCTGTGGTAGATCCTACTAGTGACCTACCAAATGTACACTTTCCTCATAGATGCAGTTTTTCAATGAGTAGCAACATGTTCGAGTTACAGTTTATATTTTTTACAATTCTTGCAGCTCAGGATAGCTACCAGATATACTTTGGGCCCATTAATCTCGTTTATATCTCTGAACTTTTAAAAATGTTTACATTTTGAATTCTTCCTCTCTGCACATTTTTCTTTTCCTAATTTTGACACTACCTTTCTACCACATTGTTCTTCCATTAGTTAGCTAAAGGAAAAGATTTTTGTTATGGCTGGAGTAGTATCTTGAGATCATAGCTGAAAGGCTGATAAAATCACAGTCATCTCAGCCTCTGTATCACTGAGTTGATTACTCAACTGTTTGAAATCCTCGATTCTAGTTTTCCTGCTTCATAAGAAAAATAAACCCTTTCTTTGTTACTAAGAGTTGAACGTAGTTGCCTAGAGATACTTATAATCTTATACATATATTAGAACCAAAGCCACAGAAAAAGATTAGTAACAATTGAAATCATTCATGCTGAGTTTAAATTGAATGGTGTTGGTACTAATTACTACAGAGATTAACAGAGCTCTAATCATGAAGGAAAAACTCATATAGAAATAAAACTGGAGCTAAACATTGAACTTAATAAAATTATAAGACGTAAGTGAGGAGAAAAAAAGGTGACATTCAGTATCAGAAAAGCAACATGAGCAAGATTATGAAAAAAGCCACTATGTTTTTACAACATTTCATTATAGTATTTCCTGTTCAATTTTCTTCTTAGTATTTATTTTCCTTAGTACTTAAGAATAGGCAAGATACTATGTTCATCTTTGCTTTCTGAGTTCTAGTAATATGCCTGAAAAATAGATAATAATCAATTTTTGTTGAATGAATGATGAATATGTTTATTTAGAGCAGAGGTAGGAGAGGAAAATGGAGAAGCAACTTGGGACATAATTGTGATGATTTTCAACTTCAGATGATTATCATCTAAAGGTAAGAATATTTTTTGAGCTGGAACATGAAAAAAAGTGTGGTTGTATTTTGGGAAAGTAAATCATCACCAATTTAATAATACATCAAATAGAAAACAGATCCCCAGTTTTGAAATATATGTAATATACCAAGAATGAGATTGATGAAATGAAGGATAATGATTGAAGATAATGAGATAACAAATAAAAACAAGGAGCTACATTAAAAAAAATTAATAATGAAGGATTAGCAAGAGAGACAGATATGGAAAGAAATAAAAGATGTTTCTCAATATTAAAACTGGGGTAACTGGGTGAATAATAGCATCCTTTCCAGAAATGTGTAAGTTTGGTGGTTCAGGCTGAAAGATGTCTGACTTTGTATGTGCTGAGTCTGAGACACTGCAGACAGGGATATTTAGGTAGACGTCATGAGCAAGTGTACAGATGTGAAAATAAGGCTTTGAAAAAGGTAAACTTGGAGATATGGTTTTGAGCTGAAGATGTTTAAGCTACTAATGAATTATCAGCAAAGAACTGATCAAAACCAGAGCTTTATGGTCATACACGGGAAGTATGATCTCTCTAACGAGATGTGAGTGAGAGGGGTCAGCGATGGCGACGGAGAGGGACTGACAGAAGACCAAGAGGGGAGCTACAATCAAGAGTTTCAAGTGGTACAAGATAATCAACATAACAAATGCTTCAGAGCAAGAGCAAAGACTATTAGGAGTTGTTCAAAGAACCCTGGATACAACAAAAAATGTGTATTTTGTGTCACTGAAGAAAAATTTCAGCAATGGTAAGGGGGAAGCAGTTAGACTTCCCTGTGTTAAAGAGTGTATGGTGCATGAGCAAATGGAAGCAGGGCACGTAGGTTACTCTTTGATGACTAGGATGGCGAAAAAAAGAGAATAATATGAAATGATACCTTAAGGGCATGTTCCTGTCAAGAACTGTAAAAGGTCTGAGAATTTACTCTATTTGCAAGCTAGTAAGTTATCATTTCACAGTTTCATAAATGCTGGCCGAAGACACAAACTTCTGGGTCAGAGACAAAAACCTTTATTACTCACAGAAGTAGCTGTATCAGCAGAATCTTGTAATTTGCATGAGTTCCCTGAGCCCTACTTCTCACAGTCAGGTGAGATGCTTGCACATAGAGTGGTTTTAATTAGATAGGAAGAGCCTAGAGCTTAGGGAACCCATCTATAATGGGCCTTAAGCTTGTTTGACCTTTGTCATGAAAGGAGACATTATTATTATTATATTGCATGGTAACAAAATTTTCCCTTTGCTCCAGAGGGAGACACTATCTCTTTCTTCCAAAGCTATTTGCTGTACAAACATCCTTGAAAAGATAGTCCAAAATAAAGTCAATCAATGCTTGGCTTGTAAGACATGCAGAAATGTGAAATCCATGGAGAAGAGAATTGTCTCCCTATAATTAGATTGGAAAACAAAACTTTAACATGTGAGAAACTTTAGAATGTTTGTAGCAGAAAAACACAATATCCAGTGAAAACATTCACTAACAGCGGAGAAATGAAGTATGTGAGAAAGTGAATTAGGGTAGGGTCAAACAAACAGATAGTAAATTAGGATTGCCAGAAGTGGGTAGATTTGGAGATATTTTACTTTGGATAGGAATGAGATTTAGCAGAACAATGTCAATCTTTACAGAAAATTAGAAGCTGAAGCAATTTTCCATAAGAAGAGGTGGAAGAAGATAAAATTTTCAATGAGCGTACATCATATCCCAAATTACTCGATGAATTATGAAACAAACAAAAAATAGATTAGAGCACACAATGAGAACTCAGTAGCAAGGAGTCCTACTTATATTGTTGTCGAATTTAGCATAAAGAAATGTGCTCCTTTCTTGAGTCTCAGGCACGTTTGTGAGTAAACATAGGTTTCATCAGCAGTTTCAGTTTAACTTGGAACTGAGATCTGTGCGACTAAATGCATTTAGCTATTGAGGCTGAAAGAAGAGAAGAAAGCTATCTGAACATTAATAGCACAACTCAACCTCAGGGAAATCAAACAATTTTACTGTTAACACTTTTCTATTTTCGCACGAATTTACCTGTAGGTCTACTTACAGAGAAATAGGTAGAAGTGGTTGAAGTCAAGCTGTCCCACTCTGGACCCTAACGCAGTAGTTAGAGAACCGTGTGGTCTCCAGACTGAGGCATCTTTACTTCATGTATTACCTAATTTGTTTTCTTTATTTACAAATACAAGCAAAGGGGAATAATCTGGAAACAACTTAATCATGTCACACATTAACCTAAGGACAGATTAAATGCCAAGCATTTAAGTTAAAATTCCCAACTAATTGTTGGCACATTCAGTTACAAGGTGAGCTTTAACAATTGCATTCTCCTCAACAGGGTGTTAGCAAGAGATCATTAATGTTCCCTTTTCATTTGTCCTTGGCACTCTAACCGGTCACAGGTCATGGCAGAGGAAACCTAAAAAAGTCTTAAAGTGTTCCTGCAAGTTTGGGCTCAGCAGATATGCATTACTATATATAAAACAGATAAACAACAAGGATCTACTGTATAGCAGAGAGAACTATATTCAACTTCTTGTAATAACATATAACGGGAAAGAATCTGAAAAAAAATGTGTGTATGTATATAACTGAATTGCTTGCTGAACACCTGAAACTCACATTGTAACTCAACTACACTTCAGTTAAAAATAAAATTTAAAAAATCCTGAAATGATCTAATTGAACAATGACTTATGGCGATGTCCCAAGTTTTACTGGAAATAAATCATATGTGACTATGAAAGAAAAAATTCTGCAAACAATAGCTCCTGTGTCTATGGTTTTCCATGTAGGCTCTGTGTGGGTTCCCAGCCCACCAACCTGTAAGTGGTGTTCTTGGATGCTACACCCCGTCTCCCTGGCCTAAGTTCTCTTATTATAGTCTCAAGACTACAGGCTCTGACGTCGATACTTTCTTTGAACAACATCCAGTTGATTCCCATGTTTCCTCTCTTTTTTCTGCAATTCAGGATCACTCAGCTGCTTCTCTAAAAATTGTCTGTGATGCTTATTCACTGCACTGCCATGCCTAAGTTCACATCCACCTTCTGAAACCTCTAAGCTTCTGAAATTCTAGAAAAGTGATTGTGCATGTCTTGTATATTTATGATACAATATTGTAGCACAGTTTCAAAAGCTTTTAATTTACTCAGTAATTATTTGAAGGCTCTGTTGCTCTTGCTGCAATTTCTCAAAAATACATTTGTCTTTACAGCATATTCCTCATAGCCTATAAATCCCAATCTTCACATATTTCATTGTTTGGCCTACGTTTGGTCATTCTGTATTTCTAGGAAGAGGTCTCTGTCTGTCCGTCTGTCTCTTTTTGCTGATAGTTCTACCTTGAAGACTCCACACTCTCTCGCCTACTGTTTCTTTCCTATTAGCTGTCATTATGACTAAATTTATTCAGGATAATACAAATTTTCCCCTGAAATATGTTCTGAAATTGAAGGAAAAAGCCTAGCTCCCAAACAAAAACCTCTGAAATAACACAAGCACTCTGTCTTTGTGCTGCTCATTTGTTTCCAAGCTTTATTTACATTCTCCAGAAACCATGCACAATTTTGCTTCGTATTAGACAAACTCTCCATGGATTTACTAAACATATGCTTTGATCCAAGCATGATATTATAAAAAATATTTAACAACCAATATGGCACAGGTACTGGCTAATCCAGGAAAACTGCAGCTAAAGCCTAGAGCAGAGTCCTGCAGGCCACCTGCTGTGACAGCCACCAATTCTTCAGCAGCAGTTTTGTTTGAAACAGGGAACAGAAGGATCTTGTGGTCCGAGGAGGGACTGGCTGCTGCCAGGAGTGGTTATTTGAAAACACGATCAGAAGTCTTTCACTATTGTAACCACTAAGGCCACGCCAACCAATTCTGGCTAAGTATTAGCCTTGCCTTTAACCCTTGGCTGCTTACTTTCTCCCAGTAAAAAATTTGGAATGATCCTTTCAATATCGTCTAAACTCCTCTAATGGTAAAATTCACTCAGACCTCATGTTAGCATTTACACATGGGAGTCACACTCCTTCCCCTCTAAATCAGAATCTCCAGTGAAAGGGTCTAGGCAGTTAAATCTCCCATAATCACAGCAAGTGAGACATCTCATTAGATAATTTCAGGAAACAGTGGCTTACTTTAAGTGATCCTCAGCACAACTTGATAACTTGGACAGTGCAAACCTTATGAGGTCTATTTGCAGAATAGAAAATGAATCACATCAAGGTTTTGTAACTTCCTCGATATTAGGAATCAGGTCTTCTTTTTCTAATTTTAACAGCCTCTGAATAATTGGATTGGATTATTTTCCTGCACTAAGAAGTTTTAAAAAATGGTACCATTTCTCTTCAAATTTTATTTTTCTATGTGTTTTCTCCACATCATTGTTTATTTTAGAAGATAATCTATTCAATTACTCAGTCATAAAGAATGAAATAATTCCATTTGCAGCAACATGGATGGACCTAGAGATTATTATATTAAGTAAGTCAGACAGAGAAAGACAAATATCTTATGATATCACTTACATGTGGAACCTAAAAAAAATCATACAAATTTTATTTACAAACAAAAAATAGACTCACAGACATAGAAAACAAACTATGGTTACCAAAAGGTAAAGGGTGGGGGAGGGATAAATTAGGATTTTGGGATTAACAGATACGCATTACACTATATAAAGTATATAAACAGTAAGGACCTACTGCATAGCACAGAACTATATTCAATTCCTTAGAATAACATAATGGAAGAAATCTGAAAAGAAAAAATATATCTGTATGCATATGCATAACTGAATTGCTTTGCTGTACACCTGAAACTAACATGGTAAATCAACTACACTTCAATAAAAAATAAAATTTTAAAAAGAGAAGATAACCTATTCAAAAACCATTTAGTATTATCTGCAGCTATCTTCTTCGTAAATTCAAACTCATATATTAGCTTCATTAGCAAAATACTAGGAGCACGATTTCAAACATAAAATGTTGTCCTAATGAAAGTTTCCTGTGTCAGTGAAAACTAATACGAAATAGAGGAAATTTAATTTCCCTAAAATGCATGTGAATGAATTTAAAAGTAAAATGGAAACAACACTGGAAAATAACAGCTGTTCACCCATCTCTCTTTGCATCACCTGTTTCTGCTGCACAATACTGGTTTTTCTGGTTTACCTTTTGGAGATAATTATGGAGAATTTTTCAGCCTCTTTGTAAATGATTTTTTTCCTCTGAGGATATAATATACTGTTTTCTTCCAATAGAAGGCCAGTGTGTGTTAAAATATATATAATGGATAATGGACAATATTGACTGACAAAGAATGAGTGACTGAAAATGTGCAAAATATGCAATCTGAAGGTAATGGCATGTCACTCATTGAAAATTCTGAAGGTGGTGACATGTCACTCATTTGTAAGCCATCTGCCTAGAGAATTCAATCCAAATGGCTTTGCCAAAAAAAAAAAAAAATTGTCAGTCCCATCAATAATCAACTGGAAAACAAGCATTACATTAGACTGAGGTGAATTTCAGGTGGAAAATGTGCTTGTCTTAGTATTCACTAGAATTTCTATGTAGAACTGGATATATCAATGTGACTGCCAAGCTTAAATTCCTGGAAATTGGAAATCCAGCCTCGGATAGATGACTGTCTCAATCAGGGGATTTAGAACTGGGCCAAATAATACTATGCTGATCCTGAGGACCTCATTCCTGGCTTAGACGTGGCAGGCATTTGAGTGACTAAATAGAATGGGCAATTTGCTGAATGTGTTAGGGATTGTCAGGAGATACATGTGTACATGGTCATAATGCTAGAACAATTGAGAACTTTTACTTGTTTTTTTTATTCCTGTGGATATTCAGTACAGTTTTCCTCAAAGTGAGTTCTTTGAACCATATGTCAGAATGACTAGACTGCTTCTCATAAAGGCATATTCCTGAGCCCTATGAACAAAATTAACTAGCAGGTATCTCTGTAGTCATTGATAAGCACTCCACAAGCTTCAAACGCACAGTGAGGTTTTTTTGCACCACTGCTCTAACCTTACTTAATCAGATGCTGTTCTTAGGACCATGTGCTAAAAATTTATAGACAGAACTCGGTGTTTCTACCAATCTGTAGCTTTATCGTGTGATTTGAACAGTACTAGAATTTCTCCCTGTACGACAGGACGGGACTACTATAAATCTCCTGCAAAACCTGAAACTTCATGCCCTCAGATTAAATCAAGCCATCTTTATACGTCCTCTTCTACTAAGCCTTCTGTTAAGAGTAAGTCAATATCAATAATAGTGATAAAAATAATTTTAACCTCTTTTTTAAAATCTTCTATCAGAAATCTTCACCCCATAAGTAACTGAGAACAAGAAATCAAGAATGATGATAAAAAAGTTATATCTTTCTGCCCCTGCTGTACTTGCATTTTATCTTTTATTGTAATCAGCTATGTTCACATGTAGATCACACCTGGTTGCTAATAAATTCTTGAAGGACAGGGACTGCTTCCTTCATCATTCTATCTCCGGGGACTCCAGAGCTTGCTATAATGTTTGACACATGTTGATTTATTGTCTGAATAATAATGCTATTATAAAGAAATTAAGGAAAAATCATGGGCTAGTATTTGGGAAAGGCTGAAGTACTAGGATACGAGGGTGGTCCACCTCAGAGGAGAAACAGGGAAATCCAAGGTAGGATGAAAATGAGGGAAAATAAAAGGAGGAAAGGATGCATTTAGATTTTTTTTAAACTTCGTCAGAAGTTAATACTTCATTCAAAAATATGTTTTTCCTCTGAACTTCATTATTTTAATATATAAAACATGTGTATATATCTAAATAAAGATACATGTGTTACTGATAACTACAAGAGTCTCCTCTACGTCAAATTTAATTAGTAATTGTTTTGCCCAGTGAAGGCTTTTTCAATCATGCATATATTTTTAAACAAAATTAAGCATTTATGCTATAGTCATTCAACAGTTCCTTGTTTGCGAAACAAATACAGAAAATTTTGTAAATAGGTTACATTGCAGAAGGTCACAAAATATCTTTGATTAAGAATTGACTAAGAATAGGAATCATAAAATAAGTTGTAGTCTAAGATCAACTACTTACTTATAAGAGTCTATATTGGTGAACAATTTTATTGGCTGTAAAATGATCATGGACATACTAGTTACCTAACTGAACCCACAGACTTACCGTGAAGTTGGACAGAGGCAATGAACGTAAAAACATTTTGTAAAGACTAATGCATATATATGTGTTATAATCAATATCATGTATTAAAATGACATCCTTAAGGCTTCCTTTGGGTTCTTGAGAAAAGTCCTTGAGTAGCATCAGAATTTGACACTCAGGCTTTTGTATTCAGCTATTTATACAAGGTTCTGTCTTCTAAGCAGTGATATTAGTGTTGAGAACAAGTGACATAAGACCTGAACAGTTAAAAGGATCAGACATTGAGCTTTAGAATTTTTTGGTGAAGCATATCTGAAGTTTTTTGCAATTGGCTTTGTCCCAATCCTGTTGTTAAACCTCTGGAAAAAATTTACTGATTTATCTTTTGATTAAGTTCAAATCACTTAATTTGTGAGCAGAAGGGAGACAGCAAGATTTGAATTCTCCCAAATTCAAATGTTTTCATAAAGTCTTGAAATTCTGATTCTGGTAACAGAAGCATATTCTTTCTCTGCTTTGGTTGATATTGTAAGACCATGACTGCTATTACTAAAATTTTTACATACTTATTGGTCATGGTGGTAGGCTGAAAAATACCTCCTCAGAGGATGAAGAGATGCCCACGCTCTAATTCCCCAAACTCATTAATGTGTTGTCTTACAGTGCAAAAGGGACTCTGCAGATCTGATTAATTTAAAATTTTGAGATGGAGAGATTATGCTGGATTAGCCAAGTAGGACCAATGCAATTAAAAGGTCCTTAAAGATGGTGGTAAGAAAGTCAGGATTAGAGGAGGAAACCACACAGAAACAAAGGTTGTTTTTAGGAGTTTGGCTTTTCTAGATAAGACGTGTAAGTGATAAATTTATATTTCACTGTATAACATATCTTACTTAGCATAATATCCTCAAGGTCCATCATGTTGCTGTAAATAGCAGGATTTCTTTCTTTCTCATGGCTGAATTACATTCCATTGTATGTCTGTGTGTGTCTATGTGTATCTATCATATCTTTTTTTTTATCAATTCATCTATTGATAGGCACTTAATTTTTTCATATCTTGGCTATTATGAATAAGGCTGCAATGAACATGGGTGTGTAGATATCTTTTTGAAATACTGATTTTTAATTCCTTCAGGTATATATCCAGGAGTGGGATTGCTGCTAATACTACAGTGGTAATCATATTGCAATATATAAGTGTATTAAACCAACACACTGTATACCTTGAACTGATGGAACAGTAGATGTCAGTTACATCTCAAAATACTAAAAAACAAAAAAACAAAAAACTGAGCAGGGATTGAACTCATTCCATTGCTCACTGGGAGGACACAAGCCAAGGAATGTGAGCAGCCTCTGGAAACTCCACAAGGGACGGAGACAGATTCCCCCCTAGAGCTTTCAGAAAGAAAGCAGACTGGTTAACACCTTAATTTTATGGCTTCTGACTCCCAGAACTGTAAGATAGTAAGTTTGGGTTGCACTAAGTCACTAAATTTGTGGTTATTTATTATAGCAATGATAGAAAACTAATATAGCTCAAAAACAACCATAATCACTGTTTTCATTAAAGAGAAAAAATGGTTAAGATTTTAAATCTATGGAGCCAGAATGCCTACACTGAAATCCTCTTTCCATCTCTTACTAGATGAGTTACTTTGGCAAGTGTTTGCCCGCCTGTGCAGTGGGGATAAGAGTACTTTACAGGGTTTTTGAGAAGATTAAAGGAGTTAACAAATCTGAAGCTACCAGAACATTGTGTGACACATGGCCATTTTCATAAGATCTAAATCATCTTTTTATTATTGTCATTATTAAAGTTGTGATTATCACTTGCTTATTCTTTAAATAAAAAATATCAGAGTTTTCACTCTCTAGGTGCCATTTGATGGTGAGGATATCAAAATGTGTTTTGTTAAACCTCTGCTTTCAGGAAACCTATGATAATGAGGGAGAGATGGAGTATGTACCTGTGCAGTGCAGGATGGAAAATTGTGAATGTCTTAGATGTTTTTCTTCCTTCCCACTATTCTGCTTCTGAGTCTAGCAAGTTTGATGGATGGTGTATTATGCATCTGCCCTTGACTGTGGAAGTATCTCAATTGTAGTACACTTTTGACCCAATTATGTAGGTAAAATTTCTTTTAATTGGAAAAATAAATAAATAATTTGGGGAAGAAATAAGAAGTATTTGACTAGGCTATGTGTTGAATTGCTGCCCATATATTATCACCCCTAGATGATAAGTTATAACCTGTAATTATCACAGAGCTCATCCACTGCCACACAACTATCACGTACGGAAAGCATCTCAGTTTTAGTGCTCAGTTAAAAACAAAAACAAAACAACCAACAACAATAATAAAAACTATATTTTATATCTGGTGGTAAACCACCTCTTCTGATAACAGCTCTCATATTTTTTTTAGAATTATAAAATGACAGCTCAGAATGGTAGATAAAGCCTCAGACAAGAAACAAGAAAATAATAACAATTTCTGAGTCCATGTAGCAATTTTCCTCTAAAATTAACCTTCACAATCCCATGATGGATTGAACAGGTACCATTTTCAGATGTCATCTATAAGAGGAAGAACACTCAAAGATGTGAGGTCCACAAAAAACCCACAAGGGTAAACATCATCACCACCGCAAAACGTACTGAGCAAGTGTTTTTGTGTTGTCGTTCTGATTTGTTTTGCATGCAGTGTTGTACTGCCGGTGGTACCACCCCCCACCCCATCCAGAAAACAAACAAAATAGCGTCTGGCTTCAAAACAGGACTCAATCTGTACATATGTGTTTGAACAGCTAAAATATGGCGTGCCAGCCACTCTCACGTTGGTCTTCATTAGCTGCCACTCTCCAGTTTAGGAAGGTCACACATACAGTATAGTTACACGGATTAGCTTAGTATTTGCTCTATTTCTCTGGAGACATGGCCTGAATCAATCTGTGTTTAACACTATGATTCTGTTTGAAGTTAACGGAAGAGCATGAATTAGAAACAATCAAACGAGCCAAAGTATTAAGATCACTATATAGATGGGAAAGACCCAAGGGAATTCTAGTAATTTTAACTTGTGTCTTTAGATATAAAGTTCAAAGAAAAATGTTCACATAAATTTCTATACTTGCTCTTCCTAGAAGTACTCTCAATTTGTAAAGATGCATATGTTGTTGTTTATTTAAAAGATAAAATCATGTCACTACAATGCATAATGTCTGAGAATATTTGACTTTGCATCATAGGCTCTATTAAATATCATCTGAATATTTCAGACCAAAAACTATTTAAAGAAGCCAGTATTAGCAACAAAAAAGCAACATTCCTCATAGTAGCATAATTTGTGACCAATTTATCTATTTTAAGGAATACATTGTATTATGACCTTCATTAAACTTCCAGACCTTGGCAATGTTTTGCCAGGCAATGATAAATTTATCCTTATAAAATATACCACTTTTGTTTTGTTGGATAAATACTGGAGAATGAAATCTTTGCCGAAAAATTTAAACATTCTTCCTGAGGAGTTATGTGGCACAAAGCTATATACCAAATCAAGGCTGAATAGGGTGGGATTCCTCCAGAGTGAGGTATTTTGATATAGATTTGGGGAGCATGTTTTGACAACTCAGTGATATACTTTGACAGAGAGTAGATAGCAGATAACACACTGCCTCTCAATGTTACAGTACTTCCAAGTTAAAACAATATAGACACATGCTAGGATCTTACAATATTGGTGTTCTTTTGTTGCAAATCACAGAAACTGGCTACAGCTTATCTAAATCAAGAAAAGTATTTTAAAAGTGTTTTTGAAAAATACAAAATTGGTGGTAAGATGGGAGGTCGAGGCTTGAAATCAAACAGGAAATTCTGGAGGGTAATGGCACTGGTCTTCTGACAGGTGACATGCAGTCTGACAGCCTCTTCTAGAATTAAGTGGAATTAAGTGTGTTTGCATCTTTTTGTGATGGCATGCTCAAGTTTGTGATTCTAATTGACTTTGGTTGGATCAAGAGTCTGAACACTGCGAAGGGCAAAACAGTGCACATAGGAACCCCAACACACTATACAGAATAGGAAGAAGAAACTTGGTTGTAATCAAAAAGAAGACATGGCTGCCTGATACCCCCAACGCCACCAAATCCAATGTATGCTGTAGATTTATTCTCATATTTTGACAACTTAAAAATATTACAGCTAAGAATTAGGAAAATCACATATTCAAAGCTTCATCAATGACAGTGACAGGAAATGGACTAGGGGATGTAGAGGTGGAGGTGAGGATAAAAGGAGCATTTTTAAAGGATACATTTATCTGTAAAGATATAATTTTAAAGAGTTCTCTTCAGGCTGGATTGATAATTAATTCTGAATATTTTTATCAAGCAAGAAACTGGAAATAAATCAAGCCTCGTATATTATACCCCAGACACCTGCCATCTTCAGTTGTGATAGATGTAGACTAAATTGTTTGAAATTTTATTTAAATGCAGTTTAATATAGAATTTAAATGATACAAAATAGAAGAATAGCTCTAATTGCATAATGCATTATCTTAGCAAATAAATAATATATGATCTACTGAATGTGTAAATGACACCGACAGAACTTTGGTAAATTTACTTGTGTTTCTCTCACCCATTAGCAATTCTATAATCACTTAAAGTCTTACTCTTCATGAAGTGAAATTATTTTAAACTTTTCATATGCTGACAAACAGAAACCTTTTTATTCTCCATTTACAAAATGACATCTGCTCTGTTTCCATTTTACTTTTTCAAAATGAGTTCACTTTAGTGTTTTATTTCTTATTTTGTCAAATAGCTTTGCCAAAGATGGTGCAAATCTAGTCCCTGTAGACCAGAAATTACAGAAATGTAGACATAACACTTTACATATGGCAGTTATGTGCTTAACATTTTATATTAGGTATTTTAGACATCTAGATTTCCCTTTCTCTATTTTTAACTCAATCAAATGCCAAGAAAATTTTAAACAACAAAAACCAAGCCATTTTGCAAGCAGGATATTGACTACTGTTTTAAATAACAGTAATACTATAGTATTAATAATATAAATAGGTCCTCACGTCTGATCATCTAAATACAGACAGTCTGTAGCTCTTTCTTTTCAATGACAAGAGAAGTAACACTGATCAGAGCCATGCTGCTGTTGTCACCCGATCACTTCCTGATTCTCTCCTTCACATTATCTCCTCTCTCCGTGCTGACACGCATCATGGCCTCACACACACGCCGGTACACACGTGTGCACACACATACACACACACACACACAACTGGGGTGTGGGGCTTAATGCTGTGGATTCTGATGTCAGTCTTCCCGGGGTTTCCTAAGATCTGTCACTTACTAAGTATGCAAATTCAGGTACCTTACCTTCTCTAAGCCTCTGTCTTCATCTGACCAAGACAGGCACCACGCACACTCTCAGGGAGTGTAAAAGGTTCTTGGTGCAATTATTGCTATTGTTGGCAGAGTGCTTATGGGAGAAACAGCAGCTGTGATATCTGTAAGTTTTATTGGTTTAGCCTCTGTATTCAGAAACTTTATTCTCGATCATAATCAAATAGAAACACCTTATTAGAAGATCATTCTTAAAACATAGCACATATAATAAAGGATAATTATGAAGCTTAGAATGAATCATAACTCTGATATAAATTCTGAGATAATTCTGCCATTAGAGACACATATTTCTTTTTTCATTTTAATCTTGTCTTACTTGTTCAGTTACTACAGAAATCAGAATATGAGAAGGGACTCACCAGTGCTGACTACTGATGAATTTTAACAATTAGGGTTGGATGAAATCAGAGTCCAAAACACATCATTATATTATTATGATATATTATTTTCATTTATTTGGACATTATCTATTACTATAATTAATTTGGCTCAGAAATGAATTTTCTTAATGTTTTAATCAGTAGGGTCCCAGAAAGGCAGGATGCTGCATTAAGACATCATGCAGTTTTGAGGTGTGATTCTGCTGCCAACTTCTCCCCATTTCTTTGCTAAAATGCCTGATGTCTGAGTACACGTCTGACATCATAAGAATCAGGATTTAAATAACAGATCTCAGTCTCTTCTGGCTTAAAGACTATTCCTTGCAGAAGCTGAGACTTCTCTAAGCCTATCTGAGCTAAAGATACAAACAAATCTTCTCTGTTCTGGTCTCAGTCATTCAGGTCTAAGCCGCAGGCTAAATCACTTATAATTCAGAAATCTCACTCTTCTTGATGAAAATGAAAAATAATCTTGAACAAGAGTAGTATAGAGGAGAAAACACTTAACGAGAAATCAGGAAGTCTGGTTTAGCCCTGAACCATCTTCAATCTATTTTGGTAACCTTGGTAACCTTGGCAAATAAAACAATCTTTATGTAAAGTTAGAAAGTTCAGTTCAACTATTCTAAGCATCACTCCAATGCTAATGTCCTCTGAGGGGGAAAAATCCATAACCATATATTATTTTAATCTAACTGATATTTTTCCTAACACAAACTTACACACACAGATACCATACACACTCTCCTACACATATTCATAGACACACACTTTTCCAGTTCCTCTCTTTCTTTCTCCCTCTCGTCCTTTTCCTTAGCCAAATATGGAAATCCAATATTCTAAATACTCTTATTCTTCTTAAGCAAAAGAGAAATCTCAAAGGATTTGTCAACAGATCAGAAGAATTCTGTGCAGGTGTATTTCCCTGGGGAAATATATATGCCAATGATAGAATTCTAGGTCTGACTTTTACACGGTGATAAAGTGCTTGTTTGTTTTTTGCTAGTAAAAGAAAAATGAAAGAGAAGTCATTTATCACCCAATGGAATAAAAAGTTCTCAGCAACTGCTTAAGTGAAATGCCTCCTCCTTATTTAAGACACTAGTCCCCTTAAACCCACATCTACTTTTATTATTGATTTTTATCTTCTTTGCCCTCAAGAAATAGCAAGAAACATGTTCAATTCTAGCCTGGGGGAAAATAGAAGAAAAAAACTTAACAGAGATCTATCCTACTCTGGTAGAAAAACTGACTTGATGAACTAATTGGCCCTTTGTATGACTGACAGTTAGAACACCTTGTGCTGGGTGGAAACCAAACTGAGCACCGTCATAGAGAAGAAAAAGCCACATCAAAACGTAAGTTAGATGTGTTTCTCTGAGTCTGAATTTGGCAGACTCTTACTATAATTCTATCCACAAGAAGATAAAGAGAGAGTCGGAAGAGCCATCAGAAGAGGAAATAGAGTAAATTCTTACTGATCTTCAAAAGAAATAAATATTCTATTGGTCTGTCTCTTAGTTTCTATACTATGAGATATCTGCTACATGAGTAGAAGCTTTTCTGGGTTATTTTACCAAGCTACATTTTCATATTATTCAGACACCCAGGATTGTGCTAACGATTCAGCAATGGCTTTTTAAGTTATGGAAGTTGGGTTAATTTGACTGCTCAAACCCTTCCCTCTAACTCTTCAACTGATGCATTATAGAATTGCCTGAAGTAGCAATTATGTTGTGTTGTCACCGGTACAAAATGATGTAACACCAGGAGAAATTCTTCCTGACCTGTAAAATCAAATCAGTGTCATAGACTTCCTACATGTACTCCGTAGAAACAAGGAAGCTGATCAAGGATGAATTTAAATAAATGATCATCTAAATGATTCCAGCTTTTCCAGCCAGAATAGTAAGAGGAGTGGAACTGGAGAATTATCTTGACCTATCTGCCATTTTTTCCTAGCCATCTCTTACCTTTCTAACAAACTCATAGCAGAAATATATTGAACTGTGCATGCTAGAACATAAGTAGCCACTGTGACAAGCATAGCTAAAGGATGCTTACTTACATTCTTATTAGCTGAAATCCCAGATGTTGTATTGAAAATCCCAAACCCATACCCATACCCAAAAAGGTTGCAGCAGACTTTTATTGTGGATTATATGGTAAGGGTCTGAACCAGAGTTCCCTTTTTAAAAGATTTTCCTGGGTGCCACGGACTAAGAGAAGGTTGAGTATGCTGTCATTATTTCAAATTCATAAAAATATTAATAAATAATAGTATTTTTGTACTTATTGCTCTAGATTTACAAATATTTCCTCATTTCATCCTCAAAATAACCTTTAGAGGAAGATACTACTAATATTCCCATTTTACAGGTGAGGAGACAGAGAGTTTTAAAATTTGAGTTTACTCAATAAATAGTAGAGACAGCGTTTAAAGACCAGGTATTCTGCATCTAGAACCTGTTTGTATCAAGAATCTATATCCAAATGGCAAAAGAAGATTGTAATTTACACCATGGATTATACATTAATCCTCTAAATTGCTGGCTATTTTAACCAATATACTGCCATTTAAATTAAAGAAGGCTTTGGTATTTTAATTACAATTGCATTAATTACAGTTTCATTTCTGCAGATTACCACACTATTACAACTTATTTTTTCAAGTTTCTATTGGGATCGAAAGTCAGATTAATCTGTATTTTGTTAATAAGAACAGGACTATTATGATAAACCACAAAGAGCTGAAAGAGACTATCAAATAAAACAACAAGAAAACAAGCAGGAAAAAAAAAAACCAACAACAAAAAAAGACCTACCTTTCCTGTGGTGGATGAGAATCAACAGGTGTAGAAAAGGGGCGGTCCAAGCATGCCAGTTTAGATACGGTCCATTTCCTGCCATGAGGGGGCTATAAGAAGAAACAGAAGAAACTCAGGTTAAAGCTAAACAGATTTCTATTTCCACCCCTCAAGAAGCCTTCTGCTATTATTTTGTTTCCTCTTAAATATTAGTAATACAGAATCATCTGCACTGCTTTCTTCTCCTGGTAGGATAATGAAGAGATTGCTATATTAAAACGTTATTCCCTTAAGCAAGTAAAAACTGAGGCATCTTAGAAATGCTCAATTTTGACTTGATATCAAATCCATCATGTAGACATAGAAAAACATTCTTTAATAGAATTATCAAACTTCAGACATAATATCAGGAAACTCCGCAAGTTAAAGCATCAGTGACAAGCCCCTCAAAGTTTGTAACAAAAAGCTGTGAGATGCTGGACAAGAGAAAAAAACTTAGTCATCTATGCTGTACTTTGTCAAACACACAAGCTTCACTGACAAATGAACAACTACCTTGGGGGCTGCAACCCTATTTAAACAATACAGGCTGGATGAGTTGCAAATTTGCACAACAATTTTGGATTGAACTGGAGAATAAATGAGTTCAAGCATATTAATTCAGTTTCTACCCATCAGAAACTCAAAATGTGTACAATGTTCAAGGACTGAAATTTAAAAATATAAACTGAAAAAAAGGTTACCACAACTAGTATCAATTCATCAGCATTCAACTTTAGCAATCAACCTTACAAATGAACTTAGAACATCAGTATGTGAGCTACACTCATATTTGGGTAGGAATGGTACTTACACACAAGATCTAATGAACCTGGAACACTTACTGAACACACACAGTATACGTATGCAATATGTACCCTGTAAGACTGGAAAAGAACAAATGAAGATGGTCTCTTCGCTTAGGGAGCTTACAGCAAAATATATCCTCATAATAAAATATTGATGAAAATGATTCAAATTTTCTGAAAAAAATTCTTTGACAACCCTGCAAAGCTTAAGGGGGGTTATTAAATAAGCCACTTCACTCTGTCTAATTTGAGGTACTTCACTATAATGGATACCTTCAGCCTGTAGTTTCCGCAAGGTCAATGATCTTGCCCCTCACCTGCAACTAAATTCTCTGTCTCTAGAAAAGAGCTTGCCAAACACCAGAATATCAGATTCATCCTCTCTCTCTCTTTCTCTCTCCTTCTCTTTCTTTCTCTTTCTTTCTCTCTTTCTCCCCACCCTACCTCGGGAAAAACAAGAAGGCAGGAAGAAATTTACATAGATTGAGGCTTTCTCAAGGGAGGAAGGAGAACCTTTTTACTAAATCAGTCTGAAAGCAGAGACAAAGAGGATTTCTGGTATAACCAGCCTATTTGCTTTCACCTTGAAATCAGTTTCTATTTTGCAGAATCTGGAATCTCACTGTAATATTATACCATTACCTACATTGCTTTGTGTTTATCTGAACAGACAGGAACTCCGCAGAATGATTCCTACAGTTTGCTTTAAGCTTAGATGCACAATACTAAGCAATCTATAAAAATCAAATATGTTTCTACACCAAAACTGAGAACCTTTCAGACAAAGGGAACAGGATTTTAAGCTTCTACTTAGTATGTACAATACTAGAAAGAGCACTGTTTCCCAAAAAAAAACAACATAAAAAGCTGGATCTACAAACCAACATTTCCTTGAACTCATTAGGGAACTGAGATCACAGGGCAACAAACCAAAAATCTGTGGAAAGATAGGATCTTCCAAAGAGAGAGAGGACAGAGCACTTAGTTACCTGGGGCAGATGCAGAAGCTGAAGGGCAAGAAAGAAGAATCCAGCTAAAACTTAAACCAATTGCTAAATAATGAGTATGGGCTAGTATGAGAGGCCAGAGCTTCTAGGAGCTGAAAGCCACAAAGGTAATTTATGACCATCTGCAGTATTTTCTCAAGAGGTGATCATGAGGAAAATTAGTCAAAGTAAGAGACAGGGAGAGCCCCTGATGATGTGTGTCAAGGGGAGGGGACTTTCATGCAGGAAGGGCATAAAGCCCCACTCAAAACCTCCCCTGTTGTCCCTTTAGAACAAAAGTTTAAGCCCCTGGTGTAAAGTAGTAAAATAAACTGCTCTCAGGATATCGGTGGAAAACCCCTGCATCTAGGAGTAGGAAATAAAAACTCACCTCTACTTATGCAGAAGGGAACAAAACACTCAGGACTCGTGTTATTAGAGATTATCCACCAGGGAAAGAGCAGGATCACTGAGGAGGAGATCCTTACATCCTTGAGACTGGCCGCACACTGCCCGCCTAAGACCAAGGCTGACCCCAAACACCAGGGAATGTCCGTGCCTTTCACTCCCTCTCCCAGATCATCAAGAGCTGCATGACAGATAACAGCAGTCTACTATGTGGAGAGGGGTGACGCTGTGAAGAAATATCTAACATACAAGTGCAAAGAGAAGACCTAAAGCAGAGAATGGAGCAGACATTGATGAAATCTTCCAGAAAACCAGTCTTCACACTAAACAAAAGGCAAAGGTAGAAAAATTTGAAGTTGGTGGTACAATAAGGGTAACCATAACAACAACAACGTGGTTCACCTTCTGACTAGAAAACCTCAACCTGGCAAGAAAAGAAGTTTCACATTTCCAGGTCTCTATATCTCAGTCTCCGTGCTCCTATACAAGATGTCTGGTGTTCAAGTCGAAACTACAAGAAATACAGAATACAAGCAAAACACAGCACACTGTTCAGGGACTAATAGAACGAGCCTCATAAGACCCAGATATTGGCACTAACAGACAGAGAATTTTAAATCACTCTATATTCTTTTTATTGATTAATGATTAATACATAAAAGTCTGTGGAGCAAAAGGCAGGCAACATGCATAGATAGATGGGGCAAGAGAAACATAAGAAATAATCAAAAGGAAAAACTCGGTGATAGAAGTGTGCACCACCTTTGACGGGCACATCAATAAACTCAACATAGTAAAGAATCACTGAGCGTGAAAATAGGTCAATAGAAAGAACACACAGAGAAGCACAGGAGGTAAAACAAAGTGAAAAATAAAATGAGTTCCAAGATACAACCTAATATATTTGAAAATAAAGTCCCAGAAGTAAAAGACAAATAGAATAAAGCATAAGAACTGTTTGAAGAGATGATGGCCAAGACTCCCAACTACAAATCCTAGTAGCTCAGCAAACACCAAAAGTATAAACACAGCACACACACACACACACCCTCACCGCCCCCACCTAAGCACATTTCTATCAAACTTTCGAGAGCCAAAGATAAAGAACATATATTTAAAGCACCAGAGAAGGGAAGTCAGAATTATAGTAGACTGTTTGCAATAACAGTAAGAAATGGAAGGATTTGCCAGGTAATGGAATGGCATGTTAGAGTGCCAGGGCAGGGGGAACTGTTTATTTAGACCTCTTTATCAGCAAACGTAGCTTTCAAACACGAAGACATACATTTCAAGAGAGGGGCTTCTAAAACAGCAGAGTGAGGATCTCTGGCGAATCCCCTCACTGGCACAACTATTTAACTGATGAAAATTATTAAAAACAAACAAACAAAACCCAAGCACTGTAGGAACGGCATGCACTAGTTTCCTATCATTGCTGTAACAAATTACCACAAACTTGATGACTTAAATGACACACATTTTCTTATAGTCCTGGAGTTCAGAAGTGCAAAATAGGTGTCTCAGCTAAAATTGAAGTTATAGGTAAATACACATTCCTCCTGAAGGCTTTGAGAAGAATCCAATCCCCTGCCTTCCTTAGTTTATGGCCTCTTTATATCTTCAAAGCCAGCAATAAATGGTAGAATCTTTCTTACATTGCATCACTCTGATGACTGACACTCCTTCCTCCCCCTCCTCATTTTAATCCAGGATAATCTCTTCATTTTAATATAAATTTATTAGCAGTCTTAATTCCATTTGCCAACTTAACCCCCCTTTGCCATGTTAATCAGCAGAACCTGTGAATGCTGTGTAAGACAGGGACATATTATGGGGCCATTATTGTGTCTACAGCAATCCACTATCTGACACCAAATAGATTCACATCCAACCCACGTGCAAACACACTCATCCCACCCAAGGACACCAAAAGACTCAACCAATTAGAGCATCAGCTCAAGTTTTAAACCTCATATCAAAAGTCCCAGATGTTACTACTTAATTCAACTACATTAGGTATAGATGAGAGTATGGGTATAATCCATTCTTAAAGAAAAATTTCTCCCTGCTTGTGGACCTGTGAGTCTCGTAAACAATTTATCTGCTCCCCAAATAGAATGTTGGTACAGGAATGGGTTAACAGTTACAGAGATTTCCAGTCAAAAAGGAAGAAAACAAAAAGAAAAAAGGAGTCACTTGTCTTAAGCAATTTCAAAGTCCAGCTGGGAAAACAGTATTAGGTTTCAAGGCCTGGGAATAATTCTTTTCTGTTGAAGGTTCCACCTACTGGGCTCACAGTTCTGTTCTTAGAGTCATTATTCCTTTTAATGAAGGGGAGAATGTGTTTGAAGTTTAGTGATTTTATCATCCTGTTTCCTACCTACAGAATTTTGACAGCCTGACAAACTTCTTTCATTTCTTCTTCTCTCTGTCCCTTTTAGTACAAGTTGGCAGTATTTTCTTCTTCTATAAAAATTTCAAATATCTTGTGTGTCTCCCATGTATCCTCACATGAACTCATTGTGTTAGACCAAAATTTCTCCCACAGACCTTTCCTGAGTAATCTTGTATGTGTTCCTAGCTTCTGCTGGGATGGCTGAGAGGATCAGTATGTTACACATCTAATCTCACAAAGCCCTTTGTGTGACTGAATACTCTGAACTTCTAATCCTCCTGAGGCATTATAAAACAATTGTCTAGCCACAGATCTGACTCTCTCCATCCTTGTCTAATAATAAATTAATTTTTTCATGCTTTACAATCTAGATAACCTGAGAAGTCTCCAAATAGTCATGTCTCAATTCTTTTGCTTAACAGTTCTTTCCTCCATGTATCTCCTTCCTCTCACATTTTACTACAGGTGACAAAAAGAAATCAGAGCACACTCTCAATAGTTTGCTTAGATTTCAGTGAGATTGAAGCCTCACTGGCAGAAGGAACTTGAACATAACTCTGGCCAAACTCGAAAAATAGGTTACGCTGACCCAGAATCCAAAAATCAAGAATCTAAGATTAAAAATATCACAGTCATCCTGACGGTCTGGAATATTGTGTGTATGCCAAAGTTTATACCGTTTCGGAAGCAACCAGAGAGGAGAATGCCAAGGTACAATTTTGTTTGTATGTGGGACAATAATATGATAATATATGATAAAAGAAAAACAGTGTTTCTAACGATTTAGTGTAAGGAAGGCATTCAGATTTCCCATAACTTCTGCATCCAACTGCAATTGGTCTGTAAGTATAATGAAAGAACAATGCTAAATACATGTATTTGAACTCATTTATCCTGTAAGATATGTAAATCATCAGTTAGTAAATATAACCATGTATAATAGCTTAAGAGAAATTATCAGGAGAGCAGAACTTCTGTTACTCTTTAACATAAATTAAAATAAAGACATTCCAATGTGTACCTAATTCTGGTATGAGTCCCCAGTTTCCTTAGATCACTGATACAAACAAGTATAAACTTCAGAACTTCGCTCTTCTTTGACTGTTCAATGTAATTATCTCATCAGCCATTTTCAAGTAGACTGTATTGTTGTATGTTTTTTCCCTAATGAGGTTTTCTTTATGTTTCGTACTCTCTTTTATTTGGCAATACACTGCAAGTTTTGACACATTCGAACGGCATTCATCAAAGCGTAAAGGGCTTGATTTCCTCATTAGTCATCTTTCATCTTTCCTATGTTTTTATTGATTTTTGGCTTGAAACACTCCTTTCAACATTCTTTAACAAAAATTCCTATTATGTTGACAAGAATGTTTCCTAATACATTTTGATGTTTTAATAAGGTATTAAAATCATTAAATCATTTTTGACATCACACAGCTTAAATAAATGCATCGTTTTTTTGCTTTATTTTGAATATAGCAAGTTCCAATAAAACAGGGCTTATAAAATCCCATGATCTGAACTATTTTTCTGAAAACTTCTGACCAACTATTAAATGCAGGCATAATCCTAACTACTGATGCTTAGTAAGGAGGCTGAAATGGAAAAAAAAAAATCATTAAGTTGTATTTGTTTTTTGTTTTTTTTTTTTTTTTGAGTCTAGAAGACTGAGGCGTGAGAAATGTGGGGAAGCAGGAAGTGCTATGGGCCATTTCTAGAAATTCCTGGGTGCAGGAGTGCACTCAGCTGGGCTCCAGCCAACACTCCTGCAGGGAGCGCCCAAAGCCTGTAGTGTAGGACCTGGGGGTCCCAAAGTCCTCCTCCTCCTCATTCTCAACTCCTCTTCCTGAAGGATGTCCAAATGGACAGTTCTCAGTGTATCCCTTCTTCCCCTCCATTTTCTGCTTGAAGTCAATCAACCGGACTTAAATATCTTCCCCATGACGGAAGGGGCAATAAAACCCGCAACAAGAATGAAGGTAGAGCAGAGAGTATGAAACCATTCTCGTTTGCCCTGGACTGAGGAAGTTCCCAGGACGTGGGTTGTCAGTGCCAACAATGAGGAAACCCCAGACATGAAGAATCAGGAGGACTTCCTCACCCTAATGCAGCATCATGCTAAGGTGACCTCAGTTTCGGGGTGTCTGTGCTGTCTCAGATCCCAGCACCAAAAGACGATCATGTGTCTCAGATGAGGCAACCAGAATATTTTCTGAAATATCACACCCAAATATTTTTAGAGATAAATGATTAATATAAATGGGTTAAACTACATAAAGCTATTCAGATACTGTGAAAAAAAGTCAAAACTCTGTGGATTCTTTTTTTAATAATTATTTTATAATGCCTGCTAAATCACTTGTTTTCATCTCTGGATGAGGGACTCAGCTCCTGACATCTTCCAAAAGCCTTTATAAGCATAGTGAAGCATAATTGGTCACAATTAGTTATGTGTGGATCAGAGAATAGACTTCGGAGGCAAACACTTAAGAGTCTGAATGCCTGCTGCAACATGTTTCCTGAGTGGTTCCCAGAAGTTCTATAACCTTCTGGTGCCAGCTTCTTAAATTTTAGTAGTGCTTGTCACACAGCAATGTTACAAGAGTTGAAAGCATTAATATATGCAAAAAATTCAAAACTGTGCTTGGTTCATACTAAGTATGAAAAAAAGTAGAGGTGTTATTTATTTCCCCATCCTGTCACTCAGTCACTTAAGAAATACCACTGATGTACAGTCCGTGATTCCCCCCAACCCCTCTATTTCTAGTGCCTAGGAAAAGACTTGGCACTTAGAGTTGATAAATATTTGTTAAGTGAACCTGTGGCAGGAGACTCAGCTAAAAGATGAAATTTAACCAGGTCTCCTCAGGTTATGATACTCACTGTACACAGCCTGAAATGTCACCAAAAAGAATGAGCCAGCAATAACATACAGTGTTAATTTAAGGGGGTTTCTTTTAACTAAGGTTAAAAGAGCTAAAGAAATGTACTTTGAGATAGTCCGGGGAAAGGACGTGACCAGCAATACTTTGGTGGACCAATAAGCTACTGGGCTAGTGTCACGGATCCTGTGAACCAAGGTCAGATGCTCCTTTCATGACTGAGGGATAAATTCACTCAGGTGCCAGTCATCAAGCTCCACTGGGAGTCACCTGAGCTGAATGAAGCTACCACCCCAAGCGTCATTCTTGAGATAGCCGTTTACCAGTGATCCACATGGGAGTAATAATGATGGATGCTGCCCCCTCCCTCAAATCAGGAATATCTAAAGGGCCATCTCACCTTGAGTCCGCAGAGTTGGCTCAGGTGTTGTGGTGACATTGCAGAACCCAGCGCCCCCCTCTGCCCAATCTCTATTCTTTCTCTTCTTCAGTACATTCCTTACCACATCTAGGAGTTGGGAGGATGCCTGGGGTAACTTACACAAACTGATTAAATGATATTTTTGGACATGGCAGGGATGCAATAAACATTAGAAATTTGCACTTTTATTTTTAAAGGAAACAACTCATTTCATGTAAGAATTCATGGAGCATTTCTCTGAAGACTGATCCATCTAACATTTGAAAAATTCTATCAAGAAACTTACTTTTTACATTGAGCAATCCTGCTAAAAATCTTCAGGTAATGCTAAGTCAAAATCTTTTTCTTTGCATAACCTGTACTCATCTTCTATAATTACTTAAGATAAACATAATCCTTTAACAGTTTTTCAAATTTTATCTTGGTTAAAAAGAAATTTTCCCCATTACCTGTAAATTATTCTATGCATTCATAAAAGAAATTATAGTTGCTTTGGTTTTTGTTTGTTTGCATTTGTTTGGAGCTTCCAAAATGATCATGATTCAGCTGCATTCTCTTCTTTGCTTGCTGGTAGCAGACTAAAGAAAGAATCTCCTCAGGAAAAAAATAAGTCTTTCTCTTATGTCCCTTGTATTCCCATTTGGCATATAGATAAATCTGTGGATTCAGTATTAGTCACTGTGCCTGCAGAATGAAGAAACCTTATTAAAGAGATTACTCATAGAGGGTGGATCTTCTCCTAGTTTAGTCAAGATCATTTTTCTCTTCCACAGCTGGAATATTTTGAAAGTCTTCATGAACTTTATGAAAGTGAGTAATAACTGAAAATTGGGTGACCTGAGGAAATGAGACAAGTGCACGTGCACTTCTGTAAACAAGGAGGACTTGTTCTTGTGACCACACCTTTTCCTGGGACAATTTCTCAGGATCATAATATGGACCAGGGAGGAAACCCTAGTGGACAGAATGCTCTAATGCTTTAAATAGACAGGAGCTCTTCTTCTTTTATTTTCCCCATGTAATTCCAACTTACTCCTACATGCCTTCATTTGAAAGTGCTCCCAATCTAGGTAGCATAAGAAATTAAAACAGAAAAACTGACTCACTAATAATTATAAAGGTATCCTACTTTCAATGTTGTAATTTTCTCACTTATGATACTTTTATCCTTTAAATCTTTATAAGCACAATACAATTATTAAAGAGTGAAAATTAACAGTCTACAGAGCATCCTGTGAAGACACTGACTTTTTAAGGAATCTTTAACTTGTAATATAAATTTACCTATGTAAGCTTTCAAGGTATAAATAGCACATACAAAAACCCTAAAGCATACAAATGCAGACTTTTCACAAACAGAACCACACAATCACTGCTTCTTTGCTGAAACAGGTCCAAGATAAAATAAAGATTTGATGTGGTTATCTGTCAGAGAACAGTTAATGTAGGGTGTGGGTCTTCTCTGTTTTCGCTATGATAGTTGGCAGGTGCACAGTTATCACTTGATGACACAGAATGAATTACTTCATAGTGCAAACAATGCACCTGAGACCAAGGGAAATAAAATTTTAAACAAAAGATAATGGAAAAAAAAAACAATCATCCTTGCTCATTATTTTTCATTTCCTTTTTTCTTCAAATGACTGTTTTTACTGGTTCAAAGAACATGGCAGATGTCGTCTGTACCTTTGTCACAGGGACTGAATAAAAGGTTGCCTAGAGAGCAAAAGCACCAAGGCAGGGTCATAGGAAAGCAGTATTTTATGATTCAGAAATAAGAACAAATATAATGTTTTTAACACATATTCCTAATTGCATATCTTGCATACCATTTTGGAAATTAGTAAGTGCCCCATCATTTTCTTTTTTGCCATTCTTTTATGCAGCCTACAAGTCACATGTCTCCTGGACATTGCAGTAACAGTCTAGCACAACTAGTCCTCAGTAGTAAATGTAGTTGAACAAATTTGAGAAATCTCTGACCACCAGCACATGGAAAACACATACTACCATCATAAGTCATGTGGTACTGCTCTAAACTGCTGTCAGATTTTAAGACACCAAACACTGTTCTTTTGCCACCATCTCTGGTACAGTTTCACTTCTCTTTCTGTTTTGTTTTGTTTTGTTTTGTTTTGTTTTTTATTACCCTAGTCCTTCCTTATGTTGCCATGCATGAAAGATCAACCAATGGGCCAAGGGTAGTGGGAATGGTTTCTATACATAAGATTGAAAATTTATCTACTCCTCTCTATACTTTCCTGAATGCTGCTGCTATATATATTTTCTGGAGACTTTAACAAGTTTTTAAATATTTTAAGATTATTCTGCACCCAACTGGAGAATTGACTCTAAAAAAAGATAAGTTTCACAGTGTTGAATTTTAAGGTGTGAATTGTCAGCTTTATGTTTCATCAAATTCCTATAAGGGATATGAAAAGTTTATGTAAATCTCTGGGGGGAAAAGGGAAAACCTATACAAATTTCTTAAAATAAGTGATGTAGGCAAGTATCTTGTGTAACCCATCAGAGCCAACATCATTGCCAGGATGTTCAGAGTACTCTATTGAGTACTTAGGAAAAAATACAATCTGTTCCATAAAGAAAACAAACACACACACACACAAACATACAAACCTGAATGAACAAAATAGCTCAAGAACTATTTCAAACATGATCCTAAGAATGGTGTGTATTGGTCAAGGTGTTCAGTTGCAAATGAAAAAAATTCAAGTCGTACAAGCTTGAGTCTTTTTTGATGGACATTACTGGCATACATAAATGAAAACTCACAGCTGGATCCAGGGGTTCAAATGATGACATCTGGAGCAGTAACCTCTCCCACTGGGCTGATTTATCCTTCTTTGTGCTTTACTTTCATTTTCAGACAACATCCTGCAACATGATGGACCCCCAGCCCTCCAGTCCTACATTCTCACAGTGTGTGTGTGAGAGATAAGTATTTCTCTCCTCTTTAGTTTCACTAGAAGTACTTGAAATGAGTACTTCTGACCAGCCTGCCTTGAATTGAGTACCATCCACTGTGGACAGGGGTAAGGATCTGATTAACAAGCCCAGATTTTATACCCAACTCTGGAACGAGGGTTTAGATCAGGTCCAAGGGAACCATGCAAATGGAAGATGGAAAACAGGATTCTTGAAAGTGAGAGTCCTGTTATCAGGATAAGGAGAAATGTTTGCATATTCAGCTGATCAATGAATCTCTTCTAGAGTCTATCCTTGACAAGTGATCTAACAGGATACAATACTCATGGTTAGTTTACTAGTAAGGAGTTACGTGAGTTTCAAACTATGATATTAATACAAATAACATACTTATCCAGAAATGCTGTCATTGCCCTTCCCATCATCAAAACTACCACAAGTCCTGTGGGCTTCTGTTATTTCATGCCTTCACTTCTTTCTTGTCTGGCAGTTGTGTGTTATCTGCACAGAAAATTTCAAATCGGCATCCCCTATCTAATTCCCTAGATGAAAGACCAGTTTTGTGGTGCTATTATTTTAAAGTAATTGCAATTTAATTCAGCAAATATTCTATGATTCACTTACTTTGTTTTAGGCATTGGGCACTGTGCTATTCATTGCATTAAATAAAAATGTCTTAAGTCTCAGTTCCTGACTTTAATAGCCCAAATCTTAATGTGGAGAAGTAAGAACTATCTGTGAAATTCCAAAAAATAAGAGTAACCGATATGATCAAAATGCTGTACTAACTTTACCAGATTTTCCTTTAAAAATTATATGTACAAATGAATTTTTATATTATAAAGTAAATAGTAATTGATAATAGTACAATAATAATACATAAAGATATAGACTGAAGAGTCGACAAAGTCTAGAAGTTACTTAAATGTATTTAGGAATGTAATATATGATAAATGAATTCAGAATTAAGTTCATTTAAAATCAACATGTGAAATTGTTTGGGGAAGAAAAATCCAGATAGTTGAAAAAATTAAAGGCAGATACATTTCTTGCCATGCAACACAGATTATAAATGAATCTAAAATTTAAATGTAAACAATAAACATTAAAATATTAGACAAAAGTATGCAATATATATTTACATGTTTTCAAATAAATGCATAGATACATACATACATATTAGAGGAAAGAAGTTTTTCTAATTATAGCAGAATCCAGAGCCATTATATATAACAGACTGATAAATTCAATTATATAAAAACTAAAAAAAAAAGGAGAGACGGAGAAGATGGCGGAGTAGAAAGACGCTCGCAGGTCACCCTCTCCCACAAATACACCAAGACCCACATCTACGGACCCACTCAGCCAACCAGAGCACCTGTGGAACTCCGACAGAACATCGCCCTCTTCAAAGGATAAAGACGTCAAAAATCTGGTAGGAGAAAAGGAAAAAAGAAAGAACAAAAGGCAAAGCAGCGCCGGACTGGTCCCGCGGGGAGGGAGCGGCAAAGGAGGACTGGCGCTCGCTCAGCTGGGCCTCCTCTCTCCAACTGAGAGGCCAGCAGGAGGGAGGGGGAGCCTCCGAGGCTCGGATCTGTACAGAGCAGCCCTTGACTAACAGAACTAAGTTAAACGGGCACAGAGCGTCCCCCCGACACCCAGCCTGAGAGGCGGGCCGGCAGCGGCGGGCAGGGCCAGGCTGCACAAGCCGGGAGGAGGACGGAAGTGGCTGCACGGAGGCAGCCCCGGGGGAACGCAAGGGGCTGCCGCCATGGCTGTGGGTGCACAGGGCAGAACAACCTGGGCCCTCCATAAAACAGCACGGTTGATGTGCTCTCGGAGGAAGGGTGCACACCCCCATCTCTGAAAACCCGCGGAAAGTTTTCGGGGGAAGAGAGGCGGGGCTCAGGCACAGCCGCCATATCCTCTGCGCTGAGCACTCAGGCGGGGGCAGGAGCGAAACCTGCATCCGCACCAAAGGGCTTAGCAGCCTCAAAGGCCAGACTGAGACTGGCCTGCAGTCTGGGGCAGATAGGATCCTTCCATCCTGGTCCCTCAGAGAACTTGCTCCACAAAGACAAACAAGGAGCTGGGTTCTGGCTCGGAGCAGGGACAGGGCTGTCCCTCGGTCTTCCCCGAGCCCACCTGCGGAGCGCCGACCAGGGCGGAGTGCGCAGCCGCACAGAGAGCGGAACTACCAGCTGCGCAGGTAGAGGGAGAGCGGCCCCCCTGCCTTTCCGGCAGGAACACAGCCCCTGACCGAGGTGCTGGGAAGGGGCAAGACCCGCCCTCCTACCTGGCCAGTCTGCAACGTCTGACTATGGCATCCGGAGGGGCAGCGACCCGCCCGGCCACAGCAGAGAGCGGCACCTGACCCAGTGATAGGAGGAGGCGCGATCAGCTTGCCAACAGGTGCTGGGAGCAGCACAGAAGAGGGCGCCAACGGAGGGCCTCTTAAAACAGCAAGCTGAGCTTCCAAAACAGGGCGAAGACAGAAAGACTTCACATTAAAAGCACACAGACTCCAGGAGAACACCCCCCCCCTTTTTTTTTTTAAATCTGTTTTTACCTGTTCTATTTTCTATTACTCTCTAAATCTTTACTTCTTAATTCATTTCTATTTCTCTTGGGTTTTGATGTCCTGGTATTGATTAGACACAGGTTTCAAATACATCTATTCATCTACCCCCCTTTTTTTCTAAAGGTTTTAAAAGGACGTCTCAACCCGATTAATACTCTGCTTCAACTCACTCTTCTATTATTCATTATACACTGTTTTCAAACCCTCTTTCTCCCTTCTTTTAAAATTCTTTCTCTCTCTTATTTTTTTTTCTTTTTTTCCTAAGTTCTATTCCTAAATAGGCAACAGATAGATAAAATCCTTAAGGACCAAAATAAACAACTGATACTCCGTAAACCACAGTGCCAAAGAGGCAAGATGAAGAAGCAGAAAAACCTTTCCCAATTAAAAGAACAAGAGAAATCCCCTGAAAGAAAGATCAACGAAATAGACATCGATAGCCTACTAGATCAAGATTTCAAAAAAAGAGTGATCGAATTGCTGAAGGAATTAAAAGAGATAGTGTTTAGAGATATAAAATATGTCAAAAATGAAATTGAAGCTATAAAGAAGAGCCAAGTAGAATGGGTAAACTCATTGACAGAGATGAGGAATGATCTAATAGCTGTGCAAAGCCGACTAGATAATGCAGAGGAACGAATTAGTGATCTAGAAGACAGGGCAATAGAAAGCACCCATTCAGAAGAACTACAAGATAAGCAAATAAAAAATAATGAAAATAGCATAAGGGACCTATGGGATAATATAAAGCTTCCCAATCTTCGCATAATAGGGGTCCCAGAAGGAGAAGAAAGATCAAAGGGGATTGAAAAGGTTTTTGAAGAAATCGTGACTGAACACTTCCCAAACTTAAAGAAGGAATCAGATATCCAAGTACAGGAAGCTCAGAGGGTCCCAAACAGGAAGAACCCAAATAGACCCACACCAAGACATATCATAATCAAGATGGCCAGAGTCAAGGAGAAAGAAATGATTCTAAAGGCAGCAAGAGAAAAGCAAAGAGTAAGTTACAAGGGAACCCCCATAAGGCTCTCAGCTGATTTCTCTACACAAACACTACAGGCCAGAAGGGAGTGGCAAGATATATTCAAAGCCCTGAATGAAAAAAAGATGCAGCCTAGGATCCTTTATCCAGCAAGGCTATCCTTGAGGATAGAAGGAGAAATAAAGAGTTTCACAGACAAAAAAAAAGCTGCAGGAGTTTAGCAACACTAAACCCATGCTAAAAGAAATATTGAAAGGGCTATTCTAAATAGAAAAGCAGCAGGATGCTACAGAAATGAGAAACTCACAACTGGAGACGGTGATAACTTTTGTTCTCAGTAGGATGGGTTCGAGATACAGTAATGGGCTAATAGACTTACAGAAAAGGGTAACCACAAGCCAAAAATTTACAAGGGAGTCACAAAAATTAAATAAAATCCATGATAATACAAAGGAAAATTACCAAACCACAAAAGGAAGAAGAAAGGAACAAAGAGGATATACCAATTCAACTGCAAAGATAAGTTCAAAATGGCAATAAACACACATCTATCATTAATTACTGTAAATGTTAATGGACTAAATGCTCCAGTCAAAAGACACAGAGTGGCAGACTGGATAATAAAGCAAGAACCTTCAATATGCTGCATACAAGAGACCCACTTTAGGGAGAAGGACACATATAGATTGAGAGTGAAAGGATGGAAAAGGATATTCCATGCAAATGGAAAAGCCAAAAAAGCAGGTGTTGCAGTACTGATTTCAGACAAAATAGACTTTAAAACAAAGGCCATAAAGAAGAAGGACATTTTATAATGATTAAAGGAGTGATACAAGATGAGGATATTACACTCGTTAATATATATGCACCCAATATAGGAGCACCTAAGTACATACAAGAATTACTAACAGAGATAAAGGGGGATATTGATGGGAATACAATCATAGTTGGAGATTTTAACACTGCATTAACATCACTAGACAGATCTTCCAGACAGAAAACAAGGCAACAGAGAAATTAAATACTACAATAGAAAAACTAGATTTGGTGGATATTTTCAGAGCATTACACCCCCCAAAAATAGGATATACATTCTTTTCAAGTGCACATGGAACATTTTCCAGGATCGATCATGTACTTGGGCACAAAAGGAACCTCAACAATTTTAAGAAGATAGAAATTATCTCAAGCATCTTTACTGACCACAATGCCATGAAACTGGATAATCAACAACAGAGAAACAAAGGAGAAAAAAAGGAAAGCATGGAGATTAAACAATATGTTATTGAAAAAACAATGGATCAATGAGGAAATCAAAGCTGAAATTAAAAAATACCTTGAGACAAATGAGAATGAAAGCACAACCACTCAAAACCTATGGGACACAGCAAAGGCAGTGCTAAGAGGGAAGTTTATAGCGATACAGGCCTTCCTCAAAAAAAGAAGAACAATCTCAAATAAACAATTTAACCCACCACCTGAATGAATTAGACAAAGAAGAACAAAAAGCCCCAAAAAGCAGCAGAAGGAAGGAAATAATAAAGATCAGAGAGGAATTAAATACAATAGAGATTAACAAGACCATAGAAAAAATCAACCAAACCAAAAGCTGGTTTTTTGAAAAAGTAAATAAAATCGACAAACCTCTGGCCAAACTCACAAAGAAGAAAAAAGAGAGAGCACAAATTAGCAAAATAAGAAAGGAAAATGGAGAAATTACAACAAACAAAATAGAAATACAGAATATCATACGAGAATATTATGAAAAACTATATGGAACCAAACTGGATAACCTAGAGGAGATGGACAAGTTTCTGGAAACATACTGTCCACCAAAACTGAATCAAGAAGAATCTGAACACTTGAACAATCCGATCACTAGAAAGGAAATAGAAATAGCAATTAAAAACCTCCCTACAAATAAAAGTCCAGGACCGGACGCTTCACCGGGGAATTCTACCAAACATACAAAGAAGAACTCATACCAGTCCTTCTCAAACTCTTCCAGACGATTGAAAAGGAGGGAATACTCCCAAACTCATTCTATGAAGCCACCATCACCCTGATACCAAAACCAGGCAAAGACACTACAAAAAAAGAGAATTATAGGCCAATATCACTGATGAACATAGACGCCAAAATCCTCACCAAAATTTTAGCAAATAGAATCCAACAACACATAAAAAAGATGATACATCATGACCAAGTGGGGTTCATCCCAGGGACACGAGGCTGGTTCAACATACGCAAATCAATCAGTGTAATACATCACATCAACAAGAGAAAGGACAAAAACCACATGATCATCTCAATCGATGCAGAAAAAGCATTTGATAAAATTCAACACCCATTTATGATAAAAACTCTCGCCAAAGTGGGTATAGAGGGAACATACCTCATCATAATAAAAGCTATATATGACAAACCTACAGCCAGCATAGTACTCAACGGTGAAAAGCTCAAAAGCTTCCCACTAAAATCTGGGACAAGACAAGGATGCCCAATATCACCACTCCTAGTCAACATAGTCCTGGAAGTCCTAGCCACAGCAGTCAGGCAAGAGAAAGAAATAAAAGGGATCCAAATTGGAAAAGAAGAGGTAAAAGTGTCACTATATGCCGACGACATGTTACTATATATAGAAAACCCTAAAAGGTCCACACAAGAGCTACTAGAGCTGATTGAAGAATTCAGCAAGGTAGCAGGTTACAACATTAACGTTCAAAAATCAGTTGCATTTCTTTACACTAACGATAAATCAACAGAAGAAGAAAGTAAAGAAACAATCCCCTTTAAAATAGCACCCAAAGTAATAAAATATCTGGGAATAAATCTAACCAAGGAGGTGAAAGAATTATACACAGAAAACTATAAACCACTGATGAAGGAAATTAAAGAAGACTTTAAAAAATGGAAAGATACTCCATGCTCTTGGATTGGAAGAATCAATATTGTTAAAATGGTCACACTGCCCAAGGCAATCTACAGATTTAATGCAATCCCTATCCAGTTACCCAGGACATACTTCACAGAACTAGAACAAATCATAATAAAATTTATATGGAACCATCAAAAACCTAGAGTTGCCAAAGCTTTACTGAAGAGAAAGAAAGAGGCTGGAGAAATAACTCTCCCAGACTTCAGACAATACTATAGAGCTACAGTCATCAAGACAGCATGGTATTGGTACCAAAACAGACATATAGACCAATGGAACAGAATAGAGAGCCCAGAAATGAACCCACAAACTTTTGGTCAACTGATCTTTGACAAAGGAGTCAAGAATATACATTGGAATAAAGACAGTCTCTTCAGCAAATGGTGTTGGGAAAACTGGACAGCAGCATGTAAAACAATGAAGCTAGAACACTCCCTTACACCATATACAAAAATCAACTCAAAATGGATTAAAGACTTAAACATAACACAAGATACAATAAACCTCCTAGAGGAAAACATAGGCAAAACATTATCTAACATACATTTCAAAAATTTTCTCCTAGAAGAAATAAAAGCAAGTATAAACAAATGGGACCTAATGAAACTTACAAGCTTCTGCACAGCAAAGGAAACCAGAAGTAAAACAAGAAGAAAACCTACGGAATGGGAGAAAATTTTTGCAAGTGAAACTGACAAAGCCTTGATCTCCAGAATATATAAGCAGCTCATATGACTCAATAAGAAAAAAATAAACAACCCAATCGAAAAATGGGCAGAAGACCTTAACAAGCAATTCTCCAAGGAAGACATACAAATGAGCAAAAAGCACATGAAAAAATGCTCAATATCACTAGTTATCAGAGAAATGCAAATCAAAACTACAATGAGGTATCACCTCACACCAGTCAGAATGGCCGTCATTCAAAAATCCACAAACAACAAATGCTGGAGAGGCTGTGGAGAAAGGGGAACCCTCTTACACTGCTGGTGGGAATGCAGTTTGGTGCACCCACTATGGAAAACAGTGTGGAGATTCCTCAAAAGACTAGGAATAGACTTATCATATGACCCAGGAATCCCACTCCTGGGCCTGTATCCAGAAGGAAATCTACTTTAGGATGACACCTGCACCCCAATGTTCATAGCAGCACTATTTACAATAGTCAAAACATGGAAACAGGCCTAAATGTCCATCAACAGGTGACTGGATAAAGAAGAGGTGGTATATTTATACAATGGAATACTACTCAGCCATAAAAACCGACAACATAATGCCATTTGCAGCAACATGGATGCTCTTGGAGAATGTCATTCTAAGTGAAGTAAGCCAGAAAGAGAAAGAAAAATACCATATGAGATTGCTCATATGTGGAATCTAAAAAACAAAAACAAAAACAAACAAACAAACAAAAACAAAGCATAAATAAAGGACAGAAATAGACTCACAGACAGAGAATACAGACTTGTGGTTACCAGGAGGGTGGAGGGTGGGGAGGGATAGTCTGGGATTTCAAAATTGTAGAATAGACTACACTGTATAGCACAGGGAAATATACACAAAATGTTATGATAACTCACAGAGAAAAAAATGTGACGATGAGTGTGTATATGTCCATGAATGACTGAAAAATTGTGCTGAACACTGGAATTTGACACAACATTGTAAAATGAATATAAATCAATAAAAAATGTTAAAAAAAAGAAAAAGGTGAATTATAGCAAAAAAAAAAACTAAAAAAAAAAGCACATAATCATAATCAAATTACAAATATCATAAAGGGAAATAATTGCCACTAATGCCTCAGAGAACTAAGTTCTCTAACATATAAAGAGCTACTAAAAACTAGTAAGAATAAGACTATAAGGAAGGTATGCAAAGAGAATATTCAGAAGATATTTCACAGAAAAATTTAATTGTTAAACTAAAAAATTTCTATTCTCTCAGAATGAGAGTGATGTTAACTGAAATTATAAAATTGCCTTTAAGAAACTTATCAGACTGACAAAAATTGTTCATTATAAGATACAGCAAAGTGGGCACACTGATGATAGAAATGCAAATTGCAACAAAATTTTAGAGAGAATTTTGGCAATGCCTACCTCAACAATTTCATACCTAAGAATATTTCCTGCATGTAGTCTCCTTCAAAATGACAAACACAGGAGGAGAATTATTTAGAATTATTTGTAGCTAATAATCGAAATGCCCACAGAGTAGGAGTAAAATCAATTATGACACATCATTATAAAGGAACACATAAAAAGGAATGTGATATTCTTTATAGAAATTACATCAGTTACATTGAACATATAGGAATCATAACCTATATTCACAAAGCAACACAATGCCTTCCACTGTCACTTTAAAATTTATTCATTTATTCCCCCTTTCCTACTTGAAACTTAGAGGGTTTTGCTAATTTTCAAATCATGCACAGACTGTAAATACTTCTATGGTAACTTACAGAAAAAAGCAGACTTATGGTTCAACACTTAGATGTTCAGTCCCATCTAATAGCCATCTCTTCTCCCTTAATATAAAGTTATTTTAACTCCAGGAAAGGCTGCTGCTGCACTGCATGTTCCCTGGTAAGGGATTAAGGTTGGGTCATCTCTTTTCCTTATATCTTTCCCCATTCAGGCACCTGGGCTGAAGGGTCAGGAGGGAAGAGAGACTACCTGGACAACTCTCACTTTACAGGTACTGTCTGAAGCCTGATCTTGCTGATTTTATAACTGACCTTTTTCTTTGGTGGAGCACTCTTGTGGTTTCTTTAGAGAACCACTCTCCTGCCATAAACATACACACACACCCACACACCTGTAACTGGGGATTTTGCAACACATTCTCTCATCCCATGCATGCCCTACTTCAGCAGGATTTAGGAGTGTCATCTCACCAGCTTTCCTGAATGCATAATTCATGGTTAAGATAATGAAAGGACTAGCCACAGACCAGGAAAAGACATTTACAAATCACACTTCTTACAAGAAACTTGGATCCAGATTATATAAAGAATTCTTATAATAACAGAAAAATAAGACTAAAATAAGAAAAAAAAAATTAAACATGGGGAAAATATCTAAACAGACATTTTACCACAGAAGATATACAACATGGAAAAGAAGCATATGAAAAAATGCTGAATATCATTAGTTGGAGAAATGCAAATTGAAGCCACAGTATGATACCACTGTGCATTAATTATAATTACTAATATCAAAGAAAATTAAAATATCAAAAGCTGGAAAGAATGTGGAGTACCTAGAATTCATGCATCGCTGGTCAGAACACAGAATCGTACAGCCACTTTGAAAAATAATTCTCAAGGAGAGGAAGCAAGATGGCAGAGCAGAAGGACGCTGGTAGCTCACCCTCTCCCACAAATACACCAAAACTCACATCTATGTACTCACTCAGCCAACCAGAGCAGCTGCCAAACTCTGACAGGATATCGCCCTCTTCAAAAGACAAAGACGCCAAAAATCTGGTAGCAGAAGAGGAAAAAAGAAAGAAGAAAAAGCAAAACAGTGCGGGACTGATCCCATGGGGAGGGAGTGGCAAAGGAGGACTGGTGCTCAGTCGCTGCGTCTTCCCTCTCCAACAGAGAGGCCAGGGGGACAGAGGGGGAGCCTCTAGGCTCAGATCTGCCCCAAGCACCCCTTGACTGACAGAACTAAGTTAAATGGGCACAGAGGGTCCTTGCGACACCCAGCCCAAGACACGAGCCGGCAGCTGGGGCCAGGACAGGCCGCCCGAGCTGGGCAGAGGACTGGGGTGGCTGCCTCCCCAGGGGACTGCAGGGTGCTGCGCTCTGTGGCTGGGAGGGGATATGGAGCAGAACAACCTTGGTCCTCCATAAATTGTGAAAAAAGCAAAGCAACTTGGCTGGTGTGCCCTGGGGGGAGGGGCGCCATAGCCTTTGTCTCCTCAGAACTGCATCACCATTACTGGCGCTTCTCAAGAGAAGAGAGGCGGGATTCAGCCACAGTTGCCATCTCCTGTGTGAGCGCCTGGATAGGGGCGGGGCCAAGACCTGAATCCCCAGCCAGGGGCTCCTCAACCTCCTAGGCAGGACTGAGACTTGTTTACAGCCCAAGGCAGATAGGATCTTTCTGCCCTCGCACCTCAGACAACTCACACTGCCAAGACAAACAAGGAGCTGAGATTTGGCACGGAGCAGGGGCAGGGCCATTCCATGGCTGTCCCCAGGCCTGCCTTTGGAGCACTGATCTGAGGTGGAGTGGGCAGCTGCACAGAGCAGCAGAGCAACTGGCCCCGGGAGAGGGTGGGCAGCCAACTGCCTTCCTGGCAGGAATGCAGCACCTGACCACAGTGCTGGGAGGGGGCACGATCCGCCCACCTTCCTCACCTGAGTGCAGCATCTGACTGCGGCATCGTGAGGGGGAGTGACCCGCCCGCCCACAAGGTAAGAGCTCAGCACCTGACCCAGTGTTGGGAGGGGGCACGATCTGCTAGCCAACAGCCACTGGGAGCAGCACAGATGAGGGCGCCAACAGAGGGCCTCTGGAAACAGCAAGCTGAGTTTGCAAAAGAGGGCAAAGACACAAAGACCTCTCAATAAAATCATTCAGAGCACACCATCTCCAGGAGAACTAGATAACTGATACTCCTTAAGCACAGTGCCAGAGAGATATGAGCAATATGAAGAAGCAGAGGAACCACTCCCAATTAAAAGATCAAGAGAAATCCCCTGAAAGCACGATCAAGGAAATAGACATTGATAACTTACTAGCTCAAGATTTCAAAAAAGGACTGATCAAAGTACTGAAGGAACTAAAAGAAATAGTGTTTAGAGATATAAAATATGTCAAAAATGAAATAGAAGCTATAAAGAAGAACCAAGTAGAATTAGTAAACTCACTTGCTGAGATGAGAGCTGACCTAAAGGCTGTGCAAAGCAGGCTAGATTATGCAGAGGAACGAATTAGTGATCTAGAAGACAGGACAACAGAAAGCACCCAAGCAGAACAGCTGAGAGAAAAACAAATAAAAAACAATGAAAACAATATAAGGGACTTACAGGATAATATAAAGTGTGCCAATGTATGCATAATAGAGGTTCCAGAAGGGGAAGAAAGAATAAAAGGGATTTAAAAGGTATTTGAAGAAATCATAACTGAAAACTTCCCAAACCTAAAGAAGGAATCAGATATCCAAGTACAGGAGGCTCAGAGGGTCCCAAACAGGAAGAACCCAAACAGACCCACACCAAGACATTTCATAATCAAGATGGCCAGAGTTAAGGAGAAAGAAATGATCCTAAAGGCAGCAAGAGAAAAGCAAAGAGTGAGCTGCAAGGGAACCCCCATAAGGCTCTAAGCTGATTTCTCTACACAAACAATACAGGCCAGAAGGGAGTGGCAAGATATATTCAAGGTCCTGAATGAAAAAAAGATGCGGCCTAGGATACTCTATCCAGCAAGGCTATCTTTTAGAATAGAAGGAGAGATAAAGAACTTCACAGACAAGCAAAAACTACAAGAGTTTAGCAACACTAAACCCATGCTAAAAGAAATACTGACAGGTCTACTCTAAATAGAAAAGAAGCAGGATGCTACAAAAATGAGAAACTCATAACTGGAAAGGAGATAACTGTCATGAATTGCAAAAAGAATAAACACAAAATTGTAAAAGAAGACATTTAACTCATTAAGAGTGGGAGAGGGAAGCAAGGAAAGCCACTGTGGAAATCAGTATGGAGATTCCTCAAAAGACTAGGAATAGACTTACCACAGGACCCAGGAATCCCACTCCTGGGCATATATCCAGAAGGAACTCTACTTCAAAATGACACCTGCACCTGCAACAATAGTTCATAGCAGCACCATTTACAATAGCCAAGACATGGATACAGCCTAAATGTCCATCAACAGATAACTGAATAAAGAAGCTGTGGTATATTTATATGATGGAATACTATTCAGCCACAAACCGACAACATAACACCATTTGCAGCAACATGGATGTTCCTGGAGAATGTCATTCAGAGTGAAGTAAGCCAGAAAAAGAAAGAAAAATACCATATGAGATCGCTCATATGAGGAATCTAAAAAAAAAAAAAAAAAAAAAAAAAACCAAAACATAAATACAAAACAGAAACAGACTCATAGACATAGAATACAAACTTGTGGCTGCCAAGGGAGCAGGGGGTTGGGAAGGGACAGACTGGGATTTTAAAATGCAGAATAAACAAGATTATACTGTATCGCACAGGGAAATATATATAAGATCTTGTGGTAGCTCATAGCAAAAAAAAATATGACAATGAATATATATATGTTCAGGTATAACTGAAAAATTGTGCTGTACACTAGAATTTGACACGATATTGTAAAATGACTATAACTCAATAAAAAAATGTTGAAAGTTAAATAAGTAAATAAATAAATGAACAATAATTCTCCAGTTTCTTAAAAACTTATACCTATATTTATGATTTGGCAATCTCACTGTGAGGTATTTACTAAAGAGAAATAAAAAGTAAACACAAAAAATGCAAATGTTTATAGCAGGTTATTTTTTCACAGCGGCTCCAAAGTGGAAACAACCTGGTAAACAGAGAAGCTGAGTATGATAGGTCCATACAATGCAATACTACTCAACAATAAAAAGCAATGAACTGTTGAATGCAGCAACAGGTGTGAATCTTAAATGCATTTTGAGAAGTGAGAGAAGATAGACTCAGAGGCTACATGCTATATGATTCCATTGATATTAATTTCTAGAAAAGGCGAGACTATATGGACTGAAATCAGATCAGTGGTTGCCAGGGGTTTGAGATGAGAAGAGGGGCTGATTACAGATGGCGGCATGAGGGAATTTTTGGCATGTTACAGCTGTTCATTATGATCGTGGTCATGGGTACAGAACTCTAAGCTTTTGTCAAAGCCCACAGATGATTTACCACAATGAGTAAATTTTACTATCTTTTAAAAAATCAACTATGATAGGTGAGGAACCGAATACAAACTGTTAACATGAAGTCTAACTGTGTTACCATCCATAACAGCCAAACTACAGGAAGCAGAAAATAAGAAGCTAACCAAAGTACCTTAGAAAACAGTATTTTGCTATAAAACTGAAGACTAAAAGGACTCTACACAAATATTACATTCTAGTTAGTAAATTTGTTTCTCATAGAGATCAGGGGCAACAATTCTAAAATGCTTTCCGTATATGCTAAGGTTGAACAAATAAGAAAATATAAATAATGTGACCCAGGTTCCTTCTTATTGCAGAAAGGAGTTACAAATAAGGAAAGAGGGAAGGCAGAAATGAACTCTCTGGTGGTAATGAATTGGAATCACTGATCTTAAGAACTTGTGACTTTGAAATATGCATATTTAAAAACATAAAGCATACATAGATGTATGTGTGTGTACATGCAGGTAACATACATGTATTCCCCAGCTTGTTTGCTGAGAGGGCACAGAAGTAATGATATATGAGTGGCAATGAGCACACCTAACACTCAGATCCTGGTTTCTAAATATCAATATCCTATACTAAGAATTGGGGTTCCTTAAGAAAAGAATTGATTCCAAGGCTGGGCCAGGAAAACACAAAGTGAGCCTGGAACACTTGTAGTTTTGGAAATGTAAGGAAGAACTCAAAAAAAGAATTTGGGCATGTCCAAAGGTCATAGTAACAATAAGAAAGATTTTCCAATGGCTAAATGTGAAAATGAATAAAAATGGTGTTGAATAATAACTCATAGATTAAGATATTCATGATTCTATACTGATGTACATAAGTAAGTGAATAGAGACATAATGACTGAATGCAGTGTGGCATACTGAATTGGGTCCTGAAAAAGAAAATAAAATGTATTAATGAAAATAATGGTAAAATCTAAATCAACTCTATAGTTTAGTTAATATTGCAAAATCAATTCAATATATTCATTTTGATAACTGTACTATAATTATACAAAATGTGAACATTAGGGGAAAATGGGTGAGTGTTATCTGGGAACTACCTACTATTTTTGTAACTTACTGATGTTCTAAAATAGCTTCAAAATAAAAAGTTTAAAAGCATGGTTCAGAAGAGTATAATAGTATGTTATTACATATGTAGTGGTATGTAAAATGTGCATATAAATATTATAGTATATTATTGTAGTATTAAATACATACTTCTAAAAATCTAATAAATACAATATTAAGTATGATATGCTGTGAAGAGATATAATCCTCAAAAGTTACTGGAGTCCGAAGAGGCATATATCACAATTATCTGGGATAATGATTAAAGGTACCAAGGAAAAAGTAGGTATTAATTCAAAACTGAGTGTAATTTTGTAATGTGGAAACTGGGGGAGTAGACCAAGGGAAAAGAGAGCATTAGAGATAGGAGTAGCAAGGAGAGCAATTTGGAGGTGAGTCAGTGGAAGACATATTTAGGAAACCAACTAAAATTATTAGGCTAGAATATGTAAAAGTATAATAGAAAAAATAATCCACCTCTAGGAAATCAAAGACAGAGGCAAAAATCATCCAACAGTAAGGTAAACATACAATCTAACTCTTGGAGAAAAATGTGTGCTTGCAGATGTGCTTTATAATTTTACAAAGAATAAGATTCACGTAATAGGAGGAAAGATTCAAATGTGAGATTTTAAGATACATTAAGTCCTTTACTGAAAAAGCAATCAATACCTTCCAGCTCCAGAAGGCTTTGCTTCATGGAGTGTTGTTTGTTTGTCTCTAGAGCATCTTATTTCAACTCTAGCAACAAAGTTCTGAAACTGATACTACCTACATTTCATAGATGAGGATGAAACTTTTAAATGACTCATTTGCCATTTTGTAGGCAAAAGAGCTGGACCTAAAAGTCACTTGTATTAAGTTCCTTATTTGATACTTTGTTCAATTTGTCATGCTACTGTCTGCTTTTTATATTACCAGCTGGTAACAGCCCACATTTTAAAATAATTTTAAGTGTAAGAAATAATATTTTACAATTTTAAAATTTAAAAGCTGGAGATGAGCTAATCTAGCTCCAAAATGTAATATCTCAAAGAGTCAGAACTGGCCTAAAGGCATGCAATTAATTACCATTATGGTGACCAGACCTAAGTTTCTTAGCTCCTGGCTCTCTCTACCATGTCAAATGATTTATTTTTCTGAAAGCTGATGTAAGAAACTAAACTAAGACGTTTTAGTAATGAGCTTACTGAAAAGTCTCAATTTTCAAGAAACAGAATTGCTATAAAACAGCACTTGATTTTTTTTTCCAGAGAAAATTATTCAAATTAAGTTCTCCTAAGCTATGTCATTGTCTAAATCTTTAAATGGTTAGCTCAGCTCTTACAGTCACATTGGAGTAATTAATATCTACAAGTATAGGCATTGTTAATATTTCACAGCACAAATGCAAACGGGAAAAAGAAAGTTGGAGAAAAGTGGGCCTATACTGAGGCACTGAGTGACAGGAGTCCTTGCAGCAAGAGTCCTTCCAGCATCACTTACTCAAGAAGAAAATCTTAGTCATTTCCTCCTCATTAATCAGAAGAAGACAGGCCTGAACTAACAGTGTAGGACAGCCTTAAACAGCCCACAGAATTCAGAATCAGTGACACATCTGACAGAGGAGAGAACAGATTCGCACAGTAACTTGATCTGTGTTTCAAGGGCAGTACTGTACCTACACTGCTCAACTGTACAGACCGAGAGCACTGAAACATGTCCCTGTCAACATTGGGTTGTGCACCAATTACCCTCCCTTTTCTCTTCCTTCATCTCCCTTTCCTTTACTTTTTCCAGCCCCTCTTCTGCTTTCCCTCTGGCTGCAACCCTGGGTCTTATATATTTCTCATGAGCTCCGGTTAGCCTAATACTGAGAAAGACATCTCACTAATCATTTCAGTAACCTTCACAATGCTATCATCTAATACCCACTGTTGAGATGGTCATGGGGGGAAGCACTGTGTGAACCCTGAAAAGTAAACCAGATCTTGAAAGAACAAGATAAACTCACACAGCTTCTGCCTCAAAGAAGCATAATTATACACTGAAGGATGACAGTCACCTTGTGGGTAAAACTCAGACTAAACAAGGTAACTAAAGCTGACTCAGAAAATGTGCACATTTTCCCATCATACTTTTTTTTTTTAATACAGTCCTCAAGGTATGCTGGAGACTAACAGAATTTTCTGTTTCTTCGTATTGCTAATTTGGTTCTAATTGAATTCATTGAGATAGTCATTACTCTCAAACTCTTATGACTCAAATAACATATACCATGAAGTAAACTTTTAAAACATTATTTAAATAGAAAAGGAGAATAATATCTTATTAGTGAACCTACTGTAACATCTTCCAAAAGAGGAATGATGCAACAGAAGAAACACTGTGGTTAATTTGACTATGTTTTCTCAAAAGTGATTACAACAAACAGGTATAGATCTACAAATCTTGCCCCGTAAGTGGCTGAATAACCCAGCTGTCTTTATCCTTTATTTGCTCTGGTTGGGGTGTCTTGGACATTGTGAAGAACCACATGAATGCAGTGGCATCCACAGCTAACAATAATAATTTGTGAAAATAATGTAATGCTTACGTGTATATTACACACATAATTATTTAACAGTGTGATCTTATCAGGATACCTAACCTGAACATCTGTCTCTCACAAAGGATAAAAAAAAATATTTTCAATGAACATTTAAGGTTACAGAAAAAATACTCATCATATATTACATTAAAAATAAGCAGAGTATAAAACTAAGTATATTTTAACATAGGAAACGTGTACACATACATGTTATTTGTATATTTCTCCCTGACCCACCATGTGGATTTGTGCTAATTCCTTTAAAGCCTATCAGAAGTCACTGACCCAGTGAAGCCCCGCCCCATGGCATCCCCCAGTGGACTACCAACAGTGACAACCCCACCAAGTTCTCCTAAAGAAGTTACTGTGTTGATTGATATGATAGGTCATCCGCTCATAAGTAAAGGTAATTGAAATTACTGAAAATAGGACAGAATTGACAAGAAAAATACTGACTTAATGTCTATATGCAGTATCACACTGTTTCTTCTCTTGTAATTTTTCTTTGTATTATTATCCCATTTCATAAATGAAGTGCCTATAGATCATTTCTTTAAACTCCTCTCCATATAAAGAAAGTTGGGGGCAGTGAGTTTATTCATTTTTAATTGAACATTCAATTTTGTATTTAATTCGTGTCAAACATAGTCAATGACTGAACAAGATGTCACACATTGCTGAGAGTGGCTTTTTTAGCAATGACCTGTCACTTCTGAATTGCATGTAAAGTTCAGAACACACTGAATCATCTCTTGTTTCCCTCTGTCAAATGATGATAATTCTTCTTTTGCCTTTCTCACAGCACTTTTATGATGATCACATTGATCATATATGTAAAATCATATTAAAATACTAACTACTTATTTTAGCCTGAGTACTCTTTTCTGCAGACACAAGGATAGGATTAAACATGCAAGGATTCTGCTAAGAGAAATGCCTGTGAGGGATATGGGGAGGAGATTGGGGAAGATCGGGGTAGCCATCAGACTGCAGTACAAATGTCAGCCTGAGTGAAGGGGAAAGGGAAAGGAGATAGGTGGAAGCATCCTAGAGTGCTGGGTAGGTTGAGAGAGGTTTGGCAGGGCTGTTGGGAAATTCTTCATTCACAGTCTGCCTTCAGAGGAGTACCATGTCTTCCAGAGAGATGTCTGCTTTAATATAGCTCTGGTGTTCAGGCATTGGCTGGGGAAAGCCCACTGGAAGTGGCCTCACTGCAAATGCAGAGATGGATCTCAGATCCCAGCAGCTGTGGCCATTGGCAGTTAGGATCTCTGTAGTTGTGGAGTCTGAAAGGCACATTCTCTCACCACTATACTACTCAAGCATTTATATGTAAAATTATAGTCAAAGCAGGCATGTTAAATTTGACTAATTGGCATTGCTGGATTTAGAAATCTTCCCATCTTTTAGCACAACAGTCTTAGAAGAGTGTAGTCTGTTTACCTTGCTTTTTGTTTAACCCTTAGACAACAAATACATTTTTCTTAAGAGTTATTGCTGGATACTAAATGATTATATATAGATCTGCAGTGATATGTGATAGTGGAGAAGGGAAACTAAATTTAACATATTATTTCCTTAAATCTCATATCTGCTATCTTTGAGGTTCCATAAATATTCTGCTTGATGTAAAATAACAATGGAAGAAAATGATGAATATCACTTATTCACTCCACAATTTCAGTTATTCTATGGCTTCGGGGGAAACATCCCGTTATTATCCTGAAGTTTTCTGCATCTTTTTCATTCTCTTCCTTGATTATTAAAACACAAGCACAAGCAGTAATATAATTTGAATTATATCTGTACTTTGCAGGAAATTCTAAATTCTTGTGATGAAGCAAATCTTTGTCTAAAAGAAACTAAGACCCCCAAAATGAAGCATATTAATACAGCATTTTTTTTTTGCCTTTTGCGACTGAGACTCTTATGCAAAGTAAGAGTCACTTGTAAATATTTTTTAAACTGAAAACGTAGAAGGGAGAGATATTTCACAGCATTTAAGTAGAAGCATAAGGATTCTTTTACAGTAAAAATTAACCAGTCCATTAGAAAATACCTCTAGCTTAAAAAAAATAATTCAGCTGTTTTAAAACTAGAATAAGTAAAATAGTAGATATTAGAATTTATTTTACTCAATAATCAATAATAATGCCTACTAAAATTATAGTTTGATAGCAGGATAAAACTTTTGGTCTTTCTGAATCTATAATCATGAATAATTTCCATGAAACAAATTGTTTTGTGAGTTTCCCTGGTAACAAAGGCAATAATAGATGGAAATTACTGCTATTAAAAAGTCTGAATCACATTACCTTAAAAATCATGACTTTGAGATCCATCCCGGGAAACCAAGTTCATAAGCAGGGGATCCCCGTGTGGGCCAGTAGTTTCACATATGATCTGGAGGACACTGAGGCTACTTGAAGGACAGTAAAAGACTAATAGACTCAACTATTTGATGAGAGGGTCCAAGCCATATATGTTTCACATCCCTAGCTTCACACAAAATTCCTGGCCCTGAGTAGGAGTTTATTAAAAATAAGTTTCTTAAATTGTAACTCAGAGCACCTCATCTCTCACCAAAAATATCAAATGGTTTCCTTCAGCAATTAGAATGAGCCAAACTCCTTGAAACGCTCAAAGGTCATAGGTGATATATTCTTTAATTAGTTCTGCAGCTTAATATTGTACTACTTTATCTTTTGTTCTCTACATTTGCACTGAATTATGCTTTCTATTGTCAATTTGAAAAGTTAAGCACATTCTTGTTCAGAGACTTTATAGACTTTAATGCCTGTGCTTGGTATGATCTTCCTCCAGGAAGCTGGATTTTGATCATCACTCAAGTCTCTGCTCAAATACCATTCAAATGTCACTTTTTCAGAGACATCTTCTCTGACCAATGTATCTAAAAAAATAACCTCAGCTCCTGCTCAAAACATATTTTTTCTTTATCACAATATCCTGCTTTTATTTTCTTTACAGCACTTACGACCATCTAAAATTTATTTACTCTTTTCATTATTTGCTGTCCTTCTTTCACTTATATAAATGACAGTATCATGAAAATTATTTATTCACCTTATCCTCAGAGCCTAAAAACGTGTCAATAAGCAGTGTTACATAAAGAACTTACCCTGTATTTGGAGACTATTTAAAGATGCAGAGTATATGCCCTTGCAATTCGTTGTGAATTAACTCATCTTAATAAGCTGGTAAAGTATAAAACCATGATGTTGTTTATGGGCTGATATTAACCCTCACTGTATGTTACTTACTTCAGAAGCTAAAGTGGGAACTTCTGCTTTCCAGCCTAGATAGAAACTCCTTTTTCAGTTTGCCTGTCTTCAAGTGGACTTGTTAATCACATAACTGCTTAGTTATTACAAATAAAAACAAACAATGCATTGATAAGTGTGATTCCACTTGAGACCAAGCTACTATATTTAACATATCTTCACTGCTTATTTTTAGACTGATTGCTTCTTGAGATTGAGGTTGGCCTTCAACACATTATAAACCATATAGTCCATTCAGCAAAGAAAAGAGTTCTATTCCACATTAATCATCACAGGTTACCACATGTATTTTATAGAAAATTGGTAACTCCAAGCTAAATTTCAATTAGAACCTTCCTTCCATCCAATGAAGTTCAGAGCTTTTATCTCATGTTACATGACTTTCAGAATCTAAAAAAATAGATACTGACAGTAAAACCCATAATGCACATGGTGCTTAGTTCATTTCTCCAAACTTACGAATCCATCAAAAAGAAACACGTTTTCAGATCTTTTTTAAATCTGTTTTTTTTTTTTTGGTATAAAGTTGTATAAGTTCCTTGTATATTTCATATACTAACCCTGAACAGGATATATTACTTGCAAATGTCTTCTGCCGTTCAGTAGGCGGCCTTTTCATTTTATTGATAGTTCCATTCCTCATGCAAAAGCATTTTAGTTTGATGTAGTGCAGTTTGTTTATTTATTTTGTTTCCCTTGCTTTAGAGGATAGAGACAAGAAAATATTTCTAAGACTGATGTCAAAGAGCACACTGTCTACGTTTTCCTCTGAGTTTCATGGTTTCAGGCCTTACAATAGACATTTTCTCCAAAGACGTATAGATGGCCAACTGACACATGAAAGATGCTCACACATACATAAATAATTATTAGAGAAATGAAAGTCAAAACCACAATGAGTTATCACCTCACGTTGGTTAGAATGACTATCATCAAAAAGTCTACAAATAATAAATGTAGGAGAGGATACGAAGAAAAGGGAAACTTCATGACTGTTGGAGGAAACGTAACTTGGCCCAGCCCCTACGGAAAACAGCATGAAGCCTCCTCAAAAAACTAAAAATAGAACTACCATTTGATCCAGCAATTCCACTCCTGGATATATATCTGGAAAAATGAAAACACCAATTTGAAAAGATACATTGCACCCCAATGTTCACAGCAGCGCTAAATACAATAGCCAAGATATGGGAACAATCCATGTGCCCATCAACAGATGAATGGATAAGGAAGATGTGCTACATATATATATATATATATAGACAATGGAATATTACTGAGCTATAAAAAACAATGAAATTCTGCCATTTGCAGCAACATGGATGGACCTAGAGAATATTACACTTTGTGAATTAAGTTAGAGAAGACAAATAGTATGTGACATCACTTATATGTGGAATCTAAAAAATAATACAACTACATATGCAAAACATAAACAAATTAACAGATATGGACAACAGACTAGTGGTCATCAAAGAGGAGAGGGAAATGGGGAGGGACAAACGAGGGCTATGGGATTAAGAGATTGAAACTACTATGTATAAAATATATAAGCAACAAGGGTGTGTTGTACAGCACAGGGATTTACAGCCATTATCCTGTTATAATTTTAAATGAAGTATAATCTGTAAAAACACTGAATTACAATGTGGCACACCTGAAACTAATATAATTTTGTATATCAGATATACTTTAAATAAAAATAAATAAATAAAATGTACAAAAGGATAGATAAAGGCAAATATAGTATGCTCTCATTTATACGTGTTATCTAAAAGAAACAAAACAAAAACTCAGAGAACAAATGGGTGGTTGCCAGAGGGGAGGGAGTTTGGGGGTGAAATAGATGAAGGGGATTAACAGGTACAACTCCCAACTTACAAAATATGTAAGTAACAGGGACATAATACACAGCATGAGAAACATGGTCAACAATATTGCCATAACTTTGTATGGGGACAGATGGTTACTAGATTTATCATAGTGATTATTTCATAGTATATGCAAATGTCAAATCACTATATAGTACACTTGAAACTAATATAATGCTGTATATCAACTATATTTCAATAATAATAGTAAAAAAGAAATAAGTTTTCTGTTTCCTTGCCTAAATAATAGTCATATGATTAGATATGTTCCATTTTGCAGCATTTATTACGGTGTGTTAGTTTCTGCACACACCTTTCCCCACCCATTCCCCCTCCTCAGACTTCAAGCACAAGTAAATAGCAACCATGCCTACTTGTGCACTTTGGTTTATGCCTTGTACTTAATACAGATACAGGCACAAAAAGAAGTACTGAATAATTATTACTTGGAGGACTAATGAAAAAGAGAAACAAATACTACACATATTTTTTTTATTTTAATAATAAACTGTTGACCTGCATCTTCCTTAAGACATACTCTAAGAATTTCCCTAAATGTACAAAACTATCACTGAGAAAGAGTTGACTATTATTTGCTATACTGGTAATACGAAAATGGAATTGACAAGAATATTAAAACAGATGTGTCCTTGATAAGAAAATCACTTTTGATTTCTAGTTGGTGAAAACAGACTGATAACCTAAACAACAACTGAGGCCATTTGGTAACTTCTGTAACATCACCTGAGAATTCTAAAGTTGAGTTAGTTTCTTTATATAAATAGACAGGGTTTTGTTTTGTTTTGTTTTGTTTTGTTTTGTTTTTTAACCATTGCCCATTACATAACATAAGATAAAGCTTGGAAGCCAAGAGTTACTGCTTACAAAATTATTGCCAATTGGAGTTGTATGTAATTACAGAAGGGGCTGGAGCAAGTTTTGATTTCATTTGATTTGATTTTAATTGGTTTTAGAGATTATTTCCATTTAAGCAATGCTAAGAAAACACTGAAGCATAAGACGGTCACAAACTCTTCTACATACATACTAAAGTATGATCTTCAGTAAAAATATCTGTTAACTCCGAAACAGTATCTTGCTCCCTTTAATTTTTCACCAGATGTCTCATGGGTCCTAATTTTGTTTAAAATCATGGTCTAATTTTTGGTCCATATGCTATGCAAAGGTCTTGCTTCTATGCACAGACTGTTGAAAATCCATGGAAATGATAAAATAAAAAAAAGTTCTGCTTCCACTTACAATGTAGAAAACATTAAGAGAATATTATCCCCAACATAAAAAAATTAGAAAAACCAAACAATCTATAAAAATCATAATTTTTCTTGAGCTCATCAGAGAAAAATTTTAAAAACTTGTATTTCAAAGGGTGAAAATCTTCTCCATGGAGAGAAGGTATACATCCTTTTTTAAGAGCATGGGAGAAAGAGCTGATTGCCACAAATAGGATAAGATAAAATCAGCTGATATTTTCACAGAGTCTTAAAGGCCACGTGTGGGCTAGCATATCAGTATGGCATAACTAGAAGCTCCAGAAACCAACGCAGTTTCTAATTAATCTGAAGATATTTTCAACAGTGCCCTCAAGAAAGCCTGGGAGCAGGACGTGGGTCAGTCGGGGAGAGACACCACTTGGTGCCAGAGGCATGATGTGCCACTTGTTTCCCTAGAGACTTCCCTCCCAGGAAGTAGAGGCTTTAAGCTGATGGTCACCCACAAGGCTCATACAAATCCACTGCTTCTTATGGAATGGAAGATATGAAACCTGTTTGCCTCTGGGAGATGGGCAAAAAACACTTCCAAACTCACAACACAAGCAATGATTCACTGCTGATGAGACAGGGTAAAAGAACAAGAAAATGCCTTCCATCCCTGGACCCAGTATTATACTCCAGTACCAAGCAGAGATCTGGTACTGCTGATGATGGGGCAGAAACATCCCTCCTACGGAAGACCAACTACAGGTCGAAGACAGAGTCCAGTCACAATGGAGAGGTCTGGCAGGAATGCTGAGGAATCCCTCCCCCTTAGGCAAGGCACACAGGGCCTGCCTAAGACTTAGTCTGATCCAGGAGAATAAAGAACTCTTCCTGGCCCCACTGTGTGGAACAAGCAACAACAGTCCACCTCCAGTGGGAGGGAAAAAAATCATAGAGAAATCGCCACTGCATGGTACATGTAGGCAGTAGCTGGTGAAACTGAGTGGAGCAGGAACACTGAGAAGTCTCGAGCACTGCAGGCCCATTCCGGGCGGTCCAGCAGCACCTGTCCTCTTCAGTGGCCTGATGGAAGAAGGGGTGCACCCAGGTATAACTGTGGCTGACTTCATTTCCTACTCCTCTCCACGCAGTATCAGCTACCAAATTAAAAATTACAAGATATCCAAAAAAGAAAATAAACATATTTACAAGGAAAAATCAATAGAATTAGATTCAGAGGTTATGCACATGCTAAATGTAGCACTATAAAATATTTATGGTTAATATGACAAAGGATCCAGTGGAAAAGGTGGATAACATGCGTGAAAAGATGAGGAATTTCAGCAAAGAAGTAGAAACTATACAAAAAGTCAAAAGGAGATGCTACCTGTAGACGTAAAATACCAGAGATAAAGAATTCCTGTGATGGATTCAAAAGCAGACTGGGTATAGCTGAAACAAAGTGAATTTTAATATATGTTGACAGAAATTATTTTATGTGAAATATAACAAAGAAAATAATAATAATTAAGATAAAACCAGAGTATCCAAGAACTGTGGGATAATAAATAATAGCCTATCATCTGTGTTTTTAGATTAAAAAAAAAAAAGAATGGACTGCAAGAAAAATTTGATGAGGTCATGACCAAGAATTTTCCAAAGTTAATGGAAAATAAACTAGAGATCCAAGAAATCCAGATAATCCTAAATAGCATAAATAAAAAGTTTTAAAGTGACTGATACATAATAGCCAAAATGTTGAGTAACAAAGATGAAGAAAACATCTGGAAAGCAAACAAGTAAAAAGAAACTTAGGGAAAGAGAAACAATAACAACCACCAGATGTAAGATTTCTCATCAGGAGCTGCAAGCTGTAAGACAAGGGATGACATTTTTAAAGTCCTGGTTAAAAAATAAACAATTCAAAGTTCTATATCCTCTGAAAATACATAGCTAAAGTATCTAAACCTGTTTTATTGATTTGTTTGTTTTCTTTGTCATTGATTTTTCTCCTTTTACAATTTCTGTTTTTTATTTACTTTAAATTTTATTTGTCCCTTCGTTAGTTTTCAGGGTTTCTTTTTTTTTCTTTCTCTCTCTCTTTTTTTTAGGAACACACCAAAGAGCTAATTTCTTCTTCTCTAATGTAAGTATTTCTTCTCTAATATATTTAGTGCTATAAATTATCCTCTAATTACCAGTTTAATGAAAACTTAAATTTTTAATATAATTTGTTTTCATTTTTATGTAGTCAGAAACACTTTCTGACCTATTTGACTACTTCTTTGACCTGACTGTTTTATTTAGAATTGTTATTTCATATTCATATATTTGAGGATATTCTAGACATCTCTTATTTTCTGTTGACTTCTATTTTAGTACCACGTGTCAGAGAACATACTTGACATGACCTGAATCCTTTTAAATTTACTAAGAATTTATTATTATAGATGTATTTAGTCTCCAAATACTTAGAGATCTTCCTATTATCCTATTACTGGTTTCTATTGTGGTTAAACACCTATTTTAGTATGATTGCAATTCTTTTAAAATTGCGGGGGTTCATTTTATGGCCAGAATATGATCTATTTTTATATGTGTTTTATAAAAGCTTAAAAATAATGTGTATCTTGCTGCCATTGGTTGGAGTGTTCCATAAATATAGATTAGATCCTATTTGTTTATGGTGTTATTTAATTCTGTATCTTTCCTTTTTTCTGTCTAGTTGTTTTATCATTTGTAATAAGCTGTTGAAATCTCTAATTAAAATGGGTATTTGTTTTTCTCTATCAATTCTATCAGCTTTTATTTAACATATTTTGAAGCTCTGTTCTTTGATGTATGAACACTTAGAATTGCCCTGTCTTCTTGTTGATTGACACATCATTTTTCTGTAGCTCTTTGTCTTTAGAAATTGTGTTGCTCTACTTAACCTGATAATAATAAAGCGATCCCTGCTTTCCTTTGGTTAATGTTTGCATAATACATTATTTTCCATCCTTTCACTTTCAATTTATCTATATCATTATATTTTGAGTTTCTTTTAGATGCCATATAGTTGGATCATGCTTTTATTTTATCCATTCTGCCAGTATCTGCTTTATTTAGTGTATTTAAACCATTTACACTGAATATAATATTGATATATTATGGCTCTGCCATTTTATTTTTCATTTTCTGCTTGTTCTCTGTTTTCCGTATCTCTGGTTTTCTTTTCCTGCTTTTCTTTGGGTTAATATTGAGGGGAATTTTACAAGATCTGAACTAATAAACAAATCTTATATATTCACTCGTGGAGGTACCAACTCTGGTTCTCATCATTGCTTTGTGTACATAGATATTTCCATCTGATATCACTTTGTTTCTATCTGAAGGACACTCTTTAAAAGTGCTTTGTAGTATGAGTCTGAAGGTGATACATTCTTTCATCTTTTGCACATTGAAAAATCTTTATTTTTTACTTTTTTCTTGAAAGAAAATTTTGTTGGGTAAATAATTGTTTTGACAGGCTTTTGTTTCTTGAGAACTTTAAAGGTGGCATTTCAGTCTCTCCTTGCATGTCATCATCCTTGTTTTTTATTCCTCTGTTCGTAATATGTCTTCTCCAGTTGCCTATAAAGTTCCTTCATCTTTTGTTTCAAGCAACTTGACTATATGTCCTGTGTAGTTGTCTTGATGTTTCTTTTCTTTGAGGAGCACAGGCTCTTCTATCTGTAAGTTTCATCAAATTTGGAAAAAATTCAGTCATTTCTTTAAATATTTTTTTCTGTCCCTTGCCTTTCTTAACTTTAGGGACTCTAATTACTATAGATTATGTCACTTAAAGTTTTCCCACTGTTAACCGATATTCTGCTCATTCTTATCAGATTCTTACTCTGTTTTCCTTTTGGTCAAACTTCTGTTCTTATGAATTAAAGTTCACTAATTCTTCTGCAATTTCTAATCCACCATTAATCTCATCTAGTATATTTTTCTGTATCAAGTATTTTAGTTTTCATCTCTAGAAGTTTGACTTTTAAGTATTTTTCAAAAATCTCCTTAACTTTTGGAACATATGGAATACAGTTATAATACTTCCTTTCATTTCTCTCTTCCCCAGAGCTAACATTTTTGCCCTCATGAGTCTGTTTTAATTGACTGCTTCTGCACATGTCTAGTAACTTCTTATAGGATACAATATATTGTGAATTTACTTTTTAGGGTGGTGGCTATTTTATATTTCTCTAAATATTTTGATCTTAGTCCTGGGGTGAAGTTGGGTTTCTTGGAAATAGTTTGGTCCTTTCATTCCTGCTTTAAATTCTGTTAAGTGGGACTCAGATGAGTGCTAATTATTCCCCTCTACTGAGGCACTACTGTTCTGTGTGCCCTACTCAGTTTTCCCTGAATGTGAAGCTTTCCAGTATTCCTGGCGGGAATAGCACAATTCCCATCACCGTAAAGCATCAAGGAATGTTACTTTTAAACTCTCCATGTATTTCTTTCCCCAGCCTCAGGCAGTTTCTTCACACAGGTGTGTAAAACCCGGGGTTGAATACGTGAAGAGGACCTCCTGCAGACCTCTGCCATTCTCTCTGTGCAGCTCCTTCCTGTATTCTACTCTGTTTTTCAAACTTGAGCCACCTTGGCCTGCTTGGACTCTTTGCTCCATCTCCTTGGGGAATTTTCAGGCTCTTCCTGAATATTCCCTCTCTGGACCATGGCCTCTCTTTCTGAATTGCCTAGTTTAGTTTTAGTAGCATTTCTTTTGAGGGAAGAATCAATATATAAATGTTACCTACATCATTCGTAAAAATAATTAGTAAGATTTTCTTCAGAAACCAAACCAGGTATCTAATTAAAATTGTAGGATTTTTACTCTTAATGATGACAATGACATATACCTTTCTGTATTAGGTGGAAAAATGGCTTCACCAAGTAGATCTATACTAATTTCTATAACCAGAGATTATCTTACCCCATGTGGCCAAAGTGACTTGGCTGATGTGATTAAGTTAATGACCTTCAGATGGGGAAATTATCATGGATTAACTATTGAAGCCCAATGTAATCACAAGATTCCATATAAGGGAAGAGTTGGAAGGAGGAGAGCCAGAGTCAGAGGAGATGTGACAATGACAGCAGAAGTTGGAGTAATGCAAGTACCAGAAGTCACAAGACAAAAAAGGTAGGCAGCCCTTAGAAGCTGGGAAAGGCAAGAAATCAATTTCCCCTTAGCACCTCCAGGGGGAAGGCACCATGGTTTAGCCCAGTGATTTTAGATTTTTGACCTCCAGAACAGCAAGAATATAAAGGTCGATTGTTTTATGCCCCTACATTGGGGTAGCTTGTTACAGCAGCAACAGGAAACTCATACAGTCTTTAATGAAGCAGCACTTTTTACTCTGCTTTACTGTGTATTTGTGTAAAATAGTCTTTCACTAATGTGCTATAAGCTCTCTGAGGTCAGGTATGCTGCTTAACATAATGCTTTCTATCACGTGTGTTCTAAATAAAGTGATCTCACCGCCAATAATATCCAGGCAGTGGAAGATCCCCAATAAATACGAGTCCTAATGATTAACAAAGGAAAAATTCTGTGATGACTGAGGAGTATAACAAATCAAGTGATAATACATTCTGTACTAGGTATTAACTTTCCAGAATTTTTCATATTTACCTTTCTAGAATTTTGGCTTTGGATTGGGCCTATTGTCTTAAGCAAAAAACAAACAAAAAACATTGAAAGTGTTATATATCTATGCCAGGATAACATTTTTTAGGTGACTTTAATGGGAAGGTATGAACATTAGGGGTTTTTCTCCACATCTTTGCAGTATTAAAAGTCAGAAATGACTTTGCCTGATGGAACTACACTATGTAGACACTCTCCTACAGTATTCAGGAAACCTAGTGAGAGGATGGTGAGAAATCTTCATATTGATCTTTGGGGGAGAGGCAAAAACAAACAAGTCACATTGGGAATGAGATGGAATAGTGAGATCACTGTGATTATACCATGTAAAATACCCAATTAAAAATGGAAAATTTATTGCTGGGAGAATTTTGCCTGGGTCTGTCATGTTTCCACATGTTTTGTAAACTAAATCAATAAGAGCTTTTGTTCCACACTGACTTTTCAGTGTTTGTAAATAGACTTGGAAAATAGATAGTGTCTCCCTCCAGAGAAAAGGTAGGTTTATTTGATGTTCAGAATATCCTCCCATCAGGGCGATGTTTGGGGAGGTTTTTGTGCAGCACCTTATAAAAGGTTGGGGTTTTCTACATGTGCAATGTGTACCTGTGTGTTCCATTATCCCTGTGAGATCTGGGGGTGACAAGGAGAACTGGTATGAACATGAGCCCATGCTGCTTGCTATGGAGTGAGGAGTAAAGTCTTTTGTCTCCAACCCAGGAGATCTTGTCTCTTTCAGCATCCGTGAAACTATGTCAGGCTAATTTGTTAGCCTGCTAATAGAGAAAAACTCAGATTCTACACATTCAACTGAGTTTATAACATTCAACGGAGTGCTTTTTTCATTGGTAAATTAAGGATTCTCATAGTCATTGATTTCATTCAGATTTATAATTTCACTCTTATGTACTATGATACAAATTGAATAAACATGCAGACTGACTCAGTAATTCTCAAAATGTGTTCCCTAGACCATTCTCATGAGAATCTCCAGATGTACCTGTTAAGTGTGTATGTGTGTGTGTATACACATACAATAAGTGTAATGTGTGACCAAGTGTAACACAATCTTTAAGAGTCGGGTATAGGAATCTATAGTTTAAAAAATATCCTCAGAAATTCTAGAGCCCTCTAATGTTCGTTAGCCACTAAACTATGGAATATAAATGAATGAGAAGTAATGTGTAATAACATATTTCCCTTTCTAGTCATTATGTTATTTGAGTTTTAAAAATTAAATGTTGTGGTGCATTGGGAAGCATTTCTTGGACATATAGATTTCTTTAGGAAAAAAATAGATTAGTGAGAAGAAATTATCAGCTCTCTAGCTCTGTCACAACAAACACTAGGCTTCACACTTAAGAGAATTCTTTCAAGTTCTAAGCAGTCTATGATAATGCTGTCATCACTTTATATTCTTAGGTTTTCAAGTTCAGATCTTAAAAGGTTGATTTTAGTGTTTAAGATTTTTTTAAAACCATTGTTTATTCCATCTGTAGTGGGCACAGGTTTCTACCAATTAGTGTTGATAACTTGTCTATTTGATTTAGAGGTTCAAAAAATAACATTTCAGCAGCAGTGACATGTAAGTGAGGGACATCAGTATTCTCCGTAACTCAGTGACTCAAGTGCCCTTTTCATTTGCTAACAAAATTAAAACTGTAAAGTTACTGCAGTAGAGTGGAGACAATGTGGCTATAATTAAGTCCTGGCTCTTTCTCTTCTTGGTTCTGGGACTTAAACAAGTAACAAAATATTTGAGTCCAGAATTATATAAAATAATTATAATTAAAATATATGACCTACACAGCCTACCTGTTACACAGTCTTTAATAAGCATCAGATTCTCATTTTAATGGACTACACAGTAAAGTTCATATATATATTAAATATGATGACATTTAAAAAGTACTAAATTATTACAAAATCCACATCTTGGACAAGATTTTAAAGAAACATATACCTCAATGCATTTATACAATTAGATGCCTTCATTGTGAATATGAATTCGTAACACTATACAGTGAATGAAACACAAACCTTCACATGTCTATAGACACATACTCAAAGACTATTTTTAGATCTAATTTCTCCACAAGGCTAATTTTGAGATAAAAATTCTCTGGGAATTTTTAGATGGATATAAAACTTCAGTCAATTTGGTAATACTCTTCTACCTCGATAGCTTCTAAAATTCATTTCCTTTAACTTATAAAATGGGAGTTTTTATACTGCCTTGAGTTTTCTTACTCTGAATTAAACAAATAGTGCTTAGATTTTTTTTAACTACTATTTGCAATGTTCACTATTTCTATATATCTCAAGCTCACAAAGTCTTAAAGGAGACAATACTCCTAAGTAATCTAAGACTTTTGAAGAGCTTAAATAGATAAGGTGTGATAGTTTATTGATGGATTTATAATCTTTTCTATCTCTGTGAACATCTTAACGTAGTAAAATATTTGTGTGCTTATGCAACTAAATTTTCCAGCAAGTTCACTAAAAATAACTATTTTAAAAAAAATAAAGTACTCTGTTACAAATCCACAATCAATCCATAAGTTAGAGAATATGGTAACGATACAACTTCACTTTCCCATGTAAAATTCTGTCTCAGATAACCAGGAAATGTACATTATACATTCTGTAGTCCATACATACAAGGATATAGGTACTATGTCAATTAGGATCAGGTCTGGCTATATACAAAAAACGAGAAAAGAAAAAGAAAAAGAAAAAGGAAACTCTGGTAAAGGATTTAAACAAGATTCCAGTTTACTTAATCTCTCACTTTAAAAGAGATCCAGAGGTCTGTGTCTGAAAATTTCACATGAGAAAGAAAAGTAGTTATCAATTCCAGAAGACCAGGATTTTTGTATGAGGTTAGAACAAGTTACTTCTCAGTTTTCCTGCCTCATAAAATGAGTTGGAATAGATTATCAAGGAGATAAGTTTAGATCAAGAATCACAGTAGTTTTATAATTTATTATCCTAGATAATAGTTTGATAGCCTCTTATACTCAATTTCCCAGTCCTCTTCCCCACCTCTCTCTAATGATAGATATTTTATTTCTAGTAAGTATCATAAAAAAACGGAGTCCTTTCTGATATTCAGTTCAAATATTATAGAGCAAATAAAGAATATGCCAGGCTATGTGCTAGGTGATAATATATTCTAAAGAAACTTCAGAAAGCAAAACAATATGGAATAGTACAATGGAATTTGTAATCTATGTTTTACTTTATGGAATAAAAATCAATGAAAAATGTGTTCATTTGCTGGTAACAGAGTCCTAAATTCACAGCTAATTAAAACATTGGTGTTCATTATTCTCCCATGGGAAATGAAGAAAGGGTATCTTAGATCAGGGGTGATCCAGTGGTTCTATAATGTCAACAGCATCCCAGAATCCTTCTACCTCTCTGCCTCCCCACCTACAGCATGTGTGTCTTTCTTCACAGTTGCCTTATGTTTGTATGAGATGAAGCTCCAGCCCATCATGTTCTCATTGCAAGTAGAGGAACATAGAATGGGCACAGACAAAAAGAATTTGCTGGTTGAATGAACCTAAATTGGGAAGCTTTGCTGGAAGCCCCACTGCGTAACTTCTGATCATCTAACTTGAGCCAAAGCATTAGTCACGTGCTTACCCTTATCTCAAAGAGAGGCTTAGAAATGTACTTTTTCAGTTAGTTACATCACTCCACATGAAAGCAGTGTCTCATCTTTCAGTGTTAAGACTAGACACTGAGATTATGACAAAGAGTTTCGTCACAGTGTCAACTCACAAAAACTTTCAAGAAATACATGGTGTTCACAGCATCCCAGAATTCACAAGGCTGAAATGTCTCTACAACCATAATAAAGCTGTCTGGAAATGGTCAGTCTCTTGGCCATCAATGGGGATTTAAGTCCACCTCAACACTTGCAACTTTAGGTAGAGAGTGGTGAAATACCACTAAAAAGAATACATCTATTAAGAAACTGGAAGATCCTCCTCCTAGAGAATTTCTCTCTTAACCTTTCTAGAGAAATAAATACTGAAACCAATTATCTCCTTTTGAGTAAAGAATAGAGAAGAACATTGTTTTTATAGGAAAGAAAATTGCCTAAGACCTTGGAATACATTTCCCATTTTCTTAAGACATGTCAGGTTCAACTCAACTTTTCTGTGCAGTCCCAATTCTTAATATCAAACCACAATCTTCTTTAGTGATTAGTCTACCTGTAACTATTAATGACAATCAGAATTTCTTCTCAAAAACAATTTTCAGTAAAGTTGTGATTAATTTTCTTTACTAGAATCAGACTCTAATAAATAATGTGATATTCAATGTCTCCATGGAAACAGCTTTCCAAAATGAGACCCAATTGTGATCCTAGCTTACTAACAGGGCTGTTGAACTTTTTAAAATGGCTTTCCTAATTCTAACAGTATTCACAGGATAAGGAAACTGTTAAATACACGTTGGTATTTACAATGTTTCTGTGTTTAAATGTCCAGAAAAATACAAAAATTCACATGTGGATTATTTCAAAAGAAAATTTCAAACCAATATATACTTGTTCCTATGTCTAACTACTGATGACATAACAGTTTTTTTTTTTAAATCAAAGTATAATTTGATTTATAAAATTGTGTTAGTTTCAGCTGTACAGCCCAGTGACTCAGGTTATTTTTGCAGATTATAATAATAGGTTTTTAAAAGCTTTAAAACTCACAAATTCAATATGCTATCACTAATACTTCTTGTTAAGATAAAAATCCATATTTAAACATCAGTGATAAATCACTTACCTTCTTTTCACAGTAATCAGAGAGAAAGAGAACATACAATGTATTTTAACCTGTGCCACAGAGATAAGGTAAATACAATTTGGAAATTTAGGCAATTATATTACTGTAATCTCTTCATTTATTTATGAATTAACTAGTTCTTCAAAGGACATACATTTTATTCAATATCTAATATGTACTGGGTTGCTTAGTCATTGTTCAATGTACTAAGTTAAGGAAAACATTTATAGTCAGCAGCAGCATTATCTGTTTACTTATCATTCTTCACAAGAAACTTACTACCTTCATTACTTCCTCTCCCGCTAGCTGCAAATTCAGAGAATACCGTGAGATGACACAGGGCAGAATTGATTATAATCTAGTGTCAACATTCATGGTACAACCAATTTAGTGCTTTGGAAGGTTAAGATAGGGAGGGTCAATATGAACAAGTTATTTGGAAGTTGATAAAAAAATTGAAGTTGATAAAAGAATTGAATTTGATAGATTTTAAATGGCTTTAGAGGATGGCAAAGGGTTAGGATGGGCAGAGAGAAGGGAGCTGTCTTTAATTAGAAGACCAATAGATGAGCAATGTGACTAGCCCTCATTTATCAGGGAAAAAAAGTGGTTGAAAGTAAAATTTAAGAATGTTCTTATAGGAGTAGTGTAAATATAAAATCTGGACAAAGGAACAGGTATAAAGCAAGGGATTTCTTTGTAGCAAGATCCTTTTAAATAAGCCATTCAATCCACATTCCATACCTCATTTTAGTATGGAAAAGAAGAAGGTTGGTTCAGGTTTGGCTGAACTACAAACATAAAGGGGATGGTAATTATCAAGAGTCAGAAAGCTCATGTCAGTTTAAGTTTAGAGAGTCATGTAAACACTTAAAACAGAAGGCAGAATCTTTAGTAGTGAGTCAGGTGAATATAGACCTATATCCAGAAGTGGATACAAGAGGAAAACAGCAGCCAACGTGGCTGGGATCCTCGGTGCTCCTGTTATTAGATAAGGGTTTCATTATATAGGTATCTTGACTGAAGTTAACTGTACTGAGGTCTGGGAAGTAAACTTGAAAATTCTCATCCTTCTAGAATCCAAGATATTCCTAACATAGCCCACCAACTTCACAAAGCTAAAAAGGTAAGTGTTTCTGCATGACTAAGAGCTAATGAAAATACGTTTGCAATGCGATTTTAATGTAAGTTTAGAATTACCATGTCCTGTATATTGAACAATTAAAATGGTAGTAGGTACAGCATATTGTTTGTTAATATATTTGTATGTCAGACTTCAAAAAAGCTTAGACATGTTGTATGAGAATTCTATACAAATAATTTATCATCTCTGATATTCAAATTAATTTGTGGTATGTTGAATAATACACAGGGGCTCAGTGGAGGACATTAAATTGATATCATGCACAGTTGGACAGGAGACAGAGATATTTCTGTTAGACAAGCCAGAATATCTGTAAAAGACATGTCTTTTACAGGCCAGCTTAAGTGCATATGGCCTGTTCCTGCCTACGTGCATTACAACTTTAACAATTACTTAATAAAGATAAAAATAATTTTCTGTATGTGTCTTTGTCTGTGTGTTTAAAATGGAAACTGTAGAAAAAAGATACCTTTACAGATCATTCTGTGTAATACAATTCGCTCAATTTTAAAGTAAAAGCCTCAGAGAACAAATGAGAAGTTCAGCTCAGCTTGAGTACAAGTGGTGTGTTTGTTAATGGGAATAGGTTTGAATAAAAGCAATACAAAATTCTGGACTTAATCCAATAGGTAATGGAGCATCATTGAAAATGAAGCATCACTGAAAATGAAGCAATATAATGACATGATGAAATATTTTTAAGATAGTTACTTAGGTGGCTGATGCAGCTATGAAGTATGCAAAATGAGGTAATGATGGCTTGAACTATGATGTGAACAGTTGGAGTAGAATGTAACAGAAAGTTCAAAGTTATTTTTAAGACTGAAATTGACTGGGCTTGGGCCATATTAGATCTATTGAGATAAATGATGTGGAACTTATGATTGATTTCTTGATTTTGAATCTAGAATATAGAAAAGTTGCCTTGCATATTGTAAGATACAAAAAAACAATGGAGACAAAGGGTAGAGTAGGAGAGATGGTAAAGAGTTCAACTAATGACAACCTGAATTTGGGGGTTATGTGGGATAGTATGGAGAAATGCTGTGAATATGATCAGTTTCATAGACTAAAGACTTACTGAAAGTCAAGATTAAAATTAGAATTTGGGGAGTCCAATATAGGAGCTAAAAATAAGGGAAGAGACTCAGATTTGTTGTAAAAGGAGTATATAGGGGGAAAATTCCCATAGTCAAAGGCTCCCAATAGAAGACCCACAGTTAATAGATGATTAATGATAATGGAAAGAGAGAAAAGAGGACAATATGCAGAAAACCCTAAAGATTCCACATACACCCACAAAATCTATCAGAACTAATAAATGAATTCAGAAAAGTTTCAGGATACAAAATCAACTTATAAAAATTAGTTACATATCCATATCTTAACAACAAACCAAAAAGGAAGTTAAAAAAAATCAGTTACAATAGCATCAATAATAGTAAAATTCTTAGTAATAAACTTAATGAAGAGATGAAATATTTGTACACTAAAAGCCATGAATCATTGATTAAAAATTAATAGGTTGGAGGGTATATCTCAGTGGTAGAGCACTTGTTTAGCATGCACAGGATCCTGGGTTCAATCCCAGTACCTACACTAAAAAAAAAAAAAAAGTAATAGAAGATACACAATGGAAAGATACTTTGTGTTTATAGATTGGAAGACCTAATATTGTTAAAATGTTTATATTACCTAAAGCTACCTATAGATCCAATACAATTCCTAACAAAATCCCAATGGCATTTTTGCAGAAATAGAAAAAATAATCCTAAAATTATTATGGAATCACAAAAGACCCTGACTAGCCAAAACTATTTTCAGTAAGAAGAACAAAACTGGAAGCATCACACTTCCTATTTTCAAAACACACTATAAAACTACAGTAAATGAAAGAGTATGGTACTAGCATAAAAATGAACAGATAGACTAATGGGACATAACAGAGAGCCCAGAAATAAACCCATGCATATATAGCCCATTGATCTTTCACAAGGGTGCCAAGAACACAAATGAGGAAAGAATAGTATCTTCATAAATGGTGTTACAAAAGTGGATATTCATATGCAAAAGAATGAAACTTGACCCTTACACCATATATAAAAATCAACTCAAATGGTTTAAAGACTTAAATGTTAAGACCTGAAACTTTAAAACTTCTAGGAGAAAGCATTAGGAAAATCTTGATACTGACCTTAGCAGTGATTTCTTGGACATGAAAAGCACAGGCAACAAAAGTAAAAACAGTCAAGTGGGACTGTATTAAACAAAAGAATGAACAGGCAATCTATGGAATGGGATAAAATATTTGCTAACCATACGTCTGATAAAGGGTTATTATTCAAAATATATAAGAAAATCCTACACTCAACAGTAAATAAACAAATAACCTTATTAAAAAATGAGGAAAGAAACTGGATAGATATTTCTCCAAAGAAGACAAACAAATGGTCAATGGATATACGAAAAGGTGCTCAACATCACTAATAACCAGGGAAATGCAAATTAAAACCACAAAAAGATATCATTTCACACCTGTTAAGATGTCTATTATCAAGACAAAAAAACAAAAACAAGTGTTGGAAAGGAACAGTGAAGAAAAGAAAACTCTTTACAATGTTGTTGGGAATGTAAACTGGTGAAACCACTGTAAAAAACAATATGGAGTTTCCTCAAAAATATTAAATAGAACTACCAGTATTTTCCAGCAATCTCCCTTCTGGGTGTATATCCAAAGGAACTGAAATCAGTTATTTCAAAAAGGTATCTCCAACCAATATTCACTGTAACGTTATTCACAATAGCCAAGACATGGAAGCAACCCACATGTTCATTGATAGATAAGTGGATAAAGGAAATATGGTATATACACACAATGGAATATGAGTCAGCCTTAAAAAAGAGAGAAATCCTTCCACTGGTGACAACATAAATGAATCTGGAGCACATTATGCTAAGTTAAATAAGCCAGACACAAAGACAAATACTATTTAATACTGCAAATATGAGGAATCTAAAAATGCTTGAACTCATAGAAGCAAAGAGTAGAATGGTGGTTGTCTGGGGCTGGGAGGGAAGGCAAAAAGGTAGATATTAGTCAAAGAGTGCAAAATTTTAGTTATGCAAGATGAGTAAGTCCTAGAGATCTACTGTTATTTCATAGCTCTACTGTGTAACATAACAAGTAACAAGTATAGTTAAGTTTGTATACTTAATTTTGCTAAACAAGTAGATCTTATCTCCAATGTTCTTATTATAAATAATAATAGTAATAATAAAGAAGGGAGGAAGAAACTTTTGGAGGTAATGTAAATGTTAACTGCATTGATTGTTATGAATTCACAGGTACATACTTATCTCTAAATTCATCAAGTTTTATATATTAAGTACAGCTTTTGTATATCAAACATACCTCAATAAACTGTTTTTTCCTAAAAAAAAAAAAAAAGTCCAATCACCATGCAACTTTTCATGCTAATATTCACATTTTTATCATGTAAATTTTGTCCCTCTTGTTCCATTGAAAATTACTGGAAATAATTTTGGAAATATTGGAAAACAATAGACTGTGTTTAATTTCTGCTTTTCTATACTTTTACTTAGTGGGTGCTTGATAAAGGTCTTGGAAAGGCAATTTGCCATGGGCCCTGGACATTCCTGGAAAGATTTTTGACTCTCTTGCCCCCTTCAACCTCACAGTTTGATTATTTAATGAGACTCTCCAGAAACAGATCTTCACCCTTTGACTGCTAAGAAATGATCAGTACAAAATGGGGTCATATTTTTGAAATTTTTGAAATTCCCCTCTAACTGTTCTGAATGACAGGTCTGGATGCAAGTAAGTGCAGACTGGCAGAAAATTATAGCTGCCTAATTGGGGCTTGGTAATTTGTGTTGGTGGAGAGATATAAACACTCCAGTGTCTGCAAAGTGAACATCTTAGACCCTAGGAGGTATTAGGAGTGGAAGAGGGCAATTAATGCTCTATTTGTCCCCTAGATCAATCTGAATCGAGCGGCAGCTGAAGTTGGCAGTCTGTCCACATACTATAAAAACAGAAAAACTCATGTGGACATGGCCAGACCTGAATTATTCTGCTGTGGTTGATGCTATTAATGATAATTCCCAAAGGCGGTGTGTTCAGCTACCACTACTTTGTTTCTATATAAATGATGCAAACTTATATACTTCTGATGTTTGAGTAGCCTTGCATTATGCCATGTATGGTAACTGAAGGTGAAAATACTCAGTGACACTGCGATTTAACCAAACCAACATAATGGCGACAATATAGTATGAACTCTAGTGATCTGTGCCCTTTCAGGTTATATGCTTGTATGCGTGGAAAAGTTGGCCATAAAATAACTTCCGTAGGGGTAGAGGTTGCTTTTTCGCTCATCTATTACTCCTATAATTATTGGCAATGATACCTGTATTAGTCCTTTTGGACTGCTAAAACAAAAATAACATAGCATGGATAGCTTAAACAACAAATATTAATTCTCATCATTCTGGAAACTGGGAAGTCCAAGATGAGAGTGTTGGCAGATTTGGTATATGGTGAGGGTCTGCCTTTTGGTTCATAGATGACCTTCTTCTCTTTGTGTTCTCACACAGTGGAAAGGGCAAGAGAGTTCTTTGGGGACTCTTTTATTAAGTGCACTAATTCCAACATGAGGGCTATACCTTCATGATCTAATCATTGCCCAAAGGCTCCATTGTTAAGTACCATTTCATCTGGGATTAAGTTACAACATATGAATTTTTTTAGGAAACATAAACATGACGACACCAAAGATCTAAGAACTACTGTTCCTCTCTGAGACTTACTCACAGATGGCTGATTCTGTGTTCTGTGGGGTATGACCGAGGTCAGTCAGTACTGAGTTTGGCCTGATGTTTGGAGTTTTGTTGATTATAACCAAAATATCATATTAGAAAAATAGAACTGATTTTGCACCAGTCTGCTGGTTAGATGAATCTGAGTGGTTGACAGAGCAGCACACTCATGTTGAAAATTTAAGTTCTGCCAAGAACTTGTAGAGCAGAGAGGTAGATTGCTGGGAAGGGTGATCTGCTTTGGGCTTTGAATGCCCTTCCACGTTCTTGCTGAATATGCCAAGAGTACATGGCCCTGATTGCCCTTTGCCTGGGTCATTTCTCAGCAAGCAACTTTGAGAAGGAAACATTTCTGCCCAAAGAGCAGGCCTGCTTCTGATCACTGTAAAAGCAGTGAGTCCTCCCAGTTCAGGGGTTTCCTCAGGTAATACAGCCCACTGGATGTGCAGGTGCCTACAATGGACCCTACTATCTCCCTATGGGTTAGGGGAGCATGGGGACCAACAGAAGCTGATGTGAATTTCTGGCTACTGCTCTTGCTGTAGTGAAGTCTTATGTCTCCTATCCAGAGCTCTTGACTCCTGCCAGGCCACACAAAACAGTATTAGGACACTTAGCTTGTAAATACGGCAAAAACCCAGATCCTTACAGTTCTTGTTAAAAAAGTTTTCTGCTCTACTGTTCCTTGAGAAGAAAATTCATCATTGGTAGAAAGGTCCAAGCAATTTCTGGCTGTGACTGTAAGTTTCAGAATATGAATTTTAATACCTACTTATTGTTCTTTTTTGAATTTTTGTAGTTCAGGTAAATCACTTAGCCTCTTGAGTCCTCATTTTTCTTTCCTCATTCTTTTATGTAGATAATAACAGAGATGAGTTTCTAATTTTAGAGTTTTTAAACGATTTAGCATGTTTGGATTTAAGACAGCATTTTGTGTTAAACTAAAGAGCACAGTTTTTTTTTTTTTTTACCATAATAGAATCTATAAAGGTCTCCTTTATTTCTTTATATCTTCACCTTCCTCCACACATTTTCTATGAACTTTATAGACCTGAGAATATGCCACTAAGATTGAGAACTGGAAGTTCAGTATCTTCAAGATCAACGAAGAGTAATTTTTAGGGAAATACTGGTGAAAACTACAATAATCTACTTCATGCATGTTGAATTTGGGACTAACAAAGTGTACCCCCAATGAAAAACACATTTATACTCAACTAACTATGGACACAGTGGTGAAATGGCCCATTATATCCCTTAATACAAGGACAGGAAATATGGAGGAGTTAGTTGCCTCAGCTTTTCTTCTTTCTGCTCTAAACAATTTTTTTCCTCCCTTTTCTCTTTTTGTACCATCTCTCACCAATCTCACCTCCTTGGGGAACTAGTAAGCACATGAATTTGTCTGCATGATTCCAATCTCTGGGGATGTCTTTTAACTTAAAATATATTATTTTAAAGTTCCATTTAGAAATTTAAGGAAGACAGGGGAAGGGCATAGCTCAGTGGTAGAGTGCATGCTCAGCATGCATGAGGGTCCTGGGTTCGGTCTCCAGTATCTCCATTAAAAATAAACAAACAAACAAACAAACCTAATTACCTCCTGCCCAATGTAATATAGTAAAAAAAAAAAAAAAAAAAAAAAAAGTTAAAAAATAAGTGAAGGAAAAAAAAATCTTGTTTTAGTTCTCAAAAAATTATTCAGTCCAATGATCTTTCTATCTTCTGTATAATTCCTTATGATGCTTTTATGAGGATCAATTAGATCAATGCAGAATTAAATACTTAATAAAACACCAAGTGTTATATTTGTCTACAGCATTAGTTTCCTAAGACTGTCATAACCAAGTAGGCTTCAAACAATAGATATTTATTCTCTCAAAGTTCTGGAGGTCGAAGTCTAAAATAAAGGTGTTGGCTGGGCCATGCTCTCTCTGGAGCTTCTAGGGGAGGATCTTTCCTTGCGTATTCCAACTTCTAATGGCCTCAGGTGTTCTTTGGCTTGTGACAGCCTAAGTTCTACCTCTGCCTCTATGTTTGCTTGGCATTCTCCCCCTGCTGGGTCTGCCCTCTTCATCACCAAAGAACACTCACCATGTTGGATTAAGGTTCCACACTTTTCCAGTGTAACATCATCTTAACAATTTTCATCTACAAAAATCCTATTTTCAAATAATGCCGCATTCTAAAGAACTGGGTGTTAGAATATCAACATATTTTAGGGGGACACAATCCACCCTATCACAGTCCACCTCTGACTACCCAAAATTTAAGTCCTTCCTACATGAAAAATCTATTTACCCCAACCCAACAAGCCCTGAAGTCTTAATCTCTCAGTGAAAAATCTCTTCTAAATGTCAACAACTTAAAATCCAAAATCTCATCATCTAAGTTAGTTCAAGATGTTCATCCAGAAGCCAAATGCCTCTCCATCTGTGAACCTGTGAAACCAGACAACAAGCTATTTGCTTCCAAAATACAATGGTAGGACAGGCATAGGATAGATATTCTCATTCCAAATGAGGGAAATTGGAAGGAAAAAAGGGGTCACGGATCCTAAGCAATTTCAAAATCTAGCAGGGCAGATTCCATTATATGTCAAGGCCTGAGAATAAGCCCCTGTGGTTTGATGCTGTGCCTCTCACAGGACATTGGCTGTGCCCATCTAGACCACCGGGAGAACTGCCCTTCACCACTGTCCTTCGGGGTGTCCCAGAAAGGACGTGTAGCAATGCAGTTCTTCATTTGCAAGTGATGCCTGCATATCACGCAGAATCATCCATAAACCAGGCCCAAGGTGTCTCTTCCTCAGTGAACTGTGTGGAAGTCCCCATGGAACCATCGGTATGGGCTGGAAAAAAGAAGGTCATGTAGCAGGAATGCAGATCATGGGCATTTGAACCACTTCTTTATGTAACTTATCTATGCCTTCAGGGTTTGCTGAGCCTGATCTCACATATATACTGCTTTCATTTGATATTGGAGGCTGCTGTGCATGCCCAAATTCATGGTTTGCTGGGCTGGATAGCACCTGGTTCATGATGAGCAGCTCAGTTTGTAAGGTAAGTTGGTGCCTCATGTTTAAACATTGTCTCTAAGTCCTAATATTGATATTTAAAAGTTCAATGTATCTTTTTCAGGGATACATTTCAACCCACAACACCTTGATAATTACCAACAATAGCAATTATATTTACTTTTACTGAGTTATTACTCCCTTTACAATGTTGAACTTATGTCAATGAATTTCTAGCTTTGTCTCACTCTAATGACTTGATTTTTCAAATAAGATAACAAATGCTATTTTTAATCAGCCAGGTGCAAATGTTTACTTTTGCTGACAAAAGAGAATGAGTAAGTAGAGCATCATGTACAGGTGTCATCCTAAATTCTAAAGTGTTAAAATTAAAGTGATAGTGCCTATTACTAATAACTATCATTTATCCATTTACTTAACAAATATTTATTGTGTACCTAGTATGTTCGAGAGTTGATTCTAAATGCTGGGCCAAGGAAGTGAACAAAACAGACAAGTCTCCTGCTGCCATGGTCCCTAAAGCTTAAAGGAGACAGACAACAAATAAAGACATTTTAAAAAAATATATAACATCAATTCAGGTCATGACTGATGAGTGTTAGAAAAATAAGAATACAGGGTTTAAAAGAGATAGTGACATAGTAGAGCACACTAAATATATCAGTTTTGCATCAGGTATTTTACTATTTTACATATTATTACACTGAAATACCACAGTATTTATAAAATAAATTTATAAAATATAAGTAATATATTTCAGTTTTTCTGGTGAGGAAATTGAGGAACAGAGATTGAGTAACATCTGTGTTATCATTCAAATAGTTAGAAGAGCCAGAAATCAGAATTAGGTCTCTTTTTCCTAAGAAAGACTATGTTTTCTCAAATCCCACATACTGTTTGCATGGTAGTTTATATTGTGCCCCATGTGGAGAAGCAACGGAAAAGTGTTCTGAAGGAATATACTTATGATAGCTTATTTACAGTATCTTTCCTTTTTCTAAGCCTCCTATTTTATATATATAAATAGTACCTGCTCGAGTCTACCCTGTTGTTTGTTTCTGTAATTGTGCTTCATATTTTGGTAATAATCCTTTCATATGCAGTTGCTTTATCTGCATTAAAATGTGTATTTTCATTTGGCAGAACAACAGAAATTAGATTAAAAAATTTCTTAAGGACTATGGAATCCAAAAATGCCTAAATCTTGCCCTTGACTATCCATATATAACCATCCCTATAAAGCCCCCGATAACATATATGCATAGAAGAGGTAAACAGGAGAACATAATTATTTACTGGTAGTTGTGGATTCATTCCAAATTCCACATGGATAGCCTGTGCCTACACCTAGCTAAAGTTTAAATGACTTATATGCAAAGCATGCCATAAAACCCAAACTAAATTTTAGCTCTTATAATACTTATTGAAAGAAAAAGCAGAACATAGCCACTGTTGAGAAGAGTCAGATAATATAATAATGATTAATGTAATACCTAACGTAAAACTTGATTCCCCATCCCATTTTCTAAAGTTTGTTTTTGTTTGGGGAACAGGGAACAGAAGAAAAAGATTATTCTTAAGAAAGTATGTTTGTCTCAAGCAATAAAAATCATATTATCATCTCAATGGATACAGACAAAGCATTTAACATTCTTTCATTATAAAAATTCTCAGTAACTGGATAAAGAAGTTGTGGTACATTTATACAATGGAACGCTACTCAGCCATAAAAAGTAGTAAAATAATGCCATCTGCAGCAACATGGATGGCCCTGGAGAATGCCATTCTAAGTGAAGTAAGCCAGAAAGAGAAAGGAAAATACCATATGATATCAGTCATGTGTGGAATCTAAAAAAAAAAAAAAGACAAATGAACTTATTTGTAAAACAGATACAGACTTACAGACATAGAAAACAAACTTATGGTTACCAGGGAAGAAGGGGATGGGAAGGGATAAATTGGGAGTTTGAGATTTGCAGATACTGACTGGTGTATATAAACTAGATAAACAAGTTTATACTGTATAGCACAGGGAACTGTATTTGATACTCTGTAGTAGCTTATGGTGAAAAAGAATATGAAAACAAATATATGTATATTCATGTATGACTGAAGCATTGTGCTTTCAGAAATTTACGTAACATTGTAAACTGGCTATACCTCAATAAACAAGGAAAAAGTTATCAATAAATTGAATACAGAAAGAATGTACCTCAATATAATAAAGGCCATCTATGACAATCTTATGGCTAGCATCATACTCAATGGTAAAAAGCTGAAAGCTATTATTCTAAGATCACAGACAAAACAAGGGTGCCCAATTTTACCAATCCTATTGAATAGTACTGGCAGCCTTAGGCAGAGCAATAAGGCAAATGAAGTAATAAGAAAATTTTAAAAAGATAAATAAAAGGCATCAAAATTAGACTGGAAGAAGTAAAATTATCTATTTTAATATTATAAAATTTTATATATAAAATATCCTAAGGATTCCAGCTAAAAACTTAAAACTATTAAATAAATTCAATAAAGTTTCAAGATTAAAAATCAATATACAAATTCAACTGCACTTGGGGGCAGAAATCAAGATGACAGAGTAGAAGGACATGGCGCTCACTTGCCCCAGCAAACATTAAAAGTGCATCGCACGTGGAACAACTCTCACCAAAAACCAGCTGAAAGCTGGCAAAAGCCCTCTAATACAACCAAAGCTGCAAGAAAGATCCCCATGTAATCACGTAGGATGAAAAAACAAAACAAAACAAAACAAAAAGCAGGACTCTGAACCAGACCCTACACCCCTAGGAAAGAACCCTTTATCAACTGGCCAACTAGGAGGTCTGCCAGGGTAGATGGGGGAGCTGGAGTGGCCTGGATTTTGTTCAAGAGGCACATATAGGTACTGGCTTGCTAAAAATCAGGGCAGCTGTCGTATAACCACACTTAACAGGTCAAAATGTGTGCCTGCTAGCACGGGTCCACCATAAGACCCCCACTGTCAGCATGTTCAAGACAGATGTGGCTCTCTAGGAACATCAGGCTTTGGGAGTTTGCACATGCCAGGGGTGGAGCTGACACCACAGCCAATTACCAGTGCTTCCTCAGCAGGGGCAGGTACAGGAGTGAATCCTGTGTTGGCATGAACAATGCAGGGCAAGTGGCCTCATAGTATCACACATCTCTGGTGGACAGCCCCTGGGGAGGAATACACAGCAGCTCCTCTCCCAAAAAAAGTGCTTCAATCTCACTTACCTCACACAGAAGTTTACAGGCTGATCTGGGGGCTTCTACCCCAACAGCTGGGAGCTGGGGAGCAGATCTTGCCCCTGACAGGGCAATGATAGCCAAAGGGCAAAGATGAGGACCTGTCTAACATCCAGTGCAGGCTCTGGTCACAACAACACCAAATACACCCCCAATCAAATGGACAAATAATTACATTAGACACAGACCTCCATCCCTCACAAAAATTAATTCAAAGTAGATTATAGACCCAAATGTTAAAACTGTAAAACTCCTAGAGGATAAGACAGGAGAAAACCTAGATGACCTTGGTTATGAAGATGACTTTTTTAGATACAACACCAAAAGCATGATCCAAAGAAGAAATAATTAATAAATAAAACTTTATTAAAATTAAAAAATATTTGCCCCGTGAAAGATAACATCAAGAGAATGAGAAGATAAGCCACAAGAGAAAATATTTGTAAAAAAAATATTATAAAGGATTGTTACATAAAATATACCAGGAACATGTTTAATTCAACAAGAAAACAAGCTGTTTAAAAATGAGACAAAGACCTTAAAACATAGTTCACCAAAAGAACACACACAGATGGCAAACAAGAATATGAAAAAATGGTCCAAATCGTATGTGATCAAGGAAATACAAAATTATTAGTTCCAAAACTTGGAAGTGACCAAGATGTCCCTCAGTAAGTGAATCAATGAATTAATAGTGGTACATCCAGAAAATGGAATATTATTCATTGATAAAAAAGTAATGAGCTATCAAGCCATGAAAAGACATTGAGGAACCCTAAATGTATATTACTAAGTGAAAAAGTCAATCTGAAAAGGCGACATGCTGTATGATGCCAACTATACAACATTCTGAAAAAAGCAAAACTGTGGAGATAATAAAAAGATCAGTAGTTTACAGGGGTTGTGGTTGGGAGCAAAAAGGTGGGAGGGATGAACAGGCAGAGAACAAAGGATTTTAGAATAGTGAAAATACTCTGTATGATACCATAAAAACGAATTCATGTCACTACACGTTTGTCCAAACCCTTCAAATGAGTAACACTAAAAGTGAACCACAATGTAAACTATGGACTTTGTGTGATAATGATGGGTACATAACAATGTACAGTTCAACAATATGGGTACATAAATTGTAACAAATGTACCATTCTGGTTGGAGATATTGATAATGGGGGTAGCAAATGTAGGAGGCAGGAAGTATATGGAAAAAAATCTCTATACATTCCCATTAATTTTTTCTGACAACTAAACAACTCCTTAAAAAAAAAAAGTCTTAATAAAAAAAGTCCATAAAACTAGAGCAAATCATACAGTTGACAAATGACTTGTATCTAGAACTTAGAAGCAATGTCTAAAACTCAGCTGAAAAAAATCTCAATTAAAAAATGGGCTAGGTATTTTAATCAACATTTCTCAAAAATATATATATAAATAGCCAATAAGTACTTGAAAAGAATATTAACATCATTATTCATTAGGAAAATGTAAGTAGAAACCATAAGATACCACTTCACACTCAGTAGAATAGTTATAATTAAAAAGACAAACAATAACAAGTGTTGGTAAAGACATGGAGAAACTGGAAGCCTCACATTTTGTTAGTGAGAATATAAAATGTTCCAGTCACTTATAATTTAGGAGTTTCTTAAAAGGTTAAATATATAATTATAATAGTAAACAGCAGTTTCACACCTAGGTAAATAACCTAGAGAAAGGCGTTATGATCATACAAGAATTTGTACACAGATGTTCGTATCAGCACTATTTATAATAGTCAAAGAGCAGAATCAATCCAAATGTCCTTCAACTGATAAAAAATATAAGTTCCTTATCAAACACATGATCTATTCTGATTTTAGGGATTGCCTTTTTTTATTATTAAGTGAATAAATAAAGGGTGTTATATCCAGGAACAAAAAGAATAAAGTACTCTTACAAGCTACAATGTAGATGAAGATGAAATTGTGGGAAGTGGAAGAAGCTAGTCACAAAAGGTTATGTATTTTATGATTCTATTTATATGAGATGTCCTGTACAGGGAAATCTATAAAGACAGAAAGCAGATCAGTGGTTGCCAGAGGCTAGGCAGAAAGCAGATCAGTGGTTGCCAGAGGCTAGGAAGAATGTGATGGATAGGAGTGACTGCTAATGGCCACAGAATTTCTTTTTGGGGTGAAAAAAATACTTAAAATGAAGAAGTGGCGATGGTTATACAACTCTGATATGCTTAAAAATACTAAAAGTATGAATTTTACAGTAGACAGATTGTATTTCAACAATGCTATTATTAAAAAATGAAGCATGAACCCAAGTGATTGATTTTTCTTTTTTACTTTCTTTTAAAGTGTCGTCCAATGGGAGGATTGAGGCCTAGAAGAATGTCTTCAATTTTAACAGTTTGTCCTCAACTGGCTTGGAAATGAAGGTAGAGAAGAGAACGTGGGGGCCTAGAAAATATCCTTCAGTTACCCAGAGGCTAACAAAAACCTTTTTCTTAAGCATGAGTGGAATGGCATGGAGTTTGGTTTCAGAAAAAGCTTGGTACTAATTTTAATTCAACTTACTAGGTGTATGATTGTGCAAATGAATTAATTTTCCTGAGCCTCAATTACTGCATCTATAAAAGCAGAATATTAACAACAATTATCATAATAAAACTATGGCTAAAGTGCTTACTAACCAGGATAATTCATTTTGGGTAAATACCCATTAGAAGAACTACAAATGTAGCTAATATTCTTTATTTCCTTTTACATTCAGTGCTTTTACTAACTCATTATTAGGAATATAAGTGCCCCAAAATACAACTCATTTTTCCAGGTGGGGTTCAATATAGAGTTGACATATAAAAACGCAACAGTACTTATTTCTGAGCTTCCTGAAGTGAGTTTCATAGATGCTCCACCATTAATTTCCCTAGGATTTCTTTATTTAGTTTGTCCTTGATTATGTGTTTTGTTTCCCTACTTGCTGTGGGTCTATACATTATTTTACTTGACTATTACCAATTATCGTCACAGAAACAATTCTTAATTTGCTGTAATAATTATTAATATTTGTAAAGATAAAGCTCGATAAAATAAAGATCAGTAAAGCAAAGTGGACCAAAACATGTAGCACAGACTATGCACTTTCTAAAAAGGGATAGAAGTCATCTTTTCAATATTAGCTTCAGAAATAGTTTGTTTCCTCCTAATTAAAATATATATGGAAACCAACTTCCCCAATAATAAAAACAGTTAAAATGACAGAAGTGTCCTATTCACAGAATTATAACAACAAAAATTACAGTAACTAAAAATTATATAGTGTTGATTGTCAAGTGCTGCTACATGGCTTTTATGTATACTAACTCATTTAAAACCCCTAAATAGATGTTTATATTTGCATGTATTTATATAATTACCCCACTGCATTTACAGGCTCTGTTTTATCTTTTATTTTATGCTGGTAATCAGGTCCTCACTTACTTGCAGCAACATGGATGCTCCTGGAGAATGTCATTCTAAGTGAAGTAAGCCAGAAAGAGAAAGAAAAATACCATATGAGATAGCTCATATGTGGAATCTAAAAAACAAAAACAAAAACAAACAAACAAACAAACAAAAACAAAGCGTAAATAAAGGACAGAAATAGACTCACAGAGAATACAGACTTGTGGTTACCAGGGGGGTGGAGGGTGGGAAGGGATAGACTGGGATTTCAAAATTGTAGAATAGACTACACTGTATAGCACAGAGAAATATACACAAAATGTTATGATAACTCACAGAGAAAAAAATGTGACAATGAGTGTGTATATGTCCATGAATAACTGAAAAATTGTGCTGAACACTGGAATTTGACACAACATTGTAAAATGATTATAAATCAATAAAAAATGTTAAAAAAATGTTTAATAATTTTATGAGCTCTATGCTGATGAAACTAGTCAGGTCACTATATCAGAGATTACTGTTCTTCCCACAGTATATTTTCTCTTTCATCTGCAGAAAAGAAACTTCTAAAATTAGCTAAGTGCATGGCCACCCTGAAGAAATCCTACATCCCCCAACTTCCCCTGCAGTTACACATGGCTACCTTATAAAGTTTTAGTCAATGCAAGCAAAATTAGAGTGTGCAATTGTTGCTGCTGTAATAAATTACTACAAATTTGGTGGCTTAAAACAACATAAATTTGTTATCTTGCAGCTCCTGTGTCACAAGTCTGAAATAGGTCTCACTGGGTTAAAATCAAGGTTTCAACAGAGTCCTGTTCCTTCTAGAGGCTTCAGGAGAGAAATCTGTTTCCTCAACTTTCCCAACCTCTAGAAGTCTCCTGCACTCCTTGGCTCATGGCTCCTTCCTTCATCTTCAAAGTCAGCACAGTACTGTCATCAAATCTCTCTGTGATTCTGACATTGACTCTCTCTACCCTCCTTTTTCACTTGCAAGGACTTGTGTGATTACACTAAACCCATCTACATAATCCAGGATAATTTCCTCAACTCAAGGTCAGCTGATTAACAACTTTAATTCTGTTATAATCTTAATTCTTCAATGTCATATAACAAATGCATAGTTCCCAGTGATAAGAATGTGAATCTTTGTGGGACTATTATTCTGCCTACCAGAGAAATGTTCAGCATATGTCCTTAAAGGAGGTGGATATTTTTGCCTCCTTACTGTTGAAATGTGAAGTTTATGGTTGGAGTGTATCATGTTAATTTGGGAATGAGACCATTCATAGTAGAGCTCAACATAAGAGCAATAATAATAATAGTGGTAGTCAATTGCCATCATGACTATAAAGTTTTCTTCTATGCTTGCAGTATGACTTCATGACTCCTCCCATCAATGACTACAGAATGTTTACTCCTTAAATATGGGATGTCCTTGCTCTCCCTTTTGGCCAGTGTGAGAGTAGCAAATATGATACAAGCATAGATTTGGAAAAACGTACACTAAAACTTTCCCATTTTGTCTGTTTGCCCATACCACCACTGTAAAGTTCTCATTCCAACTCTCTGGAGGATTAGCAAGGGCCTGTTTTCTCAGATGAGGTCAGGATAAACAAGCCAGCCCTAAGGGACCTGCCAGCTGACCACAGACTCACACGCAAACCCTGCCCAGAGATCAGCCAGGTTCATCTCAAATCAGCCCATGTTGCTAACTCAAAGAAAAGTGAGCAATGTGAGAGGTTGATATTTTAAAACACTAGCTTTAGGATAGTTATTGCATAGCAAAAGCTAACTGATAACAAGCTAACATGTGTATAATTTATTTTGTACTTGGAAGTGTTTGGAGCTCATTATGTGTATTAACCTGCTTAATTCTCACAACAACCCTATGAGGTGTTTAATATTATCTCAATTGTTACAGTCGCAGTAATTGAAGTACACAGAGAATTATATGTCCTAGGTCATACACATAGTGAGTGGTGAAGCAAGACTTGGACAGTCATTATTGCACCAAAAATCATGTTCTCGACTGTCCTATTCTTGTACCCTTTGATAGAAGGACACTAGATGCAACACTGTGGGAGTCCAGGACTACCTATTAGAATTTTTTTTTCAATAACTTTTAATATGAGTGTTCTGCCACTCACAGCCAAACCTAATCTTAACTAATGTAGAATCTGGTATCTGGATTATAGTGCTCCAAGTAACAGAACCTAAGCATATGACAATGGATTTGTGGAATGTGTTTTACGTTGGGTAGGAAGGACTAGATATTAAAGGTTAATAATGTATGTCGAAATATGTGTCATAAATTGTGTATTTCTTTTTGTTCAATGGCAAACCATGTGCTACAGGAGGCTACAGCACTGGAGAAAATAAGAACTTTTCAAAATAGTCTATTTCTAGTTGCTTAACAGAGAGCAATACTCAGACTAGAATTTACCAGCCAAAAAGCAGAGTTGGAAAAGATTACCATTCTGCCTAGGAGGGCAATCTAGGCCTGTGGTAGGTAAATTTGTTGATTGAAAATCCAGTAATTTGAGGACTCAGAGGACTGATGAAAACAAATACGTTGGTAGTCCAAACCAGAGCCATTATTAACGGTGGCTCTCAAACATACACTTCAACGTGGCATGAGTATTTCCTCAAGCCTATTTAGAACACATTTTATTCTCTGTAGCAAAGATCAGACTAAGCTGGCTTCTTTTCCAGCCAACTCAATTGCTTCAGATATTCTCTAAGTAGTTTAATAAGCAAGAGAATTATAAATAAAAGACAACAGTTTTTAAGCTGAAGTTAATATGTATCAGCAAAATCCTTGGCTGCAATTGCTTGCACATGGAGAGTCCTAGAAGAAAACTGACTAGAAACCTATTAAGGTCTGAAGGAAATTATGCTGTCAAAACCACAATCTTTGTCTGATAAAGCTTTTAATTTCTTACAGCATAAAGAAACAGCAAGCACGATCGCAGGCCAGCAGGAAACCCAATGCAAATGCTGAGAAAGCTTCATGTGGGTTGTACTCTCCGTTGCCAAGCTCAGATGATGAAATCTATAGGAAGATCTCCTGTTATAGAAGCGAGTCTTTTCTAATCTTGCATTGTAGGATGTGATAAAGGCTATGACTAATGACTGCTGTGTGTTTCCCATCATCCATTCTTCACTTCATTGCATTTGTTCTGCCCCTCAACCAGTTTTGTAGAAATGGAAATATTCAGAAGATTTTAAATTATGATATAGAGGATAGGTTATTTGAATATGAAGAACTATATACAGTATATCCCTAAGAAAACGTGGACTGTGAGCTCAAAATAGTAGTTGCATTAGACTCTGGGATGCCTTTCTTAGAGAGTTATATTCTAACAGTGAGAAGAAGGAAACTCACAGAATCTTCAGTATGGAGAAGACTAACTTTTCCATAGAATTAATTTATTTGTTCTAAGAAACAGGGTATTGGCCATCCAGACTAGTAATTTGAAATGCCTCACCTTCTCTTTGCACTATATGTGCTTAGCATAAGGCATCACTAGACAAGTAAGATCTAAGAAGAAAGAGTATGTGCAATTTTCAGGAAGTGTCCCTTTTTATTGAAGTACAGTCAGTAAATAATGTGGTGCCAATTTCTGGTGTACAGCATAACGTTTCATACATATACATACATACATTCCTTTTCATATCAATTTTCATTATAGGTTACTACGAGATACTGAATATAGCTGTTTGTGCTATACAGTATAAACTTCTTGTTTATCTATTTTATATACAGCAGTTAGTATCTGCACATCTCGAGCTCCCATTTTATCCCTTCCCACCCCCTAGGAAGTGTCTTTATATGGTAGGGGAGCTATATCCTTCTGCTTGGCAGTTCTACCTCCTATTGGCTAGAGAACGGAGAGACAGAACCAGTAGGGTCCTCTTAAAATATAAATTGAACTATGTGCTGAACTTTGGACTGGAGGTCATGAATAGTAGGGTAGTAAGTTAGAAGAATCTTGTGTCCTGAGCATCATGAGGCACTAAAATAGGCCAAAACCACCAATCATATTTCTACTTTCAAACTACTCCATTTTGCCACTTAAAATATAACTCTAACAACTCACAAAGAATGGTGCTTTCTAAAATTACCAAAATAAATAAATAAATAAATAAATACACACACACACACACACACACACACACATACCCCAGCTTCATAAAGTAAGATCTCAGTTTGATACAATTTAATAAATATCTACTTTTTAAAATTTCTTATGTTTTTACGTGGTGCGGCATTGGAAAAGAGACGATAAAAGAAAGAAGTATATGACAATTGTAAGTCATGAATGCAACAGAATAAATAAACAGACTACTAAAATCTATTCAGAATTTATCATCAAAAATATTTATCAAGTACCTACTATTATATAAAAGGAAAAATAGGCACTATAAATGTTGATAGCAGTGAAGATAACATTAAAAAAAGCCTGTGCCTTCATGAAACCTTCATTCTAGTGAGGGAAACAGCGAAACATAACTACTCCATTTCAGTGATTCTAAATTTATAATTTAATGCACATTTTAGTATCTCTGAAATCATAATGTATCTTTCACCAAAAAACTGTTTAATTGGCAGCATTTTTTTCAGAATATTACACAGAATATAATGTTACAGCTTATAACAGAATGCCTTTGCGTTAACAGGGTAATTAAAAAACAATAATGGTAATAAAACTAATAGTAAAGGACACAAATTTAAACCAAGTCTTCATAAAATAGCTAATAATCACATGATTTTTTCAATGTGTGATTTTTTTTCAATATACAGTATTAAGGGCTAAGGAAAAAATATAGGGCAGAGAGAAATCTATTCTATTTCGGGGTGAAGGTATTGTGATTTTATATAGGATGGGCAAAGGACTCCATGATGATGTGATGATTTTGCATAGATATAGTGAGAGTGTGAGCCATGAAGATCTCTAAAGGAACATCACCCAAGGCTGAACGATTAACATTTAAACAGCTGGAACCATTCCTGGCTTTTTCAGAAGTAAACACAGTGACCAGTGCAGCTCAAGCAGAAGAAGCAAGAAAAACTACTAGGAGCAGAGTTAGAATAATAATGGAGGACCAATCCGTGGAGAGTCTTATAAGTCAAAGTAACGACTTTGTCTTTGTGTCCTCTGTTTGCCCAGCTAGTCATTTCATATTTGTCTTAAGATACTCATCATCAGGGGTGGAGATCAAGATAACAGAAGAGAAGGATGTGTAGCTCGCTTCCTCCCACAAATACATCAAAAATACATCTACATGTGCAACAATTCCCACAAAATTTCTACCGAACTCTGGCAGAAGATCTCATACAAGCAAAACCACAAAAAGGATCACCACATAATCGAGTAGGACGAAAAGAAAACTGAAATGGGACCTGCATCCCTGGTAGGGAGCTGTTAAAGAGGAAAGGGCCCCTCACACTTAGAAGACTTTCAACAGCTGGGAGATCAACCAGAACAGAAAGGCAGCTTCAAAGGATCAGAAGAGAGTGCAGCAGCTGGCCTGCAACAGGCAGAACAGAAACAGACCAGCACAGATGGTCCCTGCCACCTCACTACATTCCCCAGATTGAGGTGAGCTTCTGCTGGTGTGTGTTGGGGGCTGGGTGCTGAAACTGGGCTTCAGCAGGTAGACCTGGGGAGAGGACTGAGGTTGGCTACACAGAGACAGCCTGAAGGGGCTGGAGTGTGGACTGGGCAAGAAATGGGAGTATGTGCACAGAGCCCAAGACCACCATAAGGAGCCTCATTGTTAACAAGCTTGAAGGGAGAGGCGGGACTGCACCATAATAGCTTCATTCTCTGCGTGCTCACAGCAAGCATGGTTCCTTATGACCTCTGGGAGTACACAAGCCCTGATGGGTTGCCCGCAAGCAGAGGTGAGACTGAAATCTGAGCCAATCCACAAGGACCCCGCATTTCAAAAGTGGGGCTGAAATCTGAGCCATGTCCCAGGCAGCTTTGGCAGATTTACACCACAGTGCCTTCATAAGCTCAGTGCTGGCAGGACATCAGAGCAGATTAGTGGTGTGCGGCTGGGGTGGTCCAGGCATTAGCAGCTGCAGCCTTTGCAGGCACATGTACTCAAGTGGATCTGGGGGCCTCAACCTGCTCCATAGCTCCCATAATGGATCTGAGTATGCAGTTATGCACAACTACAGTGGTTCTGGAGCCTGCAATTAAGCAGATCTACACTGGTGGCTGGTAAGCACAGCACCTGAGGGACATCTGGGCTGATTGCCTGCTTCCCCATGGCTGAAGAAGGGCTGAGGGCAGTACCAACAAAATTGTACTTTGTGAGCTGCACAACGAGTGACAGGCAACACCACAGAGTGCACTTCCCAGTGAACACCTCTTATGAAGGAACACTCAATGGATCCTTTTTCAGCAGAAGTGCTCCAGTCCTACCTACCTCACTCTGCAGCTCAGAAATGGATATGTGGGCTTATATTCCAACAACTGGGGAGCAGACCTGGCCTCTGATAGGACTGTAAAAACCAAAGAGCAAAGAAGAGGCCTGCTGAACATCCAGTGGAAGCTCTGGCCACCAGAACACCAATCATAATCCCTATCAAGAAGATAATAAATAGCAGAGATGAAGGAAAAGACATGGCAGCCATACATACTAAAAACAATTCTTGCACCAAAAATATTAGGCACACACATGCTACACAGGGATGCTATTACATAAAAACAACCCTTCAAGACCATAGTAGATAAGTATTGCTTCTAATTCATAAGGTCAGAGAACTGTAAGTAAAATGAAGAAGCAGAAGAACCATCCCCAGTTAAAAGAATAGAGAAATCCCCTGAAAGAACAATGAAAGAGACCTCTATAGTCTACCAGATCTTAACTTTAAAACATAAGTTAAAAAAAAAAAAAAAAAACCTGAAGGAAGGAATTAGGAAACCCTATCTATATAAATGCAGATCACTGTAACAAGGAACTAGAAATTATAAAGAGGAGACAATTAAAATCAGAAAACTCAACTGCAGAGATAAAAGCTGAGCAAAAGGCAGTCAATAGCAGACTAAATAATGCACAAGGATGAATAAGTGATTTAGAAGACAGGATAATGGAAATCACCCAATCAGAAAGGTATTTGAATAAATTATGGCTGAAAACTTCTCAAACCCACGGAAGGAAACAGATATTCAGGTATAGAAAGCACAGAAAGTCCCAACAAGATAAACCCAAACAGACCTACACCAAGACATGTATGATTAAAATGGGAAAAGTTAAAGAGGATTCTAAAGGTAGCAAGAGAAAAATAGTCAGTTAAAAGGGAACTCCCATAAGGCTATCAACTGATTTCTCTACAGAAACATTGCAGGCCAGAAGGGAAGGACAAGATATAGTCAAAGTCCTGAAAGATAAAAACCTGCAACCTAGGATTCTCTATTCAGCAAGACTATCTTTAGAATATAAAGAGAGATAAAAGAATTTGTCAGATAAGCAATAACTAAAAGAACACAGCAATGATAAACCTATCCTAAAAGAAATACTGAAAGTCCTTCTTTCAACAGAAAAGAAAAATCTTCAGAAAAGAGAAAATCACAATTGGAAATGCAATAATTACAATGAACAGCAGAAGAATAAATATGAAAATGGTAAAGAAAATATAAAAAATATAAAATGTCAGAGAGGGGAGTAATAAAATGTAGACTTTTTTTTCCTTTTTATAATGTATTTGAGTCTATATGACCAGTCTAAAGCAAGTAGTGATGAGTTAACATACTTAAAAAATAGGATAAACACAAATCATGAACATACAACAGATTTACAAAAAACTAAAAGAAAAAGAAACAAAATACAAAATCAACTGGAAAATTAATTATAAAATTGGAATAAATATATATCCATCAATAATTACCTTAAATATCAATGGATTAAATGTGCCAATCAAAAGACAAAGAGTGGCAGACTGGATAGTAAGACAAGAGCCTACATAATGCTGCCTACAAGAGATCCCCTTTAGGGCAAAGGACACACACACTGAAAGTGAGGGGATGGAAAAAGATATTTCATGAAAATGGAAATGACAATAAAGCTAGACTAGCAATATGCATATCAGACAAACTAGACCTTAAAACAAAGGCCATAAAGACAGATAAAGAAGAATACTGTACAATGATTAAAGGAGCAGTAAAAGAAGAAGATATTATACTCACTAATATATATGTACCCAATATAGGAGAACCAAAATATATAAAACAAACATTAACAGACATAAAGGGAAAAATTAATAGGAATACCTTTTCAGAAAACTCTACTAACATCAATGGACTAATCTATCAGACAGCAAATCAATAAGGCAACAGAGATCCTAAACGGCATAAAAGAACAGTTAACTTAATTGATATTTTCAGGATGTTACAACCAAAAAAAAAAAAAAAACAGAATATATATTCTTTTTACATAAAAAAGATCATACACTATGATGAAGTTGGATTCATTCCATGGTCAAAAGGATGGTTTAACATAAGCAAGATCAATCTATGTGATAAATCACATCAACACAAGAAAGGACAAAAACCATATAGTTATCTCAATATGTGCAGAAAAAGCATTTGATAAAATTAACATCCATTCATGATAAAAACTCTCACTAAAGTGGTTACAGAGGGAACACATATCAACATAATAAAACCTGTGTATGACAAACCCACAGCCAGCATAATACTCAATGGTGAAAAGCTGAAAGCTTTCCCACTAAAATCTGGAACAAGACAAGGATGTTCATTCTCACCACTTCTATTCAACACATTATTGGAAGTCCTAGCTATAGCAATCAGACAAGAAAAAGAAATAAAGGGAATCCAAATCAGAAGAGAAGAGGTAGAAATGTCATTTGCAGATGACATGATACTACATATAGAAAACCCTAAAGGCTCTATACAAAAACTAGAGCTGATAAAACAATTTGGCCAGGTAGCAGGATATAAGATTAACATACAGAAATCAGTAGCATTTCTTTACATGAACAATGAAATATCAGAAAATAAAATTTTAAAAAATCTTTTTAATTCACATCAAAAATTTTCTTAGGAATAAACCTGACCAAGGAAGTGAAAGACTTAAACACTGAGAACTATAAAACATTGATAAAGGAAATAGGTAATAAATTAAGGAAATGGAAAAATATTCCATGCTCTTGGATTGTTGAACTGGCCATAATACCAAAAAGAAATCTATAGATTTAATGTGATCTCTATCAAATGACCAATGACATTTTCCCCAGAACTAGAACAGATAATCCTAAAATTTATATGGAATCACAAAAGACCCAATATTGCCAAAGCAATACTGAAGAGAAAGAATGAGGCTGGAGGCATAACCCTTCCAGACTTCAGACAATACTACAGAACTACAGTAATCAAAACAGCATGGTATTGGCACAGAAACAGACATATAGATCAATGGATCAGAATAGAGAGCCCAGAAATAAATCCTCAGACTTTTGGTCAATTAATCTTTGACAAAGGAAGCAAGAACATACAATGGAGAAAAGACAGCCTCTTTGGCAAGTGGTGTTGGGGAAGCTTCACAGCCACATATACATAAATGAAACACTCCCTCACAGCTAACATGAGATGCAGCATAAGCAGTCCTGGGGGGAATTTCATAGCAACACAGGCCTTTCTCAGAAAACAAGAAATATCTCAAATAAACAACCTAACCTACCACCCAAAAGATTTAGAAAAAGAATTCTAAAAATCAAAGAGAAAATAAACTAGAGATTAAAAAGCAATAAAAAAAATTAGTAAAACCTAGATCTAGTTTTATTAAAATAAACTCAAAATGGCTTAGAGACTTAAATATAAGACAGGACTCCATAAAACTCCTAGAAGAGAACATAAGCAAAATTAAGCAAAATATTATGTGACATAAATTGTAGCAATGTTTTCCTAAGTCAGTTTTCCAAAGCAATAGAAATAAAAGCAAAAATAAACAAATGGGACCTAATTAAATTTTTTTTTGCAAAGCAAAGGAAACCATAAACATAACAAAGGGACAGCCTATGGACTAGGAGAAAATATTTGCAAATGATGTGACCAATCAATATAAACAGTTCATACAACTCAATAACAATAACAGAAGAAAACAACCTAATCAAAAATGGGCAGAAGACCCAAATAGACAATTCTCCAAAGAAGACATACAGATGGTCAATAGGCACATGAAAAAATGCCCCAAATCACTAATTATCAGAGAAATGCCTATGAAAACTACAGTGAGGTGTCACCTCACAGGAGTCAGAATGGCCATCATTACAAGTTCACAAACAGTAATTGATGAACTTATTTACAAAATGGAACAGACTCACAAACAGAAAACAAATTTATGGCTACCAAAGGGGAAGGGGGGAGGGACAAGTTGGGTGTTTGCTATTAGCAGATACACACTATTATGTATAAAATAGATAAGCAATAGGGTCCTACTGTAAAGCACAGGGAACTATATTCAGTATCTTGTAATAACCTATAATGAAAAATAATATGAATAAGATATATATGTGTAACTGAATCACCATGCTGTATACCTAGAAACTAATACAACATTGTAAATCAACTTACTTCAAATAAAAAAAAAAAACAACCCATGATCAGATTAACTAATGATTTGAAGAGTAGTATTGAACAAGGTAGCTGAGAACATAAAAGGTCTGGTCATGGTTATTGACAAGGATGGAGAAGAACATTTTCCTCTATTTCATTCCCACGGGCACACAAAAAGATTGACTCTTCCTGTAACTCAGTTATCACATTTTGAACTAGGGCAATTTTAGAAGTCCGTAAGGCCAAAGAATGCTCTTAATGATAAGCCTTGAATAGCCTAAGAGAATGTTTACTGGAATGCAGAAAGAAAAGATGGGCAAAGCATATACAGACACACAAGGAAAACCATGGACAATTATCTAAGGATTCAATCTCGTACTTTTTTTCTGGTTTAACTTTGACATTCAGCCTCCTACTGGAATATTTGAACAACATGCACACTTTAATTTAAATTTGATTTGCACATCATCCTTCACACGTTGTCTTCCAACTGGCTTTCTAAGACAATAAAGGATATTCAAGAGGCTATGACTTCAGCATCAGAAAGTCACTAGTAAACCCACATTTCTCATTACTTGAGTATATGAATCAGACAAATATTTTCACTAAGAAATCACAGAGAGTGTCATCTGACTTACCAGGGCTGTGAATAAGGTATTTCTAACTTCATATTGTTTTTTTATATATTAGCAAGGAATTAATTTAAAACAATTTTCTGACTCTTTGGCTTTTCACATCTATATGTATATTTTTGTCAACTCTGACAGCTCCACCAAACTCATTAAAAATGGTAATAAGTAAATAAAAAAAAGCAGACTGTTTCCAACAGAAAAAAGCCAGTCCCTAAGAGATTCATGGTCTAGTCAGGTTTTATCTTTCTCTGCATATGATATTTAAGTTTCCCTCTTTATGTAAAGGAGGCAGAAAAACGAAGATTAAACTTTAGATTAAAACTAAGAAAAAATTTAGATTATATTGTATAGCACAGTTTATGTAGTATAAATCCAGTAATAATTTATGTAGTATAAATGCAGTTTCAAAAGCCTAAGACACTCATGTTAATGAAAGTAACCAAAATGCAAATTCAGTCTGGGGATATCAGTGCCTTCTTCTTCCCTATGTGTTATCAATTTATCAAGTGTTCCCACTCTCAGCTTATCCATTTATTCCATTTGACAGAGTCAGGGAAATCAGGGAACTGGTGTCATGCTTAAATCCTTCTGCTACAAGAAAAATAATGTTCACATACTAAATTCAAAATTCAAAAGAGAAAGGGAGTCTGTCAATGTGTGTTTGAGCTTCTGCTGTTGAAACTTCCTCTCTTATAAAATAATACAATTGTTAGGTTACTTGTGTTTCAGAAGAAAGTCTAGCTTCTTACTCATCCAATCATCCATTGAGTTTTGAAGTGAAGTTTGTCCAGAGGGGTGGCCCAACTAAATGCAAACTGTTCAGCTTTCCTTTGTCTCTCCTCCTTTTGTAATACCATTGCCCTGCCACCTTCACACCTCTAGTCTCTGTTTACTTACTCACGTCCAATAGTCATTAATGTTCCATTTGAAAGGAATTAAAAGAACTATAATTTTATGTGATTAAATATACCCAATTATACTTTGAATTCCCTAGTATATAATTTTTATAAATGCTTTAAGAGATCAATAATCCAAGTTCATAATTATTACTGATTATATTAGTAAGATGCTTTTTAAAATGTAATGAGAGGATGACTTCCTGCAATAGAACAAGAAACAAAGCCTTGGTGTATAACAATAAAATTTAAAAAAAAAAACAGCTAGAAATTGTGTAACTGCCCATGAGAGTGCAGAGTTTCTATCTAACACTAAAATTAAATATCTATTTTAATTCTTTAAAAGAGCACATATATACTTAACTCATGAGTCATGGCTGTAGGAAAAGCATGTACAATATACCATTACAAGCAGCATGTGATAGTTGCAATAATTGGTGGCTCCATTTTGGGATTTTTATTGTATTGAAATATGTTGAATTCACTAAAGACACTTTGATAGCTCCACACAAAGTCTAAAGTCATAAATGAACTTTATAAATGATTCTGAGCACTAAGAGAAAAACATACAAATAGTTTTTAAGTAGATATTTAAAGAAGAATGGGTACAATGCAACTGCACATACAACTGAGTACCACACTTGATTGTAAGAAAAAACTATATAGCACTTTTGAGAAAACATCAATTACTTGTATTATTCACAGACAGTTCTTGAAATGTTAAGTTACCAAAATATGACAGCATACTGTTTTTATAAATGCATTTTGGACTGATTAGTTTCTTCTTTTTGACAAGTGATAAATTCCTGACTTACACAAGTTGACTAACTAGTCCCGTTTCCCTGACTTCCTGTGGCTCTTCAGTCTTCTGGTGACTATTACATAATGGGCTCTTTTGAACATTTTCCCATGTTCATGTTGTATAAATGCACCATGCTGAGGTCTTGTGCACTTAAAAAAGGAGATCTTCATAGGAAAAATACAGCAAACATTTTTGTAATTATACAAAAAATTTTTGATGGCTTAGCCTTCCCTACATAACAATAGATGTTTTTGTTCTCTGGATTTGAGCTTAAAATAATACCTTTGAGTTAATTCACATGTAAGATGTAACTTCAACCTTATGTGAACTGTTATGATTTCATTCTATAAATATCAGCCCTAACCACAGGAAAGAAAATGAACAGCAAAATGTATACTTGCTAATGTTTCTATAAAACATGTGGGCCTTGTAAAAATTTAAAGTTCTGGTGAAAGATTAAATTTACTTTTATCAACATGGCCAGGTTAACATTCATTTTGTATTCGTGCAAGTAATATTAAATGTGCATTTACTCTGGGTAAAGGCTGGCTGGCAATTAGGAGCCACGGACGGAGAAAGACAAATGACAAAGCTTAATAAACCAAGACTTTGGTTTATTAAATACCTTACAGTAGAGTTGATAAAAAGGACATGTACACAGTGAACCAGAGTGGTACATATGTTTAATATGGGCAAACTATGGTAAGAAATAATTGTTCTCTAATATTTATTGAATAATTACTATGTGCCTAGGATTGTGCTGAGTTTTTGGTTAAGTGCATACAATTGCTAATAAGCAATTGCTTTACAAAAATTAAAATACAAACTGTCCAAAGTCAGACACTGTAAACTAAAACACAGACACTGTGGTGCTAAAAACAAAAGTTAGCTAAGTCTAAGTATAAATTCTTCCATTCTAGTATTAAAATTTAATAAAAGGTATATTTGGGAATAATTTCCTGTCTATACACAAGATTTACTTCTTCATGTAAAACAGAAGATTACATCTGTAAATTTAGCCTTCTTTTTATCCAGTATATACAATTCTGGGTTTAAAATATCTCATTTGTTGCCAATTACCTCAAGAATTGTCAGAAAGTTCTCTAAACCAAATTAATTTCAATTTAATTCACAATTAAAGAGAAGGTGACATATAGGTCTTTTAGAAAATGGGCACAGGTATCATGAAAAAAAGCAGCCCTAATGAAAGGTGAGAATCCAACTGATGAAGAATGTCTCGGTTAGAAGGAACAGGCTGAGCAAATGCCACATGGGAAAGGGAGGGAATGACGAATCTGTGAAACTGAAAGCAATGTCAACCAAATTGCTGTGGAATTGAAAGGCAAGGCATGAAGCCAAATAGGTAAATAGGAATTGATCATGAAAAGACTTGAACAGGTTGTTACAAAATTAACCTGAATATAATGAAGGAAACATGGAGTTGTTTTGAGGAAAAGAAAACACTATTTGTTGGGGACCATGGAGAGCAAAGGAGACCATGATCCCTCTCCTGAAAGTTTTGTAGTGACATGAGAACAGGTAAAAAAAAAATAGTAGCAGTAGTATTTTTTTGGATTCATCTCTCAAGGGAAATAAAAGCAAAAATAAACAAATAGGACCTACATAAATTTAAAAATGTTTGCACAGCAAAGGAAACCATAAACAGAGCATAAGCAGGAGACAGCCTATGGAATGAAAGAAAATATTTGCAACTGCTGTGACTAAATAAGGGACTATTTATCCAACACATACAAACAGGTCATATAACTCAACATCAAAAAAAAGCCAACCTTGTTAAAAAATGGGCAAAATTGAATAGACATTTTTCGAAAGAAGACATATACAGACGGCCAACAAGCGCATGAAAAGATGCTCAACATCACTAATCTTCAGGGAAATGCAAGTCAAAACCACAAGGAGGTATCACCTCACATCTGTCAGAATGGCTATCATCAAAAAGAACACAAATAACAAATGCTTGCAAGGATGTAGAGAAAAGGGACACCTCATACACTGTTGGTGCGAATGAAAATTGGTGCAAACACCGTAGAAACAGTATGGAGGTTTCTTTAAAAACTAAAAAGAGATATACAATATGACCCAGAACTTCTACTCCTGGGTGTATACTGCAAAGAAACAAAAAACACTAATTCAAAAAGATACATGCACTCCAATGTTCATAGCAGCGTTATTTACAATTGCTAAGATAAGGAAGTAACCAACGTGTCCATCAACCAATGAATGGATAAAGAAGTTGTGATACATACACACACACACAATGGAATGCTACTCAGCATAAAAAAGAATGACATTTTGCTATTTGCAGCAACATGGATGGACTTGGAAGGCATTATGGTAAGTAAAATAAGTCAGACAGAGAAAGACAAATACTGCATGGTATCACTTACATGTGAAATCTAAAAAGTATGACAAACAAGTGAATATAACAAAAAAGAAGCAGACTTGCAGATATGGAGAACAAGCTAGTGTTTACCGGGGAGAGACAGATGAGGGGAGGTGTAATATAGAGATGGGGGATTAAGAGGTACAAACTGTTGGGTATAAGACAGGCTACAAGGATGAATTATACAACACAGGGAATATAGCCAATATTCTTTAATACCTGTAATTGGAGTATAACCTTTAAAATTTGTATAAAAAATCACAATAAACACACAAAAAATAGAGGATACATGTGTTAACTGTGGCATAGGCACTAAGTGTGTGGTGTTATAATACGCGATGTTTTTACGTCTTAGCAAGTAACATGGTTGTGAAATACATCCTTCTGAGATTAGGAAGAGAAAAATTCTGGAAGAAATAGCCCTTGAGAACCTGGCTGTTCTGCTAAATGTCCAACATCAACAGCATTTGGTTGAACACATGGGATCAAAATAACTTGACAAATTGGTGCTGTCCCACATAGAGTGTTAACTAGTATGGGTGTAGTCCACCAAAAGTCTTTTCAAAGGTAAGCCCCAGAACAGAAAAAGAAGACTAGATGTGTGCATGCACGTTAACACAGATACACAGACGGACATACAGAGAAAAATATCTGAGTAATTCAGTTTAGGACTCTGCAAATCCTATGAGTTTAATAGGATTTTGAAATCTATTTATATTTGAAAATGTTTTGCAAGGCTGCATTAAGTTATTTAAGTGTGCTTAATTAAATGCATCAAATCAGTTGGAAATTAGCTTCATAAGGAAAACTGGGACAGATTTATTCAGAAAGATGTCTCTATGCAAAAGTGGATTGTCTTGCTGAAGAACAAACTGATTACAGAAAGCTATGTGTAGCAAGGTAAGGTAATTAAAAGAAAACAATATTTTTTTAAGTTCCATAGGATATTTCAGGATTATTTCAAGATTCTGAAGAATCATAAATACCAGGGAACAGATGGTAGATCTATATAGGTCTTTTATCAAATTCTCATGTGGTTAAGGAGTAGGAAAGACATCTCACACCAGACCTTTTCTTAATCTTATTCACCATAATTTGATTACATCAAAATATTGGCATTTCTACCTATTATTGGGAAGCCAGTGAATATATCTGATACTAATGGGAAATTTTGATTAACAAATCATGTTTCAGGTTTTTTCCCTCCCATTAAAAGCTAATTTTCAAAATCGTATGTGAAGAACTATTCCAGGCATTTATACAGTGGCTGCCTACTAAGTTTAAATTTTAAAAATTAATAAGTAAAATATTTGTTTCAAATTTTTTTCTTCAAGTATCATGAGTCCAAACATTCAGGAAGATTGTCTCAAGTAAAGCACTAGTATTATCTGGCCTTTAGCATGGTAGATAGTTAATAACAAGGCATCAATGATTAAATCAGTTTTATGCGTGAGACATACCATGTTTCTTTGATCCAAGCCTTGTTCATAATGTAAAGACCAACTTAAGTCCTCCAACTTGAACTAGGCTTTATTCAAATACTGTAACCTAATCAGTTGCTTACTTTTTTGAACTACTAGGGTAAGGCTTGGTTCCACAAAATGCAGTCCTTAAATATTTTCCATAAACTACCTTTTATTATGGTCAATTGCCTTAAAACAGAGTATTTAATAGGGTTAAATACATGGAAAACCCTGAGTAATGCTAGTCAAAATAAAATGAAACATGCCTGCACAATCTGCTATAAAGGTTCTGTAGACTAAATATGAAGGTAATATTTGTAATGTTAGTCACTCTCTAGATCCATTTCATTGAATGAATAAACATGTAAGACATGACTTACTCAAGGGATATGAAGGAGAGGAACTAATGTTCTTACCATACTAAAGTTATCCTACCATGCTAAAGGCCAAATCTTTTAGTTCTGTGGAGGAGAGGACCTCAGAAAATTACTTCAAAGTTTGGATGATTTGTCAAAGTATTCAGTAGTAAAAAGACAAATCATGATGAAGATACGATTTGGAAAAAGATGTTAAACTCTGCATTTCTCATGTTTATTTCATACACTTAAATGTATTGTCAGTCGAAGTTTCCAGTAAAACATTCAAAATTTAATTGCTCATTCTTTCACCATCAAATAGTAACAGCCATCATTTTATGAGGACTTAGAATACTTCAGGCAGTATACCAAAAGCTTTATAAAACATTTCATATTTAATTAAAAAATGCTGTTAAACAATTATCAATATACCAGTTTTAAAGGTTAAAAAATCAAGTCAATATTTGTCCCACTCGACATGGCTAATTGGGAGATTCATGATTTCAGTCCACATGTATCCAATTACACAACCCATGATCTCACTCAATAACCTTACTATATGATGTTACCTAATCTATTAAGTAATTGCACTTTGCAGACATTACAGAATGATCTATAAATGCAAAGACAAATAAAATATGGCTTCTGACATTGACTAGGAGTAAAGCAACCAGGGGAAGATGATATCTATCAAGAGACATGCTCTGCAAACATATTTACATTAGTTCCAGAAAGGAATTAACATATTTTTTCAGGCATAGGGAAGATAAAGTCAAGGACTGAGGGTAGAGTACCCACTTGGGGACCAAGTGGATATTGATATGAAAGTGATTATCTGTGAAGAAAGAAAAAAATATGAAGATACTAATGAAAGAAAAGAGACAAAGGGGGCCAGCAGTCCAAGTAAAGGAAAGGAACTAATATTAATATTCATTGAGTACCCATATGTAAAATGTTACCTTATTTCATATAAATACTTTTCTCATTCAATGATTAAAATCACAGTAAGAATTAAGTGCTATTATTGACATTTTGCTTATAAGAAAATTGTGGTTTGAAGAGGCTGAGTAAATTGGCCAAGACATTCAAAAATTTGATGGTGGAAAAAATAGTGCTACCTCTCCTTGGCTGAATAAAGATAACATTCTCTATTTAATGGAGCCCCTATAAACCCTGAAAACATCTTCAATCCTCAGTGTCCAAAGTATAATTTTTAAAGTATATAAATGCAGACAATAGAGGGAAGTACTACAGAATAATGAGGAAGAAAGTCTAATCAGAGATATTTGCCTAGAACTGAAGCACTACTGATTGGGGAAATAGATTTTTTTAAATGAACTCTGAAGGAGCTAGTATAGGTACACTACCTGTTCTGTCTTTGATCTGGTGGAGCATTGAAACAGAAACAAACAAACAAACAAAAGAAAAAGCCCAAAGATATCAGAAAATTCTCAAATTGCACATGGAATCTGGAATTTCTAATTTCATTCTGACAAAATCAGGAGCTAGTATAGGTACAATGCCTTGTTTTGTCTTTGATCTGGTGGAGCATTAAAACAAAAACAAACGAACAAACAAAAAAAACCCAAAGATGTCAGAAAATTCTCAAATTGCACATGGAATCTGGAATTTCTAATTTCACTCTGACAAAATCAATTAATTTAATTACATTAAATACAGTATATTTAATTTTATTTTCAAAGAAATGCATTTTAAGCTTCAAACATTTCCATATATAAAGAGTTCAAGAGAATATAAACCATGAACTAAAATCACATAACCCATACAAAGCCACAGTAAGCAAAATTAGAAGAAAAAAGGAAGAGAAAGAAAGAGAAAGGAAGGAAGGAAGGAAGGAAAACAAAGAGGGAAAAGTAGGCAAGGAGGGAGGGAGTATAAGGGGAGAGAGAAAGAGTGTGAAGGGAAAAAAGAAGTTTCAGACTTGCAAAAACTATAGAGCATTGAAATTTCTTTATATCAAATATAAAACAAATATGTTTATTAAGTAAAAATTTTTAAAAATCAATCATCTAGTAAATATAACTGGGAAAATTTATAAAACAGAGAATTTCTAGAGATGTGACACAAAATTATTGCAATTTAAAATTCAACATAAGAGTCCAAATCATAATAGACATAGTAAAATGAAAATTAATAATTTGAAATCAAGACATGAGGAATTAGTGTGCTGCAAAGACAGGTGAAGAGATGGGAAATGTGAAAGCATATGCTTATAGAGAATGGCATGAGAAAAATAACTCATTTCTTAACTGGATTTCTAAAATGGCAAAACTGACAGAATGACAAGAAAGAATGGCCAAAAGGATATGAACTGAAAATATTTCAGAATTGGTAAAAAGTTCATATTCAGAAAGCTGAGAAATCCAAACAAAACAAATTGTCACTTGGACACATTTTAGGGCTTATGTGAGACACCAACAGGAAAGGGAAACTTATAAATTGACATAAGGAGAAAAACTTTATTAAACAAATGTTAATGCCAAAAATGTAAGCCAGAGAGCAATGAATAATATTTCTACAAAGTGAAGAAAATGTAATTTTCAATTTACAGTTTTTTAACAAGTGAAATTAGAAATGAATAATAAGTATTTGTAGGCAGAAACTAGAAGACAATTTAGATTTAAGAAGTTCACATTGTCATATTTAGAAAAAATAAAGGATAAATGAGTACTCTATACAGCCAGCTAAAGGTAAGTAAAATAATTTGATAATATTACAAGAAGATAAAATAGAGAAGATGGAGAAAGCCAATATTTGGATCTATGGAAGTTTTATAAATATGGCAGATAACTGGCAATATTAATCAAAGAAAGGAAGGATCAAATAAACAATAGGAGGAAGAAAATGGTGCATACTAGTTTGCAGCATAAATTAAAATATTAATAGGTGAATAGTATAGATTTTTAAACTTAAAACTTAGATGAAATGTGTAAAGTTAATCCACTAGAGATATATGAATGTCTTATAATCATTAACATATTCAATCAATTACATAACACCAGAAGCCTGTAATGTTTTATAGGCAAAAAACATGTATACTAACAGAAATCAATGATTCCAGTATTACTCAACTCTTCAAGAATATTAAAAAGGAATTCTTATCTCATGAATCTATTAAAACCTCGTTAAACATACCACACACATATACACAAGCAGAAAGGACAGTATATAACAGGCAAAAGTGGCAAAATCATTAATAAATAATATTGATTTAAAATTACATCATTAAGTTTTGGGGTGCTTTGTGACACAGCAATAGACAACTGGAATTAAGTTTATGAAAACTTTGTATTTGATAAAGATGACAGTGCAGATCACTGGAAAAGGATAGACTACTAATAAATATAGCACAGAGTATTTTTTAAATAGAAAGAGGGAAACTTCCTTATTCTACAAAAAAAAAAAAAAAAGACGGATTAAGGACTTAAGTGAGAAAGGAAAAACTTTAAAAGTTTTGAGTATTAAAAAATTATCTAAAGGGAGAACATATTTACAAAACAAGTAACTAAGCATTTCAATCTAGAATATTAAAAAAAAAATCTATATATCACAATAACCAAGTAGAAAAAAGGACAAGAGACTTTAACAAATATTTCACCAAGCTGATATACAATGGCCAACAAGCCTATGCAAAACTTCAGTGATTAAATAAAATTCTTATTTTATGGCAACATAAGAAAATTAAAACATAAAATATTTCTTTGCCCCTATGGGCCTCCTCCCTCCTCTTCAGTGTGTTTTGTCCATCTGCATTAACCAGACCTCCTTAGGAGGTAATATTCCTTCTTAATCTCACAAAAAAAGTCACAACTTATTAGAAGGTAATCTTCCTTTTTAATCGTGTAAGGAGTCACAATAATCCATTACTCACCAATTGCTTTGTTAGATTTGGATCGTGTAAACTGTCAATAATATGTCATTTCTTGTATAACTCTGTCTTAAAAATGAGTGTAACTCTACTTTGACCTCTAACAGGTAGAACAGTTCTCAGAGCTTCCTGAGAGACTTGTCTCCAGGGTTACAATCCTCAGGTTGACTTGAATAAAATTTTCATTTCTTTTTAAATTGACTATTAAATTTTTTTCAATGACATTAACCTCATTAATAATCAGAGAAGTGAAAATTAAAAGCACAATATGATAAAACTAGCTAAAAATTAAAGGCAATACTAAGTGTTAGTTTGAATGTGGGGAAAGGGGAACTCTCATATGCTGCTAAGAGTGCAAATTGGTAAAATCACATTGGAAAACTTTTGACATCACCTTCAGAAACTAAATATTTGTATACCTTTTGACTCAGCAGTTTAACTCCAAGAATATACATAGAAGAAATTTTCAGTCATTTACACTAAGAAAAGTGACAAGAATATTCATAGCTGCATTATTCACAAGAGCCCAAGACTAGAAACAACCTACATTTTCAACAAGAATAAAGTGGATAAGGAAATGATATATTTGTGTAATAGTGTACAGCAATAAATGAACCAACTTTGAAAAATCTGTTGCTTTTCACTACAGAAAGGAAGAAAGTCACAAACATACTACTGAGTGACAGTAGCTATTCAAAATCTAGATAGACTAAATTTTAACATTTGATGTTTCATACTTACAATTTTTTTTCAAGTAAAATAATTAATGAGCAAAATAATCCAATATGGTGGTTATATTTGTGGGAAATCATTAAGTCAATGTCCTGCTGCAGCTTTCCAAAGCAGCAGACACCAAAACAATGATTGGTGTCTTGACCTTGCTGGTAGTTATGTTAGTATTCTTGAGATGCACATTGTTTTGCACTAATTTTTATATGTGTGTTTGATATCATAAATTAGGCTAAAATGATTTTGAACTGAAGAATTAAGTTAAGGAAATAAATACTCATCAGCTTTCAATTTTAGTATTGCAGATGTTTCCTTAATATAAAAGTTTATCAACTTGGGTAAATTGGTAAATGTTTGTTAAAAATGTCTAAAGGGGAAGGGGCATGGGGATCAAGATAGCAGAGTAGGAGGATGGGGAGCTCACCTCCCCCTCACAAATACATCAAAAATACATCTACACAAGGAACAGTTCTCACAGAAAACCAACTGGAAACTAGCAGAAGACCTATATAACAAAAGCTGCAAGAAATATCTCCATGTAACTGGTTAGCATGGGGAAACAAAGGGCATCAGGACGGGACCAGTGCCCCTTGGAGGGATCTGTAAAGATGAGAAATTTCACAGGGGCAGATTCTTACCCTGCGGAGCCCCCAAGCCTGCTGGGAAATCAGCTGGGAAAGAAAAAGGGGCTGGAAAAGCCTAGATTCCACTCACAAAGAGTGTACATACTGCATTTCTAACAATCAGAGAAGAGAGAGACCTATGCTGGCAGCTGCCTGGGGTGTGGTCCAGAGGAAGCCTCAAGGCACATTGCCAGCGTATGCACAGCAGCACAGATGTCGGCTGTGGGGGCCACTGTTAGTGCACGCATGGGTGGAATCACAGCAGCATGCAGCAGCTGGGTGCTGAGTCTCAGGCAGACAGGCCTGGGCAGGAGTACTCATGCGGTTCTTCTCCTGGAGGGAGAACTCTGGCTCCACCCACTCCACTCTGCATCCTAGTCCCAGAAAGCAGCATAGCCACCTTAATTCCTGCAGTCACAGCACCCAGACCTCTGGCCCCAGTCAACTCCACACCACAGCCTAGCATTAAGTCTGCAACAAACATAATAAAGAAAGGACAGAACTGTGGACACTTGCACAGTGGTACATAGGTTCACTGTGAACACACAGGACTCACTTGCTTCAGTAGTCACCTGCTAAGGGGCAAGGCACACACTCAAGGGTAACAAAACCTAATCAAACCCAATCCTCAGGGTTTCTACTCTAACAATTGAGGAGTAGACTCCACCCCTGACAGGGCAGAGACAGCCATGGAGCAAAGAGGAGGCCCTGTCCCACATTCAGCCCAAGCTTTGGACACCATCACACCAATCACATCCCTTAGCAAATAGATAATGGCCAGCACATTCACCCCAAAAAACACTGGATTCACACAGTCTACAAAGGGACACTTTCACACAAAAACACCCCTTCCACATCACAGTAGGTAACTTTTTCTATCTCTATGAATTTATGAGAAACAGTTAAGTGAAGAGGCAGAGTAATTACTCCCAGTTAAAAGACAAGAGATCCCCTTAAAGAAGAAATAATGAAACAGATCTAGCCACTGTACTAGGCCCTGAGAATCCAAAAAGGAGGTAATAACAATGTTAAGGAATTTAAAAAGATAGTTAATAGAAAGGTAGAACTCTAGAACTAGAAACCAATCAAAATTAGACAATTCAGTTGCTGAGATAAAAAGACCAACCTAGAAGCAATGAATAGCAGATTAAATAATCAGAAGAAAGAATAAATAATCTGGGAGACAGAATAATGGAAATTATCCAATCAGAACTGCAGACAGAAAGACAAGTGAAAAAATAAAAGCAAAATACAAGATCTATGAGGTGATACAAAATATATCAACCTATACATAATAGGCACTCCAGAAGGAGGAGAGAGAGGGGGATTAAAATTTTATTTGAATAAATTATGGCTGAAAATTTGCCTAAAGAAGGAAATGGATACCCAGGTACAGGAAATACAGAGGGTCCCAAACAAGATGAACACACACACATGAGAGGATTCTTAAGGCAGCAAGTGAAGAATTCAGTTACAAGGGAAGCACCATAAGGTATCAGCTGATTTCTCTAAACAAACTTTGCAGGCTAGAAGGGAAGGACACAGTATATTCAAAGTCCTGAAAGGGAAAACCCTGCAACCTGTGATACTCTACCCAGCAAGATAATCATTTAGAATATGACACATAACAAATTTCTCAGAAAAGCAAAAATGAAAGAATTCAGCAATACTAAACCTATCCTAAAAGAAATATTAAAAGGTATTCTCCAAATAGAGAAGAAGCAAGAATCTATGGGAAAGGGAAAAATCAAAATAGGAAAGGGAAGTATATAAAAGGACTGAAGAACACTTAAAAACCTGCTGCATAAATTAAAAAACAATCAAAATTTTGTAAAAGCTATTAAGACTACAATTAACAGCAAAAGGAAAAACATGCAAATGTGAAGTAGAATATTGAAATCACAAGATATGGGGGGCAGAGTATAAATATACAGATCCTTTAGAATGTGTTAGAACTTCTATGACTATCCATTTAAAGCAAGTAGATGCAGTTACGGGTCAACATATGTGTATCCAAGGTAACCACAAATCAAAAACACAATAGATTACCAAAAAGGAAAAAAAAAAAAAAAAGGAACTCAAGCATACTATAATAAAAATCATCAAAACACAAAAGGAAAAACAAAAAAATGAACAAAGAAGAATCACAAAAACAACTTTAAAAAAAAAGGCCTAAAATGGGAATATGAATATACATATCAATAATTACTTTAAATGGCAATGGACTAAATGCTCCTCAGATCAAAAGATACAAAGCAGCAAACTGGATGAAAAAACAAGAACTTACAACATACTGCCTAAAAGAGACTCACTTCAGAACAAAAGACATACACACATTGGAAGTAAGGGAATGAAAAAAGACATTTCATGATAATGGAAATATTAAGAAAGTCGGGGTAGCAATACTAATGTCAGAAAAAACCAGATTTTAAAACTAAAGTCATGGGGGGACAGGATAGCTTAAGTGGTAGAGAGTGTGCTTAGCATGCATGAGGTCCTAGTTCAATCCCCATTACCTCCTCCACAAATAACTTAATTACCTCACCCTCCACCAAAATAAAAATTTCATAAAATCAAGCTCATTAAAAAATAAAAAAGAAACAAAAGTCATAAAGACAAAGAAGGATTTTATATAATGATAAAGCAATCAACAGAAGAGGATATTACAGTCATTAAAATACATGTTCCCAATATAGAAGCACCTAAATATATAAAACAAATACTAAGACATAAAAGGAGAAGATGAAAGGAATACAATAGTAATAGGAAACTAAGGCCCCACTGACATCAATGAAATGGAAAGTTAAAAAAAATCCATCTATAATTGTGTCAAAAAGTCAGATCTTCCAGAAAGAAAATCAGTAAGGCAATGGAGAAACTAAATGACACGACAGAACAATTGGACTTGGTTGATATTTTCAGAACAGTACATCCCCCCCCCCAATAAAATATACATTCTTTTCTAGCACACACGGAACATTTTCTAGGATAGATCATGTACTCAGGCAGAAAATAAGCCTCAACAAATTTAAGAGGATGGAAATTACTTTAAAGCAAGTTTTCTAACCACAATGCCATGAAACTAGCAATCAAACACAGAAAAACAAAGGAGAAAAAAATGACAGCATGGAGATTAAACAACATGCTACCAAAATATCAATAGGTCAATGATGACATCAAAGAAGAAATTAAAAAATACTTTGAGACAAACGACAATGAATACACAACCACAGAAAACCTATGGGATACAGCAAAAGTATTCCTAAGAGAGAATTTCATAGTAATACAGGCCTTCCTCAAAAAAGAACAATCTCAAATAAACAAGCTAAGCTACCACCTAAAAAAATTAGAAAAAGAAGAGTAACAAAATGAAAAGTCAGCAGAAGGAAGGAAACAATAAAGATCAGGGAGGAAATAAATAAAATACAGATCTAAAAAAATAGAAAAAAAATCAAACCAAGGGCTGTTTGTTTTGAAACAGTAAACAAAATTGACAAACCTCTGGCCAGGCTCACCAAGAAGAAGAGACAACACAATAACCAAAATAAGAAAGGAAAACGGTGAAATTACAACCAATACCACAGAAATACAAAATATCATAAGAGAATACTATGAACAAACTATATGGAAATAAAATGGATGACCTAGAAGAAATGGACACATTTCTGGAAACATACAGTCCACCAAGACTGAATCAAGAAGAAATAGACCACTTCACAGACTGACCACTAGAAATGAAATAGAACCAGCAATTAAAAGAAACCTCCCTACAAATAATAGTCCAGGACCAGATGGCTTCACTGGGGAATTCTACCAAATATACAAAGAACCATACCGATCCCTCTCAAACTCTTCCAAAAGACCGAAAAGGAGGGAGTACTCTTAAACTAATTCTATGAAGCCACCATCACCCTGATACCAAAACCAGATAAAGATACTACCAAAAAAGAAAATTACAGGCCAATGTCACTGATGAACATAGATGTAAAAATCCTCAACAAAATATTAAGAAATAGAATACAGCAGCACATAAAAAATATTGTACACAATGATCAAGTTGGATTCATCCCAGGGACACAAGGTTTATTCAACATACACAAATCAATCAATGTGAAACACTACATCAACAAAACAAAGGACAAAAATCACACAATCATCTCAATAGATGCAGGGGAAAAAAACTGGTAAAATTCAACACCCATTTATAATAAAAACCCTTACCAAAGTGGGTATAGAGGGAACATAGCTCTACATAATAAAGCTATTTATGACAAACTTGCAGCCAGCATAGTACTCAGCTGAAAAACTGAAAACCTTCCCACTAAAATCTGGAACAAGACAAGGATGCCCACTCTCATCATTTCTATTCAACATAGTCTTGGAAGTCCTAGCCACAGCAATCAGGCAAGAAAAATAAATAAAAGGGATCCAAATTGGAAGAGGTAAAATTGTCACTATATGCAGATGACATGATAATACACATAGAAAATCCTAAAAGCTTCACACAAAAAACTACTAGAGCTAATAAAAGAATTCCACAAGGTAGTAGGATACAAGATTAACATACAAAAATCAGTTGCATTTCTTTACACTAACAATGAATCAATAGGAAAAGAAAGTAAAGAAGCAATCCCTTTTAAAATTGCATCCAAAACAATAAAATACTTACAAATAAATCTGATCAAGGAGAAGAGAGATTTATACATGGAGAACCACAAAACATTAATTAAGGAAATTAAAGAAGACTTAGAGAAATGGAAAGATAACCCATGCTCTTGGATTGGAAAAATCAATATCATTAAAATGACCATAGTCAATCTACAGATTTAATGCGATCCCTATCAAATTACACAGGACTTTTTTTTTTTTTTAAAGAACTGGAACAAGTGATCCTAAGATTTGTACGGAATCACTAAAGACCCGAAATTGCCAAAGCAATATTGAAGGAAAGGAGTGAAGCTCCCAGACTTTAGACAGTATTGTAGAGCTACAATTATCAAAACAGCATGATATTGGCATTAAAAACAGACGTGGAACGATGGAACAGAACAGAGAACCCAGAAATAAATCCACAGACCTATAGTCAATTAATCTTTGACAAAGGAGGCAAGAATATATAATGGAAAAAAGACAGTCTCTTGAGTAAGGGGTGCTGGGAAAACTGGATAGCAGTATGTATATCAATGAAGTTAGAACACTCCCTCACTCCATACACAAAAATAAACTCAAAATGGCTTAAAGACTTATACATAAGACAAGACATGATAAATCTCCTAGAAGAAAACATGGGCAAAACATTGTCTGACATAAATCTTAGCAATGTTCTCCTAGGGCAGTCTACCCAGGCAATGGAAATAAGAACAAAAACAAACAAATGGGACCTAATTAAACTAGTAAGCTTTGGCAGAGCAAAGAAAACCATCAGCAAAACAAAACAACAACCTAAGATATGAGAGAAAAGTATTTGCAAATGATGCGACTGACAAGAGCTTAATTTCCAGAATATATAAACGGTTCATACAACTTAGTAACAAACAAACTAACAGACAAAAATAACCAAATCCAAAAATTGGTGGAAGACCTAAATATGCAATTCTCCAATGAAGACATACAAATGGCCAATAGGCACATGAAAAAATGCTCAATATCACTAATTATCAGAGAAATGCAAATCAAGGTACAATGAGATATCACCTCACACCAGTCAGAAAGGCAATCATTAAAAAGGTCACCAACAATAAATGCTGGAGAGGGTGTGGAGAAAAGGGAACCCTCCTACACTGTTGGTGGGAATGTAGTTTGGTGCAGCCATTATGGAAAACAGTTTGGCGGTTCCTCAAAAAAAACTAAAAATATACTTGCTATATGATCAAACAATCCCACTTCTGGGTATATATCTGGAGGGAACTCTAATCAGAAAAGATACATGCACCCCAATGTTCATAGAAACACTATATACAATAGCTAAGACATGGAAGCAACCTAAATGTCCACTGACAGAAGACTGGATAAAGAAGTTGTAGTATACTTACACAATAGAATACTTTTCTGCCATAAAAAATAATAAAATAATGCCATTTGCAGCAACATGAATGGACCTAGAGATCATCATTCTAAGTGAAGTAAGCCAGAAAAAGAAAAATACTATATGATAGCACTTTAATGTGGAATCTTAAAAAAAAAAAAAGTACACTATGGTTACTGGGGAAAGGGGGTGGTAAGGGATAAATTTGGGAGTTTGAGATTTACAAAAGTTAGCCACTATATACATAAAGAGATTTTTTAAGAAGTTTCTTCTGTATAGCACAAGGAAATATGTTCAATATATTGTAATAATCTTTAATGGAAATATATGAAAACTAATATAGGTATGTATATGCATGGCTGAGATATTGTGCTGTACATCAGAAATTGATTGACTGCACTTCCATTAAAATAAATAAATAAATTAAATTGTGTCAAAAAGTAAGATACCTAAGAATAAACTTAACCAAGTAGGTAGAAGACCTATATATTAAAAACCATAAAACATTGATAAAGGAAATTGAATAAGATTCAAAGAAATGGAAAGATATTCCATGCTTTTGATTAGAAGATTATTAAAATAGACATAATACCCAAAGCAACTTACAGAATTAATGCAATCCCTATAAAGATACTCATGACATTTTTCACAGAACTAGAACAACTAATCATAAAATTTATATGGAACCACAAAAGACCCAGAATTGCAAAAGCAATCCTGAAGAAAAAGAATAAAGCTAGAGGCATAACCCTTCCAGACTTCAGACTGTACTGCAAAACTAGAGTAATCAGAACAGCATGGTATTGGCATAAAAACAGACATATAGATCAATGGAAAAGAGTAGAGAGCCCAGAAATAAACCCACACACCTACAGTCAATTAATCTATGACAAAAGAGACAAGAATATACAATGGAGAAAAGACAGTCTCTTCCAACATGTGGTGTTGGGAAAGCTGAAGTGATATATTTAAATCAATGAAATTAGAACACTCCCTCACACCATATATAAAAATAAACTCAAAATGATTTAAAGACCTAAAAGTAAGACATGACTCCATGAAATTTCTAGAAAAGGACATAGGCAAAACATTCTCTAACATAAATTGCAGCAATATTTTCTTAGATCAGTTTTCCAAAGCAAATGAAATAAAAGCAAAAATAAACAAATTAGACCTAATCAAAATTAAAAGCTTTCACACCTCAAAAGAAACCATAAACAAAGCAGAAACATAATCTAAGGAATAGAAAAAATATTTGTAAATGATGCAACCAAAAAGGAGTTAACATCTAAAATACACAAATATCTCATATATATATAACTCAAAGAAATAAACTCCATAAAAAATGGGCAGAAGACCTAAATAGACATTTCTTCAAAGAAGAAATACAGATGGACAACAGGCACATGAAAAAAAGCACATTGCTAAGTATCAGAGAAATGCGAATCAAAACCACAATGAGGTATCACCTCACGCTGGTGACAACGGCTATCATCAAAAAGTCTACAAATGATAAATGCTGGAGAGGGTGTGGAGAAAAGGAAACCATAGTATGCTGTTGTTGGGAATGTAAATTGGTATAGCCACTATGGAGAACAGTATGGAGTTTCCTTAAAAAAATTAAAAATAGAGGTACCATATCATCCAGCAGTTTCATTCTTGGGTATATACCTGGAAAAGATGAAAACTCTAATTTGAAAAGATATATGCACCCCAATGTTTATAGTAGCACTACTGACAATAGTCAAGACATAGAAACAACTCAAGTATCCATCAACAATGATTGGCTTAAGAAGTTGTGGTATACACACACACACATATACAGAATGGAATACTGCTCTGCCACAAAAAAGAAATATTGTTATTTGCAGTAACATGGATGGACCTATAGAGTATTACAGTTAGTGATACATGTCAAACAAAGGCAAATATTTGATTTCACACTTTATATGTGGAATCCAGAAAATGCAAATGAATCTATATACAAAACAGAAATAGACTCACACATAAACTTATGATTACTAAAGGGGAAAGAGGGAGGAGGAATAAATTGGTAGTATGGGAATGACAGATAAAAACCATTATACATAAAATAGATAAGCAACAAGAATTTACTGTATAACATAGGGACCTGTATTTAACATCCTGTTAACCTATAACGGAAAATAATCCAGAAAAAATGTAAATGAATCACTTTGCTGTACACCTGAAACTAATACAATACTGTAAATCAACTATGCTTCAATAAAAAATCTTTTAAAGTATATTCAGTGTGAATTGAATAGGAATAATCAAAAGAAATGCAGTAGTAAAATGAGAACTAGATCTAGTTAGAACACTTGAAATCTTAGTGGATCCATTCATAGCATTTTTTTTTTGACATTCTCCACCTGCAATGTTTCATATTCTCTTAAAAGCATTTGTCAAGTCAACAGTAAGAGGAAAGGGTATGTTAATAGGCTTTAATTTAGTCAATGGTTTAAAATGAAATGAACTTAGAAGTTCTTGTTCTGTTGACATATTTTCAGAGATCTGAGGAGTGCATAGGCTGAAACTGGGGCATGGAACCAGAGGACAAGCATTCAGAGACCAAAACTGGAAATTACCATGACTTTGGGACAAGATATTCATTAATTGGAAGGAAAATACTTGTAAGTAATTGAAGGTGAGGAAGAAGAATATTATTCACAACGAGGCTCTGAGACATATCATCAAAGCTGAAATTTTTTTTTCTACACGTGAACAAAGCTGTATGTATCCACTGGGAAAATCTTTATGGAAAAAATTCTCTACTTCTCAGCCCAACCTTGACTCTTGAATGATACACCACGTGTTGCACTGAAAAATTGGATTTTTTTAATTGCATATTCCTGATGTGGTTTTCTCAGCTAAGTGTTCTACTCCAAAATCATGCCTATATCATACACACTAGGGAATATGGCAATGTTTTCTGTTTCAATTGTTAAATGTAAAAAATAAAAACAGAATTATAATAGAAGAAAATTTAAGTGAATATGTCTATCTATATTGCACAATCTAGAAAACTCCAAGCATGCGTTGAGAAAAAAAAGGAAGGACTACCAGTTCTGGCCATGATATAAGAAGTTATGAGAAACTGTCATTTTCATACTAACCATGAAACAAGCTGGATAATACATAAAATTTTGGCTTGTCTTAAACCCATCAGAGCAGTGCTGTCTAATATAACTTTCTGTGATAATGAAAATGTTCTATATTTGCACTGTCCAATACAGCAGTCTTTAGCCACACATAGCTATTTAGCACTAGAAATGTGGCCAGTAGAACCGGGGAATTTCAGTTTTACTGAATTTTAATTAAGTTTAAATATACATAGTCAAAAGTGGCTAGTACCTGCACTTTTAGCACAGCATCAGAGAGATGAGAACACAAAGAAAGCTAAACACACTAAATTACAGATAGTGTAGAGCCCTTCACAATAAAGAAGAAAACCATGGCTGCTTTCATCATTGGCAGAATATCAGAAGCACAGGGAATTCTCTGGAAATGGAAGTAAGTAGAAACCAAATGAATTCTTAACATATTTTATCAGTCATAAATGGGCTGAAATGACAGATTTAAATCCTAAAGAGTTGTGGAGTAGTCTTCACACAGCCATCAATACCCTCTTCATCCTCTATCCTAGTCTTCACAAGACTTGAATCATGGGTTAGTGTGTCATGTCTGGGCAGGAGTCCTGCCAGACATTTCCCATGGCATAGCCAGTGTCTTCCCTGAATGCAATGCAGACATTTGAAGGCTAGGGCTAAGCAGAAGAGAGAAATACTCTAGGCCTTGGTCAAATGCACTGCTGTGATGTTCCAAGGCTAAGGGCAGGGCAATAGTGTCAAAGGAGATCTCTCAAGATTCAGAAGTACAAGAACAAGACCAAAGAACAAAATAAATCCCTAATAAACCCCCAAACTGGTAGCCAGCCCATAAAGTGATAGAGATCTCTGCAATATTTCTAGTCTTTATGTTATAATCCTTGCATAAGACCTTCAAACTATTTAAAGATAGCTATGAACTGATTCTAACTAAAGATGCAACAAATCTTGGGCCAACTTCAAATAGATTTGATTGACTCAGCTGCCCCCCACTGATACAAGTGGTCCAAAAAAAGAAGAGGCATGCCGTTGCTTGATCTTGAAATATATATTATTCACTTCAGTCTCTACTGTTCTTTCACACACAGTATCTGGAAGGGAAAATATGGAACGCAAGATACAAAAAAAAAAGCAAGAAATTCATGGCCGAGAAAGAAAATACTTCAGATAGTCAATAGAAGCAAAATCAGAAAAGATGCAGATACTGAAAATTCCAAAGTAGTCTATTCCCCAAGCTCAAATCCTGGTGTCAAACAATGAACCTGGCCTTGAAGCACTATTTCATATGGGGTAAATCATAGGTATAGACTTTCAGCCACGTATAGCTGTATCTTGATGAGAACCTACTAGGCTCAATGTTTCAATCTGACTTGCTTTCCACGTTTTGTTTTATTTTTTGCGTTAGCTGCATGAAAAATGCACTAAAATGCACATTTTTAGTGGAATATATTAATTTTTTCCATTTTTATTTTATAATTTCGGTTTATGATATGGACAGATGGGCCCAAACAATAAACATATGATACAACCTGAGCTACTGACCCTATTGATATTATTTAGCAATTATTTGTATAACATAACTGTTGTATTGAGGGTGTACTGCATAAAAAATTATTAATGCAAATCTTTAATGATGCATAGGATAATTTTATTCCTGCATATCTGAAAATTTATAATGCTTCGTGTGTCTTAAACAATATATGAGGAAGTGTAATGTCACAGGACACTGCTTTCATATATCCTGTTTATCCACAAAGGGAATTTCACATTCTCCAGTGCAATATATTGATTATTGTCTATTTATTACCCGAGTTAGTCAATGTCCTCCCTCTTCACTTATGTTTCTATATTTCTGGCTCAGTGAAAGAAGGTGAAACTTTCCTCAACTATTTTCTCCTGTGTATTTTTCTTTTCAGAACCCCCATGTGTCTTTGGCGTTGGCAGAATATTTATTAAAATCCCTAAATTCATGGCATCTGAATGATACATGTATCCTGTGTTGCTATGATTACTCCATTTGAAGGTGCACTAGAATATTCAGGCTCAGTGAGCCAGCTCTCACCTTAATATGAAAATCCACATTAGATAAATGCCTGATTTATATGATTTATAATTTAAGCAGTCTCCATTTTGAGGTGGTTAATGGGAATTTAAGGCAATAAAAGTAATTAAAATGCATTAGAAACATCAAAATTTTATTTATTATTAACTGACCAAGACTTTGAATCACTTTTTTTGCCTAATCTTTCATCAAAACTGAGGTTAAGAAAATGTAAGTAATTAAACCTGAGAAATTTATACTTAGTTTGTTGAACTTTCACTGCGTGCATTAATCAGCTAATTTATACCAAAAGAGAAGCTTCTGTTGATGTGTGTATGTATCTATCTATACATATACATATAGCTATCTCTCTCTATATATACAGATATATACATATATACACATATATATGTATGCATGTGTATATGTGTGTGTGTGTGTGTGTGTGTGTGTGTATGTATTTTACCCTTCACAGAGTAAACCATAAAATCAAACTATTTATACCAAACTATTATTACAAAGTAAATATCACCATTTGCCCACATTTCTCCAATGACACTTGGCTACTATAGGACCACACACTTTTTTTTTTTTTTTTAAGGAATGAAATATCTTTTGTGGAGCAATCAAACTTAACATTTTTGTGCATCTAATCACTTTAATTTCAAAATTATCGCACTGCCAATAGAGGTAAAATGCAATCTAACATGTCAGTCTCAGTCCTACTTACAGTAAATTCTTTGCACGAATTGCTCTGCTTTTGTCAGTATAATCCAACTGCCAATTTTGCTCATCCTCCTGTTTTCTAACTTGCTAGCAGAAAAAAGAACACTCCAGCTGCTTCAGCACATTTTGTGTTTTGTGGGTTTTGCGAATGTATATTCCCGCGTTTAATGCTATAGCTGTGATGTTCTATCCTCCCCCACATAGCCATATATTTCTAAACAATCTGTGAAGAAGCAGCTCTGAAAATAAAATCAACAGGAATAAAATAGAAGTGGTTGTGATCTACAGCACTTACTAGTGTCCACCCCCATGGAGATTAACACCACCACATGCCTAGACCAAAAAAAGTCCTCACGTTTCATTTTTTCTATTTTCATTTGTTAATAAACCCCTTCACATTATCAATTTAAAAGGAGAAAAATAAAGCATAGAAACATTAATAATTTGCAATGTTTTTACCTCATATTTTAACATTCTGATATATATATAGTAAAGTCGAGTCAGGGGAAAATATCCTTATATCTAAAATATGTAAATAATATGCTTTTCAAAATTGCTTTTCCAATTTATTCATTCAATAAATATTTTGAATACTGATTTGTACTAAGCAAATAAAGGTGTGCTTTATGATCTCAGAGTTTTATTGAGTTAACAAAGAAGTAATAAGTAATGTCAATATGTGTATTCTGTTCTTTACGAAGGCTATTTGTAAAACTGAGTGGTAAGTAAGAACCTAGTAATTACTCCCTAGAGTTGTGGTCAAGATCTAAAGATACTTTTTCAGATGAGCAAGAAATTGACTGGATCTTGAGAGAGAAACAGGTATTCACTTGTATGTATATATTATTATGTATAAATTCTTGTCAGGCTGGGTTTGATCTTGTCCCATCGGCATGTCCCATGGGCATGTCCCACGGTATGTCCCACAGGAACTTGGGTCTCTCCTGCACAAGTAGTCATCTACCACATGGCATAACTCCGCTAATAGTATTTTTTGCTTTATAGATACCACTGAAATAGATGAAATATGATGCCATTAAAGAAAACATATATTATTCTATAGGAGTTATTCAATTATCAAGAATAATCTCTATTTTTGCATATATACAAGTACTGATATTTCTATAGGAATTATATAATCAAACCAAGTTCTTACAGACATACCTAGAGCTTCAGGAAATTTAGATCTTTAAGTGATCTGTGTACCTATGTTATTTGCTGGAAAGACTGAGTAGATTCCAGGCATAAACTTTTGGAGATAACCAAGAAATTTAAGAAGACAATAATAAAGTAGGGACCAATGCTGTGAGTGTCAAGGAGAAAATGGAATTTGAACCAGATGAAAAGTTATGAAGAATTGGGGAAAAAAAAAAGAATTTGGATTGGCAGAAGAAATGGGGATGGAATTCCAGAAATCAAATTTATGAAAAAACTCAAAGGTAAGGAAGGTGGACAATGAAGACATTATTTTGACTAGATAAGAGGGAGAAAATAGGGGAAAAAATCACACTTGAGGACAGGTCTTCAGTTTACTTTCTGAAATTCAGGGTTATATACTGATATTATCAGCCAAAGTCCTGAAACAAGAAATAAAATATTCCTACCACTTTACTAACCTCATTATTCCAGCATACTCCCACTAAGGCCTACCATCCATTATAAGGACTTTTGTGGTACAAACTCAAAGCAATTTTGTGGTACAATAAAGGATGCTGATCTCAGGCTCCTAGGCAAAAATAAGCATCTTTTGCTCTGCTCACTACCACCAAAGCATTGTTGCCTAAATTGTAAGCACTATGATCAACTCTTTCCTGCCAATTAATTGTTCACTGAATTGATTTATAAGATATATCACTTTCTCCTGCCTTTTTTTTTTTTTAAAAACAGTACAGCTATTGCATTTATTCTTTTATTTCCACAATCTAATGCCTTCAAAAAAAGTAGGTATTCAATACACATTTGTGAATGAAAATAAAATTTCACTATTTCTCCTGCCTTTCTTAATGTAACCCTTAAAAACCTCCTATACCCTAATTGCTGGTGCATGTGACAAAGTTATTTTTAACTTGTAAATTTAATAAAATTCACAGAGCAACACCCCAATGCTTATTAGTAAAATGGGTTAATGGAAGTCTTGAGTTTTGTTTTTCATCTTTGTCTTTTCTTAAGATTAGAAGAAAATGCAAATCATAGATGAGATGAACCAGAGAAGGTAATAGAAAATCTGATTTTCTGGGATTCTAAACACTGAGATTTTTAAGTATAGAAAATTTGAACTAGAATTATATGCTTGGGAGGGTTCATCTAGTGCTTTATAATTACTGTAAATTTTATCTCCACAAATAGCCTATACATTCCATGACAATGGGGATTATATGCAGTGCCAGGTATATCATAGCACCACAATAGCTACTGTTGAGAGAATGCATGGATAGACACTATTTGGCAGGAAGTTCTAAACATACAGAAGGGTTGATAAGTATGAATTTATGACATGCAATGAGAAGAATACAAAAAGAGTATCTTCATAAGAGTCTCTGAACAACTTTTCCATAAGTAACTTTAGATATTAGCAGGGAAATAGCAAATTCTATTGCATAATTAAAATAATAACTAACCAGCTGGAATCTCTTTGAGATTCAGATCCCTTTTCTCACAATGACCTTTTCATAAGCCAGCGTAAGCAACTGAGAATCCTGACAACAAAACATTCTGACCTAATTATGCACCATTTGCAGCTGTTTCAAAGTGGTATCACACTAAACCCAGTCAACAAAGCTTAAGGAAAATATAACCTATATGAGAAACTGGGCTATCTAACAATGTTGTGTTCCCTGTAGATGTGTAAAGTCTGTGCTATTTTATAAATATGATCTAAGATTCTAGATTCTTTTGAAATCAGGAACCTTTGCAGACAGCACTAGGCCATCACAGTCTCATTAACTTTCACAATGTTCATTCGGTCTTCCAACCAGAAGTTGTTGACAGTCCTTCTCTCTCAAATCTCTCATCAATTCATGCTTATGTGGCCTCAGCAGAGCTAGTAATTTGCATGCCAAGTTGCCAAAATGCAGCTGTTACCATTTTCATGACTATACGTAATTATCTCAAAATATATGTTCTTCCAGTGAGACAGAATAAACTACAGGGGAGAAAATGGCCACTTGTCCCCTGCTCCTGCCCCCATATAATAAATCACCTTCACCTGCCTCCCTTCCCCTTGTACCTTTAATCCATTTTCTGTGTAACATTCTTTTGCAATAAAAATGCCTAATTTCCTCTTAAACTTATTTATACCATTTGCCTTAATTGCCTTATGTTCCTCCTTATTTCTTATATTTATTACCCATTGAGCAAAACCTAACTGAATTCATTCTGAATGAACTAAAATATGCACAAGAATAAAATGTTGCCATGCCCTATTTCATTCCATTGAATATGCTTAATCACAATGAATACACGATTCTTCCTCTTTGTCTAATAAGAAAATTAAATGCTAGGTGGTTTACAAAGCTCTTAAGTCTATTCAGTTGACCATCTTGTAAAAAAAAAAAGTAACTCTTTAAATGTTCTGTGATTCAGTTTTCTTCCTGAATTTCTACGATGCAGTTTTCTCCTTGGAACATGGTAAATTTCAGTAATTATATTTTTGTATGTGACTTGCAAAAAACATGCATCAATTCCACATTCACGTTTCAGAAGGACAAAACCTTTGCTCTGTCTGATAGGTAGCTATTTACGCTGATCTCAGGATACAGTAGTGAACTGTCTACCATCTCTCAACGGGAGAATTACTGTTCCACAAAGCAAAGGGATACTTTTTTAACAAAATATAAAAAAAAATTACTAAGAATTTTATTTTGTTACAATTATTTTATTAAATATGGAGATTTTTTTCCCTCAATTTTCAAAGATTTTTAATTCAGTGAACTGTAAGGCAACACATTAAAATGCAGGAAAAAATTATTTTTGGTTTGTCCTGTGCATCATTTCCACTGGTTAATATGCTAAGGGTTAATGTTCTTCCATTGTAAAATTAGGAAGTAGAGCATTTTGTAGTCACAACATTACTGGGGACATCTGGCAGGACATGTTAATAATAGAGTGGGAGTTTTGACATGGTAGATTGTCAGCACTATTTTTTTTTCATAGATCTGGAAATGATCAAGAACTTTTGCAAATCAGATACAATGAATGGCCATCATAATAATGTAAATCAAGCACTGAGCCAATTAGTTGTTCTCAGGAAGAAGCGACTCAAGAGGGTAAAAAAATTCAACATGAAGACTAGGGATTCATGCTCTTACAGAAATGAACACATGAAGTTGAATGCGCATGCAGAATGTCCCAATTTAGTACAATGTCACAAATCTCATCTCCACAAATTCTCTATCCAGTTAGTCTCTGTTTTATACAAATAATGACTATGAAAGTATAATGAGCTTTCTGTTAAGATTCACAACTAATTTTTGGTCTGAACAATTGGGTTACTTCAGTTACCACTTCCAGGATGATACTCTGTTTCTACGTATGGGAGCAGTAGATCAAGGGAATAAAATGGGGCTTCCTGCATCAATATATAATTTATCATTCTAATATTAAATTTGATTTCTTTATTTGACTTACTTAAATCTGCCTGTGTTCTTTCATTATTTAAACTATGAAGGCATAATAATTCAAAGGACAATGCTCCATCATATTTGTTCTACTGAAGCTATAGAAATTCAACCACGTAGTCCTTGTCCAATGTATGTACACTGCTGCAAATAATCCGGTTTATACACAAGGTTTTCGTCCTTTCAAGTATTTAGTCATGTCAGGAATAAAATGTGATTTTATGATTATATTGTCCTGACAGGTTCAAATAATAGGTGGAGATTTTACTTAAAGTATTTGCAGAGGCTAGGTATTGTAGAGTTCCTTTCAGTTTATCACATAAACATCAAATGTACTTATTACTAAGAATAATTATGTGACAAAGATGATCTAGACTTAAAAACAACTAAATTCATCTTAATTATATTTTTTCCTTTCCTTCCTCATCTATTCCAATTTTTCTTTGTCAAGTATTTTAAGTGTCTGACAAAACAAATATTTTTTTAAATTTAACTTTTAAGAAAACTATGAATATCAAATTTCCAGTATGAAGATAGTTCTGGAAAGATGCAAGATTACAACTATTCAAGCTGGGATGCTGGGCAGATACCAGAAAATAAGAATTATGGTCCATTATATTCCACTAGTCCATGTGTATCTTCTCAGAAGTAACACTGACATTTGAAGTAATTAATTAATTCTTTGAAACTCTTAGGCTCCCTTTAATAATACAATGGTCTATACAAAGAGATCTCAGCGGACCTGAAAGAGTTTGTTACTTCCAAGGACCTGCCTTGCTTCTAATGATTAATTTATACACTAGGGAAATTTAGTTAATAATTAAATTGGTCGTTTTTGTCTATAGCCAAAGATACATCTATCTTTGAAAGATAGATGGGTGGCAGGAATTGTTTAAAATGTTCCTAATTATTTCATTATCATTTTGAAATTCCTCTGTTAAAGACAATAATGGCTATTAAAATATAAAAGAATAGTGAAAAATCTTTTGTTTTTGTGCCTAATTATATTTTGCTCATGCAAAAAATATCTTTATAATGCAGAAGATACTTTTCCTCTGTTCCTTGTAATAACAGAAGAATGTTTACCACAGAATCTTGCGTGACTCCAACACTTGCAATGTAAAATTATCTGCTCCACTACCACCTCTCCAAAACTGGGTTTTAAATTCCCAATTTAAGGAATCAATTAAGTAGACGATCTAATCAAAATCAATATAGTTTTTGGTAATTACTTGTGTGATGCACATAAAATTACCAGGTATTAAGTTATCTGATAATAAAACTGTTTTGTATTAGCACAATTATACCATTTGTGAGTGTTGCCAAGAATCAATTGGCGCCAAAAATCTTAATTACACAAGAAGATGAATAGTAAATCTATTTTTTTTCTACTTATACTTCTAACTATAGCATTGATTTGGCTCTATTGATATATTTTTCCTTTTTCCCTCTACTGTTTATACTTTGAGGTTGAATCAAATTGCTAACTTTGTTTCCAAACCATAGAACGGTCTCGCAGCAACATAGCTGAAGGAGGAGTTTCTTTACATACTACAAGTATTCTTGGACCTGGCATTCTCCTTGAGAGGTGACCAGGCCTAATCTAATCTATTGATTCTAATAAGATCATATTGAACACATTCTGGAAAAGTGAAGCAATGCTCTTTTGATAACTCTTCCATATACTTAACTCAACTGGAGGAATGATTCCTTACATTAAATACTTACGGTAAATCCAAATCATTGATGATGCAACTAATGCCAGATTCCCTAATATATCTTTAAACTAAAAAATAGACATTTCATAAAATTCTTACCATTCATCCTCTTAGTTAAGATTTAGTTGTCTGTTTCTCTAAGTAAAATATGTGTTACTTTGAGTAAAATCAGAAGGATGTAACTCCCCACCTTTCCTCCTTATGTTCCTCCCTTCCTGCTTTCTTTATTTACCTCCATGGTTCTTTTCTCTGTATATGAAAGTACACGAAATAATAAAAACCACCAATAAAAGTAAGCAGGTCGATAAATACAAACAAATGTTAACCATACAAAATGATAACTATAATATCTTCAAATGTTTAAAATGCATGTTTAAAATAATGCAAAGTCAGAAGCAAGTAAGTGGAAATAAAGTTTGAATGTTCCAGTGAGATCATCGAATGGTCACGGTAATATATACTATTTTTACATGAGAAAGTCAAAGAATACTTATTTTCTTAGGATAACCAAGAAAACCAACCAAGGGAAACCCACACACAATTTTGATAATAAAAAACTAATTTAAACTAAATAAAATAAATATAATTAAAATTTTAAAATCAAAACTCTAAAACAGGCCAGTCGTGAAGGAGTAACTGGTACCAGATGCATCCCTTCTTGATATTAAAGAAAAACAAAAAAGCAAAACTAGAAAACTGTACAAAATAAAATACAACAATGATTTTCAGACCTAAGACAATGAACCAGTGCAGGGCTCCATGTCCTGAGAGATGGGAAACAAGAAACCTGCCCTACAATCACTCCAGCTTCCTTCCTTCAGGCATTTTGGGGACATAACACAGATTGGGAAAAACCAAGTAGAGAAAGATGGGCTCACTGAGATGAGGAGACAGAAGCCAGTGTTCAGGGAGAACAAAATAGCTGGAATTTGGGGGCAGAACACTGGCATAAAGGAAGCCATGTAGAGATACTTTGAGCACAATGAAGGCTTGAGATTTCAGCAAGTTTACGTGTTTACATGCAAGTTTACATGTCCATCTACCAGGATTTCATGGATAAACTAGGAGACCTGAGACTTTGAAATTTGCAGGTCAGAGACAAAGGACAAAGAAAGAAAGAAAGAAAGGAAAAAAAGTTTATTTGTCATAGAAAATTGCCTTTCTGAAGTGTGTGGGCCAGAAGGAATTAAACAAAATAAAGCTGAAATAAAATTTACTTATTTTTAATTCTTAATGGTTCTAACAAATTATTGATTATCTAACACAAAAACAGTAGAACTTAATTTTTTGTTTAGAACATAGAGCTAATGATATTATTTAAAGGTAGACTGTGATTCCTCTGATTCAGAATTAGGGAAGAGGGTGAGGGACAGAGGAGTCTTGGCCCTGTAGGACCTTGTGCCTATAAACAGACAGTCATCAGTCAAAAAAAAAAAATGAAATACGTATATTTTAAACCCTATGCCAACCATTAAAGCATTTAAAAGAGAGGTATAAGTAAGTCAATAGTAGAGATAAAATGAAATTATAAAATGTGCTCAAACTAAAATGAGGCAGAAATAGAGGAAAAGAATAAAAAACAAATTTATAATAGAGGGAAGAACTGGCAAGTTGAAATAGTTAATCCAGTAATATTTAGAATCACATTAAATCTGAGAAATCTAAACACACCAACTAAAAGATAGAAATAGATTAGGTGAAGAAGATCTAAATATATGCTGTTTACAAGAAACACACTTTAAATGTAAATATTATGTAAACTTTCATATATATATGTCAATATACCAGCACATTAAAAGTAAAAGGATTGAGAAAGATATGTAAGAACTATATAAAAGAAAGATACAGGAGCTATTTAATATCAGAAATCTAGATTTCATAATAAGGATGTTGTCAGGGTAAATATCTTTAAAATACACGAAGCAAAAACTGATAGATCTGAAATAAGACATGGACAAATTTGTAGTTGTAGTAAGGCACATTAACACTTATCACTGTAATGACAGAATAAACAGGCAGAAGATCATTAATGATCTAGAGGATCTATTCAACACTATCAACCTACCTAACCCACTTAGAGATTTATAAAATATTCCACCTAACAATAGCATAATGTAATTTCTTTACAGATATGCATAGAATACTCACAATTATAGACTATATTCTGGGCCATAAACACACTGTATCAAATTTAAAAGAATAGAAATCATACAAAGTAATAGAATTCAAATAGAAATTAATTAATCTAGGATAACCAAGTGGGAAAACACAACCTTAATAAAAAAAATAATTTAAGCTGAATAAACTGAATTCAATACAAATTTTAAAATCAAAATTATGTATATTTATATATATATGTGTGTGTGTGTGTATATATATATATAGTATTGATTTATATAGAGAGAGTAAACATATAATTTGAAATTAAACAACAACATATAAATAACTGTGTCTGGGCTACCCGTGACAGCTCCCCCAACCCAGGTTTGGTGGTTTGGTAGGTGGACTCGTAGAAACCAGTATACAGATTTATTCAGGGTTATGATTTATTACCATGAAATGATACCAGGTAAAATCAGAAAAGGGAAAACGCGCATGGTATGAAGTCCAGATAAACTAGGAACGAGCGTCCAAGACTGAGCTCTCAGTGAAGTCACACAACGTATCCCTAGTTTTTTTAGCATCAAATTCTGGTATGTTTTAAATGCTGTGTACCAGAGAAACTCATTTAGAGTCTCAGGGCCCGAAGTTTTTATTGGGAGGCTGGACACATAAGTCCACTCTGTCTAGCACATACATTCCAGATTCCCAAAAGGAAAGCAGCTGCTTAGCATAAACCACAGCACTTATATGAACAGATTAGGAACAAAGAGCCACTCCTCATCAGTTAAGTGGTAGGAACCCAGTCAAAACCTAAGTTCCGAGACACCAGCCAAGTCTATCCTTGCCAGCCAGCCTGCTCTGCTTACTCCCAGGCCTGCTATGTTAACTCTCTTCTACAACATAACCCATAGGTCAAAGAAGCTTCAGGAAATTTAAAAAATATTTCTAGCTGAATAAAAATGAAAATGCAACATACCAAAATTTGTAACACACAGCTAAAGCAATACTTACAGAAAAATTAATAGAAATAAATACATATATTAGTAAAGAATATCTAAAAACAGTGACCTAAGCTTTACTTTAAATCACTAAAGAAAAGAGAATTAATTAAATCCAAAGCAAGAAGAAGGGAGAAAATTATAAAAATCAAGTCAAAAATCAACAATACATAAAATCAAGGGAACTATGGACTGGTTCTTTGAAAAGCAAATATAACTGATCAATTTCCAGCCTGTCTGCCTGAACAAGCATAAACGAGAAATAAGAGAAAGTGCCAATCACCAATTTCTGGAATAAAAGAAGAAATATCACCACTGATTCCCCAGATATTAAAAAGATGGTAAGAGGAGGCCCCTCTACATTCACAAATTTGAAATTTTAGATAAAATGGACTAATTCCTTGAAAGACACAAACTACCAAAACTCCCTCAAAGACAAATAAAATGGACAGTCCTATCTATTAAAGATATTAAATATTCATCTTTTAAAAGCTTCCCCCAAAAGAAATTCAAATCACAGATAGTTTTACTCTCTAATTCACCAAACATTTAATGAAGAAATAATACTGCTTCTACACAGTATTTCCTAGAATAAAAAAGATAACAGACTGCTTCCCAATTCATTTTTTCTTGGCCTAACATTACTCTAATACCAAAACAAGACAAAGACATTGCTAAAAGCCAATTTATAGGACAATACTATCAAGAATATAAACATGTAAGTTCTAGAAAAAAATTAAATCCAGCAATATGTCAAACAGATAACACATCACCTTCAAATGTAGTTTATTTCCATAATGGAAGGCTTATTAAACATTTGGTTATTAATGTAATTCACCACACTAACAGATAAAAGAAGGAAAAAAATATGTTCCTCTTAATGGATGAAGAAAAAGTATTTGACAAAAATCAACATCCATTTGTGATAAGAACAATAAACAATTTAGGAATAAAAAGGAGCCTCTTTAAAAAGCACAAAGCATAACTAGAAAAACAAAAACAAAGCGATTAACATCACATTTAACAGTAAAAGATTTTCCCTGAAGATTGAGAACAAGGTAAAGCTATCCTCTCAGATCACTCCTGTGTGACTCAAATAGAAGCACTAGATAGGGCAATAAAACATGTAAAAAAAAATAGTGGACATAACAGAAAAACAATAACTGTCTAACAACAAAACCCCAAGGAAGTTACAAAAAAGATAGTTTTTTTTTTTTTATTTTCATTCTCAGGGATATTAGTCTGTAACTCCGTAACTACTCTATGTGTTCACTGGATTGCAAATAAATCAATGTACTATAGATAAAAAGAGCCCAATTCATCACTATAAGAAAAGTAACATAAAAAGAATGTGGGAAGGCTAGAATAGAGCTATAAGTATGAACTCCAAGTTTTTAAACTAGACATACAGGTATATACATTTGCATGTTTATGTGTATATATACATATATAACATGTATATGTGTGTTTATGTGTACACACACCCACATACATATATGCTTTGTCAGCTGAGAAGGTCTAAAAGCAATGACAGTTCCGTAGCAAAGATTACACTTAGCACCTTGATGTTGGTTTATATATGTAAATTTTTCACCAGAAGAAAGCAGGGATCCTTAAAAAATTTGTTAATTCCAGTGCTGAGAGAGGAAGATAAAAGAGAAAGTAAAGAAGTACCCAAAAGTGTTGATACAAGCATGTTCAAATTGCGAAGGAGCCAAATGAAAAAACTCCTCGTGGCCAGAGCTGAAAAAGCTCTGGCCAAAAAATAAAATTATATAGATATAGATACTATTAGATTTAAACCATGCAAAAAAAAAAATGTCCTTGTGTCCAGCCTGACATAAATAATTTTAAATTTTAATAAATAAGGAATAAAGGATAGTCCTTCCTTACAGAAGAAACTCATTTTAAAAATGTGTGAAGAATGATGGTGTCTTAACTTGAGGCACCATAGTAAGTTACCATTCATTGGGAAGCTTAAATCACAGACAATAATTTTCTCACAGTGCTGGAGGCTGGAAGTCTAAGATCAGGGTGCCAGTACGGTCAGGTTATAGACAGTCCCCTTTCTGGCTTGCAGATGGCTGCCTTCTCACTGTGTCCTCACATTAACAGAGAGAGAAAGAAAACAATCTCTCTAGTGTCTCTTTTTATAAGGGCACCAATCCCATAATGTGCAGCTCTCTTTCATGATCTCAGCTAAACCTAATTGCCTCCCAAAGGCCCCATCTCCAAATACCATCACATTGAGGGTTAGAGCTTTAGCATATGAATTTGGAAGGAGACAAAATTCAGTCCTTTGCAGACAAAAGTAAAAATGGCCATGAGACCACCATAGTAACAAATGTTGCAGGTTCTACAAAAGGAGACTAAAATTAGTCAAACTTGTAGAGAAACAGGATGTTTACATAGTCCCAAAGTATCTCCCAGAATATATACAGGGGAAAATAGCCCCTTTTATAGTAGAGAAATATGCTAGACATGAATTTAACCAAGTGATCAAGGTTAGCATGCTCAGTAATAAGGCACAGGGTCATCCTGCATACCCTAACGTGATACCCTTGTGAAGGGTACATGACTTTGGTTGTATTCTTGTCAAAAATGAATAATCTCAATCTCATCTGGAAGAAGTTGGAAAAACTCAAATTAAGGCACATTCTACAAAATAATGTACAGAACTATTCAATAATGCAAAGGCCATGATTAACAAAGGAAGACTGAAGAGCTATCCCACACTGGAGAAGACAAAGGAGGCACTACAACTAAACGCAACATAGAATCCTGGGTTGGATCTAAAACAGAAGTACAGTAGTTAAAAAACAAACTCCAAATAAAATCTTTAGTTAATAAAATTGTAACAATATTAATTCCTTGTTTTGGTAACTATCCTCTGATTACATAAGATGTCAATAGTAAAGGTCAGTTAAAGGATATACTAGATATTTTTGTACCATGTTTTCAAAATTTCTGTAACCCTAATTTTTCTTTTCAAAATGAAAATTTAAAGATAAATGTAGCATATATAACAAGCAAATGACAATTATGTGAAAGTTGGAATTACTATATTAATAACACATAAAATAGATTTAAAGGCAAGAAATGTTACTACAGATAAACAGGAGTATATCGGTGATAAAGGATAAAAATACATTAAAAAGACATAATTACAAATGATTAATTTTCCAATAATAGCTCCTTTAAATATTTAGGAACATAGACAAAACCGAAGAAAATAAACAAAAGAAATAGGTAAAGCCACTATTATAATTGGATATGTTAACACGCCTTTCTCAGTTACTGATAGAATAGGTACACAAAATTCAGTAGTAATATAGAAAACTTGAACAACCATATCAAGCAAAAGTACCTAATTGGTATTCACAATTAACTTTACCCAATGACAAAAGAATATAAATTCTTAAGTGTACATGGAAAAATCATCAAAGTGGACCAGACCAATTCTCAATAAATTGAAAACATTTTAATTCATATAGATTATGTTCTATGATTACAATATAATGTAATTATATCAGAAATTAATAATGGAAAGATAGCTGGGATATCACCAACTATTTGAAAACCTCTCTCTCTTACTCTTCTCTCACACACACCCCAATAACCCACAAGTCAAAAAAAGATTTTATAAAATAATTTAGAAAATATTTTGAATGGAATGGGTATAAAAGCAAAATATACAAGTTTACTGAATTCTGCTAATACAGTGCTTTATAGGAAATTTATAGCTTAAATGCTTATATTAGAAACTATTAAAGATATCAAATTAGTGAAATAAGTTGTTCATCTTAAGATGGGCAAAAGACCTGAACAAGCAGTTCTCCAAGGACGACATACAAATGATCAATAGGCACATGAAAAAATGCTCAATATCACTAATTATCAGAGAAATGCAAATCAAAACTACAATGAGGTATCACCTCACACCAGTCAGAATGGCCATCATTCAAAAATCCACAAATGATAAATGCTGGAGAGGCTGTGGAGAAAGGGGAACCCTCCTACACTGCTGGTGGGAATGCAGTTTGGTGCAGCCACTGTAGAAAACAGTATGGAGATTCCTCAAAAGACTAGGAATAGACTTACCATATGACCCAGGAATCCTGCTCCTGGGCTTATATCCAGAAGGAACCCTACTTCAGGATGACACCTGCACCCCAATGTTCATAGCAGCACTATTTACAATAGCCAAGACATGGAAACAGCCTAAATGTCCATCAACAAGTGACTGGATAAAAAAGAAGTGGTATATTTATACAATGGAATACTACTCAGCCATAAAAACCGAGAACATAATGCCATTTGCAGCAACATGGATGCTCCTGGAGAATGTCGTTCTAAGTGAAGTAAGCCAGAAAGAGAAAGAAAAATACCATACGAGATCGCTCATATGTGGAATCTAAAAAACAAAAACAAAAACAAAAACATAAATACAAAACAGAAACAGACTCACAGACATAGAATACAAACTTGTGGTTGCCAAGGGGGTGGAGGGTGGGAAGGGATAGATGGGATTTCAAAATTGTAGAATAGATAAACAAGATTATACTGTATAGCACAGGGGAATATACACAAGATCTTATGGTAGCTCACAGAGAAAAAAATGTGACAATGAATATATATATGTTCATGTATAACTGAAAAATTGTGCTCTGCACTGGAATTTGACACAACATTGTAAAATGATTATAAATCAATAGAAAATGTTAAGAAATATAGAGTGATAGGAAGATATATAGAAAGCTCTCTTGTCAATAAATTATTGGAAACAGAAAAAAAAAGAAATTAAAAAAAAGAATGGAATACAAACATTAGATAAAATCAAAGGAAAATGAAAAACTGATGCTTTGAAAGATCAATAAAACAGATAGACCTATAATTATCTCTATATTAAGAAATAAGAATAAACAAAATAGCCAATATCAAAATGGGGGCATCACTAAAGATCTGAGGAAAGAAATTGTTTTAAGAAAATATTCTGGACAGTTTTATGTTTACAAATTTGACTAGTTAAATGAAATGGACAAATGCTTTGAGTGACTCAAATTCTTAAACTGACCCAAGAAGAGACTGAAAATTTAAGTATCTCTACATCTATTATAGAATAAGTCAATTTTGTTATCAAACTCTTCCCCAGAGGAGAACTCCAAGCTTGGAAAACTCACCATTTTAAGAATTTTATCAAACTATTAATGATAAAATAATAGAAATCTCACAAAAGCTCAGAACAGTAGAAGAGGAGAAGCTTTTACAAATCATTTTATGAAGCTAGCATTATCCTGATATGACAGTGAGATGTTATAAGAAACAAAAAATCTTAACAAATTATTTTCAAATCAAATTCAACAATGTAAAGGTGATCATCCATCCTGACCAAGTAGTTCTCCTGAAAAATGCAAAGTTGAACATTATAAAGCAGACCACTGTAATCCACTATATTAACAGAAAAAAGTAGAAAATATTATAATCACCTTAATAAATGAGAAAGTATTTGACAAACTTCAGAAATAATACAAATTAAAAGTTGCAGCAAACTTGGAAAGGAATAAAACTTCACCAAGGGGCATGTAAGAAAGCCCTACAACTAAGATACTTAATAATTAAATGTTGAGAGTTTTTTCTCTAAAAGAAAAAACAGGACTAGAACTTCTTTTATTCAACATTGGACTGGAGGGCCTATCTAGTGCACTAATGTTAGAAAAAATAATACTGTTTTAAAAACTAACTGGAAAGCAAAAAAATGAAATTTAGACCATTCTAACAAATTCAAAACATGATTATAACTGATAAATATATTTAGCAAGGTTCAGAATAAGATTAGTAAAGAAATTAATTTTACTTCTATATATTCACAGCCAACTATTGAAAAGTAAAATTTTTAAAAAATCATATAATTTACAGTCATGTAAAAATTAAAATACTTAGTAATACATTTAACAAAATATGTGTAAGATAAGTTCATTTAAAACTGAAAAACATCACTGAAGACCTGAAAAACAGAGATTTATTATACTTATGGATTGGCACGTATGATATTTTGAAAATATTGATTTACCCTAAACTGATAGATGTAAATCAACCCCAATCAAAATTTCAAAGAATTTTTGAAGAACCTAATTCTCAAGTGTGTATGAAAGAATATAATTACATGAACTGATTTTGAGGTTTACTATATAAAGCTATAAAGTGTGTGCTGGTGTGGGGTGAGCTTAGATACCTGAATTAAATGAGCAGTATAGAGAATACACAATTAGACAAACAGATGTGATCAATTGATTTTTTTTTAAATCAAACTTCCAATATATTTCTAGCAGAAATAACTAAATACCCATAAAGGGTTGGGGTTGGAAAAAGGTAGTGAAGATCAAAAGTTTCATCACACAATTTAAAAAAATCAACCTCAAATTTATCATGCCTTGATACTGAAAAGCAAGAATAATAAGAATTCTAGAAGAAAATATAGGAGGAAATCTTTATGGCCATTAAGTTAGGCAAAGATAACTTAAGACGATACAAAACACAAAGCATAAAAGAAAAATATGGATAAACTGGGCTTTATCAAAATTAGAATGTTCGGCTCTTCAAAATATACCATTAAGAAAATAAAAATGAAAATACAAGCCATAGGCTGTCAAAGAAAATTTATATAAATATATACACGTGGTTACATACCTGTATACATACACAAACACATATATGTAAGAAGAACATGAAAGTAAAAAAGTCTTTGGCATTGTCATTTAACTGATCACAGAATAAAATTTGTCCATATCAAAAACACCAGGACTCAAAACACCTCTTATTCCATATTAGGACTCACACATCCCAGGATTAGAGAATTATTCTTCATCTAAAATTGATGGTTTATCCATTTAATCACTATCCATCTTATTTACTGTAACATTCATTCATTACTTATTAATATGGAACTCTAGATTTCTAAGGCTTACAGATAAAAACAAAATATGTGTAAAGAAAGACTAAATTTTTTTCAGGGCCAATATAATTTAACTAACTTTTTAAGAGATGACTTTGAATCATTTTTTCTTAACATCAAGAAGACATTTCTGATAATCTGAATTTAATATTTATAGTTATGATTGTCACAGCTTGTGATTTTTTTTAAGAAAAACTATCATAGTCCTATTTAAAAGGTATATGATGCCGTAAAAATTATGGTTAGTCAACCAGGAAAATAGCACATAATGCAGAAACTGAATTTGGTAATTCAGAGAAATTTTACTAATAGACTAATTTATGAAGCAGTGAACTATGAAACTGCACAGGATAAGTAGTTCGTGGCAGACATTTCCTGCTAAGTAGCTGACGTTAACAAACGCAAACTCTGACAACTTTATGTGAAAACATAAATGGCATCATTTTCAAATTTGAAGAACAGGTGCAAGTAGTAAGCAATATAAGAGAAAGGAGGAAGGAAAATGCTCTTGAAACTTCGGACGTTATTTTAAGTACAAAGAAGGAAATTAATAGGATAGGATTGTTAAAGCAGGCAAATAGCTAGATATGAGTAGAGAAAGAGGGGCACAAGGCCAAATGGTAGAAAACCATTGTTTAAAACGGGGGGTCCTTGGACAGACCAAGAAAAACAGGAACCTCTGGACTAACAAGAAACCATACATTCTGGGTTGACAAGTGTCCTGGAGGCAGGCAAAGAATCTCCACCATCTGAACATAGCATTTTGTTCATTATAGACCCACCTCAATGCAACCTTTCACTCGTTATGACCTCCATCTGAATGTAACCTTTTGTTCATTATGACCTCATCCAGTTCCCCAATCAAGACTAAATAAGAATCAAAAATCCTCCCTCCACCGACCCCAGGAAGGTGGAGCTGGCATGAAGATCAGGAAGGACGACCTCCAATCTCTCCCTGCCAATGAACATTCTGCCCATTCATTTTTACACCCGTGTAACCAGCTTGCCAAAGAAACTTGGGGCAGCTACCCACCTGATAGCTCTTATTCATCAGCCTTTACCCTAAAATCTCAGCACAGACTACTGAGATTAACACAGTGGGTGATGTGATAGATTATTGTTCAGCTAACATTTACTACCTACTCCCTTCTCCCTTACTGCAATTCACGTCACTCTCCCTAACACTGGGAACGGCCACGGGAAATGTTTGACAGATGGAAAGTGAGCAAACATGACATGAGAGAGGTACTAAATGCTTCCCTGATTGGCATCTCTCTTGCCTTTATGCCCTCCCTCTGCCATGAAAAGAGTATGCCATGTTTCCAAATTGAGACACGGGTGGAGGTGACCTGAAATCAACCTGCAGCCTGAAGCAAAGCCACCCAGGTAATCCAAAACTCCTTGAGAGAGAAAAAAAGTGCTTTTCCTTACAAGCTTTTGAGGTTCAGGTTTTGTTATTATTGTTACTCAGCATTGCTATACTAAAATCTTACTAAAGCATACGATATCACGTAAGTTATCAGTCAGTCCACTGTTGTCAAAATGAAAACATCAGTATCCACCACCCCAAAACTTAGCAACTCAAGTATCACTTACACTTAAGAACCCACGGGTCTGCTGGAGCAGTTCAGCTGATCCCGACTGGGCCTGTCTGGGTGAGGCAGCCCCAGCTGGCAGCCGCTGAGTGGGGCTTTCTGTCACTGCAGGTCTGTGCACTGGCTAGGGCGGAACTCAAATGATGGGACAGCATTTACCCAGGGGATGGAGGTAACAATCAACTTATTCTAGAAATTACTGGGTAGAGTAAAGGTAACATTTTTCTCTCCACATTTGTAATAAATGTCAGGTCTTCAAAACCTGTTAAAAGAGATCTAGCAATATTTGCCACTCTTAGTAACATAACTTTCTACAGTTTCATGAGCTGATCTTCTCATGTTGTTGGCAGACATACAAGAGGACAAGGAGACACACATGAGGTGTCTTAAGGCCTGGGCTTAGAATTGCCACATGCCATTGGCCAAAACAGGTCCAATGTCCAAGCTGAATTTCTATCAATCAAGCCCATGAAGAGGTCATAAAAAGTGTGTAAGCACAGGGGGAGCAGACAACTTGGGCCAATTATTCAATTTCCCATTATATATGCCTCATTAGTATTTTATTACAAAACATGTGTGAGATCTCACTCAATCTCGGGGAATGAGACTTAGAATCTTCATTTAACATCTTCCACCCTGATATAATTCTAATATAGAAAATACTAAAAAATGATGTCTCCTCTTTGTTAGCCTATGACATCTACAACTTTATTTTTTTCTACTTTCTTGCTTGCCGCTTTCAATGAAGACTGTCACTCCTCACTGTCTGTCAGTCCACTTTTCTCAGTGTCATTTTAAGACTGCAAATCTTGGTGCCAGTAGTGTCATATCTTAATATTCCTAAAACTGCCAATGTAATCCTGTGCTCTCTGGAGGACTCTGTGCAAACATATTTAACAGCACATTAAAAGTTCTAAACAGTTTCTTGAAAAAATATAATAAAATTTTAATGAAAGGTATTTTATCATTTGGTGTTTACACAAAATTGTGTTCATATGCCTTACCCAGAACTAAATTTTAGAAACATAGGTAGAGATGTTTGCTCTTCTATACAGTATATTTATTTCTAGTTTTCCTTATGATGTCTAGAGATGGAATCTCCACAACCTTACAGTTAACAGATTAACTGAGCATTTGAAAATAATTAATGACAGATATTCGGATTTTAGTTTAATCTCACATTCTTTTAGTTGATACTATGTACACACCTTAAAAAACTGATCTTCAAACCCCTGATAGAAATGCTTCAGACATAATATTTAACCAAATACACTCTTGGTATTTTCTTTAGGACCAGCAATTTAAATCTTAATTAAGACTTCCTCTCGAGTAGTTTGATGCAATGTTTCAAATGATATGGGACTCTCTAGAAAGTGTAAAGAAGTAAAGTCAATTATCTACATATTTTCTATATTGCATACTTTCATAGCTCAATCTCATAATAATCTAGTAATCTGAAATTGATACAATATTTTTAAGCAGAAAAAAATACCTTTATTTATGTCCTTACTCTGTCCAATGCACTTTCGTATATATTTATAACACATAAGAGTATATACATAATAACTTTTCCAATTTCCCTCCTAGTCAGTTGTTAAAATGGAGTTCTTATGTCAGTTCTAAGTGCTTAAATATCTTCTCAAGCCATACTTGACTATTGCAATATAGAGACCAATTTGGATTCCATTGTTAAATTCTTTACACGGTGGAACGACTTGCTAATAATCACAGTATTTTCCTCTACTCCTTTTATAAAGCTGTTTTAAACTAACGCTTCTCTTTTTATTTTTATTCCACCAGTAACCCATTTAAGAATTTGTAGGTGAAATCCAATTTTGAAGTGTGTGATAGTAACACTACTGTGCATGTTCACCTAATCTACAGCAGGAAACACAGTACAACATCCAGTTACACGTTCTATTGTCTTGTTAGACACTATATTTCATCTACTTATTTCATCAAGAAAGTTTATTCTCATTATGTACTTGCAATAATTTTTAGTGCCAATCAACCTATCCTGAATTGCCAAGTGCACACCATTCCGTCTCACCAAGCATTGTACGTTGCTTCATTTACAAATTAGACATTTAGACAATTTCTCCTCTATGATTTTGGTTAAGTTCATATGTGCATCAATTATGAATTTTCAAAATACTCATAAATTGACATTGTTTTTCACCTCATATATCAAGAAGCTTAAGTTAGTTGGCCTTAATAATCAACATGCATGTTTATCACTTGCTGATAAATGACACAAAAAAAGATGTATTTATTTATGCAATCAAAGTGACCTTAGAAACAGAAAAGATGCATTTTGTAAACTGATTTTCAGAACTCTAGTCAATAAAAGTCATATCATTGCATTGTTTTCATTTCTGACTGTGTTCACCTGAATTTCTCCCAACTCACATATGTCATAAAAGCACTTTAATGGTGAATGTTTAAATGTTCTAATTTGTCACCACTACAGGACTAGGCAAAAATTCTAACAGTTCTAACACAGCTCACTATTAAATAGATTTGTATATTGGCATATTTTCAAATTGCCTGCATTGTTACTTTCAGTGAAGATACTCTATGTAACTTATAAAACTGGTTGCCTACCAGGGTAGTGATTTTTCCCTCAAACTCAGCATTTTCTCTATATTATCAGTAAATCAAGTAGCTATTTCTTTGGTAGTGAGATTATCAGAACTATTTGATTCCATAACAGAAGAATTTTTCCTATTGCCTTAAGAAATGTTTAGAAGCTTGATTGTTTCTCAGTTCTTCTATCACCCAGCACTACTACTCTCCCCTTCATCCAATTATCTCTGCCTGTAGCATCTTTCTTAGATCTTAATCTATCTGAATTGGAGTTACCAGTGAGAGCAATAACCTTTGCAAGTAGGTCATTCAGACTTTCAGGAATATTTCTTAAGAGTTAAAAAGTATTCATTCTCGAAGGGTTGAGTATTTCACAGCAGAAAATTGTAATTCTCCTCAGAGCACTATGTAAGGCTTTTTTCTAAGAAGATAAACATAGCTAAGAAAGCACTTCTATATATGTGCTCCTGCTACTGACGTAATTCTCTATCTGCCGCCCTCAAATATGAAAAAGGAAATTCAGTTGGTGCCCTGCTTTATAGTCTTGGAAATCAGTGAATTATCAAGAGTAAAGTTCAGAACACATAAGAATGCATGAGCATGAGCAGACAGACACTAAATCATGCGTCCTTAACATTGGTTTATTCCACAATCTAAAAATCAGAAAATTGTTAGGGCACCAGCATCACTTGAAAAGATAATTCAGAGATATATGATGTTATGAACCACCACTGCAATGGAAATAGGAGATTTTGTGAATGCATTAGACAAAGGGCACTATCTGCAGCAGTCTTTCTTAAAAAGGAGTTATGTGAAGGATAAGTGTCTAAGGCTATAGTTTCATACCAGTTTCAACTGAAATTAACAATGAATCATAAACAGTAGGGAAGTTTCTCAAAAGATTAAACAGAGAACTATGATATAATCTAGAAATTCCACCTCTGGGTATATATTCAGTAAAAATATAAAAGGAACACCAAAGTGATACATGCATTCCTATGTCCATTTCAACATCATTCACATAGCCAAGATATGTAAACAATCTAAGTGTCCATCAATAGATGAATGGATAAAAGAAGATGTCATATGTATAAACAATGGAATATTATTCAGCCATAAGAAAAAAGGAAATCTTGCCATTTGCAAAAACATAGATGAACCTTGAGATCATCAGGCTAAGTGAAATAAGCCAGGCAGAGGAGGATGAAGACTGCATGGGATCACTTATATACGGAATATAAAAGTAAGGCAAACTCACAGAAATACAGAGTAGAAGTGTGGCCACAGGTGTTGGGGGTGAGAGAAACAGATGTTGGTAAAAGTGTACAGACTTTCAACTATAAGATCTGGGGATCTAAGGTAAAACACGGTAACTATAGTTGATAATCCTGTATTGCATAATAACTATTGCAGGTACAGAAACAGCTTCTGACATGAAAGTAGTATTAATCAGACAAAATGATAATCTCTGCATATTAAGTCAACTGATATCAGAGACTAAACTACAACTATACCTACAAAAGAGTGAGTAGCATTGCCTAATTTAAAGTATCTTTCTTCTTTAGCATTACTGTTTCTTTGCACTCATCTTCTGCAGAAGAAAATGGCTTAGATTCCTCATTTTCCCCCTATTATGTGTTACTATGAAATGTAGGTCTTCTTTCCTACAAGATATCATTACTGCTGAAAATTTCAAAAGCATGGAAAAATAGTATTCGTGGAAGTGACTATATGCTTAAATGAGATCAGTTATATTTTGTCAACAGTGGGGAAAGATGTGGAAATACTGCTGTAATTGCTGACACTTTGAAATAGTACTGGTATTCTCCATTTGCCACACCACACCTCAGTCCCTCTACATCATCATATAACCACCTCTTCTCTACACTTCAGGAGGTTATCTTCTGAAGACTATTGCTTGGTTCCTTGCCCTTATTAATACGATGAAAATTGGAACTACTTAATACTTTTAAATGATGATCTGTTATCAATTATAAATACTTACAAACTTCTGGGTTAGAAGAATAGTACTAGGTAAGAAGCTAATTGATGTGGCACTTAAAATCAGTAAATTGGAGCTAGATATGGAACATCTAATAAGTATAGTGGACCAAGATAGGCATTTTCAAATATGACTGAGGTGTAGTTTTTTTTCCCAATGAATATAAAATGCAGTGGGTTGAAATGCATTTGCAAATCTTAGAATGGAAAGTAAAACATGACATGTTTTATAATCAAGAACTTAAGATAGTGAAATAAATCAGAGAAAGGCAAATACTTCTATGATATCACTTATATGTGGAATCTAAAAAATAATACAAATGAGTGTATATGCAAAACAGAAACAGCTTCAGATACAGGATACACACTAGTGGTTACCAAAGAGGAGGGAGGAGGGGCAAATTAGAGGTATGGGATTAAGGGATACAACCAACTATGTATAAAATAGATAAGCGACAAGGATACGTTGTATAGTGCAGGGGATTATAGCCATTAACTTGTAATCATGTTTAATGGTGTATAATCCATAGAAATACAGAATCATTATGCTGTAGAGCTAAAACTAATATAATACTGTAAATCAACTGTACTTCAATAAATCAGTCAATAAATAAAATCACTGGAACATGAGAAGAACAAGCTCAGAAAAAACACTTAGCAATTATAAATAATGCTAATTCAGGCAGCATGGGAGATGGAGGAATTATATTAGTCTATTAAAAATGCAGACAATTTCAGTAGTTGAAGAAAGATAAGCAGTTTTAAAGAAAAGGAATCACCCTTAGCAAAGGCATAGATCATGTAAATTATGTATTATCTACCAACCAATGTGTATTCTAAATCAATTTAAGCTTGAGTTTGAAGGACTTTATTGGAATAAAAATTTCTGAATCAACTTAAGCTACAGGTAAAGGGATGCATTTAAAGAAAACTGTGGGAAGTTAGTTTGGGGTTAGGTATAAAAGGACCATACACAGAAACTCTATTTTGTGTGTGTGTGTGTGTGTGTTTTTAAGCACAGGAGAGACTTGGTATACATAAGAGAAATGTAAGTGAAGAAAGATTATTGGAAAGCTTTTGAAACAGTTCAAGAAATAGATGTTCAAGCCTGGTCCTTGATACAAATCAGTGAAAATGGACATGAAAGAGACATGAAAGTTTAGAATCAAAACAGATTGATTTATCACTGATTGAGCATAAGAGATGAGAGAAGATAAAATGAAAGATTTTTCTAAGTATCTAGTTGACATAACTCAAGAATAACAATGCCTTCTACAGTCCCCCTTTTAAATATTGTTATGACTTTTCGGTTGTTTCTCTCAATTGTAACTAATTAAGTATTTCTGGTTTCCTCCTCCTTTTTCTCTCTCTGACTTTCAGACAGCAAGCTCATGAAAGAATGGGCCTTGCTTCCTTGAATCACTGCTGTACACCTTGCACTTAACCCAGTGTCTGGCACATAGAATTCACTTAACAAATATATATTTTTTGAACAAATAAATGAATAGAAATAAAACTGAATGTAGTTCTGAGGAGATTTTCGTGGAGAAACTTAGGTGTTTAGCATTTGATTTTTTTGATCTGATTTGATTTAAATTGGATTAATTTATTATTACATCATTCATACAGAGGTGTCTATGTATTTCTATGTCTTGTATTCATTGATTATTCAACCAATATTTAACATACTCTATACACCAGACACTATTTGAGAAACTGGAGATCTGACAGTGTCTGAAAAAAAAACTAAAATATTTTTCTCTATGGAAATTAAATTCTAATGGTTATATATTCTAAATGTATTGTTTTCCCCTTTTCTAGTCTTTCATTTCCAGTAGCATACAAAGTAAATTTTAATTTATTCCAAATTTTAAAAAGACTCTTCTCTTGGCCTCATATCTTTCTTTAATTGCTATTCCATTTCTCTCTGCCCCTTTATGAAAAGCTGAAAGGCATTTCCTATGTGCTCTCTGTAAGGGTTATTAGCTATTGCTGCATACCAAAACACAACACAATTTAGTGACATAAAACATTTGTTTTTCTAAGTCTGCAAGTCAGCAGGGCATTTCCACTGCTCTTGCTTGAGCTCATTCATGCTTCTCCAGTAAGCTGATAGCTCTGCTGTCTTGTCCATAACGTCCTCATCTACACCAGATACTTGAATAATAAACAACGTGTGACAGGCCTCTTGAGGTCTATTCTGAGAACTGGCACAGTGTCACTTTTGCAGCTTTCTACTGGTCAAAGCAAGCCAAGATTCGAGAGGTGGGGAAAAAAATTCCAGTTCTTTATGGAAAGACCTGCAAAATCACACTTCAAAGAAGTACGGATACAGGGAGAACACTGCAATGTTTTTCAAAGAATCTACCATATATTTTCATACTACAGAGAGTAAGACAGGTTCCCCATCATATAGCATGGGTTAAGAAATAGGTTTTATTGAGGAAAGGAATAATTTACAAGACTAAGTTCAGCTAGAGAAGGGAAGGCAACTCTTCATCATAGCCCATTCATTCCATAAAATCATTCTGGGACCTGGATTAGTCTCCATGTCGTAGAGGGTGAATCTGTGTTTTACCGGATGGACACTGTCATTTGCTATTTTAACTTTTGACAGGCAACCTTAAGAAAGAAGTCTTGTAAGTGAAGAAACAAGTAGACAATTCTGTTAGCAATGGATTTGAATTTCAGTTTTTTTGTGGATTTCTAGTTGGGGTTCATAGGATGATAAGAATCCCTGCTGTTAGAAGAAAACTATCATTCTTTTAATGCAGCAAAAGTGCACAAACTGTGCAGGCAACATTCAAGAAGCACATAATACCATTCTGGGCTACCTTACCCCTTGTATGACACTCCTTCCATTCTTTCTTGGCTAGACTCATACTAATTGTCCATGCTCACTTGATGGTCAATCATCAATGACTTTCCTATGATTATAACTAAATCCCATGGTTAATTCTCAGTCCTCATCTTAATTTAAACTATAAGCATCATTTGACATGACAGATCAATTATTCCTCCATTTAAAACAAAGTAACTTAGATTCTAAGCCACTTCTTTCTCCTGGTACTTTTCTTTGCTAACTGGTTGACTTTTTAATTTTCATATTTTAAATTCAAATTCTGAAATCTTGGAGAGACTTGGGGTCTCTCATCCAGCCTGTGAATATTTTGTTTACTCCCTACTCCCACTATTTATACTCATTGAGCTTCAAGGCTTTAAATACCTTCCATCCCCACATATATATGTCCAGACCTAACTTTTGATCCAGAATTAAATATTAAACTGACTTTTTGGCAACTCTGCTTGAATATAAAGTAAGCATCTCAAATTTAAAATTCTCAAACAATACTCCAGATATTCCCCAAAATGCATTTTCTTTCCTATCTCTGTAAATGTCAATTCCACTTATTCCAGTTGCCTGGAGCAAAAAACTTGATTCTCAAACCACATACTCAACACATCAGTGAATTCAATTTGTTTAACCTTCAAAACATAATTTGAAACCATTATTTTAATCACTTATACATTAACATGCAGGGCCAGGCCATCCTCATCCTTTGTCTGAGTTATTGCCATCAGCTTTTAACTTAATGCCCTGCTCTTGTCTTTTGACTCCCTGTATTCTGTTTTACACACACGAAGAATAAAATTTAGATCATGCCAATCACTTTTCTGCTCAAAATGACATCTCACTCAATCACTCAGAAAACGTCAACCTTCTCACAATTTATCTCTATCCAATGTAGCCCTCTCACTTCCAAATTAACTTCTGTAGGCATCCACTCCTTTCCATCTTACTCATGGCATTTCAGTTACATTAGCCTCATTGGTACTTTTATAAGCAGGAATATTCCAAACATGTATCCTTTTCAGAGACTTTACATGCTTATTTCCTCTACCAGAAATGTTCTTCCCCAGGTACCCACATACCTACCCTAAATTCTTCAAGCTTTTCACTTTTTTCAACAACCTTCTATGTTAACTAGAAATCCTCCCTCCCAATTCCAGTACTCCCTGCCCTTTTATATTGCTTTATTTTTCTTCAAAGCTCTTACCCCCATATAAAATATTGCATATATTTTTAAAATTTTCTTTTTTTTTTTGTTCCTTTGTTAGACTGTAAGCTCCATGTGGACAGAGATTTTAAACTACAGTTGACTTTTGAACAATACAGATTTGAACTGCATGTCCACTTATGTGAGCATTTTTTCAATAAACATATATACTACACAATCCAGGGTTGGTTGAATGCATGAAGGTGGAACCACAGACACCAAGGTGTTAAGTTATACTCAGACTTTCAATCGCACAAAGGGTCAGTGCCCCTAATGTCTGAGCTGTTCAAGGGTCAACTGTATTTTGTTCACTGCCAAATCCCAGAGTTACAGTAGGTGCTCAATATTTTTTAAGGCAAAGAACAACCTGAGAACTTATTGGAAAATTATGTGACACTCCTATCCACAAAAAGGATTCCTTTACATTCTTACTTTCATGGATTTGTTTATTTTGGTGTTATATACTCCTTAGCTTGCTTCACTGTAGCACTGACCTTTCTCATGGCTTCAGCCTTGTATGTCCAACTAATTATGAAATGTTTCTACCTACTTCTATTGCCTTAAACTCAAACTTTGGGTGTATAACTGAATTCTTCATCTCCTATTTCAAGGAGCTTTGGTAACTATTTTTATGTTCATGTCAACACCATTCCCAAATTTTAAAATATTTACCTCATCTTATTGTATTATTTGATTTTTCTCCCACCTTATACTGAAAGTGTCTTAAGAACAATGCATATCTATTTCCTTTTGACATACTTCGAAATTCTAGGCATATTGACTTAAAAAGAGAAGATACTTAATGTTTATGGAACACACAATATTAGATAAATTATGAATACCTACTATAGATAGTATATTTGGTTTTGTATGTGAATATAAAAACTAGTGTAACAAAATACTACACTATAAAGGGAACCAATAAATATATAAATATATAATAGAGATAGGAGGGGATTGAAAAAATCTCAAATGCCTAGTTCAGTGAAATCATGGTAACCTCTCCGTTCTACCCTTTTAATTCTGTTATACTATGAAATTTGGCCACAGATGCTAATATAGTCTTTTATGTATCTTGACTGAACAGTGAAGGTGGCTGCTTTTACTCAAACCTGAGTCAGTTCTAAAGCCTCAAAGTGATAGTGGAAGAGCAGCCACTTTCAAACTTTCCTTCCTTAAGGCCACAGTAATATTCAACTAAACAGTTGCAACTCCAGTGGCATAAAAGATCAGGCCAGAAGAACATACGAGCCATCAAGAACATACAAGCCAGCTCAAGAACAACATAGCTAAAGAAAGATATGTATTTTCCCCCAGTATCTAGAAGAGAGCTGTCCTAGACTTCTACCACAGGTATCCTTATGGAGAGACAGATACCAAAGCAGAAATACCTCTAAACTTGACTTTGTTTTCCAGTTGCTCATTAAAAAAGCCAAGCATAACAAAATTTAGTCACATGTAGGCACAAACTTTATCTTCTTTTAGACTACTGGTAGCTTCAGTGAATGATACTATTAAACAAATATTCTATTTTACACAGCCAACATAATCAATACATAGCTAGCTACCTCCTCTTTGTGAACAGAGTGAGGCTAGAGTGGAGGGACCAGTGAGCTTCCCATTAATTTGCATTATCAAATAGAGTTGGTTTCATCCTAAATTTACTGAATATAAACTCTATTTTTATTATTTTATTCATATGCATTATTTTATTTATCATTATAAATCTATGGAATAGTTATTTTTCCCTACAAAGTGCCATAGCCAGTGCTCCAACTCATGTCTGACAGCCTTTACAATTTTAGCTCTTTACCACTACCACATACATTGAAAGAATATTTGAAAATATAGTCAATTATTTTATTCAGTCAATATTTATAATTATTCAAGGTATTTCCATCAGTATGCCATATCTACATATAAAATGTTGTTCTTTAGTAAATTACAAACTTTCAGAGGTCAAAAAGATATGTGGTTCTTTTTTTTATTTTAATGACTGCTTTTCTCTAACAGTTAAATATTTGAAAACAATTTGTTCTCCTGAGCAGTTTACTATTCCTTTTCCCAGTCTACAAATTTGATTACCCAATGGATTTTGTTGGCAACTTCTGTTTTTCACAGATGGCATAGCTGCTTTCAAATTATCACAAATTCTTATTTGAGTAGTTCAAATGAATGAGGTATTATTTTAAAGTGCAGAATTTTATTTGGAGCTTAGAAGAAAATGAATGTGTAAATGTGTGTAAATTTATGTCATTAAGTAATTTAATATAGTCTCACAAATTCAATGTTAAGATATATGTTGAAGACATTCAAATCTTTATTACTCCTTCCCACTACCTAGCTTCTAATTATATTTCTAGATGCACACATTGGAGTAGATTTCTAAGATACTCAATTTCAGTAGGTCTAAAATTGATTATTTTGCCTTCCAAGCACACTTTATGTGACTTTTCTCTTTTTGTCATGCTTTTCTCTAACATCTAAAATCAATATATGTGAGAGATTGGCCCGGATAGTAGACCCTGAGTTCATCTCCTCTCACGAGCACCCCAAAATTACAATTCTTTGCAGAACTATAGGTGAAAAAGACCAAAACCTACCAGAAGAGATCTGCAACTAAAGACACAAAGAAGCAAGCATCAGACGAATAGGAAAGGTGGACTCACAATACAATGGAGTCCCATACCCTGGGGTGGGCAACCCACAAACTGGAGAGTAATTATATTGCAGTAATTCTCCCACAGGAGTAAGAGTTATGAGCCTCATGCTAGGCTCCACAGCCTGGGAGTCTGGCACCAGGAAGAGGAGCTCCCAGAGCATTTGGCTGTAAAGCCAGCAGGGGTTAATTACCAGAGTCCCAAAGGACTGGGGGAAAGAGACCTCACTCTTAAAGTGTGTGCACAAAGTCTCACATGCTCTGGAATCCAGGGCAAAAGCAGTAATCTGATAGAAGCCTGAGCCAGACCTACCTGCTGGTCTTGGAGGAGTCTCCCAGGGAGGTGGGAAGCAGCTGAAGCTCAACCTGGAGACAAAGACAATGACAACAATCATTCTTGGGAGTTTACTCTATCCTGTGGACACTGGTTCAGGTGGGCACCATTGTAAACTCCTCCATCTAGCTCATTAGCACCAAGACCTGGCCCTACATAAAAGCGTATAGGCACCAGTGCTAGGATGCCTCAGGCCAAACAACTAACTGGGCAAGGACACAGCTCCACCAATCAGCAGGCAGGCTGCTTAAAGACTACATGAGCCCATAGTCACCTCTAGACATGCTTCTAGACACTGCCCTGCCCACCAGAGGACCAGGACACAGCTCCACTCACCAGTGGGCAGGCACTGGCCCTGCCCTCCAGGAAGCCTACTCTGGCTTCTGAAACAGCCTCATCCACCAGGAGGCAGATGCCAGATGCAAGAAAATCATAGTCTCACAGCCTGTATATCCAGTGTACATATAGCAGGCCAGACACTGCCCTGGGATCAGTTGGGCCATGGTCCCTCCCATTAGCAAGCCAAGACTAGCTTCAGGACACCCAAAACTACCTATCGAATTGTGTCAGGGATCAGCCCCATCCACCAGCAATCAGACACCCATTCTGGGATCCCTGGGCCCTGAAGCCAGACTCCAGGAACCAGCTCTGCCTGCCAATAGTCTGGCACTAACCCCAGGTCATGGTTTCAGAGCCCCAGAGTCTTCAGGACTCTGACTACACCCATCAGTGAGCAAGCACTAGTTCTGGGCCCACCTGGAGGTCTTCAGTCGGCCGCCTCATGATAAGGCCCTGCCAACCAGCAACAGGCAGCCTCTGCACAAGGCAGGACCTAGCAAACAACCAGGCTAGGGGCCAAACAAGCCTACAAGACTGCCCACATTTTCAGCCTGCCACAACAGAACAACACACACAGCCCTCATCGGGGGAAACCCTAGAAGATATAGCTTGGGTGCCAAGAGGGGAATGCACTGCTGGGACACATAGGACATCTCCTACAGAGGGTCACTTCTCCAAGGTCAGGAAACATGACTAACCTACCAGATACATAAAAACACAAACAGCAACTTAGGCAAAATGAGGCAGCAAAGGAACATGTTTCAGAGGAAAGAGTAAGATAAAAACTCAAAAGAAAAACTAAATGAAGTGGAGATAGGCAATCTACCTAGAAAGAGTCCAAGGCAATGATTGTAAAGATGATCAAAAAGTCATGAGAAAAATGGATGCACAGAGTGAGAAGTCAGAAGTTTTATAAAAAGAGAAAATATAAAGAACAAAACCGAGATGAAAAGTACAATAGCTTCAATGAAAAATATACTAGAAGAAATTAACAGTAGACTAGATGATTCAGAGGAATGGATCAGTGAGCAGGAAGACAGAGAGCAGTGGAAATCACTGTTGCTGAACAGAAATATAAAAAAGAAAAGAAAACAAATTAAGACAGTTTAAAAGATCTTTGTGACAATATCAAGTAGACTAATATTCACATTACAGGGGTCCAAGAAGGAGAAGAGACAGATAAAGGGGATGAGAACATATTTAAGGACATAATAGCTGAAAACTTCCCTAACGTGAATGGAAACCCACGTCCAGGAAGCACAGAATCCTATATAGGATTAACTCAAAAAGAAACACACCAAGACATATTTTAATTCAAATGATAAAAGTTAAAAATAAAGAGAAAGTACTCAAATCAGCAAGGGAAAAGCAACAAAAACATACAAGGGAACACTCATTAGCCTATCAGCTGATTGTTCAGTCAAACCTCTGCAGGCCAGAAGGGAGTGGCACAATATATTTAAAATCATGAAGGGAAAAATGTATAACCAAGAATACACTACCCAGCAAGGCTCTCATTTAGATTTGGTGGACAGATAAAAAGCTTTACAGACAACCAAATCAAAAAGAGATTAGTACCAATAAATCAGCTTTACAACAAAATTTAAGTAACTTCTCTAAGCAAAAAAGGAAAGAGCCCAACTAGAAACAAGAAAATTATAAAAAGAAAAAGTTCATCATTAAAGGTAAACATACAGTAAAGGTAGGAAATCATCCAAACACAAAGCTGGTAGGGAGGTTAAAAGACAAAAGTAGTAAAATCATCTGTATCCACAATAAGCAGTTAAGAAATACACAAAGTAATTTGATGTAAAATGCTATCAAAAACAGTAATCATAAAGAAGAATATAAATGCAGGGCTTTTAAAGTGCATTAGAAATTAAGAGATCAATGATAAATAGATATAGATATAGATATAGATATATAGATTGTAACCTAAAGCCACATGGTAATCACAAATCAAAAATCTGTAAAAGATAGACAGAAAAAAAGAAAAGAAAAAGAATCCAAACATAACTCTCAAGATGTCATGGAATAAGAAAACAAAAGATGAAGAAAAAAGAACCTACAAAACAACTGCCAGAACAATTGACAAAATGGCAATCAGAACATACATATCAATAATTACCTTATATGTAAATGGATGAAATGCTCCAATCAAAAGACAGAGTCACTGAATGGATACAAAATCAAAACCCGTATATATGCTGCCTACAAGAGACTCACTTCAGATCTAAAGATACACACAGACAGAAAGTGAAAGGATAGAAAAGGTACTCCAAGCAAATGGAAATCAAAAGACTCAAAAGCTGGAGTAGCAATACTTACATGAGACAAAATAGACTTTAAAATAAAGACTGTTATAACAGAGAAAGAAAGACACTACATAATGATCAAGGGATCAATCCAAGAAGATACAACATCTCTAAATATAAATACACCCAACATAGAAGCACCTAAATATATAATATATAAAGTAAATATTAATAGACTTAAAAGGAGAAATTGACAGAAACACAGTAATAGTAGTGGACTTTAAAACCCTACTTATGTCAGTGGACAGATCATCCAGACAGAAAATCCATACGGAAAACTATGCTTAACACATTAATTTCCCACTGTGGATGAGGTGCCTCCAAGGTAGTAGACCTATCACCCAGATTTGGGTGCCATGGTAATCAACAAGTTAAGTGACACATTAGATCATATGGGCTTAACTGATGTACATAAAGCATTCCATACAAAAGCAGCAGAAAACACATTCAAATAGACATGGAATTTCTCCAGGAGAGATCAAATGCTAGATCATGAAGTAAATCTCAGTAAATATAAGACTGAAATCCTGTCAGCCATCTTCTCTGACCACAATACTATGCAACTGCACAAACACATGGAACCTAAACAATATGCTTCTAAACAACCAATGGATTACTGGAGAAATCAAAGAGGAAATGAAAAAGTACCTAGAGACAAATGCAAATAAAAACACAATGATCCAAAACCAAAACACAGCAAAAGCAATTCTAATAGGAAAGTTTAGAGAGAAGAGAGCTTATATCATGAATGAGAAAAATCTCAAATTAATCTTGTACAAAAAGGAACTAGAGGAAAAACAACAACAACAACAAACAAAACTGAAAGTTAGAAGGAAAGAAAAGCAGAAGATAAATAAATGAAATAAAGATAAAAAATAGAAAATAAAAAAACTAAAAGCTGGTTCTTTAAAAAGATAAACAAAATTGATAAACAGTTAGCCAGACTCATCAAGGAAAAAGGAGAGGGCTGAAATAAATAAAATCTCTAAATGAAAAAGGAGAAGATAACAAGCAACACCACAGAAACACAAAGTATCACAAGAGACTATTGTGAACAACTATACGCCAATAAAAATAGACAATCTAGAAGAAATGGACAAATTCTAAGAAAAGTAAGATTTCTCAAGACTGTTTCAGGGAGAAAAAAATATGAACAGACCAATTACCAATAATGACATTGCATCAGAAGTTTAAAAACTCCCCAAAAACAAAAGTTCAGGGCCAGAAGGATTCCATCAAACATTTAGAGAAGAGTTAATAACACCTATCATTCTCAAACTATTCCAAAAAAAAAAAAAAAAAACTGCAGAGGAAGGAACACTTCTGAATCCATTCTATAAGGCCAGCATCACCCAGACAACAAGATCAGACAAAGATACCACAAAAAAGAAAAAGAAAATTACAGGCCAGTATCACTGCCTGACATAGATGCAAAAATCCTCAAAAAAAATACTAGCAAACAGATTCAAACAATACATTAAAAGGATTACACACCATGATCAAGTGAAGTTTATCCCATGAATGCAAGAATTTTTCAATGTTGACAAATCAATTGATGTGATACACCACATTAACAAGCTGAAGAATAAAAACCCTATGATAATCTCAACAGACACAGAAAAAGCTTTTGACAAAATTCATCATAAGCATTTTATCATTTTTGACAAAAAAATCTCCAGAAAGTGGGTATAGAGGAAACATATCTCATCATAATAAAGGTCATATGTAACAAACCCACATTTAACATCATACTCAGCAATGAAAACTGAAAGCATTTCTTCTAAGATCAGAAAAAAGACAAGGCTGCCCACTCTCATCACTCTTATTCAGCATAGTATTAGAAGTCCTAGCCATAGCAACCACACAAGAAAAAGAAAGAAAAATTACCCAAATTGGAAAGAAAGGAGTAAAAAATGTCACTGTTTGCAGAAGACATGATACTATATATAGAAAATCCTAAAAATGTCACCAGAAAACTACCAGAGCTTATCAATGAATTTGGTAAAGTTGCTAGATACAATATTACTATACAGAAATCTGTTGCACTTCTGTATACAAACAATGAAGTATCAGCAAAGAGAAATTAAGGGAACAATTCCATTTACCATTACATCAAAAAGAATAAAATACCTAGGAATAAACCTACCTAAGGAGGCAAAAGACCTGTACTCCAAAAACTAAGACACTGATAAAAGTAATTGAAGATGACACAGATGGAAAGATATAACATGTTCCTGGATTGGAAGAATTAACAATGTTAAAATGAACATAGTATTGAAGGCAATCTACAGATTCAATCAAATTCCTATCAAAATACCAGTGGTATTTTTCACAGAACTACAACAATTAATTCTAAAATCTGTATGGAAACACAAAAGACCCTAAATAGCCAAAACATCTTGAGAAAGAAGAATGGAGCTGGAAGAATCACATTCCTTGACTTCAAACTATTCTAAAATACAGTAATAAAACAGTATGGTCCTGGCACAAAAACAGACAATAGATCAACAAAACAGAATAGAGAGCCCAGAAATAAACCTATGCATGTATGGTCGATTAAACCTGCAACAAAGGAGGCAAGAATATACAATGAAGAAAAGGCAGTCTCTTAATTAAGTGGTGTTGGAAAACCCTGTAATAAATGAAATTAGAACATTCTTTAACACCATAGACAAAAATAAACTAAAAATGAATTAAAGGCCTAAATGTATGGCCAGAAACCATAAAAATCCTAGAGGAAAACATAGGCAGAACACTCTCTGACATAAAGAGCAGCAGTATTTTTTTGGATCCATCTCCTAAAGCAAAGGAAATAAAAGCAAAAATAAATAAATGGGACCTAATCAAACCTAAAAGCTTTTGCGTAGCAAAGGAAATCATCTACAAAATTAAAAGACAACCTACTGAATGGGAAATTTCTTTTGCAAATGATAAGACCAATACAGGGTTAATATCCAAAATATATAAAGAGTTCATACAACTCAACTTCAAAAAAAAAAAAAAACCCAATTAGAAATGAGCAAAAAATCTCATTTTCCAAAGAGGAAATGCAGATGACTAATAGGCACACGAAATGATGCTCAGCATTGCTAATCATCAGGAAAATGCAAATCAAAACCTCAATGAGATTTCACCCCACACTTGTCAGAATGGCTATCACCTAAAAGAACAAAAATAGCAAATGTTGGGGAGGATGTGAAGAAAAGGGAATCCTAATACACTGTTGATGAGAATGTACGTTGGTGCATCCACTGTGGAAAACAGTATGGAGGTTTCTCAAAAAACTGACAAAACAAAAAACAAAAATGAAAAATAGGAGTACCTTAAATTCAGCAATTCCACTCTTGGGTATATATCCAAAATAAAAAGAAAAACACTAATTCAAAAATATACACCATCCCAATGTAGCAGTATTTACAACTGCCAAGATATGGAAGAGAAAGTGTGTGTGCATGTGTGTGTGTGTGTATGCACACACATATCCATACACACACACACTGGAATAATACTTAACCTCAAAATTTTTTTTCCCCATTTGCAATAACATAGATGGACTTGGAGGGCGTTGTGCTAGGTGAAATAAGTCAGAGAAAGGCAAATACTATATGGTATCAATTACGTATGGATTCTAAAAAATACAACGAACATAACAAAATACAGTGAACATAACAAAAAGGAAGCAGAATCACAGATACAGAGAACAAACTAGGGCTTAGCGGTGTGGAGAGGGAATGGGCCATACACATATGGGCAGGGGACTCAGAAGTACAGACTATGATGTATATAAAAGTTATGAGGATATATTTTACAACACAGGGAATAAAGCCAGCATTTTATAATAACTACAAATGAAGCAAAACCTTTAAAAATTATGAAACCCTATACAGTACATCTGTAACTTACATAATATTGTACATCACTATCCTTCAATAAATAAATTAATAAATAAGTGGTTATCCAAATCAAACTTCTAGTTTTTACTGTATTTTACAGTCAGTCAACCCTAAGAACTCTTAGTTTTCAAAGTACACTCTGCTTATTTTTTAAATTTCTGATTTACATTAACCTGTTGATTGGTTTTCCAATAAGCAGATTCAAAATGATGATACATCAAAATGTATGATATTAGTAGATAGATAATGAGAGACAAAAATAAGAAATGTAATATTCTTAAACTACTGCACCTTCTCCCAACTTGAACTCACTCTATTCTCTTGCCAACCCCTTATAATCCAGCTTGCCCATAGCCAGCAGGTAAACCCTTCTGAAATAGCAACACATTATGAAAATTCTTTGTGTAAAACATTTTAGTGACACCCAATTGCCTATGTTTAAAAAATAGAAATTCCTTGTTGATGTTCCGCCCAATCTCCTTTTCTGTTTTAGAAACACAATATCCCATCACCCTCCTAGATATAACCTATCCTACAACAAAATGAATGTTTTCTGTTTCTCTGGACATTTCTTCGGCTTACCAGCTCTAATTAACAACAGTGTTTTCACTTAAAATATTGTCCCTCTCAAAATGCCACCCATCCTCAGAAACCCAACACAAATCATGTGCTCTATGAAGAGATGATCTCTCTGTTCCCAGAACCCCGCAGTACTTAGCAGTAACAGCAATCTTATAGTATAAAATATGCTGCCTTATGCTACAGTAATTTTTTAATACATCTGCATTATTTTACCATAAGCTCATTATAAAATGTTTTATAGACTTTCATACCCTTCACAGCACCCAAGAGAGAAAATTACACATAGTAGGTGTAGGCATAATAATATTTAATAAATTTATGAATGTGTGCATTCTAAGTTTGTGATGCAGGTTAAAACATATAGCCCTTCATTGAAAAATTAATCTCAGTTCTGCATATGCTCACTATCCAACATTAAATTATGTCAAGCAATGATTCCTGCAAAATGATCCTTAATGAGGATCAGCCTGCAGTAAAATTCTACACAAAACTGTTAATGACCTTACAAGCCTGTGTATTAGAAAATAAAAATGATCCAATAACTTCACTAACTACAACCTGACATTTGGAGTGGGAGGAGCAAGCCATAATGGCTATAGTCTTACTAAGAAAATCTCTTATCTTCACAAAAGCAGAAATCCACGAGAGAGGCAGTGGTCAAGAATTAAAGCTGCTCAGCAGCCTGCAAGCTTGGTAGGAATCTAGGTGCTAATCACCTAATGCAACTAGATGGAGATAATTTCTTCAATGCCTTGGGTGAGAGCTAAACTAGATGATAAATCAAAGAGGAAAAGAAAATATATTTTGCATCAGTGGATGGTACTGGTCAGATTCTGAAAAAAAAAAAATATCTCTCCCTTAATTTGTCTGTGCATCATTGAGGGAGAATTGGAGAAAAAAATATGTAATCTGTTGTAATGAAATATCAGGTGATTGTACGAACAGACAGTGACAAACTAATGAGTAGATATCAAAAAATTATAAACTAAGGCAGAACAGGAGGGGGATTTACCATGAAGAAAAGCTATCCAGATACTCAGTTGTAATTGCAACATCCATGGCCAAACAGGAAGTACGTACATAACTAATATTTGACACATTTCTTCACAATTTGTGCTAGTTTTTCATTAGTTTGTTTTTTTAATTGAGGGGGGGGTTGCATCAAATACACACAAATTGTGCCGTAAGGATGTGTTTAATAAGACATTGGCCTTGAGAAGGGACCATGGGCATAAATGCAATCATGTATTTGAAAGTACAGTGAGTATAACTTAGAGCTCTCTGATGTGGGGTCTAGCCAGGCACTATACCCCATATATCAGAAGATATTCACACTAACTCTTTTGGTCTTAGTTTTGTTATCTACAGGAAAAAATAAAATTAGTAAAATCTGTCCTACCTCATAAAAATATATGAAGGATTTCAGCTTAGGCTGAGAAGCTAAGTCACTGGTGCTGATAGGGAACTCACAAGGAAGCCACGAGGGAAAGGCTATCTTTGTACCTGCTGGATGCATAGGTAGCTTGAGAGCTTGAGATCTGTAAAAAATAAAAGTTAGGGAGTCAACAAGAACAATGTGGTAAAGAATCTCTTTCTAACTCCTGTTCCATATTTAGTTTTTCCTGCTCAGATCTCAGGTTTAGCTAAAGGGTACATGGAATGTGCTGTGCTACACTGGGAAACTGCTCTGTGGAGATCTTGGAGGACACTCTTCAGAATTGTCTGATCACGATCCTGCGGAAGCTATTTTACAACTCTGTCAATGTCAGGTCACAGAAATGCAAAATAATTCTTATTTATAGGCATGCAAATTATGTCCTATCCTGTGTAAGTTCAATGACATCCCCTTCTCTCCCACAACTTCCCTCTGTCATCCTGAAAAAAACTATTTGGCTTCATGTCCCCATTTATTTCAATATTCTTAATCTATAAATGTATATGTTTCTGAGATTCTTTTTCAATCATGTAGAAATAAACAACAACTCCAAACAAGAAAAAACAGAGTTTTTTTTAATTCAAAGTTTGCTAGAGCAAAGGAGGCAGCCTAACATGATTTGCATTTGGCAGAGGTTCAAGGGTGAGCAAAGGATTCAGGGAGCTTTGGGGTCAAAAAAGAAAGATTTCAGGGATGTTCTGAACAGAGGTTGTTGGTGGGGAAACTGGAGGTGAACTAACTTAAAGTGGGTCATCTTATGTGGTAACTTTGGGTAACATATCTGACTTCTTCAGATGGATCCTGATTTGGAAGTGGGAGCAGTTGTTGACCAAGTACTAGCCGTTCTGCAGTTGTGTCTTGGCTTCCCAGGCTGGTTGCTGCAAAAATGACTGACAGTACTATTTGCCTATTTGGTCTGGCTATTGCTTGCTTCTGTATTCAGTCTCTCAGTATCCCCTTTTGGTCATTCTCTCTTTTAAGAGGGGATAACTAATTCAGGTAAGGTACAGAGATTTCCCATTTCCCCTTGTCCCACACATACACAACCTTCCCTGTTATATACATAGGTCACCAGAAAAGCATGTTTTTTACCAAGGATAAATTTACATTAATATATCATAATCACCCAAACTCCATAGTTAACCTTAGAGTTCACGTACATTCTATGGGTTTGGGGTAAGGTATAAAGACAAATATCTATCACTATAACAGCATGCAGATTATTTTTACTGCCTTAAAAAATCCTCGCTCTGCCTATCTGTCCCTCCTCCCACCTTTACCACTGGCAACTACTGATCTTATGTCTCTGCTATTTTGCCGTTTCCAGAATGTCATATAATTGGAATCATACAACATGTAGCCTTTTCAGATTGGCGTTTTCACTTAGTAATATACATTTAAGGTTCCTCCATGTCTTTTTATGGCTTGACAGCTCAAGTGTTTTTAGTGCTGACTAATATTCCATTGTCTGGATGCATCACTATTTATTTACTCATTCACCTACTGAAGGACATCTTGATTGATTCCAATTTTTGGCAATTATGAATAAAACTTCTATAAACATATGTGTGCATATTTTTATGTAGACGTAAGTTTTAACCCTTTTGTGTAAATACCAAAGAGCATGACTGGAGGATAAGATGGTAAGAGCATAATTCTTAGTTTTGTAAGAAACCACCAAACTGTCTTTCAAAGTGACTCAGTCATTTTGTATTCCCACTGTCAATGTATGACTGTTTCTGTTGCTCCACTTCCTCACTGGCATTTGGTGTATTCAGTCTTTCAAATTCTGGCTGTTCTACTAAGCATGTAGTAGTATCTGTTTGCTTTTAATTTGCATTATGGTGACATATGATGTGGAACATATTCTATGTTCATGGGTAGGAGGACTAAATATTGTCTATTTATAAGTTATTCCCAACTTGATCTATCCATTCAATGTAATCCTACTCTAAATACCAGCAAGATATTTCATGGATATCAGTACACTCATCCTAAAGTTTTTATAGTGTGGCAACAAACGCAAAAGAGGCAACACAATTTTGAAGGAGAAAAATTGGGAGGACTGATGCTAGCCAACTTCAAGACTTATTATGAAACCATGGTAATCAAGACAGTGTGGTATTGGTGAAAAGATAGACAAATATATGAATGAAGCAGAATACAGAGCCGAGAAATAGACCTCCATAAATACAGTCAACTGATATTTGATGAAGGAGCAAAACCAATATAATGAAGCAAAGAGAGTCTCTTAAACAAATGGTACTGGAGCAACTGGACATACACATGAAACAATTGACTCCAGACACAGGTCTTATACATGTCACAAAAATTACCTTGAAATGGATAATAGACCTAAATGTAAAATGCAAAACTATGAATCTCATAGGAGAAAACCTAGAGGTCATTGAGCATGGTGCTGCCTCTTTAGGTGCAACATCAAAGACACAATCCATGAAAGAAATAACTTGTAAGCTTAACTCCATTAACATCAAAAACTTCTGCTCTGTGAAACACATTATCAAGTTAATAGAAAGCGACTTCAATGAACCCCTGAAGTACGATCGTCTAAGTATAATATTTTCCTCCCCAAGTGAAGGCACAGTTGTCCTGGAGTGTTTGTTACCTCCAAAATTTTATGCACATTCATATATTCTTTTTTCCTAGAATGTACTCCTCCTTCTCCTACACAAAGCAATCAATTTCTCCTCAAAATATTATTTTAAGAATAAAGCTATTCTGATCTCCCATCCCTTATGAAATTAATCAAGCTCATATTTGTATATTTATGTTGTAAATACAAATTTCATGACAACCAACAGTTCATGGAAAGTTTTCTTTTTCATATCTGTCTGTGAGATCTCCTTAAAGGGCTGGAGTCTGAGTCTCTCAGTAACTTCCAGCTTGAGGAACATGATAGAAATTTAGTAACTAAAGACAGAAGGAAAAAATAAAGTACAAACTCTTGTTACTGGTACTCTACATTATAGCATTAATTAAATTAATAGTACAGGGTATTTTCCTAAACACTGGCTAAAAATAGCTGCAATAACAAAATAAAAATAAATTCTGTCAAAGAAAGGGGCTCAAGAACCAGAGGAAATAAATAATGAAGAATAGAAGGTGAGACATGAGTTTTGAAAAGGAAAGTGAAATGATAAAATAAAAAGATAAAAGCAAATCAAAAAAACAAAAACAAAAGGTTTATTATGCTTAATCGTTTTTATAATATCCTAACCTTCTTAGAAAATGAAAAAGGCATCTGGCTATCTTCCCTATCATATTGACTAAAGAACATTCCCTCTTCTGTATTCATATATCCACCAAGATTATCTATCACCCATGAGTCAAAAGGACTTTCAATATATATTTTGCAATGTTCTCATGGGGCAATCCACCCAAGCAATAGAAACAAAAGCAAAAATAAACAAATGGAACCTAAACTTACAAGCTTTTTCACAGCAAAGGAAACCATAAGCAAAACAAAAAGACAACCTATGGAATGGAAGAAAATATCTGCAAAAGATGAGACTGACAAAGGCTTGATTTCCATAATATATAAACAGCTCATACAACTTAATAAGAAAAAGACAAATTAAAAAAAGGAAAAAAAAAAAAAAAAGAAAAAACAAATAACCCAATCCAAAAATGGGCAGAAGACCTAAGCAAGCAATTCTCCAATGAAGACATACAAATGGCCAATAGGAACGTGAGAAAATGCTCAGTATGACTAATTATCAGAGAAATACAAATCAAAACTACAATGAGGTATCACCTCACACAAGTCAGAATGGCCATCATTAGAAAGTCCACAAACAATAAATGCTGGAGAGGGTGTGGAGAAAAAGGAATTCTCCACACTACACTGTTGGTGGGAATGTAGTTTGGTGCTGCCATTATGGAAAACAGTATGGAGATTCCTCAAAAGACTAAAAAGAGACTTACCATATGATCCAGAAATCCCACTCCTGGGCATATATCCAGAGGGAATCTTAATTCAAAAAATACGTGCATCCCAGGGTTCACAGCAGCACTATATGCAATAGCCAAGACACAGAAGCAATCCAAATGTCCATCGACAGATGACTGGATAAAGAAGTTGTGGAATATTTATACAATGGAGTACTACTCAGCCATAAACAAGAATAAAATAGTGCCATTTGCAGCAACATGGATGGACCTGGAGAATGTCATTCTAAGTGAAGTAAGCCAGAAAGAGAAAGAAAAATACCATATGATATCACTTATATGTGGAATCTAAAAAAAAAAAGATGACAACAAATGAACTTATTTACAAAACAGAAACAGACTCACAGACATAGAAATCAGATTTACAGTTACCAGGGTGGGAAGGGGGTGGGAAGGGATAAATTGGGAGTTCGAGATTTGCAGATACTAAAAATAATATATATAAAATAGATAAATAACAAGTTTATACTATATAGCACAGGGAACTATATTCAATATCTTGTAGTAACTTATGGTGAAAAAGAATATGAAAATGAATATACGTATGTCCCGATATGACTAGAGCATTGTGCTGTACACCAGAAGTTGACACAACATTGCCAAATGACTATATTTCAATAAAAATATATTAAAAAAAGAAAAAAATTTATTGTATCTATGAGAATACTATCATTATTCAGTTCTGCTGTGTTTCTGGAAGTATGCAGCCAAATGTCCCATCTCAAACATTACCTCTATTCTATCTAAATTTCACCTTCTTTCTATAATTGAATGAGCTGGGGTTTTTTTTGGCCTGTTTGCTTGTAATTTGCTGAATAGCACTTCTTTATGTTAGCTGCTGTTTTCTGTCAGAAAGGCAATTCAGCAGTTAGCAAAAGTAGCCTTATTATTATGCCTTTACAGACAGCCTTTAAATTCTATGACGGTTTTTAATCTTACTAAAGGTACAGTGTGCATCAATATGTATTATTGATTATAGGACTGAGGAGACAGATCTGGAGTTATAGTAAACATCTATTTTTTTTTTTTGCATTCAACCAAATACTAATGTTTTAGCTGAAATTGATTTTTTAAAAGTAAAACAGTGGCTATAAGGTCTATATACAATTTGTAAAATACTCTATGAATTCTTAAACTTAATTATAATTCTCTCAGTTTTCCTATCAATCCTTTTTATTAAAAAAAGTTTTTTAAATTAACTAAATTTAAAAAAAACCTCTTTTCCATTTCATATTGCCAACTGTTCTTTTCTATTTTATGTAACCAACCTGAATTGTTGGTTCTTAGAAGATGAACATAGTTACATATAAATTTTAGAATTATTTGTTCTAGTTTTGTTGAAAAGTGTCCTGGGTATTTTAACAGGGACTGCATCAAATTTTTAGATTGCTTAGGGTAGTATGGCCATTTTGATATTAATTCTTCTAATCCAAGAGCATGGGATATCTTTCTCTCCCTTTGAATTATCTTCAATTTCCTTCATCAGTGTTTTATAGAACTTTGCTTTGTATAGAAGATAGGTCTTTCATCTTCTTGGTTAAGTTTATTCTTAGGTATTTTTTTTAAATGTGATTTTTAAATGAGGATATTTTTTACTTTCTAACATTCCATTATTAGTGTAAAGAAATGCAACAGATTTATGTATATTAATCTTATATCATGCAACCTGCTGAATTCATTTATTCGTTCTAACAGTTTTGGGTGGAGACTTCAGGGTTCTCAATGTGTCATCTGCAAATAGTGACAGTTTTACTTCTTCCCTTCAAATTTGGGTACCATTTATTTTCATTTTCTTGTCTGATTGGTGGAGCTAGGACTTCTAATACTATGTTAAATGGAAACAGCGAGAGTGGGCATTCTTGTCTTGTTCCTAAATTTAGCAGGAAGGCTTTTAGCTTTTTAGTGTTGGGTATTACGTTGGCTGTGGGTTTGTCAAAAATGGCCTTTATTATTGTGATATACATTTCCTCTATAACCACTTTTACGAGAGTTTTATCATGAACAGATGTTGAATTCCATAAAATGATTTGTCTGCATCTATAGAGATGATGTGATTTTTTTGTCTTTCCTTTAGTTACATGGAACCACAAAAGACCCCCAAACTGCCAAAGCACCCCTGAGAAAAAAAGAACAGAGCTGGAGGTATAACCTTTCCAGACTTCAGACTATACTACAAAGTTGCAATAATCAAAACAGTGCAGTACTGGCACAAAAAACAGACACATAGATCATTAAAACAGAATAGAGAGCCCAGAAATAACCCACACAAACAATCTATGGTAAAGAAGGCAAGAATACACAATGAAGAAAAGACAGTCTCTTCAACAATTGGTGCTGTGAAACCTGGACAGCTACATGTAAAACAATGAGATTAGAACAATCCTTCATACCATATACAAAAATAAACTCAAAATAGTTTAAAAACCTATATGTAAGACCTGAAACCATAAAACTCCTAAAAGAGAACAGAGGCGGAACACTCTGACAAAACTTGAAGCAATGTTTCTATTATCAGTCTCCTAAAGCAAAAGAAATAAAAGCAGAAATTAACAAGTGGGACCTAAACAAACTTAAACACTTTTGCACAGAAAAGGAAACCATCAACAAAATGAAAAGACAACTTACGGAATGGGAGAAAATATGTGTAAATAATGCGGGGTTAATATTCAAAATATACAAAGAGCTCAAACAACTCAGTATCAAAAAACAAAAACAAAAACAAAAACAATAATCCAATAAAAAGTGGGCAGAAAATTTGAAAAGAAATTTTTCCAAAGAAGATATACATATGGCTAACAGAAACATGAAAAGATGCTCATATTGCTACCTATTAGAGAACTGAAAAGGAGACCCACAATGAGGTATCATCTCACACCTGTCAGAATGGCTATCACCAAAAAGTCTCCAAAGAACAATTGTTAGAGAGGATGTGGAGAAAAGGGAACCTTTGAATGCTGCTTGTGGGAACGTAAATTGGTGCATCCACTATGGAAAACAATGTGGAGATTCCTTAAAAAACTAAAAATATAACTACCATATGACCAATCAATTTTACTGCTGGGTGTATAACCAGAAAAAAAAAAAAACTCTAATTCGAAGAGATATGTGCATTTCAAGGTGCACAGCAGCATTATTTACAATAGCCAAGATACGGAAACAACTCAAGTACCCATCAACAGACAATTGGTTTAAGATGTGGTATATACATACACACATATATACATATATATATAATACATACATACACAATGGAATATTACTCAACCCTAAAAAATGACATATTGCCATTTGTAGTAACATGGATAGACCTAGAAAATATCTTAAGTGAATTAAGTCACACAGAGAAAGACAAATACTATATGAATATCATTTATACATGACATCTAAAAAGTAATACAGTTAATGTATATATAAAACAGAAACAGACTCATAGATACAGAAAACAAACTTGTGGTTACCAAAGGGGAAATGGAGGTGGGGAAAGACAAATAGGGATATGGGATTAACAGATACAAAGTACTATATATAAAATAGATAAGTGACAAGGATAAACTGTATAGCACAAGCAATGTTATACCCATTATCTAGTACCTAGAATGAAATATAATCCAAAAAAATACTGATTCACCATGCTACACACATGAAACCAGTAGGACTGTAAATCAACTACATTTCAATTTTTTTAAAAAATGAAGGTATCAGATTCTCAGAAAGAAAAATTTAAATTAAAAATGACATTTATATTGAGGCCAATCCACCAGGTAGTGCTAAGAGTAGTAATCTCTTTAGCAAAAATAAAGAAATGGGACCTAATTCAACTTAAAAGTTCTATATCTCTTCATTACTCAAGTGAGTTGACTCTAGTTTTAAGTATCAGAAACCAACTTGAAAGTTTAAAGAAAGAATAATATATTATGATGATGTAGGTGCACCTTAGAATTCAGGGTCAAAAATTTAGCCAGTCATCAGAAAGAAATGAACATTGAGAAAGGAAAAGCTATTGCCACCCCCACTAATCATCTCTTCTCTGCTGCTTCCTACTCACACCTGGATTTCTGTTATATCTGTATGGACAGACTTATCTTAAGGCTCTGGTCACAAGGAAAACCGTCTCTTCTGAAGAGCTCATGAGGGCAATGGTGATGAGGGTATGTGAACAATGTATTTTTTAAAAAGTCCTTCCTTCTAGCGTGTCCTCTCACATGTAAATATTTCAGCAGCAACATTCGGTGTGGATTTGGGTTGGTTATTTTTCTGTCAATTCCAAGTGCGTGCATGAATTCTCCTTTTCTCTTTATCTTTTCTGTACCTCTTGGTGACAACTGGGTCCTAAAAACAAATCCCTACCAATATCAATACCCTGCTGTACAAATGAGAAGGGTAAAAATAAAATCAAACATGGTTCCTATACTCTAGCAGTCTAAAATTCTCATGTGTAACACAGGAATTTTAATAAAATGTTATCAGGGTAGAGATGTACACACTGATATTTTAGGATATTTAGAAGTAAATCAAAATAGTATTTGCACATATTTTGTGGTATGTATCTAAAATGCAAGAACTTTGAGACCTTATGCATTTTTATGAATTTATGAAACTATTAAATTTATTGAGCACCAGTAGATAAATAGGGGAGACACCAAATACCAGGGTATAGGAAATATAAAATTGGTGTAGAACTTTTTTTATAATCGCTCATTTTTGAAGTTAGAGAAACACAGGATAAAAACTAAATGACTGGAAAACAGAAAAGAGTACTGTTTTGTTTAAATATAGGAGTGATTTCTTTATTTATATATGGTAAAAAGAACTGCCAATCAGAGAGGAGAGTTTGAAGAAACAGGACAATTCATGGAACAGCATTGTCTTCAACAGCTGAAGATAAAATCAGTGCCCATCTAGGGATTTGCTTTGGGGTACATCTTCCTTTGAATATAAGCATAAAGATGAATAAATAAGCATAATATTGGGAAGGAGGGACAATGAAAATCTCGCTCCAGTATTGTTTGTGAAGAAATGGAAAAGTTGAGGATGGAGGTAAGAGATTAAAGAGTATGATAATCTATGGGAATATTGTTGAGATTATTTAGAAATAAAAATTTAAAGGATAAGAATACAGTGGACATTGAGTGAGACTGGGGAGGAACAACACTGCATTGCAGAGAGGAAAAATGGTTACATTATAAAAACACACAAAAAAATTAGGATGTGTACAGAGGACTTCAAGAAGTTCAGTGAATCTTGTCTGTGTGTGTCGGGGTAGGGGGCCTAAGTGTGCAGAAGAAAAGGACATTTGGGGATACAAGTCCTTTTAAACCCCTCTAATTCATGCTGTGAAGAAACATCCTGCTTCATCTACAGATAAGCCTCACTTTGATAGTATGTTCTTGGCTCAAAAGACTTGTCAGCCCCATTTAATGACTTTATCTAAATCAGAATTCAGCTGTACATTTTCTGAGGATGACAGGCTCTTGGGAGAAATTGGCTGATGCTTCTTTTAAGCCCACTAAGGCCCTCTGAATCTCCACATTCCCTAGACGGCCTTGGAGCACTCTAACATCTTAGTTTTTGAACTTTCACTCTCCTCATACGAGCATCGTGTAGGTCTGATAGATGCACAGGGCAGAGAAGGCTTTACAGCAGCAGCAACGCGTCCATTGACCTCCAACAATCCCGCTGTTTCTAAGGCTTTGTTTACACTTTCCTTTCAGTACATGAAGTCCAAGTCCTGGGTACTGACTGTCAAACTACTAGTGTGAGGTCAAGGTGTTAATGGGCCCAACCTTCACTCCGTAACTGCTTTATCCAATGGCTTCTTACTTTAATGCGATAGGAAAAGAGCTCACCGGCACTTCATATTACAGGTTTACCATAACATAGTTCTTCAGTGGTAAATCTTTTCAGAAGTATACAATGAAAAACATTTTCAATGTGAAATAATCTTTCACTGAATTTTTCTCTTTCATACTGCTAAAATGACTTAATACAGAAGCAGCTGTGCCCTATTCAAGTGAGAGATTTGTGGGAAAGTACGTATGTTATAACTGCAAACACAAAATCCATTTTACTCTCAGTATTTTTGTTTTAGAACTTGGGTGCTTAATGCCCCAATTTATTTGCATTTGCTGCCCAAGAAGTGTCATTTCATTGCAACACAACTTGGGATATATTTTCATACTGTAACTAGCACTCCATTTTGTCAACTACTGGCCAATAAAATGCAGCTACTTGTAATTTCATACAAGGCACCGATTCCAAAACAGGGGTTTAAGGGAAAGCTCTTGATAGTATTTTATGTACTTTGTCCAAACATAACCATATTTGAAGATATTCTTTCCTTTGGTGGAAAAAGGGATATTTTGTAAATAAATTGACAAATAAATCATAACCTCAATTTCTGCTGGAAAGCGATTAAGTTATTATTTGCATATAACACTTCAGGAGGCAAGTAATTTACAACTTTAAGTTCAAGTTCACACAGGAAACTGAAACAGGGTTAAAAATATCACAGGGTTCTGCTTGCAAAAGGATATGGCAACCATCAATAGAGGAAATTTGTTCTGAGGAAGATGGCAGATTAAGGGTTTCAACTTAGACCTCAGGAGCAAAACTCTGGATGCCAGATCAATCAGTATTTAAGTAAGTAAATAAATCAGCACATAACTCTAGAATCCTTGCAGCCACATCAACTATTTTTTTTTGGTGATGGTATCTAAATGGATCATAGATGTCAAAATTACATTCAAGATCAGGCCATAGGCACAGTTCAATCGATTTGGTGGTTTACTTTGACCAGGTTCTTCAAAATTCTTTGTGCAATCTCCAAGTTAATTTTGAAAAACTCTATACTTCTACACATTATTTGGTTGAAATGCAAGATTTTGTCATACATTTAACTAATTACAAATGATGTATTTCTGAAATATGTAGATATTGACACTTTAAATTTTATTTTATTGGAAAAATATTCATGTATAAACTACACCAAAGAGAACAGTACACTGAATCCTTTCTATCCATTATCCTAGATTCAATAATTATTTGGTTTTGCTTCCTCTAAATTTTTTTACTCCTTCTTGAGGCATTATAAAAGAAATCCCAGAAATGTCATTTTACTCTATTTAAGTATGAATTTGTAAGTAACATGCACTTTTCTATTATAACCATTACCATTCCTAACAAATTAATGATGTCTTCAGTATCATCTGATAGAGTTCATAATCCAATTTTTCTATTTCTTTCAAAAACATCTTTCTAAAGTCCTTTTATTCAAAACAAGATTACCTGAGGACCACACATCACTTTTGATGTTATACATCTTAAAACTTTTTAATCACACATCTTCCTCTTCCCTTCTCATATTTTGTGCCAAAATTCTTTATAGAAACAGATGAAGTTGACCTCTAGTATGATCCACATTCTAAATGTGTCAATTTGCTTTTTTTGTATTATTCTGCTTATTCTTCTAGTCCCTTTATTTCCCATAAATTTAACCACTATCAAGGCTAAAATTAGGTAAAAGTATTTTGGCAAGAGTGTCTCACAGGGTCTGCCAGGTGCTTTATTCTGAATATTATTAGAAGGATAGAGGAGGATTTCATCGTGTTTAGGGGTACAAAGATTTCAGTGGGTTCAAATGACAGCAGCTGGTTTCCTCAATTATAAAGTCTGCTGTCATTTCTTCCTGTTACAGTTTCATCCATTTATGGTCATTATCTTTAAAAAAATTAAATACAGGCTATAAAATAGTGATTTTATAATTACACAATTTCATCTACATTCATTAGCTGGAATTCTGTAAGGAGGAATTTCCTTTAACAATTTTGACTATTTGGTTAACCTAAAATACAGTTTGTGCAAGAAATGTGGGACAAAAGGTTAATTTTTTCCTAAATATTCAAATACTACAGTAAGTTATCAGCACTCCAGTTAGCTGCAACTCAGTCACGAGAGTTGTGTTTGGAAACTATTCTTTTTTTTTTTTTTTTTACTGTGTATCATTTTGGATAATTTAATTTATATTCAATATTCTTAAATTAGTTGTATTCCCTATTGTGACACTCTCATCTTTGGCCATTAGAAGCCTTTATTTTTGCATGACCCATTAGGTTTCTTTTGTCTGCTTTTGGCTTTTCTAATAGTTAACTTGCTTTCTGTCACATGAAAAATCTGCCCCAGTAATTATTTTGTACATTTTCTGCCTCAGACTTAAAACCAACCATTAATACCAAAAAATCTTGATTCTTGTCAGTGAGGAATTCTAGTTGGAGAAAACAATCTGAATGGTTGATGTACATTATTCTTAAATACATCCAACAGAGTAGACTACAAACATTATGGTTTGGTAGCTACCATCATCTATTCAGGAACAAATATAAACAAGCTCTTCTTTAGCAGTCTGAAAGTTCAAGTTACCTTCTGAAGCTCATGTTTACATTCCAGTTACTCCACAAAATCTTATCCTAACTGTATACAGTTGGCATCCATATCTGTGGATTCTGTTCCATGGATTCAACCAATCACAAATGGAAAATATTTGAAAAAAATACACAAAGTTCCAAAAAGCAAAACTTGAATTTTTACACAGTATTTCCATTGTACTTACAACTATTTACATAGCATTTGCTCTGTATTGGGCATTTTGAGTCATCTAGAGATGATTTAAAGTATACAGAAGTATGTGTGTAGGTTATACGCAAAATTACTATGACATCTTATATAAGGGACTTGAGCATCTGTTGATTTTGTTATCTGTGGGAGTCCTGAAACCAATCCACTGTAGATACTGAAGGACAACTATATTTGTTTGCTCAAAGGAATTTCTATTGATTATGATAACATACTTCATAGCACAAAAATTCAAATTTAGTGTTGTGTTTTATGTTGTTATTACATCATAGTACACAACTATAACTAATACACAACTGATCAAAATTACCAATTTGATAAAAACAATTACACAAAAAAATCATCGCAACTGCACATCTTAATGATATAAAATAGGAAGTTTTGATGACTTAAAACATGGTGGAACGGTGTATTAGATTCAGTGCATCCTCTGGAGACAATGCATTGTAATACCTTTCGAGATGGTTAGTTACATTCCTGTCTTTCTTTCTAAGGGAGAAGACAAATTGAGAAAGAGTAGAAATGAAAAGCATTAAGCCTTTCCTCGCAGGCTCAACATTAGAGCAGGGTAAAAAAGACATTCTTACTCCCTTAAAACTCTCATTACATCTTGTAAAGACACTGAGGCCCCAAAGATATGCAAAATCCAATTGTATTACTGTTGGACTGAGTGACAAACATTGGTATAGAGTAAGAATTGACAGACGTATGTAAATAATGTGTAAGGTTAGCACAGTTTACGGTGAACAAGAGAGTGTAACAGGAAGGAGAACACCTTCTATGTGAGCCATTCTTAACCTTAACCCTGATATCTCTTTTCAGAGAGGTCCCTTGATGCTGTTTTTCCTTCTTTGTCATGTTATTTTAAAAGATAGGGATGCTACAATATGGAAGAGAGCTACGAATTAGTATCCATGCATTTCCCTATTTATTCTATTTATAGAAAGATTAGAGCCAGAGAAAGGAAAAGAAGTCAAATAGAATTGCAGAGAGGATATGAAAATATGTTGGGCCTTTACTTTTAGATTATACATTTGGATAAATGCTGCCCAGTTTAGTTGCCTTGGAACATATGGACCAAACTGATTTTTCCACTAATTCCTTAGATTTCCACAAGTGTATTGAAACCTTGTACTTAGTTTATACTGGATGGAGTTAATACCAGAATTTTCAATGAAGCAGTCCGAAATGCAATGACTGTTTCCTCTCTCCCTGTGTCCTTCCTACTCCACCTCCCTGCCCCTTCTCTCCCAGAACTTTTGCTTTTAAGAGGTCTTTTTCCATTGATCACTGTATTAGAGTTCTTCAGAGAAACAGAACTAAGAGGACTTATACATAAAGGGAACTGGTTCATATGATTATGGAGACTGAGAAGTCCCAAGAGCTGCCATCTGAAGGCCTGAGAACCAGAAGGAAACCAATGCCCCAGCTCCAAACCATCAAGCAGGGAGAGCAAAGTCTGTCTTGCTCAGCGTTTTTGTTCTATTTGGGCTTTCACTGGTTGGATGAAGCCCTCTCCTTTGGGGAAGGCAATCTGCTTTCCTCACTTGATCAACTCAGATATAAATCTCATCCAAAAACACTCTCACAGACACACCCAGAGTAATGTTTAAATATCTGGGCCCCACGTGACCTAGTCAAGTTGATACATCAAATTAACCACGATGATCACACTTAAAAGTCTCCAGCATTCAGGCAAGAAAAGATATGGTGTATCTTTGGGGCGGGCTCCTAAATGGAACAAGAATAATAACAAAGCTGCTTAAGTGGGGCTTTCCTTCAATAAATGACTGCCTTGATGTCAGTGTCCAAGTAGTTGTTAGTTCACCCAAAATATGAGGTTTTAACTGCTTAATGGTTTTAACAGGTCTTCTGAGAGAGAAGAGAGCAGTTTGAATTGAGGCTCTCAAGAGGGTTTCATGGGAGAAGGGGCTAAAGCCTTGAAAAATGAGTAAAGACTGAGTCGACAGAGAAGGTCACAAATCCTGCCTCCACCACTGTCAGGATCAGGTCCTAAGTTAACAAATGGCCTATAACGATTCCTCAGCACACATGACCATGTGCCAGTGAGTATTCTGTATTCCTCGTTTTTAGACTGGTTTCTGAGAGAAAATTAGTTCATATACAGCATCTTATCTTTTTCATCACTTGCCCTGAGCTCCTTCAAAGAAATGTACTATGGAAACAGAAATGACTTCTATTTTGCCTCCCTCGTAAGTTTATCCATTCCCTCTTCTGCTCAGTCTGTCACTGCATGTGTCAAACCAAAGTTCAGCTACTTCCTGCTCTGTGGCTAGACTTTTAAGGATAATACACTAGGTGAGACTATTGAAATACATCGTGAAACTTGCATTCTCCCCTTTCCTCAACTTCCGATGAATTCATATGACCAAAGAACTACTCTCAGTGGGAAATGGGATTTTCTGAGACCACAGAATGTGTCAGCTGACTATCTGATAAACCATTGCATGATCTATTTTAATATGTCTAAAAAGACCTTTATCTGAAAGATTTCTGTTTCTCAAGGTCAAAGGAGAGTTCATGACTCTTTTGGAGTAAACATATGTTGAGCATCAAAAAAGCCATAAATGTCAGTCATGTATAAAAGTAATAAATGTCAGTCTGTGTAGATAATATCTTTATTACATCAAACTATTTTATAAATATCAATGTATTTCCATATCATTCCTGTAATTTAAGACATATGATTAAAGAACATAAAATAGAATCATCAGAGATAACAAATAGTATTAATTAGCACTTAGCAGTCATTTCTTACTTTCTATTTTTAGTTGTATTAAATCTAAAACTATGGAAAGAAAAAAATAGGCTGAATACACATCCATTTAATTAAATAGAATAAACAGAAGTGTTTTTTTCTAACCAAGCTTGAGCCTCATTTTTTGGGGTTTTAGTTATTATTTTAAATTTTTGCTTCTGAACAATAAGCAGTGGTATTTCCACTGATGTATACTAAGAATTAAAAAAAATCACAAAGCCGTGAACACATATAAACCAATTGAATAATGAGAGGGAAATGTAACTGAATGTATCAGTGAAGCCCACTGGTGGTAAAATTTGCCCACAGGCAAAATAAGTATATTTTAGCTTTGGTATAAATTACAAAAGAAAGGGAAGGAAAAAAAAGGCTAGAAATAAAGGAGAAAGTAGTATAGGGATTGAGACCTAAAACTTAATTCTTCATTTGTTTAACACTCAGAACACTGATAGAAGAGAGGAATCAGAAGACAGCATTGTATGAACTCACCAACCTACCTCTTGATAGAAGCAAATCTAATGCATCTGGGTCATCAGATAATCTTACTATCTTAAAAAGACTAACTAATTAGAATGTCCACTACTTTCATAGTTAACCCGTGACAGTTTTTCATTCTTTCAGAAAATGTTTTTTCATTTGTGAACTTTTTTGGCTGTATTTAAAATTTTTTATGGTGGGGGGGATTAGATTGATTGATTGATTGATTGAACGGAGGTACTGGAGACTGAGCGCAGGACCTCCTGCATGCTAAACACACACTGTATCACTGAGCTACACCCTCCCCCTCAGGAAATATATTTCGAAAAAAAAACATGGTTCTTAGTTTCATCTTGTCATCTTCTACATCTTCAATGAATACGAAGCAGAGCTAAGAAGCCACAGCTAAAAGTAATGCAAAGAAATGGTACTAACAGGTCATCTATATACTTTTCTCATTAATTTCATGGTTCCCAGTTGGTGGAATAAATAAATGCAGACACATCTCTAGGTAGTCCCTGGAGTCTACGGTCTGCTTTAGTCATCTGTGTCACCCTGGTTTAGAGTATCTGAGATTTGTGATGCAAAGGGTTCAGGCTTTGAGGAAATACAGACTGCTTTCTAATCCCTAGTTGTTCAATTTTTATATTGTCTTATCTGAGGAAAATTACTTAACCTTTATTCACTTCAGTTAACCAACCCACAAAACTAGGATAACGTAAAGGCCTGAGCACATTGTTCAAAACTAATGCTGCTGTTGTGCCCCTTTGATAGCACTCTTTCATACCTCATAATAGTCGTAAAAAAGTCATAGTATAAAAAGTCCTTTTATTTTCTTACATTTTTCTTTAAAACAGTTTATATTCATGTAGTCATTTTGATTACCTTATACATTTTGTTTATTGTTCAATTATTTCAAAACATTCATTGGTCTCCCACTACGTGCCAGACAGCAATGCCGAGAAGACACAACGAAGAAGGTGCAATCCTTGCTCTCAGTACGTTAAGGGGAAGGACAAGGAAGAATACAGTCAGAGACTGCGTGTGCTAAAATACATATGTGATCAGAGTTCTCATGAAAGACCAGTGCAAGAAGCTAATGGTACTGGAGTATCTTGCCATTTTTAAAAGTAAGGTTTGAGCTAGGCTAGGCATTGGAGAATGAATATCGTTCCTCAAATTAAAAAAAAAAAAACCACACGAGAAGGAGATTTTAGTCACGATGAGATGAACAATCTATGAAAAGACACAGAGATGTGAAATTTCAGCATATCAATCCGAGCAGTCATACTCTACCATCAATTGTAAATCTATTGCTAGTTACCAGTGTTCTTGGTTCCTTCATACACTTTGTGTGTGTGATTTGTAAAGCAATCATTTTACGTAAGTCTCAATGTTGATTTTATGTCTACAGAGAATAGTGATCTAAGAGAATACCCTTGCTAATTTTATTGCATCTCATTTCTATTTTTAATTTTAATTTCATAATATATTTTTGTATAGATAGTACAGTCACTGATTCCAAAATGAAAAGGTACAAAGAGGAGATACGTCAAAAAGTTTCCTTCTCACAGCCACCCATTTGTCTCCCCACATCACTGCTATTAGTCTTTTGTTTATGTTCAGTTACATTCTTTTTACTCGACGATAAATCCTTGAGCTCTTTCCATAACATCACAAAAAGTTATGTTTCTAATTACTGTGCTATCATTTAAATAGTCCACCAATAATACACATGTAGGATGTTTCTATTCTGTTATTATTTAAATAATGCTGAAATGAGTATGTTTTTATATGTGTCATTACATTGTGCAAAATGTCTCTAGTGCAAAGATAAAATAATTAAACTGTAAGGATCAAAGAATATTTGTTTCTAACTATGTTCAATATTGCCAAACTATCTTTCATAGTGGTTATATTCCTCACGGTGCCCATATTGAAACCAGAAATATACAAGTGTCTCTGTTTTCCCATAGACTAGGTGACAGTGTTATTTCCCATGTATGTCTGGGGTCATTTTCTAATCAGACCTGTCTGTCTGTCTGTCTATCTATCTATGTAGATACATGAGGCTTTGCTCTTTCTTAAGAACTCTGATTATATGTATATGTATTTCTGATTATATATACATATTTCTATATATATAACCAGATTAATCAGACAGAATCATGCATCAGATTATACGTATACACATATAGTGTGTGTTTGAGTACAGTTTTGTTTTGCGTTATTTGTTTTATATGTAGAAATGAGCAGAGTTGTATTACTTTGAGTCATTTTTATTTTTCTATGAGCTACTCGTCCCTAAATGTTCTCTTTTTATTTGCCTCCTAGGTTTGGTCTTGTTTTAATGTAATTTTAGGTGTTCTATATATCTCAAAATTATATCTACATATAAATTAATCCACATGGCAAAATTCACTATAAGCAAAGTCAAAAGATACATTTAAAAAAATGAAAAAAGTATTTTAACTAATACTCCAAAGGTCTGTTTTCCTTCTGTCTTTAATTACTAGAATATTTTACAATCAATAGAGATGTTCCTTCGTACCAATACTCATTAATTCCCACACGTGAAATTCTAATAGTAAATAAATGGAAAAGGCAATGAAAATGGTGGATATAAACTTGAAATCAGTGCTATTAATTCTTTATTACCTAAAAAATAAATTAATGAGTGCCAGCTTTAATGTAATGAATTTTATATGTATGTGTAGATTTCAATTTATTTTGAGATATTTTAGTAAGCACAAGTGAATCAGAAAAAATAATTTTAATAATTAATACCTGAAATAAAAACTCATTTGCCAAGCTTTTTAGAGGGTTGTGGTCAATAAAGAGGTTGATGTGCTGATCATTTTATGTATAATATTCTGTGAAAGAATCCTTAGACTTGAAAGGAAGACATACCATTCCAGGCAAAAGAGCTTCTGACAGTTTCCAAAGTCTTTGCCTCTACCTGACACTGTGATCACAGGGGGAAAACGCATGGTAGCACAGAATGCAAGATGATCTCACAGCGTTAATGTAGTTACTTCAGATCCCATCTTTACAACATAAAGCAACATGACTGTGTGATATTCCTTCCACATCAAGTTCCATTGAAAGCAATGGTGCAGCCATTGCATTCATTTCCATGTATTTTTACATACTTAATTTCAAATGTAAACATGTCATATAACCAATTTTACTGCATAATAAACATATTTGAATACTGCACTGAAAACTAAAACCTGTTTAACCTTTTTAAAATATCCTAGATTGATAATGTACAGAAACCAGCCAGTTTTAAGGTGACTTGACATAAAACAGTCATGGTGTGTTACCATTTAAAAATAACAAAATATGAAGCAGAGGGAGCACAATAAGTAAATCATAAGGTTTTTACACAGCACTAATGATTCAGCCTGAGCGTGCTGTGAGAGTTCAGTCATTAAACCACTCCTTACTAGATGCCAAGACGAAGTGGACTCTACCCTGCTGGATCTCCAATTTTTGGCCAAAACAGCATTCAAAAACAGTGAGAAATTAAAAGCTTTGCTGATTGGATTACTAAGACTTGTAACGGCCAAAACGAATGTCAAAATCCAGCTATTTCAGAAATCCATACTCTTCTTGGATACAAAACTAAGAAAAGTAAAAATCCTTTAGAATAATAGGTCATTGAAAAGTCAGTTCTTTCAAATACACACATATAATTCAAGAATTACTATCATTTCCATGCTTGCTTTGAGTCTTTTCCAAAAACTAGGTCAGCAACAATACTATTTATATTATTTCATTGTTTTGTTCAAAGGTGCTCAGAATTTTTCACTCATATGCTTCATTTGTAACACAAAAGTGAGACAAAGCAGATAAAAAAAAAGACTATACTGTACTACATTTATAGCTCTAATAACTTAATAATAGTTAAAAATCACTAATTTTGTGAATCTTACATGAGTGTATATTTTACCATGTTTTGGTATTAACTTCTGAAAACTCAAATTGACATCACTGTTCTGATTTCTCTCTGAGGCGCAGGAATCATGAGTCAGAAAAAACAACCTAAGCAGGTTTACCTACAAAGTTTGGGAACCATTATTACATGTGGCCAAGATAATGGCAGAGTGCCCTCTGGCGTGTGTTCTGAGCAGCCCTCCTGAGTTTGGACTTATACTCACTTTTACAGAGAACTAATTCTGTGTGTTTTACCCTGGGAAGCCTCACCCTCCATCAGTCTCCACCAAATCCATTTCTGGACCAGAGTAAGATGCTAATAATAAGAAACAACATTTAGTGTGTGATGATTACTTTCTAAATACTCTGTGTTCTTTAGCTGTAATCTTACAATTATTTTTACATTAACCCTACACAGTAAAGACTGTTTTTACACACACACACTTTTACAGATAAGGGAATTGAGATGTAGAAAGGATAAATTATCTTGCCCTGATTACTCAACTTTGAAGATGCAGGGCAGAAACTGAAACCGAAAGTCTGCGTGATGTCAGAGTCCTGGCTTTTAATTTTTCCCTTTTATCTAACAGATTCTAAACATTTGTGTCAATGATTAAACATGTATTTAAAGGTAAAATAATCATTTTTGGTTCTCTGGACTCTACAATTAATTTGGAGCTTTTCAAAAACACAAATTAGTAAACTGGGTCCATTAAAATCCATTTGATATACTACATATGAAGCCTTTAAAAACATGTAATTTTTAACTTTGTAGGCTTCCTAAAATGTAATGTCTATTAAAAACAAATAAAACATAACCTCTAGAGATAACTTGAAAATCAAATGACTTAAGATTTATCACAGGCACAGGTGTCTCCTACAAAGATAGTTATTTACCCCCAGAAGTCAAACTAGCATATAAATCAAAAATATACTTAAAACTCAAGTTTTTTTTTTTTTTTGCGTCTCAGTTTGCACCAGACTGTGTTTACTGCCAAAAATTAAACTTGAGATATTACAATGGTAATAAAAATGTCATGTAGGATTTGCTTGTGTACTTTTAAATGTTATTAAAAGTGAGTTGTAAACTGGACTGCATAAAGAAAAATGCACTATGGCTATTGATCTTCCGTAAATGAGAAGGTTTTGCTGTTGCTGTGGTGGGGAGGCTTACCACAGGAATGCAGGCAGCTCATTAATGTGCCAACCTAAAGATTAAGTGGCCTATTTTTAGACAATTAGAAGAGTTGAACTACTAAATGTTTTCTCATCTTAGATTTCTATAGAATGATATTGTAAAGGGCCATTACAAATGATTACTAAGTAAAGCTCTGACCTTGAATTGTGGGTCAAATGTTTACAAAGAAAGAGAGGAATAAAGTTGAATATGTATCTGAGGAATATGGTGAAATATTACAGAGACCTCAAGGCCTCAATCTATGCTTTCCTCAAGTGACATACTATTAAAGAAAAAAAAATCTTCAATCAGCTCGATTTTCTATTTCCTCATACCTCTGTGAACATAACCCAAGATCTGTTGGTCAGTCTCATATAGGCTACAAAAGTGTGATAGTGGGTGCACAACAAAGCTCCCAAAGTTAATTTTACTCTGACAGAGGTGGCAAAAATGATTTTTATGTGATGATTTACTCCTAGATTTATTTTATCATTTCAGGTATGTAAGTCATCATGATCTTTCTCTCTATAAAATTATCATTCTAAGAATATGCAGCAGAAAAATATTTTTACACAAATAATCCATCTAGTTTTAACGAAGAGGTAAAACGTGTGTTCCCAGCAAATCAAGTAAATCCCAAACAATTTTCAGCTGAGTAACACCATGATATTAGAGAGAGAGCCTGAATGTTGTCAGTAGTCTCAGATCTAATCTTTTATGGTAGAGAGGAACACAATTTTTGCACCAGAATACTATTCACTTTTAAGACACCATTATGTTTAATAAATCTTACACTGCAAATATCAGGAAATTCAGTATCTGCAATATTCTTTTAGTATTTCCTAGTCACTAAATGACTTCATTAATCTAGTTAAAATTCCAAAAGCTTTATAACAAGTACATACTGCAGTGCCTTTGAGCAGATTTTGCTATTGCTATGTCAATTCTGAAGCCAGTTCCCTTTGCTGTTTCATTATAAAATATGCACTCATGGTAACTCTTAATATTTATACTTTTATTTGAATTGTGTGTTCCTATTGTAATCATTTGAATTTTATTACAAACATTATCATTGCAAATATGTTTAGGGATTTTTATATTCACAGTTATTACTATACATTCTCCCTAGTAATCATCAGAGGAGAGACTCACAGCTCCTGTTCTCAGGGCCCTCTGAATCATGTTAGGGTTCTGAAAAAATTCTCCCTCTGGCTCCACATTTAGAATCAAGAGGCTCCACGTTTAGAGTCAAGAGAGGGTCTCTTTTCCCTTTCCTGATGCACTTAAGTTCCCATCCTCCACTCATCTTGTCCCAGAATAGATTCCTCTCATCTCCCCTCGAAGAACAGTACCCATCTGAAACGCAGCAGGATGGCTCATGTAGACCTTTACAGCATTACTGAGCAAGACCTCAGTCCTTCCTTGCACATATGCCTCCAGGACACATGCACTGATTTGATCAACATCATATACACTGTCATCACTTTCCAACTCTCAGAGTCTGTCTCCTCTCAAGATCCTATGCCATACAAATCTGATCTAGGAATGCCCACTCTCCAGGCCTTACTCTGTTTGTCCCCACATGCATGATTCAGGAGAAGTCATCTCACCTCTTCAAGCCACGTTTTCCCTCTACACAATAATGGTACTATTATGGATCAAGTTACAAAGCTACACGGGCATTAAATGGTCAGCTGGCCATAGGTTACTTATCAATGCTCAATATATTTGATATCATGACTCAACTCAGTCTTTTGGACTTGTGGACTAGTGATTACAGTTAAAGGAGATATAAACACTATGTGACATGAAAATAACATCCCTACTTCATTAAATGTTAAAGTAACCTTTAGTCTTTTACTAAGCAGATACACTGAAGAATGTTTTGATGAAAGACAATCAAATGAAAATTAACCAAGCATTTGCCAGTAATAAATGTTGGCCTAATAATAGGAAAGAATGCTTTTCTATCACTGTGTTAATAAATCCTCTGGTGTGCAATTGGAGAAAAAAAATCTCTCCAGCTTATGGCCTTACTTGGTAGCTGATGTATTTCAATTAGAATAATTCAAGTCATGCTAGAGAAGTGGCTGTTAAATTCTGTGTACAGATTTGTTACAACAAAAACACTTTGAATTGGAATGTTAACTTATAAAATATATTTCTTATTACTTTTTCAGGCCTTAGGAAATAGCATCAAGGTGAGTGGGTATCAATTTATTGTGTAACAAACACCTCCCATGCCTTGGAAGGATTTTGATAGCGAAATTCAGAAATTCCTATCCTATAGAACATTACATAACAGTTCTTATTGCCTTATCTTTAAAGAATTAGTCATATATTCCACAGCCTATAAATTTTCAGATACAAGAGACAAACAGAAATTTTGATAATCCCCATGGATGTAAATCTAGCTCAAAAATTTCAAGACAGTTTTCAGAAAATTATGACTTTTACTTATATAATTGAAATTGTTAAAAGAGTAGAACTTAAAAGTTCTCATTAGGAAAAAAAAAGATAAATAAACATGTGAGGTAATAGATGTTTTAATTAACCCGAAGTGGAAATCCCTTCACAATGTTTATGTATATCAAATCATCAGTTGTATACCTCAAATATCCTACAAATTTATTTATTAATTATACCTCAATATAGCTGAAAATAATAAAACTATGACTCTATGATGCAATATTATTAATATCACTAAGGTTCTTTCAAATAGCCTTAATTCATACTTAACAGAAGAAAAAATGCAATTCTTAATTCTGTTTTCGAAAATGAAGAATATCTATTTTCAAACTATACTCATTTGCAAAAGCATACCATTGGCTATCTTTACAGTTCTACATGAATTAGGTCTTTCTTTAAATTTTTTTTTTAATTTTGCTGGGGAATAATTGACACATATAATTGTATATATTCAAAATGTACAACATGATGATTTGATATACACATGTTGTAGAATGGTTACCAAGATCAAGATAACTAACACATCCATCACTTCAAGTGGTTAACATAGGTGACTTCCGTGTGTGTGTGAGATGGGGGAAGAATGCTTAAGATCTACTCTCAGGGGTGATGTAGGTCAAAGGGCATAACTTTTCAGTTATAAGAAGAATAAGTTCTAACAGACCTAACATTCAGCATAGTGACTACTGTCATTAGTAAAGTACTTGAACTAGGCTTCTTTTAAGCATTAAATTATTTAAGAAATTCTGAGATTCTCATTTAAATTCTGCATAAGTCAGATATTCATATATTCTTGGACAGGCAGTTGTCGTGACTGGCTTTCCTGTTACACATAGCTCATGACACAATGTCAAATTTTTATTCTTGGTGATAATCAGCCCCATAACATAAAAATGATATAAATAAGAATTATAGTCACAAATTCAGATATATAAATGTCATTCATGACATATACTCTAACACTCTTTGATTGGGTTGAACTACCCATCCCTGATTAAAAAGTGAAAAGTACAATCACTGTACTGTTTTATCTACAAGCAGCACGATCAAAAATTGCTTTCACCTACTTTATCATGGAATTGGTCTGTTTTACAGAAATAACAGTATTTGTATGTTATTATACAAATTTGATCTAAGAATTAAATCTCAAAACAGAATTATGTCCAATAGAGACGTCTTCCTAAGCAATTACCTCCAAAAATAGTGTCAATTTAAATGCATAATAACAGCAACTGTGAAATAGATATTAAAACTCTTTCACAAGGAGTAAGACCCTGAATTGGCAAAAACTTATTCTAACTTCTGGTGAAAATTAAATCGAGAAAATCTGACTGAAGTCCAACCTGAGTTACTCTGGAGTAATGCTATTCAGACTACACTGTGTTCCCTTCCTGATATAAGGTTAAATCAGATAGAAATACTATGCACAATCTTTTTTTGTTACATTGTTATAGGAGTGATTTCTGGTTGTCCTAGGCAGCGTTGTCTACTGCTTGTGGTTCCGATTTATCTTGGCTTGTGTTTCAAATTTGTGGCATGGGGTCTCACAGAAATCTATGTATGCATCTATGCTAAATAATCCACCCTGATTATAAGAAGAAATCTCAGTGCCTAGGTTTGAACTGAAGCTACAAAGAAACTCTTAGTTGTTTAATGGGGGAGTGATTCCAAGTTCAGGGGTATGAAATTTATTCAAATTCACTTCCATCCCTACTCCCCAGCCCCACATGCAAGCCCAAGGGAGAAATAAAGTTGTTAGTAAAAATGAAAGTTATTTCCTGTGAGATATAGACACTGCTGCTGCATTATCATCATTCCAGCATGTACACCAAGAGGCAGGAGCCTTTTTTGTTACAGTGAGAAAGACCAGAATGTGATTTGGCCTTTTTGAGAGACAGAGACAGCCAAGAGAGAGCTCAGCTATGAACAGCACAAGAGTTCCACTCAATCATCTGATAAAACCAGCACCAATTATCAACAGCTCTTAGCATGTCTAAAGGACCACTGGTGACCACAAATCAGAGAAGAGCCACCTGCATCAGAGAAATACTCGCCGAAAGAGTGCAAAGGCCTGGGGGAAACTGGCTATAATAAGGAAGCACATGTGAATCTGTTCTGAGAACTTCCAGAAATACTTATTATGTGTGATAAGCAGAGGAAATGCAGTTATTCATACACTATATTAACTTGCCCCCATTTGTATCTATAGCACAGTAAGATCTGGTAATATTTGGCCTCATCTATTTAGGTACATGCTCTATTCCAAATATTAACCTGCTCCCTGATTCCTCACTTCAACTCTAAGAGACACATATTAGATCAATTCCCTGAGAAACTCCCAAAGCCACCACCCAGGGAGTGCAGGACTAACATGAGAACCAAAGATTTTGTCCCTTTGAAATCTGTATTATTCCTTCTATATTGTAGCTTACAGGAAGTCTAAATTAACAGCAGCAACTGTCCTTTTGAAAACACCTTTGTAAATTGTATCAGAATGATCTTTTATCTAGTGACATTGATGTTGCACAAAAATTAATAAAATATAAACAAGCCCATTCTCACCCTTTCTGTTTAATCGTGTTTATCAGTGTGATAACATAAGAAAAATATATTGAAGACAAAATAAGAAAGAAGAAAACAAACTGGTCACAATTTTCATATGATAGAATCTACATAGAGAAGCAAAAGGTTTCAAAAACTACTGATAAAGTGAGTTTAATCAAATGTTAAAGATCAATATACAAAATTCAATTGAACTTCCATACACTAGCCAAGGCTATAAAAATGTTAAAAATATTTAAAATAGAAAATATTAAAAATCATAACAAAGTATAATCAAGGACATGCAACACCTGCCCCCAGAAAATCATGAAATATTACTAAAAGTCAATAAAAATGGCTAAAAGTAATAAGAGACATAGCTCATGTGGGTGGGAAGACTTCATGATGTGAAGATAATTCTCCCCAATGGATGATGGCATTTCTCCCCAAATGTATGTATAAATTTACTGAAACTTCAATCAGAATCTTAAACAGGACTTTAATAATATTTGAGCAATTTTCTCTAAAATGTATATGGAAGAGCAAAGCACCATTCTGAAGAAAACTATAGATTTACTTGCTTTACCATATGTGAATATGATTATAAAACCATATTAAATAAGATTGTTGGTACTGGTGTAGGGTAGACTAAATGCTGAATGGAACAGACTAGGTAATAGAATCATATATATACAGAGTTTTGGTATCTGACCAAGATACAACGGCAAATTAGAGATAAAAGTGCCATTAAATTTTTTTCCTGTAGGGGAAAAAAATTGGATACTTATCTCCCACTTTATAATGAAAAAGAAAGAAAAAATTAAAGATGAGAGAAAGACAACTCCAGATAGATTAAGAATTTAAGTGTGTAAAGTTAACATTTGAAAATTTAAAAATATAACTAATATAACTAATATTTCTAATCTGAGATTGAACAAAGATTTCTAAAACAAGAAACCCAAATCTCTAAAATAAAAAGTAATACTTGTTAAGTTACTTTATATGAAGATTAAGAAGTTCTCTTGATCAATGGATATCTTAAAGTTCAAAACTCAAAAACTAAACTGCATGCTTGAAGTAAATACTTGCAACACATATTACTGACAAAATATTTTCAAGCATATAAAGGTGCTATAAACGAATTTTTAAAAAGCAAACAATTTGATAAGGCATTTTATAAAAAAGAAAATATATGAATGGTAAATGTATGAAATGATGTTCAAAATAAGTAATTAGGAAATGTGGATTGATACTAAAATGATTTATCATCTTATACCATTTCAATCTAGAAAAATTAAGCAGTTAGATACTTTCAAGTGTTGCACAATATAGATCAATACAGCAATAGAATCTTACACATTGCTAGGGCAATTTCAAAACACTCTTAGGAAAACTATATGATATTATCTAAGTCTAACCTCTTGTGGTAGATTGTTTAATGGCCTCAAATTCCTCTCTTCCTTATGTGTACACCCCTTTGCAATTCCCTTTGCAGCTTCTCCTATCAAAAGCTAGAATTTATTTATATATCATGAAGACAAGAGCATGGTTGAATTTTACAAACATAATATTCAGTGAAAAATGCAAATTCAAAAAAATTATTAATTTGAAAATTTTTTTTACTGATGTACATAGTCTGAGGAATTAACATCCATGATGTTTAATAAGGAAGAGCCCTGAGATCAAACTCTTTGTAAGCAAGAGAGAAAAAACAGAATTGTGCAGAGGGATAAGTTCATCTGTGATGCAGGCCCTTTGAAAGTCTCAGTGGTGGGTTTAGAATGGCCCTCAGGGAAGTCCTGAGAAGCCAAGAGGGACTTTGTACTCTGGTATCCAACATCTTTGGGAGATCACTGGCCAGCCCTGAGGCATTTCCTGACACTCTGACAGAGTGAGGTTATCTACTGGCAACATTCTCAGCAGCTTGAACAAATTATTGTTCGATGAAGTGGGGGTTGCATGGCACATCACAGTGCCATTATTGGGTGACTCAGTTTTATCCTTTTTTAAACCTTCTGTTACCATCAAAGTGAAAGCTCATCATGTCCAGTGTTCAAAGGAAATCTCCAAAATAAAAGATATCCTTACCATCCAGTGTTCTGTTTTTCTTAAAAGTTCATGTTGTCAGATTATTTTCTTTTGTACCAGCTCAGCAATCCATTTTAAATGAATTTGTAAAGATATTTTATCCATCATTTAAATTCTTGAATTGGAAGGTACATTAAGTTGCACCATATTTCCAATGCCAGGAGAGCAATAGCAACTCCCTCCTTATGGAGGTAGAACATAAATCCCCAAAAGGAAAGTGTAGGATGTTCATAGTGACTTCCTTCTAAAGAGTACTGTGGAAGGAAGAAAAAAAACTATTGTGGAAAAATCTGACAACCATTACCTCAGCTAAGTGATCAAGGATAGTATCATTGATAAGACATATTCATAACATATGCCCTTGATATTATGGGATGTTTTCTTCTAAAACCAATTAACTCAGTCTACTGAGAAAAATATCGGGTTACATTAGCAGCTTTCCGCTTTAATTCAGATAAACGAGTCACATTCAGATTCTTACACCGTTACATATTATTTTTGGTAGATTGAACTAATCTTGATCTCTCCTCCTGAGAACAAATACTGGAATTCAGTCACTCTCCCCAAACCCTTGGAAGGGCTTTTAACTTAGACTGAATTCTTAATATTTACTCCAAAGAAGCAAATTAGCACATTAAATTTAAATTAAAAAACTCAGTGCACTTAAAGATTTTACTAGTCAGTTAAAAAAATTCAATGATTATGTTTCAACTGGGTACACCACTCCAATTAAGTCCAACATATATAATTTTTTAAATGTTTCCAGCATCAGGGATTGTAGCAACTATATAAAAATTTAAATTAATAAGGTATTTTCTTTTACTCTTTTGAGAGGCATCAAATTCAACTTAAATTACTTTCAGCCAGTTGAGTTCAGTTGCTGCCTCTTGTGATCACAGGAATTGACACAATGCCTTATAGAGATTAAAGGCATTTTATTCAATCTCAATATAGAGATTTTATTTATTTGACACACATCTCCAATACGCATGAGTGAAGACTGCAACTCATATACAAGATTTTCAGTCATTGAGTAAATATTAACATTAATCCATTTTAGAAAATTTAGCACCTTCTAAATACATTAACTAAGCAAGATATACACTAGTTTCAGTGAGAACTATGGTAATATTTATACCTAAAAGTAGTTTATAACTACAATGAGAAAAAAATCCTAAGATGGGATAGAACCGAAAAAGAGAAACCATTCCTGAGACAGAACACTAAATCCTGCAATATTTAATATATGTATATTAACTTACATATGCACTAGCAGTATTGTAAGGGGAAGAGAAGCCAGAAAAAAAGAGAATATGTGATTGAATAAGGACAAGGCAGCAATAAAGTTAACATCTGGCTGAAAGTCATCTGTCAATCTTCAGAGGCCATACATGAGGCTTAAAAGAATCACACACCAGAGAAACGAGAAAAAAACTTGGCCTCCAAAGAAAGTATCACTCAGAATTCTCCAAAGAAAGCAAAAGGATAACACGCTCAGTAAGTGAATTAGGAAAACAAACCGAAAATAAACAAACCCAATCCCTGCTAAAGTATGCCTGCTTGATTTGGCCTTGAAATGGAATTGAGTAGAAAGGGAAAAAAAAAGAAAAGAAAAAAGAAAAAACCAAAAACTTCCCTAACCATAAGCTCACAATCACACATTTGTATCATGAAATCATATCGTTTGTTTCCTTAGTGATATGAAAACAAAAATTTAATCTAATGCAGTCCCATGTTAGTTTGCCTACAGGAGTTTGGAGAAAACAAATATAAATGTTCTTTAAATAAAGGCCTCAAATCCTTCCTGTTGATGGAATTCCAAAGAGCAGTCCCCATACAAAATAATGAAACCCAACAAGAATCATATAATCATATAAACCCAGCAGAAAAGTCAAACTAAAGAGTCAGATTCCTAAACTGCAGATGATGAAATCATCAAATATAAACTGTATTTACATGTAAAGAAACAAAGGACATTGACGTTATCATGAACAATACATCAACAAAATATTCTGAGAAGTTTGTAGAACAGCACAAGTTAAAATTTTAAAAATGAAAATATACTAAAAAATCAATGATATTAGTATTAAAATGGAAATGATACTAATATTAAAATTTCAAATTTTAATAATTAATGCTTCAAGTTAAAAGCCATTGGACATAGCTGCAGAAAGAATTAGTGAAGTGGGACATAGTTCTACAGAAAATTATTCAGAAAGACAAATTAAAAAAATATAAATAGTGAGGATTAAGCAAGTAAGCCCAATTCTGCCTAATCTTATTTTGAGGAGTTGAGAATAGAAAGATTAGGAGAAAGGCCATATTCAATGGAATAACAGTAAATAATACCCTAGACTTTCTCTAAGATATCCTTCCTCAGATTCAGGAAACTTAAAGAATCACAAGCAGGATTAATAAAAAGAAAATCCGCAGCTAGACATGCCATAGTAAAATAGCAGAGCAAAATAAGTAAAAGAGAAGGTCTAAAAAGCAACAAAAGAAAGAACAGTTGATATATATACAAAAGAATCACAATCAGACAGTTCTCAATAGCGAAAAAGGAAGTCAGAAGAGAATGAAATACTGTCTTCAGATTGATGAGAAAAAATATCTACACAAACATAATTGTTTGTGGTATGATTTTGGGTTTTTACATTCTCTTTACTTTTTAATTAAAATTAATGTTCATTTTAATGTAGTACAAACGTCCCATTCTCTCCTTACAGTTTGTGTTTTTATATCTTGTTTAAAAATAATCCTTTCTTATCCCAAGTTCATAAAGAATAATTTCCTTTATTTTGTATAAATATTTATATATGTATTTTAGCCACAAACTTAGATATGATTTTGAACACATTAACTGAGGAAGGATTCCATTTGGAATATAAAATTAACTCCAGAAAACAGTAAGAAGACAATTTTGTGGCAAACTTGGAAAATATATAAACAGATATTTCACATAGGGGCTTCAAAATCAGAAGCAATTATATTTAAGCTGGGTAATATGGACATTGATTTTTTTTTCCCTATTCTTTGATGAAACATACAAATAATTTTCTGCCTATGACATATTTCACAGAGAAAATATTTATGGTAACCAATAATGTGAAATCATGAGGTAAATATAATTAAGCATCTGGATAATGTCAATAGGCATTTCAAGGAAAGAGTACAATGAACTTGAGAGGTTTTCATGTGTTCTTAGGAATAGAGATTTGCACTTGGAAATTCTTGACAGGAGAAAAAAGGAAGGAGTTAAGAAAAGAAGGATATTATATATAAGAAAAGCTAATCTTTAGGGTTGGCAAACGTGGAGCCAATCTAAGCAAACAAACACATAGCTCTATCAGTTTCTATCTTTTCTGATACTAAACAAGTCTTATTTAAACTGCTCTGTTTGCCCCTTGAAATATGTCAAATGACTCATTTCAGGTTTACCTAGAGAGCGTTGCCTTTGTATAGTTCCATCCTCTTATCCCAGAAACAATCATTCCTGCATGGCATGGTTACCTCATTCAGTGCCCTTTGAGAGCTTTTGCAGGTGGGCAGTATTTCACATGCAGTTTGGTTTGTGTACTCTAAACATTGCTGAACGAAAACAAATCCATTCAGAAAAATAGCACTGGAGGGATCAGAAGCTGCAAAGGGTAGAATCATTCTCAGAGATGAAGTTGCCCAAAGCTTTGCTGTCCTCCAGAGTCCAAAAGAAAAGCAGTTTTAAAAATGATGTAAGGAGAACATGCGGAGAAACGAGCTGAGGCAGAGGGAGGCCATGGGTATCGCTGCACATTTGAGAACTGTGATTAAACTGTGGCCATATTTTGTTTCACTACAATTCTCTAGAAAATAAATGGCTTTTTATAGGTACCTGTGTAATGAAAAACAGATATATGAAATCAACCATTTTACAGGCCATTTTCACTTTTTCAACCTAAGTCAAATTCTTAGCAAACAATGAGACTGCCACAAAATCAATGTAATTAGATTCTTCCTGAAGCCAAAATAACCAATGACAATTTCAGTGGTGCATTATCCACACGGCCCAAAACACAGCCACACAATTGGCATGGAGGGCAACACTGCAGAACACCACTTGCAACAGGAACAGTAAATGTGTCTGATAAAGCTTTCTCCCAGCTAGATGGGCAGTTACGGAATACTGCTCTGCCACAAAGCTGTCACAGACGCAGTACCTGAACCATGTCTCTGGCTCCCTCAAACCTTTGTCTGGAGAGGAGAAGAGGTGTTTTTTCCAAATGAAATCTCAGCAACCTGTTTTCTGATGAGGACTAACAACTGCTAGAGTCGGGCTTTTTGGCCCTAGTGAAGCATTAGATTGACCATCTACTTGGCCTTGAAAAATCATGTATGTCGAGTCAATCCAGAAAGTTTATTATGTGGTCTTGGACCTCGCTAAGAATACTTGAACTAGGGGAAGACTATGGATCATCCAGAAAAATCTCAAAATCTGACAACAACAAAAAAAAGGCTGTACCACAAAAGCACGATTTGTAGGACTAGCATTTATGAAGGTAAGGTAGAACTATTTAATAAGAAAGCAGTTCTGTAGAGACTCAAGCAAGCATTCTTTGGTTTATCTGATAAGCTCTTCCTACTGGTCAATACACTGAATGGATTTCTCTTTCTTATTTCACAGACTAAGGAAAAATTCTGCTATATGAGTAACAAAAAATTAGTTACTTTAGGAGTTTATTCTATGTGGGGATTTTACTCCTAACTGGGAACACTGCAGTAAGCGCAGCTAAGTAGAGATCTTAACTACGGGAAAGTGTGTATTAGATGTGCTTTTGAAAATGGCATTGTTTCATTACCTGTAAGCATACCCTCTCATCTGTCTCCCTTTCTTGTCACTGTCATTTCTCTTTCTCCAAAATCACTTTTGTTAGCACAGACAGACCGTGAAATAGCTGGGTACTAGGATCCTAAGGACAGATAACGGTGATCACAATACGCAAAAAGCACACTTCCAAGTTAAGTTAAATCAAAGGCAAATTGGAACAATCATCCACTCTGTGCTATATTCATTACCAGGATCCTCCACACTTACCTTTATCCCATTCAAAGTTTTGCTTTATGGGTTAGACATTCCAGAAGAATACAAAGGAAAGAGATACTGCATACATTTCAGTTTTTAATTATATCAGTAAGGTCTTGTTAATAGAAAATGCTACCATTATGCCAGTCTAGAATTTGACTATATGTATATTAGAATCTGAAAAATATATTTATACGTATGAAACTTGTGTTTCTGAAATACAGAAGATGAGCATCAACCTAATAATTCTAAAACAATATCCTCTTTCGATTGTTTCTTTCATTACTCAGGTGTAGTGATCATATGACAGTAACAATCGAGAAAAGATGCAGTTATTTGTAGGAACTGAATTCAGACCTTTGGGCATCTGTAAACCCAATTTCTCTGCTGGGAAAAAGAAAAAGAAAAGAATCCAGGTATCCATAGCAATTTAAAGGGAAGAAAAGGAAATACCTGTGAAGGATTTTTAATGAATTCTTAGTAACATGAACTTCGCTCAATACTCTCTGCTCACCCTAAACTGATTTTTAAAAAGTCTTCCTAAAATGTAAGCGTTTCCTCAGTGTAAGTGATGATAATAACACAAGTCATAATTCTCTCCCAGACGGAAACCTGATATGGCAGTTTTTAGCCCAGAATGACTTACCTGATTTATAATATCTAATTTATAGTGGATATAATGAAAAACTCTAAGGATACAATAAAGGGTTTTTCTCATATTTAAAAAATCAATTTTACTCAAAGGTTATAATAAGACTCTGGAAGTTTGATAGTAAAATTCATTTCTGGAACGTTGTTTTACACTCCTGACTTGCAGGTTTATTATGGTACAGTTGTCAACATTGTCATTTATTTGTGCTTTAATACTTATTTTTCTGAAACAATTTTTTTCTCTCTCCTTCTCTTCCCCTCCCTTGCTCACAACACAAACACACACACACACAAATCTACCATCAAAATAAATTCATGGCTTTACAAAAATAGATTATGAAAAGGAAGAAAGGTAAGTCAAATGTGGTCTTATGAGCTTGTCCAGGTCCCCCAGGTACCATTATCATGTGGTGAGAGTAGGTACATTTATTACGTTCTTTGCAATGTCTAAAATTTTAATTTTCCGCCATGAAGCATATAAGGTCTGTCTGGGATAGTCGGAAATGTGTTTCTAATTGCTTTTTCCATGCAAAAGAGATACAACAGATTACCAACAACAGGACTATTAATCATCCATCTAAGTGCAGCTTCTCTTTGGCATGCAATATTTATAAGTGTTTATATACTCCTGACTAATGCTAACAATCAATGCCTGCTTGATGAGCCAACCTGTATAATTGCCAAAGGCCTGAAACTCACCAAAAGATTAAGTTTATTCTTGGCTTCTGCTCCAGATTGTACTTGTGATTAAAAGAAAGAGAAAGAGAAAGAAAAGGCTTTCTGACGTTTCTATTAGGAAGGGGAGAATGGTCTAGCTGCATTTTTCCTGTAGATAGCAAAAGCCCTTTTTATTACTGTGTATTTTCTTACATCAACTCTTAATAATAAGACAGGAAAAGATGATTTTTCCTATCACTGTATTTGTGAAAGGCATTTCAATGTACAGTTTCTGATGCTGGAATTAAGAACAGAATCCAATTACCGTAGTAGTTTAATTCTGAACTTTCAGAACTTGGAAGAGTTAAGTCCTCATCAATTCATAAATATGGCCTAGTTGCATATCTTTTGTTATTTTTATTAAGAATACAATTGCATTCATGGAGTCATGTTCACTAACTCTAGGTCAACCTATTCTTTTTTTGGAAATTAATTAATTGGGAATTAATACAGAGTATCATAAGTCAACAAAAGATATTAATTTCTTTTAATTTAAGTAGCAAATAAAGTGAAATGTTCAAGTTATATTTTTACATTTAAAATTTTGTAAGTGATTCTTATTCTATTTTGTAGAGTAACTCATGTATATGTCTATAAATTAGTATGGTTTTAATACTTACTATGCTCTTAATTTGCAGTTACTTGGTTATCAAACTTTGCCTTAAATAATTATCTGCAGGATCCAAACCAAAATAACTTTGAAGTCCGTATTCACTCACTTAATTTATAAGTACATGCTATGTATATCATACTACACCAAATTCTATAAATGGTAAAAGATTCTAATCTTATTTATCAAAATTTATAAATTTTAGAGGAAAAAGATGCCCATGGCAAGTTCATTACCAATATACAAGTGCTACATCAGTGGTCACTGAAGAAGTACAGTGGGAGCTTGGAAATGATTATTGGACAATGTAGTCTGAAGACAGCATCTCTGAGAACACGGGACATAAATTATGTTAAGAAGAGTAGTTGGGATGTGAATGAGAAAAGGAAAGAGAGAAGGGAGGCTGTAAGCAAAGACTCAGGTGTGGAAATCATTTGTGTGGCTCAGTGGGCAGATCTAGGAGATGGTGGAGGGCGGAGAGGACCGTTTCTGTGGGACATGAAATAGCTAGAGAGATGTTTGCAAAGGCAGTCGGTGAACAGACTGTGCAGGTAGGGTACTGAATTTCAGACTCAGTGCTTATATTTTATCTTGTAATAGAAATCCATTTTTCAATGATCCATAGGAGGTGACAGGTCAGAAGCAGAGTTTTATAAACATTCATCTAAACTCAGTTACAGGTAAAAAGAGTTGCACTGCCAGGGAGACAAGTTAGACTATCTTCTCAAGAGTGCTGTCAAACTATCCCAGTGCCTGGCCCCAGGAGGGATATCCTGCTGAAGGACTAAAGATTCTTGAGAATTCCATTTGGCTTTTCTTTCTCATGGCTGGAATTAAAAGATGATGCAACATTGGAAGGAGGGAAATTAGACTAACCTGAGCACAGGAAATTTGCCTGTTATTCGAGGGGGACTCCTGTAGGTTTCCAGGCTCCCAAATCTCCAGAACCTGTTACGGTTTGCTGCTGCTGTTTTCAAGACCTAGCATTGTTCAAGACACTGGTGATGTATGGTGTACTCAAGTAGGAGGAGAGCACAGTTATGGCCATTTATCTTCTACACCTCAGTAGTCCCACATCAGTCTCTTTCCTTTCTCTTCGTGTCCACCCTCATCTCAACCCCCAAATCCTTCCTTTCATCATCAATCCTTTCCTCTCGTCTATCTTCTCCTTTGTGCAGTCCTTCTGCTGTTTGACAGTAAAAGGCACAACAGAGATACAGAGCAGGACCAAAAAGAAAGATGGTGAGTGTCTTACTTCTAGAAACTTAGGCCACGCGCTGTGGGAAAAATTCCAGGCTGTCAACAGACTTCCTTAGAACAATCAGAGAGAAATGGTGCTAATCACAAAAGCTAAAGAATGGCATTTCCTTCTTAAAAAGCTCCCTCTCACTTTCTCTCGCCTGCTCTTTGTGGGTATGCTGTTGCCATCATGGTTTCTGAGCATGCCAGGTAGCCTCGATTATCATGAGACGGAGCAACACGATGTGGGCAGTTCACTGCACAGCATCTTGCCAAACAGAACAAGCATGAGGACAGTTTTTGTGACAGAGATGCTCTGGTTGTCTTCACTTTACCACTTATCCCCCACGAGGATACAGGAAGAAGAACTGAGGTAGAAGAGACACCCTACTTCCTATACTTTCTACACAGAATCAATGACTGCACATTTCCAGTGAGAATGGGACAGCCTGTCACCATTTCTTCTAACTTACACCTAGCACTGAATTGTAGGTACTGCCTAAATGGTAACCATCTGGAACAGAAAATTTTAAATACTATCAATAAAACGCACATCCCTACAAGTTACCTATGCTAAATATACATGTATATTTAGACATCATTTTAAATTTTTTTTCAGTGAAGACACACAGAATGGCTGTTTGGTTTTGGTGTTTCTTTACATAGTTTGTTTCCTAAATCCATACGATAACACTACAGCATGGGTCATTGTTTACATATACCATAAAAAGTAGACTCAATTTAAACCTCTAGGAGAGGGAATCTGGTTCCATGCTGAAGAGACACTCCAAAACACATCTTACTGTGAAAAGTTTGCTACCATTTTATGAAGTGGTATATCCTCTAGCAGGAGGCTGCACATACTGAAAGACATCTTTGGAATTTTTCAGCAAGAGAGTCTCTTCCAGTATTTGTACATCTGTTCAGTATTTTTTGCCAGGTATGTAGCCTTTCTGATGGATAATGGAAATTAATTAAACCTAGCACATGTTATATTCACAATATATTTTAATGGTAGAGGTTAGCACAATTCTGCTAGTATTTCTTCTTCAAAAATATTTACAATTTCCATTTTAGTGGGCTGTTTGAACACTAAAATCAGACTTCACATCTCTAATTAAAGTGTAAGGGCATTATCACAGAAAGCTTTTGTTGCTGAAATGAAATATAAAGCATGTAGGGAGGAAATAAAAATGTCCCAAGCTCTCAGAGGCAATTAGGGCCATTAGTTGCAGTTCTCCTTCAAGAGGGAGAGTATAATCTAATTGAATGGCCATATGCACTATTTTATCAGGTTGATGCTTTGCATTTTAGTATAGCTGGCATTTATGAAAAGAATCCTTCACTTGGAGGATCTTGAAAATGGCCAAAACAGACAATTTATCATCTTGATCTGCTCCTTGCTGACTTTTTATACTGTGCCGAGATTTCACGTAAGGTGACTGCTATCTAAGCACTGAACAAAAAATTTTTAAGCACAGATTTCTATCACATATTCCCTGGAGTTGCACACCTACCAAGAAGATTATCATTATCACCAAACACATCATTTATAAGTAAACAGATTTTGGAGTAAGGTATTACCAAATGAAAAGTTCATCAAATGCCAAGTCAAGGACTGATTTAGGTAGAGATGATCTATATATTTTATAAGAATTAAGAAAATAAGTTCTCTAGAGAGAAACAGCTATTTTAATTGTGCATTTGTAAGGCAGTTATGGTGTTACTGATAAAGTGATTTCTCAATGAATTTTCAGGGCATACTAATAATGGATAGTACTTTCTAGAATCACAATACAAAATAATCTAATAAGTATAATAGATCCCTTAGTGAATCAATCAGTGTTCTTGTTTGAACAAGTGTCTGATCTGTATCTAATACTGTTTGGTCAACAAAGCTCCCTTATGCTAGGAGGAAAAATTAAGTCATAAAACTTTGTTTATATATATATTTAGAAAATAGTCTTGATTAAAGTATTAAGTTTCTGATTAGGATTTCCATTCATTGTGAAAAATTGAAAGCATATTTTTCAAACACTTCATTATAATCTCTTCCGCAGTTTAATGTAATTCCAAGAATCTAGAAAAATGTAGTGAATGTTTTCCCTAGTGCATAGGGGTTCTCCAATTCAGAGTTCCTATAAATGAATTTCCAGAGAGTCTTTAAATATCATTGTTACAAGCTGAATTGTATCCCATGCAAAATATGTATGCTCTGGTCCCAAAACCTAGTACCTCATAATGTAACTATGTTGAAAGACAGGTCCTTTAAAAAGGGAATTAACAGCACATAAAGCTGTTAAGTTGGGCCCTAAGGCAATACAACTGCTATCTTTATGGACACAGACATGCACAGAGAAAAAAACATGTCAAGACAGAGGAAGGAAATGCCATCTACAAGCCAAGAAGAGATGCTTCAGAAAAAAAATCAAGAATCTTGAGTTTGGAAGAGTTTTACATAATTTTCTCATTTGTTTGAGGCCCTCAGCATCCATTCACACCCTAATAATATGATTTCCTTTTGAGAACTACACCTCCCCACTGCCATCGTCTGGAGACTGGAGCCTCCCCTCCAAACTTCTCTCTGTGAATTTGAAAGAGTTGATGGTAACTTGGCCAGTTGGACTTCTTCTCACGAACTTTAAATCCTGAGCTGAGTAAAAGAAGTAGGAAATAAGTGACTGGAATCCATTTATTTTCCCTCAGGAAACTTAGACGAGACTCCCAAACCCACTACCAAGGAAGTGAGAGCAAGATAAACAGCTTCCAAACTGCGGCTGCCTGAAGTCAGCGGGGTGTTTGTCCCAACAACACAGCTTCTGTATTCCATGTCACGTGGCTATGAAGGACTTTCCTGAACTTTCTATGAACTGTTAAAGTTTCATGTAGTTAGTTTAGTAGAGGGTGTTATTTTGGTTGGCAGAGTAGGTGGCTGGTACAAACTTTATTTTTCATAACTTAGCCCAGAAAGCACCTTAAATATCATTTCCCCTGCCAGAGACATCACAGGAGCCAAAGTAAAGTGAATAGGGTGCGAGAAATCTGTGCAAATCTGATCTACTACTGTTAGGGCATTTGGCTAATGTATTTCTTGAATCTAAATCGGAGCTTGAAATTATTTCCCCTGTGGTCTCAATATGACCTGTAGTATTACAGAATCATCTTTCCCAACCTAGGCATCCTGTGATTTTATTATACCTCAGTGTATGATACACAGTTTGGAGTCTGACCTAATGACCACATGATATTTAATTTATATGAAAATGTATTTGGAATCTCAAGTAACCAATTTATAAATGAACGTTCGGAAAAATCATAAATATGAAGATGTATACATTTTATGACTGCTCTAGAAATGGAAAATCTTTGAAGTAGCAATTTTTCAATGACAATTTACTTACTCTGTAAAGATTTTCTCCATGAATATTTTGGAGTGAGTAACTCTGTCTAGATTACTGGAAATTTCAAAAGTCCTAACATATGCGATGAAGACACAGGAAGGATTTGGTTGTTTATTTTAATTAATAAATAGTCTATGCTATTCAGTTAACCAAAGAAGATCACAAAAAAATTTCTTTCAACCTAATAGAAAACTTACGTGACTCACTGATCAACTGTAGTGATACTTCTGATGTTCATTCTCAATCTCAGCCACTGTAAGTATTTAGCAATTAGTTATTAAATAAAGTAATTAAGAAGTAGAGTCTTTTTTTTTTTATAAAAAAGTTTCTTCCTACAGTTGTTTACAGGCCATATGCAAAACACCTGTACCTGTCTCTATATCTGTTGGACACCATTCCAACTTCAATCTGATATTAATATTTTCCCTTAGCCCATTTGGCAAGGAGTAATAATATTTTATCTGACTTAGACTTCACTGGTAGAATTTCTGAAATCCTGGCTGTGCCCTATCCCTACTAGGCACACATTCTCTGGGTTTCAACTCACACATACACTCAAATACTGTCAAGCTCTCCCACTTTTGAAAGTCTGCCAGTTCTTCTATTTCTACGCCCTATTCTTGCAGGTCGCTCTGGTAATGACTGCAGCCGTTGTTATGAGCCATTTTACAACAATGTGATCTGATGAGAATGTCACAGAAGGAAAGGTTGAGTTGACACCCGACTTCAGTTGTGTCACACTCTAGTATAATTAGAGAGAAGTGATGCTTGTGTTCTTATTGCCTTATAGAAATTGTAGCCTTGGGAATTATTCAAAAAATTCTAACCATTTCTCAGAGAAAGAGGGAAACATGAGCAAAACACCTATGCTGGAACTCCTATACGTTTCTGGTAAGAATGTAAAGTAGCTTGACTTTGGATAACTGGTTAGTAGTTTCTCGCCCTACGACCAGTAACCCCACTCCTAGATACTTGGCCAAGAAAAGAGGAGGGGAGAATGTGTCCACAAAAATATTTGTAAAAGATACTAACAGAGGCCTTATTTTTTATAGTCCAAACCTGGAATCAGCTCAAATTTCCATTAAAGGAGACTAGATAAACACATTTTGAAATCTTCAGACGATACTACTCAGAAATAAAAAGGAATGAATTGCAGGTATAGAAAACTACATGAATAAATCTCAAAACATTCTGTTAAGAACCAAGACAAGAAAAAGTACAAAATGTAAGATTCCATCTATATGAAATTTATGAAAAAGCAAAACTCATCTATAATGATATGAATCTAAACAATGAGTTGCTTTTGAAGATTCAGAACTGACTGAAACTATGCACAGGCATGCTTTCTGCAGTGACAGAATGTTCTACATGTTTGGGTGGTGATTATACTGTATAAATGTTAAAATTCTTATTGAAGCTGAATACTGATGATTTATCTATTTTATTGCATATAAATCATACCTCAGTAAATACACAAACACACAACTACTCTGCTGTAATTCAAATTAAACCCTCTCTAGTCTCACATACCAAAGACCAACATGAATTGCTTTTAGACCAAACTTTTCCATTTCAAATCATTCTTCTTTGGATTTAATCTCAACGTGCACTCAACAATGTTTTTCTTTAATACACTATACTAGTTTTTATAATAATAACGGATACCCACAACTCACATGAAAATCTGGTTATACATAAGCACTGCCATCCATCTGATACGTATCTATTTAGCATAGTCAACAGGCATTGATTCTCTATTTTTAAGAAATACTTCACAGATAATAAAGACATTAGTGAGAATCATTTACAAATTAACCATCAAAAAATGTCCCCTCTGCCAACAAAGAGTACACATGTATAAATCAGACTGATTCATAGTTCATGTTGCTGTACAGTTGGACCTCTTTCCTGCACTAACTAAATTCAAGGATGATCAGGGCTAACGACTTTGTGATTATTGCTTCCCCAAGAAATATCTTTTATTATAATCCTGTTGCACTTTATAAATACATTGTAAATAAATGTTAGATACAAGTCAGAGTTTAAGTCAAAAATAACAAAAGTCATGTCTAGAAAATTTTTCTTTAAAATAATTTCTGCAAAGATTGCCATTTAGATTCTGAAAAGAAAATATTTGTAAAATCATAATTCACTTTCTTATTTCACTGACCCAAAAGGCAGAACAAAATTGTGAGGGTTCATTCTCTAAATCAAAATTCTTAAAGCTCCTGTTTTAGGTTGAACTGTATTCCCAAAAGTCAAATACTGAAGTTAGAAACTTCAGTATCTCAGTTGTGACCTTAGTTGGAAACAGAGTTTTTACAGAGATAATAGAATTAAAATGAACCAATCAAGGTAGGCCCTAATACAATATGACTGATGTCATTTTCAACAGGGCAAATTTCGGAGATAAACATGCATACGGGAAAAACGTCATATGAACATGAAGTCAGCCACCTATAAGCCAAGGCAAGAGGCCTGGACCAGATAGATGCTCACCTCACAGCCCTCAGGGGGAACCAACCGTGCCAGTACCTTGATTTCAATCTTCTAGCCTCCAGAACTCCGGAACAATAAACATCCATTGCTTAAGGTATCTATTTTTTGGTAACTTGTTAATGATAGCCCTAGCTGCCATTTAACAATGTATTTCCATTATTAAATATGTATTATTTCCTTTGTAGCAGACTTGATTTGAAATTCAAATATAAGAAGCACCAATCCCTTGGTTAAAGTTCAATTCGAAGTATCTTTATTAGTTTGCTAGGGCTACCGTAATAAAGCAACACCGGGTAGGTGGCTTAAACAATAGAAATGGACTTCTAGCCCTTATGGCAGTGAGAAGATACAAGACCAAGGGGTCAGCAGGTTTGTTTTTTTCTTTTTCCAGAGACCCTCTCCTTAGCTTGGAGATGGTCACCTTCCTGCTGTGTCCTCACATGGCCTTTCATCTGTGTGCCTGTATCCCAAACGTCTCCTCCTGTCTTATAAAGACATCAGTTCTCTTAGATTGGGGCCCCATCCCTATGACCTCAATTTAACTTTACTTACCTTGCTAAAGGCCCTAATGCCACACGCAGTCATACTGGATGTTAGAATTTTAGGAGCACACAATTCAATCTATAATGTCACCTGAGGCAGGTTCCACTAAGAAAGTGTTAGTAATCACTGAGGATTATTTCTAAACTACCATTATAGTATAATTTATCTCTCACGTTGAGATGCATTAATTCTAGTATTGAAATGTGAAAATTAAAAGGGAAAAATATTTGAACTGTATCTTATTTAGAATCCCTCTAAACAGAACTCAGACTCCAAAAATCCCAAGAAGCAAGTTAGCCTTAAGACTTCAAAACTAAGAAACCAAAATTACAGCAGATTTTGTATCTCTGAAAAATTGTGCATAAAAACTATTATGGCTAGTTGTTGCTTTGGCCTCTCTAATTCTAGAATAAACATTCTTCGGTGTGTATTTAGTTGCTTTCTCCATTCTGAGTCTGTCACTCATACCCAAATATCACCAAGTCAAGGTAATTCCCCAATGTGTTTGTGCTGGACTGAAAAACTCTGGCCAAATGAAGGAGGCCTTGATGGTTTCTTAACAAAGCATAGTCCTAATACTTACTACCTATTTTCCACTATGTCCAAAAATTGTCTTCAACAGTCAAGGATAGTTGATAGAAACAAAACAAAGAGAAACTGTTGTTGTTCCTCTTCTGTTATTTAAACTTATAAAAAGCTATAGAAAAATAATTTTCCAGTATAAATACATAATACTTCAACTCAACACAAATTTTGTCTGAAATGTAAACAAATGTTGCTACGTATTAACATTAGAAAAGATAATAAAACAATAGTATCAAAAAGAATAAGAGAATCAATGCAAAATACATTCCAGAAAAGAAAATGGTTTGCGATGTTCTGCATGGTAAAATGACTTGTTTAAAATGACAAAATCCAATGACTTATTTCAGTGCATTCAGCATACTACTCCCTTTTATGTAACCTATTCACCACTTCCGAGCTAACGTACCTTACAACACAGCCTTCAGTAACTGTTCCTAGTAAGACATGTTGTGACGTAGAAAAGTTTATTGATAACATTTCCAAACTCACAGTAAGTTAAAAGTTATAACCCATTAATAAAATCCAGAACAAAATTGATTATTAGGGATTCATAGTAAGGAGGTGGGTCCGTTTTTATTAAAAGACTATCTGTTATTAGGAGTAAACATTGGAAATACATATGATGCTGTTCAATTTTCTATGGTTTTCCTATTCTGCAAATGTTTAGAGTGTACCAATTGTCACAAATATTCAGTAATGACTATATTCAAGGGGTAAACATGAATGTTTCTGGATTGTGATTATTCTCCAGTTTTAGTAAATCAAAGTTTCATACATCTTAAATATTCAGAGAGCAACTGGACATTTACAAATGACTGCTCTTTTCCCCTAGAAATTCAAGTGAATTGAAAGACTGTAAACCAAAAGAAGCAATAATCTCAGAAAATCGTCTGTTCAAATAGATAAATTTCTTAAGAGACACCTTCTCTTTTACATATTGAGTCAAATTTATATTTGAAACAAAGAAGCAAATATTTAAAAATAAATTTGATTCAATGGGAGACAGGGTATACTGCATATGTGTATATGGATACTCACAAATGAGGGTAAATTAGAGATTTTTTTTTTTATGCTATTGATTCATGTAACAGAGTGTGGTGAAGACAAAGAGAAAGTTTTTTTTAAGTTTTAACTTGCAAAATCATCCTGGAAATTCCAAAAAACTGGTAATAAAATCTATTACCTCTTAATGAAGTAGTGTCATAACTTCAACAGGACAGCAAGATATCTCAATTAAAGAATAATTTTTTATTGTTTTTCACTTGACTCCCTGGTACAAATAAAAAGAGAACTTTAGGAAGAAATATACGGGTTTTGTGGAAATATAACAGGATGGTATAATGCAGTAATTAGAAACACAGGTCCTGGATTTAAAAAGTGAATATTCTGACTTTACCATTCGGTAGCTCTGTTTTATTGGGCAAGTTATTTAACTCTATAAATCTCAACTTCTCAAGATTGAATTGTGGTGAGAATCAAAGAAAATGTATCTTAATATAATATTTGGAATATGTTATTCTAAGTAAGTGTTGACCGTCATTTTTTTGTTTAAATTCATCAATCTTATCATATTACTCCTCACTTTGAGAAGGTCCTAAGGAGTCATGCTGTGTTTGTTCCCCTGTGGGAAGAAAGGCATTTCTTTGTATTTTCCTTTTCTATACATTTCTTTAAATACAGCTTCATTAATTTATTTTCTTAATTATGTTAAGTTGTACATCTTTACAATTAAAATAATTTCAAGAAATACTAAATGAAATTTAAACACCTTTCTCTCATTTTCTAATTTCATCCTCCTGAGATAACCAGCTATTGTTTATCCATCCAAAATCTTTTCCACAGCACACACATACATTCATATGTAGGAATAAATTTTTTCCTAGACATTTGTTCTATAACTTTTTATCTATTTAAAATATATATTACAGTATATTTACTGTAATTTTGAATATTCACATAAACATGATTTCAATTGCAATGGTAATTTCCAAAAATTAGCTTACAAAATGTTTTGAGTAATTACAGAAAAACTGAAAGTAGTACTAAGCATCCTGGGAAATAATATTGAGACCAAAAACACTAGTATTGTGGATAATATTCTGACACTGGTTAGTTAAAATTCAATTATGTTTCTATTTAGCCAGAAACTGTTTATAGTATTCAGTGGAGACTTGAATATTGTAGCAGGTAGGAAAGGACAGGTCAAAGAAATATCTTTGAACAGCTAGAATTTAATAACCCACCATATTCTTTCTCTTATTTACAACCAAAGTTTGTGTTAAGAATGTTGATAAATCATTATCTGTACTCACATACAAAGTCAAGTAAATAATATTCTGGCCAATCAACAACCAAAATGATAGTTTCACATTCAATCTAATGCAGCTACCTTGCTGTTTGAAATAAATGAATAATCCAAATGCCTCCTTGACAATCTAGTTATTACAGTTTAGGAAAGAATAAAATTCTATTCCATAGTGTGAATGTATATGCTTAACATTTTAAATGACTCTGTCTTAACGGCTCCATTATTTTAATACTGAAACCAATGCTGGTACTCAGGCCCTGAACAGCACAGAGATTACAGCACACAACTGCATTAATTTCCCGTTTCTTGTCCTGTATGAGCTTTGTTTTGAGCTATACAAAGTTTACTAGTTTGTCAGTTTCTAATTACATTTTATTAAATTGTCACTCTGGAGTTTCTCCTATAATCAGAGAATATGATATTCATGTGTTAAATGAACATCTCTTATCTCAAAAATTCCAATACTTCCTGGAGACAGAATCAAACTAGCTTTAGTTTTCAAGTTTTTATTATAATTGGGACTAAACGCCAATAATTTTAGGTCTACATTTTATGACTTCCTCCTGCAGTTTCAGAAAGAAAATAAATTTTATGTGTATAAATTTAGAGTTACTTCTTTTAGTCAATTTCATATCCATTATTCAGTTTCTTCTAATTGAATTGCTTTAACTTTAGTAAATTGCCTTGATGACCAGATTTCATTAGCATGTGTATAAGTTCTCAGTTGCATGTCTTGGCAATTTATCTCTATTAACAATGTCTAATTTCTAGTAGCCCAAGAGAATACAACAAGGTTTTCTTCATTTTGTTCTAGTAATCATACAGTAAGCCTCATTCTTCAGTCAATGGATTTGTGGTTGGAACTAATATAATTTGCTTCCAATCTTGAGATCCTTGAGGACAGAGACTCCCAGTCAGATGTATATTTTTCCACAGTGCCTAATAGGGCATTGTACTTAGGCAATTAAGACACATTGAATCCTTGAATTTAAATATAGTTGATGGAAGCTTAAAGAGTATGATTTAGTGCAATATATAGCCAAGTGATTGTATGCTAACAGATTACATAACCAGGTAGATAAGGGAGCCAATGTAGAATAAGACACACCTGAGAGTGTCTCACATCTCTGAGCCTTCATATTTCATTTTCTTCCTCTACAAAATGGGAATGACAAAAATAGTAGAAACTACTGTATAAAAAATTGTGAAGATTAAAGACAATAATATATATAAAGCAATTAGATGCTGTCTGGCATATAATATGCACTAAGTATAATGGCTCTAGGACTTTTCCTTGGGCACAGAGAAAGTAATGTTTTTTGAATTCCTATTACACATATCAAGTACTATGTGTAATATGCTAAGTGTTTTTCTTAGGATACTCATTTTCTTCTTGATTAAATAATCGAGTCTCCATGTTCTAAACAGAAATTGAGATTCAACAGTGTTTTAGTTATTTACCAATATGTGGTTAGTAACAGAGTTCAAGTCCAGATCTTCTGAGAAGAGAGACCTTGCTCTTTCCTTGATACCCTGAATCTGAACACTGTGACATCTAAGGGCATAAAGGCATAAGGAAAAAGAGAAACAGGCTGCTACACACAGGTAATTAGCTACTGTTGACAAATTCATGGTGGATTTTCTGGAAAGTTGTTACTATTAAACAGTGTTAATTGGAGGTAAGTGGAAAAGAAAGCTTAACATTTTCAGATAGTAGTTTAAGTGTCAAAAATACACACTTAATACACACTAGACTGAACTCTCAAAGCCTATTAACCATTGCTACCATTATCTAATAAACAGGGAATTGAAATGTAATTACTTATTCACTAATTCTGAATAGAAGGGTAATGGTTATAAACAGGTGAAGTCAGATATTCCAGGACAGCCCCTTTGTACTTTCCTTCCTTTCCCACTGCTACTCGGGAAAATGACAAACCCTGCTGGCTTAGGTCACAGATAGAAAGGCACTGCCAACAAATAATGGTAAGAACTCAGAAAATATTACATTTTATGGAAAAGCTGAATGAAACAGTGAAAGCTCTCTGGTTGACGATAATAGACAGGATATTCTCAGCATCTAATTCAGTCTCTAATCTAGTATAAACCAAAAATTTCAGCTATTTATGAAAATGACTTGCAGCAATTTTAATTTTAAGGCTTTTAAAATGCAGAGACCCCCTAATGAGAATCCTTTTCTAGTTCAGACTTTTCAATGCTGGCATTTCATTTAATGTGGTGCCTAGGTTTTTATATTTCCTTTTCAAGTTCCTGACATGTTAGAGCTTTACTGTGGATTAATGAAGAAAAACAGCTCAAAAATACCTTTTGGTAACATTCTCACACTTACTATCAGAATCTTTCCTACATGAATTCACCATAACACAAAAACACAACAGTAAAAGGAAAGTTTACGTTGATATTAAGCTTGATTATTTCTTTGCTAGTTTTTCTTCACAAAGAAAAATGATCCCATGTCTACTTACAGGGTTCGATTTCTTTAGCATGACCAAAAATACTTGCAAAGTATTAAATGAATACCGAGAAAGGTCTAGATCAGAAACAGCCATCCCAGAGGTTGCTTTTTTGAACATACTCAGTGACCCAATACATCCCAGACTCCAATTTTCATAACATTCTCTAGATTCCACGGATGCCCGGCCTCTGCTCATCTTTCCCTGTGCATATGACACCCCCAAACCCCAGTCAGAATCAGGTTTCCTCCATGTTATTGCTTATCTGGGGAGAAGAACATTTCCTAAAGTCCACTGGGATCAAAACAAGTTTATGATCTGATCAAGATTCATGCCTGGATATAAGAAAGACTTGCGTTGAGCATCTCTGTCTTGTACAGAATGACTAGGGCTTCAAGCAGGTTTTCAGTAAAATAAAAGTTATAGATTGTGAAACAGATTATAATCTAAGTACATATTTACATTTTTAAATTTTTCTGTTATTTTTAGTAGTCCTGTGGGAGGTATGTGTGAGTTGGTGTATGCGTAAGTCACATATATATTTTTTAAATGGTAAAAAAGGGACCACAACATCATCATTTTTATTCACTTTTATCAGAAGTGCATTTAAAGGAAAGCTAGATAGCATTGCTAGATAATATACAAGATGCCCAAACAAATTTGAATTTCAGATAAACAACGAGTATTTTTTTGTGTAAATATGTCCCAAATGTCATGGAACATATACTTGTACTAAAATCTTATTTATTTTTTACCTACAATTCAACTGGTATTCTTGTATTTTTTTGTTATTGTTTGTTAAATCTGGCAACCCTAATACAGGTACCAACTCCCTAGAAAACAATTGACCAGAATTCAATTACTCTATTTAGAGCTACCTAAGGATATAATATCAGAAATGCAGACAAAAGGTGTATTTGTACAAGAGATCTCATTACATGCACTGAATTTCACATATTTTCTAGCCATGAGGATAAGGCAGAGAAAAACACAGTAAGACCCTTGCTGATACATTGTCTACATTCTCATACATAAAATAACAGTAAATGAATAAATGAGGAAGTATCATTTCCATGATGAAAATAAAGGCAGATAATGTGATAGAGAGACTGAGAAGATGCTTTGTATTAGGTATATAAGGAAAGTCTTAGTGGAGAAGTGACATTAGGTTGAGAAATAAATAAAAATTAGGAGCCAGCAATAGAAAAGGAGGAGAGATGTCAAATGTAGGCAACAAACATAAAACTTGGCATATTAAAGTAACAGCAAGAATAAAAGTGACAGTAAAGCCAGAAATGGTAAATGCAAGGAGAGTTGTATCAACCAAGTCAGAGGGCTATGCAGGAGCTGGTTAATTTGGGATCCAAGCTCAGAGTACTCAATTGGGATCCTGTAGTAAATGCAAACAGGAAACAATAGGGGTTAAGTACATAAGTGAAAAAATGTAATTAGTGTTTTATAAGGATAATTCTTATAAATGAATTATAAGCAGCCAAGGGGCAAACTAGATAACCAACGAGAAGGATTGTAGACAGACTAAGGTGGTTGTAGGGACAAAAGAACTGCCCATAATGGAAACACGATGAATTCCAATAACCAGATTTCCTGGCAGATTGGCCCTGGAGATTAAGAGAGGAGTCAGTGGTACCTGGTATGTTTTCTGGTTTAATCAACTGGTAGACGGTGGTAACATTATTGAGGACTGACAGCCTAATTTAGGCTATGTTAAATATCTTCTAAACATCTGAAAGTTAAGTGGAGAAGTAAAATAGCAGCTGGCTATGAGTTTGGAGTTCAGATGAGAGATCAAGGCTGAAGTGTTAATTAGCATTTAGGTATTTTAAGGCATGGCAGTGGAAAAGATTTTCTAGAAGCAGTTATAAATAGAGAAGGAAATGGTAACAAATTTGAGTCCTAAAACAGAACTAGAAAAGCAGCTAGCAAGGGAGATGGAGGAGGGGCAATCAGGAGAGAAAATCCAATAGAGGATAATATACAAGACACCAAGAATACTTATTTTCAGAAAATGGGGTTGGTCCAACTGGGCAGAATGAGCCTAGTATTGAGGTAATCTGAGAAATGAGATGGGGTCATTTAATATTTGGCAATAGAGTGGTCACTAGTGTTCGGGTAAGAGCAGATTCAGTGGGTTAGTTCAGAGCAGAAGTCTGCCTGAACTGGATGAAGGAGAAAACGCAGGTAAGAAAGTTCACAGAGCTACTGACAGACAACTCATTCGAGAAGCTATGCTATAAAAGGGAGGAAAAATGTGGTTATATTTCAGAAGAACCAAGAGTGTTTTAATAGATGAAAGAACCTAAAAAATGTTTTATGTTGATGAAGATAATACAATAGATGGGGAGGAACTGATGGTGCAAAAGAGAAATTTCAAGATTAACAACCTTCAAAGATGAGTTAGGATGGGACCTGGAGCACAGGTGGAAGGGCTTCCTTAATTGTGGCAACAATCAGGTGACAGCAAGGGGGGAGGAGAGTGTATGGAAAGTTTGACATAATAAAAAAAGATTTAATAATTTGAAATATGGATTCAACTTTATAAACCCAAGAACTGAGAAATGAACCATATCAAGTAATGTAATGCAGCCATTAAATATCAATGTTTTAATGAGATACAGAAAAACCTCACACTAATTTTAAAAAGATTGATGCTGTATGTATATGGGATGATATGAAGTATGTAAGAAACATAAGGATACAAACACCTATGCTAAAATTCTATTTGTGGTTTAATATGAGTTTTGTTATGAATATGGATTATTTCACATTTTACGTTTATATAAATCAGGGAAATAATTTTAAAAGCTATTTCCTAACAACAGATTAATACAACATTAAAAGGAATTCCCTATCCCACCTTACAAATCCTGGCATATAACTAAACTAATTCTAATCTTAATGCTAGTTTCTTTTTAGAAATTCAAATGGAAGACTAAGTAGTAAATTATGCAAAATCAAGGACCACTTTTAGAAATAATTCCTGTCTCCTAAAGAAAAACTCCACAGAAGCAAAACAACTTATATCCAGCATTTTAGAATGATCCATTAGTCGTGATATATACATAACAGGAAGAGGTGTAAGAATTCATAAGTGGTGTACAAACAAGGACTGGAAGAGGACACTAAGAACAAAAAGTGATATCCAAGAATCACTTTAATCTCCACAACCTTAAACTATAGAAGAGATCCTGGGGGCAGGCTACTTAACTTGCTTCCCTATTCAGTTCTCTGCTGTGTCTATTATTCTTATATCCCACAACCTCTCATTCCTATAGCTTTTCGTTCAGCGAAGAGAAATCTTCAGGGTTTAGTGCTGTTTTCTAAAAAGTAGAGGTCTCCTCAGTGAACATGTTATTAAGTATGTGTTATTAAAACATCTAGCTTTCAATTACGGTTAGAGGTTGCCTTTCTTTTGAGGATGTAAGTCTGCTAGAATCTAATCATTTTAATATATGACGTACATTTGGTAAAGCCTTTTGAGTACGTGTTTTGCTATTGTTTTATACAGGTAAAGATCTGTCAGTGAGAAGGTAATACGCTACAGAGGATTTTCTTAGTTGTTCATCTTATTAAATAGATATTACCCTGAAGGATGGAAACTATGTCCTATTCATGCTCACATTCCCAGAATGTGGTATGGGGCCCAAAATTTGTGAAGTGTCCAATATATTTGTTGGAAAAAAAAAAAGAATACATTAAAAAAAAAAAAAAAGGAAGGAGGGAGAGGAGTATATAGAGTATATACCCTCCAGAAACCTCATGGTCTCAAAAGGTGCTAAATATATACTTTTTTAAACAGTGCTTCTTTCCATGGCTTCTGAAGAAATTATTCTCCAAAACAGAGTTGGGATTTCATGGATCAGTCATCCTCTACTGGTTGTGTTTTGGGGGATTTGAGAGGCTATCAGTCTTTAAGGCTATTTGTTGATCTGGAACGTTTCATCAAGAACATGTTGTTTTAAAAATTAGAAATGAAAAAATAAAACCTCTGTGGTATCCTAAGGGAGATTTCTAATCGATTGGGCATGCCTGAATGCATGCTTAAGTCTTTGTAGGAGTATTAAAACAATGACTCATCTTGTAGGAACAGAGCAGACAGCATTGGTTGTGAATATAAAACAAACAGCCACTTGTACATATTATGAATATATCCAAAGCAGCAACGGGGCCATATTCTAAAGTGACTTATAGTGACAGCATTCATGTTGTAGAATTACTCAGATCAAAATAGAGGGGAAAATATTTAATCCAGAATTTGGGCACTTCCCTAATTTTTGATCTATCCCTCATACGTGGTGCTGTAATTGGCAGTCATACAAAATGAAAAGTAGGTGAACTGGACAATGAGGGCTGAGAAGGGAGTGCTATTTTGGACCATGAATATATGTTTACATGGAAAATTAATAAACTGCTTGAACATTCTGAGGTATTTCAAAAAACATGCTCTGGGTGTCCTACCATAGTTAAGAAAACTGAGGAGTAATAAGAATCATTTTTTCCCTTTGCCTTGAGACATACATACACACAAACACATATATTTATGTATATAAATGTCTTTATTCTATTTGCACCTATATCCAGATCCCTTAGGAAAGTCTATTCTAAACAAAATAGACCTTCCAAGACTTTAAAAAAAAAAAAAGACACATAAATTAAACACACTGAAAATAGTATTTATAACTTGTAACTAGGTGTAATTGAATACAAAATAACTATATTATTTGCTATACAATTCTTCCCAGAGTACTATGTTTTACACAAGCCATGTTTTCCTAACTAAAAAAATATATTTTTTCATGAGTATGTTTCACTAATTTTATATACATTTATTGAGAGCTTGTCCCAACCATAACCTGTGCAAGGCACCAGAGACGCATAGCCCTTTGCTCGTGAGGAGCCTAGTTCAGTATGTTGGAGCAGATAGCTATTAATCACATTACTGGAAATGGATGTAAACCTGTAGCCCTTGTATCCTATTGTTGGTCTTCTTAAAAAGAGTGACTATATTTCTCATTATACTGAGAATAAAATTGTACACCATTACTCCCAGTTTTGAAATTTTAGTCAATTGAAAATAATCAGTGTATATATATATTTAATATAATACTGATAATATTAAGGAAGAAACAATGATAGTGGTATTTAGGGGGCTTTGCTTCAGTTGGACAAAGTTGAATATAAAAAGGCAATAGATACGACATTATTCATTGGACTATTTTTCCCAAGAAATTTATCTAGATATGACTTTTTATTTCCCTAAACATTAGCTTAAAAAAAGGAAACATGTACCTGTCCCCTCTTAATCAGATATTTGCATAGTAAAACGCCTATGGTATTAATTGAAGAGTATGCTCTGATGGAAGCTGCTGGTGCTGTTTGAAAAGTACAGTGGAAGAGATGATAAATAAGACAGCTGATAAACATAGGGAGTTCTAAGCCTGCCCACAGTCCTGCAAATACAGAATGAAGGATCTGCCATCAGATTGCCTAAATCAAAAATCCTAGCCCCCCAGTTCTTAACAACTCCATGAATTTGGGCAGGTCTCTTCTCTCTGATCTTCCTTTTCTCATCTGCAAGTTGTTCTGAGACTACATAAAATAATGCATGTAGCAGATTAGCACAGGACACAGTCAACTCTCAGTACATGCTGTCTATTTTACTACAGAAGACACAGTTAAAGGAACAGCCATTGGACTATGCCAAGACATGGAGCGTAAATCTTGTTCCTTTGTGCTCCTTTTAAACCATACCATCTATTTTTGACCCCATAAATTACAGAGTTCTGTCATGCTGAATTTTATAATAACAAAGCATGATGATGATCCTACAGTGATATGACAAGTATTTTAATATACTAAAAGCCTAACTCTTCTGTGTAGATGGACAACAACATTACAGGGCCAATCACAATTTCTACGCCTTTGAGTATCATCCTCATTAATTCCTCAAAAGTATGAGATGGGCAGTCTTTGTCAAATGCCATTATCCCTTCATTTTGTACATAAGAAAAATATTCCTTCTCCACTGTCATCTTTTTTCCTTTCATTCATCTTCTTTGTTTCAATTTTCCCTTTCATGCTTGGTGTTAAGATAAGGAAACACTGAAAGTTATTAAGGGTTCTTGGGTTTGTTCTAACAACAAAGTGTGCTTTGTCTAAGAGTTATCAAAACATAAGGACTAGCTAAGACAAAGTAATTTCTTTTAGAACTATGAATTTTGAAAGTAATTTTAATTGCTATGTAATTATTTGATTTACCATTTTGCCAATGAATTTTGGAAAATTAGTTCTCTGAAAACATTTGTAGGAATGAGCCATGTAGGTTCTCTCCTCCATCAGTCACAAATTTTCCAAGTGACAGTAAGTAAATGGCTTATACTTTTTATTTTCAAAGTGGCAATGCTAAATATCAATATGCTTCACCTAAATAACTAAACTTCACAGAAGACTATTTAATCTCCATTTATAGGGGAAAAAATGAGGACTTACAAATCAGGCAAAAGTCTGGCAAGAATTGAGTATGGCTAATTAATACATTCCTAAGCCAACCAAAAAACTAATTCTTTACAAATAAAGGACTGAAAAAATGGAAGAAGCCAGACTTTGTCCAGGGAGAACAAACAAACAGGGAAAGAACTGGAATGAATACAAAGTACCAATGTGATACTTATTTTGATGAACAAATTTTTAAAATTAATTGCTTTCATGCCTTCTATACTACTGAATCCCAAGGGAGAATGGTACATCAAATCTTTGGAGGGTATTTTTAGTTTCGAAGTATGTTTGTTAGTTTTGAACCACGATTATAAAATCTGTAAGAAGAGCATCTTCTACATTATTTGGTTATCCAAATAATAAAATAGTAAAGTAAATAGTAAAGCATTATTTTCACATATATTTCATTTTAAGAAAAAAAGTAAACTTTTTTGGAGTTTTAAATAATAATGTTAAAGTTTATTTTAGTGACATGAAGACAAAAGTTAGAATTATTATTCTAAAGGGCAAAAGATTAACAATGCTAATGTCATAGAAGTAAAGGCAAATTAATGGACAACAAATCAGTTACAAAAGGTTTAAAAAGCAGGCACTTGCCTTTTAGGAATAATTTTGAACAATGCCAAATACTGATCTTCTTTTCATGGAAGTCAGAGTTCTAAAATTTTTTAAAATGCTAAAACTAAAAGAACTGCAAATATAGGATATTCTCACCACCTCTGTAACTCGATAATCCTCTCTCCCAAAGGAGAAATAACAAAATAATGATAAATAATGGTAGCAAGAAGGCAGAAAAGGAAAATTTGTTAATGTTCAATTATCTGATTCTCCTATAAAAATGACTATATAATGTTTAATAGCAGAAAAATTTTTTAGGAGGCTCTCCAAAACGTGAGAGGATCACAAAATTCTAGCTTCCATTATCTTAGTAAACATATCTGTGTCTTCTATTCCTTCCTTTTATGTTGTTCACAGGTGTTGAGTAGACAATTTGAAACATAGTAACTTGGAAAATGGTCTATTGTCTCTATACAGAGAGGTACAAAAACCAGGTTTCTGTCCAATTTGGTAATCTACTGCCTTGGCAGTATTTAAATACACACAGCAGCTGCAACTATTCTCTGATCTGACTAACGATTTATACACTGAGAGCAACTCTCAGGAAGAAACACTGAGAAAATGATGAAGCAGTATTTGGGCAATCGCACCATGCCTTTAATGAAGCAATAACAGAAATAGACTCTTTCCAAATCATTAGCACTGTCCTCTTGAATTATCATGTATGCATGATGTCCTAATCTCAAATGCCATGTGAAAATCTCACTTCCAAGAAGGACTATGAAAATGCCTTTTGTCCATACCCATTATTTAGCTATTTTACTTTAAAAAGTATTGATGGTTTATAATATCTCTGTGGTCATGAATGTTAATTCACCTTGGAAATTTTGTTCATTCCTATTTTATTTACTAAAAGCAAAATATCTAGACCTAGTAGCAAGCTTAATATGGAACCAAATCACAATTAAAACCCAGTCCCCAACAGTTAGTTGAAGACTCAGATGAAAGTCAACAAACTGGAATTAATATCTTCATTATTATATTAAACATGAGAACTGAATAGACAGAGACTTGTCAAACTGTTTTTGGCTTTGGAACTGATCAGTGTATTTGTGTTCTGTTCATAATGCCTGAAGAAGAGTAATGACTTTGAGCATAGACTTGGCTTTCTAATTTTCTATATGTCTGTTACATTTTATTACTTCATGCTTGAAGCCAGAGTAAGTAATTTTTTAAATCAGAAATCTGCAATGAATTGCCAAAATAAACCCAAGAGAAAACAAAGACCCAAAAACCTTGTCCTACAGTCACTAAAGTTATTAAACAAATATAGACTCTCAAGAAAGTAGCTGTCATAACCAAAATGATCTAGACAATAACAGACCACTATACATCTACTAGAATGGTCCAAACATGGAAACAGCCAAGATGCCCTTCATTAAGTGAATGGACTAAAAAATGTAGTAAATCCAGACAATGGAATGTTATTCAACTCTAAAAAATGAGTGATCAAACCATGAATATACATAGAGGAACCTTAAATGCTTACTAAGTAAAAGAAACAAAACTAAAAAGACTATAAACTGTATGATTCCAACTATAAAATATTCTGGAAATTGCAAAACTATAGATATAGAAGATCAGTGGTTAGCAGGGCGGGGACTGTGGAAGATGAATAGGTGGAACACAGAATTTGAGGGCAGTGAAAATACTCTGATACTACCATGATGGACACAATTCATTTTGTATTTGTCCAAACCCATAAAATGTACAACAACAAGAGTGAACCCTAAGGTAAAGTATGGACTTTGGGTGATTATGATGTGTCAGTTTAAGTTCATCCTTGGTGAAAAAGAAAACATTCTGGTGACTGATGTTTGTAATGAGAAAGACCATTACAAACTGATGGATGTATTGGGGTAGGAAGTCAGAAAATCTCTACCTTTCTCTCAGTTTTGTTGTAAACCTGAAACTGTTCTAAAAACAGTCTTTTAAAAAATGTAGTGGGATTTAAGGAAAATACTACTAACAGGATCAACACATACTATGAGTAGTTATAATGTAATCAAAATATAATTTTAAAAATCCATGGGTAAAATTAAAAGTATTGGCAACCTAAAAGAAAACCTGTCATATGGAGAAAGATGACATATGGAGATAGCTGCAAGCTATACTACAAAGCTATAGTAATCAATACAGTATGGTACTAACATAAAAACAGACACACAGGTGAATGGAATTGAATAGAGGGCCCAGAAATAAACCATACACATATGGTCAATTGATTTATGACAAAGGAGCCAAGAATATACAATGAGGGAAAGACATGCTCTTCAATAAATGATGTTGAGAAAATAGGACCACCACATGTAAAAGGATGAATCTGGGCCACTATCTTACACCATACACAAAAACTAACTCAAAATGGACTAAAAGATTTGAACCTAAGACCTAAAACCATAAAACTCCTAGAAGAAAACATAAGCAGTAAGTTCCTTAGCATCAGTCTTTGCAATGACTCTTTCAGATTTGATACCAAAGGCAACAAAAGCAAAATAAAGTAAATGGAACTACATCAATCTAGAAAGCCTCTACACAGCAAAGGAAACCAACAAAAGGGAAAGACAACCTACCAAACAGGAAATAATATTCGCCAATTATCTAACGAGGGCTATTATCCAAAATACGTAAAGAACTTAACGGCAAAAAGCAAACAATCCAAGTAAAAAATGGCAGAGAAACTGAATGGACACTTTTTTTTTTCCCAAAAAAGACATACAGGTAGCCAATGGGTACATAAAAAGACATTCAACATCACTAATCATCAGGGAAATGTAATTAAAAACCACAATGAGCTTTCACTTCACACCTGTTAGAATGGCTATCCTCAAAAAGACAAGAAATAACAAGTGTTGGTGAGGTTATAAAGAACCATGATCTTGTACACTATTAGTGAAATTGTAAATAGGTAAAACCAATACAGAAAACAATATGGAGCTTCCTCAAAATTTAAAAATAGAACTATCATTTGATCTACCAATTCCTCTTTTGGGTATTTGTCTGAAGAAAATGAAAACACTAACTGGAAAAGATATATGCATGTCCATGTTCATTGCAGCATTGTTTACAATAGCCAAAACATGAAACAAGCTAAGCACCCACTAACGGATGAACGGATAAAGAAAATGTGGAATATATATGCAATGGAGTAGTATTCAGTTATCAAAAAGAAGGATATCTTGCTATTTGCAACAATGTGGATGGCCCTGGAGGGCATTAGGCTAAATGAAATAAGTCAGACAAGGACAAATACATATGATCTTAATTATATGTGGACTCTAAAAAACAAAAACCTAATACTGATCTCATATATACAGAGAACAGATTGGTAGTTGCCAGAGGCAGGGGTGGGGGTAGACAAAATAGTTGGAAGGGGGGCAAAAAAGTACAAGCTTCCAGCTATAAAGTAATGTCATAGGAATGTAATGTACAGCTTGGAGACTATAGTTAATACTGTATTGTATATTTGAAAGTTGCTAAGAAAGTAGATCTTTAAATTTTTTATCACAAGAAAAAAGTGTAACTATGGGTGGTAATGGATATTAACTAGACTTACTGTGATCATGTCACAATATATACAGTGAATCACTATGCTATACACCTGAAACTAATGTCAATTATATCTCAATTAAAAATTTAAGAACATGAAGGTAGGAAGACTAAATATTGTGAAGATATTTTTCCTCTAAGTAAGCTATTAATTCAGTGTGATCCTGATGAAAATTCTAAAAGAGCTATTCATAGATAATGACAAAGTAATTCTCAAATTCATATCAAAAAACAAGTATCCAAGAATAATCAACATAACTTTGGAAAAATCAAAAGAGGAAAATACAACTTTAGTTATTAAAACAATGTGGCATTAGCCAAATGATAGACAAACAGTGAAAATGAATAGACTAGACCAATGCTTACCTAGAAATACAGTATAAGATTTTGTAGCACAAAAATCAGTAGGAAAGGGTTCAATCAAAATTTTCAGCAGAACTGACTAACCATATAGAAAAATATGAAAATCGTCCCATTTTTCAAATTTTCCATGTAAATTTAAGAATGAAAAATAAGTCAGACAGAAAGACAAATATGTATGACCACAATCATATGTGGACTCTAAAAAACAAAAAACTGAACTCATATATACAGAGAATAGATTGGTAATTTTAGGGAATAAGGCTTTTGATACTTATAATGGAGAGATGCTTTGTGATGGCAAAGTCCTAACCATAAAATAAAATTTAACAACCTTAAAAATATTTTAAAATTTCAACAAAATACAATAAAAACAAACTCAAAAGATAAGCCACATAATGGTAGAAGATGATTACCTTACATATGTATTAAATGTACCACAAATATCTAATAGGTATTTACAAAGAAACCAAGAACTGTTTGTCAAGATGCTTTGAACACAAAAGTGACATAATTAAGTAGAGATCCCAGACCTCATAGATCTCACATTCTGGTAGGCATAGAGAGATGAGAATAAACTATCAACATAATAATGAGTTAAATATAAGTCAATTAAAACATAATTAAAAACACAAACATAAATTATATAAAAGTAAACATAATAAGCTAAAAAATAAACAGTGCGATAACATGTTAATTATCTGTTAGAGCTATGGTCTGTAAAGGAAGCGATATCTTCAAAAGACTTTTCTAACAGAGTAAGAAAAAGGGAGCATTCAGAGAGAGGTTAAAGATTTAATGTGGAGAGGACACTGCTAAAAGAAAGAAAAACAAAGGAGTTTTGGAGTTTCATCCTGCCCACTTCTAATATTGCATCCTTTGGGGTAAATAAGCCTACGGAAATTCGGTCTGCACCCTGCCGTGGCACTCTTGGGAAACATGTATCAGTGAATAGTAGCTCCCAGTTCTGACAGTTCTAGACTTCTAGCAACTGACGGATCACTGAAGGAGCTCTCACTAATCTTTGGAGAAAGTAGTGCCGGGTGAGATTTCCTGAAAGTAACAAATTCATCATAGACACAGCTAACATTTACTGAGTGCTTATTACACGCAAGACACTCTTCTAAATTCTCTACCTGCAGCAATTTATTTCCATTTCACCATATTCCTCTAAAATAGGGAATAGTATTATTCCCACGCTGCAGATCAGATGACTGGGTATAGAGATGTTAAGTGCACTGCTCTGCTCTGAGGTACAGAGAAGTTGTGTAATTTGTCACTGACACTGAATAAGTGACAGAGATGTTTTTAAAAGTATTTGGGGGCAAACAGTTTCAAATTTACAGAAAAATTACAAAGAAAGCACAGAGAATCCCCCCATCCATTGCCCCCTAATATTAACATCTTACATTAGTTTGGTATATTACTAATCATAACATGACTGTTAACTGAAGTCCATACTTTATTCAGATTTCCTTTTTTTTTTTTTTTTTTTTTGCCTAATGTCCCTTTGCTATTCCAGGGTCGTATATAGGATACCACAAATATCACATTACAGTTAGTCCCATTTCTCCTAGAGAGCCCCTTGGTTATGACTGATTCTCAGACTTTCCTTACTTTTAACATCCTTTACAGTTCCCAGGAATACTGGTCAATTTCCCTCTATTGTGATCTAATTTTTTATATCACGATTAGACTGGGGTTATGGCTTTTGGAAGAAGACCACAGGAATAAAGTACCAGTTCTGTTACATCACATCAATAATGTATACTACCAATATACTTACCAATGCTGACGTAGACTTTGATTACCTGGCTAAGGTACCGAGATTTTGGAGAATTGATATAATTCCTCAAGTATTTGATAATAGTCACCAGTGACACCAATCTGGTCGTGTTGCCTTCTCTTTTGAAAGATTATTAATTCAAATTTTTTGATACAGGGCTTATCTATTAGATAATTATCAGATTATTTACCTTTATGTGAGTTTGGGTTATCTGTATCTTTCAAAGAATTGGTCCATTTTATCTAGATTATCAAATGTATAGGCATATAGTTGTTTACAATATTCCTTTTTAATCCTTTTAATACCATTCTGACCAGTTATTACCCTTCTTTCATTTTTTGTTTCTTCAAATTGTTAGTGAAGTATATTTGACTCATAATATTTTATCAAGTTTCAGGTGTACAACCTAGTACATAGTGATTTGATATTCTTAGAGTATATTCCATACAGTTATTATAAAATATTGACTATATTCTCTGTGCTGTATGTTACATCATTGAAATTTATTTTATATCTAATAGTTTGTACCTCTTAATCCCCTTCATCTTTCTTGCATCTCCCCCCTACCATTTTGGTAACCACTAGTTTGTTCTCTGTATTTGAGTCTGTTTTGTTATATTAATTCCTTTGTTTTATTTTTTTAATTACACATATAAGTAAAAAACATACAATAATCACCTTTCTCTGACATTTCACTAAGCATAATACCCTCTAGGTCTATCCATGTTGTTGCAAATGACAAAATTTCATTATTTTTATGGCCGAGTAATATTCCATTGCCGTGTGTGTGTGTAAGTGTGTGTGCGTGTGAGTACATCATCATCTTTCATTTATGATGCTGGTATTTGGTGTCTTTTTCCTTGGTTAGCTTGGTCAGAGCTTTGTCAAATTTTATTCATCTTTTCATACAACTGGATTTTTATTTCATTGATTTTCTGTTTTCCTATTTTAAAATTCATTGATTTACACTCTAATTTTACTTATTTTCTTCATCTTTCTTGAGGCTTCAAGTGTTCTTTTTTCTCTAGTTTGCTAATGCAGAAGCTTATTAGACTATTGATTTTAGGGTTTTTTCCAAATATATGTATATTACTGCTATAAATTTCCCTCTAAGCACCACTTTTGCTGCAACCCACAAATTTTGATAAGCTTTATTTTCACTTATTTTCATTTACTTCAAAGTATTTTTAAATTTCTTGAGATTTCTTTGACCTATGTGATATTTTAAAGCATGCTAAGTAATCTCCAAATATTTGAGGATTTTCCAAATACTTTTCTGTTACTGATTTCTAATTTAAATGTTTTGAAAATATACATTGCATTAAAAAAATATCCTGAGAGGCCTCAGGAGAAACCACAACTGCTAACACCTTGATCTGGGACTTCCAGCTCCAGAATTCTAAGGAAATAAATCTCTCATGTCTAAGACACCAGCCCGTGGTATTTTGTCATGGCATCCCTAGAAAACTAATACAGTAGTTGTGGCAGAGAAGATGTGATTAATAACCTTACGATTAGTCCCAGCTTCTTATCAGTCCTGTGTTCCTGAGTCCTGAGCGTCACAAAGTTTTAGCTTGTCCTTTCTCATCCTCAGATAAAAGCAGAGGCTAAAGAGATACAGAGTAAGTCAGATACCTCCTCCTAAGTGAGATAAGCCTCTGATAGAGTCTCTTACCCTGAAGAGCAGGATTTCCTCTGTTCCTGTATCACAATGCTTAATTTTTCCCTTTGCATACCAGGTGCACAAAGATCTTTCCTGGACTTTTGTAGTAGTGGACATGGCGTGATTCCTGAGGCTAAAAACTCATTACAGCACAGGGCCTTCTTAATACCGCAGTCCCCGGGAGTTCCTCACACTCATGCTAATCCACAGCTCAGCTCCAACAAGGTGTCAAAATTACCTTTAAGTGTTCCTATCAATTTCTGGCTCCAGTGGGGTCTGTCCCAAATAAGCAGGTCTTACTTGTGACTCTCTAGGCTTACACCTGTTTCTCTAGTTTTACTGGTGACACTTTTTACACTACCACTGGTTTGCAGCCCAAATTGTTCTTGTTGTGAGGAGAGCACTGACTTCCAAGGTCTTCATATGTCAGAGCTGAAAACAGAAATCCCCAGAGCCACTTTTTTTTTTAACTTGAAATACAGTTGCTACATATTATTATTTAATTTACAAAGGTAAAGCATAGTAACTCACAAATTTTAAAGTTTAAAATCCACTTGTATTTATGTTAAAGTATTGACTTTATTCCCCATGTTGCACACTGTCCTTGTAGCTTGTTTTATACCTAATAGTTTTTACCACTTAGTCCCCTTCCACTTCCCCTCTGGTTTGTTCTCTGTATCTGTGAACTTTTTTGTTATATTTACTACTCTGCTGTATTTTTCAGATTCCAGATGTAAATGATATCATATAATACTTGCCTTTCTCTCTGGCTTATTTCACTTAGCATAATGCCCTCCAAGTCCATCCATGTTGCTGCAGATGGCTGAGTAGTAGTCCAAGGTATATATACCACATTGAATTTACCACATCTTCTTTATCTACTTTTCTGTTGATAAACACCTAGGTTGCTTTCATACCCTGGCAGTTGTAAATAATGCTGCTAGGAATATTGGGGTGCATGTATCTTTTTGAATCAACATTTTCAATTTTTTCCAGATCTATATCCAGGAGTAGAACTGCTGGGTCATATGGCAGTTCTATTTATAGTTTTTCTTTTTTTAATTCCATATTGTTTTCCACAGTGGCTGTTACCAGTTTACATTCCCATCAACAGTTTATGAAGTTTCCCTTTTCTCCACATACTCACCAACATTTGTTATTTGTGTTCCTTTTGATGACAGCCTTTTTGACAGGTGTAAGGCAGTATCTCATTGTGGTTAATATGCATGTCCCTGTTGATTAGTGATGTCGAGCATCTTTTAATGTACCTGTTGCCCACCTTTATGTCTTCTTTGGAAAAGATACCTATTCAGTTCTTCTGCCGTTTTTCAGTAAGGTTGGTTTTTGGTTGTTGAGTTGTATGAGCTGTTTATATATGTTGGAAATTAATCCCTTATTGGTCATATCATTTGCAATTATTTTCTACCATTCTGTAGGTTCTTTTTGTTGTGTTAATAATTTCCTTTGCTATGCAAAACTTTTAAGTTTCATTAGATCCCATTTGTTTATTTATTTTTTACTTTCATTTCCTTTACTTTAGGGGAAGGATAAAAAATAGAAATACTGCTTCAATTTGTGTCAAAGAATGTTCTGCCTATGTTTTCCTGTAGGAGTTTTTTATTTTCTAGCCTTACATTTAATCCATTTTGAGTTTATTTTTGTATATGGTGTTAGGGAATTTTTAATTTCATTCTTTTACATGTAACTGTCCAGTTTTCCCAGCACCACTATTGAAGAGATTGTCTTTCCTCCATTGTGTATTCTTGCCCTCTTTGTTCTAGATTAACTGACTGTAAATTATGGATTTATTTTGGGGCTCTCTATTCTGTTTCACTGATCTTTGTATCTACTTTTGTGATCAGACAGTGTGATTCCTCCAGCCATGTTCTTTTTTTTTTTTCAAGATTCTTTTGGCTATGCAGGATCTTTCGTATTTCCACACAAATTTTAAAATTCTTGTTGTAGTTCTGGGAAACAATGCCATTGGTATTTTGACAGGAATTGCAATAAATCTGTAGATTGCCTTGGGTAATATGGTCATTTTAATAATATATCTTTCAATACAAGAACACAGCATATCCATCTGTTTATGTCTTCAATTTCTTTCATCAATGTCTTACAGTTTTCTGAGTACCAATCTTTTACCTCCTTAGGTAGGTTTATTCCCAGGCATTTTATTCTTTTTGATGTGATGGCAAATGGAAATGTTTTCTTAATTTCTGACAGTTCATTGTTATTGCATAGAAACACAACAAATTTCTGTATATTAATTTTGTACCCTGCAACTTTATTGAATTCATTTCTGAGCTCTAGTAGTTTTCTGGTGGCATCTTTAGGATTTTCCATGTATAGTAGCATGTCATCTGCAAACAGTGACAGTTTTAGTTCTTCTTTTGCAATTTGGATTCCTTTCATTTCCTTTTCTTCTGATTGCTGCAGCTAGGACCTCCAATACTATGTTGAATAAAAGCGGCAAGATCGGGCATCCTTACCTTAGAGGAAGTGCTTTCAGCTTTACACCACTGAGCATGAAGTTAGCTGTGGGTCTGTCATATATGGCCTTAATTCTGTTGAGATATGTTTCCTTTAGGCCCACTTTCTGGATAGTTTATATCAAAAATGGATGGTGAATTTTTATCAAAAGCTTTTTTCTGAGTCTATTGAGATGATCATATGATTTTTATTCTTCAGTTTGTTAATGTGGTGTATCACATCGCTTGATTTGAAGATATTAAAAAGTCCTTGTATCTCTGGGATAAATCTCACTTGAACATGGTATATGGTCCTTTTAATGTATTTTTTAATTCAGTTTGCTATTATTTTGTTGAGCATTTTTGCATCTATGTTCATCAGTGATATTGGCCTGTAATTTTCTTTTCTTGTAATATCTTTGTCTGATTTTTGTATCAGGGTGATGCTGGCCCCATAGAATGAGTTCAGAACTGTTCCTGCCACTGCAATTTTTTTTTTTTTTTTACAATAGTTTGAAAGGACCCAGAACCACTTTCTCAATCTAGGAGATGATGGTCTAGGCCCTGTGCTCTTGACTAGTCTACTACACTCTTCAGGGAGGTCATTCAGACACTGACCCATGGTGTGGTTCTGGACAACTGGAGGCTCCTCACCCCATCTACCCCATCTCCTGTACTTGGAATGTGTGTTCCACTTGCATGCTGCATTCCCAGAAGCTGACCCCCAAATACAGCCTCGAGATGGAAATGTGGTGTTGAGACCATCTGGATGGTATATGTGACTGAACCCAGTTAAAACCTCTATAAAAAAGAGTTTTAAGATTTGGTGGGTGGGTGCAGAAATCTATTTCTTTTGCAGCCACCCAAGACATGTAAGTTCCCTTGCTCATTAAACTTGCTACCTACCAATCTGAAGTGGTCTGCCTCTTTCTTTAGTCTCCCCTTGCCTTCTGCATAGGGAGAGTGGGCAGCTTCAGATTATACCTGGGAAGATCCCTGAAGAGGCTGCAAATCAATATATACCAACTCTCAATATGCTGACCCACTCTACTTTCAAAATTAAGCCACTGCTTTTAAGAGCCTGTGTGGGGATGAGCACTGAGTACTTGATTCAGCTGGAGAATATGAGAGTTCATAATTCATTCTGCACATATTAAGAGTGAAGTCTAAGCAGTTTCTACTGTTGCAACACTGAGTCAATTTTCTGAACTTAGGATGCAAGTTCCATGGGGACAAATACCTCAGTCTTTTTTATTTATGAAATTCTTGCCAGAGCAGAGAACTCTGCTCTACAGTCACTAAACACTCAAGTATTTGTTGAATAATTAGCTGTTGTAGGGGAATCTAGGAGTGGTGATTTGAAGCAGGTCAAATAAACTGACTACAATAAAATGCTGTGACCCCCAACTCTTCCAAGGCGAACAACATCAGCACCAGGACAAACACTAATGCTAAAAGACTGTGGAAATTTTTTCTTGGTATCTCAAGGGAGACTGAACCATGATACTGCTGAGGCACACATCCTCTTGATGTTTAGAGTCATTAGAAAATAACAGGACATACGTATATGAAAAACTGCAGAACAGTTAACCATAGCCTAAACCAAGATCCAGACAAAGTGAAAAAAATAAATGGACGTTTTCAGAGAAGGGAGAAAACACTAAGGTGAAATAGTAAAGAAAGCCTTCAGGGAATTTGGAACAAAAAGGTGGCCCTGAAAATAGAATCGGAAACATTTAAGTACAATGAAAAGAGGGAACATGGGAGGGAGCAGGTACAAATTCCAAACAGAAGAAGCAAGATGAACCCAAACACAGAGGCAGGGTGGTTCACAGAATCATAGGGAAGCAATTTGTTGGGCACAGAAGATTTAGAGTGACCCACGGTATTAAATCAGGTTAGGAAGATGAGTAAGGACAAGTGGTAATTTATACCTTGGTCATAAAACTGAACAGTAGAATTGAAATGCACCTTTTGTAGAAATTCTACACCTCTTTAGTAGCACATTTTTCCCAAGTGACAGTAAATCACAGGGGCACTAGATCTTTTGGCATGAAAGTGATCCACTAAGTTATAGACACGATCCAATTAACTTGCAATCAATACCATGGGATTTCACAACATTTGCCATAATTTTTATATGAAACTGTATCATCAAATTTGGGTATGGCTGCAGTGAAAACCCAGGTTCCCATCACTATTGAGAAGTTCTCTGACCTCAAACACATCAATCTAAAATATAAAGGAAGCACTGTGGCAACTGTTCTGAGACACGGAATTTTTAAAGATCATGAGAAGGAACAAGAGAATAAGAAATATACTCAAATATTTGGAGATCCACCAAGATTATGTTTTATCTAGTCTTTAAATTCTAATAAAACCAAACGTTCTCTATATGCATTATTAAAGAGGTGTTAACATTGTAGCGAATCAAACCCACAAGATTCATGATCTATATACACTTATCTAATCAAAAAGATATTTAGCATATCAGGTTACCATTATCCCCTAAGAAAATTCACTGCAGCAGCCAGCTTGATTCACTAGCAGGTATGCTTACCTAAGTTCTAGACCATAGCTTGGCCAAAATCTCAGGAACTATAAAACCATACAAGACCTAACAGTAAGTAAACAAAGTCATCCTTTCTTCTAAATAAAGCTGGCCTATTATATGACCAACTACGCATTTTAGAAATAGCATTTCTCCATTTCTCTTCTCCACAGGTTCTGTTTTCTAGGTTGATTTTTGCCTATTTGCTATTAACTTGTATCAATAGACAGGTTTCTATTGCTCAGATGTGACTATGTTCATTTATATCTATTAAGCTATACTATTATGTTGCAAAGAATACTGACAGATCACTACTTTCCAGACAGTCTCAATCACTATAGCCTTTTTTTTTTTTTGACAATGCTGTATTATTTTCCCTTTGACTTCTAAAAACAATGCTACATTAATGACACATAATAAGATTTAAAAGCAAATAATGGACTATGTCTACATACATCAAATTCATAATAGGAGGACCACTTGTGCACTGCAGAAAATACTGAGATCTAAAAACAACTGATCCTTGAATGACACATTCCCAAAATGTTTGGGTAAGAAAGTATTGTCAAGAAAGAACTCAAACCTTCATCAGAATTTATTCCTTGATGACTTTTAGTCACATTATTAGTTTTATATTGAGGTAACTTTGTGTGTTTTACATTCCAAGAGTTTTATGCCTGTAAAAAATAGGTCACACATTAAAACCTTCAAACTTAAAGCTCAGCAGACCAGGAAATTCAAACTTCGGTTATCAGAGATTTTATTACTTCACCATAATTCACTTTTCTGTCATTCCATAAAATCTTGTTACAGATAAAGTCATAATGTCCATATGAGATCCAATATAATATACCCACAAAAATGAGTCTTAAAAAGGAATTATTTACAAATTGTCTCATTACAAATCTTTTCCCATTAATTTACTAAGTACTGTCACCTTAACGTGCATGGTATCTAGCCACAGTACAAAATTATTCCATATACTTGTGTCATGAAGTAACTATTTTTACTATAACTAAGTGTCCTTAATTGATCTTGGTAAAATTAAAATCACTCATCAAAATACTAGTTATATGACTTTGAAAAAATATCCTGACAAAAAAATCAATATTAATTTTTCATCTTTTAAGGGGAAAAAAAGCTGCTAAATGTTCTTAATCAGAGATAAATTAGACATTTTCATATACTTTAAAGTGAAAATCTGGTTCATATTTTATCCTAACACTGATAATTATTTCCCTGTCAAGGATTTCCTATCATTTTCAGGATAATTAATCCTAATAAGTCCCTTGCTATTTTTATTTCCTAAGAAAACTTACTTCAGCTTTCCAATACATCTATAAATCATCTATAATGCTTTATTCTTCTCAGAAGAGTCCATAATACTGTTTATATCACGTTTAATTATTGTATTTAAAAATCACATTAATCTTACCATTTTTGTATCCTGAATATCTTTAATACGAGATAATCTGACTTTTTTTTTAATCTTATGCTGCCTTATATTACTATGTTCTTATTTTATCTATGTCCTAAATTCTTTTATAGGATATGATGTATGGTGTCTGTCAAATTATTTTAGTATATTAGACAAATTACTCAATTTATAATTATTAAATGGCCATTATTTTAAATCACTTCAAGGGACACAGCCCCATGACCTAAAATCTAGACTTGTATGCTTAGAGTTCTTTGTGCAGCTCTGTCCAAAATTTAGCTTGTAACTATATTCATGCTTCTGCCAGGTTGCAGCTCCTTCTAATTAGTCCCTACTGCACTTCACTGTGTTACTGACCTAACTATGTGAATGGGGATCTTTCACGATCACCACACCATCAGAATGCTTAGCCCTCTAGTCTCTTTCTACTCCTGTTCCGTGCAGTTCCTTGGGTGTCAATGTGTTCTGTGTCAGCTCAGGCTCCAATTTTAGTAACAAAATTAAGGAAACTGCCCTTGATGTTTTGTCAAATCAGTGATTCCCAACTCTTGCTGCATGTTAGAATCTCCTGGTAACTTAGAAGTAACTTGGATGTCCCGACACCACCTCACAGACCGGTGGTGTAGGTCTGGGCATCACATTGAAACCCACTTGTCTAAATGTACCGATCATATTTTTCTTTTAGATTACTGATAAAATGTTAAACCCTGAATTTTCAGAGAATGATCACAAACAGGTCTTCTGCTCTCTAAGACGTAGAAGCAAAGTTACAGCGGTGCACTACACCTGGTAAATACGAGGCTTGTTAAATGGCTTGAAAAATACTTCTATGTAAATAAAAATGGCAGGCCATTCTTCAGTTTATTCTTAGAAAGGACAAATTGGAAAACCTTACATATTTCAATAATACTATCAGCCGATATAACCCCAAAGACGATCTTAACCCTATTTTCTTTTTCACATTTCACTGTATCATTTTGTAGAAGTGTTTATAATGATCATGCTTTATATTGTACAACCCTTGTGTAAGTATCATAGTGTGTGAAATATTATCGGTACAATAAGCAACAACTTGTGAAAATACTTTCAATTTTTTAATCTCATTTACTCATTAATTCAAGAACTAGGAGCCAGGTTTCCACTAACAGCCAGCAAATTTGTCTAGTTCTGAGAATACAACAAACATCATAAATGGATTTTAGCCTTAAGGAATACTAGTTTGAGAGGTAAATCTTTAGAAAATTAGCTATACTTCCCTTTAATACTGAAATACTCAAATTATGTTAAAAACATGAGAGAGTAAGTCTTAAAAGTAGTCCTTATTAACATACCATAAAAAATAGAAAATAATTTTGTTGAAATTTGTTACCATAAAAATCACAGCATTTTAGAATTAAAATACTAGTGAAATTCTGAAACAGGAATCAGTAAGCTGTAGCCCACTGCCTGTTATCATCTGACCTAAGAATAGTTTTTATACTTTTAATGGTTGAAGAACAGTATTTCATAAAATGTGTAATTATCTAAAACTCAAATTCCATTGTCTATAAATAAAATGTCATCAGAACAGAGTCAGACTCATACTTTAAGTATTATCGATGGGTGTGCTACGTTGTAACGGCAGTGTTAAGTAGTTGCAAGAGACAAGTTTGGCCTGAAAGAACGGCTATGTGGCTTTTTACAGAAAAAGGTTTCCAATACCTGCTATAGTCAACACTGCTGAATAGAACTTTGACGATGGAAATGTACTATATCTGCATTGTCAAATGCAGTGTCCACTAGTTATGTGTAACTATTGAGATCTCAAAATGTGACTAGTGTGGTGAAGAAACTGTCTAATTTTAATTAAAATACAGCTCACTTTAATTCTATTCTAATTATTTTAAATTTACTTCATTTTGAGTGATTTAATGCAGTAGTAATAGTTAAGAGTATTTTCTATGGAGTCACAGTGCACAGAGTTTAATTTCAGTTCTGATCCAAATTGGTTCTGAACTTTGGGAAACCTAACTCATCTTTTGGATGTACTACTGTACCTATCTTTGTTTTTATGAGTATTGAATGAGTTAACAACTGTAATTCACCTGTAGTTCATTCTGAAAAACAGATGCTCAAAAAATAGTAATTGTTATGACCATTATAATTATTGTTGTTGTTATTATTATTATTATTGTTTTGACATTAATATATTCAACAAATTAACACACCAAGTATCTGTATTCCCAGCACCTATTGTAGGTGTCAAGAATACAAATTAAGCAACAGAGGAGGTATCTGTTTTGGTAGAGCTTACATATAGTGAGCCATGATGCAAAGTAAGAAACAAAAATATTTGGTGTAAGTTACAAATTACTGCTTATATAAACCAGGATAATACTGATATCACGAAAGAGAATAAACCAGAAATCTTCTAATCTGCTATGAGCCTTTGTCATCTGTAGCCTCCAATTTTAAGTTTTTGTTTACTTTGGATCTTCTCCAGTATTCTTATAATATTGAAGAATTTAAATCAAAGTTTCAAAATTTTCTATTAAACAGATACCTGTGGCTTTCTGTTAATATATTGAGGCTCCCAGAGAGATTCTTAAAAAGTCTTCTACTGCTAACATGTGTTCGTATGTATGTCTGTCTTTGTAAAATGTCACTGCTGAGTCTAGATAAAAACCAGAACTGAATAACCAACAGAGAAGCGACATAATTTGTCCAAAGCAGTTCATACTGCCAGAGCTTTTGAGAGCCCAGATCAACACCAATGGGTCTTTTCCAGACAAGTGGCATATTTAGGAGTTCTTGCAACAAGTAACTAAAATTTTACTACATGTAGTTGGAGCTGAAACTTGAAAATTTTATTCTACCTGCCTAGAAGGACTAGTGAAATATTTCTGGAGGTAGGCCTTATTATTGTCTATAACTTCTTTTTCAAAGGATCCCTTATTCATAGAATAAATATCCAATCAATTTATTGAATTACTACCATGGACAGGATTTTCTTTTAGGACATTTTGTTGTAATGAAATAAAAGCATCTCCATTGTAATGTGGGTCTTCCTGCTATTTAGTCTCATTAGCAAATCAGCATTATTCTTCTGTGGTTATCAAAGCAGATCCACCATGTCAGACACCTGGCCCCTATATTAATTGACAGGAAAGGGTATCAACTGTCACTTCTGGCAAAAGCCAAAGTACTTTTCACAATCCAACACTGAAGCAAAATAAAGGAGGAATATTCCTTCCAAATGGTGTGGTCTAGTTAATGAATTTCAATGCCTCCTAAAGCATCCTGGGCTAGCAAATTGTGCCTCCACAAACTTCATCAAACACTAAATGCCAAATGCTTTCTTCAGGCTATAGCCCTGAACCATCCTGAGACTTACTTCACAGAGGCTGAGTTCCACTGGAAATCATGATTAAGTTGACTCATACTTGGTCATTTCTCAAGGAAAACAGTAAACTAGGAGTTTGGGGTTCAAAATTAATCAAGAGTGTACATGTTCAGGAGACAAATATACATTTAAAATGTTAATGAGAAATGGGAATAAAGTAGATGATAGCAACATTCCACAATGTTTAAGAAAATATACAACCTAAAATCTCAAACCAGCATTGTTGATAAAACAAGGGAATATTTTATGATAGAGAATTTGACATTTAAAAATAAAAGTATGTCTTTATTCCTTTGCTAACTATTTAATTTTAAAAAGCTAAAGCTCTAACCTTGTTCTTAGGAACAATGAAAAGGACATATATGTATATTTGAAAATGATTTTCTCTCTCAATGAGTTGCTTTTTCCTAGAATAAACTTTGTTTATCCCCCCCCCCCCAAAAAAATACGAGTAACTCTGATCAGAAAAAAATTTAAACCTTGGGCCAAGCTAGTGGACAAGCTGACTTTTCAGGTCCCTTCATCAGACAATTTGTGTTGTTGCTACCTGGGGAAACGTGTCACATCTGCGAGCTGCCCTCCAATCAAAACGTGTAATAGCAATTTTAGAGGTAATTATTGGTTGTCTTTGCTGTATATTATATATCCTGGGGTGAACAGAAGATGACCCAAATTCAGTCAATTAATCTATTATCCTTCTGACGTGGAAAGAAAAAAAAAGTGTGTTTACAAAGTAAAGCCTAACTTTTTTTTTTTTTTTTTGATAGTACTAACCAGTCGTTTTAGTCAATGTCAATTTTGGGGGAAAAAAGAGAAAAACTCAGTAATTGAGGTAGGGAGATAACTGTATGCATAATAATAAAATGCTCCAATTCTGTTTTCTAAGAGGAACCTTATAAGAAAAATTAACAAGAGTTATTCTGTAGGAAATGAGATTCTAGCTGGATGGAGTTTACTATGAACCAACTGTATATCCCACAATGCCATCAACTGTGAACACACTATGACTAGAATCCCTTCCTCACTCAAATTTTTAAATTCGTATATTATGATGTTGCTTATTTGTGTATTTTGAGAGTGGGTAACAGGGACAGATATTACAGAAAGCTAATGAAGCGTAAGCTTCAGAGCCGCCTCACTTTCAAAGCTCTAAGCTGGGCACAAGCATTCTATTTCTGGGGTCATGTTTTTGTAACATGTGCAAAAGTAAGACATTTAACTATAATCAATTGAAATCACTGTCTTTTCCACTTTGACTTCTCCATCACGCTCTCCTTCCTGTTGGTGGCTTTGAGGTGATATGATCCAATGAAGGGAAAGCCAATTTGAAAAAAATGCAAGGACTTCGGGCACAATGAAATGCTTATACGTTGTTTGCAATCACTTCCACATATGGCTAACTTTTTGCCAGCTGTACTTATGTAATAATATCAAGAATGCGCCTATAGTCCACCATACTGCTTCACCCAGCAACTAGACACTAAAGTCAAAGGTAAAAGGTAAGAATTTGTCCTATGGAAGCATGCTCAGAAGTACTGGAAAGTGAATGGAAGTTTTGCAATGCGCGGGAACAAACTAGATCCTAGGAAATTCGAGTTTTCAGCTGTGTATAACTTTTTCACTAGGAGACTCAGTTTACACTGAGAAAAGAGAAATTCACTCCAATAAGAAATATACTCAATAACAGTGTGTGAATTATAAATGTGCCATGCTTCGTGTTAGATATACGTAGCGCAAATTTGAGTGAAAATCCCTGCATGTGGGGTCACAAACCTCTAGCAGTCCTACAAACATCAAGAACATCTGTGTAAAGCAGCATATTTTACAGAGTAACTATCATTAATGCTATAAAAGACAAACTTATATACTAGAGGAAAGGCCAAATTTCCTTACTCCTTTTTTCTATAGATTATATGATAAACTATTTGTTGGGAAAAAGAGGCAAATAGTATGAGGCAAAAAGTTAGATAAACTACCATACACATTACAGAACTAGAAAAAATAACCTGTTTTGTTTTTGGATTTTATGATGATGTTATCAGCTTTTTCAAAATTGTAATTTCCTGTTAATCTGACTCTAAATAAATATCAATATCTCTATTTAATTTTATTCATAATTTTGTATCCCTCTCCTGAAGAGGACCCTCCCCGCAATTCCCCCCAACTGTATAAGCTTCAGGCACCACAAAACCTGGATATGCCTTTGATTATTAATTTTAAAATAGATGCTGGTGAGAAAACATTGTGTTCGAGCAAACTTCTTAGGCTATTTAGGATTCAAAAAACAAAGAAGTTATGGGAAATATTAAAAATGTGTAACTGGAGATACTGCACAGTAGGTATTATGCTTCCTTATAGAAGCACGTTCCTTTCTTTCTCAGAACAAATTCCTCTGAACTTAGCGAAAGTGCAACAGTTACGTCAGATCTAAGCAGCTGGAGAAACGGGGGGAAACATAAGATTTTTAACGTGTTCCTTAGACTGAAGAATTCTTTTCCAATTACCTTTTCCCTAAGTATCATCTCTGAACTATTACAAGTGATGATTAAATTCCCTATGACACTGGATCACTGAGCTCCTAGCTCTGTATTAACTACATTTCCTCTGGAACTCAAGGAGTGGGGTGAATATTAATGCACACTTCAATTGTTTCTTTACCCATTTTCCTTATCAAATTATAGTATTAAAATATTCTATACCAATTCCCCTCATTTGTAGAACTTTTTCCTCATTCAGTCCTCCTCCTCACAGTACTATTTACACCATGAAAATAAAGCAACTTGGCAAATTTTTACCAAAAAAATGTATTTATGGTATATATGCACCTCACTCATCCTCCCTATGTCTTCAGTATGTCTTTCCATAGCCTTCTATTTGCCTAGTTCCTATACAGTACGGCGTCTGTTACAGGGCACTCACACTGTGTGGTGTCTTTCCAGCGGTCACGGAGTCTGTCTCTTCTGTCTTTTTTATTCTGTGCTTCAATTTGGATAGTCTCTATTGCTGTGTGCTCAGATTCACTGATCTTTCCTTCTGCAGATGTGTATCTGATGTCTATCCCATGTAGAAAAAAATTTTATTTCAGTTACAGTATTTCTCATGTGTAGAAATTTATTTTTATTTATCTTCCATAAGCAGAAAGCAGGAGCTGTTGTTGCACAAACTTCATTTGTTTATTCTTTTTTTATTGATCAGTCTGGCCCTGCTAGTTATCCAATATATGAAAAGAGTTGCTTTATATATTTTGTCCACTTCCCTGATTATTTACAGCACTAACAAAAGTCCAACACTCCAGACCTAGAGACAGTATTGAGACTTTTTTACTAGGGTATGTATGACCCAGGCAGACATCAGTACAAAACCGGAAGGCTCATTAACACCACACAAGTAAATCTGCCTTTAGTTTTCGCCATGTGTGATGAGGCTAACCATCACGGCCTGCAATTGTGAGTATGTGATATACTTCAAGTTTCATTTTAGAATCAAAAGTATGTGTACATGTGTGTGCACACACGCACGAGTGCATCACTTGAGGCCCTGAGGAAAAGACTATTTCACTTTAGATTTCACTTTAGGAAGCATAAAGTGTCATCTAAATCATAATGTGAGAAATTAATGTAGGTAGAAAAATTGATAAAAATAGAAAAAATAGAAATTATAAATCTAAGATTGGAAAAAATGAATTTAAGCTAGTGAAATGCCTGAACTGCAATGTGACAGAAAAGGAATAAATATAGAGATTTTTGGAATACCACTGTACAATTTCTAAGTGAAATGAGATAAAACTGGTAGTGTAAGAGTAATACACCATGTCCAAGTAGGTCTATTCTAGGACATGAAGATGTTTCTGTTAGTTCACTCTGTTCTATCAACAGTGGTAACCTTGGATTCAAATTGACAGTACAACTCATAACACATAGGAAACTTCATGTAACAACAAATTTACCTAGCTTGAATTAAGACTGAGACAGGTAACAACGTAGCATGTACAGCAAAAGCAAAGTACAGGTCCTGTGATTCTCAGGTACAACTGTAGCCCAGAATTATTTCACAGGGGATCACATGCTCATCCAAGTGCAGGAAAGCCGTAAGTTCCACAGTCCCTTTAGACATTACTAGTCACGGAGTCCCTCAAAAGAAATGACTAACTCGTATTATATCTCATCAATACTGGTTACTAGTTATTCAGTAAACAGGATGAGCGATGAGGTATAGGCTGTTGGTCTGGCACATAGTTCTTGATTGATTTTGATTTATATTGGAGCCATGGTTTGTTATAGATTCCTTGAGTCAATGATACAAAAATAATCTGACCAGGAGCTAAAGCATCAGGTATTCATGAACCTACAGAAGAGCCACAGAACCAGATACTAGCCCTTTCCTTCCAGGCAGTGTGGGGATTTTTTCGATACACATTACCATAATACATGAAAATGAGAAAGGATTTACCTATGTACATAGATGTACAGAGTGTACAGAACTTACCTGGTGAAACACAACATCCAATCTTGATTTTTAAAAACATTCTTAGTAAATGACTAGAAATACAATTAAAATAATTAAGAATATAAATCTCCAAATAATAGTCAATGTCATGTGACACTTAGTGATCAAACACTGCACTGCAATCAAGTAAGAAACAAGAGAAGGAGGCGTTCATCACAATGACGGCTTAGATGTTATCCCCCACTTTGGTCTTCCTCATCAACAGACCAACTAGCAACTATCCATAGACACGACCGTTGTGACAATCCCAGAAACAGAGTCAGGCCGAAGCGCCCCCTGGATAGAGAAGGTCAGCATTAAATGGGAAAGGGGAGCAATTTCATTTTGACCACATCACCCATCTCCCAGGCCAGCACAGCACTGGAACAAGAGGGTTTTCTCTAGGTGAAAAAGAGCTCAAGATGGACATCCGGCTCCCTCAGTGTTGTGGGACGCTTTCTAGGATGCCCACTGGGGTCTTTTCTCACGGGGTCTCTCTGGGGCAATCTGCAGGGCTCAACCGCTGGGAATCAGACACCGAGAAGAAGGGAGGGCCTTATATCAACTAGTGCTCAGATCTTGGTGGACTGCATTCTTGCTTACAGCGCCCAATTAGGATTCCAGCCAGCAGCTCTGGGTATCTGCAGAACTGATCCAGTTGCCCCATCTGGCCAGAGAGACTAGCTGACAGTCAGGCAGTGAGTCAACCCAACCACTGAGCATAGCCTCCAACCTCATAGAACCAGGAAGTCTGAACAGTGAGCCTAGGCAGCCTCTGAGCCCAGCCTAAGGCCCTGCTTGATTACTGAACACAGCGAGGCCTGCCCAGACAGCAGCCCAGCCAGTGACCCTGCCCACCACTGGGCACAGTCTTTAGCCCCATCCAAGCAGGATGAAGTTGGAGACCCCACCCAAAAGAGAGTCAGGCCAGTGACCTCACCCAAACATAGGGATTGGGAAACCCAGCTTCCATCCCTGCCCAACTTAGGGCACAGCTTGTGGCTCCACCAGATTGCAGGGCACAACCTGAGGCTCTGACCAAGGACAAAGCCCTGCTTGAACAAGGAGTCCAGTCAGTAGCACAGCCAGTTGGAGAGCACAGCTGGAGGCTCCGCCCATCCAGGAGTGATCACAGAGCCCAGCCTGTAGCCCTGTCCAGTCACAGAGTCCAGCCAGTAGCACCATTTTACTAGGAAACACAGTCTGGAACTCTGCCCCATCAGGGGTGAGAGCAGAGCCCAGCTAGTCACCCCACCGATCACAGAGGACAGCTAGCAGCCCCACCCAACTGGGAGCCCATCCTGTGGCCTCACTTGAACTCAAACTCAGAGCTCTGCTAGTAAGCTCATCCAGCTGTAGAACCCAATCAGCAGTACCCTCTCCCAGTTCAAACACAGGTAGTGGTGTTGCCCACCCAGAAACCCCAGCCACACGCCTTGCCTGCCTGTAGGTGCTACCAGCCGAGCCATCCAGTACCCTAAGCTGGTCTGACTGGTGATGGTCTCTTCCTGCAGAAACAAACCTGTCAAGTCTGGAAGAGAAGACTGCTTACTTAAATGCACAGATGCCAGTGCAAGCCTACAAGGATCACGCAGAATCAGGTAAACACGACACCAAAGGAAACTAATAAATATACTCATTAGTAAAGATAAATACTCTAAATCAGATTCTCTAATATTGTAATGGTGGTATGTAAATCACAACTATGGTTTAAAAAATAAGAGTGTATTAAAAACAAGTCTAATAACTTGGTTTGGGATGCACAATACAAAAGGTGTAGCTTGTAACATCAATAACCTAAAATCTGAGGAGAGGGAAAAGTATAAATTCCTATATGCTATCAATGTCAGGTTTTTATCAACTTAAAAAAGGATATTTTAACTCTAAGACATTTTATGCAATGCTCATGGTAACCCCAAAGAAAAAACCTATAGTAGATAAATAAAATATTATGGTAAAGGAGTCAAACTGTACGTCAAAAAGTTATCACAAAAAAGACAAAGTAGGAAAAGAAGCAAGAAACAATCTACAGAACAGTCAGGAAAATAAAATTTCAATAGTAAATCCTTATCTATAAATACTTTAAAGTGGACTAAATTGTCCAGTAAAAAGACACAGAATAGATGAATGGATAAAAAACAAGATCCAATATACTGCCTACAAAAAACTCACTTTACCTTTAAGTACACACATAGGTTGCACATGAAGGGGTAGAAACAATTATTTCTAGTAAATAATAACCAGAAAAAAGGGGGGAGGGGCAGGGGAAGCTAAACTTACACATAGGGAACAACTCTGACATTTGCCTTAGCAATGATTTTTCATGCATGACACCAAAAGCACAAGCAACAAGAGCAAGTGTGACTACATCGAACTAAGAAGTTTCGGTAAAAAAAAAAGATGAACAAAATGAGAAGGCAATGTATGGAATCAGAGAAAATATTTGCAATCTCTTTGTCTGGGTCAACACTCAAAGTACTCAAACTTACATAACTTGAGTGTAAAACACCTAATAATTCAATTTAAAAATGGACAAAGGACCTGAATAGTCATTTTCAAAGATATTCAACTTTTCAACATGCAAATGAAAGGTGCTCAACCTGACTAATTATCAGGGAAATGGTAATACGAACCATAATGAGCTATAACCTTACACCTGTTAGAGTGGCTACTGTCAAAAAGCACAGTCTCAAAGAGATACCTTCCCACCCCCCATGTTCACTAATTGTTTACAACAGCCAAGACATGAAAACAACTTGTGTCCATCAATGAATGGATAAAGAAAATTAGATTATATAATGAAATGTTATTCAGCCATGAGAAAGAAAAACCCTGTCATTTGTGCCAATATGTATGAACCTTGAGTACATTATGCTATGTGAAACTAGTCAACAGAGAAAGACAAATACAATATAGTATCACTTATATGTGGAATCTGAAAAAAAACAAAAACAAAAAAGGAACTGAACTCACAGAAAGAGAGTAGATTGGTGGTTACAAGGGGCTGGGAGGTGGGGGAAATACATGAAGGTGGCTGGTCAAAGGGTACAAATTTCCCGTTATAAGATATGTAAGTTCTGGGAAATGTAATGCACAGCATGGTGGCCATAGTTAACAATACTGTGTCATACTTCAAAGATGCTAAGAGTAGCAAATCTTAAAAGTTCTCACACACATAAAACTGGTAACTGTATAAGGTGATGGATATGTTAACTCTTCTTACTGTGACAGCCATTTTGCAATATGTACATATATCAGATCATCACATTGTATACTAACAATGTTACATCTCAATAAAACTAGAAAAAATATGAAATTAAAACATTTTTAATCCACTTTCATGTAAGAAACCACACAAAAATGAAGCCTTATACTAACGTAATTTAACTTTGTTCTGGAGTTCTTAGTCAATGTAACTCCATAATAAAGAGAAATAGGAAGAGTATTTAACACTGACCATGCTGACTGCCTTAAGAAGAGCATTAAGGTGGCTGACTATAAAATACATGTTAAGAAATCAATACTTGGTTTATTCTCCATCAGGTAAGTGAGTACTGGGTGCTTGTGTGCCAAATACTCTGTTACTTAACGATGAAACAGTCAGGCTGTCAGACTCTCTTCTACAAGGAGCTTCTCCACAGCAGCAGTCATCTGCCGGGGATGCTCTGGAATCACCTGAGGAGGCTCCTGCCAAATACACAAGCATGAGCCACATCTCAGAACTACTGAATCACGGGCCTCTTTATTTTAGGAGAAAAAAATGTCCTTTCCAATTATTTTATATATAAAACTACTAATCTTAAGTAATTACAATACAGTGAGTTACAAATCATAAGTCAAGTAGAGTAGAAGAATGGGCCCTTGCCCAAACCTCAAAAAATCAGGAAAGAATTCTTAATGAAAAGCAATGGTAAGCCAAAAACTGAATGGTGAATAAGAGATTTTCAGATGAGTAAGTAGGTTTGGAAAGTTTGTTCCATAAGGGGAAAAAGGAAAAAAAAAATCTTGTACAAAATCGCTAAGGCAACAGGGTGGTCTAAAAACATGGTTTTTTTTCTACATAGTGATCTTAACCCTTTGGAACATATAATGGTGGGGGAACAGTCAGAAATAACTAATGTTAGCAACATGTATTAACTTCCCAGGAAACCTGACCAAGAAATTTACAAATTTGTGTTTGAAAAGCCAGCAATGAATTATAGAAAAGTCTACTGTAAGATACTCAAAAGAATCATCAATCAAAGAAATGTATAGCATTCCTGAATGGAAATTCAATCACATAAAGATACAAATCTTCTCAAAATTAGTGCACAGAAATTGTATACCTTGTATTTATGCTATAGTTATTTCATTAGAATAGAGTCGTCAAAATATCTTAAGGTTCTTTCATTTGTACTCAGTTTCTAACCCACCAGGACTCACTCTAAGTTAAACTTGGATTTTAAATTTTCCATTATTTTTATTTTTATTTATTAAGAACAAAGCATACTCTTTCCAAAATGAAATAATCAGATACATCATGTGAATCTTAATATACAGTTAGAAGATAAAATATTAGAAGCAACTCTAAGGGGAAAATGTGAAAATATAAAAATAGATTTCTAACCAGAAATATCAAATTTGATTGATAAGAATAAATTTGAATTGACCCTGCTGTATTAGAAACTAAAGATAATCTGTGATTTTAAAAGCCACCCAGGACCTCTGACAATGGCTGAGTAGATTGTATTATACAAATTTGTAAGCTAGGTAAATTTTTAAAAGTAGAAAAGTAGACAAAATTTCTTTAAAAATGAACTCATTGCAAGAAAGTTTTATGTCAAAGATTTAAAAGAAGAGACAAGGCAGGAGAGGTGACCTAGATCTAAGAAATAGACAACTCCCCAAGTAAATGAGATATTTTAGCAACACTGTCACTACTGATAGGATACAAAGGAAAAAAAGATGCATAATATTTGAACATAATGATTAACAAAATTGAGTCAACTGATAATTACAGAACGTGCAGACAGAAATAGCATAATACATGTTACTCAGCTTCACATTAAACATTTATCAAAGTTGGTCCTTTTTAGTGCCATACAGTAAGTCTCTAAAAAGGATTAAAATTATACAAATTATGTTCTTTGACCATAAAGCAATTAAGCTAGAAATCAGTAATAAAATGTTAATGAGAAGATATGCTTATATTTTGAAATTAAGCAGTACAATTCTAAATAACCTGAGGTCAAGAAATCAGAATGGGAGTTATAAAATATTTTGAATTAAATAATAGCAATTAGATTTTGCAAGGTCCAGCTATAAACTGGCTTAGAGAAAAATTTATAGATATAAACACATTAGAAAATAATAAGGCTGAAAAATTAATCCTCTAAGCAGGACTCTAAGATAGAAGAATAACAAGAAAAGGATGAAGAAAGTCAAAGAACGAAGGAGGAAAGAAAGAAGTAATAAGAAAACAGAAAACAAATAAAGGTGATCTACATAGCCAGAAGTTATACTAACAAAACTGATACTCTCAGCAAAGACGATAAAAAACAAAAAAACAAAAAACAAAAAAAACCCTCGCAAAGAGCCAATATCAGCATTAAAGAGACATTACTAAAACCATAAAAATAAGAAAATGGCAATAATATTTTTAAAAACTTTAAAATGTCCTATTTGTTCCAGGTAAATAATTTAGCTGTGTAATTTGGACAGATTTCAGAAGTGATCTCACATAACTTCAGGTGAGTTAGGAAAATATTTATTAGCTCTTATTATGTATAGGTAGCATGATAAAGCTTGTGGGACACAAAGATGAAAATATCATGGCCGATGGAATAAATACTCGTCAGTCATTTCGGAACAATCTGAAGTGCTGTCAGAATCATCAACCCAGAGTGATAAAGGAGTATGTTTAAGAGTAGTCAAACCAAGCCTAGGTTGTCAATAAAGGCTTTCTGGAAGAGGTAACAAAGTAAGCCCTGAAGAACCAGAGAAACCAACAATGAAGAAGTTCTAGGCAGGGACATGAGTGTAAGTCATAGTCATGTAGGATGACTCAATTTCATTTTGGGGACAAAGCCCCAAGTTTGATCTTGGTGGATTACATGTTAAAACTTACAGCAGACAAAAAGGGCAGCTTAAAAGAAGTGGTTGCAAATGTCAAGAAATATGATGAAGATCCTGAATAACATTGTATTCTGTGCTAAAGTAGGTTGACACCATTCCAATAGAGATGGGTTGTCATGACAAATTTAGTGAAAGGGCAATGAACAACCAAGGTTTTACTAAGATTCATGCTTCTCAGTGTGATCTGCCCAACGTTACCAGCATCACATGTGAGCTTGTGAATGCAGAAGTTTCAGCTCCATTCCACACCTACTGAATCCCAATCTGCATTTTAACAAGATCACCAGGTCATTTCTATGAACATGTAATTTTGAAAAACGCTGAATCAGATCATTCAAAAGGGCATATTTTGTTCATTGATGGAGGCAAGATTCAAGTGAGAAGAGCAATTAGAAAGGTAATTAATACTGTAGATACAAGTATACAAGATACAAGATCACCACACCTATTAGAATGGTCATTCTCAAAAGGCAGGAAGTAATAAGCGCTGGCAAAGATGTGTAGAAAAGGAAACTTTGTGCAGGAATGTAAACTGGTGTAACCACTATGGAAATCAGTATGGAGGGTCCTCAAAAAAGTACAAATAGAGCTACCATATAATCCAGAAATTCCCACTTCTGGGTATTTATCGGAAGAAAACAAAAATACTAAGTCAGAAGGATATATGCAGCCCCTTGTTCACTGCAGCATTATTTTCAACAAACAAGACATGGAAACAATCTAAGTGGTCATCAATGGATAAAGGAAAAAAACAAAAGATTTGGTGTATATACACACAATGTAAAATTATTCAGCCACAAAAAGGAATAAAATCTTGCCATTTGCAGCAACGTGGATGAAATTTGAGGGCATTATGCTGAATAAAGTAAGTCAGATAAAGACAAGTACCATATGATCTCACATGTGGAATTTCAAGACAAAAAACTGAAAGCAAAAAACCAAGCCTGTAGATGAGGAAAACAGATTGGTGGTGGCCAGAGGCTGCTTAAGGAGTAGGAATGGGAGAAATGGGTGAAGTTGGTCAAAGGCTACAAATTACCACTTACAGAATAAGTAAGTTCTGGAGAAGTAATGTATAGCATGCTGACTATATTTAATAACATTGTACTTCATACTTAAAAGCTGCTTTGAGAATAGTTTTTTTTTTTTTTAATAGTACAGCCAATTACAATGTGTCAGCTTCTGGTGCACAGCACAATGTCCCAGTCATGCATATATATACATATATTTGGCTTTTTTTTCCATTAAAAGTTATTACAAGATATTGAATATAGTTCCCTGTGATCTTAAAAGTCCTCATCACAGGAAAAAAAATTATTTCTAACTGTGTATGATGACAGATGTAAACTATGCTGATCATGTCACAATATATACAAATATCAAATCACTACGTTGTACACCTAAAATTAGTATGTTATGTCAGTTACACTCAATTTTTTAAAAAGTTAACTAAAATACTGTAGCTATATGTTGAAAAGGATTTGTTAAGTCATGGAAGATAAAGAGGAGAGAAAATTTAAGAAATAATTTAAAGGGAAAATAAAATGTTTATTTGCTGAGTTAATTTGAGGATTAAGGAAGCAGAGGAAAGTCAAAAATTATGCCCAGTCTAATAGTTTGAGTGCAAAGACAGGTGACAAATATACTATAAGGAGAAGGTACAGAAAATTCCTCACTGTACAGGGAATAAAGCTGAGTAATATTACTTTAAATAAAGCAATGATAAGGCAGAAAATCTTTGTAAATTATAAATCACTGATTTTATGGTATTTGGCAGTTTATAAAGCTCTCCCTCATTTGTGCAATTTTTCATCTACTGAATCATAGTATTAATATGAATTTACCTCTTTGAAAGATTCAAATTTCATAAAATACTTATTTTCCTTGAAATTTAAAACTAGATTACTATCAAGTCATGAAGTTGGGGTTAGGGAAACATAACTAATGTTTAGGTTCTTGAATTATGTTCTTTCATGCCCTGTACCTGTGACTACTTTTCAAGAAATAGCAGACACATTTCAATTTTTTTAGTATTAAAACATTTCTAGGAGAAACTGACCAAGTTTTCATCTTTTATAATACCACTCTGAGGAGCTGTTCTGCAAGCTATGCTCATATAAGCTATCTTTCAGCAAGTCTTCACTTCATCATTGCTAATGCACCAATATTGCTCTGCTGATAACGGCCTTTTTGTTTTTTAACTGAGGCAGCCCAAGAGATCCAGCAGAAAATGTACAAAACATTATTGCTATAATGTTGATGATACAAAGTACAAAATGGGCACATGTTACAGGGTTTGCTCAACAGGTGTAAATTATGGATCTTGTTACCAAATGGAAATAAATGGAGATAGACAATCAACTTCCAGTTATTTGACTCCATAAGAAATTACTCAAGTGGCTGTCACTCAAGTGGATACACTGAAAGTTCCTTGTGCAAAGGAAAATGAAGAGTCAAACATATATTGAGACGGAAATAGGTAAGTTACTGCCTGGGAACATCAAGACTTCATCATTCATCAACGATCAATATAGATTAGAGATGTCTTGATACATCTAAGAGCACATTGACACTGTATTTTCTATGTGCCAGAAACACTGCCCTGCTAAATTTCTCTTACTATCCTTTAAAATGTCTAGCGTTGTTTTGATTTGCTGTTGACTTATACTTCATATTAAATTATCATCATATAATTTGTCACCCCTTTTCACTGGATCTATGTTATAAGGAACAGTTTTTGTTTTCAAACTGAAAGCTAAAATAAAATTTAATATGTTCATTTATGTTGAAATCTACCTCTCCATAATATACCTTGATTGGGAACTTTCTACAAGGTATGTTATTACTGATATGTGAGAACAGGAATATAAAAAACAAATTCCACCCTAAATGAAGCAAAATTCAATATGGCCACATGAGGAATAGTAATAAGCAGCCAATAATATAATGAAGGAGTACAATCTGAAAACAGAAGACAGCTTGGATTCAACAGCAAAATACATTTAGAAGCCTCTAAGAATTTGACATTTATACTCAATAACATTTCTGTTTTTATTGGCTTCTCTATTTCTTCAGTAACAGGTTTATAAAATCTGTGCAAATGAGTTAAATAAAGCAATGAATTTGAGATGCTTTATAAAGGTAATTCAAAGTCTAAATCCATTCATAAGGAGAATTAAGGGGGAAAGTTATGTAACTGCTATTTTAGCCTTGGGTGGCTTGTATATTTCCATGAACATAGACATGAATATTTTATTTTCACATGGGTCAACTTTCCGGTATGGTCTCCTTTCTGTAGCAGCAACTGGTGCTATTGAAAATTTACACACAATTTAAGTTAGGCCAATGAAGCATTTTTTTTTCATTTGCTTTAACAAGCTTATGTAATAAACAAATGGAAGTAAGCTTCCAAAAGCCTATGCAATTGGATGCAAGTTGCCAATGGTGGAGTGCCATTTATTGGAGTATTTCCTTTCCTTCTCTGCTGTTCTTTCAAAGAGAATCATATTTCTGAGACTCCATTCAAATTATAGTCATTAAAACACAAAGTACATATCGTCTATCAGGTTACACAAGTATTCACCGCATTTACAGAAACACAAATGTGTTTTGAACATTTCTAATGAAGGTAAGTCTTTTAAATATAATTCTAGTTCATTTAAAATAATACCTATTTTAATACCTGGATTACTTTCTATTGTTTGCCTTTTACAACTTTAAAAAGAAGAACAGAAAACCAACTTGCCAATCAAGAAGTCAAAAGAATAAATAAATCAGTTTTTTTCCCCAAGTTTTATGACTTCTTAGAAATAGCCTGGTGCATGGTTTTTGTTTCTGCTTCAGCATAAAGATCAACATCTTACATATAGAAACCACATCAGAGGTGATTTCTCTCTGTGATGCTTTGTATTACTTATTTACTGTTTAAAATGTTTTTCTCTTCTCAAAAGCAATAGCCTTCAATTTAAAATCCATGCAGATTCTATTCCTAAAGGAGATTCATAGACTGTGTCTACATATAGCAAAATTGGTTGAAAAGCAAAGTCTATCATGAAGCCATTTGACAGCCAAAGGGCAAAATAGCCGTAAACGTTTGTCCATTTGGAATATCCAGACCCATTCTTCTATGTCACATTTTCTTTCTTTTTTTTTTTTTTTTTTTTGTAAAACAGAGCAGAAATAAGTAAAATAAATGAATATTTAAAATAATGATCTCATTCCAAAGTCATATCTTGCTACAGTTTAGCCATTTGATTTTTTTGCATTGGTTTCCTTAATGAGACAAATTACATATGCTCTCATCTCCAGAGAGGGTTATCTAACTTACTTTTCCTAAAACCTTGAAACTTTTATTAAAGAGCAAGAAGAATTTGCATTGTGCAAAACGTTTTCCTTGCAAATAGTATCTGTTGAAGCAGTATTTGAGGTGAATTATCAAAGGTTATTATATCATCAATGGTTATTATAATCAAGATTTCAATCCTACTGAAAACCATTAGAATTGACTTTTGTATGAATGGATTTATCAAATTAGTCAACTAGGTATATTGGAATAAAAAGACCCAAAATAGCGTAAGTTAAATTCAAAAATCATTTATTTAAAAATTAAATAAATTTGGATATGCTATGGGAAAGAAAAGAAAGTCACCAAGTTTTAATTCTGCCCTTATGGATTCTATATCCTAGTTGGAGAGTTTTATTTAGTAAAGTTCTTTGAAATATTTTGGGATTGAGAGACAAATTCTATTTTTGTGATTCTTGTAATTTAGTTCAAAATCTAGAGGTAAATCTTCAGCCAACCACTGAGCTAACGATTATATTCTGGTATAAATATGTCTCAAAGATATTCTATCCTTAAAGCACATTTTTAGTGATTTGTAGCTTTTATATTTAACTTATTGTTCAAAAATAGTACACTTATGATTAACGTTATCTATGATGTATGCTAATTGAGTAATCACACATATTTGCTAAGATTTTTGGTAAAATGACTTGGTATGTTTGACTTTACTATTTGAAAATTAAGACTTCCTGTCTAAGTCTAATATACTTGTTTGAATGTAACCCTGGTGATTTGGCCATGATTTTAAATGCCTTCATATGTACATTGAATAGACACTCTCATTTGCAATAAATCCTTTCTAGCTCATATTGCCATTAGTAACAGACTGAATGGTATGTTTTTACTTCCGTATAAACGTAGATTAAAAGACAGTTTTTGTCTTGAGTGACTTGGCTTTTTCCTATGTAACAGGTAATAGTAAAAAGAGTATGAGCTTAGCGATCAGTTAGATTTGAGATCAGTAACACCTTCACATCTCCTCTGGCTCTTTAAGCCTTGAACTTAAGTTCCTAAGTTATGTTTACAAACACCTACAAAATTAGACCTAAAGAGAGCATTATTTTGAGAAGTAAATATTAAACTCTATTTAAAATGTTTGCTATGATTTCACCAGGTGAAAATATAAACTATGACTGTTTTCTTCTTTTTTACCAAAGAACACTGGAATTTTAATGAGAAGTGTTTTGATTCAGAACACGTTCCAGGGTTATTTCCACATGTACTACAAATACTTTTTAAGTTGACCACACCAGTCCCCAGGGCAGATGTCTTCTGTTCCCTCCTATGCACGTTCTTCCCCTGTCTCCCCTACGGTTACCCTCCCCAGTCACAGGGAGCTGGGCACAGCGTCTCCTGGGGGACTGACTGAATGTTGACAAGTGAATGCAAGGCTGGCAGGAGGAAGTAAAACACTTGATGCCAAATCGCACCTCCACTAGTACACTATTTATTTACGTGGTTTGGCAGTGGTGGGGGGAGGACAGAAACACTTGTTTTAGCCAAGTAAGTAGTTTAAAATGGGATTTTTCAAAATAAGTATTTATTAGCTGTCATATTGGTTACACTGAACAAAGTTTGGGTTTGAAATTTTTTAAGTAACTGCATTCATTCTTGAAGGACCTAGACAAGTTATTACAAAATATATTTCTGGAAAAGTGAAGAAAATACCTATTTTAAAGTCTATTAGAAAAATACATAGCTGAGATGAGACACCTGCAGAACCTGAAGCCTCTAAATTTGAAGACAAGTAATATCAGCATTACTCTTTTTAAAAGAGCTTCAAGAACTACATGAGGTTCTCAGAGAAAGATCCAACACAAGATCTGAATTGTTCCCTGGCAAGTGGGAATATGCAACTTTCTTGCAACTCTGAAATGGCGTGGCTTAAGATAAATGAGAAATGTTAACTGTATGCCATGATGTCCCAAGTACCCTATGGCCTGAGACCCCTCCCCCAATATATAAAGTGCAGAGTCAAAGGCAGGATAAAATTCAGGCGCTTAGAGCAGACTTTAAAAGTAAGTGTGGAATAGGAGGTATTAGCTTCATAGGCCTGATGTTACTCACTCTCGCTTAAACATCATCTCTTACAGCCTAGCAAGTCAAATTCAAAAATCAAAGGAAATCACAGAGAGTACCTCAAAATGGGTCAAAGACCTAACTGTAAATGCAAAACTATAAAACTCCTAGAAGAAACTCACACAGAATAAAATCTGGAGGACCTTAGGCATAGAAATGACTTTCTAGATACGTGGCACGATCCATGAGAGAACAGGCTTTCTTCAGATGAAAGTCTTGTGCTCTGCAAAAGACACTGTCAAGAGGATTAAAAGACAAGCCACAAAAAGAAAATATTTGTAAAAAGTCCTATCTGATAAAAGACTATTACCCAAAATATACAAGAAACTCTTAAACAATAAGAAAGGAAACAACCCAATTTAAAAATGGGCAAAAGAGCTGAACAGAAACCTCAGACAAGATACGCAGATGTCAAAAATAAACACAGAAAAAGACATCCCACATCGTGTGTCTTCAGGGAAGTTAAACCCACAATGAAGTACCACTGCACACCTCTTAGAATGGCCAAAACCCAAAACACTGACATCAAATCCTGGTGAGGATATAGAACAACATGACCTCTCATTTATTACTGATGGGAATACAGAATGGTATAGCCACTTTGGAAGACAGTTTGGCAACTAAACATACAATTACCATTTGATACATCGATTTCACACCTTACTATTTACCCAAAGGAGTTGAAAATTTTTACCTACAGAAAAACTCTCACATGGATATTTATAGCAGCAGCTTTATTTATCATTGCCACAATTGGGAAGCAACCAAGACGTCAGTGAGCAAGTGAACAGAAACTGAATGGCTGTGGTACATCCAATGGAATATTATTCAATGGGAAGATGAGAAAGACGAGGAAGACGAGGAAGACGAGGAAGACGAGGAAGACGAGGAAGACGAGGAAGGAAGGAAGGAAGACGAGGAAGGAAGACGAGGAAGGAAGACGAGGAAGGAAGGAAGGAAGACGAGGAAGGAAGGAAGGAAGACGAGGAAGGAAGGAAGGAAGACGAGGAAGGAAGGAAGGAAGGAAGACGAGGAAGGAAGACGGGGAAGGAAGACGGGGAAGGAAGACGAGGAAGGAAGGAAGGAAGACGAGGAAGGAAGGAAGGAAGGAAGGACGAGGAAGGAAGACGAGGAAGGAAGACGAGGAAGGAAGGAAGGGAAGGAAGGAAGGAAGGAAGGAAGGAAGGAAGGAAGGAAGGAGGAAGGAAGGAAGGAAGGAAAGGAAGGAAAGGAAGGAAAGGAAGGAAAGGAAGGAAGGAAGGAAGGAAGACGTGAAACTATCAACCCGCACAGCAGGGGTCCCTCTTCTCGCTCCGGGCCCATCCATTGTGGGGGTTTCTAAACCGGAACTTTATCAGGCATCTGGTTCTTACTTCAGGACCATCTCACCTAAAATCGCCCACACTTTCCTCTTAAATAAGACATCTCGATGGATTAGTGACTAATCAGCCCATGCCGCGGCATAACTGTGGTGTCATGCTTTTGGTATTTTTATAAAGGAAAGGAAGGAACGGAAAGGAAGGAACGGAAAGGAAGGAACGGAAAGGAAGGAAAGGAGGAAAGAAGGAAAGGAAAGAAAGAGAAGAGAGAAGGAAGGAAGGAAGAAAGCAAGAAAGGTAGAAACAATCAAGTTATAAAAAGACATAGAGGAAACGTAAATGTGTATCAATAAATGAAAGAAGCCAATATGAAAAGGCTACATGCCAAAACGATTCCAACTATTTGACTTTCTGGAAAACACAAAACTATGGAAAAGGTAAAAATATCACAGGTTGCCAAGGGTTAGGGAAGGGAGGGGGCAGTAACAGGTGAAACAAAGGGCTTTCAGTGAAACTATTCCGTATAACACGGTAATGGAGATACATATTACACATTATTCCAAAGCCATGGAGTGTACAACATTAAGACTGTACTCAAATATAAACTGTGAACCCTCAGTAATAACAATGTGTCAATGTCAGTTCATCAATTGAAACTCATGTACCACTCTGGTGAACGGGGCTGATAATGGAGGAAGCAGTTTATGTGTGGAGAAAGGGATATACAGAAAGCTATCCTTTGCTCAATTTTGCTGTGAACCTAAAACTGCTCTAAAAAATAAAGTCTTCTGAAAAAAATCAAAAGGAAATCAAATGCAAAAAACATATTAAACCAATGGTAGGAACATAATGTGTCTTGTGAGTCTTTCCATTAACTACATACTTAGGCTGCACTGACACTGAATCAGAGGTCCTGTAACAAGCAGATTGGTTTGATTGGAGTGGAATCAACATAAAGATCCTTGACTGAATAAAATAATAAAATAAAATAGAAACACTTTGTCCCAACAAACTATGATAAAGAAGGAACTAATTTTTTTCTTTCTTTCTCTCTCTCTACCTCCTCACCCACCCATCTATCTTTTTACCTACCTATCCATTCGTCCAACCACCCACCCTTCAATCCATCCATCTATGAACCCATGTCCCTATCCACCCACCTACCTATCTATCCATCCATCCATCCATCCATCCACCCATCTATCAGTCTTTTTACCTACTTATCCATTCATCCAGCCACTCACCCTTCAATCCATCCATCTATGAAACCACGTCCCTTTCCACCCACCCATCTTTCTTTTTCTCTCTCGGAACTTATTAAATTTTGATGTGCAAATGGTTGCTGACCTATCCATGTTTTGATGTATCAAATATTTTGTACCATCCAACAGGAAACCAATCAATAACTAAAATATATAATAGTGAGGAAAGCCGAGAGAAACTAGGAAAAAACAGTTACTCATAGCAGCTTTGGAAATAGTGAAACCAGTAAGCAAGGAGGAAGGAGTCTTTGATAAAAGAGCTTTTGGCATGAACTTGTAATAAGATCTGGCTCACATGGTCATCCCAATGCTTTTTTAGAGGACTTGGAGAAAATCTTGCTCAACTTTGATATTACTCAACTGAGAATTTTAGTTTTGAGTGCTGACCCACTGTTACGTGAAGTCTTTGGCATTCTATCTATTAATAATCTGAATGCAGTATCTTCTTAGGTTCAGTAAAAACCAGTCTGAGATAAATGCAACAGGAGAAATTGTCCCTTCCCTTTCCCACAGTAATACAAAATGCAGCACTGAAACACTGGAAATGGTAAGGAGAGCAGCTAAGTCAATTTTATGATAATCAAATTAAAGCCTCCTCCAGTGTGCCACCAACCCAGAGTATGGTAGATACAACTGTGATTATTCAAGGACTCTACCAACTTGTATGCCTTTTCTTATGCTGCCCCTGAGAGGACCAGAGAGCATGAATACCGTACTGCCAGATCCATTTATGATCTCACATTGGGACCATGGCTGGTTAAAAAAGAAAAAAAAGAAAAAAAAAAAAAAACTCAGAAAAAGAGTACATAGAAAGAAAAGAGAACTTCTCACCCTCATGTTAATAATGGGAAAGAGATTACATTTTTGTAAGAAAATTAATGGAGTTCCTACCAAAGTCTTGGTGGTAGCCCAATATTAAAGTAGGTAAGAGAAAAAATACCTACTTCATCTGTCATTAGTCCTAAAGGACACTACCCATATGTCAATCCTAGTGTAAATAATTCTAAGACATGCAAATTAGAAGAAGAGTTAGTAAAGACCATTCTAAAACATGGTACAGACTTCACTTCATTCATAAAATAAGTTCTTAACTGGAGGCCAGGAGCTTTTGCTATATTCCTAGCAGAAAACTGAAGTTTGCATGCCTCTCTTGGAGTTAAGTAAAATGAAGGTAAGGAAAGGTTATTCCTTGGTTTGTTAATAAAGGAACTAACTACATACAATCTTATCTCTACTAATGACCCTGAGGGCACACACCCCAAGTGAAACTGAGCAGTTATGTAGACACAGAAGTAAAGGCTAACAGAGTGAGCACCAGGAAACAAGAAAATACACACATCCTTGATTAAGATCACCCTTACCTCTGTATAATGGATGTGTGAGGGATGGAGAAGTCAATAATTGGCTTGAGGTCAAACATGAGAAAACCTACTTGGTTAATTATTTTTTGGAAACATAAAATGAGAAATATTAGAATTTCCTCAGCCACCTTCTGTAGTAAATGCTTCTTAAGAATATTAAGTCACAGAATGAAGTGAGAAATTAAAATTTTGTTAAAGAAATGAAGAAAGCAGAGGTATTAATAACAATTGACTCTCTATGGTCCTGTGAGAACTCTAACAAGGTTCATGAACGTAAAAGGAAAAATTCAGACTGCAGAATTCTTGAAAGAAAAGATAGCAATGGAATGAATCTTTGAAGTGAAGAGAAAAAAAATTAACCAAGCCTGTAATTCTATACACAGACAAGACAGTCTTCAAAAATAAAGGTTGAATAAAGAAATTTTAAGACAACTTGAGAGAATCTGTTGCAGGCAAGTCTACACTAAAAAGAAGTACTCAGTGGGAGTCTTGAGATAGAAACTACCTCTGAAGGAAACATAAAAAGAAAGAAAGAAAACACCAGAAAGGGCAAAGGTACAGGCAAATATAAATATTGAATACATAAAATTAAACTCCTATCTTATGGGGTTCTTTCAGCAAACCAAGAGTAAAAGTAAACTTCTTTATTATAACATGATACATGGCTTCAGATATTTAATATACCAATTCTCCTGAAATGAATCTATAGGAATGTCAAGCAAAATTCCAAATATTTATTTTCATGAAAATTGTAAAGATGGTTCTAAATCCCTATGAAAATATGAAGGGCCAAGAATATATAAAGCAAAAATAAAGTTCAAAGCTCTAGGACATATACTACATGGTACAGCAATCCATTAGAAAATGTATTAGTCAAACAGTGTAAGATGGGCACAAGAATAAACACATAAGACCATGAAATAGAAAACAAAACTTGAAGTCAGACCAAGTAATTTATAACAAAGCAAATTCTACAGAGCAATGGAAACAATGATCTTCAAAATAAATGTTGGATTTAATTTTCATATGAAGAAATCTTGACCTCTATTTCATGCCTTCTACAAAAGCAATGCCACATGGATTGCAATCTGAACAAAATTTTGTAAAATGTAAGGTAAAAATTAAAGTAAATTTTAAAGTTTACTGAAAATAACAAAGAGTAAAACAATAAAATTTTAGAAGAAAACATAGAAAAACATCTTTCTGATACTTGAGTAAGCAAAGATTTCTAAAACAGGGAGCTAACTGTAAAGGAAAATTATAGATTAGACAAGATGAAAATTAAGAGCTGTCATTCATACAAAAATGATCCCAAAAGGATGAAAAGGTCACCCAGAGAGACAAAATCTTTGCAACACCCATCAAAGGCTTATGTTTGGAATATGTAGAGCACTCTAAGTCAATAGGAAAATGACAAGCAAACTAACAGAAAATAATGGGCAAAATACTTAACACAAGCCCAAAAAAGGTATCCAAATGGCTAATAAACACTATCAAGAGATACTTAACATTATTATTCTGAGAAATGCAAATTAAATCATGATGTGTTATTACACAAAAAATCAGGAAATAGCAAGTATTAGTAAGGGTAAGGCACAGTCAGAACTCTTATGCTACTAATGGGAGTGCAAATTTGTGCAACCAGTTTGAAATGCGATTGATAGACTTTCCTGTAGCTCAACATGAGCGCATCCTATGATCTAGCAAGTGGATCCCTAAGCATATAATGGATAGAAATTCATGCATTTACTCATGAAAAAGTGCTAAAATTGTTGATAGTAATACTATTCAGAACCATGCATAAGCTGAAAAAAAGTGGAATGATGGAATAAATTGCAGTATTTTCTCACAATGGAATTCTATGCAGCAAATAGAATGAGCAATGTAAGTATACACAAAAATATGGGTAGCTCACAAAAAAAAAGTTAAAGAAACTATTCAGCAAAGAGCTTATATTGTTTGATCACATATATATATTTCCAATACAGGTAAACTCATGTATATTTCTAGAAGACAGAAAAATGGGTTTTATTTTTAGAATAGTGAACAGAAATAGACGAAGTAAAATTCTGAAATGCTGGCAGTGTTGTTTCTTGATCTGGATTTTGGTTTTCTTGAGCATGTTCAATTTGTGAAAATCCATCATGCTAAATAACTATAATTTGTTTGTCTATATGTATGTTACGCTTAAATAAAATATTTTTTTCAGTTGTAACCAAGAAAATCCATGTGAGTTGATGAAATGTTTAAGTAGTAAGCTGGTGTAAGAAAGGGCTAAACTAGGGAACACCAGGGACTTCTAATTACACGTGGCAAGAATTCAGCTCCAAGGACTAGACATCAGGGGCAGGACACTGATCAGCAGACACCCTGGAGGTGAGGACAACAGCAGAATGAATTAAAGGGGAAGGCAAGGAGAAGCTTTAATCATAAACGAATGTTGTAACTTGGAAAAATCAAACTAGAGTCAATAAACACATCACGGATACTGTTGGGAGGGAATTATCAACCATTAGACCCACAAATGTCAAATACGCAATTAGCAGCAATATCAGGAACTCCCAATACCTAATGCATCAATGCAGGCAGAGGTGTGTATACTCTTAGCTGAATCCAGGAAAGAGGTCCTCTAGCTTATTTTGGTACAAGGAGTATCTTCCTCCTGAAACCTGGTAACACTGAAATCAAGGGAGTAAAACTAGAAAGCAGGGATCAATAAGCCAGAGAAGGGTTATACAAACAAGTTTTCAAATCAGACATTTAGCCAAGGTCAAAAGTCTAGGACAACAAGAATGTAGATCAGATGGCCAAGAAACCCAGCCGGACATAGAACCTAGACAAGTACTTGGATTTGGTACTGACTAGAGCTGGCTTCACAATTTGTTCTCCATTAGTATACAGAAGATCAGCAGTACTTAAAGCTTCAAAAAGAAAGCAGGCAGCCTCTACAACAAGGTTTCTTCAAATGTTTGCCTTCAGGACCTTTTTACACTCTTATGAGATACTGATGATCTCAAAGAGTTTGGGTTTATGCAAGCTCCGTCTATAGTTACAGTTTTAGAAATTAAAACTGAGAAATGTTAAATGTAATAAATATTTTAACTCAACAGTAATAAAACCATTACATTTTAACATAAATTACACATTTTATAAAAATACATGTACTTCCCAAAGCAAAAAAAAAAAAAATTAAGAATGAAGAATGGCATTGTTTACATTTTTCAGTATTACTCCTTAATATCTCTTTGAAGAGAAACAGCTAAATTTTCACCCCTGCTTCTGCATTCATTCAGTTGCAATACCAAATTATGTAGCCTCCGGAAAACCTCACTCTTCACTCAATGAGAAAAGGAGGGTTTAAGAGGCAAATGAAATCTTAGTAATACTGTGAAAATTGTTAATTGCAGACTCCCTGAATGGGTCTCAGGGAACCACAAGGGCTCCTGGACAATGATTTAGGAATCACTGTTTCACTGAATGCCAGCTTGATGTCAGGGCTCAGGATGTGACTGATCCTATAGCAGCAAGTTGCCTGAACCCACATTGAACTGCCACAGCATGGAGTTTAATATTTTTGAAAGAATACGTAAGTTAACTCTCAGAATAATGTGTCAAGGAAAAGCACATTCTTGGATTGGCTATAAATGGCAGCTAAATTTGCCATAGAAAATGATGTAAATCTTTCAAAACAAGGTTCAGCTGTCATCTTTATTGATGCTTCAGAAAATCTTTGGCTAAAATAGAAGAGGACTTATAAGGACACTGATGGGAAATATTTATGAGAAGAATGTGGGAAATTAAAGGTGAACTTTTATATAGGGATAATGGAAATATAAGTAAACACATGTAACATGTGAGGTAAACATTTTTTGGGTATAGCTGATCACAAATAATTTTATTAATATGCTTTAGGCAAAATTATATGCTTGTGTATGTGTGTATATACATACACACAAACTTACAGTGCTGTCAGAAATGATTTGTGCCAACTTATTGAACTTACAACATGTTTGATCAGTAATTTATTCTGGAGAAGTGAGTTAAATAGAAGGAAGTTGTACAACATTTATGATTTATGTGATCAGAAGTATTAAGAGAGGCCAAATCAAACAAAAAAAGGAAAAGCTAGACTTCAAACTATGTAATTCTATTTCCTTACATAAGTCTCAATTTTGATCTTTTATAAGCAGAGAAAATGTGTTATAATGGGATGTATATGAGTTGCCAACAAAGATTATTTCAATAGATCTCAAAAGTCATTAGGATTCCAAATAAAATCGTAAGAACAAATAAAGCAGGTGGTGATGAATTCACCTGTTACATCTGATGCCATCACTCATAGACAAATCTTTGAAAAGCTGATTCTCATGACAGGTTTGATGTATCAGTTTGGCTTGTCACAACTGCATGAACACTTGCCCTTTATCACTGTCCCCTTGATCTTTGGTGCTACTGAAGGAAGACTGAATAACATGGAACTACTAAGGAGAATATGAGAATGAAAGAGGTAAATCATAGCATTAAGATGTGATATATAGTCAACAGAGACCATGGTTTGTCCTCCCCAAGATTGGAAGAAATGTTTCTCTAGTTTGGAATCAGCCATCAAAAAGACTTGTCAGTTTCTTAATAGGCAGAAGCCCATGAGTAACAGAAAATACGGCAGGACCCTTTTGAAATTTTTTCATAACACTTTAAGATTAAAATATGTGTAAGTATTTTCTTGCTAAAATAACATAATGAATGCCACATTGCAAAAAAAGAAAAGAAAAAGATTTTATATACACGCACACAATTTGACCTCATTCATTTGAAAAGAAAAGAAATAATCTAACATGAGTGTGACCCAGCCTTGGAAGAAAATCAAGAATTCCTTGACACAAGCTCACCCTTGCTTGGCAACATGAGCTATAGAATTCTGATTTGATGTGCTTCTACAAACCTCTGTGAATCAGATTACCAACTTTTATTATTATCATCAAAACGAAAAGTTAAAAAGCTCAATTGCATACTAAAGATGACAGGAGCTTTGCCATGTCAAAGTCCAATCCAAAATAGCAACTTCTTATTCAAGCCAAATACCAGCTACTTACTCGTTTAAGTATACTTTTAAACAGAATTAACTTTTCTCTTTTGGGTTTTACTTGTCCAATTTGCATTTATGTTTTTTAAAGGAAGCCAGTATTTTCATTTCAACCTTGGAGTATGCAGTATTTTATTAAATTGACCTCTTATTTTTTGCAAAGGAAATCTATTTCCTATATAAACCAGAATAAAAGGCATGACAGCATTGTGTGTATTTATGTAAATTATATTTGGAAAGGAGAAAAATAGTAGGCAGGTCCACAACTTATCAGGTTCTCAAAATTATATATAATACAAAAAAAATCAAGAAGCAATAGCTGAGTTACTTTTTCTTATTTGATTAACATAATTAATTAACAATTATTATTGAAAAATATTTTACTAAGCTAATGAGATTTTGGACAGGTAACGTTTGAATGTAGTCATCAATTTTGAAGGTTTAGTTCAGGATACTATCTAGCTTGCTACTTTTTACTTAGAAGAAACTTCAAAATATGATGTAGCTAATTTCAGGTCTAACAATCTACTATGAGATGGTCTGTTAAAATTGTGACGCAAAGAAAGTGAGAATGCATAATGGAGAAAAGGCTGTCTCTTCAGTAAGTGGTGCTGGGAAGAGGACAGCTACATGTAAAACAGCAAGATTAGAACGTTTTCTCACACCATATGCAAAAACAAACTCAAAATAGATTAAAGACCTAAATTTAAGAACTGAAACCATAAAACTCCTAGATGACAACATAGGCAGAACACTCTTTGACATAAACCACAGCAATAGTTTCTTGGATCTGTCTCCTAAGGCAAAAGAAATAAAAGCAGAAACATACAAATGGAACCTAAACTTAAAAACTTTCACACAGAAAAGGAAGCCACTGACAAAATGAAAAGACAACTAGTGGAATGGGAGAAAATATTTCCAAATGATATAACCAACAAGGGGTTAATATCCAAAATATATAACCAGCACATACAACTCAGTATCAAAAAAGCAAACAACCCCAACAAAAAATGGGCAGACGATCTGAATATTTTTCCAAAGACATACAGAAGGCCAGCAGGCACCATGAGGTATCACCTCACACTTGTCAGATGGCTATCATTAAAAAAGGCTACAAGTAACAAATATTAGAGAGGATGTGGAGAAAAGGGAACCCTTGTACACTGTTGGTGGGAATGTAAATTGGTGCAGTCACTGCGAAAAAGAGTGTAACGGTTCCTCAAAAAATTAAAAATAGAACTACAATATGACCTAGTAATTCCACTCTCGGGTATATACCTAGAAAAAAATGAAAACATTAATTCAAAAAGATAAATGTGACCCAATGTTCATGGTAGTACCATTTACTAGAGCCAAGATATGGGAGCAACCCAAGTACCCATCAACAGATGAATGGATAAAAATGCTGTATGTATATACAAAGGAATATTACTCAACCATAAAAAAGAATGAAATCATTCCACTTGCAGCAAAGTGGATGGATCTAGATGTATTATCCTTAGTGGAGTAAGTCTGACAGAGAAAGACTAATATTATATGATACCACTTATGTGGAATCTAAAAAAGAATATAAATGAATGTGTATGCAAAACAGACACAGACCCATAGATACAGAAAACAAGCTAGTGGTTAACAGAGAGCAGAGGGGAAACAGTGAGGGCAAAGGGGTATGGGATTAAGAGATACAAACTACTACATATAAAACACGGGAAACATGCATATATTGTACACCAAAGGAAATTATAGCCATTACCTTATAATAACTTTTAATGGAATATAATCTATAAAAATGTTGAATCACTATGCTGTATACCTCAAATATTGTAATTAACTGTACTTCAAAAATGTGAACACCTTGTTGAACATTTAACCATTTCTTGTCTTACACTGCATGCTACTGTATTTCAACAAACTTTATTACTGTAGTAGACCAAATATTAGAATGTTTTATAATTATTTAAATATCTATTTGTTTCCTATTGTTCAAGAAGTCTTGGTTGATAACATAGTAATATTCTAAGATGAATAACCTACCTGGAGAAACAATATGGTACTTGAAGCAACTAGAAAATAATGTAAGCCAGAGACCAGTTTGAGACAATACTCACAGAAGAGAAAATCATAAACAGGGACAGATCATTTGAGTGAGGCTTCATGAGAAAATGGATTCAGTGCTGCACATAAAGGAAAGGCAGCAGCTGGCTTATCTGAGCAATAGCGTAGGCAGTAACAACAAAACTGATCGCAACACTCATGGTTATTCACAGAGAAGCTGGCCTCACTGAAGAGTGCTGGGCAGAGAACTGTCAATCAAGTGAGACTGAATGGAAACTAGGGATAAGGAATATCAAAGAGGGACAACCAAGTGAAAGTGATGGTTTTAGAATATCCACCTGGAAGAAGTTTGAAATTAGCAAGAATTAATTTTGGTGGCAGCAAATATAATTATAAGCTTACTGCAGTTATATAAATGCAAAGTTATGCAAAGATAATATTAATAATGTACAAGAAGAAACATACATGAACGACTGTAAGGGGAGAACCTTTATGTAATTCATTGCCTGTAGGAGGGAAAACTATTTACCCAGTAATGTGGTTCATTTTGAGCACTGCTGTATTATATGAATAATTATTTCTGTCTTCCTTTTTACTTGGTTTGCCAGTTCAAAATCTGCTGCATGGTACGTAAGGAACACAGAATACAGAAATGAAAGCATTGTGTTTTCTTCCTTTTTTATTTCTCCATATCCAAACAATTCATATCAAATTCAAATGTTTTAAAAATAGAAAATGTTTCTTACAATATATATCCTTACCAAGTTTAAATTTTATTCTGTCTTTCCTGAAAAACTAAGTCCTAAAGTATTCCAAACAACTCCAACAAATGAGTCGTTCAAACTGATTTGTTAACTCCTAGGTAACAGAAAAATTAATGACATGAATTTTTTAATAATTTGCCAGTGAAATTAACAGTCTTATGCAACATTCAAACCAGTGGGAAAAAATTCTGTGTAGAACAAAACAAACTCAGTTGCTCCATAGACTATGAGGCTAAGCATGAAAGAGACTCTGCTTCTATCAAGTAGAATCCTTGACTTAAATGCTGTAACCCATTTCTTCACAGCATTCAGAAACAGATGCAACACCTGATGGATAGCATAGTGTTAAACAGGACGTCTCTGACACATAATTGGTTTACTTCAGCAGCAAGAAACTATCAGTGACTTTACTAATGTTTCAATTTACTTTTCAGCCATTGCAATTTTAAGTAATTAATTTTCCAATGTAGTTTTGGAAAGTAACTCTCAGACCAAGAAAGAGATATAGGTAAAAATGATCCTTTAACAGGAATATTGCTTTATTTTGATGTACACATCTGAAAGTATGTATCGTTCTGTAGAAGAGTCCTTTCTGTTTCTGATTAGGAAACCAGCTTTATGATCTGCAAAGTTTCAAACCCTAAGGTAGCAATAATTCTAATGAAAATAGGACTTGAATCTATAAAGAATAAAAATTACACACACTTCTGTTGGAGGGTTATGATTATATCAATGACCAAAAGTAGTTACCCCGAAGCATCAATATGTGTAAGTAATAAGCCATGTGTTCAGGATCCAAAAGAAATTAAGTACTTAATGATGGCCCCATACAGACATGATTGCTATTTTTTCTGTAAGTAGACAGTGATGTTTCTTAATCTATTAATATGAAGAATTTGAAAAGGAGGTAAATCTGTGAATATACTTAAAATGTGGGCCATGATATACTTATAAATTGGTATGTTTTGTGTCTAGCACTACGAGTATGATAGCAATTAAAAGGAAAATTTGTAGTTAGCTTGGTTTCTCTGTGGCTCCCCAATTTCTTGCAAAAATTTGGGCAGGTTATATTACTTGGGCTTCATTTTTTCATCTGGATAACAATAATCAAATATAGTGTTGTTCTGAGGATTGGATGTGAATATTTCTTAAGGTTCTCAGAACAGGATTTACTTCCTGGCACTTACTGGTGACAGTGGTACTAAATATAATTATTATTATTTACTTATTAATATGTCTGACATAGCCAGGCATGGCTTTGTCAACTGGAGGACAAGGCATACTGAACAAGGTTCAGATCTGAAACCAGACCTGTCCATCAAAGTAGGAGAAGAACGATGGGGACAGACCCAGGACAAATGGGAATAAATTTCAATCCTGCACTTCAGACAACTTGGCATCTGGTGGGCAAAGTCACAGGTAAGGGAGGACTGGCTAGTCCCACAACACTCATTCAGAGAGTGGAGTATCCAAACAGGCGACTAGAGGCAAGCGAAGTGGGGATCGGGTAGAGGCAGTAGTTTTGAAGCTGATCTTGCACTAGGATTTGAACCTCGTCATTGGAAAACCTCAAATTACCTCATGTACCCTTCATATTCTCACTCAAAGCACTACTTTGTAGAACTGCATATCATCCCCCATCATAACAAGTTCAATGCATTCAGTTTCCTCTTGATCTGAGCACATGATGAAGTAGTTCATTGGAATTTGAGGCCCATGCTACAACAGACAGATAAAATTAAAATCCAACTCAGTGCAGTTAAGACTAAAGAAACACACAGGAATTGAAACCTACCCAGGAGGTAAATTCTTCTCTCTCCTCTTATATCTAAGTCATATGTATACACTTTAATAACTTTTGAAATTGTTTCTCTATGTATACATATGCATATGTAATTTTAAGTCTTTTATACTTTCATACTCAGAAACTAGCAAACAGAATTAAGGAGTTAAGGATGTGTACCTCACTAAAGACACTTGGGCTCCTTGTCTGCATGGCTAGAACCACAGCCCCCTCAGGTACTCATTCCCATAACCAGCTTAGATTCTGTTTCCTCTTTTAACTGCATAGTTATGCTTCAGTTTGCTTATCCTTCTTCCCCTTCATATTACTACTCTGGAAATTCTTAAATCTATTTAAATACAGCATTCTACTTCCTTCCTCAAATACATCGGAGACACTAAACACCCTGGAGTGAAACATACAACCAAGTGGAATGTGTCAGCCATGGACGTGCGCACACATCTCAGCTCTCCCTCAGGAGAGCCTGCTGCCCTGAGCACATGGACTGAAGCCTCTGCCTCCAGCACCTGCAGGGCCTCTACCAGGCTCCTGCCAAAGCTGGGCTTCCTTTAGCCTTCTCCCAGCCAGCGGCCAGGTAGGACAAGACTACTACAGTGGGGCTGTTTCTGCCCAACGTGGGACCCCGCCAACAGTCAGCCTTTGCTGGGGGATCTCACATTGGCCCGGCCAAGACACCGTCAGATCTGCACTGCAGTCTGAGCTCTTACCCGATTTTCCTCCTCATTTCATGGGTGTCAGACCAGCATCACAGTCTAAATGCTCTTCTCACCTATGCTTAACCCTCTCTTTTACCCTTTTCAGGCATTTTGCCCAATAAATGTCTTACATATCTAATCCCACACTTGCTATCTGCTCTTGAAGGACCTGAACTGACTCACTAACTCAATATTCCTGACCACATATCTCAGAATCTGTCCATAGTTTCAATTCTATTGTATTTTCAATCCTATTGTATTTCCTTAGTCATTCAGACCCACAACCATTTCCTTTCTCCAATACTTAACAAAAACTCTCTGACCACCCTGCCCTCAGGGCACTCCCTATTTTCAGCTCTTCAGCTTGTAAATAGTTCACTGACAAACAGAAGCATTCAGAAACACTGACACCACCTCCACCAGCCCACCTGCTTTGACTCGCATGCACTCTACCTCCTCTCCTGCTGTTGCTGTGTATCAGTCTTCCTGTCCAATTATGCACTGGATTCCATCCTATCTCACTTATGATATTATTTTCTTTTATTGTTAATCATCTTTTTCTCTCTCTCGGTCTGTCATAATCATACATACTGTATTAGTAACTATAAAAAATCCTCCTGACCCCCAAGTCTCCCTGCAGGTACAAAATGCATTTAGAGTCCATCTTTACATTCTTCCTATTCTCTCTTGAACCCACACTAATTTATGTCAGTAGAATAATGTATATCATTTGCTTTTGCCAACATCAGGAACGGTTAATTCTGAAACTTCACCTAATGCAAAAATCAGCAACATTTGACAATACTGATCACTTCTTCTTGAAGGACTTTCTTCACACTGACTCTAGACATCACTTGCTCTTGGTTCTCTTACTTCAATGACTATTTCTTTCGGTTTCCACTACAGGTAGTTCTCACCTTCCACTCCTGTACCAATAAGAATGCCCCATGGCTTTGTTTGTCCTTGTAACTCTTTTTCTAACTACATTTTGTGTATCTTCCATCCCCATAGCTTTAAATGTCATCTTTAATTTGATGACTCCCAAGTTTAGATCTCCAAACCCTCACCTCCACCCATCTTCACTCTTATATCCCAGTTTACTCAACATCTCCACTTGGTCATCAGATATGTACCCTAAGCATAACACATCCAAATATAAATTCTTGGTCACCCCAAAGCAATTTTCTTTCTCAGTTTTCCTCATTTCAATCAGTATCAATATCTTTCTCCTAGTTACTTCAACCAAAAATCTAAAAGTACCTTGAAAGTATCATCCAAAAAGATTCTCTTTGTTCTATTCTTTTTGCATTGGCTCTGAAGTCAAAATATACCCAGCACAACTCTTCTGACCATTTCCACTCACTGCTACTGTTCTGATCCTCAACATCTTTTGCTCTGTATTATTGCAATATGCTCCTAATGTTGTCTTCGTATATTCTCTCCTAATATTCCATCTTCACCTTTAAACTTATTATTTGCTCTTACTTTTTAAATGTACGTAAGAGCCTATCAATTCTTTTCTCACAAAAATCAGGATTCTTCTCATGCAGGGAAAATTTAAAGATACTAACAGAACTACAAATCCCTAAAATATGTTTTCTATTTTCCCCCACTTCTCTGATGTTACCTGTTAACTAAATCTATACCTTGTTTATTCTACATGAGCCATGTTGACCTCCTTGCCTCTCTTCCATCAGTTTCTGCCTCTGGCACATGGAATTCTGTCGGAGGGAACTTCCTCTAGGTGTATGTGCAATTCACTCCCATACATCTTTCCCTTCCCTGTTCAAATGTCCAGAGAGGCCTTCCTTAAAAACAACATATGAACTAATTCAAATCCAACTCTGTCACTCTATTCCCCTTAGGTATTTTCTTCATGGTATTAAGCACAAGTTGAAAATCTCTATACCCAATACCCGCATCCTCACCAAACACAGCGTAAATCCCCACACAGAAGGAATTTGTCGTATGCGCTACTGTATATTTTGAATTACCTTGATGGTGTAAAGAGCAGAGAATTTTTATTGAAGGAATAAATGCATGAGATAAAGAATGAGACAAGCACAGAGAAGGAGCAGGGGATCTAGTCATCAGAACTGGATTCGAGAGCAGAAGGATAACCTGGTTAATAAGATCTGATTAACGACTCTAACTTGGTAATTCCAATTAAGCTACATCAATAGTTAGAAACTTGGTTGTTATTGCTAACATATACAATTTTTTTTTTTTTTTTACAACCAAGGTACTAGAAATAGTTAATTGTGCAGAAAAAGGTTAACAGAGCTGGCCCAGGGCTGCTAGGCTAGAAGGCCTGCTTTCAAGACTGACTCTTGGCTGTTGTCTGGGAACCTGGATTTTCAGAGTATTCCTACCACCCCCAAAATGCTAGGGGTCGTATACGGTGTCTAAAGTGTTTGTGAAAACAACGTGCTTTCTACTGTATCTGCTTTTTTTTTTTTTTTTTTCCTGGGAGTCTGAACTTTGGTATGTGCGAGGCAGGGAGTGCCTATGTGACCAGCTCCCAATAAAAACCTAGCCCATGAGTCTCTAGCCAGCTTCCCTCAGCAAAAACACAGCACACATGTGGCTGCATTTCCACTGCTAGGGAAGAGCGTGCTCCATGTGACAGCTAATGAGGGAGAGAGCATAAGGAGGCCTGCACACAGGTTCCTCCCCTCGCTACTTACATCTCTTTCCCTAATGATCCTGCTGTTTACCTTTACTCCATCTGTTTAATAAATATTTTAAGAGTAAAACTCTATCTTAAATCCCATGAATCACTCTAGGAAATCTTTTAAGGTGGGGATGGTGCTGGGGACTCTGAAACATAATAATAATATGCCTCCACTTTAAAAAAAAATACTCCACTATGTCAGATTTTAAGTCACCAATTGTTAGACAACCAGGTGTCAAGTTTCTGGAAAATTTAATAATCAGCTCTCACAAAACTGGCTTCAGCACACCAGAAAAACCAACAAAACAAAAAAACCCGCAATGTAATGTATCCTTCAATCTAGACCTGATAAAGAGACCTGTTCCTCATGTTGCTGAGATTCCTCAAAGCCTAGTAGTATTGCCTCATGCACACAGAGTGCTCAGAAGAGCCACAGAGGTATCTTCAACCCAAAAGGGGAAATCAATAAATGGAACTTAGCATAAGTTTAACCAAACATTTCATGTTCTATTCTAGTTCCTCAACTTTACTGACACCCTCAGAGAAGAATATACTTGTACACTCCTCTAAATTGTTCATACACAAAAAAGTGTATTTATATATGCTAGAAAAAAAAAATACAGCAGTTGAATCTGCAGTCAACTGCTAGAAGTTAAAGCACTCCAAGTTAAGCTATCCTACATGAGATCTTATTAGCAAAGTTAATATGAAAGTACAGTAAGTACTTTTAATTTTTCTTGAAAACCTGGAGAGCTACACATGAATCCAAGCTGGTTTTCCCCGTCACTGCTGCCTCCACAGTTCCATGAACATCACCTGTCCTAACAGCCACTCAGTAAAGACACTGAATTAACAAACAGCTAGCTCACAGATAAGGGTCACATGGTGAAACTGATTTCACATTACTCATTTCTTCATCCAATTCTTGAAAATGACAGCACAGAAAGAAAATGTAAGACCATAACACATTCATTATTTATAGCTGTTATATTTTTCAGTGTCACTCTGCTTCTAGCTTTCCAACTCAACTGAGTAAATACAGAGCTCTGAAAAAAATATTTTTTGACAGCATTAAACTATTACTCTACTCAGAGGTCAAGAGTGCGTATCTTTAATGTAAACTCAACTTTCAAGTCATTTTGACACTGATGAAATTAAATGTGATAATGACAAGTGTGATGAAATCAAATGTAACAGAGATGATGCAGTACATTAGAATTAAGAATTTCGATGTACTAAAATTAATTGCTCAATTGTCTAATGAATTACTGTGTTCACATTCTGACATGTTCTAAAGAGAAATAAAATTTCCAAATTTTAAATTTACAGATAATAAAGTCAGCTTTCCTACTGTGAGATGGTGTTAAAATAGCCATTTTTATATTTTCTGATTTTTTTACGCAAGAACATCCATTTAATGTGTCACTCTATTAATAAAACATAAAATCAACTTAAAGCCAACAGCTTAATAATGATATGCCAAAGGCATCACATTTACAAATGACAACACATACACATTTTCGTCATAGAAAAATTGTGTTCTAGCCTTTAAAGACCTGAATTTTCAAAGGGTAGCCAACACAACTGCTAATGAAAAACTCACTAGCCCAACACAACTGTGAATAATTTTCTCATTATCTACAGCAGGCAGTTTTAATGATTTCCAGCTGAACAAAAACTCTTCTCCACAAAGGCTTGGCTTCCAATTAGGATACAGAAACGTATGAAGAGTATTCGTCCCACTCACACGACAGGAGAAAGCTGAAAAATCTACGAAGTTTTAATTTGTTCTGAGCTAATAAAACAACGGAGGCCACAGGGGAAACAAGTTAGGCTGAAATCTGAGGAAAGACAGGCACCTTCAAGGAAACACAAGTGGTGGCTTATCCCGGGCCAAACAGGAGGAAAACCGGGCTAACATATAAGCCAGTAAAAAGATCTCAGCTAAGAATGTGAACAGATTGCTAAAGACCAAGTGCAGGATAATCTGAGAGTACAGAACTACCAAGGGCCAGAGACGCCAGGGATTTGACACCAAACTCAGACTTTTCCATGGATGTCACAAGGTAACAAGAACAACTTTGAGAAGAGAGACTAGGAAAAAGGACCCCTTTGTGGTTCAAGCCTGAGCGAGAAAAGCAGCTGCCGCTGCAGAGAAGCAGAGAGTTCCACCTGTAACTTCTCTCCCACGGGGTGGGGGAAGGATTTTGAGCTGTGAGTTGAGGAAGGCGGAGGAGGGAGAGCAAACATTTGCAGCTAGAGCAAGAGACCAGAAAAAACATCCCACCCTTGGGAGGAGAGTTAGACTCCCCAGACCCTGGTTTTTAGAACTTTCTACATCTAGCAAAAGGAACCAGAGCAAGACCATAGAGAAAGCTCCATCCCCAAGAACACCAAGCCAGTCTAAGACTGAAATTGAACGAGCAAAACAGAAAATGCCCTCCTTGTCCCCACCGCCGGGATACTCAGCACTGACTATGCGGCAGTCTGTCCCTATGGTGACAGCATGGACAAAGACCTGTTCTGATGGGGAAGCACAAAGAGAAAGCCTAAAGGTAACAGGAGAACAGGAGATTGAGAAAAAACCCTCTGATAAGCCAACTTGCACCCTATGCAAAAGGTAACTCTGAAAAAAAAAAAAGGTGAAGCAAAAAAAAAGTGCTAAGGGTAACTACATCTACAACACAACCCACATTCAACTCAATTTTTACGCAAAAGATAGCCAAGTAGCGTCTCTCAAGTTCTTAAAGAAAAACATCAACCCAGGAAATATGCAACAATTTTTTAATAAGGAAAGCTAAAGAACAACTTTCACAGACAAGTAAAACAGAGAATTCAATACCATTTACAACACATATTGAAGGACATACTTCATGTAAAATAAATGATACAAAACACCCTGCACCTCAGTTTATCTGCTAAATGGGAAAACGCAACACTGAAATAAAAGACTGCCTTTGGCCTTTAACATCAGGGGAACCCCACACTTTTGCATCTTACCTCCAGGAGGTGGACCACGTTCTCACAGGGAATTGCAGAGAAAAACCTCCTGTGCTTCTGACAGGAGGAAAGGAAAAGGAGCCATTTTGAAAAACGCCAGAGCTCCCCCAGCTGTTTGGCTTAAAATACCTGCCCTCAGGTGAAACTGTTTAGCTAGAGCCTGACTGGCTGAGGTTAATCAGAGTTTAATTGACCTGGGGGAAGGAAAACTCCAATTCCAGCTCACTGTAGCCTTCCAATGTTAAAGAAAGGCAATACCCAAATACAGCCCACTCTAGCCATCTTGTCCCAGTGAAGAGAAGCTAAAAACTGAGAAGCATATGTGAAGTTCACAGTTCAGTGCTACAAACTCACTAAAAGACCAAAACCTACTTATAAAACACTTCCCCCCCCCACCAAAGGCCTAATTACAGCAGTTCCCTTTACCAAGTACATCATGTTCAGTTACTAAGAAAGAAGACATACTAAAAGACAAGAGCCAAAGTCTGAAAAGAAATAATAAGCATCAGAACCAGACTAAGATATGGCAGGGATGTGGGAATTATCAGAGGTTTAAAAGAACTGTGGATAAGATGCTAAGGACTCCAATGCGTAAAGTACAAAACGCAAAACTGATGGGCAATGGAGGCAGAGAGATGGAAATTCTAACAAAAAATCAAAAAAAAAAAAAAATTAGAGAGAGAAGGAGAGATTTAAAAAAAAAAAACACTAAGAGAAAAGAAAAATGCATATTTGGTGGGATTATTGGTAGACTGGATACAGCTGAGAAAAGCGTCTCTGACCTGAGGGTATCTTACTAGAAACCACTGAAACTGAAAAGCAGCAAGAAAAAGAACTGAAGAGAGAAAGAAAGGAAAAAAAAAAAAAAAAAAAACAGAACAAATAAAATATCCAAAAATGTGAAAGAACTAAAAAAGGTATAACATGGTGCCTAATGAGAATTCCAGAAGGAAAAGAGAGAAAGGAAGAGAAGAAATGTTTGAAACAATAATGACAGTAATGACAGTAGAAGACCTTGCGGGAAATGTTAAAAAAAAAAAAATTAATGAAGGTAAATGAAAGAGGGCAGAAATTCAGATCTATATAAAAAAATGAAGAGCATCAGAGAAGCAATAAGTAAAGGTAAAGTTAAGAAATCTATTTTTCTTATTCTTAATGATCTAGTAGCTAACAGTATGTTCAAAATAATAATGGTAACAGTGTACTCAATCACGTGTACTTATGTATATTTATATGAGCTTATGTATAAGTGAAATAAATGACAGCAATGATAAAAGGGACAGAGGAAGGAATAAGGGTTATTTTGTCATTATAAGGTACTCTCTACCTATGAATCAGTATAGTGTTATTTAAAAGTAGACTTGGATTAGCTGTAAATGTATACTGCAACCATTAAAAAAAAGTAAAAACAGAAGTATAATGAATGTGCTAAGAAAAAAGAAAATCACATAAAACGTTTGATTAAAAGCACAAAAGACAGAAAAAGAGTGGAAGACAAAAATAGGAATAAAGAACAAAAGTGACAAATAGAAAAATACTAACAAATATGGTAGATATTAATTCAATTATATCAATGATCACTTTCAATATTTGTAATTTACATATACAAATTAAAGGACAGATTGTCAAGAAATAAAACCCAACTATGTGTTGTCTGTTAGAGACCCACTTTAGTATAAAGACACATAAGTGTTAACACATTGATCACCCACTATAGATCAGGTGCCCCTGAGGAAATATGACTGTCACCCAAATTTGTGTGCCATGGTGATCAATGTGTTAAAAGTAAATGAATGGAGTAAAACATACCATGCTAACATTAACCTGAAAAAGTAAGAGTGTGTCTATTAATGTTAGACAAAGCACTCTTCCAAGTAGGGAAAGTTAGCAGGATTAAAGAAGGGTCTTACAAAATGATAAAGAGGTCAATTCTCCAAGAAAACATAACAATTTTTAATGTGTATGTACCCAACAACAGTGTCAAAATACATGATGTAAAAACTAAGAAAACTGCGAAGAGAAACAGATGCATCCATTATTATAGTCAAAGACTTCAGTGTCCCTTTATCAAAAATGAACAGATTCAGCAGATGGAAAATGAGTATGGACATAGTTGAACTCAACAATACCATCAATCAACTAGATATAATGGACACCTATTGACTAGCTTATACAACAATAACAGCAGAATACAGATTTTTGTCAAACTTATATGAAACATTTACCAAGACAGGCCACATTATGGACCATAAAACACCCCTTAGCAAATTTAAAAGTGTAGAAATCATGCAATGTCTACTCTCAGACCACAATGACATTAAATTAGACATTATTAACAGAAAGATAAATGGAAAATCCCAAAATAGAGATATTAAAGAACATACTTCTTTGAGGTCAGTCAAAGAAAAAACTCTCAAGAAAAATTAAAAACTATTTTGAACTAAATGACAATGAAATCCATGGGATGCAGTGAAGGCAGTCCTTAGAGGGGAATTTATAGCACTGAATGCATATGTTAGAAAAGTAAGAAAAAGTTTCCATCTTAGAAAACTGGAAAAGGAGCAAATTAAATTCAAAGCAAGCAGAAGAAAAGAAATAATAATGGGTACAAGCAAATGATCAGGAAGAACTGTGTTTTGAGATTCTCCTTTCAGTGCTTGGTGGCCTCACTTTCCCACTTGTGTGCCCAACGTAGCCCCTCTAGCATATTGGAGTTGTCCCTGCTGCCTGGATGAATTCAGTTACTGGGGAAGAGAAGAGCTAAAATTGTCACTCTACAGCATGTGACATGATACTATATATAGAAAGCCTTAAAGACTCCATACAAAAACTAGTACTAGAGCTAACAGAAGAATTCATCAAGGTAGCAGGATACAAAATTAACATACAGAAATCAGTTGCATTTGTTTACACTAACAATGAAATATCAGAAAAGGAAAGTTAAAAAATCCCTTTTAAAATTGCATCAAAAAATAAAATACTGGGAGGAGGCCAAGACGGCGGAGTAGTAAGATGCACGCAGCTCACCCTCTCCCACAGATACACCAAGACTCACATCTACGGGCCCACTCAGCCAACCAGAGCACCTGTGGAACTCCGACAGAACATTGTCCTCTTCAAAATATAAAGATGCCAAAAATCTGGTAGGAAAAAGGAAAAAAAAAAAAAAAGAAGATGAAAAGGCAAAACGGTGTGGGACCGGTCCCCCGAGGAGGGAGCAGCAAAGGAGGACTGGCTGCTCCTTCGCTGGGTCTCCCCTCTCCAACTGAGAGGCCAGCGGGATGGAAGGGGAGCCTCTGAGGCTTGGATCTGTATGGAGAAGCCCTTGACTGACAGAACTGGGTTCAACCAGCAGAGGGTCCCTGCGACACCCAGCTGGAGGCCCGAGCTGGGAGCTGGGGGCCGGGATAGGCTGCCCAAGCCAGGTGGAGGATGGGGATGGCTGCGCTGAGGCAGCCCCAGGGGACTGCAGGGGCTACACAACGTGGATGAGTGGGTGCACAGGGCAGAACAACCTGGGCCCTCCATGAAACAGCACGGCTGATACGCCCTGGGTGAAAGGGTGCATATCCCCATCTCTGAAAACCCAAGGAAGGTTTTCCGTGAGGACAGGCGGGGCTCAGGCACAAGCCGCCATATCCTCCGGCGCTTGGCACCCAGGTGGGGGCGGGGGCGAAACCTGAGTCCGCTCCTGGGGGCTTGGCAGCCTCAGAGGCCAGACAGCGACTTGTTTGCAGCCCAAATCAGATAAGATCCTTCCGCCCTGGTGCCTAGCAAAGTTCGTGCGGCCAGAACAAACAAGGAGCTGAGCTTGGACAGGGAGCAGGGGCGGGGCTGTTCGGCGGTCTTCCCGGCCCTCCTGCGGTCGGAGCGCGTGGTGGCGCAGAGCTGCGGAGCGACCGGCGCCGGGAGACGGCGGGTGGCCCCCCCCACCTTTCCGGCAGGAACGCTGCGCTGGGAGGGGGCGCGATCTGCTTGCCCACAGGCACTAGGAGCAGCACAGACAAGGGCGCCAACAGAGGGCCTCGGGAAACAACAAGCCAAGCTCTCGAAACAGGGCGAAGACAGAAAGACTTCTCATTAAGAGTACACAGTCTCCAGGAGAACACCCCCTACCCTTTTTAGTTTTTTTTTTTTATCTGTTTTTGCCTGCTGTATTCTGTTACGTTTTTGATTTTTGCTTTTTAAACGGTTGTATCCTCCCTGTTTGGGTCCCTTTTGAATTTTTCTTTTAAAATGGTAAGGTTGTTATTTTGAAAGATCCACTTGTGTCATTTTTTCTCTTGGTTTTGATCGCCTGATGTTGATTGTACACAGGTTTCAAATGTGTTTTTTTCCTCTTTTGTCCTATTTTGGAGCTTTTTGGGAGACATCTCAACCCGATTGCTGTTCTGCTTCAACTTACTCTTCAGTTGTTCATTGTATGCTGTTTTCAGGCCTTTTTTTTCCTGCCCTTTTCCGGAATTCTATCATATCTTTTTTTTTTTTTTTTTTTTTGTCTGTTCTATTTTTTAATACCTTTTTGATTTCTAATTTCTGGAAGGTTGTGTGTGCTTCTAGTTTTGATTCCTTTTGAGTTTTTCTCTTAAAGTAGTTATATTGTTTTTTAAAGAGAATTTACAAGATTGCATTTTCACTTCTTTTGGGTTTGATCTCCTGTTGTTGGGTAAATGGGTTTCAGGTGTCATTTTTTGATCTTTTTTCCTTTTTTTTTTTTTTTTTTTGAGGGTTTTTAAAAAGATCTCAATTCGAATGCTACTCTAATTCAAATTACTCTTCTATAATTGACTATACACTATTTTCAGGCCTTTTTTTCCTCCCTTCTCTTAAAATATCTTTTTTTTTAAATCTGTTCTATTTTCTATTACCTTTTTAATTTCTACTTTCTAAACAATTGTATATGCTTCTAGTTTTAATTCATTTTAAATTTTTTTCTTAAAGTAGTTACATTATTATTATTTTTTTAAAAATAAAATCCACCTGATTTCATTTTCATTTCTTTTGGTTTTGATCTCCTGTTATAGATTATAAATAGGTTTCAAATATCGTTTTGGGATCTTTTTTCCTTTTTTTTTTTTTTTAAGGGTTTTTAGGAAAAAAACAGATGTCTCAACTTGAAAGCTAGTCCGATTCAAATTGCGCTTCTATAATTGATTATACACTGTTTTCAAACCTTTTTTTCCTCCCTTTTAAAATTCTTTCTCTCTCTCTTTTTTTACTTTTTAAGTTTTATTCCTACATAGGCATTAGATAGATAAATAAATAAACTCCTTTAAAGACCACAATAGATAACTGATACTCCATAAGTCACAGTACAAGAGACATATGAGCAAGATGAAGAAGCAGAGAAACCACTCCCAATTAAAAGAACAAGAGAAATCCCCTGAAAGAATGATCAATGAAATAGACATCGATAGCCTACTACATCAAGATTTCAAAAAAGGAGTGATCAAAGTATTGAAGGAACTAAAAGAGATAGTGTTTAGAGATATAAAATGTATCAAAAATGAAATCGAAGCTATAAAGAAGAACCAAGTAGAACTGGTAAACTCATTGGCTGAGATGAGATCAGACCTAACTAAAGTCAGTGCAAAGCAGAGTAGATAATGCAGAGGAACGAATTAGTGACCTAGAAGACAGGAAAACAGAAAGCACCCAATCAGAACAACTGCAAGATAAACAAATAAAAACAAATGAAAGCAACATAAGGGACCTATGGGATAACATAAAGTGTGCCGATCTTCGCACAATAGGGGTTCCAGAAGGGGAAGAAAGATCAAAGGGGATTGAAAAGGTTTTTGAATAAATCATGACTGAAAACTTCCCAAACCTAAAGAAGGAATCAGATATCCAAATACAGGAAGCTCAAAGGGTCCCAAACAGGAAGAACCCAAACAGACCCACACCAAGACATTTCATAATCAAGATGGCCAGAGTCAAGGAGAAAGAAATGATCCTAAGGGTAACAAGAGAAAAGCAAAGAGTGAGTTACACAGGAACCCCCATAAGGCTCTCAGCTGATTTCGCTACACAAAAACTACAGGCCAGAAGGGAGAGGCAAGATATATTCAAAGTCCTGAATGAAAAAAGATGCAGCCTAGGACTTTATCCAACAAGGCTATCCTTTAGGATAGAAGGAGAGAGATAGAATTTCACAGACAAGCAAAAACTACAAGAGTTTAGCAACACTAAACCCATGCTAAAAGAAATACTGAAAGGTCTACTCTAAATAGAAAAGAAGCAGGATGCTACAGAAATGAGAAAATCATAACTGGAAAGGTGATAACTCATGAATTACAAATAAAATAAACACAAAATTGTAAAAGAAGACATTTAAATCATTAAGAGTGGGACAGGGAAGCAAGAAAATTTAGAATATTTTTTTTTCTTTCTTTCTTTTTTAAAAATTTTTTGTTTTCGGTAGGATGGGTTTGAGATATAGTAATGGACTAATAGACTTACAGAAAAGGGTAACCACAAGCCAAAAACTTACAAGGGAGTCACAAAAACTAAATAAAATCCATGATAATACAAAGGAAGATTACCAAACCACAAAAAGAAGAGGAAAGACCAAATCAACTGCAAAGATAAGCTCAAAATGTCAATAAACACACATCTATCATTAATTACTCTAAATGTTAATGGACTAAATGCTCCAGTCAAAAGACACAGAGTGGCAGACTGGATAATAAAGCAAGAACCTTCAATAGGCTGCATACAAGAGACCCACTTTAGGGAGAAGGACACATATAGATTGAGAGTGAAAGGATGGAAAAGGATATTCCATGCAAATGGAAAAGCCAAAAAAGCAGGTGTTGCAGTACTGATTTCAGACAAAACAGACTTAAAACAAAAGCCATAAAGAAAGATGAAGAAGGACATTTTATAATGATTAAAGGAATGATACAAGATGAGGCCATTACTCTCGTTAATATATATGCACCCAATATAGGAGCACCTAAGTACATAAAACAATCATAGTTGGAGATTTGAACACTGCATTAACATCACTATACAGAAAATATATAAGGCAAAAGAGAAATTAAATAATACAATAGAAAAATTAGATTTGGTGGATATTTTCAGAGCATTACACCCCCCAAAAATAGGATATACTTTCTTTTCAAGTGCACATGGAACATTTTCCAATTGATCATGTACTTGGGCACAAAAGAAACCTCAGCAATTTTAAGAAGATAGAAATTATCTCAAGCATCTTTACTGATCACAATGCTATGAAACTAGAAATCAACAACAGAGAAACAAAGGAGAAAAAAAGGAAAGCATGGAGATTAAACAATATGTTATTAAAAAGCCAATGGGTCAATAAGGAAATCAAAGCTGAAATTGAAAAATACCTTGAGACAAATGAAAATGAAAGCACAACCACAAAAATTGTATGGGACACAGCAAAGGCAGTGCTAAGAGGGAAGTTTATACCATACAGGCCTTCCTCAAAAAAGAAGAACAATCTCAAATAAACAATTTAACCCACCAGCTGAATGAACTAAAAAAGAAGAACAAAAAACCCCAAAAGGCAGCAGAAGGAAGGAAATAATAAAGATCAAGGAGGAAATAAATAAAATACAGATTAAAAAGACCATAGAAAAAAATCAATCAAACCAAAAGATGGTTATTTGAAAAAGTAAATAAAATTGATAAACCTCTGGCCAAACTCACAAAGAAGAGAAAAGAGAGAGCACAAATTAGCAAAATAAGAAAGGATAATGGAGAAATTATGACAAATAAAATAGAAATACAGAATATCATATGAGAATATTATGAAAAACTATATGGAACCAAACTGGATAACCTAGAGGAGATGGACAAGCTTCTGGAAACATACAGTCCACCAAGACTGAATCAAGAAGAAACTGACCACTTGAACAAATCTATCACTAGAAATGAAATCGAAATAGCAATACAAAACCTCCCTACAAATAAAACTCCAGGACCAGATGGCTTCACCGGGGAATCTTACCAAACATACAAAGAAGAACTCATACCAGTCCTTCTCAAACTCTTCCAGAAGACTGAAAAGGAGGGAATACTCCCAAACTCATTCTATGAAGCCACCATCACCCTGATACCAAAACCAGGCAAAGACACTACCAAAAAAGAGAATTACAGACCAATATTACTGATGAACATAGACGCCAAAATCCTCACCAAAATATTACCAAATAGAATCCAATAACACATAAAAAAGATTATACATCATGACCAAGTGGGGTTCATCCCAGGGACACAAGGGTGGTTCAACATACGCAAATCAATCAATGTAATACATCACATCAACAAGAGAAAGGACAAAAACCACATGATCATCTCAATCAATGCAGAAAAAGCATTTTATAAAAGTCAACACCCATTTATGATAAAAACTCTTACCAAAGTGGGTATAGAGGGGACATATCTCAACATAATAAAAGCTATATATGACAAACCTACAGCCAGCATAGTACTCAACTGGTGAAAAACTCAAAAGCTTCCCACTAAAATCTGGGACAAGACAAGGATGCCCACTATCACCACTCCTATTCAACATAGTCTTGGAAGTCTGAGCCACAGCAATCAGGCAAGAGAGAAAAATAAAAGGGGTCCAAATTGGAAAAGAAGAGGAGAAAGTGTCACTATATCATGATAACATGTTACTATATATAGAAAACCCTAAAAGGTCCACACAAAAACTACTAGAGCTGATCAAAGAATTCAGCAAGGTAGCAGGTTACAAGATTAATGTTCAAAAATCAGTTGCATTTCTTTACACTAACGATAAATCAACAGAAGAAGAAAGTAAAGAAACAATCCCCTTTAAAATAGCACCCAAAGTAATAAAATACCTAGGAATAAACCTAACCAAGGAGGTGAAAGAATTATACACAGAAAACTATAAACCACTGATGAGGGAAATTAAAGAAGACTTTAAAAAATGGAAAGATATCCCATGCTCTTGGATTGGAAGAATCAATATTGTTAAAATGGTCACACTGCCCAAGGCAATCTACAGATTTAATGCAATCCCTATCCAATTACCCAGGACATACTTCACAGAACTAGAACAAATCATAATAAAATTTATATGGAACCATCAAAGACCTAGAATTGCCAAAGCATTACTGAAGAGAAAGAAAGAGGCTGGAGGAATAACTCTCCCAGACTTCAGACAATACTATAGAGCTACAGTCATCAAGACAGCATGGTATTGGTACCAAAACAGACATATAGACCAATGGAACAGAATAGAGAGCCCAGAAATGAACCCACAAACTTTTGGTCAACTCATCTACGACAAAGGAGACAAGAATATACAATGGAATAAAGAAGTCTCTTCAGCAAATGGTGTTGGGAAAACTGGACAGCAGCATGTAAAACAATGAAGCTAGAACACTCCCTTACACCATACACAAAAATCAACTCAAAATGGATCAAAGACTTAAACATAGACAAGATACAATAAACCTCCTAGAGGAAAATATAGGCAAAACATTATCTGATATACATCTCAAAAATTTTCTCCGAGAAGAAATAAAAGCAAGAATAAACAAATGGGACCTAATGAAACTTACAAGCTTCTGCACAGCAAAGGAAACCATAAGTAAAACAAAAAGACAACCTACAGAATCGGAGAAAATCTTTGCAAATGAAACCAAGAAAGGCTTGATCTCCAGAATATATTAGCAGCTCATACGACTTAATAAGAAACAACCAAACAACCCAATCCAAAGATGGGCAAAAGACCTGAAGAAGCAGTTCTCCAAGGAAGACATACAAATGATCAATAAGCACATGAAAAAATGCTCAATATCACTAATTATCAGAGAAATGAAAATCAAAACTACAATGAGGTATCACCTCACACCAGTCAGAATGGCCATCATTCAAAAATCCACAAATGACAAATGCTGGAGAGGCTGTGGAGAAAGGGGAACCCTCCTACACTGCTGGTGGGAATGCAGTTTGGTGCAGCCACTATGGAAAACAGTATGGAGATTCCTCAAAAGACTAGGAATAGACTTACCATATGACCCAGGAATCCTGCTACTGGGCTTATATCCAGAAGGAACCCTACTTCAGGATGACACCTGAACCCCAATGTTCATAGCAGCACTATTTACAATAGCCAAAACACGGAAACAGCCTAAATGTCCATCAACGGATGACTAGATAAAGAAGAAGTGGTATATTTATACAATGGAATACTATTCAGCCATAAAAACTGACAACATAATGCCATTTGCAGCAACATGGATGCTCCTGGAGAATGTCATTCTAAGTGAAGCAAGCCAGAAAGAGAAAGAAAAATACCATATGAGATCGCTTATATGTGGAATCTAAAAAACAGAAACAAAAAAACAAAGCATAAATACAAAACAGAAATAGACTCATAGACATAGAATACAAACTTGTGGTTGCCAAGGGGGTGGAGGGTGGGAAGGGATAGATGGGATTTCAAAATTGTAGAATAGATAAACAAAATTATACTGTATAGCACAGGGAAATATACACAAGATCTTATGGTAGTTCACAGAGAAAAAAATGTGATAATGAATATATATATGTTCATGTATAACTGAAAAATTGTGCTCTACACTGGAATTTGACACAACATTGTAAAATGATTATAAATCAATAAAAAATGTTTATATATATATATTCAAAATAAAATAAAATAAAATAAAATAAAATAAAATACTTAAGAATAAACCTAACCAAAGAAGTGAAAGACTTATAAGCAAAGAACTATGAAACACTGATTAAGGAAATTAAAGATGATTAGAAATAGAAAAGAAATAGAAAGATAACTCATGCTCTTGGATTGGAAGAATTAATATTGTAAAAATGGCCATAATACCCCCAAACAATCTACAGATTTAATGTGATCCCTGTCAAATTACCTAGGACATTTTTCACAAAACTAGAACAAATAATCCAAAAATTTATATGGAATCACAAAAGACCCAGAATCATCAAAGCAATACTGAAGAAAATGAACAAAGCTGGATAAATAACCCTCTCAGACATCAGATGATACTACAAAGCTACAATATTCAAAACAGCGTGATATTGGCACAAAAACAGACATATAGATGAATGGGTCAGAATAGAGACTAGAAATAAACCGACACAAGTATGGTCAATTAATCTTCAACAAAGGAGGCAAGAATATACAATGGAGAGAAGACAGCCTCTTCTGAAGTTGGTGCTGGGGAAGTTGGACAGCTGCATGTAAATCAATGAACTTAGAACACTCTCTCACACCATACACAAAAATAAACTCAAAATGGTTTAAAGACTTAAACATTAAGACAAGACACTATAAACCTTGAGAAGAAAACATAGGCAAAACAATCTCTGATGTGAATCTTAGCAGTGTTCTCCAAGGGCAATCTACCAAGGCAACAGAAATAAAAGCAAAAATAAATAAATGAGACCTAATCAAACTCATAAGCTTTTGCATAGGAAAGGAAAGTATAAACAAAAGGAAAAGACAAGCTAAGGAATGGGAGAAAATATTTGCAAATGATGTGACTGACAAGGGCTTAATTTCCAGAATATACAAACAGCCATACAACTCAAGAACAAAAAACAAAACAAACAGAAAATATATTTTTTAAATGGGCAGAAGACCCAAACAAACATTTTTTCAGTAAAGACATACAGATGGCCAATAGGCACATAAAAAAGTTCAGTATTTCTAACTATTAGAGAAATGCAAGTCAAAACTACAATGAGGTATCACTTCACATTCATTATTGAAAAGTCCACAAGCAATAAATGCTGGAGAGGGTGTGGAGAGAAGAGAACCTTCCTACACTGTTGGTGGGAATATAGTTTGATGTAGCCATTATGGAAAACAGTGTGGAGATTCCTTAAAAAAAAAAAACTAACTAAAAATAGACTTAGCATATGATCCAGCAATCCCACTCGTGGGCATATATCCAGAGGAAATTCTAATTCAAAAAATTACATGCACCCAATGTTCATAGCAGCACTATTTACAATAGCCAAGACATAAAAGCAACCTAAATGTCCATTGATGGAGGATTGGATAAATAAATTGCATACATATAATGCAATACTTAGACATAAAAAAAAATGAAATTATTCCATTTGCAGCAACGTGGATCGACCTGGAGACTGTCACTAAGCCAGAAAGAGAAAGTAAAAATGCCATATGATATCACTTATATGTGGAATCTTTAAAAAAATGTAAGACAAATGAACTTATTTACAAAACAGAAACAGTCTCACAGACATAGAAAACAAATTTATGGTTACCTGGGGGTAAAGGAAGGGTTGCAGGGATAAATGGAGGGTTTGAGATTTGTAGATACTAACCGTTATATATAAACCAGATAAAAGGTCCTACTGTATAGCATAGGGAACTGTATTAAATAACTTATAATAGCCTATAATGAAAAAGAATTTATGTATAATTGAATCACTATGCTGTACACCAGAAAACAACACAACATTGTAAATCAACTATACTTCAATTAAAAAAAAAAAGTTTTTTAAGTGTACTGAAGGTCTCTAATGTGTGAGGCATTACCCTAGGAGCTACGGCTTCACAGCCCACAGTTAATTACCACTTTACTCCATCTGCTCATATTATTTTTCTCTTCCAGGAATAAACTTTCTTCTATTCTCCAACTAGTTACATATATATATATATATATATATATAAAATATATCAGCTAAGGTTATGTACAATAAAGTCCATTCATTACCTCTTCTTCTATTCACAAAGAATTTTCCGACTTCTAAATACCACACTGAGTCAATAAATTCCTATACTCTAGCAGTCTGCATTACTTAATATTGATATTTAAAGTGTTCTTTTACAATAATGGCTTTTATTTCCTCACCAGGGTGTAAAATATTGAATGAAAGAAACTTAACAGATATGAATTTTTCTACTATATCATAGGGCGTCTATGGAATAATACATATTTCCTCTTTTCTTAAAACCCTCCAAATCCATTATTCTCAGAGTAGTGACCAGATTTATTTACATGGATAAAAGGACACTTATACATATGATACCTAGTTAGCTCTAAGTTTGTTTGCAATAGTTCACATCTTATATTTAAGATTGCAAGATGATTGTCTTATAATTTTCCTTTCCGGTAATATCCTTGGCAAGTTTTTGTATTCATCTTATGCTGGTCTCATAAAACAAATAGGATATAATGATCTATTTTTCTATTTACTAAAGCTTTGAGTAATGTTATGTGGATGGAAAAGCTATATGGTCTAGAGATTTCTTTGAAGAAAAGCTTTTAGTTATGGATTAAATTTCCGTCAAAGAATAGTCTTTTCAATTTTCTCTTCATTATGATATAAATTCAGCTAAGTTGTATTTCTCCAGGAATTGTCCATTCCATCTAAATTTTTCAATGTATCCATCGAAAACTGAACATAATACACATGTATTATATTTCTAATTAACTATTTGACAGTATAAATATCTTCTTTTGCATTCCTTACATTGATGTTTTATCTGCTATATATTAATGATTATATATATATCTTGCCATGGGTTAATTACTTTTTTTAAAGAACCAATTTTTGTCTTTCCTGACTTTCTCTGTTGAATGCTTGTTTTCTAACTCATTAATTTCTTCCCATGTTTATCATTTTCTTTCTTTCATCATCAGGTTTAATTTGCTATTGTTTCTTTATCTTTTTAGATAGACACTTTCAGAGCAGTTTTAGGTCCACAGCAAAACTGAACATAAAATACAGAGAGTTTCCATATACCCCCTGCCTTACACACGCACCACCTCCACTACTATTCATATCCCCCCTAGAGTGGTACATTTATCACAACTGATGAGCCAACACTGAAGCATCATTATCACCCAAAGACCATAGTTTACATTTGAGTTCATTAAGTCCATCTTATCAATTCTTCCTTCATGGATCTTGCTTTTGGTATTGTATCTCAGAAGTCACCACCAAACCCAAGGTCATTTAGACTTTCTTCTGTATCGTCTTCTAGGAGTTTTATAGTTTGCATTTTACATTGAGGTCTATGAATCATTTTGAGTTAATTTTTGTGAAAGGTTGTAAGGTGTGTGTCTAGATTCTTTTTGTTTGTTTGTTTTTATATGTGGATATCTAATTGTTTCAGAAACTTTTATTAAAAAGACTACCTTCTCCATTGAATTGCTTTTGTTCTTTATCGAAGATAAAATAACTGTATCTGAGGGGGCCTGTTTCTCAACTCTCTTCTGTTCCAATGATTTATCTGTATACTTTTTGCTAATCCCAGACTTCCTTGATTGCTTTGCAGAATGTCTTGAAGTCAAATAGTGTCAGTGCTCCAACTTTATGAGTTGGTTATTCTGAATCCTCTACCTCTCCTTATAAACTTTAGAATCAGTTTGGCAATATACAAAAAAAAAAAAAAAAAAAAAAAAAACTTGCCTGGATTTTTTATTGAAATTGCGAATGAATCTATAGATTAAGTTAGGAAGAATGGACATCTTGACAATATTGAGTCTTCCTGTCCATGAACATAAAATACCTCTCCACTTACTTAGTTCTTATTTGAATTAAATATATCTTTAATGAATGAATTAAAATATATGACTAAATGAATCAGAAGATGTAGGTAAATGTGCAAATGCAGTAGAAAATCATATTGAATAATATACAGTAGGAATAAGTTTTAGATAACTCAAAAATCAAGCAAATACGTGGTGAATTTGACTTGACTTAAGTCCTGACCTCTTCATTGAAATAGCCCCTGACCTCTTATTTCCTAAAGTTACCTCACGCCCAAGTGGTACATATTCAAAGTTTTCTATTACTTAGAAATTCATAAAAAATTACTTCATCAGGTATACATTATGATAGATACCTTTTTTTCTTTGAACTTGGGTAATACTACCCACGTAAGAAATGCTCCTTAAAGCCTGGGATATTTTGTTTTCATTTCTTTGTCTATTAAGAATTTATTATTTTCCACACAATAGGTACACAAGTGTCTTGTAAAACAAGATATGAATTTGCCCAGAAGGGAACAGTTTATAAGTACCCTAAATCAGTATATCATGTGTGAGACTTCACAGAGCTGTTGTCAGGACTGACAGGAACTGCACTACCTTGATTTGCTTCTGTGTATTTGCCTTCCTTGAAACTTACATAGGCTTAAAATTCAATGGTCTATCCTCACCCTTCCCAGTACCAAAATTAATAAAAGATTGGATGAAATCCAATTGACTTAATCACGCTTGATACTAAAATACAAAACACTATATGCTTAGAACGTCAAATTACAGGTCAAAGATGAAATCATTTGCTGGTATGAAAAGTAAGAAACATTTAACCTCTGAGCAGTTTCTCAAAGATGCTCATAGGTGTCCTACTTAACATGGTTTCTCAGCTGCAATGCAGCAAGTTCTACTTGCAGGGATGGGAATAGGACATTATTAAAATAACACCTGCTTGATTCAGTTGTAGACTAGGAAATAGAACCTTATTTTTAATCTCCTTTTACCATTAAAATATCCATATAGATGTAATTGAGAAAAGAGGTCTAGAACCCTCATTAGATTCTAAGTTCCCTGACACTAGAAATCACAATGTAAAGGAATAATTATAACATAGATTGGACCCAATTAAGAAACAAGGCCAATAGATGATGCACAACTAACCTTTCAATCAAAACGAGACCTGTAGAAAGAGTCGTTTAGATCACAGGCTCGGGTTGCCCCCCACTGAAGGAGAATCGCTTCATTCTAGTCCTTATGTGGAAAACCCTTCCCTATTGTTTTAAAAAAAAAAACTTTCTATAGAGGTAGAAATTTTCTTCTGGATCTCTGTTTTCCTTCCAACAGTTTGTGATTTCAAAATCTAGGATATTGAGTTTATTAATACACACATATGCACACACACAAGAACTGAGGTGACTTGTAATATATGTGGAAGAATAAATAAATAAATATTAAATCTAAAATAAGATGAAAGGTTATCATTAATGGAGGGAAGGGAGTGTGTATATGATACTGACAGAGTCTTTTCCTATATTAAAGTCAAGCCACTGTTTTGACTCTAATTATGTGGTCTCCAAAGCTAAAAGGGACTGAACATTTGTTAGCATGATACTTGTGGAGAATTTGAGAATATACAACAGTTTTTCAGTGGAAGCAAATTTCTTTTGGCATTTCAATCTGGAAGTCTATATCTGTTTTTGTTTTGTGTGTGTGTGTGAAAAGTAAGGAGTTTCATAGGTAACAATAAATGATATGGTGGATACTGTCCTCGCCATTGTCCCTACAGTAAACTTAGTGGTAAATTTTAATGCTAAGTCATCAAGCAAAGTAGGAACGCATAATATTACACAATAATGATAGTAATTTATTAATCAAGACATTCAAAATCATTGAATTAATTTAATCTTCAAAATTCCTTTTACATCAGAAAAAAAAATTTCTTGAGTAAACCAACTGCCAAGTACCACTACACTAGTGAATGGCTACACCAGAATCAGAAGATGGCAGTCTGACATCAATGCTCATGTTTTTATATGCAACATTATCTTTGTCTCACCAAAAGTAAATCTGTAAAATATAAAGAGCAAAGTGTTCAGAGAGGACCAATATGAGTTTCCTACGCTTCTGGTTTCATCTACTGATAAAACTAGAAAATTTTAAATATTGGAATAAATGAATATCTCTCAAATGGTCCTCTATAAACCCCTGGCCTCTCAGTTTGTTGATCTCCACATAGTTGGTGTTTTCATTTCTCCTTCATATCCCCTCAATCATTCACTTTGATGAGCATGCCTTCAATCTTGATACCGTAAGAAAATGAACATCCCATCAACTCTTGATAGCAAACATACACTTTAAAACAGTATGTCATAGACTTCTTCTCACTTGGTCAAATACCCTCACAATCCTATTACTTGTCAATGTCATAAACATATTGACACTATCACTTTCTAACTAACCATCAATACCACTTGCTCTTAGTTGACCTAAATGTCATTGTCTATCATGATAATCGCTTTATTGCTAATGCCCACATTTTTCTTGTCTCCTTCTAGCATTATTTTCTAATAAACTTCAAACTTTCATGAAACAAACAGACTAAAAGCTCTCTTTTGTTTTAAATGGCTTAAAACAAAGTGAAAGTTATTTATTTTTAACAAGACAGTCAATATTGTTCTTCATGAGAGGTGTGGCCTCCCTTCAAGAAGTTACACAAGGATGCCAAGGAATTCCATCTTGTGATGCTACCACCCTCAACATATGGTCTCTAGAGTTGCCACAGAAGAGAAAGAAGGGAGAAAGGAAGAAAGAAAAAAGATTGGTGTTATTCCCAAAACCCACCCCACATTTGTATGTGCGTGTGCTTGCACACGCACAGACTTCTAGACTTAAGTCTAGAACCTAAGTGAAACCTATACAGAGAAATCTTCACTGTCATCATATCAAAGATGATGGACCTATTCCTCTGTCCCCATTTTCCTTATTCACTTGATCCAGAAAATGATCCTCAGAAACAGCAGGCAACGCATGAAGAAAGAAAACAGCAAAATACTATTACACAGAAAGCAAGAGCAGAAAGTGCATTAAAAAGACAAAAATCAACTTGTCAAGTGATGCTGAAAAGACTGAGTAAAACAAATCCGCCCCATGCTCCATTCTGTATTTCAACGGCTAAAAAGCCTTTCCTCAGACTTCTTTGTGACTAAGGTACTGGATACAATTTAGTTTCTGCCACTGAGATGCATTTATGCAGGATTTGAAAGACAGGAATGAAATAGAAGTCATCTTTCTGTAGCTCTTAAACAAGTTCTAAAAGACGTGAGTGTTCGTAGGAGATAGTCTCCATGTTCCAGTATCTAGTTATGAGTAACACAAATAATGTGCTGGTTATTCTGATGGCACTAGAAACATTTCATTAAAACAAAAAAAAGGTAAGTTCAAGGTTCTAAATTCTCAGCTTAAGTAATAATGAAGAACGAGAAAGCCGCCATGTTTATCCTAAAAGAATCCCATATCTCTTGCAGATTCAAGGGTGGGCTGCTGACACTGAAAAGCAGAGCAGAAACTTCTCCTAAGGATTGCTAAATTAGAACATAAATAGATTTACCAGCCCTGCCAGATCTCATAAAATTTAAGGGACTGACTAGATCTCTGGAAAGTGGAATGGAACATTTGGACGAATTATGATGAATCTAAGGACTTTAACCCACAAATCACACGCACACACAAAATCTCTTAAAGAGCAGAAAAAGTACCTCTCCTGTCTAGTGACAGAAGTTCTGCCTTGCCTGATGGATTTGCAATGACCTCACCTGAGGCAGTTACCTTGCACATGGACAGTAGTCGTCCTGTCCTCCACCCTTTCATCCCACTTGTCTCTGGGATTGTTAGTGGATTCAGATCCCACATCCTCCAAGTATCAAGTAGAAAGTCTGATCAGGGAGAAAATGGTTTATACCATAAGAATTACATGGCATTGCTGATTTATATAGACAGATACCTGGGTATTATATGAAGAAACAGATTTGGTAAGTGTCACTAATTGAGACAATATGAATATGAAAAACAGTGGAATCCTTCTCCAAATATTGGTTCATAAACAATTCATCCATGGCTCTTATCATAGCAAATCAATCTCCATGATAGTTAAGACTTTCAGCCACATGCTGAATTCTATGAGGGAAGGTCCTAGGAGAAAATCATATAACTTACCTAAAACTGTAATTTTAAAGAAAGTATCATGAAAACCATAAAATAAAGGGACCCTCATTTCTGATATGGTTGATGCCAAGAGCAAATTACTTAAAAGCTAACAATTAAATAGTAATAAGTTATCAAAGAACATAACTATACTTGCTAATTCAGAATTTAAATAGTTAATAAGCACATGACGTGCAATGGTTCTCTAAATTTTGCATGTTACAATTTATTTGAGATTGTTATGTATAGTGGAAGTAGGGAAAATCTAAAATGATACATAACGGTATTAACATACTACAGTTTTGGGTGCTTTACAAAATGCCTTCATCCCATCACTGGAATCCCTGTGATGATACATATCTTGGGGTTAGAAACCCTATGAAGGCAGTTTGAATTATTTCCTTGGATTAAGAAGTCATGTTATCAGAGACCAGAGTATCTATTTGTACTAATTAATTTTGCAATGACCCTCTAGCAGAATTTCCATTACTGCATTTTGCACAAATATAAAATATATACATGAACGTAGGATACACACACACACACACACACACACAGTGATATATACTGGAGGTGTAGCAATATCAATAGTATAATGTCCTGTTGGAGCCTTGAGGGAATTTCCTATCAGATCTTGGTATCAAGAAAAGCTGTACAATTTACAATTAACCTGATTTTAAATGGTTTTTAAGCCAACAAAAATTTCACATGTTTTCTTTTGATATGACAATTAAACAGAGTCACTCTGAGATACATCTGTAGCAAGTGTACAAAACTTATTTGTACAGATTTTTATTATTTTTCCATTTCCATTTTACTCTAAAATTTCATCTTACCCTTTATTACATACATACACTTTACAAGAGATTTTTAAAAACTTGGTGAAACAAGATAAGGGATATAAACCTATAAATAAATCTAATAATTATTTATTGTGCTTCAGATCATGGAGAAATGCTTTAAAAAAAATCTTTACTCAAGGTATCTTTTTTAGATGTACATTCCAGAATGCATGATTATATATGGGGTGTTTGTCATAGCATATTAGTTGAAGTACAAATTAAGGATCATCAACATTTTATCAACAATATGTTTTCTTAATATTTAATCTAAAAGAGCAAATTAAATAAAATTTATATTTTACGGCATTATATAAATGAAAGAACACTAGGTCTCTCATTTGATGTTTGGCCAAAATAGTGTAACATATCCTGTACCTTGATCTTTGCCACCTTTATAGATATCATAAATGCTTCCAGTACCATTATTTTTAAAAAATTAGCTACAGCCCCTTCTGACACAAACCCTTACATCACTCATGCAGCTTATTTCTGCAGTGACTACAAATTACGAGACCAGTGCTACAAGGCTCTCAGTTTTTATTGTATTTTTCCTTTATGCCATTACTTCCATTTTAGGAAATATGTTGGATCTAAGTTCCATATTTTCAGTGAGATTCTGAACTTTCTATGTGATGATAGCTAAAATTTTAATTGAGAATTATTTTCAAATACAAATGTAGCCTAAATTCTTCAATTTGTAATGATAGATGGATAGATATATAAAATCATGTCTTTTCCCACTTAAGGTGATTCTGAATTTTTTCTTTTATCATTTTCAGCTTTTCACATAGCTATATATCCATATGTCCATATATTTATTCATACACTCACTCTTTTATTCAATAAAATAAAATACATAGCTCAAAAGAATGTTAGCACTCTGACAACCCAGTAATCAGGTGATTACACTTGTGCATGATAAGCATTATTATAGATCATCAGTCATCTCTGAATTTAGGTTACTGTTAATTCTCAAAATATAATTATTTTATCTTGGAGTATACCCAATACTCCATTTCTTTTGATAGACAATAGTCACTTTTTCTAAATAAACAGTTTCAAGTAGCCAATTTTCAATCATTGATTATATTCATTGTCAAGATCAATCAGTTTTAAATCACTGGAACTTCTATGCATCAGTTCATAACTAGTCTTAGGTGTTATACAGAGTCATATATGTTGCTTTTTTAGGTAATTCAATCTTAGTATTTTTTTTACCTGTATTAAAACATGTTTTTCTCATGTATACATCCACATGTGGAATCTTTTCAAACATATAAAGTTTTCAACACATTGTATGTATTTCTCTTCTAATGTTTTTCAGTCATAAATAAATAAGATTTGCCTTCGTGACAATCAGAACAACTTTCATTTTTAAAAAATCAATTCTTAGCTATTAAGATTTTAAGATTTTAATATATTAATATTAACTTATTAATATATTAATACAATTATGATTTATATTAGTGCATGAGATTCTTTACAAATATAATTTGATCTCCTCATAGGATATGCTTATCAAATTTACACTGCTTGCTAAGTTCACCCATTTCTTAATTAGAATTGCAAATGCCATGATTAACAGCAAACACAGTAGAAAATAAACTAGATGGCAATATTTCACTCTTAAAAATAAAAAGCCTGTTTCTAATTTCATATCTGGTACGTGATGGCTACAATTCAAACTCTAATACATCTGGAGGCCAATACTATGTCTATGCTCTTTCTCAGGTTCAGTATATCATCCAAAAGGAGTTGTGCATTGGAACATGTGACAGTGGTTACCTCTCAGAAATCATGGCACTTGGAGTCACCAAATAATAGAAGCATTAAATAGACCAATCCTAGTTTAGTATTCTGGAAGATGATGGTATCTTTGTGAAGTCAGTGGGACTCATCAGAGGCCTGAAAGCCAGTCATGAATAAGCAGCAAAGATCTTTAGACAAGACTTTTAGAGATCACAGAATCCTCCTCTCTTTTCAAAAACCCTTCAGAATCTTAGCCCACCAAACCTAGTGTATCACAGAAGTCTCAAGAAGGGAGAGAGGACAGCATTGGCAGAGGGTTGTTTATTTGCCCATTTCCTTTTTTGGAATGCATACTCTGATTGAGTTACTCATCCTTATCCCGTAATTGATTTAAATACTTACCTACTTGTCTTTTACTAAATGCTTCTCTTTCTTTGTTCTCTTCCAAGCCCAACTCCCACAAAAGCACTTTTTAGTACTAGTTAACATAGGTCCTGCCCATCTATCATTCAAGTATTTAGGAGATAGTGTTACATCCTTTATTATAGCACTGCTATTATAGCACTGCTGGTGAGCGTTCAAGTTGTCTTGCGCCCCTAATATCACTCTATTTTTCCTATTGTTTCGAGCAGTGATAGTCATTGCGTGCCTTCCAGTTCTTGCTGTCACCCAAGTGTGGGTGTGAACATCTCACTGCTCTTACACAGTCTGGAAGGACTATACCCAGAAGTTAGAACTAGATCACAGGCAACCTGATCACACTAGATACTGCCACATTGCCCTGTAACATGGGTACCTCCAACGGACGTGCCCTTGGGATTCCATTTTGCCCTATCCTCACTAGGCTTAGATATCATGTGACTTTCTAATTTTTGCCAGTCTGGAGAATTCAAGGTGTGCTTTAACTGGTACTTCCCCAATGGATAGCAAGACAGCTCTTCAAATGCTCACTGGTTTTTCTGATTTCCACCTCTCTGAATTCCTTTTCATTTTCTAAGCTCTCTCTTCTCTTGAGTAACCTACTGCTAAAAGAGTTCCTTAAATAGTCTCGCTATCTATACATCCCATGCTTTATTTTGATATTGAAATATAGTCTTCCTATCACCCTTCCATATACTTCTTATGGTTACCTTTGTTAAACAAAACCCTTTGATTTCAATATAATCAAAACTTTCCACATTTTAGCAGGGTCAGATTACAACAACAACAAAAAATTCTAAGAGGACTTAGTACCTAAGTCTTGTTTCAGAAGCAGAAATAATCCTCGCTTTAAAAATCATCCTTGGCACATCCTTGAATCTCCTCGTATGTTCAGCATCAATAGAGCAGATGAATTCCAAAGTACCTAATTTCAATTTATCAACTTGAAGGAAAGTGAATATTAATCTAGATAAATGGATGAGTTATCATCTCAAGGCATTATTAGCAGCAAAAGGTATGGATGGCTATAAGCATGCCTGATGCAGAGTGACAGGGCTCTAATGTGATAGAGTAGGTGGAAAACAAAGGAGAAATTTTACTTGACTTTAAAAACTGTTTTGAAACAGAAAGTTCCAAATTACATCCTTAAATCTCAATAAATCGTACGTGTGGATGTGTGTGTGTGGTTGCTGTTCGTTCTTTTCACTTTTTTTAACCTACAAAAGCTATGATGAATATTATTTTGTACTCTGGGCATAATTAAAGAGATGTGTTCTTTAACATCCTGACCAATGAAAAGGAACTTAAATTTTTTGGTTTTCAAAGGTTTAAAAATTCTTTTTGGTGAAACTAGTTTTGAGATCTATCAGATGCTACTTTGTCTTAAAATTCCCAACAAACTTTTGTTTAGTGTGTTTTCAGGAGTGATTTTACTGATATCTGACCTGCCTACACACTACTTTGTCTGAAGAGGTTACTGAGGGATGCCCTGACCTGCAATAAATAACTATAGACTTCTGCTTTTTTAACGAATACACCAGATAACCGTAATGTTTCTACCTCTATTCTCACTGTCACACTGAGAGCAATCTTTTTTTTTCTTTTTCAGTTTCCTCATATGTAAACAGTGTTACAGTAGCTACCTTATAATGGGTTTCTGAAGAGTAAACAAATTATATATAAAATATCTATAGGGCTTGGCCCCTAGTAAGCACTATGTATGTATCAACTATAAGCTATATTTTAAATTATTGATATTATTATTGTTATGTTCAGTATACCTGTATATAACAATATGACTTTTAATCAAATTTTCTGTGGACCAATAAAATAGTCAACATTGTTAGCATTGTTTGTAAAAGTATATCAAATTACCTCTAAATGGTTTATGCAGACTTTGTAACAGTGTGATGTCAGGTAAAATGTGTATATGTAATGTGTGTGTGCATGTGTGTACAACCCCATTAAGAGGTGACTATTATTATCTTTGTTTCAGAGATAAGGAGACTAAGGCAGAAAAAGTAGCTCATAGTCTGACAGTGGGTAAACATGCAAAAAAACTATAGCCATCAGGTCTGTGAACTCAAAAAGTAATGGTGTGCTCTCATTTACATCCACTCTCCCACCCACACCCCCCAAAAATACTTTTTTGCTTTGGTGTTAGGTTCCAGTTTGGGTTCTGTACCACTGTGAACACTGAGTGTGAATCTCCCTGATAAATGAGCTATTAAAGCCTAATTATGCTTTTTGTATGTTTAATACTCAAGCAACTCCACAGAAATGTTACTGAGATTGCAAATTAACCAGCCTCCCAAAATTTCAGCTCCAGTAGCTTCCATCTCACTTACCAATCAGTTCCACCACCCAAATATTTGATGACCCATTTATGACTTAATAAATTCCAAATATTCACTGTCTGATATATTACAGGTAATGGTTATTAAATATAATGTTCTAAAAGCATTAAGTTCTCCTGTTGTCATTACATTGCCATTATAGCAATGCCCTTTTGGAGAAAGAACATATCAAAAGCATGAAATTTAGGGAGCTATACAATGCAGACTAGGATAGTACAGTCAAACTACACAGTAAAACCATAAAGTCTTCCATGAACCAGTATTTAATAAAGTTCTCACTCTGATCTTATTAGCAAACGTGTTTGAGTCCTGAGAACCTGGAATAGTAGAAGGGTATTCAGGAGGGCATTGAATAAAGGAGAATTTGGAAGCCACAATCCACACATTTGTCCACTCTACATTGAATGGCATGTTCCCAGTCACAGAAAATATATGTTTAGAAACCCTGCCATGAAACTAGCCAGTGACACCAGCTGACAAGAAAGTAAACCCTGAGCTCAAGTAGTCTCTTTATTCTTAAATCAGTTCATTGTGTCCAGATATGCTCAATAAGATTAAGTACTTTTATAAAATGTCTGAAAGGAAAACTATAGTCTGTCTGAGAAAAGAGAGTTCTGAAAAATGTGTATGGTTGGTATCTCCTTTTAAAGACAAAACAACAAACCTACGAGCCATTTACCGTGCCAGTTTTCCAGACAGCCTGTATCCCAGCAATACCAAGGCACTTTAGCAAAGCTCTAATCTCAGCTGGAACTATGCTTTGGTACCTGGACTGAAATAAGACATTCAAGTGTTACGAGCCTCTGTTTCCTTCAATGCGAGAGTCAACCTTACACTCCCTGTTGTACCTCAGAGATGGGATGATTCTAAGGTATGCAGGGCTACGTCGGGTGTGTATACGTTTAAGCACTTAGAAGTGGCCGGTGAAGGAACTTCTCATCCACACACTGCACACAATACAATCCAAAACACATAGTTCCGTGAATGATTTACCCCATACTCTCTCCAAAAGATAGGGGAGAAAAACTATCTAAAATTCTATTTTACTGCCATGTAGGGGATTCAAAAGAAAATGTGAACACGATCAATGTACACAAAATAAGAAAATTTAAAGCTCAAAAGAATATAGCATAATAATTCCCTGACTTTCCAGTACAGAGCTTTTTAAAGAAAAGACACTTCATCCTGAGAGATTTTAATGTAGTGGGCCTTACTGGTAATTCTGCTGTAGGTAGCGTAAGGACCACCTTATCTGAAGTACTTGTCTAGTCAGTGTCTATTAGTGGGGTCATTAGGCCTGGGAATATATGTTGTACTTGACAATGTATGAAGTCAAGTATTCATTTTTAGTTTATGCTTAAGATAAGGTAATACTCATTAAGTTGAACATGAAGATTAATGACTATAGGGAATTTTGAAAAGAGAAGGGGGTAGACCTATTCTAGTCTTATTCTAAAAAGCACTGCCTTAGAGAATTCTGAGCAAAAGGACTTTACCCTCACTTGTAGACGCTTCAGACTCCCCCTCAGCCAACCTCTGACTTCAGCTGCAGCCCAGACTCCCCTATGGCTTGCTGGTGGAAGTGCTCCATCTGTCAAGGAGGCTTAAAGGACCTTTCCAACTTCTAATAGGCTGCTTCCCCAAGGTAATGGGAATACCCTCAAATCATGTGTAAATTCAGCCCAGAAGTGGGGGTAAAAGCCCCCAGGACAAATCTCACCTCGTGTTCCGGGCAGCTGTTCTCTCAGCTGGTCTCTTGGGAGAGGAGTTCTCCATACTTCTTAGTGGATTCTGGGGAAATAGACAGTGACAAAAAACACAGCTGAATATTGATCTTTCATCCCTCTCTGTCTAATTCTCCCCACTCCCTAATTTCTGCTTCCTGGTGAAGCCATGGTCTTTTCTCAGGCTCTGCTTTCAAGAGAACCCAAACTAAGATATTTCCCTAACGCTTCCTGCTGCCTTCTGCCTCAGGTTAGCCATGCAGCAGCAGAGAATAAGCAGTGGTCAGCAATTCATGTCCCTATACGATTTTCCTTTCTGGGTCCAAAAGTGATGGCCCGTAATCTGGTTGAAACAGGTTTCTGATTACAAGTTATTTTTTATATAACATTCAACATCTACCGTATGCCATATACATTGCTAGATGTTTTACATGCATTATTATGTCCAATTGTCACAACATCCTGTGAGTTACACTAGTTCCATTTATAGATGACAAAACTTTGATGCAAGGAGTCCAAGTAACTTGTCTGATATCACCAAAGTCATAAGTAGCTTAGGCGAGATTCAAACCCAAATCTGTATATCCAAAGACATCTGTAAGATTTATCTGAGAGCCAAAGTTTTGTTTTTGCTTTGTAACTGTCTAATGTCTCTTGGATAGCTGCGCTGCCTTTGAGTGGAGAGCACATGTGTGCTCAGATGTGGCAAAGCTGCTAACAGGTAGAGTTGGTCCTCATAAAAGAGACAGAAAAGACTTCATGGTGGACATGCTGCAGGACAGTTCAGGCAGTTTCAATGTAATTTTCTGATTTCTATGATGTTTGACACGTATTTCCAATAGCTTTCAATAGATCAGGTCATGAGCATAGGAGGTCATTCTGATTAAATAAGATTCTAACCAACTAATCTTAAATGCCATACAGATTATTACTGTGTTTTACTAATAGTAACTGTTTCAATTCAGACCATTATGGCACCTAGAGGGGGAGAGAAAAAAGTGAGGGTATCATATATCATAAGTTCCAGAAATATTTTTAATGTCAGACCTTTCCAGAAATATTTGAGTCACTGAATGTGATGCTAATCTCATTTTTGAGAGGAGAAACTGAGAATCCAGGCAAGTTACATGATTTTGTTCACAAAGCTAGAGTTTGGCAAACTGAGACAGAACTTCATTCCCAGTTCTGTGAGCTCACACATTGACTAAAATAGCCACTTGGCTTGCTGTAAACACTAGTCTGTATAAAGCCTGCGACCCCACCTGTGCACACTGCTGCACACCAACTACCCAGCAGAGAACCCAGCAAACGAAGAAGCTTAGTAAATCAGTCTTCAGTGATTGGATGAAGGTCCAAATAGGAACTGCACTCAAAATACCAAGAATGCTTCCAACATGCTCTGGGAAAAAATACTGCATCTACATATGCCTTTAATTTCTCCATTTGGAAGAGCAATATATGGTTGCTTTTCATCCATGGCTCTTCCAAGGAGGCAAGGCAGAATTTTATACGGACCATCGAATAATGCTTCTCAAAGTAGGGTATCCGGAAAAACAGCATCAGCATTATCTGAGAACTTGTGAGAAATATCAATTCTCAGTCCCCACCAATGTCTACTCATCAGAAACCATGGGAATAGTGGGCTCAGCAAACTCTGTCTGAACAAGCTCTCCAGGTGATTTTGAGACTCCTTGTCATAGACCACAACAGAATCACTCTAAAGCACTGCTTGACATATGAACCCACCAAAAACAAAACATGGTTTTATGGAATGGGAATCAAATTAGCATTATAAACTTTAAAAGGTTTACAGATTCTCTTAGTACCAAAAGGGGACTTTTGGTAACAATTTTTGGATACTTGGAATCCAACTTAACTTCGCTGTACAGTATCAAATGATGCAGACAAGAAGCAAACACACAGAACCCCAGCTATCAACCAGAGCACAGTCTCCTGCCACCCAGCCTGCTCGGCATGAGCAGCCTCCCCCCTCGCCCCACCCACTCCTCATCACACAGCCTAGATTCTATTCTAGCCTGTGCCCAAGTTTCCGATGCATCTAGTTTGGTGACGATGTGCAAGAAACAATGTTGATTCACATAGTAAGAATGCCATTCCTCTTCAGTTTCTCTCCTTCCTTCTGGCTATATTGCTTTGGTGCAAGTGACTCTTCACACATCTCAAACACCTGACCATCTTTTCAATAACAAGGAGAGCATAAATGCAAGTGCCAATCTTTCCATGGGCAGCACTCTCCGGATACAAGTATGTATGACTCTTTTGTTTTCATTGCATGCGTTTGTATGGATACCATTTGTTTAAGGATATAAGCTTGCTTTTTATTTAGAGTTATAATATAAATATCCTTATTTTTTAAAGTGAACAGAATTAATCAAAATATTAATATTTTAATAACAGCTTATATCAAATGACTGGATTTGAGAAGCATCTTCCTATCTAAACTGAGATATAATTACTGTTTCTGTATTTTTTTCACTTGGTACTTGTTACGTACTGAATTATGTTCCTCGAAAATTCATATGTTGAAGCCCTAGCCGCTAGTGTGGCTGAACTGGGAGATAGGGCTTTTAAGGAGGCAATAAAGGCTAAATGAAATTGTAAGAGTGGGTCCCTAATGTAATAGCATCTATCTCTTTATAAGGAAGACAACAGGAGAGTCACATCCAGAGAAAAGGCCACATGAAGACAGAGAGGGAGGATGCCGCCCACAAGCCAAAGAGAGATGCCTCAGGGAGAGCAGACCTGCTGCCACCTCGGTCTCGGACTCCTTCCCCACCTCCAGAACTGTGAGAAACGGAGTTCTGTTGTCTCAGCCACTCAGCCTGCAGGGCTTTGTCACGGCAGCCCTGGCAGAGGAAGACAACACTTCTATTTACTAATTCAGCTGAGATGTATTGGATTTATGTGTGTCAGAAATCACACTCTACTAGGTGCTTTTGACACAGTTGTGAGCCAGACAGTCCCTGCTCCCACTGGATTCCCAGACTCATGGGGGAGAAGCAAAGGAAGAGCTCAAAATTGTTTAGTGTCTTACATGCAATAGTTCAAGGGAGCTGAAGATCACGCGGGCTGATGGTGATGGGCACCTCACCCTGTTGGGACTATGGGGAAAAGGCCTCAAGAGTGACCACAGCCTGAGCTAAGACTCAAAGGACGAGTAAATGCATGGAGAGTGTTGAGGGTGAGAGGATGGGTAGAGAAGGCATTCCCGGCAGAGAGGAGCGAATAGACACAGCCACAGTGTCAAGACACAGCACTGTGCGTGCACTTTGTGCACACAAAATACTGGAAGGGAAAGGGAAAGGCCAGCTAGATAAACACCCTGCTTGCCATGTTTGCGATCTTTGATTTAATCCTAGGGGTCACGGGGCACTACCAACCTCGCACTACCCACATTTTGGACCAGATAATTCTTTGTTGTGGGAGGAAAAGAATTAGAATGTCTAGCAGCACCCCTGGCCTCTACCCACTAAACGCTAGTGTCACTGTGACAACCAAAAGGATCTCCAGATCTTGCCAAACGTCTAGCTGAAGGAGGATAATAGCAGAGTCTGATGAAAACCACTGCCCTACATGGTTCACAACGATATGAACCTGGAAATAACATGGTTAAATCTGCATTCTTTCTACACTTTGGAGCAGGACAGCATAATGGTTTAAAAACAAGGACTCTGAGCCAGCATGACTGGGTTCAAACCCTGCTGCTTACCTGTTGTGCAAACTTGCACAAGTCACCTAACTTTTGTACCCGGGCATTTTCACCTATGAAATTAGATACTAAGAGTACAGCTCCTTCACAGAGGTGCTGTGAGGTTAAGTAAGTTCATATATATATATACAGGGCCATGAACAGTACTTGACAGTAAGTGCTGTATAAATGTTTGCTAAATGTATGAAAAAAAAGTGTAAGAACAGAAGTAAGGGAGACAGACCAAAGACAAAGGATGGATGTTAAATTTGGTTGAAATGTGAAGGTGTCCCTCATGTCCTGAGCAGAATGAACTCTTGCCCTCTCTTGAATTCAATATAGTGTTATTACAATTTATCTGCTGTTCCACAGGTTACTATGCAATGTTCACATTATCTCTGTATCCATCACTGTACTTTATGAATAGCATCTACTCAATAAGTAATATTCTTAAGTTAAGGAGGAGAGAAAAACAGCATGACGAATACAGCCTTCTTTGTTGAAGGTAGGTATCAATTTTACATGACGTCTGAGTACCCCTGGTCGTCTTAAGTACCAAAGCTACAAAAACAGTGGAAATTACTGAATGCAGTGTTCAGAAACACTAGATTTTAAACCAATAAAATTATTTTCTTCACTCCTGTGTGAGGCAGAATTCTCAAATCCCCGCAATGACCCTCACATTGTGAAGACCCCTTTGAGTGTGGGTGAAATCTGTAAATATGACTATATATCCCTCCCATGATTGTATTACATTATATGACAAAAGAGATTTTACCTGGTGGGGTAATCTAATTACGTGTGTCTAATCACTTCAAAGCAACTTTTCTCCAGCTCCTGTCAGAAGGGAAAATGAGAGAGACTGGAAGCCTGAGATTTGATGCTCTGTGGTTGGCTTTGAAGACTAGGGGGACACATAAAAGAACCTTACAGCAACTTCTATTAGCTGAGAATGACCTCCAGCCAACAGCCAGCAAAGAGATGGGAGTTCATTTCTACAGCCACAGGAAACGGAATGATGACACAACAACTTGAATGAGTTGGAAGTGCGTTCTTCCGCAGACCTTCAGATCGGAGACCAGAATAAATAATACCTCGATTTTGGCCTTGTGATCCTGAGAGCAGAGAAACCAGTCCAGCCTACCCACACGTCTGACCTCCAGGACTGTGTGGTACTACATAGGTGGTGTCTGAAGATGCTGAATTTATTAGACAGCAATCAAAACTAACACACCTCCCTTAGGGGCTGATGAGGGTTCATCTTAACTGAGATTCTATAAAGAAATGTTATCTGAAATGTACATGCACTAATTTACACAGCCATCTATAATACATGTACATAATATAATTCAGGCATAGTTCATTTTATTGTAATTTGCTTTATTGTGTTTTGCAGGTATTGCATTTTTTACAAATGGAAGGTTTGTAGCAATCTTGAATCGAATAAGATATTGGTCATTTTCCCAATAGCATTATATTTTAATTGAGGTATGTACATTGTTTTTTAGATATAATGCTATTGCACACTTACTAGACTACAATGTCGTGTAAATATAATGTTTATATGCACCTGGAAAACCAGAACATCTGTGTGACTCACTTTACTGCAATATTCACTTTATTGAGGTCTTCTGGAACCAAACCCATAATACCTCTGAGATATGCCTGTATCCACCAGCGTGACTTCAAAAACAACTGCAAGAACCACAAGAATCTCCCTGGATTAATCTCACAAATGTAACAATAAAAGGAAAAAGGAAAAGCCAGAACACAAAAGAATGCTTATCATTCAGTTCTGTTAATACGCTAGTAAGAAAACAAGTAAAACTAAATTGCGGTGCTTATGGAATATATACATAAGTGCCAGTTGTATAAAGAAGAATGCTACGTGATTGCCAAGAAACTCAGGACAGTGGTTACCTTTGCGAGAGAGAAAAGAATGGATGTGAAGGGACCCGGGGGACAGCTGGGTGCACCTGCAGTATGCATGACAATATGGTCATGACTGGGATAGTGACTATATTTGTGTTTATCTTATGATTCTTCCCTAACAAGTTGTTTGTTTTATGTACTTTTTTTGAATGTTATCATTTGAATGTTAAAATGCAATAAAAACCTTTAGGGTGTCGTGCGGATTCATTTCACACTGAGGCACGGAGCTGGACGCTCATGAAAGCCTTAGCAAGGGCAGTGTGGGAGAGGCACCACGCAACAGCCGCTGCAGACCAGGGGCCCCAGGACTTCTTTAGCGAGGGATGCACCAGTTTTGACTCACCTAAGAAATGGATACGGAGACTCCCCTTGCCTAAAAATGCCAGGTCTTTCCTTACTTACTCTGGGCTCAGGAAATGGACTACTTTCTGCTATTTATTGATTGAATCTTTTTTTTTTTTTTTTTAAGGAAGGAGTCACTGTCTTTTGAACATGAACGTAAATGATCTCTGAAGGAGCCCCTGACTGCTCTGATTCACCATCCCTGCTATTTTCTTGAATCATCACATTTGCTTCCTCTTCTTTTGCTCCTAGCCAGAAGGCTGCAGAGACTTTGCTGGGGATGCTGGTGCTAAAGCTCCTGCACTGTTACTTCACTGATGTGCTGACCCTTTTATACTAATGTGCCTGGGCAGACGCAGTAATAAACGTCTGATTACTTTGTTCCATCTCCAGACAGTTCCCTCGATACTTAGAATAGTCCTGCTCTACTCCATATGCCTATCGGATATTTTTTTTCCTTTTAAAAATATCGAAAATTGGAACTTCATAACCATTAGTGGCATTCACTATTAGAGGGTCCAAGCTATTTGGGAGGAGAGAGGATGAATGTCCATTAGCCCTGGTATCTCAAGATGATGATCAGCTTGAATGGATAAGAATATACGCTATTCTATCTGACTGTTACAGAAGAAAAATAAATGTATCTTTGTTTAAACTTACAGATATGTTAGTATGGATTTCTAAGGAGGTTCAGGAATACAACAGAATAAGCAGTGCTTCCAGTTCCTGTAAAGCCTGAGCACATCATGATTCAACCTTAATTCCATCTCTGTATAGGTTGATCCTCTCCAGTGCAATCCCTGCTCACCCTTCTCTCTCAGTGGACTCTATGGATTTTTCATTGTCCCCCTAATTTAAAGTACCTTGCCTCTTCCCTTCTTCCTATACAAATTATACACATCCTTCAAATCGCAGCTCCAGTCTCACTTCCTTCTTAGAGTCTTTTCCAACATATCAATACACAGCTCCTCTCCTCTGAGTTCTTACCATTCTTTAATTGCTCTCCCTTTAAGTGGCATCTGATCCTGTTACATTTGTAACAACAGATTATCAGTCCTTTAAGAGGAAAAATTTTTTTCAATCATTTACATCGTTTCAGAACAGGCTTGGTGCTGAAAAAGAGAAGCAGTAGAGTGTCATGGAACCGTGAGACTTTCTAAAGAAGCTCTACTTGGAGGGAAAAAATAGCCTCATCCAATCCTAAAACTATAAATTATAGAAATTCAAGGGAAATATGATTGAGCCAAGTGATTCCTGGCATAGATAATTGTGGGTAGTTGGTAGATGGTCAAAAAGTCTTGTTAGTTGGATTAATTTAATATGGAAACAAGAATATGGCTGTTTTTTCTTTTTTCCTGGAAACACACAAGAAGGAGAGAGTTTACTATCTAGGGGAACATTTGGAAGTAGAAATGTGATCTAAAAGCAAACGAGTTCAGAATAACCATCATTTTTAGCAGGGGCTGAGGCTTTGCCTAACTAGAAATGAAGAAGCAGAGTTGTTGGCGTCCTCATCACCACTATCTTCATCAGCAGCATGCAGTTAACTGGCACCCATATTTTTTACATAATGTATCTCATTTGATGTGCTCTAAAAATTCTAAGGAATAAAAACTCACAATTTATCTCATTTTTTAATTGAACTGAATAAACAAGTTTAGAGACAATACGTGAGCCTCCTATTGCTACTGTAACATATTAGCACAAACTTCATGGCTTAGAATGACGTGAATTTATTACTTTACACGTCTGAAGGTCAGAAGTCTGAAATCAGTTTTACTGGCCCCAAAACAAAGTGTTGGCAAACCAATGTTCCTTCTGGAGGTTCTAAGGAAGAATTTTCCTAGTCCCTTCCTCCAGTTTCATAGCCAGCATCAAACTATCCATCTCACTCGCTCTCACTCTCTTTCTCTCTCTCTCTGAACCATGTGATTATATTGTACCCAAACAGACAATTCAACGTAATCTCCCCACCTCAAAATCCTTTACTTAATCAGGTCTGTAAAGCCCCTCCTGCCATGGAAAGTAGCAGTTCTTATATTCACAGTCCTCCAACCACACTGTTTTTGGACCGGCCTGCAACTCTATGAAGTACACATAGCAAACAGAAGGGCAGCTAAGAGCTGGCAGAATACACAACCAGGAGACTGGAAAGCCAGTTTGGTAATCAGAAGAACCAGGCTAACTAAAGGAAGATCTAAACCATGTTTCTTGAAGGGTGGGCGCCCACTTCACAGGAGTTATTCAGAGAGTTTCTTTTCAATGCAACTCCTGAGATCACCCCTGCATACTAAATTAAAAATCTTACTATAATGAGTTTTCAAGGCGATTCTTATTCAAGTTAAAGTGTGGGAACTCCTGGACACAGAGAAGCAGGCCACCAATTGGTGGCGGGAGGTAGCCAACAGAAACAGGTATTACAAGGCTCAAAAAAAATTCCATAATTCTGAAAGTTCAAATTTAACATGAGCAGCACTAGTAAGCAGGTAACATGAAAATCAAGCGACACTGTCAGTGTACTGCCCTGCAGGTGTGATCCCTCTGGAACATTAATATTAACTATGGCCAAATGGAACCCAGGTGATGCCCAGATCTTTTTAGGCTAAGCAACTTTGTTCACTGTGAAGCTCCCATAATACACACACATTCATGAAATCTTCCCCAATCATGTAAATCTGGTGAAGAAACATGTTCTATGAGTTTAAAGGCAAAAAAAAAACAAAAACAAAAACAAAAAATGCTCATTTCTGAATATGAACATCCTGCTAAATAAATGGATTAAAAACAACCTTGTTGTATCTTGCGCATTTCTCTGAAGAACTCAATATTGACAGACACTATTTAGTTGCTCTCCTTTTAATCCTGGGGATTTAACCAGCAGAACCCAATATTTACTATTGTTCCGTGGATGTTTTTATCACTAGCAAATATCCCGTACGCATGTAAGTGACAGTCGTGACAACTCTGCTCAATAATTGAGATCGACAGGTAACCTTCAAGAATAGGACCTTGACTTCTTTTCTCATGTTCAATTACAGCCCAAGTTTATTCAAGGGACAGTTGAAAGTCATCAATTAATTCTCGTGAAGGAGGCATAAATAAAATCTCATTTCTTAGGCATAACATGTCAGTTCAATTGACCTTTGAGTAAGTCATGTCACTAAAGGTGTACCTTTTATGTACCAACTCATAGCAGATTGGACATTTGCTTTGCCTTAAATTTTCCAAATTCTGACAAGCAAGGTTCCAAAGCAAACAAAAAATTCTCAAAAGTAGATGAAGGTTTTATCAGCTTTTCCTTCTCTCCCCTTTCTCTCTCTCTCTCTGGCTGCTGAGCAGACCTACTTCATCCCAAGTCACAGCAAGGGGTCCGGGAGGACATGAAGACTGCAGCCCCTTCCCAGAGCCTCAAGGCCTCCTGATGTGGATGAGAGCCAAACCGGTAGGAGCTGAGCAAAAGGGCAGGCCCAGCAGTGGTTTGGCAAAATATCCTACAGCCCTTCGAGTGGGCCATGTCACTGCGGTAAGTGCCACTCAGGAAAAATCCTATTTGCTGTTAGAATAGCCTTTTTCCATTAGCGCTAAAAGAGAGGGACAGAGTAAGAGAGAGAGAGCAAGCCAAAGATTTTTTTCTGTTTATTACGTCTCTATGGATTTACTTTCAGATGTATCCAAGGAATCTATTACAATTCCTTGAGGACAGAAATTCTCACAAGAGCATCAGTGTATTCATGGCCATATTATCATTTGATAATGTGCTAACGTCATGTGCTCACTGGGCCCATTTTGTTGATCTCAGCAGATAATACCACAGATCCTTCCATTAAATGAGCAATCTATTACTGTCAGGGCTGCTCACCAGTGGAATGGGATTTGTGTTCTATATTCGAATGTAACTTTGTCTTTAGTCCATACCAATGCATGCGTCTTATGGAGAATATCAAATAAGAAAAGACCTAAGATCCACAAACCAATTATTAAATCCGATACCAAAGTCAAGTGACTTCATCTGAATAAGAGAGAGTAACCATGCTGTAAGACATTAATCTAGATTCTGAAAAGCATCAACACCGCCCCATGCCTAGACTTCACAACTTCGTAGCTCTATTAATAGGTAAGAGGAGTGGCGTGATTTAGAGGCTCAGAAAATTATATATATACTCCAGTGAGTTCTGCTATTCAAGAGTAATCTGGGCATTTGTTCATTCATTCATATAATATTTACTGAGACTTACTAGGTACGTTTTCCCACTTTAGACAATTAGGATACAGAGTAGGGCAAAACAGGCCCATTCCCTACCCTCTGAGAACTCTCTCTAGAAGCAGGTATACCTTACGCCATAGCCAGGTAAGTAAGGGAAGAGATAAATTCCCAGTTGCATGTAAAAAACAAAACTTTACTCTCATAAAACAAAAAATCAAGAGAAAGATCCTTTAAGATAGAGTCATAAATGTACAGAATCTGGGAAGATAATGAGCAGGACTTACCATGGGTCAGGTTGAGCTACAGGCCTTGCACACTCCCTGCTAGCAGCATTTATCAGCAAAGTTGAGCATATGTGTATTTATCTGGCAGAAAATGCTTTTCAGTTCTCCCATTAGGTAGATGACGGTTAATAGCAATTCACCAGAAATAAATTTGAGAAATGAAAATAATTTCCTTGCCAAATATTATGAGTAATCAGCAATGGAGCTAAGCCTTCCTAAGTGATGAGTAAGGGGGGGCTAAGGAGAGGTCAGCTCACATACACGCAAGACGTAGCACCAACACCATTTAAGAGGGCGGGTTAAGTGACAGTTCACGCATTGTAACAAATACTAGATTTGGTATAAGCCAGAACATTAATTCATCTTGTCTTTCTTTTTTTTTTTTTTCCCTAGGAAGTTCAGAAGTGCATTTCACAGAGAACGTATCTTATAGTCCATCACTCAATCTCACAAGTAAATGATTAGAATATATATAAAGCCCCAGTGAAACAACACAATCAGCTTACACCACAACACCACAACAGTTCTCCATCAATGGGAGCCTGAGCCCCTGAAGGGAGCAACAGGGGGATGTGATTAGAGATCTTAGCACCAATTTGCTCTCTAACTGAGCAAGAGTAGAGTGACTGATACACTTCACACATTTGCATACTCCTTGTCATGTTTATTAAAATGACTTGGTGATTAAAAAAATACATCCAGAATCTTTACTAAATTTACAGCAAATGTCAGTCCTTATGCATTTTTTTCAGGCAACAAACAGTAGAAGCATAACTGCTCTCCCAGGAGGGCTAATACGTTGTCTGGACATTTTATTCATTAAGATAAGGGGTTTCATTCTTGAGAACATAAGGAACGACTCACAAAACCTTTCCCACATCAAAACACATCCAAGGAGACCTTTACAACATTCACCCAACTGCAGAGAAAAGAGTCCACTAATATAGAGGAAATAAAGAAACACATAAGTATTCCAGGAGGCCACAGTTAAGCTTTTCAAAATTTAAAGACATTCCAGCAGGGTTTGTAATTGATTTCAAATACCTGGTACCACAAATCCAAAAGACTTAGCCCTTGCACCTGACACCTCTGGTGTTTCAGATGCAGTCCAACACTGCCTGCTAAGAAGGCAGTTATCCGCACTTGCAAGCTTCTCTCCTCAACAACAGAAAACAATGGAGAGGAAGTTCTAGCACCTGAAATTCACTGATGGCTTTGCTTTGAGAAAAGTTTTAATAATGAGAGAAAGGGAAAAAATTACACATATCGTAAACCTAGCCACTGGGTGATTTAAAAAGTAAGAGACCCATGTCTGAAACTTCCCAACCTTTACCAATATTTACTCCTTTGTTAGAAACTTGATTTAAAGTAAGAAAATAGAAGATGGCAAGATGTGAGTAGAACGGGAGGGCATTAAGATTCAGCAAAGTCTTGTCAATTTCTTTTTTAAAAAAACGTATAGGTATGTTCATTATGACTGAAGCATTATGCTGTACACCAGAAACTGACACATTGTAAACTGACTATGCTTCAATAAAACATACATTTACAAGAAAATGTGAGAGAATGTTAGATTTTGAGACTGTCAGTCCAACTTGTTTTGCTCCTAAGGTTGAATTTTTTTAAAAACAGCTATCATAAGTGATTCTGTCTCCTCCAATCCACATTGTAGCTATTCCCCTTCTCTTAGAAGTTTAAGGAAAAAAATTAAAAACCCCTTCCTTCTTCACAGGTGGCCTGGAGAAAAACCCATGTGGGTTTTCCCACAGGGGAGTAATACACAGTATCTGGCAGGAGCCAGCAGGAGACCCAGGGATAAGGTTGCCATGTGACACCAGGAATCTTACCTCTTCAGAAAACAGCATAGCAATTATTGCAAATAATTACTTTCAGAAACAAAGCTTCTCTCAGAAAGTCAGTTATTTTTTTTTTTAATTTTGGAAGTTCCCACTACTACAGTGCACATTGCAAAAAACGCCATGAAGTTGAATGAAAATACAGCATTGGTTCAAATTTAAAAAAATTTGAAAAGTTCAGACATGAGAAATACTGAAGTAGTTCAATATACTGTTGCTGCTCTAATTAAACGCAGCTCTCAAATTTTCACAAGCTAGTCATAAAATAGCATAATTTTAAAAATTAGATCAAGATGCAAAATGGGAAGCCCAGACCACAGAAACTGAGGATTAGGTGGTCCTCACTTTATAAACAACTGTACCAAAAACATCCCCACGGAAGTCTGAAACTGCATGCTCCTTGTCCGTGCAGTTCTCCTTTTATCTTTTTATTCTGAACAATTGGACAGTGGTTATCCTGAGACCCTTTCTATCAAGTAATTAAAAAAGGGGACTGAGTGAAAAAGTTTCTGAAAAGTTCCTGAGTGTACCCTAAAATCTACCTCCAGTGAAGACCCTGTTCTACATCAGTACTGGAAATGGCCACCACTCCTGATGGGGGAAGATTTAGAACTAAGAGAGCAGCTGTCCCAAAGAAATAAAGAGGCATACCACTGTTAGACGTATGTAAAACAATTCCAATATATGTCGGTAGCTTGTGTGTTAAAGTAACCTTGCAATATTGGTCAGGGAACATATTAATCATTTATTATGTTATTTGTATAGAAAAATGCTTTCCAAGATCTAGAGAAACTTATGAATGATTTTTGAAGTGTGCCCACTCATCACTTGAAAGAGTCTATTCAGATCATAGCAGAATGGCTTGGAACAAAGGAAACGATCCAGGATGCTTCCCTGCTGGCAAAGGATCGCATCAATGTATCTTGCTAGTTCATCTCATTTGAAATGTCCTAATTTTCCTTGAGATAAATTTTTATGTGGCTCTTTCCTGCCTCCTTCCATTCCAAATATGTATCAACTATCTTAATTTTTTTTAACAAGAGGTAAGCCAGATGAGTGATAGAGCAAGTGCTGTCATTAAGATCACAGACGTGGGTCTGCACAATGCTGTGGCCATGGCGTAGACAGATCTCACTGGCAACTGAATAGGGCTTTCCCCATCTCATCTATGAGGTGAACCATATGAAAATTAACTTTTGAAAACAAAACTAGTCAAATTTTGACTATTCAATTCATGTCTTGACAAGAGAAGATTTTATTAGATGGACTTTAAGATCCTTCCCAGCCCTGATAGTCTATGGTTGTGTTAGTCCATTCTTGGTGATATCTAAATAATTCTGAGGGCCACAGAGATCTGCACTTTCTGGAGAACAAGGTTAAGCAGTAATCAAGCAGCGTTTTCAGGAAACATTCTTTTTAAAGGCTTTATATTTATTGATCTTCATCTATACCCAGAATAGGATGATAGACCATAGAAGGGATGGCTTAGCATGTTTGGCTCATGCAGACTGGATGGACCCATGAGCCCCCATACAACATCTCCCCTTTAAAGAATAATACAACTGGGCCAGAGTTTCAGTAGATCTAGAAAATAGCAGAAGAAGGAACTAGAAGTAAGGGCATCGTGAAACCTCTACACATAAAAAAAAAAAATTTAATTATGAACTAAGAGTTGAACACATTGTGATTATAGACAACAGGGTTGTGATATATTTAAAATGATGAAGAGGAAGAACCAAGATGGTAGAGTAGAAGGACGCTCGTAGCTCACCCTCTCCCACAAGTACACCGAAAGTGACATCCACAGACCCACCGTCAGCTGGATGGAGGGGGAACCTCCAAGGTGGATCTGTATAGAATAGCCCTTGGCCAATAGAACTAAGGTAAACAGGCACAAAGGGTTCCTGAGACCCCCAGACCTATTCATGAACCGGCAGGGGTGGGATGGGTCAAGCCTCCCTGGCCGGGTGGAGGACTTGGCCAGCACAGAGGCGACCCTGGGGGACTGCAGTGTGTGGTGCGCTGTGGCAGGGAGGGTATACAAAGCAGAACAGCCTGGGTACCACATAATATACAAAAAAAAAAAAATAAGCAACACTGCTGGTGTGCCCTGGGGGGAGGGGTGCCATAGCCTTTGTCTCTGCAGACCCGAGGCACCGTGCCTGGCATGTTCTCTAGAGAAGAGAGGCGGGGCTCAGCCATGGCTACTATCTTCTCCAGTGCGTGGCTCCCAGGCGGAGGTGGGGTTGAATCTTTACCTAGCAGCTTCGAAACCTCATAGGCGGGACTGAAATTTGTTTACAGCCCCAGGCAGAGGGGACCGTTCTGCCCCGGTGCCTCTTTGAACTCAAGCCTCTAAGGCAAACCAACAAGGAGCGGACTTCTGGCACACAGCGAGTGTGTGAGAAGGAGTGAGGCTGGCACAGCCATTTTCTGTGAGCCCACCTATGGAGCACGAATGATGGATGCGACGGTGTGGGGAGTGGCACTGAATGGGGGAGCAACCCTACCACCTACCTCGCAGGAGCATGGTGCCAGGATGCAGTGTTGAGAAGGGATATGACCTGCCCGCCTATGGTGAATGAGTGCAGGCATAGAGACGAGGTGTCTGGAGGGGGCTAGAAGCGCCCACCTACCACACAGTAGCACAACTCACAGACATGGCATTGGGAGGAGAGATGACCTGCCTGCCTACCAGCACCGGGAGCAGCACAGACCTGGGGCATGACCGGAGCACGCCTGGAATCGGCAAGTGGAGTTCCCACTGCAAAGCAAGGGCAGGAGCGGCAACAACCACAGAACAAAAAGGAGGCCCTGTTCGATAGCCAGGGCAGGCTCTGACACCAAAATACTGGCCACACCCTCAGCCAAAGGGATAACAGACAAAAGGCTCTGGAGGAAGACTTGGCAACCACTCATACTTAAGAAGGACCTCTGGACAAAATTATGAAGCACTCACAGTCTCCATGGAAACACATCAACCTTTTTTTTTCTTTCCTTTTTTCTTTTCCTTTCTTAATTTTAATTTTTTTAATGTTTAAAATCTCTTTTGAAATTTTCTTTTAAAAATTCTTAAAAATTTTAAAAAATTTGTCTCAATTTTATTTCTAGCACTGTTTTGTTCTTCTGTTATCAATCATACTGCTTTCAATTTTCTTCTTCTTTTAAATTATTTTTAATTTGTCTCAATTTGATTTTAATTTCTATTTGTTTTGTTCTTCTGTTATTGTTAATCCATAGTGCTGGAGAGATATAAGTGAAGAAGCAGAGGAACCACTCACAATTAAAAGAACAAGAGAAATCCCCTGAAAGAATAATCAATGAAATACACCTTGCTAATCTACTAGATCATGATTTCAAAAAAGGAGTGATCAAAGTACTGAAGGAACTAAAAGAGATTGTGAATAGAGACAGAATGTATGTCAAAAAGGAAATTGAAACTATAAAGAGGACCCAATTAAAATTGGAAAACTCATTTGCTGAGATGAGAGCTGAGCTAAAGGCTGTAAAAAGTAGGCTAGATAATGCATAGGAACAAATAAGTGACTTAGAATACAGGAAAATAGAAGTCACCCAATCAGAACAGCTGAGAGAAAAACAAATAAAAACCAATGAAAACAATATAAGGGACCTATGGGATAATATAAAGCATGCCAACCTACACATAATAGAGGTCCCACAAGGAGAAGAAAGAGCAAAGGAGATTAAAAAGGTATTTGAAGAAACCATGACTGAAAACTTCCCAAACCTAAAGAAGGAATCAGATATCCAAGTACAGAAAGCACAAAGGGTCCCAAACAAGAAGAACCCAAACTAATGCAACATCAAGACATAGTATATTTGAATGATGGCCATTCTGACTGGAGTGAGGTGATACCTCATTGTAGTTTTGATTTGCATTTCTCTGTGGAAAACAGTACTGGAGATTCCTCAAAAGACTAGGAATAGACTTACCATGTGACCCAGGAATCCCGCTCCTGGGCATATATCCAGAAGGAACCCTACTTCAGGATGACACCTGCACCCCAATGTTCATAGCAGCACTATTTACAATAGCCAAGATATGGAGAAAGCCTAAATGTCCATCAATGGATGACTGGATAAAGAAGTTTTGGTATATTTATACAGTGGAATATTACTCAGCCATTAAAAATGATAAAATAATGCCATCTGCAGCAACATGGATGGCCATGGACAATGTCATTCTAAGTGAAGTAAGCCAGAAAGAGAAAGAAAAATACTATACGATATCACTCATATGGAATCCAAAAAGAAGAAAAAAGACAAATGAACTTATATAAAAAACAGAAACAGACTCACAGACATAGAATACAGACTTGTGGTTGCCAGGGGGAAGAGGACAGGGAAGGGATAAACTGGGAGTTTGAGATTTGCAGATACTGACTGCTATATATAAAATAGATGAACAAGTTCATACTGTATAGCACAGGGAAATATATTCAATATCTTGTAGTAGCTTATGGTGAAAAATAATGTGAAAATGAATACATGTATCTTCATGTATGGCTGGGACATTGTGCTGTACAGCAGAAATTGACACAACATTGTAAACTGACTGTGCCTCAATATAAATAAATAAATAAACAAACAAACAAATAATGAAGAAATCATAAGGTAACTATTCTATCACAATCATTTGGAAACATAGTGCATAGCTTCCTGATAAGGGTGAAGCAAGAACATTTTATTTCAACATGGACCATATTTATCGAGTGTACCAAATCAAAAATGACAATGTCAAGGCTGGCATTTTTCATTATCCTCACATTAATCAGGAATGAAGCAATGGATCATTTTCAGCTGAGTAATTTTAAGTCATATTAATGGTCAGATTAAGGTAACTAACTAGTAAAACAGTAAAACTGATAACTTGGTACTCAAAATGAACAATAGATAATAAAGATTTAAGCTGTAACAAAAAGAAAAAGAATACAAGGGAGGATGTTTAGAAGACATAAGTAATGAACTGTGTATTTGGAAAAATACACCAAAAAAGTTACTGAATTGGATGAGCTCTCATAGGGTTAAGGGAGAGTCAAGGAGCAAAGAATATGGGGCAAAGTTTGCTAAGGATGAGTTAAAAATTAGCAGTGGTTCAAATAATAGTTCTAAAAATAAACCAATCTTTTTTTCAATAAATACTTCTCTGTCCACTCCCAAATATCCAGAAGTAAAATATGTAGGTAAATTAGGTTCTTGGACTCAATTCCAAGGGGGAAGCAGGGGAGGGAGGGTAGGACACAACACCATACAATTCTTGGACATCAGCAAGCTGGTCTATAATTTAACTCAGTTCTGATACTGTCTACACCGAGATAGCAAAGATTCCATGGGTTAAGGGCTCAGTCCTACAAGACTGCCCCCCACAGCCCATTTGGACACCAGTCTCAATGTCAGGTTTCCACCTGTATTTCTCACCCACTGGCTTTACGTCAGAGCTTCCCACAACCTCCTTCTTGGATCCAATTGATTTGCTAGAGAAGTTCACAGAACCAGAGGAAACTGTACTTACTAGATTGCCAAACTATTATGAAAGAATACAACTCAGGAACAGCCAGACAGAAGAGATGAAGGACAAGGCATGGGGAAAGGATTCAGAGCTTCCACATCCTCTCCAAGCTCAGCTGTATCCCCAGAAGCTCTCTGTCCCTTTGAATTTCTATGGAGACTTCATTACATAGGTATGATTGATTAGATAATTGCCCATTGGAGATTGATTCAACCTCTATCTCTCTCCTCTTCAAGGAGGTTAAGTGGTAGGACTGAAAGTTCTAGTCCTCTAATCACATGATCAGATGCCACAGCAATCAGCCCCCACCCTCAGAAGCTTTCCAAAAGTCACCTGATTAGCATAACAAAGGACACTTCACCACTTTTAACACTTAAGAAATCCCAAAGGTTTTGGCAGTTGTAAGCCAGGAACTGTGGATGAAGACCAAATATATATGAAAAAAATATTTTGGTCATCCGAATGACCAAAAATATATTTCTTGTAAATCACATTATCACCGTAGGAAACAGAAAGCAAATAAATTTTTTAAAAAAATCAAGTTACCCCATATACAAGACAGCAAGTGGGGCCGATGTCAGAAGTTAAGAATTTAGGAGATGGTTTCAAGGTGCAAGAGAAGAACAGTTGGTTGTTGTTGGTTGTATCACCAATAAAATAGACTTTTCATCATTTCAGAGGGAGGTTTTGTGCTCCCAATGGACTAAGCTGGAAACAGCAGAGAAAAATTTTGGAGAAGAGCACTGGAGATGGTGACAAAAGGACCAAAAACAGGCCCTTTCTACACTGAGTCTAGAAAAACTCAGTGAAGAAGTGTTGGGTATACTGGTTTTAAATGAAAACAAGGCACAGGCTATTGTAGAAAAGAGAAACACAGACGAAATTTATTTTAACATTAATTTGTTTCACTTAGTTTAGAAATGAAATAACTGTTCCACTGCCAAGCCAGGAACAAATGGTGTAGGGGAATAAACAATTAAAACGAGGATTCCAGGGCGCTCAAAGAACAGAAACTTCAGTGGTAAACTAAGATAGAGATCCTCAGTAACTATGATCAGAAACACTATGAACATGGATCCAATGACAAATAGAAAGTACTTTAGGGATTAAGAAGACATAGTCTGTTACTTTCAACTGAAGGAATTAGCACTGTTGCTGAGTAACAAATCACTCCAAATCTCAATGGCTTCAAAGAGTAATCATTTATTAAGGCTCACATGTTTTTGTGTCAAAGAGCCCTGTTAAAGTGTAACTGCTAGGAAAATGAAAAACAAAAAGTCGGGAAAACAAGACAAGGGGAAATCAATTGTGCTGTGTTCATACAACGGAATCCTTATCTAGTGAAAATGAATAAATTATACCTGCAATATTAACAGGAAAAACAATATTAAAAAGCACAAGTGAAGAAAAACTAACTTATATTATGATAAGATTTACATGTTTTTAACAACCTAAAAATATTAAGTATCAATTCAGAATACACACATAAGTAACTAAAGTGTAAACATACATTGTTTTGATAAACAACAAAGATATCAGTTTCTTCTGGAAAGAAGGAGAGGAAAATGGAAGAAGGGATAGTTGAAAGTATGAGTCAAATGTAAAATATAATTAAAGTATCAGAAGAACACATGACAAAATATCAAGATTTGACAAACCTGGGTGATGGTAGATATTCATCATTATTTTCACTATTTTTCTTTATGCTTAAGACATTTCATAATAAATCATGTATTATGAATAGAGAAGTTCTTTATTCAGAGAACAGTATTATTAACAGAATAAGAGTAATTAAATTTTTTGAAGATGCTCTTAATAAAGCTGGCGTATGACCCACTCAGATCGGCACCGTTCTTGTGTAGGTATAGCTGTTGTTTGCTCAGTGACACTCAAACACGCCACAGAATTTTTTAGGGAATCCCAGTATGCATAGAGAGCTTAAAATCAAGTACTGGAGAAAATATGTTCCAGACAACTGCAGATGTCCTCGGTTCAAATAATATTTTAATGAAAAATTGTGTGTAGGCTTGAGCCTGGAGCAAGAAAGTATGGTTGACTAGATTTACATCATGACTTTAAAATAGATAAATAAATCTCCCCACTCAAATCTGTGCCTGTGCTTTAAACAACAATAACACAGATATTTTACATTAAATATAACCATAAGCTTAACAGGATGTTTCAGATGAGGTAAAATTCTTTCATTTGCTCAATTTGGTGTGAATATTAAGAAAATGCAATGTCTATCAGGCTTACTGAAGAAACAAGATTATACTTTAAATGCTTAGCTTTGCGAAAACAGAGCATTAAAGCACATTCTAATATATTTTTATGTCAAATAAATGTTCAAGTGTAGAACATTCTACTGACTCTCACAAAGGTTTGGATCTCTAAGGATCACCTGTGTGCCTTACACGCAAGTGAAGTAACATGTACACGTGGTATAATATGAGCAGGACCACCTGCAAGGAGATGTTCAGAATCACCTCTATGAGCTAGTTCTGTCCCTGAAAATGCCCTCAAGCAGTAGGCATATTTGGAATTGGTTGTGGTAGAGTGAGGAGGCTCCTGAATGGAAATCTTCTGTTCTACAGAAAACAAAGCCTAATGGAACTAGAAACAAGAGAAGAACTTGCAAAGAGCACTGGGGGGTGGAGGTAGAAACAAAGATGTTCCCGGCATAACAAGCACAGAGGGGAAGGAAACCAAGGTATCTAACTCAGCCAAAGAGCACCACAACCTTCGGTAGTTAATTCTGCCCCTAAGGAAGAGGATGATTTCTCTCCAAGATAGAGGGTCCCATATCTAGCAGAAGGCATTGCTTTAGGTGAGAAATCGTAGGGTTTTAACTGGAGATGGGAACTGTAGGGTGCAGGAAGTCTCACAAAGATTGGAATGCAGGGTGAGAACAGAGGTGAGCAAAGAGTCATATGGAGGCAAGATCTAAAATAGGACCATGAATAAAGAAGATGTGGTACATATGCATAATGAAATACTACTCAACCACAAGAAGAGAATGAAATAATGCCATCTGCAGCAACATGGATGGACCTAGAGATTATCATAGCAAGTGAAGTAAGTCAGGCAGAGAAAGACAAACATTCTATGATATCATTTACATGTGCAATCTAAAAAAATGACACAAATGAATTTATTTACAAAACAGACTCACAGATAATAGAAAATAAACTTGAGGTTACCAAAGGGGAAAAGCAGGGAGGGATAAACTGGGAGCTTGGGATTAGCAGATGCAAACTACTATATACAGAATAAACAACAAAGGCCTACTGTATAGTACAGGGAACTATATTCAATAACTTTTAATAACCTGTACTGAAAAAGAATATATATATATATATATATATATATATATACACACATATATATATATATATACACAAATCACTATGTTGTATATAAGAAACTACACAGCATTGTAAATCAACTATACTTCCATTAAAAAATAAGACCATGAAAGCTTTTCATTTCATCCTTTGACATTGACAGGTTGGTCTTAGGGGAATTCTGATACAGCCATGCACAGCATAAGAGTCATTTAGCCAAAAAGAAATAGCAAATCTCCACATTACTTGATGATCCTGTTTCTATACCCACCTCTCTGTTCCTCCACCTCTGGTTGTGTGTCCTCTGTGTTCACCCTCTTTCTTTCCCATTTCACTTGAAACCACAATGCACAGAACTTCCCAACCAAAGGCTTATATTACTTAAATTCATTAAACAATAACGGTTGCTGTTAATTAAAATTGAAAATGTTATCAATTAAATGTTAAATTCCATCTGTCTTTATTTAAATTAAAATGAATATTTCTGGTAGAAATAAAAAGTTGACAACTGACAACAATGCACGTATCAAAACATGTTACTCACTAAAAATTGTTAGAAAAATCAATTTTTGTACAAAATTTAGATTTGGAAAGTTTGGCATGGGGAAATTCACATCATTATTAAACACAAAAGAGCCACAAAGAAAAACAAAGAACTCTAGTTGATACAATTTGATACAGATAAATGTGCTGATCTCTGAGATACATCTTTCTACCAAAAGTTAGCCTGCGAAAAACTACCAAACTTTTAAGAACTTAATAAGAATAAAAATGAAAATGATCAGAGGGGCTGTATAAAAATTTACCATGTGTAATTACATTTGATTAATAATTTTCTCTATTTTATTTCACAAAATTCTTTGTACATGAAAATCCATTTACCCAGCAGTGCCCCAGAGACATTTTGCCAATCAGAAATTCTGGCTATTATTACAAGCTGGGGTAATAAGAAAAGAACTCAAAAAGGAGTATATAAGTAGTTTTTATGTGGACTGCTATACATTATTGCCATGTCCCCTCCCACACCCCCTTAACTCTAAATATTCAGTATAATCTGTTGTTTCTATAAACGCTTTCTGTAAGTGGTACATGGGAGAACTTACAGACGCGGGAAATATTCCTCATTTGAGTAGACTATGGAGAAAGCAGCTAGGAGAAGTGACAAATAGGTAGTTTAAATTCAGAATGAACCAGAAATTGGAATTAGAAGTGACTGCACAAATGCACACTCCTGGGACTTCACAGAAATGTTGGGGAAAGCATTGGATTTCTTATTGAACATAAAATATAGGATGCAAATCAATTTTATATGCATCTCAAAGGAGATAGTAACCTCTAATGACGTCATGATTATAGTCAACACCAAGAAAATCTATTTACTTCCCAAAGTAGTCCTAATGGATTCCAAAAATATAACTATAAAAATTAACAACCCTATTTTATAAATGTATATAGCATAGATATAGCTATAAATGTTCATAGCATAGCTACTTCTGGGAGGAAAAATTTCAGATTTTTCTATGTAACTCTCTTTCCATGGCCCAATAAGAAAACATCATAAATCTATAAGAGCTCTACATTTACTAAAATAATTAAAACTTTACCACTGAGACCATGCCCCATGCATGTCCCAAATAATCAGAGCAGCTACACAATATTCACATTCAGGAAGAGAACGAAATCCAAAGGAGGGTCTTACTGAGTCAATATTTCCTCTTAAGAAAGAGTGAGACTCAGTCTTCGCAATACTCTGTGCTTAGTTCCTTAATATTCTTATAATGACACACGGGACAGAGAATGTCTCTTTCAATGCTGAGGTTGGAAGACTGACATTTTGAGAGTCACAAATCTCCCTTCATATTCGAGGATAGAAACAGCACCGCTGGTGTAGTGGTATCATGCAAGATTGCCATATTCGAGGATAGAAATGGCATTTGTTTTTAGGGAAGACCACTCTTTGATCTGCCTGGGTGTCACTTAACTGAACCCTTCAATTTACACGTATGTATCCTTCTCTATCCTTCTTGAGGAAAACTTGAGACAGAAGGGTTTGATCTTTGGTCTATTAACTTTAATAGGCTTCCTTAGCAGAGCAGTACCCATAGAGAGTTAGAGAAATCTTTTATCTAATTATCAATTTATTTTCCTCTCAAACATCTGGATTTAGAAAGTCATCTCTACTTGGTATATATCTCTCTGAGGAAGACTGTGCATGGCTATTAATGCCTTAGATCAGACTTTGTCCTGAGAATAACAGAGTTGTGACCTTACTTTCATCTCATGTAACGGAAAAAATATGTAAAGGAATGGCCATGGACTTGGCACAGCTCCAAACTAGACCAAAACACAATGAATAGCATAATTTAGGATTCAGAGACTCAGTTTTGATAAATACAGAATAGGATGACTGACTTGTGTGGGAAATAAAAGTCACTCCACACCCCTTTGGTGAAGACAGTAATGGGCATGAGAAATCCAGGGAAGTGTCTGGAGAAGAGTGTGTCAGTCTCCTGTGACAGAATTAGAGGTAGACTGGAGGAGAAGGAGTCCTGCATTTCTCAGAGGCACACAAGGAAAGCACATGTATGAGAACTGAGATGTACAAATCTCAGGAGATCCCTATTGTGGGGATTGAGTTTGCCCCCTCTAGCACAGGGAATCCTCACAGGAGCCGGGAAGACACCCTGAAAAAGAGGTCTGAACAAGTCAGTAAGTAGAAGTAATTTTTTTTTTTTGACAAATTTTAAGCTATTCCATGTATCGTCTGCTACTGCAAAGTTTCATCAGTCTTGTTAAAAATCCAGCCTTGGCCTAACTTGCACTGCAGGGAGACACAGGGAGTGGAGTTGCCTTCATCAAGGCCATATAGTGTCTGGGGTGAGGAAGCAGAATTGGGAGTTCAAATGGCCCAGAAGGGAACATCATACATTGAGTGAGAAGGAACAGGTGAGACTAGATGGAAATTGTAAGCCATGAATGGCTGAAAACAGTGCATCAAAAGAGCTGCTTTGTTTAGCCAAGAGCTTGATCACCTGGGCCAGCAGTGCTTGGGTGACTGAAAAAGCTCGATGGTGGCAAAACTAGAAGAGATGAGACCAGATCAGAGAAAATGGAAGATTTTTACCAGGAGGTATACTTAAAGGGATGATAATTTCCCAGAAGGAGATCAGGTATGAATCCACCTACTAACCACGTGGGGAAATAATGGGGCATAATCTCACTTGCTAGCACCAGACTGGTGAAAAAGAAGCATATGTTTAAACAATGAAGGATGGGTATAAACTCTCCAAAGATGTGCATACAGTTGCTTTAAGCTGACACACAGCTTCCACAACAGCAGCAAGTACATCTAAAAGCAATGGTTGGGTTTTACTCTTGGCTGACCAATGTAGAACTACCACACCTAACCTTTCCTTCTGAGCAACCCAAATTTTGTTCATCCCTGCCACTCACTGCCCAGTCCTGCTACTAGATCTGGCATCCATCCTCACTGTGCCCTTCACACGCAAGGCATGAGTTTACTTTTAATTTGCTTGGTTTTCTAATTCTACTATCCCTTCCAAGGTAAGGTTTCCACAGAATGCCTTAGGAATGGCTTCCCTTTGCTTCAACTTTCCAGGGATCCTTGGATGGGATAACACCCCTAAGGGTAGGGATCCTGGCTAGAGAGAAGAACCCAAGCCTAAACCATAATTGAAGTATACCACGGTTTTCTAAAACAAAAATCTAAGTAATTCCATAGGTAAATATAACCTCCTTATTAAATATAATGACATAACCAGGAACTGGGAGTCTTAAAATTTTTCTATAGAAATCAATTTCAGTGGCTGTATCTTTAAGAAGCCAGAGATTAAGAGAATTAAGGGAAGCAAATGCAGGGGCAGGGAGCTTACCAGCACACTGACATCCATAAACCAATCTCTTCCGTGATGATTTCACTCACAAAGAGGGGGCATTTCTGCACTCTTGATAGGAATCTCCTTGCGTTCTTGACCGAATGCTCAGATTAATTGTAATGCTTAACTTCAAAATTTTTCTACAGCAAATTTTGTACTTTACATGTTTGCATTTCATTTTGGAGTCATAAAAGAGTATCTACTATTTCCTCCTCAGTATCTATTATAGTGGATTTTTTTTTTTTTTGTCTTCTTTCTTTAGTCTGGAAGTTTTTGGCTAATTTCCTCTCTCTTTATAGTAATGCTTTTTTAGCCTCCAGTAATCACTATGTCTCCCTTTTAGCTGTGCTCAAAGACATCAAGCCACTTGTCCAAGAGTGTTCCTCATAATTAAACATATTATTCTTTTTTAAATCAGTGATAAATAATCCTTGCCTCAATTATTTATTTAGTTAAGTCTCATCACTTAAAATATCCACAATTAAATGTAATTTGGCCTTAGACTGGGTCTTTTTTTTTTTTTTTTTTAAAGAAGTCTCCCTGATAGCTAGTATAAAAGAAATGCTTTTCTTTCAGAATCCCACTCGTTTAGCAACAAACACCAAAGCCTTAGTGCTTGGCTTTATTTGTTGTTACTAAATCCATGTTGCTTATTGATTGACTTTCCAACACCATTAGATAATCAGAGATTTTCTCTTCTCTGCAGGCTAAATGGGATCCCAGGAGAGCTTCATGAAGTACACAGGCTTCTGTTGGGAGCAGAAGGCAACAGGACTGTGTAAAGAAATTATTGGTAAGGGAAATGGGAGAAGATACTCTGTTAAAAGGAATTTATTGAACAATTTATTGGCAAGGCTTGGCTTGAGCCATTCACAAGAGTTAAATATAGAGGGTTTTAGACACATACAAGTTCAATATAAGCCAACAATATGGGAGGAAAAAATCTAACTAAATCTTAGGTGATACTAACCTAAGGACAGTGTCGCGTACAGAAGGGTAACAACCCTCCTGGCTCCTGTAACGATTAGACCCCACTTAAAGTAAGTTCAGTTCCAAGCTGCTAACGGTAGCATTTTGTAATGGTAAGGTAGGCTAGGGAAAGAAATTTTGTTTACTATCTGCTGTGTGGTAGCCTGGGCTAGACACTTACACACAAACCAACACACGGAATGTAGTATTTAAATCAACCATTGACGTACGTATTCACTTTTTCTTTTGGATATAAGGAAACTCAAGGAAACTAAGTGGCAGAAATTGTAAAGAACAAAAATCGAATGAACAAAACCATGTTCTTGAATTTTTTAGCACTGACAAATAAAAGTGACCTACATATGTAAAAATGAAAGAATGATTAAAAAACAAGTATGACAAATACATGTAATAGACACAACAGCATATCCCCCTTTGCAAGGATTATTCTTCTCTGCTATCCATCACAGAGGAAAGGCATCATTTTATATCCCTCTCAACCGTTGGACTTGGAAGGGTTCTCAAGCGCTGTGTGTCCTCATGGCTGATTCCCGAACTGTGATCACCTGCTCTGTGCTAATCAGTCACCATCCTGAACTTCTCTATACAGAGGCCTTCCTCTCAATGGGTAATTGCAGGGGATAAGTAAAAAGCAGACCTCACAAGACTATCTTGAGGTTCATGCTTTTAATGAAGTACCGGGCTAATTAAAAGGAACTACACCGTGAGAGAAACAGCTTACACCTATTCATTAATTATTACTGTTCCTATATTCCAAAGCAGAAGAACCTAATAAACAAAGCCATCCCCAGAAGATTCCTTTATGAACATCTGCCACCATGAATCCAAGTACTAGCCACACCTCCTGGGTAGAGTATATGGGCAAGAAAGCTTAAGTTAAAAGACAAATTAATCTGTCAGTTTAACTGACTGATGCAGCTTGAGCCCAAAGTTTATCATGCTTCTATGATATTAATTGTAAAAAAAAGCTTGTGATAAAAACATTTACAGTGTTCCTGAATATAATGAACATTTCTATCTCTAAATTCAAATATTTTGTTGTCAGTACCAAAAAAGGAAATCTTTCATAAAGAGATACCTTTACTGAAGGTGAGTATTTAATATCCTATATTGCTTTGTAAAGTATTTTCTTTTGATTTATTTGTTTCTAGATTCATACTGCTTCTCAATTTTATAATTTATAAAGAATTTAACAATAGTTTACAAAATTTCAATATTCTCTCTACTATAAATTACTGCTATTTCTAAATCTAATTATTATTCAACAATTTCTATGGCTTCTATAACCAACTTTTTCTAGAAGAGTCTGTTTCATCTTTTTTAGATCTTGTTCTCCTTAAACTATTTTAAAATGTCCTTTGTGCTCTCTTTAACCTCTTTGCTGGTATTTTCTCTTTCCTAGTAGCTATAAAGGATATCAGCTATTTTTAAATTACCTCTCTAACTTCATCATCTTCTATAACCATCCAAGTTAAATCTACAGTTTTTTAATGAAGACATTTATTTCCCTGTTGATTTCCGATAATTTCATGGTAAAGGCCTATTGGAAATTTCCAGCTCTTCATTGGCAGAACTGTAATCTGTTCTGCTTTAGTAATGGTATCCTTTAGAATACTCATGAATTTTAATATTTCCTCTCACTGAAACATCATAAGTAGATACTTTAATCCCTGCAAATTTGATTTATTGGAAGCTAATGGTATTGAAACGGTGTTGTATGTGATTGTATATTTAATATTCTAAATTTTAATATCTTGTAGGCTCTCAGTGAGAAGCTTGCCTGATTGTGATAAAAGTATCCTGATGTGAGGCTTTAGAAGTTCCTGTTTCTTGCCTTGGTAGGAGGATTCCAATGCTATATTGAACAAATATAAAGCTACCTTATCTCTCTAGCTCTCCAAAGGTCATTCACATCATAACCAGGGGTTTTAAGATCTCTGTATTTGTTATTGATTTATTTAGAATTTGACACAATAATCTCTGAAAAATAGTCACATTAATTAGGTAACTCAGTAGTTAATTCAGATGGTAGCCTGTTATATCAGTATTGACATTCTGAGAAGAAAATGGCCATGAATTCACACACTTTCTCATTTACATTCACTTACATTTACATTACATTCTTGTGCCTTTTCTACCCACATTCATTGTACTTTTTTCTTTTGCATATTGAATATAATATGTTCCTTTCTCATTTCAATTTGGTACATCTGAAGAAGTCCTTCTGGTCAAGAAGCATTGATATTAAGAATGAGTAAAGTAGGATATTTTCATTTATATTACTGATAAACAGAGTATCTCTCTTCACTACATGTCTAAAAATTGATATACGCTATATTTTTTGGTCAAGGTTCTCCAGCGAAACAGAACTAATAGGATGTGTGTATAGTGTTATGTGTGTGCATGTGTGTGTGTATATGTGTGTGTGTGTGTGTGTGTGTGTGTATAGATACAGATATACAGATGTATGTGAGATTCATTATAAGAAATTGACTCATGTGACTATAGATACTGGCAAGTCCAAAGTCTGCTGTGCAGACTGGCAAGTTGGAGCTCTAGATGAATCTAGGTACAAATGAAGTCTGAGGGCAGTCTGCTGAATTCCCTCTTGCTCTGGGAGAATGGTCTTTTTGTTCTATTCAAGTCTTCAACTGATTGGGTGGGGCCTTTCTACATTATGGAGGGAAATCTGCTTACTCAGAGTTCATCAGTTTAAATGTTTATCCCACCCAGCTACACCTCCAACTTAACACATAAAATTAACCATCACACATGCATTAAGATGACAGATATAACATCTCAGATATTCTTGATCTTGTTATCTCAGCTAATAGAAACTAAATTACATATGTGATCTATACTTTCCCAGTAGTGACTTCTTTGTGGTAACCTGGGACAATAGTCTATAGTCTAGACAATGCCATGGCACACAACCAGCCACTTTATCACATTAACATCAGTTCAGATTCAGATTGGCATTACCTCTTACTCCAGAATTGAGTAAAATGCATCAGCATAGAACCCTGGGACAGTTTTCCTAGCAAAGGATATTTTTTAAATTAGTCAACAGAAAAGTTTATTCCTTAGTTGGTCAGTAAGCTCATAATCACCCTGTTTAGTAGGATTAAAAAAGAATCTAAATCATCTTCTTTGTCTTTCTAAATTAGATATAAAGTACTGGTATATTAACATAATAAACACATCCCCTTTGCCTCTTTCTTACATACTTAAGTAGGTAAAGATTTTACAACATTATTCTGTCACTTTGTACTTTAAGACCCAACATTCAACATTGTCTCACTTGGTCTTCATAGCAATCATATAAGGTAAATAAGAAAATACGGGATTTTCACTACTTTATTGTTCTGAAAACAGAAACAGAAAGGTTAATAAATTTCTCAAGATTGTCCACCTGGTGACCAAGACTTAACTAGAAGGCAAGAGTCTTTATTATTATTTCAGTACTCCCTTTTTTGGCCATATTACACTGAATTTTAACTGATCAGTTGAGTATCATACATCAATTAGATAAACTTGAATTCTTCACCTTGTCCTCTAGATGAAAAATAATTTAAAAATTGTCTTTCCATTTCATTATCAAATCATCATCCAAGAATAATTTTATATATTCAGCATCTACCACATACAACGCATTCCATTACATCAACTATTTAACGGCCACCCCAAAAGATTCTAAAGTTCCTGTGAAATCCCAACAACATGAGTGTGTAGATAAATGGGAAGCTAAATTGGGACTATAGATGTAGGTACCACTAGAAAGCGAGTCTGTCATGATCGCTTTTTTCACATTATTGTTCCAGAATTTTCATTGAAATGCTAAGTCAGCAGGGTTTATCTACAGTATCATATTTCTCCCCAGATTTTGCAAGGCAATTTATTGAGACCATAGTGTGTGTGTCCATGTGAACTCCATTTGCCTTCCATACACCTTCAAACTCAAGGCACGGGCAGGTAATGTACTTCCTTGCTTCATGAGGTTTAAAAGGGTTGAAAGCAAAAGCTGTCTAGTAATAGAACTGCTTCATATAAAGCTATTCTTCAATTTACTTTGGAATTCTGGTCCAATAAACCCATCCTACATAGAATATATTTTTAGTCAAAAATGCATTAAATACACCTCACCTCCTGAGCATCATAGCTCAGCCTAGCCCACCTTAAACGTGCTGTCAGAACACTTACATTAGCCTACAGTTGGACAAAATCATCTAACACAAAGCCTGTTTTATGATAAAGTGTTGACTATCTCTTGTGATTTATTGAATACTGTACTGAAAGTGAAAAACAGAATGCTTCTGAGTGTATCTATGTTCTGCCCTCATGATCGTGATGATGTGGTTGACCGGGAGCTGTGGCTCACTGCTACTGCCCAGACTCACCAGAGAGAGTACTGTACAGTGTATCAGTAGTCTGGGGAAAGACCAAAATTTAAAGTTCGAAGAACAGTTTCTACTGAATGTCTGTTACTTTTCCTCCATCGAAAAGTCGAAAAATTCTAAGTCAGGGATTGTCTGCTTTTGGTTAAAGCCTACTCTTATTAAAGAGAGGATGCTGGACTTTGAGGAGAGGTGGGAAGAGAGTGGAAATGGGCTGTCAGTGTAGCAACACAGAACAAGACTGCCTGGAAAGAAAATGGAGGAGAGAAATTCCAGTGTGGTGGAGAACTCAATGGAGCAGCACCCTCAAAAAGTGAGAAAATCTCAGAAAGAACTTGGTACACACTGTGCCAAGGGATTTTGGAGCCTAATAGCCAGATTTATCTGCTCTGGGTCTATAAAAGGCAGAGAAGGAGAAAGCCACTGGACTGTGAGTGTCCCTAAGACTTTTCACTGAGTTGCAAATTTGTCGTATCATGCATAAAGTGGATCACACAGATCATGTGATCAGTCGCAGAGTTGAAAAAGAAAAGGGACCTAAGTAATAACGGAGATTGAGTGTAGATCCAGAGTCAAATCAGATTAAACCAAATAAGGCTGTATTTCTCATCATCTGAGTGTAAAGGTTGAAATTCACTCTCATTATACAAATTTGACCCTAACTTACGTGGCAACTCAGTAGAGTGAGAATAAGAAACTGGCTGAGTGACCTATTTTGTTTATTTTTGGCTTAGATGTAGGGACATAGGAAATGAATATGAGGTTCCTGGACTTGTGCTAGGTCTTTTTTACTCAGTTATCACATTTGATATACACAGCGGAGCTTTGAAATACTGACTGGTGTTTCTGTTTTAGAAACAAGGAACTGAGGCTCAGGATGAATAATTTAAGTCACACAGTTTGTAAGTGGCTCAGACGTGACATGAACTCAGACTCAAATGCCTCTGATTCTCTTCATAAAACTCTACTGCCTCCCTCCCAGGCTTTTGTTCTGTGTTCTGTCAGGGTTTGGCCTTGAAATAACACAACACTGTAAACTGAATATGCTTTAAAAAAAATCTACTTCTCCATAAAAGTAATAAGGACGCTGGAAAAATTGTCAAAATCAACTTTTTCAGAACTCTGGAAAACAACAGAGGACTTTACAGTATATGAATTTATATTTTAATAAATCAGTTATGAAAAAGTGCCTATTTTGTTCAAGCCAGATTCACCAAAATAACTTCCCTATTTATTTCTCTCTCCGTGAATGGACATTTAGATCTCTCCCATTTATGGATGACATTGTGTGTGACATATATTTTGGAGAAAAGTGATTCAATTATACATATACCGTATATATACTCTTTTTTAGATTCTTTTCCATTATAGGTTATTATAAGATATTAAATATAGTTCCCTGTGCTATACAGTTGGTCCTTGTTGTTATGTATTTTATATATATTAGTGTGTATCTGCTAATCCCAAACTCCTCATTTATCCTTCCTCCTCACTCCTTCCCCCTTTGTAACCACAAGTTTTGTTTTCTATGCCTGTGAATCTATATCTGTTTTGTAAATAAGTTCATTTGTATCTTTCTTTAGATTCCACACATAAGTTATATTATATGATATTTGTCTTTCTCTGTCCAACTTCCTTCACTTAATATGATTTTTGAAGTTTCTTAATTTGCCATTCCAGAACTCTCACTTCTGAAATGGACAATTTAGGTATTTTTCCTACCTGCTTTTCATGATTAGATAAAACAAAAGCATTTCTAATCCTAAAGTGCTAACCACAGAACGTAGTTTTTTAGCCACTAAGCAATGAAATATTTAACTACTCTAAGGTTCAGTCCAAGAAATAACAGCACAAAATGTTGATAGTGGTATAATTATGCTTAGTTTGTTAACCAATATGCAAAAGTGCTAATATCCTATCAAATAAGAAATATTGATAATACAGAATGTCAAATAATGCAAAACTGAACATCTCCTTGTATAGTTGATCCTTTTGAGCTTAGGTTTACAAAGAAGTCAGTATACATACACATAAAACAAACTCTCCAGTTACGTCATCACCTCATTCTGATGTTCTGTGTAGACAGTAGGCATTATAAGAAGGCTGCCCCCTCTCAATGACAGAGAGATAGGACATTTTATCATGACATTTATCTTACCAAGAGAATAAGAATTGAAACCTTGTGAACCTAACCAAAACCTATAAAAATTTTACTCTCATATCTTCTGTGTAAATGTTTTCACATTAAAGTTATTAAAATATGAATGTTCAAAATTGAAACAATTAAGTGTAGCTGAGTTCACAAAAGAAAATGGGATAAAAATTAAAAAGCTTCTTAATTATCTCTGCACAGTAACAGCAGCCCCAAGACATCAAGCTCATGATATAATCAATAAAATGGTCATGTCATAAATTCTAACATAATTTATGTAGTTAGTAAATCTCCCAAGGAGGAAACACTATAATGCACTCAACAGATTTTATGATTTTATTTTTGGCCTGAAATGCAAAGCTTCTTGATTGACTAAAATTATATATATACATATACACACACACACACACACACACATACACACACATATATATATATGAGAAAATATAACTCATCTACTGAAATACATGTAGCCCCTCTAGTCAAAGAACCTAAGAAAAATAATAAATAAAATCTTCCCCCAGAAATCTAATTTGGAATCACTTTGGGAAGGTTATTTCTCATTTTTAATAACATGGAATTCGGAAGCTACAATAATGGAAACAAAAATTGCTCTAATGATAATAAAATATTTGTAAACTAAAATATATTCATTTTGACTGCAGAGGAGACATTTAAATAATTTAACTGCTGTGAATAAAATTGAAACGGGGCTGTAATGACTCAGATTTTCAGCATCCCTTCCTTTATGAAGAGAAAGAGCTGTTGCAGGGTTCCCCATCATAGATACTTCTCTCCTGCCAAATAAAAAGATGAAAAATACGTACCAGGTGCAGGGAGAGAGAGCCCGCAGTAAACTAGCAAAATACAGGTGATACTTTATCCAATCACTCTTTTTTATTAATGTGATGTCTTTCAAATATGTATTTCATTAACTCCATAAGTATATACATGAGGGATACATCACCCTTCGGTGAAGGCTAGAAAACAGCTAATATTTTGTCAATTTCGCAATCCTTTTTCACTGGCTCTTTAGGAAGTACTAAAAATAACTTTTTAAAATCAATACTACAAAAGCGTGGCCCAAACGTTACCTGAGAGTTTTCCTGCTCTTCCCTGGGACACTCTCTCCCCCACAATAATCTGGGAATCTACCAACATCAAAGTCTAGAATCTAAACAGGAAAACAAAGTTAAACTGGTTTAAATATTGTTATAATTTGTTCTTGAATATTTATAAAGAGATGACTTTAGAATAAAGACATTTAGAACAAAGAATGAATCTTTCCACTACTCTGATCACCACTCCTACTCCTCTATCCACAGACAAAAAAGGTTTTTCTTAAAATATATCTTCCACTAATGACTATTATCCTCTAGTTCCTATTCTTTTTCCTCCATCCAGTCACTGCCTTTTCTCTGTCCTTTGTCCCATATTAAATGTATGGAACAAATGAAACCCTCTCCCAAATCTTTGCCATGAAGCCAAGGACCACTATTTGCAGGTGGCCAAGGACCACTATTATTTTAATCGCCACCGATTCCTCCATCGTTTAACTGATTCTCTCTTAAATTTCGGCAGCTAAATTAGACCTCAGGGAGGAGGATAACACTGTACATGTTGGCCCTTACATTTACCCAGCCTCCTATAGCAGAAGTCCTAAGAGGATCCACCAGAGCTGATTCTCATCAGGAAAAAAATGCTTATCCTCATTGTCTGTCCACTAGGTGGCGGGGTCCAGATGTCCATCACCCAAATACAAAACATATCAGGGATAATACTGGAAGCTCCTGAATCGTAACACCCTTCTACCAACAATTCATAGCCGACAACCCCAATATGGACACCCATGTCTCATCCCTGCACATAACTAAATTTCTGGCTCATTTCCCATCCCTACTGTGAATGGAGGACTGACTCTGATCTATTGTGTGGTACCTGATCCCTAGCTCTTGTCAGCTCTTCCTTCCATGTGACCTAACCTCTACTCTCCTCCGCTTACCAGCAAACACTGGCTGAGGACTAAAGGAAAGAGATCACTCAGAATTCAAAGGCCAGGGCCCCTTCACCTGTAACAGCACATATTTTGTTCCTCTCAGTACCTCTTTCGATTTTTGGAGAAATAAATGCCTTCCTTTGATAAATAGTTCCTTCTCCTCCAGTCCAACTATGCGATTCCAGCGATGGCTTCCCACAATCACCTTTATCTGTGATCCAGCCATGCAGGTCCTGTTGGACCCATGCAGACCCAATCCTAATTACACTGGCCTCAAGCCCATAGCATTAGTCCAATAGGTGAACAATTTCTGAAGCTGCTCCAGCGGCATCCTGCTCCAGGAGCTAGATTTGGAAATTGAATTATTATACCACACGATTAATAGGAAAAGAGAACTTAATTATCACTTAGCTCACGTTGTTTTATTCTCTTGAAATCAGAGACGCTTTGTGCAGCTTCTTCATGTAATTACTTTGTTTAGGAAAAGTATTCTTCATAATACTCCTCAGTCCAGTTTGTAGCCACATTGTCACAAAACGTTAGTTACCCTAGTTTGCATCGTGAGTGCTGTGAGGGCAGGATATTTATCTCTTCTGTTCCCTAATATATCTCAGGATTTGAGAAATAAGATCTCAAGATCTTTGAGCAGTATCTGGCACAGAGTACTCAGAAAATACTGGTTGAATGAAATTAATAATATATTAATATATTCCCAGAAAGGTAATTTTTTATCTTTTTACTTGATGAGTGCATTGAAATAACAGAAAGCCTATCATTGATTTGCTAAGTTCAGAGATTCATAGGATTGAGCTCCATGGAAGAATAATGGAGTTTAATCTGGCCTCCTGCAATTACCGTTTGGGAAAGGGTCCTAGGGAGCCAAACTCCTTCCCACTCTGATTGTCCCATATTTTCTGGAAAACACTTCCCCCAGAAACACACTGAATACAAATCTGGATTGCTTAAGGTCTCAGCCAGCTCTCAGCTTTGAGTATATTTAAATTAGACAAATGCTCACTCTAAAAAGCACTGGTGTGGGAGTACTCAGCTTCTGATGCATTCTGGCTGAGCACTCAGCAACCCTAGCCTCCTGCTACTAGTTAGCTTTTGGTCCTCATATGAGCTCAAGCTTCAAATTTGCAGATGTTTATATCTCAAATTTCCAAACAGTCCCGAACTCAACCTTCTGCCCCTCTAACAGTGGGGGAAATACAATAACAATCTTTTAGTATATGTTCATCAAGAATTCAATTCATCACAACACTTAAGGAAGATATTAAAGCGGTGAATGTGTGCAACTGCCAAACAACCAAAGTCCCTCAGTCCACAGCACAAACTTTTCTGAGAAATGGAATGGGACACTTGAGACTACACTATCTGAAAGAACAAAGAGTCGTGACGTAAGAGATTCACTTCACTGTAGCAAGTTCATACATTGTACGAGAAAACCCATTCCCGAATTTCTTGTCCCCTTTTCCTTAATTAAAACGTTTTGAGCATTTTGTTTTAGATGTGCAAAGCTTAAAGCAGCATAACAATGATTCCATAAACTCTTGGACGTAAGGTCCACACACCTCCTTCACTGTGCCTAAACATTCCCCCGGTGAGAAAATTAACATTTACCCAGTGCCTGTTATGTGCCCCAACCATGAAATGTTATTTCATGATTGATGCCTAAGCTAATAGTTTTGATTTTATACGTAAAATAAGACAGGATAAGTTAAGACAGGATGTCAAACAAATATTATCACCATTTGAACTGAGGGGCAACGTGATATAGCGGCCATTCTAGACTGCGTGGACTTGAATGGTAGTTCTTATACTTACTAGCTTTGTGTCTTTGGGCAAGTTTTTAAAAATGTCTTTGCGTCTCTTAGCATTTCAGTTTCTCCATCTATAAATTAGCAATAATAATTGCAAAGAGTTAATACTTTAACCTGCTTAGAACATTGCTACAACACAGAAAATAATTAATAAATACAGTCAATCCCCAAACAACCTGAACTGCATGGATTCACTTACATGAAAATTGTTTTTCAATAAGTATGTACCACAGTACTACATCATCTGAAGCTGGGTGAATTTGCAGATGTGGAACTGTGGATTCAAAGGACCAACTGTAAAGTTATACTTGGGTTGTTCAACTGGTGGTTTGGTGTCCCCAGTCTCCTCATTGTTCAAGGGACAACTGTCCTAGCTATTATTATCAAAGTTATTTCCACCCAAAAACTCCAGGACTCATCAACGCACTTTTCTCATATTTCAGTAACTAAAAAATATATTGTGAGAAAAAAAACTCAATTCTTTTTGGGAAGATGTAATTAACAGTTTTATAAATCACAATAAAATAGATGAAATAAACCAACTGCTCAGAAAAAAATCCAATCGCTGGTGATGGTAAGATCAAACAGTAATTTCTTCTAAGGCGCCTGATAAAAAAGCCACTCACTGTATAATGAAACAAACAATATTCTTTGCAACAGCCATCTAATAAGCATAATGACAAACTCAATTATCAATATAGGCTGATGGCATCATACCAGAGCTCAGTTCAGAACAGCAATTCAGGAAAAGAGATTTTGCAAAGGGATGCTGTTGATTTGCAAACTCAGGAGATTTCCAGGTGAAATCCAAAACTGGCCCCTTACAAAGAGGGCAGGGAGAGACCTAAGAAAGAGGCAGGTCACTCCATATTGGCAGGTGGCAGTTTTAGTAAGCAAGGGACATACAAGGCTTGTCTTGGTCAGCCTCAAGACCAGTAGATCTCTGCACCTGCCCGCCCGAATCTTAAAAGTTTGTACAGCTTTACCAGGGTTCAGTCACATATTCAGCTCAGATGGTCTGAACAGCATCTTAGTCTCTCAACGCTAGTTCTTGGAATTGCTCCTAGTAGGCAAATGGTGGACAGAACGTACATTCAAAGGACGGGAGGAATGAGGAGCCTGGGTCCACCTTGAGGGTCAACCAACAGGCAGATCCTCTCTGTGACTTCCTTCAGCAGATGTTAATGAACTAGATGACCTGCTTTCTGTTGCTTTAGCTGTTTCAAGGAATGTAATTTATATCATTTGTAAAAGGAGATGGACTGCTTGACTTTAAGCAAGCCTCCTTGAATACTCTTTCCGTAAAATAATGTTTTGAAAAACAAATAACGCAGAGAGGGTATAGCTCAGTGGTCAAAGAGGGCATTTAGCATGCACGAGGTCCTGGGTTCAATCCCCAGTGACCCCATTTAAATAGATAAACCTAATTACCACCTCCTTCCCCAAAAAAACAAATAAAAAAATTTTAAGAAAAGAAGAATTGAGTGAGAGAGCTTGAGACTGTATTCTTGGCAAAAGAAGCTGGGAGGGCAACTAGTCCACGCTGTGATTTGAGCATAAATACATTTTCCTTACCAAAGAAAATGTGGGGTAAAATCATTTTGTAGACGTTGAGGTGTCTAATAGAGACAGTTGCCTAAATTTAAGACCCCTCTATCTTTGTGATGTTCTATCTTAGTGATGTTGTCAAGTACCTTCTAGGTATATTAAATACAGACCATAGACAAATCAGAGATCAACTTCTTCCTCAGCAAATGGGCTCGGCCCCAGTTCCCAGCACTCATGAACATGATCAAGCGCCAAGTCCAGGGTGGCATCATAGCCAAGATTTTCACCAGCCCACAAGCCGCCTGGATTCCACTCCCAGTAACAGTTCCCACAGAAGTGCCAAGTACGGAGTACCGTAGGGAAGCCATCCCCGCCACTCTGGTCTCCCCAAGGCCGTCCAGGTTTCTGGTTGGGGAGCTCCTTCTTGGGGAAATCCGTTCCCCCCTTCATGGCCACAGTGCTGCCATGCCCAGTGCCCTCGCAATCTCCCCGGTCCTCCAGTGACTTGATCACCTGTGACCAGGCCCAGGAAGCCACGAGGAAGCAGCAGCCTGGCGAAACCAATGCTGGCCCACCTGGAGTTGCCACCACCAGTCCCCAGGCTTCCTTCTGAGGTACTTAGCTTCTGGGCGCCCCTCCCCACAGCCCTCTCCTCCTCACCCCTCCCCAACCTACCCCACCGCAGACTAGCAGAAGGAGGCTTGCAGAAGTATTTGGATTATTTTATACCAAAACACCAAAAAGGAAACTGAGAAAGCACTGCTCTTTACTATCCAAGCCACACACGAGCTTTCCTGACACCTCATAACCAGGTACCTTGTACCAAGAGGACAATAAACAAAGTGGCCAGACAAAAGAAAAAAAAAAAGAAAGAGAGAGAGAGAGTGAGAGATCAAAAGTGTCCAAGATTTTACTCCAGAAAACATAAATTACTTTGTTTTGAAAAAAAAATTGCAGTAATTATAAACAAAGAATTGCCTCGGGCGAAACAAACTCTCAGTGTATGCACAGAATGTCTACTTTTAAGCAAAATAACTTCTAGATAGACTGCTTATGAAAGAACACCAAAGTAACCAAATGAGGTAATTTATCTTAAGGCTTTGTCTTTTATAAACCTGTTAAAAGCAGCAAAATGTCTATCAAAGGTAATTGGCTCTGTTTTAGAATCAGTAGTGCATTTTTCTTGGAAAAACATTAGGAAGCAGGGTAGAATGTTTTTTTAAAAAAAAATTAAATTCAAGCTGATTAAGTTATAATAGACACTCAGGTGTCTACTATTCAAAAAAGTGGCATTAGATCATTAAAAAAATACATTTTAGAGAATATAGAACAGAACACACCTGTTTTATACCTTTAAAAATGTACCTCTGCATCACAAGGCTTCCTGCCAGTTCTAACTGCTGCATTACCGCAGAGGTGTGGCTCTCCAGAGAACCAAATGGGTCTGTAACGTACCTGCTGTCTTCCTGTCACTGATGACCACTGAAGTAGAAGCTTAGAGAACAACAGCTTGCTTTTCATGGTGGGTTTCTTGCAATGATGAAGAATGCAATGAGATTAAAAGCAACCCCTAAAAACTACCTGTTCTTTGGGTAAATGTGACCTCAAGTATTCAACATTAGACAAGTGTCAAACTAGCAGTACAATTTGGGATGTCCAACCAACGAGGTACTCTACCCTTTTCTTGGAACAGAAGATTTTCGTTTCTGAAATGAAATATTCATGCCCTTACATGGTCAATCAGACCATGCCTGTTGAGTTAATAAACATAAAATAATTAATAATAATCTGCAAGATTCTTTGGCCACTTGGATGGGAGGAGGAGGAAGGGAGGGAATCCTCCCTGGATGCTTTATTCAGACATATATTTTAAGATCAAAATGAGAAGGAGTGTTAATGGGGTCCATTAGAAAATTACAAAGAATTTATAAAACTTAGAACTCCTTTATCTTGCTTGGTAGAACAAGGAAGAATGAGTCTCTGCAATGTGATCAGAAACAGGAATCCACATTCCTAACCCCTAGTCCTCCCTTAATAACAGATTTAAAACCTTTAATCGTGACACCCAATAACATTTTGCACTAGTTAAATTTTTTTGAATGTACACAGTAAGCATTAAATGGTATAAGTTCTCATATTTAAAACTTTCATTTTTTGCATAATGGTCACCAACGTCACTAAAATATTTTGACCTTGTTGTAGTTCTTGTCAAATGCAGTAGCCGCTGGAGTCCTGAAGGGAAGGCTTTGCCTTGCCTGTTGTTTCATCTACAGAATATCAGTGAGTCCTAACAGGGTCTCCATATGTCTGTTGTTTTAGAACCATGAACTAGTATAGTGGGGTTTATGCTTATTCTGACCCTTTGGTATTAAGGATTGTTTTAGTTAATCTGACAGTCAGAAAAGAAATTTCATCTTCAAGACACCCAAGTGGAGTTTTACACAATTCCTTGCCAAAAGCAGCCATGAGTGTAGATTGAATATGAATTTATTTTAATCGTATTGTCCCTGCCTTTTCTCTTCATTCATTTGTCCTGATAAAACTGTGACATAGAAATGATTAAGTTAAAACAAGAGGAAAATAATCTTTCCTTTTTTTTCCTACTCTATCGACACCATGTATTTTATTTTTTTACTTTTAATACCATGTATTTTAAAAGTGGCATGGGGCGATAATGTATAGAATGGCTAACTATAATATGATCTATAACACTGCCTCTCTAAATCAATATGTGGGTAACATTTCCCTTACATGTATCCTCTATAATATTATACACCACAAAGTATGAATGAAAAATGAACTTGCTGAGAATTTTCCTATTAATAATAATATATGTTTTCTCTGGATGCTTGCCTTACAGGGAGGTAATACTTCCATTCCTGCCCAAAGCAGAGCACTTTCAAACCTGCCACCAATCCTGGTATTCAGAAAACTTATAAAAGATTATCTCAGCCATGGGCTACATAAAATAAATGAAGTTTTAAAAGATCATAAAAATAAAACCATGTGTCTAAATACATGGCATGCTCAGTGGCAAGGTGAATGTTCATTGGAAGAGACATCTCATCCAGTTTGTCAGGAAACCAAATCAAATTATTTCCTGCCATGTAAGCCAGAGAGCTCAATGGCAATCTCCCTAACATTTATGGTGAACACACCAGTAGAAATACTGTCAATGACAGTACAGAGATTAAAACTTAAAACCATTAAAATGGAAAAGTAAAAATTCTAAAGTCAATATTTAGAAGACATCTAAACTTCAAATGGATACTCTTACTCTACCATGAGAAACTGAGCCATCCTGGTAATTAGCAGGTTTGATGAAGACACGAATAAAGACGGTGCAGACATTTAGTCACAGAACATCTGTACACCCTCCTATTAAGGTTTCTTGAAACTGTTAAAACCATATGGTTCCCCAGCTAGGTCAACTAGAAGGGCAGAAACTGGGGAGTTCCACTGACCATTCCTTAAATGCTTCCACCCTAGAGGTAATACACAATATTTTCCATTTTTATATTATCAATCAGATCAAATGATTACTATCTCCCCACATGCGTGGTGTAAGGGAACAAAATTTGCCAGCACAAAATATCTCTTTGGTATGTGGACTCTTCCGAGCTGGAAAAAAAAAAAAAAAATCAAGACCCAAAAGACTCAGGAAGAAATGCTGACCTTCCTCCTAACCGCCTAAAGAAAGCAGATACAGGACTTATTCCAAGACAGGAATTCTCACCATAGACAACCAGAGTATGGATTAAGTACGCAGACAAGGAAGGACCTAACAAAGTCTGCTTGTTAAAACTCCTTTCTGTGTCCTACTCTCCCTGCAGGGCCCAGCAAAATTTTGTTCATCAAACATTTGCTTTTCCTTCTCCATGTCAGTTGCCTTCCTTTCCTTTGAAGTCCCAAACTACTAACCCCAACATCCTCTTTGTCTTTAGCTGAAAATAGTATTTAAAGGAGGGGTTCAGCCATTTTGGTGATTTACTGAGTTTTCCTGGGTCTCTTCCATGCAGACATGTTATTCAACTGTTGTTTGATTTTCTCCTGTTAATCTGTCCCATGTCAATTTCATTCATACACCAGAGAGAAGAACCTAAAAGAACAGAGGAAAATGGATTCCTCCAACAGTGGGAATAGAGCAAAACTGGATGTTAGCATAAGGCTAGATGGTAATGACTAGATAGGACTTGGGGATGGTGAGGTTCCATAAATTTACTTCTTCCTCCCCCGAAGTTCCCAGCTACCCCCTTGATTTATATGAAAGTGGCATAGCCCCTTTGGAAACGTTTGCAAAGGATATCCACAATTGTACATGGACCCAGTGGACTTGGAAGCCCTTCAAGAAAATTGTGTATATTGGGAAAGACCGTATTGTGCTAAACAGCAATAAAGGAGAAGAAGGCATCTGGCCTGTTAGAATTAGTCTCAACAGTCAGGCCCGAGGATTGTGGGCAAATGATGACCCCACCAAGAGTTTAGTGATTGGTCCATCATGACTATGATTGTCTATTAAATAAAATGCTTCAAAATGTTTTTTTTTTCCTGGAGTAGCACAAATTTCCATGTAATCAAATGTCAGCATTTCCCATTCTTCTATCAATGTCTTTCATGATACTGCCTTATACAACTTCAGTGCAGTCAGTAAGCATTTGCCCTTCCTTGTCCGGAATTCAATGCCAGCAGCTTATCAGGACTGATTCAGCATGCTTTCAAGTACATGAAAACATATGTTAAAATTCCCTGCATCTCATGTTCCTTCAAAATAGAAATCCGGCTATTCTGATTTTTCTTTTATTTATTTATAGCCCTTTTCAAAATTGCAAACTACCAGAATACAAGCCTGAGAATAAAACAGAACGTTATTTTTTTTAAGAGTAAAGATCATGAGACATAGTGGAAGGCTTATTTCCTCAAACTGCTATAATGTTTCAGTGACTATTTTTTTCTTAAAAAAACAATAGACAAATTCTAAAAAAGGCAAGTGAAAATAACCAAGTATGTAAATGAATATTACAATCTTCACAGTGAAATTCTGTGTCCAGTCTTCTCTAAAATATAATTCCATGGGAAAACAGCCCAAATTCTAACAAATTCCAGGCAAGCTTTAGCATGATCCTTTAAATTAAAACACAGGAAATCAACATAATCAAGTCTCAAAAGATAAGAAAATTTATAACTCTTAGTTCCTGTTTCAAAATCTGTGATGTTTCAATGATCTTAAATTTCTAAATGCAAAAGATAAAATAAAGCTGTGTGAAACGTCACAAAATAAACGCTTAAGTAAATAAATATATAAATAAAAAGCATGAACAGTAAGTACTAAATTTCTGCAAAGTACTGCAAACTTTAGGGTTGAGTCTAAATTCTCTCTCCTTAAAATTCAAGTGATGCCAGCATAAACAAAATTATCTGTCCCATGTAATCATTAATAGCATGATAAGGATGCTAGTCAATTTGGTATTTTTTCTCTGAGACTTAATGTTTCAGAAAACAATTAGAAACTAAAGCTAAACAACAGTGTCTCAGAAAGTAAGGAATAGAGGGCAGAAAAAGGAAGGAAGACTACACTAGCTAACAGTCCAGCACAATGACTCTCAAATGGCTTCATTTATATTTCACTCAAGATCATTTTGATTTACACAGTATGCTGAAATGTGTGTGTTTGTCCTTTTTACGATGATGCTAACCCTGAAAATTCTCTACTGTAGTCCTTAAAATTATGTCTTATTAAAAATATGCTGGAGTTTCATAATTTAATGATGCTTTTACAAAAGAGTTAAAAGTTGAACAAAAATATGTATATGGATTAAGATAAAGAGGTGATAGTTTCAGTCTGTAAGTATTTCTTCTTGTTCTTTCTTTCTTGGAATTATGCTAAAGCTTTTTTTTAATTATACTTTATTATAACAAATTATTTTCTCTGTGTTCTAACTGGGACAAACACACTTAAATTAAAGCTCAGGGGATTTAAGCTAGATATTGGGAAGAATCTGCTGACCAAGGGGTCTGTTAAGCCCTGAATCTAACCTTTATCTGGAAAATCTCTTTATCTGCTAGTCTTTAGAAGGACCGTGGGCTGTTTTTCTCAACTAAGTTTGCCTAATGACAGAGAAGATAGTCTAGCTGACATTTCTCAAAACTTTTTCGGCATGAGTTTTCTCTGATTTGATGATTAAGTAATTATAATACTCCTTATCATAAATATTTCCTTTATTGCTTTTCCTGTATTCTCACCCATCACCACCATTCCTCACCATCCTTGCCAATTCTTAGATTTTTTTTCCAAAAACAACTTCATTATAGAAAAGATAAAAAAATTCAATTATTTGGAATAATTTGAATGACATATATATTAAGTGAATTTTGTATATATATTTAATATATATATTTCCCAATAAGGGAAATTAACAAAACTTCCTGTGACTATCAATATTTAAGGATACATATGAATTCATACTCACCAGTGGTTAAAATAATTATGAAGCCTTACCCATTTTCTAAAACTCTGGCTTTTTTTTTTTTTTATTATTATTCTGCCACACTCGGACATCCTATCTGTGATTTTCAAATAATATATGTATGCATTGGAAGATTTGGCTTTGCACTTCAAAGTAACTGATTTCCAGAGGCACCTGAGTGATTTTGTATACAAAGTTGTTGCCTGTGTATTACTTCACTTGAGAAGTATTTTGGAAAATCTTTTCTAATGCTAAGTTGAGTTGGACCTATTTAATTTGGTTTGATCACAGCTTTCATGAATTTTCTATTTGAGTCAATAATTTTCAAAGCCCTTTTAGGATTTTTGTAACCTTCCTACGAACCTTGGAAAGAAATCTTGTTTGCTAAAGCCTTGAGAATTACTTTATTTCACACTCAGAGTGCTAAAGATTTTTACCAGGCAGTATAACAGACTAATAGTCATTAAGATTACATTTGATTTCAACAATTCAACTATTATTTCGCATGTGATCAAGTGTAAACCATCTCTTCCAGAAAGTTCTTAGGTGACCAATTGCAATGCATCTGGGGGTTGGAAGTTAATATTATTTCAAGTATTTCAAATACTTTACTATGAAAATGCTTATTCCTGATAAAGGTAAATAATCCTATTCCACAAATTTCTGCATGTAATCTAGAAGCTTGTGCTGAGTGTCTTCTTTTGATTCTGAAATTCTATACAGCTGATACATAGGTCATATTTAAACTTAGATTCTGCTATTTCTACTCCTAGTCCTAGTGAATCATTCTGCCCTCACTTGGTATTTCTCGCTTTCCCTTTGATAAACCCACGAGTCTTTTTGTGTACTTCCTATGTAACAAAACCTTCAACGATCAAACAAGTTCAATTTTGTCATGATTTCAATTTGGTGAGTTTCATTTGCAGTTGTTCTATACATAACACACCTGCCTGAAATATTCCCAGCCTGAATTCTACATTCATTTTAAATTCAGCTTCAAACCCCCATTTTTGTTGTCCTTGTCATAATTCTAGAACGGGATGATCATCTTTAGTGTTTGTTTATAGTTAGGTTCATATAACTTACCTGTCATTTTATATAATCATTTACAAATTTTAATCTACCTAAATCTCAAAGCAAGTGTGCCACCAGTAGACCTACTGGCCTCCAGGCAAAAGGAGGACAAGGAAGAATGGTGTATTTCTTTCTCCTTCCTCTACAAACGATGTAAGTCATCATCAAATACAGTTCTTCAGTCTAGAGTGTTAGCCCTGGGACCATATGGCCATGACAGTGATGGGGCAAATTGAGGGATGCCTAGAGAAGGTGAGGGTAGAGCCAGAGATCCTGAATCTGCCATCACATGCCTCCTTGGCCTCTTCTCCTGCCATAGTCCTCAGTTAGCACTGCAACAAGCAGCATGTAAGTAAACAGAGGGAAAATGCAGGTGTAGGCTTGATGCACAACAGAAACACAGCTGTTGGGGTACCTGAGCAATTCCCTGAGGGCCTAATGACTTAGACAACAGAGGAGGCTGCCAAAGGTAAGTCTTCCCCAAACCACTCCCCTAAACCTCACTCAGGCCATTCGGTACTGTATGAAATCAGCCGAAAAGGCATCAGTTCCATGATATGTGTGCCTACACTCCACAGGATATCCTATGAATCTTGGCTCAATCTCAGTTTCTAGTTTGTGAAAATAAGTAATTTTTTAAAAACGTACATCATACATCTTGTGAATGTCAAAATTAGGAATAAGTAAATTTAATTACTGAATGGCTGGTAAAACATCTGAAATAAATTTTACAGTAAATTTTTTGTTTATTTGACCAGATATACATTATAATGTTTTCAATGATAATAATTCAATTCTAATTGATAAATAACTTGCATATGTACAGACACTCTTAAAAAGCAGAAGGCCTTAAGTATTTTCCCAGATTTTATTAGATACTAAAATAGAATGTCTTGGTGACTTCTGTTCAGTACGAGAAAGACTGGTGTATTTTAGATAGATCTGATATCTAACAGGAAAGGTTATGGATTTAATTACTTGATGGAGCTGATAAGTAGATATGTATTTATCATTTTGATTTGGGCTGTGAACGAAATGAATGTGATTTATATATATATATATATATATATATATATATATATATTAACTCTCAGGTGACATTGCTGAACGTGACCAGTTTAAAGATCTGTTCCCTCTTCTCCCTCCTTCCTCTTCAGTCACCCCCTCCTCCTCTTCAATCTCCCCCTCCTCCTCCTCTTTCTTCTACTTTTTTTAAACAACCCTTTAAAAATGTAAAAACCATTCTTAGCTTGTTAGCCCTACACAAACAAGCCACGGGCCACATTTGTCCTGTCAGCATTCGTTGTAGTTTGCTGATCCCTATGTCAGACTCTAAAACTGCTTCAATTTAACTTGTTTTTCTTCCTCCATAAGAAGCTTACAGATACTCGGAGCGCCTAATACTATCTACGGTTGTCATGAAACAACTCAACATATTCTAGATGAGCGGGAAAGTATTTTCAGCAGTTATAACTCATGAATATGCCCTGAAAAATTCCACTAAACTGTCCCTTCATAATTTACCTCACAGAACATTCTTACGTTACTTCTCAGTTAATTAAGAATTCTATAGAAATGTCTGTGTTAATGTGACCATTCTATAGAGAGTTTACATACAGTGTATTCACACAGATGGTTGTGAATTATTTTTGTATCAAATATTCGATCCTTCATTCAGTATAGTGTAAGGTACTGGAAATATGAGAATAAATGTAACCGAGTTTCTCTAGTTTTTCAAGAGTTCACAGACTAGTAGAAAGAATAGTCAGGTAAATAATTAAAATATTGAAGCAAAAGAATTTGAAATTTGAGCAGGACTTGGATGAGTTTCCAAGTTGCAGGTGCATGAAGCAGTAACATGTATTTATCTAGGACCCAGGAAGGAGATGTGGCCTGGATAGATGTTTCTGAGACTTGTTGGTGTATATAGTGAGCTGAAAATTTGTGCAAACACAAAACTCTTTAAGGAGAGTGAGAGAGAGAGAGAGAGGAGAGGCTGGAGGAACAGCAGTGGCCAGCAAGTAGTAAACAGAAAAGAAGGAAGTGCTACAGAGGAAGCTTGGGTGAAAAGGATTACAAAGAAGCCAAGGTCAACAAGTTCAAAGGCTTCAGGGAGCTCAACTAAGGTAGGGCTGGAGAGTGGCACTGGAGTTTGCCAGTTGGGAGCCATCTTCGTGGGGAGATTCTGGAGAACAGTGAATGTTAACTGTGAGGCACTGTGTTAACATAGTGATTCTCACATGGAAATCAGCTAGGGAGCATTTTTCAAAGTTGAAGCACCCCTTTCCCAAAAGAAATGTCAAAAGGCAATCTGTCAGAGGAAATGTGTGTTTTAAAATAAGCTTTCTGTTGTTCTGATACCCGCCCTCCTCACAAGCTGAAAATTAATGGAAAGTGAAGGACTCCAGATAGCAACTATACCTTATTTTCCCAGCACCGAGGCTTTGTTAGAAAGAAGATAAAACGTAATGAGAAGGAAAAACGAAATTTAGGAAGAGCTTGCTTTGTTGTTCCTTAGCATGAGAAAGACTGAATAATGTTACAGACCAAGAGCTAGTAAAAACGACAGAAGCTAAAGATAAATGATGGAGAAAAGGATTCACAATCTTGCCAAGTTCCTGCAGCAGTGAGAAGCGACAGGATCTGGAGTAAAGGCAGAAGCGAAAACAGAGGTTTTCATACAGAAGAAGATGGTTTGTTAAGCAAGAAAATTTGTGCAAAAAAAGCTTCAATATCAGTTTCAACCTTAATTTCCTCCACTTTAAGTTATATCTGTATTTGAGGAGGAAATAAAATGAAAGCAGGGGAAGGGACAAAAAGCTGAGTACAGGCTGGTCTGTATAAGTGGATTTCTACCCATTATTTCTCACTGGATTATGGACTTTTAGGATCACAAGAGGAAAGAGGTACTATTGGTTTCACTTGAAAGATGACACATAGAAGGAGTAGAAGCAGAGATGGCATTCACAGCCTGGATGTCAATAATGAAATTAACAGGAACAGCTCACATGCATAATCTAAGTGTTTCATTAACCAAATGAAAGCAAAGCTGTGACTCTCGATGCAGCAGCCTTGGTGACAAGCGTGACACTCTGGAGTGCCGCTGAGGACACGTAAACAGAAAGATCCTGACGGATGTTCTCTAACCAAAAGAAATGCTCCAATAAAACTTTTTGCCTTTGGTTCTTTTGTGGTTATCTGTGAGATACCAGAACATTTATGGAGGAGATAGAATGGTTAGTGTTAAAATTAAGTAACTTTTCCACTACTGCCCAGTTTTCATGGAGGGAGGGGAAGCTCAATTTACATGATATTCCAAGATTTAGCATATATTTGAAATATATGAATTTTGCCTATAAAGTGTTAATTCACTTGAGAAAGTGGGATATATGTCCTGTGTCACCTACAAGTCTGTCCATGGAGAGAACAAACCACTAATAGAATCACCAAGAATGTCAAAGTGCCATCTAGAGGCTAGTTAAGCACCTTATAGGTAAATGATCCTTAAAATACACATAGGGTGGGGTTCTGGCGAAGAACAGGAGAAGGGACTCTGGAACTGATACAAATCATGTAACTAACTTTACGTGCTTATTCAAAGATCCTACACTGCAATCTAACAGACTACTTTAAAGGAGAGATGCTATTTCACTTTTACTTACTTTAAAACATTAACTCATGTTTTCAGCCAAGTGTCAGCACTGAATTGGCTTGTGATTATGGGCATTCAACATCCTGTGTGCCATTGAAGTAACTTCAGCATCAATTTTGCAGCTGGCAAACTACTGCTATTTATGTTTTCAGTGCAGTTGAAATAATCTAGAAGTTATTTTACTTCCATTAGACATTAAGAATAGAACCAAATGTAAAATCATTACTTTGCCAATTTACTGTGAAACCCAAAGGAAATCTCTCAAATGTATCATTTATTGAATGTAAAAGTGAAGGAAAAAAGCAGTTCTTAGAACTAGTTAACAACATTTCAGTCAGGTAGGAATATCAAAAGTATACTAAGGATTTTTAGATTTTTCCATGTATGTCTGTATAAAATAGCATTAAATAGCTGATTAAACATCTTCTATATTCTAAACAGTATTAGTACTGTTATATGACTTTTAATCCTAAAAAACCAGCAAGTTGAGCATGATCTGTTTTACGCTCAAGGGCACTAAGGCTGCAGTTCGTCAATTTACCTGACTAGCTAATTAGCGACAGCCCAAATTCCAGTACAGGTACTTCTGAACTCAAAGCCAATGAATGCTCTTAGGTTCTCAAGTGAGTCCTTTTTGAGATTCAGATGTTATATAATATCTGATATATATGATATATCTGTCATATATTATATAACATCTGAGATATATTATCTATATCAGGTAAATAATAATATATATTATAAACTCTAGAGATAATAAATATATACATATATATAAACTCTGGAGATAACAGGAATCTATATACAAAATAAAATTATAAGATTAGAGCTTACACTCTTTCAATTCTAAATTTTCTCACCTTCTTATGTGTGAGATGTGATAAAGGATAACACGTGAAACTTCAGTGCCCTAATTAACAGTATACGCCGAGTTGTTTAGGCCAGTCATCAAAGCACTGCAAATTGGCTCTCACCCCTCCACCTCTCCTGCGTTCTGTCTTCCTTGTTTCTGCTCTGGCTGAGCATCGTTGAAGAGCTGACCCACCACACGCTTATCCTATTAAGCATCACCAGGATCCTGACTATTACTTGCCCCTCTTTTACGTATCCTTTTTAAGATTCTCCCAGGCCCCAAAATACTGTGTGAGACTAACCTTCACTTGAAGCCTCTCATTCCGCACCTCTTCACGCAGAATTGTCTCCTTCACTGATCCTATGTCCTGAGCTCCAGCTTTTACCTTTTCTCTCCATTTCAGTAACTCTCTCTCTTTATATATATAGATAAACAGTTGACCTTTGAACATCATGGGGGTTAGGGTCCTGACCCTGCACAGTGAAAATCCATGTATAATTTACAGTCCACCCTCCATATACGAATCAATATCCACTGCCTTCATTAAATCTTCACCTACTTCCTATCTTATTAGAAACATGAACTTTTTTATTCTCCTCATTTTACTAACATTTTTTCTCTTGGAGGCCATTAAAAGACAGCGTTCTTACCGAATCTGATGGAAGTTTCTCTGTTTCTTCGACATCTTTAGTGTATTTGATCCCGTTGACGTCCTCTTACATCTTGAAATCACGTTCTTTGGTTTCATCTCATCTTTAACAGGCTTTGGGTTTTTCCTTAGCCTACTGAGGCAAAGACTGTTTATGTTATTCAAGCGAGGTGTGACCACCTGTTTCTGTGCCTCAGAAAAGCCCGCACCCTCTGGGAAACACTGAGACCAGCAGCTTACTGCTTCTCTTTCCAAGCTCTGCCGCGCTCCCTCCTCAGAAGGGTGAGAGAGGCTCTTTCCCGTCTGGTCCAGAGGAGGCCTCTGCTCTTCCGCCTGCAAAGAAGACGCTTCTCAGGTGCTTCTCGTTTACTCTAACACTCCAGAACTAGGGAGACGACAATGAGCGTCTGAGGATTTAGTTTCCTAAATTAGTGTTGCCTTCCTTCTAAAAGAGCTCAATCAACCAGATTATATGTGAGAAAGAAATTTTACTGATTTGAGGTCATCTTTTTATCTCATTAAACTACTTACAAAGATTTGTCACCAGCAGAGAAAGTTCAAACATTAAGTTCTGAATAATCTTCAAACTAGGTAAAAATTTCTTGAATCTGTGAGTTAGTCATTCAGTCATTGTGGATTTTAGTGACTAGTGTATAAGCATTAAGAAAATAATGTTTCTAAAATTATAAAGCAATTGGAGGCACGCTAGTCTTTCAACACTAAGTGAAATAATAAATTGAAAATGTATGATTACAGACATGTAAAATAAGGCTAAAAACAGAAAAATATTTAAAAGAAGTTAGCCAAAATAGCAGCAAGAGTTAATTTCCAGTGCAATAGTTTTCTTTAATACTCACATATTGCTGTGATTTTTTTTTTTAAGGGAAAGTTGGTTTCAAAACATAAAACTCAAATGCACTATCCCATCAGGTAACTTGCTCTCAGCTGGGTAACTTTGGTCCTCCTTCTCAGTGCCTCCCAATGCTTAACAGGTGTCCCTCATTTTATTCCACAAGCTAAGAAGAAATTCCAAACACACATCACTGCTATCCCCATGCTGTTTATCCTTTTGGAAGCAAGGCATATGTTGAATGATTTTTTAGCCCATCCAGAAAATTTTATGTGCTTTTAGGATATGCTCTGTGCACTTTCATAAAGAAGTAGCCAAATAATGAGATTTTTCTAATGCTTAATGATTCAAGCAACAATAAAATGTTACCAATACATATTAAAGTATAACAATAAAATCTGCATTTTTCCCCTTTGCAGCTAGAAACACATGTTGAAATATTCATCTGTTTAAAGCCCAACATATAAATATATAAAAAGTCACCAGATAATCTCTACACAAGTGAAAATAAGTTGTAAGAACTGCATGTGAAAGATCACCATCAACACTGAAATAACATAAATATGTGCTAAATAGAAATAGATGCAGGCACTTTCTAAACTAATACAAAACGAGTATTTCAGGGACAAGTAATTTAATTTGCATCCTGGGGGTATAATTTCATCTTCTTGTCAAAGAATTTATATTCATAACCTGCCACAAAGAATTACAGAATGAGATTCTAGGATATTTTCGTCTGTGTTTTTATTTTTTAACCAGCATTAGAACAGTAACTTTGGAGCGCTGACCATAGTCAGTAGATCATTTGAAACATTTGCCCTGTCATGCTACAAAGTAAATAGTCCAATTTGCCACTTCTGGAGGTTTGGGGGATAACGGTGGTACTCATGTTTTAAGCCATAGGGCCCTGTTGGCTCATATCTACTTCTCCCTACCCAAATAAATACGTGCACACAGTGAAACAATGAGATCTCTGGCATACCCACAGGTCTTCTTAATTTCTCTCTTTTGTTCTGCTTCTGTTCTCTAGCTCAGCGAGAGAAAGGGAGATTGTTACTGTGGATTCTTGGCTCTTTTCACCTTTGAAATAATTTCCTTCCCTCCTGTCTTCAATTTAGCATAGCTCTTTTTAAAAACTGAAATGTTATTTCCATTTCCTTTGAAATTGCCTTTTCAATTCGTTGCATTGCTGTGTGTTGATTTCCTTTTTCAAGTTTCCATGCAGCTAAACATGGTCTATAAATTTGCTGCTAGGAGAGCGGACTATAATATTGTCCAAACTTGAGCCTTCATCATGTATTATAACTGATGTACTGATTCATTTAGTTAAACCCTCCCCAAATGAATCGCATTGTTCATAACCCTCTAGAGCTGCACTGTCCAATATGGTAGCTACTAGCCATGGGTGGATATTGAAATGTAAAGTAATTACGATTAAACAGAATTTTAAATTCAGCTTCTCAGTCACACTAGTCACACGTCAAGAGCTCAGTCACCACATGTAGCTAGTGGCTACCATACTGGACAGCACAGATGTTACAGAACATTTCCATCGCCTCATGAATTTCTATTGGACAACACTACTTTCGAGAAAGTCTCACGGACTGAAGAGCTAGAAATCTAACCTGGTCTTCCTGAAGTATTAGAAGTCAGAGGGTTTTTTTGTTCCCTACTTAATGTAGGAATTCAATATATACTGGTTAGAATGTGATTATTATGTAGGTGAAAAACAAAACTAACATGTTAGAATTTACTTATCGATGCACATTACACGAAAGGGAAAACAAAACATCCAAGCTGTGATGTACTTACATTCTCTGCTCCTGGTGGAAGCTCTGACTCTAGCAAGCAATCTTTGGTACGACTGAAGCTCATTTAATCCTCAATTTATCACACACCCACTATGAGCAAGTTGATGATCTACACATTTTGTTGCAGGGGGGAAAAAAGTCAAGAAAACACTTTCCATTCTAATGGGGAAGACTGTCATGTATTTAAATAAATATGGCATAAGCAGGGGCATTTCCAGGCTTTGTGGGGCCTTGAAACTCATGAAATTTACAGAGCACTTAAAAAAACAAGAACTCGCCCAAATTGGAAATATATAAAACTATATATATAAAACTCCCAGAGTGTTGAAATTAGTCTGTGCAAGAAAGTGTTCCTGAAAACCGAGCTTCATTAGTTTGCTGTAAAGCCACTTCTGAGTATTAAACAAAATGTAACAAAGGGCTGTGTGCAAACAGCAGGAGAAATAACCGTAAGAGAAAGGACTAGACCTGGCATTTTCATAGAAAAAGGACTGAGAGTTAACACTCGATAGTGTTGAAATGATAGTGTTTACGCCTGGCTTGAGGACTCTGTGAGGGCAGGGAGGGTTGGTGTCGTATTTTACTTTTTATATTTCTCACAACTTTTATAGGGAGAATGCATTCTTATGTACCTCTGTCTAAAAATAGAGTCTGCCGATTTTGTACACACACACACACACACACATACATAAAGAAAGATGATACTTGAATTAGGCATTGAAGTCTGGCTTGATATAAAAAGATGGGGGAATGTCTTAGCTCAGGCTGATCTAATGAGATACTAGAGACAGACATTTACTTCTCACAGTTTTGGACACTTGGAAGTTCGAGGTCAAGATGCCAGCACAGTGAGGTTCTAGTGAGGGTTCTCTTCCTGGCTTGCAGATGGCTGCCTTCTGTGTCCTCACATGGTGGAGGGGTGGGTTGGGGTAAGGAAGATTTCTGGTCTCTTTATATAAGGGCATTAATTCCATCATGAAGATCCCACCCTCGTGACTTCATCTAAATTTAACTATCTCCCAAAGGCTCCACTTCCTAACCACACTGGGGTGTAGTTAATGCTTCAACATATAAATTTTGGGGGAACACACACATTCAGTCCATAACAGAGAGAGAGTCAATCCTGAAGAAAGGAATAGAACTTGCAAGGATATAAAGTGAAAAATGAAGAGAATGTTTGAGCATCTCTTATAAGGATGGCTGCTTTCACGACTCCTCGTTCCATATTACAAAGTTCTCTGCCTGGCATAATATAACATCCACAATTTCATCTTGACATCCTAGGGAGAAAAGAAATGGTAAATGCTCAAAATGTATTGAGACTTAAATGTAATACAATAATTCAGCTGTGTAAAATGGGAAACACAGGCCATCTAGCTAGTAACAAACAAACAGAAGAGCACCTACAGGTTCTTACATGTGTGTACTCACCAGTCCCTGTGTCAGGGTGGCCTCTTCCAGGTATCTGTGTTCTCTTTTTTGACCTGAATTAAAGAATTACAACGAAGAATGCCGCAGGTTCCAAAGTTTAGCTCAATGGATATTCTGCATAAAAAGTACTATCATACTTTTCTCTGAATATCTTTTATTAAATTTACAGGTCTCTTTCTGAGTTCCATGATCTTCTCTGGAGATATCTGCTTTGTATTTTGTGTACATCTGAGACTCTAGAACTGAAGTGAGCATTATAAGCTGAAGCAGTATACTCCAGCCTGGTAGGGCAGGTAGAGTCTAGCAAAGGACGGATCAGTATTTTTTTTATAACCATTGGAACAGTCTTCCTGAGTCTCTTAATTCAAGGTTTAATTCAACAGCTTCAGTTCTTTTTCTTTTGGAACCCATGTTCCACAGGCAGGATCAAGATCTCAACCATTAAAATGATTCTACCAACATGTGTGAAGCACTTACTTTACGCAAGACACTCTCCTACAATGAGAATAAAAAACAATAAGACATAGTCCTACTTTCCAAGGAGTCATACTTAGCGCTCTCTGTTCCCACATGGTGTACTCGTGAGATCCACGAATGAAATAAATCAATGAAATAACTAAAATAGGAGAAAGAAATATAAATGGAAAAATTATAATGTATTAATTAGATGAATAAGATGTTGACCATGTTTTTCTCGAATATCAATTCTGACAATCATAATTTTACATAACATGTTTATTGTATATCAATGTGTTTGTAAGAAATTGTTCCTAGTTTGTAAAACAGAATTGGGTTAACAAATTTCAATATGTATTAAAGAACATGATGTTCCACTGAAGATACCACTAACACTAGTTGCTCCCATCAACTCTATTCAAAAATGGGATGACTGGATAAAGAAGTTGTAGTATATTTATACAATGGAATACTACTCGGCCATAAAAAATAATAAAATAATGCCATTTGCAGCAACATGGATGGACCTGGAAAATGTCATTCTAAGTGAAGTAAGCCAGAAAGAGAAAGAAAAATACCACATGATATTACTTATATGTATGAATCTAAAAAAAAAAAGCTAAACAAACTTATTTACAAAACAGAAAAAGACTCACAGACATAGAAAACAAACTTATGGTTACCGGGGGGAAGGAAGTAGGATGAGATAAATTGGGAGTGCGAGATTTGCAGATACTAACTACTATATGTAATAGATAAACAACAAGTTTATATTGTAGTACAGGGAACTATATTCAATATCTTGTAGTAACTTATGGTTAAAAAAGAATATGACAACAAATATATGTATGTTCCTATATGACTGAAGTATTGTACTATACACCAGAAATTGACACAACATTGTAAACTGACTATACTTCAATAAAATATATTTTAAAAAAGTAGGATCGCAAAACACTTTTTCTAACTGACAGGTTTCCATATATATCATGTGTATGTTGCCCAAATGGTTCATATCTTTTCTTAGGTTCCCCTTGTTCTATCAGAGATGCAGTTTACCAAATAAATTAGAATATTCATCATTTTACTGGAAACATTTGTGGTAAAGGAGAGTACTACATCTCATGGGTCACACTATTTCACTAGAAAAAAAATTCTATGAGGTATGAATATCCTCCCAAGACACTCATCTCGAGTACCAATCATTGTGTCTCCTTTTTCTTCTGACCCACCAGGCAGCAAATCATAGTACAGCTCAAACTTACTCTTCACTTTCCTTCCTCCTTTTCCATTCAAAGTATCTTTCTCTTCATCCTGAAATAGAGGACACATAACACAGAACAGTCACTTATAAATCTTAGAGAGAGCTTAACAAAAATCTTCTCAAATATCATCTGCCAGGATGTTACTTCTCCACATATCATTATGTAAAGACTTATTTAATTAAACCTTCTAAATACATAGGACTATATGACTCCATAGCTTTGATACAATTAGAAGAAAGAAATAATAATAATGGCTAATATTTAATGAATGTTTACTGTGTGTCAGGCACTGTTCTAATAGTTTTATATAAGTAATGTCATTTAGTGCTCAAAATAATCTTACAATCTCCACACTATATCCACATTTAATACCCACATTTAGTTAATCTTCATTTTATTATAGCCACATTTAATAAACCTGAAAACTGAAGCAGAGAGGCTAAGCAACTTGCCACTCAGCTAACATGGTAGAGCTGGGACTTTTAATCGAAGCTCAGATACCAAAGCACAATTAGCCACTTTATCACAGTGCCTCAGCCAGGAACTAAACCCCTAGCCCTATTCTAATTCAGCAGGGGATACTAGCAGAAAATTACATAGAGTCACAGGGTAAACATTCAATATACAGCATTTCTGTGTAAGAAAAGATCTTCAATGTGTGGCTCTGGATCCTTGCACATAGAAATTAGTTGTTGAACTAGATGAGTGGTCTAGTTAGGTAAGAACCAGAAAAAAAATCCACAAGATTTTCTGAAATCTACAATATTTGTCATTAAAAGAGATGTTCTTTTTCATTGTTTTTATGCCATTTAATTAATATACGGTTATAGCCAATTAAGGCAAAGACAGTGCTTTTAAATTCTTTTCAGTCTTCTAAAATTTCAAACATAGTTCTTCACAAATGTAAAAAGTCCATAAATATCACAGGAAGAAATAACAGACAAAGACAAAGGTGGATTTAGATAAAAGAAAGTAAAGTGTAGTGAGCATTTGTTCAATTATTTTGTTTAAACCATTCTGCTCAAAAAGCTTTATGATTTACTTAGAGAAATATGATTTTTCAAGGTGCTTGCATCTCCTACTTTTTCTTTTCTGAATGATCACTTCTATATAATTCACTATTTATAAGTTTTATATTATGATATGGGCTGGAAAAATAAAATTGGAAAAAATTAAGATTTAATAACATTGTTTAGAGTTGATAAGAGGTTCACTGAGGACAAACGGAAATGTAACTGGATAAAATCAGATTTTGAGAATTTCCCTGTATATTGCAATAATATGCAGTTACTTTAAAAATACAATGTTTAAATATACCTATATCTTTTCATTTTACAAGGTATGTTAACATAATTTCTGATTTATTCCTCAGGAGAAACTTACAAAATCAAGGAATAACTTGATAAATGGAGAGCAATTCAGTAGGAACCACAAATATCATAAAAACGAGTATTTTCCCAAGTTAATCTAAATATTAAATGCTACTTCACACAATATTCCAACAAGGTACTCTGTAGACTTGTACAAATTGATCTTCAAATCCACATGGGGAAGAGTCGCAGATACTGTACCACTAAGACAGATCCAGAAATGCAAGAGAAGCAAAATGTCCCATCAGACATGATATCTTCATAAAGCTATTGTAACTGGAAGGTGATAATTATAAGAGAATAAGTAAAAGGAAAAGAATGATGAGCCAGAACAAAAATCGGTGCACTTACAGAAATCTATTATACACCTGAGATAGCATTACACCTCGATGGGGTTGATTCAAGAAATGTGGGGGGACTAATGCATATTTCCTATAGGGAAACAGTAAACATAGCGCCCCATGCCAAGCAAAGCAGAATTCACTGTTCACAAAAGAAGAGCTCGTAATGTCCACATGGTATTTGGAAAGATGTTTATCCTCACCTATAACCAAGGAAACAAGTAATAAGAACAATAAAATCCATTTTATCAGATCAGATCGGCGAAATTTGAGAAGTTGGATAATAGTCAATTGGGCAAAGAGATAGAGAAATTGGAAATCCTTAAACATTGGTAAGAACATAAATTAGCAGAATCACCATGGAAAACAAATCAAGATCATCTAATAAGACTGGAAACATGTAAACTCTCTGAGCTAACAACTCCATGTCTCATATGATATTGAGGAAACACTCCCACAAGTGAACCAGGAGATACGTAAGAAATGTTCTTTGGAATGTTAGTAATAATAAAAAATGGAAAATAAAATTTCATCAGCTGTATTCTCTCATTTAGAGAACACATATATTGCTCCTCCTGCAAGCTGGAACTATTCTAAAGGGTTGGTAATTAATTTGATTTTCATAGCAACTCCATGATCTAGGTACTATTACAATCTCCATTTTGCAGATGAGAAAACTGAAGCACAGAGAGGTTAAGTAACTCCTCAAGGTCCCACAGCAATAAATGGTTACAAACCCAGATGGTGTGGCTCCAGATTCTATGCTTTCTCTTAAGCATCAAGCTGTGTTGTTTCTCACACATTAGAGAATTAAATAATTTATGCTATAAGATAGCGTGTGTTATTGTGAACAGATCTTTAAAATTATAATGAAGAGGGGAAAAGCAAGTTTCAGGATACTGTGTACACTTTGATAGCATCTGCATAAGTTTTAAAAAGATGTAGGTGCACAATATTATTTTTTTTCATTCACATATGTGTACATTCCTGTATGTGACTGGAAGAACTCATATTAAATTTATGAAGTGGGTGATTCTGGGGGGATGGGAAAGGAAATAAGACTGGGGATAGGAGACTAAGAGGCTTTCAGGTTTATATTTAAATGTGGGGTAAAGAAAACCTTTAATGAAATATGTGTGTGTGTGTGTGTGTGTGTAAACTCTAATGTACTGGTGAAGACAGAGGCTCCAAGAGGTTGTGGCTTACTCAAGGACAGTTAGAAAATAGCAGAACTAGAAACCAGACTCAAGATAGAGTTTTATATTCTAAATCCAAGGTTTTCTCCTTTTAAACTTTGCCTAACCAGGTATTTGCTACATATATTTAAGCTGCCTAAAAACAGTTGAAAAAGAGATTATAGTGAAATATAATCTATTTTACCCCAAAATCTTTCCTGATTATTAATTTACCTATTAACACACACAACAATATTTACTGAACAACTGTTTTGCACAAGCCATTATGTTTAGGGACTAGATGTAGGTTGACACTCAAGTGAAGTATGAATCTATGGCCCCTGGTTTACAAAACCAGGGCTCCAATCACTGTCAGCAAAAAGAGGTTGTAAAGCTAGTAACTGTTCATTATTTGAGCTTCTGGAAGAAAATCTCTGCAAGTCTGACAAGGGGTTATCTTTACTGCATTATTTTTCTTCATGGTGTAATAATAATTTCAAGCACTATTATCGTTATTATTATTCTCTGTAATCATATAATAATCATACCACATTTCTAACCCTCCAGAGAGAAAAGGAAAAATCTACTGGGAAGATGATGAGAGAGATTAGACCAAATGGTCTTGATAAATTTTCTATTGTAATTTTAAACAAAGCCCTAGACGCCATCTGACTAATTGCAGATATTTCTGGAAAGCTTGAAGGTCTCCAAATAATTAGGTTGGGAAGCGGGGGGGGGAATCAGTTAGGAAGCTGATATCTCCCTGGACACGGCTGCAGACTGGCAAGTGGCCTGCAGGCCGTGGTGATGCTGGCAGTGTGAGCCCCAGGCGGTCCATCTTGGAGACTAATTTGGGCTCAGAAGCAAGGGCGTGTTTATCCAATTCAGGAAAGCATTCTGACCATGAGAAGTATTTCAAAGCAAAGTTTCATAGAAGAAAGAGGAAACTTGAAATTCAATTTAAAATGTATTCTTTATAAGCTGAACAAACAACAGTTTTATGTGCACTAACCAAGATGCTCTGTCATTCCTCATCAGTCACTGTTACGTTCAAATTCCTGTGCTAAGGAATAAAGAAGTGTCCGGGGGACTGGTAAATCCTGATTTGCTTCATTAAGCCTGCCAAAAACAAAACAAAACCAAAGTTGATAAAGGCATCTTATGACGATCTGGCTATCAGGATTATTCTCATCCAACAAAACTAATCTGAGACACTGAAAGGAACATTAATAGAAGTGTTTTTAAATTTAAGGAAAAGATGATGATAAATATCAATGTTGGCAGCAGGAAGGCTATGTTTTAGCTATAAGATCTAAAAGGAAGAAAAAGTTCTTCCTTGCCAACAGTCTTCATTTCTTTATTTAAACTCTGATTTCTTGCAAAGATCATTTCTTTCTGATGAGAATATTGATAGCAGCTTTTGTAATAGCCACAGCAGAGTGATGCAGAAATATGGCTTTTACACCCAGTAGATTCAATGCATGCTTTTATAGCCTATATTCTAAGGTCTTTGCGTATTTCAACATAGGTATATTCATTTCCAAGAGGAGATATAACAAACTACCTCAGGCTTGAAACATGAGAAATTTCTTCTCTCACAGTTCTGAAGGCTTAGTCCAAAATCAAAGTCGGACAGTGCCTTGCTCCCTGAGCAGGCTCTGGGGAAGAACTGTTCTTTACCTCTTTCTTGCTTCTGGTGGTTGCCAGCAACCTCGGTGTTCCTTGGTTTATAGTTGCATCACTCCAATCTCTGCCTCTGTTATCACACAGACTTCTTTCTTCTGAGAGTGTCTGTACGTCCCCAAAAGGCCCTCTTGTTTAACACTAGTCATTGCACTGGGGGCCTACCTTAATCCAGAGCAGCCTCATCTTAACTTGATTACATCTGCAGAGACCTGTCTCCAAATTAGGGCACAACTGCAGGCACCAGGGATTAGGATTTGAGCATATCTTTTTAGAGAAAGCAATTCAACCAGTTAAAAATAGGTTAAATGCATATTTGAATTTCCTGAACCTAGAAGGCAGGAACAGATGAGGGAAATGACTTTCTCAGCATTAGCTAGCTATTTAATGTTTTTTTAATGCAATCATGAGGTTACAAGGCAGGAAAGGCCTTTCTGTACGGTCACACAGAGCAAGACTAGGCATGCAATCCCATGAATCCTGATTTCCTACATATAAGATAGGCAAAAAGGGGTATATACAGCCACGTCAAGAGCTAGGCCCTAGCAGGTCATGAACTATAACACTTAGACTCTGGAAATAAGGACAGGGGATGGCAGTGGGGAACGGGAAGGAAGCCTGTCATGCCAATTTCACAGAAAAGAAAACTGAGGAACAGAGACATTGCATACACCGTCCAAAGTCCAGGAGCTAACCAGTGGCAGGACTGGGATTCAAAGTCTTTCAGCCTGGGCCCAGAGATCCTAAATTTTTCACAATTGTATTTATTCTTAAAGAAATGGTTCAAAGGAAACTGTTCTAGCTCTACGTGGTAATATCGTATCAGTTATTCCTTATAAGCTGATACACACAAGTACCTTTGCCTAGACCTTCCCTGGGCATCTAATTCCCCCAAGAAATCTCTTACAAGCTCTAAGGCAGCTGAAGTTCTATATTCCTGTTCCTGGGCATTTCTTTGTACCAGAGACATAGCGGATAAATCCCTTCAGATACTGTTGTAAATATCTAGGCACAATTCTATTTCAGACAAACCAATTTACTTGCATTTCCCCCAAGTTCCATGCTCTACAGAGCACTGTGCCTTGCCCAAGCTGTCCACTTCCCTCATAAGGATTCACCATTCTCTTCCTCCCAAACATCTTGGCCAACTGTTACTTAGAATTCCAAGCTACATTTAAAGTGCTACCCCCACACAGATTCATTTCTTGATCCCTCTCCACCACCCAGACTGAGCTTAATTCTCTTCCCCTGTGACCCTGTTTGGGACCCATAGCAGTAGGTATTCCTACCAACCAAACATTAATTCACACCTTACTTCTTTCTAACCGAACCTGGAAAATATTCAATTAACCAAGCCCATTCACAAATCTAGGTAGTCAGAGAAAGCTCACCCATCTCCAGCTTAAAGGATGCCCTTGATTTTTGTTATAATTGTATCATTGTATCGGTAAGCTGTTGCCAACCACACATTTCAGCAGTTTAAAGCGACTGCAGTTTGTTATTGATCATGATTGTGCAGGTTGGCTAATCTTCTGGTCTGTGCCAGCTCAGCTGGAGCTGGATCTGGAATGACCTCAGTTGGATGGTCTTCAGCTTCAGCTGGGACCTTAGCTAAAACGGTTTAGAAAGCTGAGAGCCTCTATCTCCCTTTGGGCTCTCATCCTCCAGCAGAAAAAACTAGGCTTCTTTACTTGGTAGGAGATGGTTCTCTAGCAGCAAGAGAGGGCAAACCCCAGTGCACAAGCATTTTCAAGTTTTTGCTTTGTTCACAATTTTTAATGCCTATTAGCCAAAGCAAATCACATGACCAAGCCTATATTCCAGAGACGGAGAGAGACAGTCTCCTCCTGGAGCAGCGAAGTCACATTGCAAAGGGGTGAATCTACGGAATGGGAAGAGTTGCAGCTGACTTTATCAATAAGACCTGAAGCGATCACCTTATTTAAAACTGTAACTTAGCCCCACCCAAGCAGCACTGATCCCCTTTAACCAGCTCTCATTTCCACAGTGCATGCCACATTCTAACATGCTGTTATTTACTTATTATGTCTGTCGTTTATTGTTCTGTCTCCTCCTTTACAATACGTTTTCCCAAGGTAGAAATCTTTGTTCACTAATTGATTCACTTAGAAGAGTATCTGACATATGGCAGGGGCTCAAGAAATATTATCTGAATGAAAGTGTGAAAGGCCTGTTAATAATCTAAGGCCAGTGGGAACCTCATATTCAGCCACAGAAAGCATCTCATTCACATCAAAAAGATTGCAGATAGAACATTTCTAGCAATCAGGAGGGCCTGGATTGGAATGGTCCTTGAAGAATCCATTAAAACTGTTCTAAGGGATAAAATTCCATCTTAAAAAAAATAGATGTATATAACAAAATTACAGCAATAATCTGAAAGTCTGGCACCAGTTTGTGACAGTATTAGTCAAATTATAACTTTCCTGCCTCTTTTGAGTTAGAGGCATAAGTCGGTGGAAGAGGCCAATCAGCTCCTCCCCCCGACCCATTAGGCAATGGCTAAAGGGTAATAGAACTGAGCTGGGAAGAGGGAAGTACCTGGAACTCAAATGAAGTTTGAAGCTTTAATTATCACATGAAAAGAGGCCTATAAATTGTTGACCAGAGAGCTTTGATGGGACTGTCTGAAAGCGATCAGAAAAATCATGGGGCTTCCGAGAAATTCCACCCAAGAGAAGGGGAAATAGCAGGCCCCTACTGAACAAATTAAAAGAACAGTGTGTGTAGGGGGGTGGGGAGAGGGATAAAAGTACTTTATCCCACAATCCATACCTGTCAAACGTAATGGTTACATTGTCTCTCCAATGGTGAGAGCTGCAGGTGCAAAATGACTCATTCCTTATTCTTAGGAACACCTTCTATGTGGAGGCTAGGAATCCTTACCAGAGACATGAAAGAAGAGCGCTAACAGTTACTGAATATATGCAAGGGAATAGGCGCAGTGCAGGAGCTATTTCATAAAATCTTTCCCAAATTCTATAAACTAAGTATTACTATTACCATTTCATATATGAGGAAATCAAAGCACAGAAAAATTAATGCCCAGTCAGACAGGAAATAGAGGAGCTTAGCTTGAAAGTGGGTTCTTACTGACTCTAAAGGCCATACTCTTCTGTTAGAAACCGCTGCCTTCGATACTGAAGCAGAATCAGATAAAAATCTTCTCCTCAATTAGTTTATCACCTTGTGATGTCATAAGAGCCTGGAGCGTGTCCATAAGTCACCACCACACAAGGTCCTAAGCGCTCTAGGAGATGCACTGGGAAGTGAAAAGAGGAAGAAATTACTTCCAGCTGAGCATCAGGGAGAACTTCTCAGAGGAAATGGGATTTTAAACTCCCCTCATAATTATCATGGAGCCAAAGCTCTGGTTGGTTTTCCCCACCTTCTTTCCTATCTTTGAGAATATTATGAGTCCTATTTATATTTTTTTCAAATTTTTAAATAATCAACTAAACTGAAAGTAACTTACTCACTGTCTTCTCTCCTTCCTAAATATAGTTTCCTTTTTGTCACATACACACATACACAAAATGAAGTTAAAAAAAAAGAGGACAGACTCCCCACCTGTATTTCTTTGTGTCTATGACAAATCAGTTCTTAAAGCAGGTTGATCTTCCACTACCACTAGGGATGATCTAAAAATGAGTAAGTACCTAAATCATTATAAATTTTATTAATTAGTATTTACACATGCTTTGACAAATATGATTATTTCTAGCATTTTCCTCATTCTGAATTTCTGAGTTGTTTATCATGCTAAATTGGCAGTATCAATTATATCCTTTCAAGCCAGAAGAGCAAACATGCAATAAACATCACAGTACGTATCACAAACTGTGAAATTCCAAGTCCTAATGTCAAAAAGGGTATAGCTAAACATGAAACTGAAGTGATTAAACATTATAAAGTAGAATAAGCACTTTATTTGGCCTAAAAGTACATATTTAAAAGTTATAAATGACAATAATGATTTTTATAATTATATACTCTAGTGTTATAAGTGAATATATAAGGATAATGGTGCAAATTTACATCACATTGTAAGTGGCTATTTGTAAATTGCATAGCTTTTCCTTAACCAACAATTTCAGAGCCCACTATGGAATAATAGACCAAAACTCTGCTCTGTGTAAACTGATCAAACATGAAACCCTAAATTCTGTTTAACCAACCTGATTCTTCTTAAGAGACTGATCTAAGTCTAAATTGAACCCAGACTGAGCAGTGAGAATCAGATGAATCCCACATTTTAACTCTGCCCAATTTGGACATAGTCACAAAGTGTTATTTACGAATCACATAAATGAAGATTTACCACTTCAATCAGATTCATGATTAAGTAGAAGGAAATAAGGAAAACATTTGTTTTGATAATTACCAAGTACCAGGTCCTTTACATATATTATTTTATTAAAATGGCACATGGTAGAACTAGGCTTTAAACATACAGACTCTGTTCCCAGAGCCAGGCACTTCAACACAACACCAAGAGTCTAATGCCAGGTGACAGCTAAGCTTTTATACCAATAAAAAAACTACTGATTCCACAATATGGCAAGATTTTGGAATTGCTATTTGACCATGTGTTGCAGTTTGAAAACATGCAGAGAATGATAGAAGAGTTTGAACCAAGGGTGTTGTTTTACCCCAGATTCCTGTGAAAACGCCAATACATTTTCAAGAGTCCTTCTAATGATTCCAGTTTGAACAGGTTGCCTTAATTCACCTAGTGATGAAACCAGTCTTTCTCCCCTCAGTTTCCCTCTTGTTCTTTTGTGGGTCCACAATTAGCAATGTACGACTTAGTAGCAAGTGATGCCCAAAGTCCACAAAAACATATCACCCACGGCAACCACGTGGCTCCAGTTCAAGTACAGGCTGACTTCACCTCCTGTCAGTATCCCACTCATGGTCCGTGGTGATTTCCTCTTTCCATCTTAACCTTTACCTCGTAGGGCACCCACAAAGAGCAAAGGCCACAGGGCAGCTCAGTAAAGTCACTGCCCGACTGTGTGCTGGTTTCAGAGGTGCCAGCACTGCTGTTGGAGTGGCTTTTGCTGCCACTCTGCTTAACTCATCCATCATCCAGTGTTGGGTCTAGAAGACCCCATCTGCAACCTCACACTTGTAGCCATACGGAACCCTGTAGTAATTTCTCTGTGGTGCAGGACCAGAAGTGAAACTGCTGGGCCACAGTTTATATGCATGGATAATTTGACTAATAACTACCAAGATTCTTCCCAGAATAGCTGCATCATTCCTGCAGAAATGCATGAAAATTTTTATTCTTAAGGTGGTTGTTCCTAACTTAAGATCTATACTTCTGGGCTTTCCCCTTATGTTTCCTTTATTAGTTTCTTCAATGTAACAATATTGGTATCTTGCAGGTTTCATATCATTTTGGTCTTGCTTCCTGCCTCCCACCTCCAACACAATCTTGATGTTACTTAGAATTTATTTTCCTCAATCTGAGCTTTTAAAAATACTCTTAATATCCTCTAGTTTTTTGGCCACCATTACTTCATGTATCTCTGGTAACACCCTTGTGCTTTTTTGTATCTTCTTATTTCAGTACATTCTCCGAGAGTTCTTCAGAGCGGGTTTCATCTGGTAAATATTTTGAGGTCTGATTGGATATAGAGCCCTTGGTTCCACCATGTAATTATGGTGTTAGCTGATACGCTCATTCTCGTTGGAAGCATCTTCCATTTGTTGTTGATGTTCTAGAATTTAATTATATACATCTAGGTAATAGTGATAATAGTAATACTAAAATAGTGATTATGTACAAGGCACTATTCTAAGGGTTTTACACATATGTTAATTCATTTACTCCTCATATTAATTTTATAAGATAGTTAAGACAGACATTTTACTAGCCTCATTTTATTGCTGGGTAAACTGAGATACAGAAAGTTTATCTTATGCGCTATTTCAAATAAGAGGTCTGTCATTTTTTTTAAACTCTGGGATATTAATATTCTTTAGCTCTTCAAATGTATCTTCACCTTTGTCTTCCACTATGACCACCAGCATCTGTCTTCTGAGAATATTATTAACTGTGTATTAGCACTTTTATTTCTATTCTCCAAATCTCATATAGTGCATTGTTATATTTTCTTTATATCTTTTTCTGTTACCTTCTGAGAGTGTTCAGTCTGATCTTGAGCTGCATTCTTTGGCTTATATATCTTATTTATTCTGTTCTTTATTTCAACTATTATATTTTTCATATTTACTATTTCCATTTGGTTCTGTTTTAATAACTTCTCCCACATTTTATTAACACTTTTCTTATCTCTTGAGTATTTCAATTAAACTTATTTTGAATTCTTAGTCCATCTGCTTCAAGAATTCTGCTTCAGATGATATTGGTTTGTCACTTTTCTTTTACAGGTTGTTCTTCCCAATATTTAGTTGTTGTTGTTGTTGTTGTTGTTGTTGTTGTTGTTCTCTGTGAGCTCATGGTGCTGTCTCATAATAAGAATTAGGGAAGGGCTTAAGTTATATTCCCCCTGATGAAAGTAAACAAAAGGGAAAGGGTGAGACTAAGTGGGCCTCAATGTACCAAACATTCTCTCTCAGTCACTTCTGTTTGCTGCTGTACCACCAACAATCTTCTGAATCACTTTTTAGGTGGTACAGTCTCCTTAAAACCAAATCCACTCACCCTAACACTGAAAGAGAACTAAGGCAGGGAAGTAAAATCGCAGGCAGCTGATACTCGCCCCATTAGCATCTCATCCCAGCAGAGATTCTGCAAACCCTAATATTACGCTCCTGGCACTGCTGGGTTCAAGCTGCTGCTGAAAATTTTGTAATAGGAAAGAACAAATCTGACTCCATATCAGATCTGTTCCTTTGGCTTTAATCCTGTGCCCTGTTTTCTAGGATTAGTCTTGCTGGCTCTGCACCTTTTGTAAAACAATGTTGCCTATAGCCTGAAATATACAGGAGAGCCTGTTCTCAAGGCTCTGACCTTTAAGGATATTAACACTTTTGCACTTATATAAAGATGACAGGTTGCAGAATAGAAAATAATGTTTGTTTTGTTGGAGGATTTACAGGGGCACCATTACCTGACCCAGGTGGACAGCTGCAAGAACAAAGGATTCCAAGAACAAAGAATTCCCACACCAAGAAGTCTGCAACAACCAACCACACCCTCTCCCCTTTTTAGTATAAAAGGAGCCTGAATTCTGACTTGGGGAAGAGGGTTCTCCAGGACATTAGTCTGCCATCTTCTCGGTTTGCCGGCTTTCCGAATAAAGTCACCATTCCTCGCCCCAACACCTCGCCTCCCGATTTACTGGCCTGTTGTGCAGCGAGCAGAACAAATTTGGACTTGGTAACAATTTCTGTCCACATGTTGCGGCAAAAACAATCAGCGCATAGAAGAGCAAGGTGGAGGACTGAAATCCTGTCTTTCAAACTTTCCTCCCACAGCTGCAGCTCAGTCAGGCTCCCTTCACCTGCTTCAGATGCCTGCATCACACCCCTCATGGGTTTCCAGAGTTTTCATGTCACTTCCAGATCCAGGCTTCTTCCTGTTTCTGTAGATTCTCTTTGCTTCTGGAAGAAAATAGCAGACTGTGCTAATTCACTCTCTTCTCTGGAACCAAACTGCCACCCTTTCCAATTTTTCTGCCTCTTTTATTTGGGAATAGGAAGGAGGAAAGGAAAACTCAGACACTCTCACTTAGAAAAATGGCTGATCAGGCTTATCTCCAGACAGTAAAGCATTGGCTTCTCCCTTTTGCATGTTTCAACCTTCCAGCTTCCTAACTCTCTAATCAGCCAGATTCACCTTTCGAGCTACCAGAGCATATGCCTCCATGACCTTCACACCCCTCCTTTTTCTGGTGATGGAAAATTCCGAAGTCTTAGATACTAATAAAAATTCTGATACTTAGATACTTACATAAAATCCTTAAATTGTTCTAGCGTGGGGGGGGGGGGGCTGACACATTACAGTCAGAAACTTAGACAGAACTTTCCATTTTTCAAGTTATTTTAGGAACTACTTTGGATCTGACATTTTAAACTGTTTCTTCAATTACAAGGTTCCATAGCTTACTCAGTACACTAGAGTTTTAATATTTTTTTTTAAAAGAAAGAATCCTTGTAAAGCCTCTAAATGCCTTAGGTTGCTTCTGATAGACACAAAAGGAATTCTTACATTTTAAATTTGTTTTGGGAAACTGCAAAAGCCAGCCACCACCTTAGTTACTATGAATTGAATTTCAGGATAAACTAAATTCAGAATTTCTTCTTTGAAAACATTCTTACTGTTAATGAATTGCCCAGGTATTGCACCTCCTGTGCCTTTCCTGTTCAAAATGAAGAAAAGCTGTTCTTTTCATTTGGAGCAGAGTCTGTGATTATGAACCAGCTAATTAACTTGTCTAATGTGGAAGGGATGATGTAATGTTCACTTCTAGCTTTTCTCTCTTCCATATGGACAGGGTTGCTGCTTATAAATGCTGTGACTGCTGTTGGGCAAAGATGGTCCTAAGAACTTGCTTTAAACTCATTTTTATACCTACCATTCAGCAACCTTAGCAACAGAGAAAAAAAAAATTAAAAGCCAGCCAGATTAAGTTACCAGCTTGGATTTCCACATATTCTTATTTATAAAGGGCAGGATTTTCCTTTAGATTTTCTGAGCTTCCTTCCAGCCTTTAATATTAAAAAAACCCAAAAATCACTGTCACTTAATAAAGCAAACCACAGCATGAGAGAAAGACACTATCCATGCTTTCTTACCATAGGAGAAAACCAAGCCTTCAGAACATTCCAGCTTCTGTAAGGCTGTCGGGGTGGCGGTTTCTTACTCTGCCATTTTAGTTCGAAGCTTATTTCTGTCTTGCAAAAGGACAATTCCTGTTGTTTTACTGATTTGATATTACTCGTCATCAAAGTATAGAATAAAATTAAAACTTAAACTACTTAGTGATACTTGGTTAAAGAAAAAGCCTATATAAAATAGATAAACAAAAAGGTCCTACTATATAGCGCAGGGAACTATATTCAATATCTTAAAATAACGTACATTGGAAAAGAATCTGAAAAAGAATATATATATGTATATGTATAACTGAATTACTTTGCTGTACATCAACATTGTAAATCAACTATATGTCAATTAAAAAAAAAAAAACCTTGGCAATAAACATTTGAACATTTTACAGAGAAAGGGAAAGAAAAAGCTATCAGCGTACTTCTCATTGATCCAAAAGAAATTCATTAAAGCCAGATTTGGATAGACACATATACTTCATCAAAAAAAAATAATGGCAATTGCATTAACATTGATAAAAATAATAAACTGCCTTCCAAGGAGAAAAGCACACATGACAGAAAGACATCTGTGATATACAGCCCAGGAGCTCACAATTTAGACCTAGGATGACAAGGGATGTTGGCTGATTTGTAAAATGCCTCACTGCCTTGGGTTCGAGTGCCAGTAAGTATTTTAGATCATCAATACCATCATCCTTAATATAAGCCTTTTAGTACATCTAAGTAGCTGGTGCCATATTTCATTTATGGCCAGCCTGAGGAGGGTTGCTTTACACAGTCTTTAGACTCAGAGGAAGGAAGGAGGCTGGTCAGGTGGTTGAATCCACATCGGAAACTGGCAGTATTTCTAACACTGCCTACACCTGTAGTGTGACCTTGAGGAACTGCTGTGAAACCTCAGGACCTAGAAAAGACCTTCATGATATCTAGTCCAGCCCCTCCAGGGTCATGCTCTCTCCTCTGGGATAAGCTCTAAGGCTTTGCCCACACCTCCAGTATCACACTTGGCAGATAATAGTAATATTAATAGCCAACGTGATTAAGTCTTACAATATGTCAGTCATTGTTCTAAATGCTTACATGAATCAGCTCATTTAATCCTCAACATAGGCCAATGAGAAAGATACCGTTTCTGTTCTCATCTTTCAAGATGAGAGAGTTGATTCCTACATGTTTAAGCTGCTTATCCAAATGTACACTGTAACACCAGAGCCCGCACTTTAATGTCTTAATATTTAGAATTTTACGTTTAAGCTACACATTGGTGGCATATCAAACTCCATTTCTAAAAATTAAGCTCCTTGAGGGCACAGACATTATTGTTTACATTTGAAATACTCCACAGCACTTAACACTGAGTTTTGTAGGAACACGAAAGTACTGGTTAATAAATTCATTTTATAGAAGGTGAATGCGCTAGCTAGTTCTCTGCCCCACTAGCTCTTTCTACCATTTTCTGCTCTGCTCTGGGTCCTCAGAAAGCTGACCTCTAAAGACTGTTTAACCTAGGTCCCTTCACTCTCTGGATTCTCCTGGGGTCTGGCCAATGGAGAGAGCAGCAAGCGATTGAAGAGTAGGAGAGAGAAAGATCCAAGTTGTCTTCCTGGCTCTACCACTTCAGCTCAGGGTGTTGGCAGTGGCTGCATTGCTCGGTGTAAAGTCAGTGTCTGCCAGGCAGCTGTAGGTACACCTGTAGCTCTCCTGGGGTCCTAGTAGCTTCTCCTTCCCCTGGCCCTTCAGACTTGGTGGTGATAATCCAGCCTTTGTTAGCCCAGAGGTGAAGCATCACCCCCTTTTGGTTTTCCTGAACCTTTCCCACAATGTTCTAATGAGTACCTTTGTTAATTTCCCTTTAATTACTCTGTGCATGCCATCTGTTTTCTGCCAGGAACCTGACTGATGAATGAAAATAAAGCCTAGAAGAATTAAGCAATTTGCCAATGATCACCATTTATATGTCCTTTAGCAGATAATAGTCAACATTATTAAGCACTTACTATATGATGGGCACTATTCTGGGTGCAAACAGCTACTTGGCAAGAAAGTTTAATATACACTTTAAGAAATATACTCCATTCTGTGTTCATATGTTGCCTGCTTTCATTATAATTGATATGAACTCTGGCAAGTTATTTAATTAGTCCATGCCATGACTGCTCCTCTGTTGAAGAGGGATGACAACACCTACTACATAGATTTGTTATTAAGTACTTGGCACGTGGTAAATAATCAATTCCTATTGGAATCTGGTGCTCTGAACTGGGAGTCACTGCCATTTTTCAAATTTGAACCTTATAGAAACAAAGAAACAAGCAAATAAAACAGTATAATTCAATCTACTCTCAACTTAATTCAGAATTAACAGTGCTAGACTGACTTGTCTCTTCTACTATGAATATTGCTTAGATGTTTAGGGAATGCTTGGGCATTTTAATATTGACCCCAAATATATATATATAAATCTGCTATCCCTCAGACACATGTAACATGTTCTAAAGTCCAGTGTGGAAAACATTAAATTACTTAACCGTTTTAACGTGTTAGTACCCACATGGAGTGCTACAGATAAAGAGAAACTAACCAAATTGGCCAGGAATTGAGTAACACTGGTGTAAAGTGGTCCTTAGAAATCACTAGCTCTGTCCCCTCTCTTTCTGGAAATGGGAAAACTGAGGCTCTGAAAGGCAAAACCGGATTTACTGCCTTGCTTTATCTGGGTTTTGAGTGTCATCTGAGATGACACGACCTAATAATTCTCTGTATTTCCCCTGCTTTACGTTTCTTTTAAAAATGTACTATCTGAAATTATGAGAATATTCACTTACATGTTTATGGCTCTCACTTCTGCCGCATCATAAGATCTGAGAGGGCACAGACTTTGTTGATTCCGTTTTTCATTTTATTTTCTGTTCCTGAAGTACAGCCTATAATGTAATATATATTCTGTAAGGTTTTGTTGACTGACAGGGTGAGTGAGTGAACAAAGGATCCATACCAGCCTTCCAGTCTGAAAGTTCATTTGCGCTGTTCAGAACAGGATTGTCTTCTCTTTTACCCATTCCTCTAATAGCTTTAGGAAAGAGAATAAATTTGTATCCTGATATAAGGAATAATTCCTAGATATACAATAAATCAACGAACCAAATTCTCAGACTTCAGCAGAGCATTTCAGTGTCTCCTCAGATCACTAAGGTGAATCTTTTGGTTGGGTAAGTCCTTAAGTGGAAGAAATACATGATAGTGCAGAGAAAGATGTTCATATGCAACTCAGTCCTCTTTCAAGAATCTTTATGTTCTGCCTCATAGCCAAAAGGCAGTCCACTTTCTCATGGACCTCAGTAACCCCACTTTAGACCTAAAAGCCACACGGTATCACAACATAAAGAGCAGAAACCTCAAAACCAGACAAACCTGGGTTTAGTCCCCAATTCTATTACTGTGTGACTTTGAGTCAGTTACTTACTATTTTCACATTTCAGCTTCTCAAAGTCGATACTGGAATTCATCAACGGGTTAGTAAGAAGACTAAAAAGAATGTGCTTAAAGTGAGAGACACATTGTAGGCACTCAAGAAACACGTCTTTTTGCTACAACCTCCTAGAAACCATTTACTCTACACGCTCCGAATCAGGGATGTTTGAACTCTTGAACACAGATCCCTCGGGTTCTGTGGAGATGCCTACGTGTTCAGGTGGCAGTGATGGTAGGTAACGGAGTGGGAGCGAGCGAGGATGGATGCTGAAAGAAAACCTGTGAATGAGGCCTTCAGTCAGAGAAACTCCAGTATTTTATGTTTTGTTTTGTATTTTGAAATCCCGAACGTAATTCTCTATTTTGTTTATCGATGGAAACAGCTTTAGATTTTGTGTCTGACTGTATATAAACACATGATAATTTTAAAACTCTTTAGCTATGCATAAAAGCTACCTGTAGTTAATTCATTGAGGGGGAGAGACTCAGGGGAGTGCAGACAGAGAGTATTGCTACTCTTTCTAGCTACATCTTCAAATCTCCTCTCCTGACTTGCTTTGCTCTCCCTCTGAATGAGGTTTCAGGCAGATCCTGTAACTCTCCTAGTCATTTTCATTAACTAACAAGTTATCTCAACAGTCAGGGAATTAAAAAGTCTGCAGTGCTGTCTGTGAATGAGATTTCAGCTTCTCATTCAATGTAAAACTCCTGCTCTCCCTGGCTCAGGCTGGGGAGCTGCAGGGGGAAGGGAAGCAGGTTTTATCCACGTGTCCCCTTTCCCTGTGTTGTTTCTGTACTATTTGCAGGAGGTGAAGGTGAGGAGTCCAGCGAGAAGAGGGAGATAAGGGACAGGAGAAGTCTTACTTGACTAATGTTCTTGTAATTTGCATGGGAGACCTCTGGGTGTGGCCGAAATTCAAAGCTGACTCTTTCTCTCAAGGAGCACTTCGGATGGTTCTTCAGAGACCCCTGATGCTGAAAATCTTCCATGACAAGGGGAATGCCTCTCCTGGACAGCCACTTACAAATCTCCCTTTGGTACCAGCCTTCACCAGCCCGTACCATTCAGACTCCCTCCGCTGAGGGTCAACGAACCATCCTAGTGGGCCTCTTACTCATGGCACTACTCAAGGAGACCCCAATCTGGTCCTCTGAGTGGAATCTACTTCTTTGCCCACCTGAAACATGCACGCATCCTTTCCCTACCAACGTCTGGTAGTAAAAGCCTTTGCCAGCACATCACAGCCTTTCCTGCCAGAGATAACTTCAACAAGATATAACTTATATGTGGAATCTAAAAAAGAAGAAAAAGAAAAAAGAGGACACGAATGAACTTATCTACAAAACAGAAACAGACTTGCAGACATAGTAAACAATCCTATGGTTACTGGGGGAAGAGGGTGGGAAGGGATAAATTCGGGGGCTTGAGATTTGCAAATGTTAGCCACTATACATAAAAATAGATATAAAAACCAGATTTCTTCTGTATAGCACAGGAAACTATATTCAATATCTTGTAATAACCTTTAATGAAAAAGAATATGAAAACAAATACATGTATGTCTATGCATGACTGGGACATTGTGCTGTACACCAGAAACTAACACACTGTAACTGACTGTACTTCAATTTAAAAAAAAAAGATTCTCACTTTCATATATTTCACGAGTCCCTCCGTCCCTTATAGTCTGGAACACATGCTCAGCTTTCTGATGGTTTTCTGATGCACAAACACTTACTTGAGGAGTTGGGGGAAAACCTATCCTCCAACTGGAAAGGAGAAGAAATGCCTTTTTGATCTGATTAAAAAAATTCTCTTTCTCCAACATTCAAATGCTCTTTTTTGTAGCTTGGATATGGATGATGAACTAAAATCAGCAAGAACTATAAGAATGGTCTTGCATTTTTCTTTCCTTTTTATTGGTACATGGCTTATCCTTTTCTCAGCTTTAGGTCTTTGGCTGTAACTAAGACATATAAATTCCCCAAAGTTTCACTGCTCTGAAATTACTACCAGCAAAATGTTATTGAACATTTCCATAATCGAGATCACAGCAAACACATTCTTCTTATTATTGATTTCTTCCCTTTTCTTTTACACCTCTGCCTTTCTCCTGTCTCTCCCACTCTCCTGAATAGCCAGCATTGATAACCTGGTTTGTGTCTTTCCATAACTCATAATCATAACATAATAATGAGGCTCTTGTTAGTAACGGTCGTCCTAATCTTATTCTTCTCATTCATATGCTTATCTGTCTTCTGCTTTTAGCATTTAATACTACATCTTGGAAATCTCTCCCAAGTCAACTGTCCCAGAGAAAATTTTTATATTTTCCTTAGCAGCATTATTCCCTGTTGTGAATTTACAGTAATTTATTCAACCAGTCTTCTTCTGATGGACATCTACTTTGTTTTCAGCTTTCATATATCCTAGTAGTTTATTTTTCTGTAGAATAAATTCCCACCTGAAGCAATGCTCAGTTGAAGGGTGCGTGTATTTTCAATTTTAATAGTGGTTGCCAGATTTTTTTTATAAGAAGACTATATAATAAATAACATTTCTCTTTGCAAAGTATGAATCTACCCTTTATTCTATGACTCTGCAAAGAATGTTGTCTCTTACAATTTCAATCAACCTTATAAGCATAAGGAGTATGTCATTTTTTTAAAATAGGTCTTCCCTGACCAGCAGTGAGGCTGAACCTCTGTCAATGTTCATTGGCTCTCTGGATTTACTCTTTTGTGAACTATCCACTCATGATTCACTGTGTTCATTTTTCTATGTTTTCTTGCTGTTATTGTTTTATCAATTTGTAAGGGCTCATTTTATTCTAAAGTTGTTGATCTCTCATATGTATTGTGAATATTTCCTTCAATCATTTCTTATAGACTTGTTTATGGTATATTTTGTCATACAGATATTCTTCTAAACATTTATGTAGCTAAATGTGTCTATTTTTTGTTTTTATTTTTGCTTTGTCCAGTAAAGATTTTTGTCTTTATTACATCAGCCTTCCAAACATCTAGGTTATACATGGATTTACATAATTTGCAAATATTTAAATTTCAATACATAATTCATCCATTGCTTATTTTTATATGAAGTAAAATCCAGATTTATTTTCTTTCTGAAAGATTGCCAATTGTGCTAGAGTTGTTGATTAAGTAAAACTATTATTTACCAAATGAAAAATTACCTTATCACATCTTGTATGTCTGGGTTCTATATTCTAATCCACTCATTTTTTTTTCTATTTCAATGCCAACATCACATTGTTTTTATTGCTATGTCTTTAGAGAATATTTTACTTGCTGATAAAGCATGCCTCTCCTCACTGTTTTTCTCTTTGATAATTTTCTTGGCTATTTTCAGACAACTTACTACTCTTCATATCTAATTTTGAAAAACATCTAGTTTCAAGATGTCATGCTATTTGAAGAAAAGATTCCACCAAAAATATTCGGAAAGCCACTCCAGGTGAATGGGGGAATGGCGATTTTATAAAATTAAGTCGATGGTTTCTGCACTAGGTCTGATGACCAGTGAACAGAAAGGATACTTCAGAAGTACTGGTGCATTCCTCCATTATAACAGAAAAACGTAAATTCTTGGATTTCAGCAGTAATTCCACAAGTAAATTACTCATTCTGATGCTCACTTTAGCTGTTCAGAATCGCCCTCAGAAATTTAAAATGTTTTGGAATCATCGATTGCAAATGAACATGAGGATTAAGAATGTATCTGGAGAACCTAATTTCTATTCACCTCTAGTTCAAAAACTTTTGTTAAATGTGTGTGTGTGTGTGTGGTCGGTGGGGGTGAAGTAAGGAGTCAGTGGATCAGAAGGGAAATCAAATACTGAAGCAGAGTAAAGAACAATAGGACGTGGTATGAAAATTGCCTTGATTTTCCTCCTCTATTTGCTTGCATTAAACAATTCCATACATTTTGTTTCAGTAAATACAACTGACAATCTACTTTTCCCTTTTCCCTTAGTGCCACTTGCTCATGGACAGGTCCCCAAGCACCGCAGGAGTCATCTCAGCTGAAAAGCATTAAATGCCTCTCCTTGACATTTTACTGTTTTAGGAGTCTAATTCTTTGGCAACAGCATTAAGACAAATAAAGCCACTCAGTTTTAATCACAGATGATATAAATCATCGTGTCAGTTAACTCTAGCATCCATAAATCTCTAAAAAGGTGGATTTATGACATAGGGATGCAATTTACCAGTATTGCTTTTTTAAATTCGATCAGAATGATGTACTTCAGTAGAACAAATTTTTGCAATTCTGCTTGCAACTGTACCAGAAATGGAGGCTCTCAAGCTCACAGTCTGTTGGTGTATTAAGTATCAGCTTCACATTTTCCCTGTTCAGACTAATTGCTTCTTTAATTTGTGATTGCTGACACACACGTGCGGTTGTGCAAATTTAATAGGAAGGAAGATATTCTGATACTCTTGGTTTCATTCGTACGGTCTGCTTTAAATTGTATTCATTGCTAAGGCACCATTATTTTATCTGATGATTTAATAGGCCAGAAATTCAACAATAATAAAATTTAAGTGTTTAAGATAGGTATGGTTAAGTGTTCCAAGTGTAACATACCCCAAAAGACTGAAGTCCAATGGATTCATTTAAAACACGGAGAATGTTGTGAAGAGTGCTAGAGGCTGGCGCCTGCTCCGATTTGCCTTACTTAGCTTGTTCAGGCCACCTATCAAACTTTCAAAATCCATGCTCTCGAGGTCCGATCCACTTACCCTAATCTCACAGCAGACATGCACACTGAGTCAAGTGCCCCACAGCTGACTGCTATGCGGGTGCATTTTTAGAATGGAACAGAGTGAGGCTGAACCAATGCAAGTGGCTAAAATAAGAAACCAATTTAACTCCATTGTAAAGACAGCCACCCGAATCATCCCCCCCAGATAATTCAAAATGTTGGGCTGTAATACTGAAAACACGTATTTGTTCTTTTCTGGGCATGCATTTTTTTATGTACTTCTCAGTCTTTCCCTCCTATTCACTGAGGATCTCGCCGTCCTCTTTGTTTTGGGGGTTTGGGAGCTGTTATTATATCCATGCTCTCACATGAGGCCTCTGTTAAGTTTGGTTCAGCATTTCCATTATAAAACCCATAAGCCTCCAGAACAAACTTATTATCGCTGCCTAGGAGGGAAAAATTGCTCCCAGCTGAAACTTAGTATATATTGCATTCATTTTCAGTCCAGAAGGTACTTGTCTTTAACATATTAGAAAAGAAAATTTTATACTATGCCTTTTACTTTCTTCCGTTGCTTTCATCAGTAGGATAACAGAAAAGAATAAAATAAGGAAGCAAATGGCCATTCATCCCACATTTTGCCCATTTTCCCCAGGACACGGTTCCTTTTCCATTCCCAGCCTAAAGTCAGTCTCAGGACTTAGCACGGTGCCCTGAAGTGTCCCTGTCACCAGCACTTGTTCTGGTCGCTCACTCCTAGACTGTTAGATTCCAGATATCTGGACAATCAGGGACCACACAGGAAGACTTTTTATTTCCCTATACTTGGATGCATCTGTGAATGAAAATACATAAAATACAAAATAGTAAAAACTTTCTAAAAATTACTTTAGAATAGGACATTAAAAGAGATACTATGCCAATTCAAGCAATCCCATTTTTTGGATTAATTATTTAAACTGTCAGGATCTTCCTTTAAAATATTTTACAATTGGATGTTGGAGGGTAAGGAGAAGGAAAGTATATGCAAGCTTGTAAGATGGGAATTCAGCTACTGAATATTGTTACAATTTTTTGTTTAGTAACATAAAATTAGAAGTTAGGTAATTCATATTTTTCAACATACCTTGAACCTGAGAAAATCTTTTCACCACTTAAACATCTGGATTCCTAGTATAGCTTCATGATTAATATGTACACATAGAATCAATAATAATTAAACTCCCACTCCTCCAACTGTGTTCTGAGGAGGAAGGACACCACCTCTGGGAGGTACCTTAAGAGAGAAGGTGCCAGGAAAGACCTGCTCATAAAAGAGGCTACTGGGAGAGCCAGGGGCCAGCTGGAAAAACTCAACTACATGACTCCCGATTCCAGACCTCAATCATTATGTCTGGCATCCATCTCCTTCTGGCTCCACCCTGACATCCATTCCTATTTCTATGAATCCCCACTGGACAGATGGTCTGTGGAGGGCCAGTACAGGTCTTCCTGGGCCAGGAACCACATGGAACTCTCCATCTGCCATAAGGCCACTTTCGTCTTTCCTTCCTTCTTCACACTTTGGTTGAGCGAAGGAGTCTTACATTTGTACCAAAGCTCAATCCAGAAGCCAGGGGACAAAGAGAAGCCAATAGACAATATTAGCATTCTGCTGCTAATATTGGGCAAGTTGAATCAAAGACAAGTTTCAACACAAATTGCAGGCGTCTTCAGCATCCTACAGACAAATAAAAATGGAGTGAGCTGATGCTTCACTGTAGGTACAAAAGAAGCCAGACAAACATCTATTTCTTCATATGGGCTCTCAGATGATATTTAAATCTATCAGAAACTTTTCTTTGAGAACCTATTTCAAGCCTAGCAGTGTGCTGGAAGGTGGAAAAATGAGTGCTACATAGAAAAATTAGAAGACGATATTTGTGCCCTGAAGCAGTTAACAGTCCATCAATAAGCCAGCAAAAACATCGTGAGTTTCAAATCAGATAATATTTTAAAAGTCACTTTGTAAATACTTAAGTGCTAGACATTTGTTAGTAGATACTAATAAATAACTCCTGAAGTAAAAATCAATAGATTTTAATTTAGGGGGAAAATTGCTAATCCTTAAAATAACATATCAGGTTAACACATTTTACATAACATGGTATATAATTAGCTTTCATTGAAAGAGAATAGATTTTGAAGCCAGACTCATCTCTGGTAATTCACTAGTTATGTGAGCGCTGCAGGCAACTTTCATCTTTTTGAGCTTAAGCATCCTCATCTACATAAATGGGAAATAATTTCTTCTTCATAGATGTTGCATGGATAGAATAAATGAATTAATATACTCAGAACACCCAGGAAGATAGTAAGCATTCCCTCTACCTGTTTCTGAAAACAGATCGTAATCAAATTTCTCCACAAATGATAAGCAAATATGATTCTGTATTTATTTTTGTTTGCTGAGAGAAAAAAGAAGTAAATTCTTAAAGTTTACTTCTGAAACCCCAGAATTATTTTAAGTCTTCTTAGAAAAAGAAAATTGATCAAATGTGAGTCCCTAATACCTGAATAGAAGATTATACTATCCTTTTAAAAGTTAGAACTCATTAGAAACCACATTTCACACTTTTAGTTTTATTTTGCTCAATCCTGATAAAAAATAATGCTCTGTGAATTTGCCTTGAAACTTGCTGATTTTATGACACTGAGTTCCCTGAACACTGGAGTCATGGTCCTCTTTTCCTCTCACAAATGCAGAATGATGTCAGACCCAAAGTCTAACAAGTTGCCTTCAGATTTCAATTCCGAACAAACCAGGAATGTTGGGGAGAGCTGGCTGACTGCACCTGTGAAATGATCAACCTGCACTCCAATTTACCTCTCAGTCCCTTCTCCTTGGGCCCTACCAATCATCTGGCCCTTAATGGGTCTCTTTTGCTGTTTATCACTCTCTATCCCCATCAATTTTCATTGCTCTCTACAGCTTCTTTATCACTTTTTGTTGTCAAGAACATAACTACTTTTGGATCAGATGTTTGCCATAAATTCCTGAAATAGACATCTAGCCCATAAAGAATAGAAATGAATAGACTAGTTTTAAATGTCAAGAGTAGATAGTTCATCTCAGTAGGCGTGATTGTTAATACTTTCACATCTCTAGCTCAAAATTGAAATTTTTCCAGTGCCCCAGGCATAATTATTTTCCTCCAAATGACTTGGAAGCCAGTATTACAGCATCCACCTACACGTTATATTTGACCAAAACACTGACATCAAGCAGAATCACAAAAAGCTATTTATGTATGTTCCTTAGTGTTGGCAGCCTTGATATCTTAGGAAATATCATCTTATTCAGATGGAATAAAATTTGATAGCATTGGCAATTACTGACTTCTGCTTTAGATTAATGTCCACATGTGAAAAAAAAATGTGGGGTTTTGTGATTTGAAATGTAGAAAAAAATGGCAATGACACTGAAACTTTATATACCATATTTCAGCCGACAGCACAATTTAGGGTTGAGTTACACATCCTTAAAATAAAGGCTTCCAGTAGAAATGCTGACAGGCCCTTTACTTATGGGGAAGTATTTTCCTCTAAAATAACAGCAATATATTATATTTAAATGGATCCTTTTATAAAGCACTTAATCTTTATCTCTTAATCTGTATCTCTCCTTCCTTCACACATGTTATCTCTCATAAAAGTCAATAGCAAAACTATATATCTATTATTTATCTAGTTAGTTATTATGTATTTATTACATTTATGAGATTCCCCCATCATTTATTAGCCTCTGGGAACCTCTGCAAGTTCCAGAGCTTAAAAAACTAGGAAGATGGTCTGTGTCATTATGATTTGCAAGCTACTCTAGACATCATGAAAACAAGACATACTGCCTTCAGCCTTATTATCTTAGAAGTTCAACACATCTTTAAAATATACGTACAAGGAGATGTGTGACCAAGATGGTAGATTAGGAAAACTCTGAGCTCATCTCCTTCCACAGGGACACCAAAATTACAACTATTTAAAAAGCAACTATCTACGAGAACGGCCTGAAGAGTACCAGAAAAGATTCTCCACAACTAAAGACTAAAGAAGGAAACATAATGAGACTGCTGGGGGGGGGGGGGCGGTGAGACATATTATAGTCAAGACCCACACCCCTTGGTGGGTGACCCACAAATGGGAGGATAATCATAATTACAGACATTCTCCCTAAGGAGTGAGGGGACCAAGCCTCACATCAGTTCTCTCCAGCCTGGAGTCCTTCACTGGAAGCAAACCTCAGAACATCTGGCTTTGAAGGCCAGCAGAGCTTGTGAATAGGAAATTCAGAGGGCTGTAGGAAACAGAGGCTGCCCTTAAAGGGCACGAGTATATCTCACACACTCTGAGTTCCCAAACACAGGCAGTAATTTGAAAAAATCATGGGTTAGACCCACTTGCTGGTCTTGGAGAGCCCACTGGAGAGCAAGGAGGCAACTGGGAAAACCCCTGGAGACACAGACACAGGAGGCAGCCATTTGGGGGAGCTCATTCTATCAGGAGAAAACTCATGCTGACAAGCATCATTTTGGAATCCTTCCTCTAGCCTGCTAGTGCCAAGGGCTTACCCACCCACCATCAATGGGTTATTAGAGCCGGGATTCCCCCTAGTCCTATAGGATATGGCCCCACCCACCTATGGGATGGCACAACCCCTGGGCTCTCTGGGCTCTGAAGCTGGCTCCCCAAGGCCCTGGCCACAACCTCCAGTGGAATAGCTGCCACCAAACGAGGCAGGACTTTGCAGCCAACGGGGATGGGGACCAGCAATTAGTAGCACACCTACAGTAGCTGGACCCACCAAAATGAAAGGGCCTGCTCAGACCACATAAGGATCACCTGGAGAGTATGTAACTCTGGTGATCAGAGGGGAGTGTGCTGCTGGGGCCCATGAAACATAACCTCCATAAGGCCACTTCTAAACTGAGAAATGTAACAGACCTACCTAATGCATAGAAATAAACACAAAGAATTAGGCAAAATGAGGAAAACAGAGGAAGATGTCCCAATGAAGGAACAGAACATAACCTCAGAAAAAGAATTAAAGGAAGAGAAAATAAGCAATCTATGTGATAAAGAGTTCAAGGTAATGATCATAAAGGTGCTTGAGAGATGAATGGATAAATACAGTGAGAATTTCAACAGAGTTAGAAAATATAAAGAAGAACCAAACAGAGCTGAAGAATATAATAACTGAAATAAAAAGTACAACACTAGAAGGAATCAACAAATTAGATGATACAGAGGAAAGATCTAGGAGTGAAATAGGAGAGAGAGTAGTTCATCCAAGTTGAACAGAAAAAAAAAAGAAAAGAGAATTTTAAAAAATGAGGGAAGTTTAAGAGATGTCTGGGGCAACCTCAAACATACTAACAATCCCATTATGGGAGTCCAGAAGGAGAAGAGAGAGAAAAAGGGGCAGAGAACTTATTTGAAGAAGTAATAGCTGAAAACATTTCTAACCTGGGAAAGGAAACAGATATCCAAGTCCAGGAAGCACAGAGAGTTCCCAACAAGAGGAACCCAAAAAGGACCACAACAAAACACACTGTATTTAAAATGGCAAAAAAAGCAAGAATGGTTCAATATCTGCAAATAAATCAAATTAAATATAAAGAGAGACTCTTAAAAGCAGCAAGAGAAAAGTGACCAGTTATGTACAAGAGAACTCCCGTAAGTCTATCAGCTGACTTCTGTGGAAAATTGGCAGGCCGGAAGGGAAGAGCACAATATATTCTAAGTGATAAAATGAAATAACCTACAACCCAGAATATTCTACCTGGCAAGGCTGTCATTCAGACTTAAAAGAGAGATAAAGAGATTTACAGAGACGCCAAAGCCAAAGAAGAATTCAGCCCCACTAAATCGGCTTTACAGGATTTGTTAAAGGGAATTTTATAAGTGGAAATGAAAGATCATAACTAGAAATATGGAAATTACAAAAGGAAAAATCTCATTGGTAAAGGCAAGCAAACTACATTAAAGTTAGTAGAACAACCACTTACAAAGCTAATGGGAAAGTTAAAAGATAAAAGAAGTAAAGCCATCTATATCCACAACAGTAGTTAAGGGATACACAAAATAATGTGAATTTGATACCAAAAAATATTAAACATGAGGGAGGAGATATGCAAGTTTGTTAGAATGCAGTCAACCTTAAGAGATCATCAACTTAAAATAATCACTTATATACACAGGTTGCTCTATCTAAACCTAAAAGTAACCACAAACAAAAATCCTATAAAAAATACATACACAAAAAAGAGATATGAATGAAAACATAACACTAAATATATTTATCAAATCACAAGAGAGCAAAAGAAGAAAGGAACAACAACAAAAAACTACAAAAACAACCAGAAAACAGTTAACAAAACATCAATAAGTACATGCACATCAACAAGCAATAAGTACATATACATCAATAATTATTTTAAATGTAAATAGACTAAATCTCCAATCAAAAGACAGAGTGGCTAAATGGATACAAAAATGAGACCCATATACACTGCCTATAAGATACTCACTTCAGATCTAAAGACACACACAGACTGGGAATGAGGGGATGGAAAGGGATCTCATGCAAATGGAAACAAAGTAAAGCTGGAGTGGCAATACTTACATCAGACAATATAGACTTTAAAACAAAGACTGTAACAAGAGACAAAGAAGGACGTTATATAATGATAAAAGGATCAATCCAACAAGAAGTTATAACAATTGAAAATACATAAGCACTCTGAATATAGAAACCTAAATACATAAGCATATATTAAGAAACATACAGGGAGAAATTGACAGTAACACAATAATATAGGGGACTTAAACACTCTAGTTACATTAACATACAAAAAATCCAGACATCCAGGCAGAAAATAATTAAGGAAACACTGACCTTAAATGACACCTTACACCAGAGGGCTTAATAGAAATATAGAGAACATTTCATCTAAAAGTAGCTGAAAACACTATTTTGAAGTGCCCATGGAACATTCTCCAGGATAGATCACATGCTAGGCCACAAAACAAGTCTCAATAAATTTAAGATTGGAATCATATCAAGAACATTTTCTGATCACAACACTATGAGACTAGAAATCAACTATAAGGAAAAAACTGCAAAAAGCACAAATACATGGAGGCTGAACTATGTGCTACCAAGCAACCAGTGGGTCACTAAAGAAATCAAAGAGGAGATCAAAAAACTCCTGGAGAAAAGTGAAAATGGAAACATAATGATCCAAAATCTACAGGACATAGCAAAAGCAGTTCTAAGAGGAGAATTTATAGCAATACAAGCTAAATTCAGGAAACAAGAGCATTTTCAAATAAACTATCTGAACTTATATGTAAAAGAACTAGAAAAGAAAAACAAACAAAACCTGAAGTTAATTGAAGAAAATAAATCATAAAGATCAGTGAAAATAAATAGAGACTAAAAACAATAGAAAAGTTCAATAAAACTAAGAGCTGGTTCTTTGAAAAGATCAACAAATTGATAAGCCTATAGCCAGATTCATCAGAAAAAAAGAGAGAGAGAGGGCCCAAATAAATAAAGCCACAAATAAAAGAGCAGGAATTACACCTAACACTATAGAAATACAAAGGATCATGAGAGATTACTATTAACAATTACATGACAAGAAAATGGACAACCAAGAAGAAATGGAAAAATTCCTAGAAATATAGTTTCTTCCTAGGCTGAATCAGGAAGAAACAGAAAATATAAGCAGACCAATTACCAGTAATGAAATTGAATCAGTAATCTAAAAAACTCCCTATAAACAAAAGTCCAGGCTTTACAAGTGATTTCTACCAACCATTTAAAGAAGGGTTAAAACTCCTTCTCAAATTATTCAAAAAAATTGAAGAGGAAGGAATGTTTCTAACCTCCTTCTATGAAGCCAGCATCACCCTGATATCAAAAGCAGACAAGACACCACAAAAAAAAAAAAAAAAACCTGTAAGCCAATATCAAAGATGAATACAGATTCAAAAATCCTCAACAAAAATTAGCAAACTAAATTCAACAATACATTACAAGGATCATATACCATGATGAAGTGGAATTTATCCCAGGGGAGCAAGAATGGTTCAATATCTGCAAATAAATCAATGTGATACATGACATTAACAAATTCAGAATAAAAAGGATATAACTATCTCAAAAGATCCAGAAAAAAACTTTTGACAAAATTCAACATAAATTTATAATAAAAACTTTCAACAAAGTGGGTATATAGGGAACATATTTCAACATAAAGTTCACAGATAACAAACCTAAAGCCAACATCATACTCAAAAATGAAATGAGGAAAGCATTTCCTCTAAGATCAGGAACAAGACAAGGATACTGAATGGCACCACTTTCATTCAACATAGTATTGAAAGTCCTAGCCATAGTAATCAGACAAGAAAAAGAAATACAAGGAATCCAAATTGAAAAGGAAAGAATAGAACTGTCACTGTTCACGGAAGATATATATGTAGAAAATCCTAAAGACACTATCAGAAACTATCAGAACTATAAGTTAATTCAGTAAAGTTGTAGGATACAAAATTAATAAATAGAAATCTGTGGCATTTCTACACACTAACAACAAGCTATCAGAAAGAAAATTTAAGAAAACAATCCCATTTACAACTGCATCAGAAAGAATAAAGTATCTAGAAAGAAGTCTAACCAAAGAGGTAAAAACTTTTACTCAGAAAAATATAAGGCATTGATAAAGAAATTTAGGATGACACAACAAATGGAAAGATAGACTACGCTCATGGATTGGAAGAAGTAATATTGTTAAAGTGACCGTACTACCCAAAGCAATCTACAGATTCAATGCAATCCATACCATAATAACAATGTCATTTTCCACAGAAAAAGAATGAATGATTCTAAAATTTATATAGAAACACAAAAAACTTCAATTAGCCAAAACAATCTTATAAAGAAGAATGAAGTTGGAGGAATTACACTGTCTGATTTCAAACTATATAAGAAAGCTACAATACTATGGTACACAAAAACACACAAAAACGGACACATGGATCAATGGAACAGAGCAGACAGCCCAGAAACAAACCCACCCTTACATGGTCAAATAATCTATGACAAAGGAGTCAAGAATATACAATGGGGAAAAGACATACCCTTCAATAAATGATGTTGAGAAAACTGGAGAGCTACATGCAAAACAATCAAACTGGACTACTTTCTCATACCATATACAAAAATAAACTCAAAATGGATTAAAGATTTAAATACAAAACCTGAAACCATAAAACTCTAAGAAGAAAATATAGATGGTATGCTCTTTGAATACTCATCTTAATAATATTTGAGAGGATGTTTCCTCAGGCAGGGGAAACAAAAGCAAAAATAAACAATGAGACAACATAAAACTAAAGAGCTTTTGCATAGTAAAGGAAACTGTCAACAAAATGAAAAGGCAGCCTACTGAAAAGGAGAAGATATTTGCAAATCATGTATCTGGTAAGGGGTTAACATCCAAAATATACAAAGAACCCATATAACTTAATGTCAAAAAACCAAACAACCCAGTTAAAAAATGAACAGAGGCTCTGAATAGACATTTTTCAAAAGAAGACATACAGATGGCCAACAGACACATGAGAAGATGCCCAATGTCATTAATCATTAGGAGAATGCAAATCAAAACCACAGTGAGATATTACTTTACACCTGCCAGCATGGCTATCATCAAAAAGAACAACAAATAACAAGTGTTGCCAAAGATGTGAAGAAAAGGAGCCCTTGTGCACTGTTGGTGGGAATGTAAATTGGTGCAGTCACTATGGAAAACAGTTTGGAGCTTCTTCAAAAAATTAAAAATGGAATTGCCATACTCCCCAGTATTTTCACCTTTGGGTATTTACCTGAAGAAAATGAAAACACCAATTCAAAAAGATATATGCTTATGTATGTGGAATCTAAAATACAAAACAACAAACATACAAAACATAATTAAAACAGACTCATTGATACAGAGAATAAACAGGGATTGCCAGAAGGGAGGTAGGTGGGGGAGTGAGCAAAGTAGGTAAAGGGGACTAAGAGGTACACACTTTTAGTTGTAGAATAAATAAGCCACAGGGATGTAATATACAGCATAAGGAATATGGTCAACATTATGCTAATAACTCTGGGACAGACGGTTACTAGACTTACCGTGGTGATCATTTTGCGATGTATGCAAATGTCAAATCGTCATGTAGTACACCTGACACTAACATAACATTGTATGTCAGCTATATCTCAATAAAAGAAAAAAATATATATATAGGATATATAAGGTACATTCATCTGAAAAGAAATACCTAGACTGACATAGCTCAGAATCACTTCAAATATTAGAAAGATAAAGCAGAAGCAATAATATCTAATCAAAGGTGTTTGACAGTTTGTTTTTATTTTTTATATTTTGTGTTGTGAAGCGTTGTTACATAGTAGAGGTTGGTATAAATGGGATGCTATGGAGAAGGTTGCATTAATAATTTATTTAACTTTATACATCATTTTTCTCAAACAAATTTACATTGCATCACCATTATGTGCTCAGCATTGTGCATAGGTATTAAACTCCGGTCAATCTGAACCTTGAGCTCAACTCTCTAGTAGGTTCAATAGCCAGAAAGAACACTCAGCTCTAAAACATTTGGTAATACATTTAAATTTAGAGCTTATTGTCTAAGAATGTTGTTTTCTTCAAATGAAACATTTTGATACCAACAGATTATATCAATAGATTATATCGATAGATTACATGGTTTACAATTTTAAAACTTAAAAGATGAATCTAGATACTCCCTTTTATGCTTAGTTCTCAATGGGTCTGCTCTCATCTGAGTTCACTTCAGTCTCTTCCTGGTTCTCTCGTTGAGAAAGCACTGGATTCAGGATATACAGAGATTGGAACAGCAAGATTTTAGCCATTTTGACCTTGAGAGTCAAAAATGTTTATAATTCCAATCTGTACACCTTTATACCAAAGTAGTGAATGGCCTCGGGTTAGCTCTGAACCTAGTGAGTCAGCATCCTGATGCCTTAGGAGGGAAGTAACCTCCTTCCAACTGATAAGTACGTTTTAAATTGTTTTGAGATGTTGGAATGAAAAACTGTTTCATAAACACAAAGAAAGCGCACAGTGTAAAAATTCGCTCCGGTTCCCTCCGTCTTTATCGGTAGAGCTCATTTGTCACAACCTGTGGTACCTTGGCTTTTTTATTGCTGTCCTTACACTCAGTTGAGAAAAATTTGTTCAGTGCCTCTATTGCCGAGTGCTAAACCAATCAGTGTCTACTAAAATAAGCCTGGCAAAATTTCCTGTTCTGACCGCTAGCCCATCAAGACCCAAGTGCTGCTCCCCAGGAGCAGAGAGCCAAAGCACTAAATTACCATACACTGGAACGTTCTTATCAATTCCCTGGTTCAACTGTTTCAGCTTCAGTACAAAGAAACTCCTCCCATGCAAGACTGAGAAATGTATTTGCAAGTAAACCTAGCTCAAAACACTGGTAGGAAAATACACGTTTGTTATTCAGATGGTGGAAAGAAAGATAAGGGGAGCAATTACGTTATGTAAAATGAAATAATCTTTAGGAAAACGTGCTCATTTATTCCCCCACTGGATCATGTTTCTAACAAGGTTCACAGGCAAAGATATACTTTAATATCTAAAGTTGTGTGCATGTATACAAAGCATTTTTCTTATTTGTTAGTGATTTGTTGGAACAATACCCCAAGGGCCATACCCCAAGGGCCAGTTTGTAATTATCTCTGAGGTTCTATGACTTTCAGAATAATTTTATACATAGTAACATTAAACACTTTTAGAGGACTTAAAATATATTAAAATACAAAGAGGTAGATATGATCCTTGCACCCTTATCCTTACCCATACTTAAAATTGGTCTTGATTAACAGGAATTTTCAGTTCATGATCAGAAAGAATTTTCAGACATACACTTACCGTATTTTCTTCTAACACAGCATGTGCTTTCAGCTCTCATTACCAAATCTGATTTATGAAGTCTGCAAGTATGGTGAAGTGTGTTGATGTTAGAAGAGAGATTTACATTTCTTCTTTTCTTCTTTTTCTTCCCTTCTGGAATTTAGTTCTTTCACTTTATCAGCGTCAATCATTCAGTCACCTCTTTGACAAGGAACTTGAAAGAAGATGACAGTACCAGAGTAGAAGATGCTGGATCAAAAAAAGAGGCAAGTTTTATGAATATTTCCTGCAATTGCAGATGTATATTTAAAAATAGAACGCCATTAATTATTGCAAGACTATTTAAGCATTTGCATTTTATTTTTGGACCAAAAAAAAAAAAAAATGAAGTCAAAGGCAAGGTGGGAAGAAAGAAGGTCAAGCCTGGTAAAGAAGGGCAGGGTGGTCGTGGGATTTTTATCACCTAAGGGACCTTATTTTGCACAACAGGTAGGCCAAGGGGAATTTTATCCCATTATCTGACAAGTGTAGGCAGCTTTGCATTTCAGGCCCCTACAGTGGTCCTGGCAGGTCTCCTGCTATTCCCCTGTTATTTTTGCAAGTAATACTGCCAAGGATGCTATTACTCTGGTTTATAATAGTTGATCGCTGCTGTGAAATTCCAGCTGTAGATAAAATGGATTCTTTGAAACAACCAACAAAAAAGGAGTGAAGAGGTCCAACAGCCCTCATACCTACTTGCTCTTGGACAAACTTTGCAAAATGCTCCACTTCAGAAAAAACATTAAGTGTTTCTGAATTTCCATTTCTATTAGAGCTGGTTGGTGATTACCCAGCTCCTGGTGTTGAAACTGAGAGCCTGTTTCCTGCTGTTTACGGGAATGCTAACTATTTCTGTGGAATGTAGGTCTCCTTTGCCTGCCCTTTGAGATGGGATTCCAAACAAAATGCTCACTCACTCATGTGTATTGATTATAAAAGTTTGGCAGCTTAAAGCAAAAGAAGACGTATATGAGGAGGAGTATCAACTTGTTAACCTGAGGTTGAGTAGAGAAAGCTCTCGCTTCCTTACCATATGTGTGGGGTGACATTCCTCACTGTGTTACCAGAGAATCGGTTCTTATCTCACGCAGGAAAGAATTCAAGAGTGGGTAAAGTGAAAGCAAGGTTACTCAGAGAGATACACATTCCACAGACAGAATGCAGTGTGTCTCAGAAGGGATAGAGGCCCTGGGGTGTGTGGGTGGTTAGTTTTTATGGGCTGGGTAATTTCATATGCCAAGTGGAGGGATTATTCCAACTGTTTTGGAGAAGGGGTGGGGATTTCCAGGAATTGGGCCCCACCTACTTTTTGGCCTTAGTGGTCAGCCTGGGAACTGTTGCTGCCTGTGGGTGTGTCATTTAGCATGCTAGTGTATTGCAGTGAGTCTATAATGAGGCTCAAGGTCTACTGGAAGTCAAATCTCCCACCATCTTGGGTCTAGCTGGTTCTAACCAGTTATGTCTTATCCTCAATGTCTACATAATTCTTGTAATGGTTGTGCTCGGCCCCCTTCCTTCCTGTCTCATTTATACCAAAGCACTTTTTAATCTCTTCACTGCCTCACTGCCAGATCGCATTTGACCCATCAGCTCCATCTGGAACATGTCTATCATTTTACTTACCATACAGTGTTTTATTGGTAAGTATTGGTATTTACTTATCTGTCTGCTCTGTAAGAATATGAGATCAAGGCCAGAAGGGACTATACCAATCTTGCTCATCATTTTATTGCTATCACCATACAGAAGACCAGGCAGATGGTAGTATTTAATTAGTTTTTACCTTACAAATGAATATTGAGTTATCTTTGTTAACATGGTTGTCTTTGTTATGTACCATTGTAATAGAGCAACTAAGATTGTAAGAAAAATATGTTCTCCACAATGCACAATCAAACAGTGGTTCAAAAAGTTCATTGAACTAGGCATTCATGAATCTGAAATTCCACTTGTGGGGTTAAAATTCAGTATCCTTCATTCAGCGGAAACTACAGTTGCAAAGCTAATAGACGGAGTTTGAAGAAGATTTTATTAATCATGACATTCGGTTAGAGCAAGCCTCTGCTGAAACCAAAGTAAATAAATTACAGGCATGGCTAATAAGGTCAGGGAGCTGCTAGGACCAAAATCCTGGGAATGTCCTCTAAATCTCCAAATTACTTTAAACCAGCTTAAGTAACCTCTTTATAAATGGATAGTCATCTATGAATAGTTACTCCAGAATAGATGTTCCCCTTTCCCCTCTGGGAACACAGCTGTGAATTATCTCTTGTCTTTTCATACCCTCACCTGTAGAACTCAAGGCCTCGCTATTCCTTATACAACAGTGTATGTGAAATGGTTAAAGGGTAAACATCCAAGTTGTTGCAGCCAGCAAGGAGTATTACATATTATTACACTGCAAGGTCAATAGATAGCCTGTTGTTTTAAATGTTATTTAAATTATTTCTCTCCAGAGAACATTTTTAGCCACCTGTCCTTTTCCCAAAGAAGCAGAATTTAACACATCTCACTGCCTCCACATGGTGAGAAAACAAAGACAATGAAGCTATGGTCAGAAAGGACAAGAATTAAACAGAATTTCATAAGAACTATACAAGCAAAGTTAGTGTAAGGAAGTTGTTCTCAGTGTAAGGTCCTCAGACCCACAACATTAACCTCACCAGGGAACTCGATAGAAATGCAAATCCCTGGGCCTCACTCCAAGTCCCCTGAATCAGAAAGTCTGTGGGTGGGGCCCATCAGTCTTTAGTTGAACAAGCCACCCAAGCGATTTTAATGCATGCTGAAGCTTGGACATCTTCATCTAAGGTGACAGGTAGACCCAGGCATTTCTTTCAACATCACCTCATTTAGTTCATGAGGATTCCATTAAAATCAGAACTTAGTGGAACTGCAAATATATTAATGACCCTGATATAAAAAAAGTGTCCATGTTTGTGCAGCTGTGTGTAAAAATTACACACGAACACACACAGCAGGAATAGAATGTTAAAGGAACTCACACTAACAGATGTCAGTTGTACATTCTAATTGTATTATATTATTGTAAATTGTTATGATCTATAACAGTATCTACAATAATAAAGACAGTAACCAATAGCCCACAAACCAACTTGAAATTTATGGACATTTCACAGATGAAGTGTAAGGTCGTGGAAGTCAATGGACAGGGTAAGAGCAAAAAGTGATTCAATAAACAGAAATTGGAAATACGGTTTTCCATATAGCAATGAAATGGAATTAAAAGCCTATCTCATACCAGCAACAAAAATCAATGCCAAGCAGACTGAGACTTTAAAATGTAAAAAGCAAAACTTAAAAAAAAAATTTAAAGGAATATTTTTATTGACTTTGGTATAAAAAAAATTTATTTACAAGGCACAAACATCACTAACCTGAAAAAAGTTGAACATTATATGTTTATTAATAAATTCCATTAATTAAAACATTTTTAAATTGTAGTATTTTCAGAAATGTTGTGTCAATTTCTGACTACAGGTCAATATCACTTATGAACATAGGTGCAAAAAATCCTCAACAAAATATTAGCAAACAGAATCCAACACACACAAAAACGATTATATAATTAAAATATGTATTTTCAAAGGAAAAAAGAAAACTCAAGCCACACTCAAAGATATTTATAATACATACAACTGACAAAGGATTAGTATCAAGAACATAAAAAGAATTCCTAAAAAAATCTTTAAAAAAAATAAAAACATGGGCAAAACAAACAAAGTCCTGTTGGCCAAATATGAAGACGTAATCTCAGTTAATTAGGGAAGTATAAATCAAGACCACAATAAGGTACCGTTTTCCCCTCCTTGTTCAATTGGCTAGAACTATTATGTGTTGAAGAAGAAATAGATTAAGAAGATCTCTTTACACATTGCAAATATAAATATGATGGTTACAAGTTGTCTTAAAAACAAATTAAGATTACCGTTACAAGCTAAATAATGATAAACTACGGTTCCATATTTTCACTCCTGGGAAAATATTCAGGAATATCTTACATATGAGCACCAGGGCACAACAAGCGTGTTCACTGCAGCACTAACTGTAATTACTAAAAACTGGAAACAATATAAATTCCCACCAGGAGGAAGATTAATGACTAGCACGCAGCAGTGTAACACAAGTGAATGTGGTAGCTTGAAATAGCATGGGGAGGTTTTAGTTAATGTAAAACTGAAAGAACAAAAAGTCCCAAAAGACGACAACAGTATGACACCCTTTTTATGAAGTTTAATAACAAGTAAAACTAACAATATATTCTAGTGGAGGAACACAGAGTTTGTGTGAATTATTGATTTGTTTTATGCATTCATTTGAATGCTCATTATGTTATTATATTATTTAAAAATCAAAAGAAATAATATAGACAATGTATGCAAGAAAGTTAATAATGGTTAATGAACTAAAAATTCTGACTAAACTAACTGCAATTCTGAAGTACTTAAATTAAAAAAAATAAACAAGAGAGTAGAAAAGAGAAAAGGAAAGATGCAGGAGGAAGGGGAGGAAGAAAGGAGGGAGTGAGGAAGGAAGGACATCTGTCAGGGAGGCTGGCAGCCTGGGTGTATACTGAATGTACATAGTGTATTATTTTTGTGGTTTCATAGTCATTTCCATTCTTGATGAGTTGCTGCTCACTATCCCGGTGTAGGAATGGTTTCTAGGAATACTCCTATTACCTCCAGTACTGATTTCTTACACCTTGACATACTGCTATATGAATGTTTCCCCAGTGCCCTGCACCAGAAGCAAGTGATGAGTAGGGAAGAAAGAATATTTGAAAGGTAATGTGTCAGAAGCCAGTTTATGGAAAATTCTTCCAGTCATCAGAAATGTAAAATTATAAGCTGAGGATTCAATTTGCACTAATACCTAGTCAAACTGGGAGTTCCATCTGTCAGGAAGATATTTAATAATAAATCTTATACAAGTATAAATACATAACACACTTTGATGGGAATCACATGAAATAGAAAGTATGGAATCTAGTCTCTGAGGCCACAAACCTGTAACAACATTACAAATTAGAAGCACATCTATACAGGAACTCATATGTTTAAGTACCCTCAATATCAATAAAAAAGTTTAATCAATCATGATAGAGGAACATTTTTATATTCTTGATATAGAAGAGATCTTATACAGTCATTGTCATATAAAGTGCTAAAGAGATTGCAGCAAATATATATACGTGGGGTATTATACACAGATAGATACAGAATATTATAAAGTTGCACTGGAGAGTTAATTAAAATGTTAGTTTCTTAAAATTTTGTGATGTCTGTGGTATTTCTCATCTTTTAAAAATCTTTAAGTTGGTTTATTTTTGTTCTCATTTTAGATAAATATTTATTTTGCATTTCTCCTATATCCTATATCCTAAGTTTATATTCATAAAAATTTTTAAAGTGAGTCCACCAAATATATATAAGCTTCAACACTTTAAAACCCTGGGTAAAGCCCTTCCTGAGCCTTTAAAGTACAGGTGGAATCATCTTCCATTAATTCTATAGTGAAACACCCACTTCTTCCCCTCCCCTTGCTCTCCTGGGCTCTGAATGTGTTGGAGGTAAGGGCACACCAACATATCTGATAAAGAGCAAGAATGTTTCACCAACAAAAGTGTAGAGAAAAGATGTAAGAAGGAGCAGGATGAGAGTAAAAGAACAACATACCCTAATATATGCCAAGTATTGTATCAATGACTAGGTTGTATCTCATTTTAGCCCTTTAAACAGTATTTTCTGCATCCCAACATCCCATGATGAAATTCTGAGTCCATGTTCCCCACTGAAGTGTCATTACAGATGGCACGTGTCTATTCCACAGCGAACTTCATTCAGAGTTACATTCTGGGTGAAAGGTATGTTAAATAGGTATTCTGGATTTTTTCCTACAGAGACTCAAGCATTATGCATAATTTAACTTTTTGTGGGAAAAGGAATCCTGAGTTGCAAACAACAAATTTACAAAAGATCTTTTCTTCAATCAGCACCTGAAATGTCTTATTGTGCTTCTTAGCTCTTTTCTTTGTACCTCAATTTCTTTGTCAGCAACACAGAAGCAATAATCCAGCTTGTCTCCCAAGAAAAGATGAGAAATGAAAGGGATAATTAAGACCTAAAACGAAGGCGTGGTTCTATATTTTCTGAGTGCAAAAGGCCACAAAAGGGTATGTGTGAGTAAAATCTTAGGAGGAAGAAATATCTTTTGGTTGATATCATATCCTGAAAAGATAGTTTAAAACATGTAAAAAGGTTATTGGGATTTGGGTTCTAATTCTGGCTCTTTCTCCTACTTTGTTTGGGTTCTTAGTGGTTGGGAAAGCCCCTCACACTCTCTCGTCAGTCAGACTAGCGTCAGAATAATGGAGGTTTGGGCCGCATGGCCTCTAACATCCAGTTTGGTTTTCACAATCTCACATTTTGTGAACATGACTAGAAAACACTCATTTAAAAAGGAAGTTAAAGAAATTGTTCTTTTTACCATTCCCAAGTTAGAGAAAGTAAATTCCTGTCATATATCAGACTGTTTAAACCCAATTGTCCCTGGAAACAAGGTTTCGGTATTTATAAAGAGATCGCTTAAAGATCCATCTTTAAAAGTTTGAGAATTTTTGAAAAACAAAAATGTCACTTCAGAGGGCAGCTATTCCATGACTTGTGACATCACTGACTGATGAAAACACGAGGTAGATAATTATAATAACAAAGGAAGCACTTGGCAATACTTTTTCATTGATATCTACTTTATAAAAGCTAATAGTAAGGAAGGGCTTACAATTTGCTGTAACTTTGCTGCATTTTCAAAATTCAAATAAAAATGGTCAAATTTACTGGGAAATTAAGCCTAATGCAATAAAGACACTGAAATAAAATCTTAAAAAAAGTCTGAAAGAAAGTTCGCACTTCTGAGGCATGAACACTTGAATTTAGAATTCAGTTATTTCACTGCTCTCTGGACCAGTATTTCATTTTTAGCAAAGGCAAGGAAAATTAAAAATATCCAGGCAGTATGTATGTCATAAACGTTAACTACTGTTTATTTTAAATCATTTCATTCCCTTTTATGCTTTTTTATTTTAAAGCAGCTGTTGCCATTGCTACATGTTTATACCAATCAATCAACCCCTTGCTCCAACATTTGCAACAAAATCCAGAAACCACAAGCTGCAATGTGTCTATCTACTCATCTTGGCAGCAATGAAGAGACATCAAATGAAAAGCATTTTATATTAAGGGGTAAAAGTTTCATCTACATTTACATTTATATTTAGCTGCATTGAGTTTGCAAGCTCAAGTTTTGTGATGAAATAAGAGCAAAGTTTTCTGAAGTCTTGGCCTGACAGACAACAAAAATCCATACAGTTTCAGAAAACCATAAAACCTTCCGTTTCATTGTGCTTTGCCTGTAAAGAAAATTGTCCACCAGCATTTTAGCTGAATTTTGAAAGGAAACTTTATGTCAATATCCTTGTGAGAAATTTTACCCCCTGTAGCTAAGCAACTTATACTATAGGATGCTTGGCTGCTTCTCCGGATCCCAAGAGAAGCTTTTTGAATACTCTTAGTGGTCGAATTCCAGAATTTATTGATAGATAATGAGAGAGACAGAGAGAAAAAAAGAGAGACAGAGCGAGAGTGCCTCAATAGAAGTGAGTGAGTAGGTATCTAATAGCTCACAAAATATTATTTTGAATATCAAAATAATTGTGACTATTCTCTAAAAAAAAAAAAATTTAACAAACTCATTTTTCAACACTTAGAGAAGGGAGTGGGCAAAGGTCTATTTATTTCTATAAATCCTGTCTCCTGTTTTGATATTATATTTACTACGACATGCGTGGAGGAGTAGGGAAGACAAATTTCATCTTGGGCATCAGCCCCGCCGTCTGCATTCTCCCAGAGACCAGAGCCTGGGAGGGGCGTACTGTCTTCATCCACTTGCTCGCTGACCCTCCCAGCATGGCTCTCATTGATCTCTGGAATACAGACATAGACTCCAGCATCCACAGAAGAAAGGATCTTTCTTCTTCACCAGGAAGATGAATTAGTTCCAATTAACACTAAAACAGTAAAAGATCTAGTTCTAATTTATAATTGTCACAACTACTCAAATACAACCTCCATGAGAGCAAGAATAGTGCCCATCTGATTTACTCCATCCATGACATCTTGAGCACGTCTGACACAAACCGTCTTTCAACAAATGTTTGATAGAATAATTAGGAACACGCTGACAGTTTCCTACCAGATTTCAAATAATTGTTTAAAAGTGGTGGATCTAAGCATTCATGACATAAGATGATATACTAGAGTGAAAGGTGAGAAATGAGATAACATGCGCCTTAAACAGGAAGCACTCATTAAATGTTAGTTTCCCTCTTTGCACTACATTACACTGCCTCTGATTTTCAAATCACTCAGAGCATACACAACTCCCATTACAATAAACCATCTCATTAAGTTCCATGAAGGCTGGGGCAATATCCACTTCAACCTTTTTGATCTGTTTTTCCAACTCTTAGCACAGTGCTTGGCACATAGAAGATGCTTAATAAATATTTGTCAAATAAGTGAATAAAATATAAATAAATGAATGAATGAACAACAAAAATCCCAAATTATACCTCCACAGTGAAAAATGTTTTTCAAAAGTAATTTGTGTTTATTTGGCAATCTTCTGATGTATGGTATGAAAGACTTCTTTGAGGAAGACCATTGTCTTATAATTACCAGCACAGAAAATAAATAATTTACAGATAACTACAAAGTAGAATTTTATATACAGAATTCCTTTTCTTAAAGTTCCATGCAAGAAGAAACTGACAATTGACATATTCCTAGATCCAGGAACTATCCAGCAGTTGAAGAGTCTCATGATAGCAAAACATCCTTAAACTCGCCTCCCCCTTCTCCAGGAAGAGTTGACAGCAGATCTAAAGTGAATGAGAGGCCTGGCCACCATAGCGAGTTACAGGAGTGGTGCCAGGAGCTCCCCTTACTCAGTCCCACTCATTGCTAAGCAGCTGGTTGTCCGTGGTGGCAAAGATAAGCTCCACTGTGCTTAGAGAAGACTTTCTTGGCAGGAGTTACTGTTTCCAAGCTCAAAAAGGAATTTAGGATATAGATATAGATATATTGGAGAAGTGTTGTACTTGCAGTAAATGAATGTACTCCACTAAATGAAAGAAGGATGCGGAGAAACACCCAGCTAAAAAAAATCTCATAACTAGTTTTAGATTGGCAAACAGGAAGAACAGTGAGGTTCTGCAAGCAGGATCCAAACTATGCTTATAACCTGCTTTGAAATATTCAAATGGAAAAAAAAGTTTTATCCCTGGAAAGAACTAGAGTATGGATTCTGAGAGAGGGGTTTTAGTCACTAGTCAATAGCCAAGCTTTCTGCCCAGACCTCCTCACTGCAGATCTCACTGGGTATCATGGTGGCCAGGGACCAGCACAAGAGAAGGGACAAAGAGATGGGAGGGAAAGGAATTTCAGCGTGGGGAGTGACTTCATCACATGGGTAACTAATGTGCACTTAGGATGAGAATGGAATGCGAACTCATTTACCCCACTTTCTTCACAGCATTCTCCACCCCTCTCTTTCCTTCTCAGGAAGAATTTCAGGGCTTCTTGAACAAAATGGAGCGGTTGTCCTTTTCGGCAACTTTAAAAATCTCTAAGGAGTACACACTCTACAAACTCAACATCAGTTCTTGACCCCTTCGTATGTATAGTTTTGCTATTCAATGGTTTTATTTCTGCAAAAATAAACTTTATGTCAGGAGAGCATACACTCCACACAGCCACTAAAGCTCCAGCTCCAGGTCTTTGGGAAGTCTCCCGTGAGCTCCTGTCCCATCTGCTCTCACCTGGCTGTCTCTGCCAGCAGCTGAGAGACTCCCACAGGCAGGAGGATGGGTCTTGGGCCCACAGGGCTCGGCAGAGCATAATCAAACTCTGTATCCTCATCAGCTTCCTGCCGCAGCTTCCAGGGCAAGTGTCCCTTTGCTCGCCTGCCTGATAGCCCCAACAGCCTAGAAAATCAGTTAAGCTTTTCAATCACAGCACCCCTGTGACAAACTTGCGGAGCACCGCATGATTTCTTCAACCACCTGGTTTTCCTGGCATTTGAATAAAAGTAAAAATAGAAAACAAAGAGGGAGAAGAAAAGTGACAGGCTGAAACCTGCAAAGAGAAAGAGGACAGGGTACAGAAAATGTTGGCTCAGGGATGCCAGGGAGGGGGTGGGGTATGATGAGCTGATACTGCCATCTAGTGGCTTCATGCTACTCAGAGAAAAATACTAAATCCATCGCCCTCCAGGCCGAGTGACGTGTTGTGTTTTGTTTTGTTTTGTTTTTTAATTCTAGGGAAAAAGAGACTACAGTTGACCCTTGAACAATGTGGTGTTTAGGGGCGCCGACCCCACACAGTTGAAAATTGGGTGCTGCTATCTCAGCCTTAAAAACAGAGGAATTGATGAATGACTCACCCGAGGGCAGGAAGCTAAAACAGTATAGACAGAATCACAGAATCGGGACTCAAACCCTAGTTCTTTTCATTCCACATATTGTGATCTCTAATTTAACCAAACTTCTCCCCACACTTAGTTGATTTAAAGATCTGTAAAATGAATTAAAGGTACTATATGTATTGAAAAAAAATCCACGTATAAATTGACCCATGCAGTTCAAACCAGTGTCCTTCAAGGTTCAATAGTTGTTGAAAAAAAGGAGTCAGGACTGTGATGGGGGCAAACATTTTTTGCCTTACTAAACGGTTTCCACCTAGTTTGGTAAAAAGGGAAAGAGAGAGAAAACCTTACTAGAGCTGCCTTTACAGGTGTGTCCTCAGCCTTTCTGTCTGGAACTTCAAAAGAGCTCTTCCTCTCCTCAAAAAAACAAAAAACAAAATATATGTGTATATATATATATACACATACATATATTCTCTCCTTGTTAAATTTGAATTTTAGACAACCAATTAATAATTATTTAGTATAAGTATGTCCCATTCAGTATTTAGGACTTACTTACTAAAAACAAAAAGCATCCTTTATCTGAAATTCAAATTTAACTAGTCATCTTGTATTTTACCTATCTCACCCCCAAGTAAAGGCAATATTTAGCCAAAATTTTAGATGACAAGTTTCTATTAGGACTAACCTGAAATGAAATTGTCTATGAGAAAAAACATACTACTTTTATCATCTTTGCTACCATGACTATTATTACAGGTGTCGGTATGATAAACAGCAGAAAAGGAATAATTAAAATAATGGTAATATCTCAGGCATTGAATTAAATTAAGTCCATACTGATCTTTCATAATGAATTCTCATTTATTCTGTGACACATATCTAGAGCTAAGAGCCAGCGGAAGAGGAAAGCAGACAAGGCTTGAGGATTTAGTCATTAAAACATACACCAAACTAATAATTCCACAGTAATTAGAAACCTGTGTAAGTTTGTTACCTTTACCTTAATGTTATTAGCTCAGAGCTTATGTGTAGGTGAACAAAGAATTATGAAACATGAGTTAAAGGGAGTTCTGCCTCTGAAAGACTCTTCACTTGCCAGGAAAGCAAGGGTCTAAAAAAAGACCTATCTGTCTTAGAGGCTTTATTTTTCCCTTTAACATATTTGACCATTTGACAGATCAAATTTTGCTTTTCAGATTTTGACTTTTGATGAGGACATTCCTCTCACTTCACTTTGTTGAAGGACAAGGTTTAAATGTTCCAGTGAACAAGGATAGCTTGTCAGCTGCTACAAAGATGCTCTGGGTTGAATGATCTTGTGTATTTAGAAGAACCTATTCAATTGATGGATGAGCCCAAACATTCCAGCATTTACTGCAAACATATTTTGGATATTGTGCAGTCGTGACCATTTTTCAGCTTGTGTGGGTCATCAGTAATAACAGAAGAGCTTCCTAAAATGAGAAACAATAATCTCATTTGGTGTTGAAATAGCCACACATCCAAGAGTGCTTCTGAGTAAATGATCAACACTGTTCACTGCCCTTTGGCTGCTTCCTCTAATTCACCTCAAGCTGCCAGGGACTTTCATTTCTTTCTCTGCTTCTTTTTCTGTAGGAATTGAAATAAAAAATGTGAGCCTTCCTACCCCCAATCCTCATGTACCCCTTACAGAGCAACACCACGTTAATAGCTCTTCTTTGCTCATTAACTTTAGACAAATAACCAACTTTCTGTGGCTTAATTTTGTTCATCAAAGTGGTCTGAAATCTAACCTGCCTTGTCTAAATAAAAGAGCCTAGTAATAGTGAGCCAATTACTTTGAAATTCCTGGAGTAGACAGCAATCATTAAATTTAAATTCTTCCAATTATTAAAGGATGCCTTGGTCCAAACTGAGCACACTCAGAAGATACCCAGCTTAGAAATTGGCAACTTAGTACATTACGCATATAATGGTATTCTAATGCAGTTTCTGTTGCCTAACATAGTAAGTATAGTCATCCATAAGTATCAATTCAGATCATCTTTTTCTATTGATTTATTATATAAATTAGGAAGTGTTTGATTTTTATTTCTATTCCTTCTTCAATTGCCAGTGATCACTAATTACATACCCTAACACTTAGTTCCTCTACCCCTGGTCAAGTAATTAGTAAAAAATAAGCAAAAAATATAAAGTAGTATGAGATAAAAATCCTTTTTATATTGATCCTTTATTATATAAGAATTATTCCCTTTAAGCATCAATTTGTGTATCTGGGATTTTTTTCAACACCTATATATTTTGTGAACCAAATTATTTTCAGGCTATGAAAGCTATATTAGTCTTACCTAGTCAAGAGAATCATTTTATAAATAGGACAATCTATAAAATAGAAAAAAATAAGACTCACCACATTAATCTCAACAGAATGGGCGTTAAATGAGTTAGCATGGATTATAGAAAATATATTGTTTGAGATTTGCAAGTGTTAACCACTATGTATAAAAATAGACAAAAAACAAATTTCTTCTGAATAGCCCTGGGAACTATAGTCAATATCTTGTAATAACCTTTAATGAAAGAGAATATGAAAGTGAATATATGTTTGTATATGCATGACTGGGACATTATGCTGTACACCAGAAACTGACACATTGTAACTGACTATACTTCAATTAAAAGAAAAAAGAAAGAAAATATATTGTTGGGAAACAGTTTTTTTATGGGTCTCCTTTGTGTATATACATAACTTATGAGCAGAGTTACTGATAACCTTTATTCCAGACTATCATTTCAAAAATATATTTTTAAGGTCTTCTTTTCAAGAGTGACAAATAGCCTAGGAAGATAGAAATAGTGTCACCCTCCTAGGCATAGGGCAGATTTATTTCCTGCCCAATATAATAAAGATAATAAAACATGTTGAGATCTCCCTCTAGGCAAAGGTTGGGTAGTTTTGCTTGCAACCCCTTTAAAGATTGGGATTTCTCATCTGTGACACAAATACACTGCACGTGCAGCACCTGCCTGGGTCCATCACCAAGTGACGCCCTTGGGATCTGGAGATGGGGAGGGGAACCAGTGCAGACAGGAAGCTTATGCTGCCTGTTTTGCCATGAGTAACCAACTCTTTTGTCTCTGACCCAAGAATCTCACGTCTTCTCCTAGCATTCATGAATCTATGGCAGGCTCTTTAGCTTACACATAGGATAATATCTCAGATCCTCAGGGTTCTTGACCTACAGACATGAGTGTGCACTTCTTTATTATTTGTAGGTATTTACAATTCTGAGATAGTACTGTGAATTATCTTACGAACTGATAATGTATGTGCCTGTGTGTGTATTGGGGCTTAAGTGTATTGTGGATAGGGGAAAATAGCTGAATCAGAATCTCCCAAAGGTAATTTTGCTAATATGGACAACATCACAGCATGCCTACGGCCAGCCCTCTGGGTTCTGCAGTATTCATGAAACTCCTGAAAAGGGAACACAGCACAGAGGTTCTGAGTGCAGACCGTGGAGTAATGATGTGCTGTTCCAACTCTGCCACTGGCTGTGCTATCCTGAACAAGCTACTTGCCTTTTCCTTGTGGTTAGTAACGTATACCTCACAGAGTCGCTGATAAAGCTAGTAGTCAGTAATTGTATTGTTTTCACCCTCATTAAGTCAAGTAAATCAAAATAATTCAGCTCTGTCTGATTTCACTGAGTCACAAAGATTTGAGGCATACTACATATTGGATAAATTAACTGCCTTAATTTTATAAAATGCAACACTTTTTTTAAACTATTGCTCTATTTAATCCCTCTCTCATGGGTTAACATCCACCTTCACCAACAATAACTGATGTATTAATGTCTCCTCAAAATACCTCCAAAATCACCACAGTGAACTCAACATTGAAATTTCTTAATAATCATTAGCAACTCTCTCCTTTCCTAACACTTTATTTCATTTGGCATAAAATCTTTAGGTTTCTTACTGTCTGTATTAAGTATTATATGTACACATATTTTTTTTTTCGGATGAGGAATTTTTGGCATTTAGTACATATTGCCTCTTCTGCCCAAATCTGAAAGTTGAATTCCTAAGAAACCTCATGTTAACCAAAATCCTTATAAAAGCAATAATTATAATGGGGGAAAACAGAGTTGTAGACACTATTGTGCTGTAATTAGTGTTCTGGACTCACAGTATCAACCAGTTTTCCTGTGGGAATTTTAATATTAAAAGTAGTTGTATGGTTAAATCTTATTTTATTGCATCATAAATTCCTTGATTAATACTGGAAATAGGTAACTAACCAATTCTTTGTTTATTTGTCAATCCACGGATGTGAGAGTCTTATAAACTATAGCACGTGTTCTCATAAGAGATGAAGCACAAATTGGACATAAGATACCATGTAAAATAACCACAAAATAGAAACAAATCGTAGTATAATTTATAACTACCATCAGGAAAGAAAAAAATACGACAGCAATCCAGCAGCCATAACTAATAAACTCACACGAGTAGCTGAGTGTATTTATGGTGCCCATACTCTTTTTTTTTCTTTAAGGTCACTATTATTTCCAAAATACTTCACGGTCACTTCAGTTTCCCTGTACAGAAGCCACTGTGCTATTTAAGTACATGCTAACTGTTGTGTTCCTAAAGATGGTTAAAATGAGGATCTGAGTCAGTGGCAGACACTCTCTGTACCCCCAAGAAAAGCCCAATACATTTTCATAAGTGATAAGAAGTCATCAGGAAAGAATCTCATTGGGACATTTCAATCTATTAATCAAGAAAACTCAATATATTTTATATACTGATCTTCCCTTGTCCCCTCTTTTTTCCTCCTCATACTGCACACCTCACATCTACCAATTTCCTAAAGAACTTACATCTGACAGGTGGTGTGGATGAATTGCTCTATGTCTGTCTAGGTGTTGTCAGGAGTCCAGCAGCCCAAGTAGCCGTTCCAGGAATTCAGAGTGAAAAAAAGTGGTCAGAATTCACGATCTGGTCCTATAAAATCTGAATGCTATCTGTTCCATCTACAGGATTTCCTCATTCAACGGGCTCACCAGTTGAAGCAGACAGACGTAAGGACCCTCCGCTGTCCTCTGCTCTCTCCTTCAACTCAAGGATCAGAAGCTTTAAGTTTCCCAAACTGAACAGATTCTTCTCTGGTTGCTGCCAGAGCTGATACACAATCCAGACTGATCTCACCACCACGGATTCAAGAAAGTGCTTATTTCTTTTCTTCAAAATCCATGTAAAAAAAAATGGTGAGGACAAAGTGGTAAGAGGTGTGCATGGACAGGTACAGAATCAAAGTGTCTGAGGCAGTGACATGGACTGGGGTCTGTTCTGAAATACAGAATCCGGAGCCCATGGTCACTCTGAGTGCTCACTTTGTGTGTTCCTGCTGAGGGCATACTAATATGTACTGCCTTCCTACAGCCAACAGCACAGCTGCAAGAAAAATAAAGAACCCATTGCTGAAAAAAAAAAAATTAAAAAACTGATGAAGCAGTTCAAAGGTTTACTCATAAAATGTCCCTTCAGAGCAGAGTCTTGAAAAGTTTTGTCCTTCTCAGTTCCTAAGGAGGGAGACTGAGGCATGGGGAGGTTAAATGAGTTGACAAGGTCACCCAGGGAGTCAGTGAATTGACCAGAAATAGTCCCCAGGACTCCTGCCTCCTACACCACAGCTCCAACCACTGGACCATGTTTCCTGATGGCAGCGAAGCATGAGACCACAGCGGTTTGCCAGCAACATCAAATAGCATTTTGCCAGTATAATTTACCTCTTTCAGAATTAAATAATAATACCATTTTACCTTAATCTATCACCTTTCATCCCAGGGGAGCCTAAAGTGCTAAGTGCTTTAGTTATGAGTTTTAGCAGCTTACATATAAATCACTTCACACATCATTAAAATGCAGCTGTCCTTGGAGTCCACGTTGCAGCTGTTGAACATAAGTATCCCAACTGTTAAACATTTATTGAGCACCAACAATGTGCTAAATGCTAGAGAGAATGCAAATTTTGAACTTCGGGAGCTTATAGAAACTAGGAAATAGAGGAAAACTACTTAAAATCTTGATGACATATAAAGTAGAAATCAGACTATTAATGGAAGACACTTTTGTTTCTAGTGAACATAATCATCCAGGGGTCTGGAAAATTGCCTTTGGTTGTAGAAAAAGAACCCTTAGAGAAATGCTCTAAAAATGTGAAGCAAGTTTAGACCACAGACAAAGCGATTTCAGATTCATTTCTAGACATTCCACTCATCTTTACCTGGTTCCTCACATTTACTTCTCATTCTTCCTTGTTCTCAGACACTTACAATGACACATTTTAAACAGCCAAGTCCGATAAGTTTAATGTAACCTGACCTGATTTTCCCATGGAGATCCATCATACAAGGACAAGTATTCCTTCCTGGGTGTGGGGTGGGGGGTGGGGGAATCCTGAAGAGACCAAGCACACCTGAGCTTTAAGTGTGCAGTTTACATTACCAGTAAGTACTGACATGGTTAATGGAAAAATAATAATTTTATAATAAAGAGTGAAAATAGAATTATAAGTTTTTTAACCATATTTCCCACACTATACACTTTAAAATATGATGTGACATAATAAACTCTATGCACCAAGTAGATGTGTCACAGAAATTATGAGTGGAATTAACCAGAATCATTTTTATTTGCATTTTTTAACACAACCATGTGAAAAGTCAAAGGGAAATAAAGGACAGTTCAAAGGAATAGAAAAATCCCAAATGCGGAAGTGAGTTTCTGCTTTATCTGTCCAGTATTCTGTGGCTTGAGAACATGCTTTGGTTGTTCAGATGTCATTTTGCAGCACTTTGTGCCAAATGATTGCTTTTTAAAATGAACGAGTTGCGCTGGTCTTCAGGGAGGAAAAGACACAGAAGCACAGCAAAGGACTGTATTTGATGTGCTGCAGACGTGAACCAACAAAGGGAGCACGTTGTCTAAAACACAGGGCTTGGGCATGGGAGTGAGAGGCTCGCTCTGCCCTCAGAGTCCCCTCTGCTAGCAAAATAGAACAAAAGCAAAACCACACAATTTGCTTTACTTGGTTGTTTTTGTTGATTCTTGGCTTATTAATGGTTGGCATTTGAGGAAGTTTTATATAAATAGTTAGTAAAATCTCCCTGAAGGAGGCTAATCTGAAAAAGTGAACATACTGGCTGAAAGAAATAAATTTCATTGTCTTCAAGTACCTATGATGACATGAGTTAATAAAAGATCAACTCTGGATTAATTAATAGCTTAAAATAATCTGGAATTCTTTTCAATTAAAATGTGCTACTCAGATCTTAATTTTTCAATACGTACATAATGTTAAAACACACGTATGTAGGTGTAAAGGTAATGGAGAAAACCTGGTTTTGCTGAGCGAAAGTGAAATAGTTTCAGGAACGTAAACTGGCAAGGTGTTCAGCATGATTCAGCCACATGATACAACTGCTAGAAAGGCTGAAGGGAGCCTTAGTCTGTAATCACTTATCCATTTTGGTCAACAGCCTTTATTGAGTCTTTAGCTGTACCCAACATAAAGGGGAATCCAGTGTTGAAGAATGCCTTGTCCTTGTCTCAGGGAGCTTAGCATTTAGTGGTGCAAAATAAATAACAAATGAATGAAGAAAATCACCATTCAATGTGATAGATGCCAAAATAAAGGTGCATATATAAAGCGACTTTAAGAACAGAGGAGGAGGAGAGGAGAGATATAAAGGAAGATGTATGAATTCTACAGAATGAAAAGGATTCCACCAGGAAAAGGAGACTTGGGCATGGGAGGCATGGACTTTAGAAGCAGGGTATCCAAAAACAAAGATGACAATGTTCAGATTCTACTCAGTGTACGTTGAACTCCACCTGGACAAGTTAACTGTGTCCAAAAGAGACCTCTGTTCTGAGAGAATCTGAAATCCTCATTTTCAAGTGGAGTCAATGGGAATGTGGAATCTTCAAGGAAGAAAAGAGGAAAAACATCTGTGTTCTCCTTAGATACTTAAAGATTCACATGTGAAAGAGAGAGAACAGCTTGCCCTGTTTAGCTTCTAAGAACAGAAGAAGAGGGAACGCTGGGGAGAAATTAGAGAGAAGCAGACCTGGGCTTAATACGTGGACGGATATACCTGGAGCGGTTTCCAAATACAATGAGATTTCACTACGATGGGAGATGTTGAGGCCAAATTGAATTATTGTCCTAGACAACGAAGAAGAAATGTAACCATTACGTGGATGAGTTCACTGACATCTACAATCTGTATCTTTCTTGAGACTCTAAAAACTATCGTAAAACCAGCCCAAGTGGTGGTGGGCATGGCTTGTTTCACAAGCACACTGTTGTCCTAGTTCAGGCTGCTGTTGCCAAAACACCACACACTGGTGGCTTATGAACAACAGAATTTCATCTCATTTCAGAGCTGTTCTGCAGCCTGGAGTTCCAAGATCAGGGTGCCAGCATGGTCAAGTTCTGGTGAGAACCCTCTTCTGTGCTGAGGACTGCCCACTGCTCCCTGTAATCGCGTGATGGAGAGCGGAGACAGACTCGTGACTCTTAGAGGGACACTAATCCCATTCATTTCATCCTAATTATCTCCCAAAGGCCTCAAGTCCTGACACCATTCTGTTGGGAGGGTGGGTTTCAACATGTGGATTTGGGGGAAGGTACTCCGACTGTAACAGTTGTGTATGTTATGTTAGGTTTCTGGTGTGCTAGTAAGACCCCAGAGCTGAGCACAATGGATCACACATGCAAACACTGTTTCCCCAAGGGATACTCTCAACGGTAGACAAAATCACCTCTGCCCATTATGGAAAGTTAAGAATTTCATGAGCAATTTATGAGAGGAAAGGATGATGGAATTAATAGAAACAAATAATACTGTGGCATTTTCCTTCCCTTCCTCCAATGGAAGGAAAGAGGCTATGTCTTCTTTCAAATTTTGAGCTAAGTGGGAGCGGGCAGTAAGCCAACCTCTGAAAAAGAAACCTGGGGCCATTCGGAAGGAAAGAATAGTGACCTGCAGACTTAATGTTTTCGAAGCACTGAGCTTGTGGGTTGGATGCTACCCACTAGACTAAATGTTGATGTCCCTCCAAAATTAATATGTTGAAATCCTAACCCTCAATGTATTGGTATTAGGAGGTGGGGCCTTTGGAGGGTGATTAGATCCCAAGAGTGGAGCCCCCGTGAACGTGGGTAGTGTCCTTGTAAAAGATACCCCAGAAAGCTCCCTCATCCCTTTTGCCTCGTGAGGACATAGCAAGAAGGCAGCTGTCTATGAACCAGGAAGTGGGCCCTCACCGGATACCAAATCAGCACCTTGATCTTGGACTCCCCTGTCTCCAGAACTGTGAGAAATAAATAGCTGTTGTTAATAAGCTGCCCAGTCTGTAGCATTTTGTTATAGCAGCCTGCACGGACTAAGACACCATCATAGGACCATGGCTGAATGCAGTGAAAGGGGTCTTTGGAAAATCTGACATACATTCTTCAGAATTTGGAGAATATGAGGACTTGTGCATGATCCTAGCCTGAAAGCCAGAAGAGAGGAGAGCTATGTGAGTGGCACACATTTCCAGAGTTCGGTAGAACAAGGATACATGAAGTTCTCAATAAGCCATTGCAGAAGAGAACTGGGCTAGATCCTTTCTGAAAGGATCCTGCCTTCCAGAGCTTCTTGTTGGCATTAAAGTTTCCCAGAGGAAATTCCTGGGCAGGAGCTGAGGGAGAACTGTACGTTCCAGGACAGAGGACTTCAGCGCAGATGCACGAGATTAAGAGTGGGGAATGTCTCTTTAAAAAACCCTCCCAAGTCTTCCAAGAGAGAGCACTGCAGGATGGAGACCATGAAATGAATACTCAGTAATTACAGACAGAGCCAGGCAGATCATGCTTTGCCTTTTCCTCCTTGTTCCCAGAGGAGCCAGAAGCAGGAAGCAAAGAGGGGAGGAGTTGAAGCAAGGAACACTGGAAGAACTGAAGTCGTCCCCCCACCCCATTACTGGTCTGGGAAGTCTTTGGTCAGGCCTGACCTGGGAAGAGGACAAACTTTCAACTGCATGGAAGACAGGATTTTATGTTATTATTTTTTTTAGATCAAACTGAACCCCTTCAATCTGAAAAGGGTAATACCAGAAAAGTTATGTCATTTTCCCAAGTTATCATCAACATATGGGGAACAGAGATTCAACATAATTTGTTAAAGCCAACAGCGGAGAAAAGGAGCTCTTTCCTGAATGCATTCCTTAAATCCAAGCCATTTTTTAAAACTGGCAAAAAATATATCTTATTGAAAGCTTCTCTAAGTATTTAATTTATACAGAACATCCCTTATTTATTTATTTGCAATATCCCTAAAACTTCCAGTATTGTTCACCAGATTTTATAGTAAATTTTAGGAAAATTCTAAATTAGAGTTTATAATATATTAAAAGAACTGCACTCATGTTTGCATTTTGAGCCTCCTTATGAATGAAGACACTGTAGAGTATTTATGGAAATCCAGCTTGGGAGAAAGAAATGAGAGAGAACAAATAGGGCATGGTAATTAAGTTTTGTTCTGATCTAACTTCACTCTTCTTTGCAATGAAAAGCAGCAGGATGAACTTCCATTCTTGAAAATGTTGACTGGTGGCATTAGTTACTGTGAGCACATCTACTGTGTACACTAAGGTTGAAGGTTGCCTAATCACAGAAGGAGCCAGTACAAGTTTATGCTGCAACCCTGTATTACTCGGTAATATACAGCCCATTCAGAACTGTTTCCTAGAAGCTTTTTATTGAGTATCACAAAATCCACACTGTGAATAAAATTTAGAGTTTATTAAAGCAGATGGAAACATGTTATGCTTATGGGGGTTATGGGGAACAGTTTCAACCAGCATCCCCACTCCAGTCCATTATTAGTGGCCTACTATAGCACTGTGCTGAGAATGAGGCTATAGTCACATCAGGGTGCAGCAGGAGGACCACAGGCAATTAGCAACATGTACCATGAACAAGGAGAAGGAAGAGGTGACAGAGGAGATGGAAGTGGGCTGTATACTTGTCACTTCTGAATTAAAGCCTATTTTTCCTTTTACTATGGCAACTGATATCAAGGTAAAGGCAGGCTGTCGATTCATGCTGAAATGGAGAGAAAACTATGGTTTCACAACAGACAGGTAGCATCAAATTATTCCACAATAACCAAAATGACCTGCTATTTTTGGTTCTCAGTTGTTGGTCTATTAACTCAACATCAGAAGCATGTCTCTGGAAGGGGACAGGAGGCACAGAATGGGGAAATGAGCAACTGAAGACTTAGGCATTGCAAGCTCATGGTTCCATAAAGTGTACAGAAAAATGTCCCCAAAGCCACCAACAACCCCAGCTTTCTTGGAAAGAAAAAAATATATGTAAAGTTATGTACACATATATATTTATCAGTTCTCAATTTTTATCATTATTCACAGTAGTAATAATTATGTTCTATAAAGTCACTATGAAGACTGAACTACTGAATACCAAACAATTGTTCCTAGCAGAAATACACAGTTAGGTTCCTGTGAGTCTCTGGTCACATTTTCATCAGTAGATCAGTAGGTAACCTTATTTTATGTGTGTTTCTGCTCAGAGATATCTTATTTAATGTATAATGTGACTCATTAACATTGAACTCCTGGACAAGCACACTATAAATCATGCCTGAACAAAGCTCATCTAACACATAATTTCTCTGTAAGGCACATCACAGCCTTGTTGCACTGAGGAACAGCACTGAGACAGCACTTCTGCACTATGCTTAGGGGCATTTTAAAAAACAAAGTCAGCAACAAAAAGCACTAATGGCACTAAGGAGACCACACAAAGGACACCTGTTTACAGTATGAGAATAGAACATACACATCAGGCAACTCCAAATTCTTATGGACTCTGCATATGTCCACAAATGACCATGAAAGTATATGAGTATTGATTTGGGGGTCACAAATAAGTTTTAGTGAATAAGTGAATTTGCAAATACAAAAATCTGAGAATAATGAGGTTAAGCTCCATGTGTGTCTCTGTGTGTATCTGTAAATGCTAGAATGCTGGGATTTGTTCATTAGAAGTAGAGACACAATCTTTAATTGGCCTCAAGAGTTTACATTTAATTGAAGAATTAGGACTAGCAAAAACAAAGAAAATATAAACTGGATATATAAGGAGACTATACTCAATGGCTGAGATGTTAATAAGAAATTAGAAGAGTCATTTCTGGAAGATTCAAAGCAGACTTTTTTTTTAAGTGGGAATTTTTCTGGGTTCTTGAGTTTAGCATAGAATGTGTCTAAGTGTGATGCAGCAGATAGGGTAAGGGTCCAGAGTGAACATAAGTTTGGAGGCAAGACTAATCCCCTGAGGACCCCCTTCAGTGCTCCAGAACCAGCAGAACATGGAAGCAGAGAGAAAGTCTGAGCCAACAGGACTGCACAGACAGAGCAGCATGCCTGAGGGCTTCATTCTGGAGTCAGAAATACACACCAGTCTGACCTATGTATTCCGATTTCAGACTCAGGCTCCTACGGAATAATGGCTGTGTCTTTTGTATCTGTGTGTATTTAGCTAAATTAAGCGCAGAGCACTCTGAAAAGAAGGACACTTGATAAATGTGTTTCCTGGCTATTCATTCACTCTGGCTCCTGCAAGAGAAGTGAATGATTATAGTTTTTTCCCCCTTTCCTGGCAGTCTGACTGTGGGGATGCAGCATGTTCCTTCTTGCTGCCATTCCCTCTTCCCGGGATAAAGGAGAGAAAATGACTTGAGCCATAACAAATATTAGTCCAGGTCTATTACTAAGCATTCCCAAGGGAGTAGAGACTAAATAAATCCACCCTGTGGCTTTCAGAGGGGCAATGTCCACGAGGACTGGATTTCTGAATGCTTCCTGAGAACGTGCCCATGATTAACTTCCTTGCTGTCATTCAAAATGAGGGGATGCAACACTCAGCAATGAATGTCACAGTCATTTCTGCAAAGCATTTAAGTACCCTCCATAAACATACTATTCTACAGCAGATGCACGTTTTTGTAGTTGTTCCTGTTAGGAAAGGTCTTATTTACAAAAAAGGGCAAACAGATGGATTTTACTGGGGTGAAGTAACAGACTCAGGCAATCCACTCTGGCTGGGGTCGGCAACATTTTTGTAAAAGTCCAGATAATAAATATTTCAGGCTTTGCCTGAGAGTCACCCTCCATGGGAACGCAGTCATAAATAACACACAAATGAATGTGCAGCTGTATTCCAATAAAACTTTACTTTGGGGCATAAATATTTAAATTTGAAATGCCTTCGCATGTTATGAAATATTGTTGTTCTTTTGATTTTTTTTTTTAACTGTTTACAAATGTAACAGCCGTTGTTACTTGCTGTATACACAACACAGATTTGGCCCAGTGGCTGGAGTTGACTGACTTCTGTTCTTAAGTAAAAGAGGGTAAACACTTTGCAGAGAAAGCCTGAGAGAGAGAGCCCTGGGGCAGGCGAGGGGTGTCGTCATGAATCCAGGTGCCAAGACGAGGCTCTTAGTCCCTGAAAGGCCCAAGTCCTGCCCCCAAAGGTATATTCTCCAGGGACTAGAGACACAGGCTTTGGCTGCCTTAGTAGCTTGAAAAGATACCCCAAAGTAGCACTGAAGTGATGCTTTCATCAAAGACCAAAGAGCTAATGCTACCTTTCAAACAAGTACCACTCAGGCACACAGTCTTAACTCTGGCCTGCCTGTCCCAGTCTCCTGGATATAATTGCATTACTCTCACTGTGCTTTGACAGGCGCTGCCTCACTGAAAGTATCTTTTGGAAAGGGTAATCACTTGGTGGGAGGCAGGGGCAGGGACAAGGGGTTGGTCTTGGGCTCCTGGCCAACTGGTCATCACTAACGTCATGGTCTAAAGAGTAGACAGAGATTTCCATTTAAGAATTCTAACAACAGAGACAGTTAAAACTGAAAAAAAAAAAAAAGTGACTTTCACATATGGCTTTGCATATGGTAAACAGTGCATTTTGGTTTTGCACAGATAAAGTCTGTGAAACAGTCTATTCCACTCCAGATTCTGTATGCAGTCTTTTTCTTCACGATACATGATGGAGTTGATCTCAGCTTCGTATAAGATCAGTCAGTCTCCCTATAGTCATTCAAGTAACAGGTTTTAAACCCCTTGTATGCACCAAGAATTTCACAAAGAATATTTAACTTGCACTTTATAAGACCCTTGACATCGATCACCATTAATATGACAGTTCTGCAGATGACTAAAACGAGACTCCTAAGTCCTGTGCAGCTTATTCAAGCTTGCAAGCAACAGAAACAAGATTCAAACTGTATCTACCTGGCTTCATTATATAACATGGAAACTTTAGAAAGTTATACCACTCTCAGAGGGTTTGAGGACTTAATGTTTCCGGAATCTGAGAACCAAAAGGTAAATTGGAAATGTCTCTAAAACATTCCCAATAAGTGTCAGTGCTCAAGAATTCAATATCTTACATTTTGCTAAAAGGAAAGGCCATCAGCCATCAGTCAGAGACCCCCTACTTTTACGAATGACATCATTTTAATCAATTTGGTTATCCAGGGTCCCAATTACAAACAACACCCAGAAGTCAGGGAGATCTTGGAGAACAGTATATTTGATAGTTTAAAAACTGGGAAGGAAATAGAAAATAATTCTGACATAAGGATGCAAAATATATAGCTGTCGGCACCAGTTAGCATAGCGCCTTTACTCTCTTTTATGTTGTGATATAGTAGTTAATTTTCAAAATTAAAATGAGTCATCAAGAAATGCTTAAATTTTGCTCATCATACTCTGCTTATAAAAGCAAGAAAGTTTGTGAAACAGTTTTGGAGGTTTTAAAAATCAAAACTAGTTCAAAATGTTGAAGAAAGTTTGAGAGCTTAAAAGGATACACATCAGTTGTACACAAGTCTTACTTTACTGCCTATAGACACCAGGCATTCTTTGCATATGGACAAGTACAGGCCAAGAGATTTTGGTAACTATTTCAATAAGTATCCGCGGCACCTATGAGGCTGTCTGTAATGGTAACTCATATGCATGGAAATTCCAAGAGCTGAGCCAAATAACACCTTATTGAGGGATTAATTTTTAGAGGCATCATGCCAAAGGAAAGATATAAAATCAAGAAGCAGGAAATAAGAGTTAAAGGTCAGTTTCCCAGAAGGTCATCAATCATTCCTTAAAGCTGAAGAGTTGAAGCAAGAAAAGAGAGAACCAGACAACGGGAAAAAATGTTTTAAATGTTCCAAAGAAGTAAGTGGATAATAAAAAGAGGACTTTGCAGATGAGGGCATTCCACCTTTAGATGAAAGCCATAATGCTGCCTTATCTTGGTAATGGACTTCACAGATAAGGGACTGCACAGGTATCTGCTCAAAGGGGTCTACAATATGCGCCTCCAGCAGCACTGCTGATCCACCTAAGACAGGCCTTTGTTCTGCAGATTCCGGGATTTAAATCCCTCCTTTCACCTTCTTATCTTGATATAGGTGGACTGGAGAAGATGTCTCTCCAGTTTCTTAGCTCAGCCTAGATTTCATCTTTATTAATGTACATTCTTGTAGGTTTTTGTCTTTATTCCAAGTTTCTGCCTCAATGTATTTACAAAAATTTTTGGAGTTAAGGGCGTAACTAGTTGTGATAGTATAAGCATTACAAGAAGGATGGGGGTATCATGGTGAGATTTACAATATATTTCTCACGTCAAAAATTCTCTTAATCGCCCAAAAATATATTGTTCCCAAAATGCCTGTATTTCAAACATACACTCTCAGACTTCTCCATTGTAACTAGAAATGTGGCAAAAATCTACCAAAAAGAAGAACTAACACTCTATTTAGCCTAATTCATCTTGTCTTGGTGATTAAATATGTCTGAGTATCATAAATTAAGGTCCTTGTTTGTCTGCCATTTATCTGCCATTGTTTCTAGGCTCTGTCCGAAAATCTCTAAAGTTAAGGATAACACACTGATAAGTTTGGCAGCTCTTTGCTCTTTTATCTTGAACTTATATTGTTGAGAGGTATTTGTTTTCATTGGCAAAGAAAAGAATTACTAAATAGCCTTTAGCTTTGTTTCCAATATACTTCCAGTTGAATGTTTCTGATCATCTCAGAGCTCTTTCCCGTGAGGCCATCTGCGAGCCCTTTCTCTACCTTTATGTGCTATCTTCTGAAGTCCTAGCGAAGTGGCCACTTCCAGTCTGGCCATTCCCCTACTTCCCTGCTCTTGGTTGGGATGCAAAGACAGAAAGAATTAAGCCTACATCTTAAAGCAACCTTAGTGCTTGCTCCAATTACTCATTAAAACAAGTAAATAAATAACAAGGCCACTAATATATTGAATTTCACTGTGCTGGCTTTCGCTAATTCATCAGTCTATTGTATAAACAAAATGTAATCTCCGTGAAAGCTGGGACCATGTTTGTCTTTTTCATTGCTATTTCAACATCATCCACAATACGTGAAATAAATGGATGGATCAATAAATATCCGTTAAATAAATGAATGAATAAGCCCTGCTAACTCCATGCCCCATTACCTGATACCACTCCAGACACACACACACAGAATTCATTAAATATATTAAGACATATTAAGACATATTAACAGAAGGGTGAATTTTCGTCAGAGATATAAAATCCTCTTCCTATTTTCTCTTCCTTGTAGACAGAATAATAGCAAAATTCTTTAAATGTTCTAGAATAATTTAAAAATATTTTAATTTCAAACTGAAAAACTTTACCAGGAATCATAAAAAAAGAGAAACAGTGATAAGTGTATATAAATACATGGTGTTCCCCAGCCAGGCTCCCTCACAGACCTCCCACCTAGTTTAACAAGGAGTTAGTGGAGCCCACAGGGCAAGGGCAGGGCAGGGGTCCTAGAGTCAGACTTGGTTCTTACCCACTTCTGCCACCAGCTGGCTTTGGGCAACTAATTAAACATCTCTGGCTCTTGTTTTATTTATCTGAAAACAGGGATATTAATAGCATCTACCTTATAGGATTGTATGAGGTTAAATGAGTATGCCTATTATTTTCTTCTTGTCTCTCAGCCCAAATCTACTCTTCTATCTTCCGATCTCTGGGGCTGAGGAGGGACTCTGGAAATTACCTTTCTCAGACCCCTTTGCCAGTGGACATCTTGTTAGGTTCTGCCAATAGGAGGCGTGAGAGCTAGACTGGAAGGTAGAAGGAGGGAGCAAGGACCTCCTGGTTTCTTGATGCTTTTGTCAGCATTATTTACGGCAGTTTATTTGAGCCTCCAGCCTATTTCAACACACCTGCCCTCTAAGAGATATCAGCAATTGCCTGCCTGTGCCGTTGTTTCAGAGAATGAAGCACTGGTTCTATGGGGCAATTTCTCCAATTCAAGAGATGTCGACTACGGCCAACCAAACTTCTCATCGACAAGCTGAGCAACCTCCTGTGATCTACCAGATTCTAGTAAACTCAGCTCCACTGTTCTCCTAGCAGCTGGGGAGTGAAGCACATGTAGCTCCTTCATTTGGGCTGAAATTTCTGTTTCCTTCTTCAGCACTCCAACACCTCTATAACCAATTCCCTAGGTTAAATTGCCCCTACTTGAATACCTACTCTGGTCATTATTTTTCTGACTGGATCCTGACATACAAAAGTGGATATTTGTAAAATGCTTAGAACATTGCCTGGCATGTGGTAAGTGCCCAGAAACCTTTAGCACTGTTACTAGCTTATTGCTGACTTATTTGCTAGGAGACAACAATAGCACCTGATGGCTAGTTTCCATAATCAGGAGAAAGGTAGCTGAATTTAGAAGGAAAAGCTGAAAATTTTTCTTCTGGTAAACCCTATGAATGAAACACACTCATCTACAACTAAACAATAGCTTGTAGTAGGCATGAGATAAATATTTGCTGAGAATAGATGAATATATGTTCCTCTTAACCCTTTATTGCAGGGCTTCTCCAGCTATCTGTGGTTAAAAAAGAATAATAATTTTTTTTTTCATTTTTAACCCATCATGACTGTTGTGTGGCCCCCATGAGTAAGATCAAAATTCAGCTTGTGCCACCTATGAACCAGCACATGAGTTCAACGTACCCAAACCATTCTATACCTTCTTCAACAAAAGGAGTCCACCAATCATGACTGTGAACGTTGTAGCAAAAATGTTGTCTTGCCTATAGAATTTCTAAGCTTTTACTCTCAATTTGTACACTTGTGTTTTGTGGATCAGTTCCCATCAGTTTTAAATGATCCTGAATACATTTGGAGTAGCCCTGCTTTTTGGTGAATTGGTGTTATCCACTCCTTTTGTTAGAAAATCCCCATTGAGTGAGAGGATTGGTTTTTCCTTGATAGAACTGTGGATTCCCTTTAATTACAGAGTGTTCTAACTGCTCAAAGAGAAGAAATGCTTGACTTATGTGGGAGAACATGTGAATGGTGAATCACGTAGGCTGCCATTTGAGAAAGGAAGGCACATAGCAACTCTTGCCATGTTTTCGTATTTTAATCTGGAATTAAAAAGTACCTCATCTCCCCTCCCTTCCCCCCAACCAGAACTACTGGCCATACCTTAATACTTTCTAATCTTCATTTCTTTTGACATAGGAGATCTTGCAATGTTCCCTTCTTGTTCCCCACTGAGTCACCCTTCCAAGCTCAAACCAAAAGCCATCTGTCTCATGAAGTCCTCTCTGATCCCCCGGTCACTCTTTGTTTACCCCCATGTACTTAATATATAATTCCTGGTATTGTAGATTTTTTCATTTTAATTCATGGCTTATCCTCTTTAAAGATTTTTAGCTCCTTGGGGAAAGGATTCTTATAAACCCTGTGTCCTCCCAAGAAACTGCATGTGGTGTTCCCTACATAAAGGTGTTCCCTAACTGCAGTGCTATACGCCAAAAAGGCAGAGGTAGAGAGAGATGTCCATGTTTGTACTGGATGACACTGGGAAAAGGAAACATAACTTTGGGAACCAAGGAAGTACTAAGTTTCAGGACACCATACTGCTTTTATAACCATACCATGGTAAGACCAATGCTTATAAAATATTTGGAAATCCTTGGGTAAAAGAGATTTTTATGAATGTAGAATACAATGAAACATTTCAAGTTAGGAATAAAAAAAATCATGAGGAAAAATGTATTAATAGTCTGAATAATATAAAGAATTATAGTTTTATTTTTAGAGTATAATAAAAGAAAGTTTAAAAAAAGTTATTAGAGAATACAGTAAAATGATTTGTCTGCATGGAAGACAATTACTTGTGAGTTCCAGACTTCACGTCTGGAAGATTTTTTTTCTTTATGCGTAAGGAATATTTCTATCCTCTTTGGCCATACTAGTAGGTAAAAACTGCAGATTTCTCTATCCATTAAAAAAAAAGGATTGGCCAAACAAGATGAATCATAGTTTAGTCTCTATCTAAATTACTGAAAATTCCATAATCTTAGCTGGTTTGTTTTTCTTATGTGAAAATGTCTAAGGAATAGTAGAAATAATTTCATTCAGAGAATCTGTATATAATATATGTATATTAGTTGTGGCCCTGTGACTAGCCAGTTTTAAAATTCTGTGCCTATCTCCACACTCATCTGAAAATGAGATTTTTAAACATATGATCTCTATGTTTCTTTTCATCAGAAATAAGAAAAGTGTTTTTGAAATGGAAATTTCTCTCTAAGATGAGAAGCCTCAGTGATTGTTGAACTACACCAAGGGGCAATTTGACATTTCCCCAGTAGTCTTTGGGCTAAGTTAAACCTTTTGAACTTTTAAAGGTAATAGAAAGAAAATGACTTAGGCTAACAATTTCAAAATCTCCCTGGCTGCAGGCGTGCTTGCCAGAATTATTTTAACCCTAACTGTACAGAACCTTCTTTTCAACAAAGTATATTTCTTTGCAATCAAACCTTTCTTTGTATGCCATATACATCTCAAAAATATGTTTTGACCTTGACTTCAATTTGGGAAACATATTTCATGCTGTGGTCCATTTTAGGTTAAGTTAATGGAAACTGCTGCATAGTTAATTTCTGGCTAGTGCTTCATAAATTACTCAGACTACCCCTTTCCTATGAATGAAAGTTAAACGTCCATTAGAGTTTGTCAGAGACTACATTACCTTTAGAGGTGTATTTCCTGCTTGTTTATAGGTTTTTTAGTGCCTCTTTTGCTATGAATGTTCGTCCAGTCCTTGAGAATTATAGGCTCCATGAAAATTAGTAAATCAGAGCATAAGAGCCCCATTCAAATGTGATTAATTCTCGGCAAATATTACTGAGGATAACACTGACAGACCGCTTTTTGTTTGGTCCTTCCTCACGGCAGGGACATGAGTGAATACCGTAGAGGGTATGTTGATCAAATAATTGGAGAATTAAAACTTACACCCATCCTGACACTGACTGCAGACAAGGTAAGTGCTTTTCACATGCCTTCCTGTTTGTGTTGCTCATTTTGTTCGTTCTTACTATCAAGAATTATAGTTAGCCTTACTTTTGAGCCCTATTGCACCAAAACAATGGTTACTGAAGTATCTAGGTGAATTCCTAATAGTAACAGTCATTATTATGGCCTCTAGAGAGGGAAAAGCTGTAGAAGTTGCCCCCGGACCCACTGCACTGCCCAGAGTACATTTGTAAAGATGTGCCGAAAAAGAACTTTCTAGAGCTGTGAGCCTGCTGGGCTATCTCTATGCCAAAGGTCGGCAGTGAAAATTGTGTCAAGAACATCTTTCAGTCATAGAAGACAGACTGATAGATACCTTCTGTGCCAGTAACTTTAACTGGAAGAACTGCCTTTTCCCAAACTGTCTAGATAATGCAACTACAACATACTTTAATTCTGTTACAGAGGCTACAGCAGCTTACTCTGTATTCCCCAAATTTTTCATTCAATAAAAACACTAGATGCTAATGTTAAAAAAATGTTTTCAACTGAGTAAATTTTAAAGATCTTACTGTCTTTATTCAGCAATTCCCAGCTAGTAAATAGAAAGGAGCTCTGAGGAGCTGCACAAAATGAAAGGCTTTTTATAGACGGAAAGGAGCAGCAACCAGGAAGCTACCCGAGGTGGAAGAGCGCAATGGTTCTTGTAAGCACAGTTTTCTTTAGGGGATAGCCTGGGTCTATCAGGCAGATGACCCAACTAGTGATGACCAGCCGATTCCTGATTGACTATTTTAAGATTCCATTTCTGGGAGACCGAAACTGTAATTAAGTTTCAATTTGGTGATGTGGGGGCTTAGCAAAAGTGACTCCATTTTGGGCCTATAGTTATCTTATTTTTAACACTGAGAATGAAAGAATAGTCTGGTAAAAAAGAATAAAAAGCTATGTGAGTATTTGAAATCGCATGTGAAAAGCAGTGTAATAGAGATGAACAATACACATGGATAGCGTGAAGGAGGGAAAGACTAACTTTCCTTGGCAATGCGGGAGGGTCTCACAGTGAGAACATACAGTTGAAAAAGTTCTTTGAGATGAGTAGAAATTTCCCAAACAGACAGTTGAGTGGAGTCCAGGAACAACAGAGGCACGAAACAACATGAACCAGCAAGACCCGAGTACTCCAAGGGAAAATTAGAGGCCCCTTATGCCATTCAGTAATTTGGGGATTTATGTCCTAGGCAATAGAAAGCCCCAGATGCTTTCTTAAAGCAATGGAGTAGTATAATCATGTTTGCCACTTGGAGAACACTCTGGTTGAAACATACAGAATTGACAAAATCACACCAATTATAGGTAAGAGGAGCGGTTTGGAGAGTCTTGTTATAATGGTAGTCTGAACTAAAGAGGTGAAAAGGATGAAAGGAAGGGACTAACTTGAAAGGCTCTCAGGAGGGAAAGTGGACAACACAATGGCATTAAATAAGATGGAGTCACTTATTTCTTTGGCACTTTACCTGGGCGGTTTACTAGTCCCTAGGGACACAACTGACTTGAACAGACATAGGACTTGTGGCCTAGCAGGAGAGACAGAGCATTAAAGAAGCCTCTTCAGTGCGACATAAGTGCTGTGATGGGGTAAATGGGTTGCTATGGCAACAGAGCAGCTTCTCCAGACTTAGACAGGAGATTAGGGAATATTTTCCAGGGAAAATAAAAATCCAAACTGAGACCTACGAGGAAAGAGGTGAAAGCGGATGGAGGGGAGACTTGCAGGAAGAGATGAGAGCCTCTGAAAAGACCCTGAGGAGAGAAATGGCGTCGTTGGAGGAAAACTTAAAAGAATTTGTAAAGCAATGAGAAGAGGTAGGAGGGTGAGCAGAGGCCAGCAGAGGTCCAGAGAGCTTCATCCACCTGCAGGGTGATGCTGAACCACCGAAACAGTTTTCATCACAGAAATAACATGTCCATTTGCATTTTAAGAAACTCACCCTGGGATGTAATATAGAGAACTCATAGCTAGAAAAAGGCCAGCCCTTGTGTTTTCTATGTCACAGTATTTGTCACACTTTGGCTTATTTCTTTAAAGGCTATTCCTCCCACTAAACTATGTTATTGGGGCAAAGAAAACATCCACCTGGTGCATTACTATCTTCCTACACAGGTATTCAATAATGTTTGGGTAAAATCATAAATAGATGAATGAATGAGTGAGGAACAGTTAGGATGCTATTATAGGATTCCACAAAGGCAATGTGGGTGCCTTGACAAGAGTCGGGGTAGAGGACATACAGATAATTGGCAGAGTCAAGAGATATTTAGAAGTGTAACTGACAGGTCATTGAAAGTGATGGGAATAAAGTTATGAAAAGGCAAGAATAGCTTCTAGTTTCCAGCCTTACAAAACTAGGATACGGATGTCTTTGTCAATGGTCTCCACTTAGCCAGCCAACTTTCATTTCCCACGATGCTCTAGCCCTCAGCCTTATCCTCTTCACCATTTCCTTCACAAATTACCGCTTAGACTTCTCTGGAAAATTAGCTACCATCTTTGGATTGCAATCTATTTCCCTTGAGCTCTTTGAAATCAGATATAAAACTCACACTTCTCAAAGCTTTGAACAAAGAAACTGAAGTGATAAAAAATTAGGAAAATGTTTATAAGTTAGACGTAAGAAGAGAAAACACAACTGAAGTTCAAATTTTAAATAAGTAGAAATTGAGTGGCCATGATCATTAAAAATTATGATGGAGGATGAATTATGTGTAAGACCCTGGATAGAGATCATTAAAGAATTGGATTGTTTTATTTCAAAGATAGGGCATTTAGGTCCCATCATGCATATGAGTATAAAAAAACAGAAAACCATATATAATTAGTATCAAATGAGAGGTAAAGAGAATAAGGTCTACCCGAACTCAGTCGATGAAAATATTCCTTTGTCCTGGAACACAGACAAGTTGAAGAAAGGACATGGACACTCCATATGTCCTAAATCTCTTCTCAATAAGGCTTTGGATCCCCGTTAATGACTATATCAATCCCTGTCTAGTGGGTTTTCCATCAGAATAATATCATGCAGTCCAAGTTCAAGGTTTTTGCTCCAACCTGCAGCTGGCAATATTCCTGAGCAGACATAGCTAATACCCAGCAGCTGAATGTATTTGAGTTGGTATTCAGAAATAGTCATGGTGCCAAATGTGAGAGGCACTGATATTCATGCCACTCACCAAATGAGCAAATGAGTTATTTAATTTTCTCAGCTCTCAGAATCTCAGCACCCTCGTACCCTCTTTGTCAAAGAAAAAAAAAGTGATATCTGGAGAAGTGAGATGAAAATCAGAACACGTTTTCATGCACATAGAAACCAGACTACTGGTATTAATATTTCTCTCTCAGTTTGGCGTGTTCACCTTAATGAAAATATCAGAAAAGCAAGCAGTTTTCTTCCTGGCTCTTGGGGAAATAAAACACAGCAGAATCCTAATGCTTTTGACATGATCTATTCACTTTGGAGAGTATAAGTTGTCACGGGAGAAATGAACAAGAGAGAAGAAAACATTACCAAAAATGGCATAATGATAGGAGATGTAGTAGCCAAAGACGGGAATGAAAATAGAAGAAAAAAAAAAAGGATCCCCAAGAAATAAACTGTACATACATGTTATTTTTCTGCTCCTATAAAATTCTCTTTTCTTCTATATACATTTAATTTGCTGCTTGGAAAATATCTTTAGTAGGAAGAAAAGGTTGCTGACTATTCCTCCATTAACACTAAAACAATAACAGCAGGAACACACTAGCAACACAGACACACACACACACACACACAGACACACACACACACACACACACACACACACACACACACACACGCCTCATGTGGAGCAGAAAAACCCCAGAAAGAGGAGGGGAGGGAGGGTAGCAACAATAAATAAATCAAAAACTAACATGGAATTGAGGTGGGACTGAAAAAGGAGGATACAAATAAATAATATGGGAGAAATTCAAATGGCTTCAAGTGGAACAGAATAAAAATGCAAGAAATGTAAGGATTCAACAGAGAAAAATGAGGTTTATAACTGGATGGAAGTGAAGGCTCTGATATGAAGGTATCTTGGTGTGTTTTACTGTTACTTTTCATGGTAAAAATTTTGTGAAATTAAAATGAATGAGGAAGCTTAATCAGACCAACTTTTGCTCTTTAAAAGGTGACACTTTTTCAGGTTATCTTCCAGAAGAGTCTGCCAACCAAATCCTGTCACTATTATGGAAACTTACGGAGGACCCGCCTGGAAAGTGGGTTTTTAGAGCGGGACGCGGTGGGTAGGGTAGCGCAACAGGACAGGCTTGCTGGAGAAGCACGTGGAAGGGGAGCGGTGACTCAGCTTCTAAGGCAAACTTGAACCTAAACAACTAGGTTACTACAGTAACATAAACTGTCTTTGCATGTGAGTAAATAGAGAAAAATCAGCGAGTATCTCCCTCTCTCTAATTTTTGAATGGTGAAGAAACCTCCTGCACGGACACTGAACCTGTCAGAAAAACGGCTGACTTCCGCACCAAAGCTCTATTTGGGGAAGCGTGGGGGCGGGGGGAGGGGCAAGGATGACAAAGAGGAACAAACCTGGTTTGAAGCCCAGCCCTTTCCTTACTCATTCATTGTATGAATTTTGAGCAGTAACTTATCTGACCCTTTTACAAAACACGGACAGTAATATCTATTTATGCAAGGGGTTTTCAACACGAATACAAGTACAGGCATACCTTGATTTATAAGGCTTTGCAGATACTGCATTTTTTGCAGATTGAAGGTTTGTGGCAACCCTGCACTGTCATATGATGGTTAGCATTTTTTAGCAATAAAGTATTCTTTAATTAAGGTATGCACATTGTTTTTATAGCTATAAATGCTATGGTACACTTAACAGACTACAGTATAGTGTAATCGTAAGTTTTATTTGCACTGGGAAAAGAAAAAAAATTGTGTGATTTTCTTTATTGCCATATTCACTTTATCGCGGTGGTCAGAAACTGAACCCACGGTGTCTCCGAGGAATGCCGATGTTTATCCAATAAACACTTTTGCAGCATTGATGTGACAACATGGGCCAGCTACTGTCACAAGTATTGATGGTTCAGGGGTAAACAACAGTGATAATCCTTGACATCCTAAAATACTCTAGTAGACAATATAATAAATACAAAGATGCTCAACAAACTGCAGCTAATATTTTATTTGTTAAAAGAATAAGAAATGCACTCACGGTAAAGAAAAGAAAACCCCCTGTACACACCATAACTATCACCTGCACATAGGTGATCTTTGCTAAATGGAAAACAAATGCAGATGGTTTGGCGTAAACTGTACACGTACAGACAAGTTTGACAGTGTAAGAAAGCTAGCTAATGAAAGACACAGTGAGAAAAAAGTGCCTGGCTTTATGTGTATGTATGTGGCTCCTGTAAAAACCCATCCCAGCCATCCCATTACATATTCAACAAGATTTCCCAAATTAAAGAAGCAGACACAGGTTGTGTTACTGCTCCCCTGCAGACTCACTGTGAGTATCAAGAGAGTTTTCAGTATAATAAAAACAAAATTGAATACCTCTCTGGGTTGGTGAATAGGTTGCATTATTTAGCTCATTGTTAGAAAATTGGCTTATTATTAAAAAAAGGATCTCATAGTCCATGCTCCTCACGGTGCCAAGTCCAGGGAAAATTTCTTCCCCTACCACACAACTGTAGGAGCTGCCAAAAGCAAAGACCTTGAAATTAAGGATAGACTTTCTTCTGTTTTCAGAAGTCTCTGGCATTTAACTCTAGCTTCTTGGGATGCTGTTTTATTGACAGGTAATGCCCCGGACTAATAACTTCACACATAAGAAAAGCTTTTGCAGAAACCATGTGTAAATGCTGGAAACCTTTCTTCTTACCCAAGATTCTGTTCAGGTTGTTACTATTACAGAGACAGCTCTGTTGAGCTGGCCTCTGGTTCCAGGTGCCATTTCTAAGCCAAGGCAATAACAGCTCTCCCAAGGAGGCACTGCTCAATGCTGAAGAAATTTAAAATGCTGTTAGTCTAGAAATCCCCCAGACAGCAGCAGCCCTATCTCTGTGCAGGATCCAGCAAGAGCCCGAGTAGAATTTCTCACCAAGTGTCCATGAGCATGTCTGTTTCCATGGTGAAAATGCATTTCCACCCTGAAGAGCTTCAGTGAAGAAAGTTTGGGGAATAAAGATTAAATAACAATTCTCTATGGCCATGAAGTCAAGAAAGATGTCAAACGGAGCTGAAGAGACAAGGGGAACGAGGAGAGTTCTTTACAGGGATGCGTTTCTACAATAACTGAAAGATCTTCTTCCCTGATACTTGAAAAAGAGCTAGATGATGACTAGAAATATGTGTTCCAATTCAGAAAATGATATGTCAGAAAGAAAACAGTGGCCAATTCTGTTTATTAATTGTAGGTGTTTTTTTCTTACTTTGCCTTTGGTATTATTGCTTTATTCTAAAATGGTGACGCATAAATTGGGTCAATAAATAAATATTTTGAAAATAAGATGAAATGATAGGCATCGGGGGTTCTCCCTGTTCATGACCACACGCCAGTCCCCTCCCCTCTGTCAGTCCCTTGTCTTGCTATTCTTTACAACTGACCCGTAAATCTACATTAAACTCAGGATCCCTACATATCAGAAAGGCAGGGCTGCAAAAAATAGAAATCACTAAACTAAGACAATAAAAAAGGAGTGATTTATTTAGCAGTAGGATAGGGGCACTGTCTCAGAACCCAAAACCAAGAAAAGCAGTGGACTTGAAAAGGGATTGGAACCAGGAACTGGAACCAAAGTTCACCTCTCAAATCTCCCTGGGGTTGTTGGTCTCTCATCCCTGACTCTGTCCACACATGCTTCATTCACTCTTTCTGCAAAGAAGGTTCTTCCACCTCTCTGTTCACAAAGTGGAAAATTGCCGTCCTCTACCAACTGGTTCTACTATGTCTCATACTCGACCCGAGGGATAAATAGAGAGGCTCTGCTGACTTGAGTCCAAGCGCTGGCCCCTATTAATCACACTTGGATTTTTTTTTTCCCCGTGGCGTAAATTTTGCTTAGAGGTCTCCACTGATGACAAGCAAATGCTAGAAATCTTATAAGGGTCTACTGCTCCCTGACATGCCACCCCTCCCCAGCAGAAAGTCAAATCTGGCCACTACTCCTAGGCCTTCTGTGCCTAAGCAAAAACTTGACCTAGGACTCTACCGATTTCCAAAGTTCTGGAGCTAATGAGCCTAATAGGTTCACCTTTCCACTCTCCAAAATGGCCATTTCATACGCCTTCCTTGTCCTCTTCACTTCTTCATACCTCATTTAAAAATATGTACAGTAAGATGAGAATGACCTCAAATTCCCACCATAAAACATAGCCATTTGCATATGTATTTCTATCTTCGCTCATGTTACATTGGATGAAATTTCCTTACATTTCTCTCATTCCAAGACTTCTAGCCATGCTCTGCATCTGTACTGCCCAATATAATAGCCACTAGTTTTACGTGGCTATTGAACACTTAATATTCGGCTAATCAAAACTGATGTGTGTGCTAAAGTATAAAATGCATACCAAATTTCAAGCTTAATATGATAAAAATCTTTAAATGTCAGTAATTACATATTAATACATGTTGAAATAATAATATTTTGATGCTTGGGATTAAATAAAAGATTTTAAAATTAATTTTGCTCATTTCTTTTTATAAAACTAATGTGACTACTAGAAAAATTTTAAATTAGTAATGTGGCTCACATTATGTTTCTACTGGGTGGTGCTGCTCCATGTCCGACCCCTCCTGCCTACCCGCGGTCTGCACTGCTGCCATGCCCCACCTCTTCCCAGCAACATCAGGTTCCCTGTCACTCCTGGATCATTCTCATCCACATACAAAGTTACTTTTTCACTTTGTTTTTGAAATAAGAACCTCCTTTGATTTTGCTCCACATTTCTCGTAACTCTTCAGACCTCCTCAGAAGATTTATTGGTCTATAATTGCTCTCTCCGTCTCTCTGCTCCTGTTCTCTCCTAGACATCACTCTGGGCGGGCTTACATCTCTTGTTTCGGGTCACTTACAGCATCCATCTTGCCAAATCACATGGTCAGGTCTATCTTCTCTTCTTATCCAATCTCTTAACCACTCACTCCCTGAAACACATTTTTCCTTGTCTCCTCTGACTACATAACACTCCCCAGTGTCCTCTGCTGCCTTCTCTGTTTCTTCCTGACTGAAAACACGCTAGTGATGGAGAGCACAGTCCTAGATGCCCTCATCTGTTTTCACTCACCTCAACTTCACTCACGCACTTTTCCAGTCCTGCTCTTGGCTTTCAATATTATCCCTATGCTGATGATTCCAAAATGTATTCCTGTACCAAAAACACACCCAGGAGCTCCAAACCTATAAATCCAGTTGCTTCCTCAACCTTTACTCAGAGGGTGAATAGGCATCTCAGGCTTACACAGCTCAGATCCAGTCCTCGAAACCCATCCCTCCTCTTTCATCCTTTCCAGTCCCAATGATGGCCTCATATCTGCCCAGAAGCTCAGGCCACATATCTAAAGGTCATTAGTCACTTCCTTCTACTTCATCCTCATGTCCAGCGTATTCTCCTGGTCGCTCTTCAGCATCTCCACTGTAGCCCAAGACATTCTCATGTCTCCTGGAATATTGTAAAGCCTACTTTCTCCCATTTCACTTCCTCTTGTTCAAAGCATATAGAGTGTACTTTTTTAACATTCAAATGAGTTCATGTTACTCTTCTGCTTCTAACTAACATGTTTGCAATCATAGCTGAAATAAAATCCCACTGCCTTAACATGGCCTACAAGGTTGTATGTTATGTGACTTTGGTAATATCTCTGACCTAATCTCTCACCATCTTTTGCTGGGCTCCAGCTGTTCTGAAATTTCTGCCAGGAGGACACGCCAAGTATGTTCCTGACTTAGGGTCTTTACACTTGTCTCTTACTCTTACAATGCTCTTTGCTCAAATTTTTGCATAGTTGGCTTTTTATTATTTGGGTCTCAGCCAGTTATCCCCCTGTAAGAGAGAATTTCCCCGATCCCCTTAGATAGTGTGTTATCTCCTTCACCCACACAATCACTTTCTACTCCATTACTTTATTATTTTCTTCATAGTGTCTAAAATCTCCCTCCCACTAGACTATAAGCTCTTGATGAAGAGACACTTAGTTTTATTTACTATTGCATCCTCTATGCTTGGAAGAGTGCCAAGGACCCACTAAAAGCTCAAAAGAAAACTGACGAGGAAATTAATGAATAAATGAATGGATGTTACAGTGAACAGAGGCAAGAAAACAATGAAAAGCTCTACAGTTTGGTCTCATGATATGTGAGGAACACCAGTTCCCCTAAAGCCCATGCTGATTTCTAGCCAATTTATTGAAGACACTTTACATTGGGAAATTGTATTAAGTTTAATCAACATGAGAAGCCTGAAAGAAAAACAGAATAACCTAGTAAAATTGGGCTCTGCCATCACCCCCTCCTTTCCCCTCATATCCATCCAAAAGTCAGACTCCTGCTTTATGCTGAGCTGTGTGATTTGGCCACAGATGTGCAAAAGGGCAGAGAATTCAACAGCTGCAACTCAACATGGCATTTAACTGATTTCTTGCTCTGGATTGCAGCAATTTCAGAATTTTTAAACAGCTTACATACAGAGCTTTTCGTAAGAGATTTTCATATTTGCAATGCTATACCCTTCTTCAGGCTGGCAAACTGCCTTTTCTGTAAGACCCCATCTTAGTTTGTGCCAAGGAAATACGGGGAATGGTTTATTAAGTATTTCATCATCAATAAGCAAGACCATTCCCCTGATAGGAATGAGGGAATTTTCACTTCCTTAATGTTCCCAATTTTTCTCAGGGGTCTGTTACATACATCCCCACTGTCTGATAAATTTCTGTCACATTAACATTTGGTAGCAAGGTATACAAACTCACTTAAGCAAATTGGAAAACGTATCAGAAGAATACCAGAGATGCAGCCAAGCCTCCTAACAAGTGAAACCATTTGGGAACCAAGATTACTTTCTTCAGTTTTCTATTTCTCTCTGTAATCCTGCATTAGAATTCTCTCTCTCTCAACAGTGGCTTTTTTCCAGATTCTTTATTAACATAGCAGAAACCAGCTATATACGGTTTCCTGCTTTTTACCATCTTGTAGTTGAAGCGCCAACAAAGACTAAATCAATTGTACGTTCAAATTTCAAGATCCTGGAGAGGGAAATGTTTTGTCCTAGTCTGGATAATGACTATATCTCTGGTCCAACGGCTACATTATGGGGTCACCCGGTCCACTGCCGACCTGTCAGCTGTTCTGGGCATAAGCTTTCTGAAAAGAGGGAATACGCAGGTTTTGTAAGAAGGTAATGTGGAGACACAGAGGTGATGAAAGATAAAGTTCTTAGCATGTCTGGTACACTACCAGACATAGAGGAAAGTCTAACTTCTGTTGACTGCTCATTGCTTCCTTAGATTGTTAGAGATTATATATTCCTACTTTCCAGTTGAATTGCCAGTGCCAAGCATTGTGCATTACTTATAGGAATCCTAATAAATACGGATTTCATAAATGAATGAATGAGTAACAATTATCACACACAAGATAATGCAGAAATAAATGTAAAATAGAAAATTATAAGCCAGAAGTGAAGGGACAGAATCATGGAGGTGTGTCTTACTTAAAGAATGGATAAACATGTGATAGATATTGGGATTTGAGAGCAGAATCTTGCAGAGATAATACAGTAGAAAAATTTTCAAAATATACAAATAACCCTGGAATTCTTAAATAAACTAGACTTTATATATTAAGGAACAGAGAACAGCTGTGTGAGCTAATGCAACTGATGCTACCACAATCTCCTAACTGTTCTCTAGGGCTCATTGTCTAATCTGCTAGAACATCCCTATCATGATAACTACACACGTGTCAGAGATGAGCAAGATACAAAGGATGTGGAAGATGCTAATGACATATTTTACTTTACTGACACTAGCATTCTGCAAATAATTTCCATCCAATAGCTTTTATCCCCAACAATGTTTCCATGTTTCTCCTTTTACCTTGAGCATAAGATTACTAATGGAAAGTTTATATCCTACAGTAAAGGGAGCCATACTGGAGCTGCATTCTTGTTAACAGAGCGGAGAGATTTACAGCGGGGTTTGGTGTTTAAAACTGGGCAATGCTGAGGAGCTCAGAGATAAGCTGTAGGCTTTTGGGGGTGTTTATACATATCACAGAGGAAGGTAAAATGAACAATCTATTGTTTGCTCCTCAAACAAATGAAAACATGATAAACCAGCATTTAAAGATGTTCTTGCCTCTTAAAAAGATAACTCAGATCTTTTAAAGCTATTTAATATACTACCAATGTTTGTTTTGAAAAGGCATATTAAAATGAAGTAGATGTCCTTGACTATTCTATTTACAGAGGTGAATCTATTTAGATTTTGCATGACACAGCTCCTTCAATTCTAAATCTCTAAAGTTGGGTTCCATGATTTATAATTGTTCAACAGTTTACACTTACTGTGTTTCCATGAAAACTTCGCATATGTTTCCATTTTATCCTTACAATCATTCTTTAGAGAATGTAAATCTGAAAAAAATATATTGTTCAGCCACAAAACATCAGGCATGATAGAAACTAGTTTAAAAACACAATCTCCACCCTTAAGTTGCTCCTGGAGGATACAGTCATGCAATCAGAAAATCATCAGGGAATATGAGAATTAAGCTAGAAGTCAGTAAGGGTGTTGTAGGAGTCCCTGTGCACACTGGGAGGGTCTTATCCAGTGAAGGAGATTATTAACTCCTGACTCTTTAATAATAAGAACAAGGTAGCCAGACAAAGAGAGTGAGGTGGGCTCCTGGGAAAGGAGGAGCAGAGAGCTCAGTGCAAATGTTGTGCCATGAACAGGTGGATTCAAGCACATAGTAACTCCAAAACTGTACGTCCTATGTCCTCTATTTTGGCTCATTTACTTTCCATTATCCTACACTATATCCCTTACACAAAGGGATTTTGGGATTACACAAAAAAAATTTGAATACTGAAATTATCTGATGGTTGTAGCCTATGGAGTTTCATTAAAATTTGAAAGAAAACAAATACTTACGCCGCTTTTGTATTTTGGCATCAGGCTTATCAATGTTTAAGCACTGTATGTGGATTATCTCATTTAATTTCACAAAAATGGACTCGCAGACAGTAAACAAACCTATGGTTACCAGGGGGAAAGAGGGTGGGAAGGGATAGATTGGGAGTTCAAGATTTGCAAATATTAACTACTATATATAAAACAGATAAACAACAAGTTTCTTCTATATAGCACAGGGAACTATATTCAATATCTTGCAGTAACCTATAACGAAAAAGAATATGAAAATAAATATATGTATTTTTATATATGACTGAAACATTATGCTGTACACCAGAAATTGACACACTGTAAACTGACTGTACTTCAATTAAAAAAACAAAACAAAAAAAAACCGCTAAGAGGTATGCACCATTATCTTCATTTATAGATGATAAAATTGAAACAGAGAAAGGTTAAAAACCTTGCCTAAGATTGCACAACTCATAAAGAAACAGGATTAGCATTTAAATTCAGGCAGTTTAACTCCAGTATCTGTGCACTTTGATACTAAATGATGTTGACTACCAGGCTCATCTTAACATCACTACAACTAACTTTGTGGAATCAACAGACAATAGTATTCCATTTGTGTTTTTCTTGTGTATTCATGTCTTTTCATGCTTTTTTTCATGTTGTCAGATAATAACTCAAGTGTGTGTTCATATTTGAAGACAGTTGCTAGAGCAATAAATCCTGAAATGAAAAGAAGATCCCGTATTGAAAGGGCAACTGTGTATTTGTGAAAATCGACCTCAAACGAGCAACACTGAGACTTTAAAATAGAGAAGTTCTAAAAACATACAAAAAAAGATTCAAGTTACTAATAAGAAAGAGAAAATTGGATTTCTATTAGAATTCGCAAAAAAAAAAAAAACTTTTAAGGAAAGAAAATATGAGTAGAAAATTGTATATCCAGCCAAACAGTCCTCTAACTTTAGAGACCATAGACAGTTATTTACATGCCAGATTTTAAGAATGTTGATCCCAGGAGTCTCCCTTGAGAAACAGAATAGAATATAAGCTGTAGACAGCTACAAAATCATTTCAAAAGAGTCAACCTAAGATTTGCAGTTTTGCAACGAATATATTTAACTGTGGTACCAATATAAGGAGACGTAGATAAGTGTGACAAAATAATAGTAAGATATAACATGATCTGACTATGCAGAAATAATATAAGTAATGAAAAATGAGAGGAGAAGAAAGAGACAAAATCTATAGGAGATAAAGCATGCTGATTGATTTATAGGTATTATCTGAGAGTAAAAGTTGATCACTCGAAGCTAAAAAATAAATAAAATAAGCTTAAGTATACTTAATACCATATATATGAAAGCAAAAAATAATACTAGTGATGTAAAATTGGAAGGGAAGGGACAACAAAAGGTAAAGAGGCAGATTCCATTGTTGCTCATGGTGAAACCAAATGAGAGATTCTAAACAAGGAAGAGATATTAATAGAATCATATCACTACAGAGAAATATAAACTTTCCTAAATTTCCAAAACAAAAATAAGTATTAAAACAGTCCATGTACTGGAAAATTCAGTAAATGTAATACAGAAAAACATGAAACAACTGAAACTAAATAAATAATCTATGTCAATGCATGGAAAAGAGATTATCTTCCTGACGAGATAAAGACGCAGCGCAAAGGTGGCTGTTCTGTAGGCCAGGAAGAGAGCCCTCACCAGAAAGCAAACCCTACTAAACTTGATCGTGCACCTTGCAGCCTCCAGAGCTGAGAAAATACGCTTCTGCTGTCTAAGCCACGCAGGCCGTGGTGTTTTGTTACAGCGGCCCAAGCAGACTGATACAACAAAAGGGACAGGAATTGAAAATAAAGGGTAGAATTTGGTCGAAGATGAGGTTGGAGGAGCAGGTGAGAGGCCCTCTGCAAAAGATTTGACTTTATATCAAGATCGATAAAAACCTTTGGAAAGATTTTAAGAATGATACTATGGTTAGAGTCACACTTTTGAGAAAAACATTCTAACTGCAGAATGGAAGTAGATCAAAATGCAGAAGTGTTGGGAAGGCATTGCTGAAGTTCAGGAAAGAGGAGCTGGTACCTTGGATTAGGATGATGGTAGAAAATATGGAGAGAAATGACCAGAGGCAGGAGATATTTGGGATGTAAAATATAGAAGACTTAGTAATGAATTGGTTTTTTTGACATTATATTAAGTGAAAGAGCCAAATACAAAATTATAGATTCATTACGATACAACTAAAACTGAGAGAAACACAGGGTGGAAATATATGTTATAGATAACACTCTCATTTTTCTACTTCCCAAGATAATAAAAATATGGTTATATTCTACTTCTTTTTAAATAAAAAATAATACTCTAAACTGCCACAAAATTTCCATCAGGGTCACTCCTCCAGGGTAACTGAAATGTAATTATAAGTTTTGCTAAGATTTTGTGTAAAAATTAGTACAACTAAGAGGAGCCTGGCAGTAGGAATTACTCTGACATTTAAATGTACCACAGAGGGTTTATGATAAAAGAGGAGCTCTAGCAGAAGACAATCCACACAGAGTGGAAATCAGCATTAGCAAGGCTCCCTTGGCTCAGGGTCTTGAAAGAGGTTTTTTATATACAGCTGGGCAACTTTGCCTTTTTTACCAAAGGCAAGTCTTCTAAACCCTGTGAAGCATTGATTCATTTATCGCCTGTAAAATGAGGGTCCTAACAGTACTGTTGCCCTTTGAATAAGGGGTTAGGGATAACCCACCCCACACACAGAGTCAAAAAGTCCACATACAGCCATCTCAGCCTCAAAAATGAAAGAACTGGTAAATCCTGCATTCAAGGGCAGGAGGTTGAAACAGTGTTTAAGAATCACGATTTAAACCCTAGTTCCCTTGATTCCACTTACTGTGATCTAACATCAAACACAATCTTTTTTTCTACACTTAGTGAATTTAAAGATCTGTGAAGTGAAAACTCATTGAAAAAAATCCAAGTAGAAGTGGACCTGTGCAGTTCAAACCTGTATTGTTCAAGGGTCAGCTGCACTTTCTCTGCAGAAGAGTTGTGAGGACACAGTGAAATAGAGCAGGTCGAGCCCCTTGAGCAGTGTCTGCTGGACACCAAGCGCTCAGGCTGGAAGTGGTGGGAGCAGTGACAATGGGTTAGTAATGGGCAGCAGCAACAGTGGTGGTGGTACTGCTACTAGCAGTAGCAGTAGTATTTGCTTCTCTCCACGTTGAGATTTTTTAATGCCTGGTATATGGTTAAAGTACAATGGCTCCTACCTTGATTAGTTAAAGATGTAGGTTCAAGTTGAGAGAAATGATTCATATTGCATGGGAGAGAAAATGAGTTTACTGGGATTTTAGGAATAGATATTGTATAATTTAATGTAAGATTGCAATTCCAGAACTGAATATCTAGGCGAGATGAGCAATATTTGGTACTCATGGTGGAATCTTCTGTCCTCTGATCCTTCTTGAAGGAGAAATTTTTTTTTTAACCCACAAGGGCAGTTTGGGAAATAAACAAACAAAAAGCTAAATCCTTGGGAAGTGCTATCCAAATCATCTAGAGAGCCTTGAAAGGTCAAAGGTACAGGAGACACACAGAGTGGCTGGACTGGGAGAATTGGTCAAAGTGACTCCCCAGCAATAGAAAGGCACCTAGTAGGTCAGCACTATCTTTTTCAAAGCTGTAATCATAAAACAACTTGTAGTAAAAACAAAAATGCACTTTCTGAGCAAGTGACACTTTATTCTCCTGCTTGGCAATCCAGTAATGAACACATTTCTCAAAAATGCATTTTGGAAGTCTTCTGTATCAAAGTTCTGGCTTTGTTTACAATCTGCTCCACCTCCTACCGAGAGTAGGACCGGAAGCAGGTGACGTGACACCTGTGAGCCTTAGTGCCTTGATGTGCAAGGTGAGGACTGGGACACCTCATTCACATGGTTGTTGTAAGAAGGTTCAAGTCAGGTAAATTCTTGAAAAGACTTTGCATGTGGCCTAGTACATGGTATGATTTTACGAAATGCTAGTTTCTCTTCCCGATTTCTTACCTCTGTAACCATTTTTAGAACATTATGTCAGAGGAATATGTACAGAGGTGAATAGTGGGATTAAAGACTACACTTTCAGATTCATTCCAGTTTTGAATTTTCCCTCTATATGGATGCAAGAGCAAGAGCTGGACGATGGTTTTTAAAATTACACTTTCTCAATTAGGATAGACCTCATATGTAGACATGATCTGGAAACACACAGAAAGCAGACTGACATCTGATGGATCCCTTAAATCCAAAATTAAAACTTCAATAAGGCCTTTCCAAGTTCAGTGTTTTGTTACTTTGTCCCTTTATTCTGTATTCAATTTAGCTGGAAAGCTCTTCCAGCGTCTATTCAGGGAAAACATTTTGAAAGGAGTATTTTAATGAGATCATTTGTGTTCCCAGAGCCTTGCTGAGTGACAGGTTATGGAAATCATAGATAAATACTGTTTGAATTGAGAACAGAAAATGGAAACATTTTACAAGCTTAACAGGGCCTCACTTTCAGAATGAACTAGTGAATTTCCCAAAAGCGCCCAACAGTAAAACTTTACAACAAGGTAAATCGCTATCCCTGCTCTTCTTTTTAAGAAATGTTATCCCATAGTATTACTTCTCAAGCATCTCTTGTATCTAGGTTTCTTTAAAAGTTTTGAAGTAAGCAGCCAAAATAGTTTCCTCAGTGTTACAATGCTCACAGTGTTTATTTCAGAGAGTTTTTACACTTTCAAGGCTTTCTGTGTCTAAGTATGTATATACCTAGTTAAGAAACTGATAGGCCATAATCTCTGTAACTAAAAAACTTTTTAATCTACAAATTTATTCTTACAATGTTCTGGTACCTGGAAAAAGTCCTGTTAGATGATGACCTCCCATTGTTCCAAATGCCAACTATGAAATGCCGTCTGTCTATGCCTGCATTTCGTATTGATTCTTCAAATGGAAAACGAATCTATGATACACACAGGGGAATCAAGAAGGCTTTTCGACTCGGCAGTAGACGCAAGTAAAGAGGGCAGGCGAGACGCGCTTTTCAACCGCCTGGAAATGACTGTGCGGTGTAAAGGGCTGCGAATTCACCATTTGTTGGTAAAACTGACTATTATCAGAGCTGTCCCATCACTGATACACCACGCTAGTGTTGTTTCTAACAGTTTATCAACTGGCAGCAAAGGATCTGATGGTAGAATAGCTGAAGTCATTTTATGAAGTATTGGTCTCAGATCTTCAGCAACCCTTTTTTTCCTTCTTTGTACCCTTCGATCTGTCCTACAAATGCTTTCAGCCTAGAAAAACAACCCACTCCGTGCAGTGTGGACAAAGGGGATCATCTTGCGCTGCTGCTAGGGCACAGGAGTCTCTTTTCTTTAAAAGGTCAGGTGGGAGGTTACACTAACTGAATCACTTATTGGTTGTGTCCTTTTAAGTGCTTTTCTAGGTGAGAGGCCAAAATCTGTATTAACACCTCTGCCCTTAGCCAGGCAGTCTTTCAAGTCAAGAATCTTTGCCCACAGGTCTTGAAGGACTCAACAGAGCTCACTAAATAAATAATAAGCAAGTGTGAACTATGACAGTCTAATGGATTATGTTGAATCAGGAACTAACAGCGAAAACAAAGCTAGTACCTAAGAGCTAGTACCCATGGTCAGTTATGAAATGTCTCTCCCAATGCCTGTTCTAAGACTGAGTCATTCACCTCTATCCCATTTGAATTAGAATGTCCAAATAAATCAACGCATCTGTGAATGTTAATTTGTGAAGGGAATTCTGAAAAGTTAACAGTGTATTGTGCTGCTCAAACTCTCTCTCCTACATCTCCCCAGTGCCCCACATGCTGGCTAGAAGCATGTTAAACCAAAGGTTTAAAGAATAGGTGAGCTCAGAAAGTGGTCATTCAGCATCTTTGGATAACTTTTTGACAAGGTTACATGTTATAACGCTGATTTCCTCAAAAACAATGTGTTCTAAATTTAATATCTCATTTGTCTCTATTTTCTCCATTGTTTGTCAATCCAGTTATTTCCTAGTTCCTTCTCTTACCTCTTTTTTATCATGCTTGATTGTTAGGACTTAGCCTGCTTTATGTACTGAACTGGCAATTGATTTGAATGTGTCAGCAGTTACTTTTTTCAAATTATTTTAAAATTCATCTGGAAGAATAAAAATGGTCAAACAATAGCTATCATTTATTGTGCTCACACTATGCACACACCAAGTCAGGTGTTGAGTTCAGCACCTTACAAATATTGAAGAAGAACGGTAGACACTGAATCAGATAGTAAGACCAATATTTAAGCTGCATTAGTTCTAACAGCTTGTCAGAGTAGGTCACGTGCACAGAGTAGATTTTGATCTAGGTGATGTGAGGAAGCCCCATACCTCCCTGTTTTCTCCTTAAAAGATCTTGAAAATTTACTAACCCATTCCTTGGAGTTTGTCATTATTCCTTAGGAATATTTTAAGCAGAACAACTCTCCTAAGTTCCATTTCCTTAAGGTACTCTAAATCTCTTTCTCTTTGCTAAATTTGCCCACTTTTCCTTTCATGAGTCTCTCTTTTTCAACTATTTTTGTCTCCTATAAATTTAATATTCGGCAAAAACTATTACTATTATCAAGTCCCAGGACTTTCTGCTTATATTAAAGGAAATCCCACCCTGCTATGCCACATTCAAATTCTTTTCCCAGAATGGAAAATTTCAGATCCTGCAGGAGAATATTAAACCTTTGGTACAAAACTGTTAACTGTCTTAAATGTACAAAATTGATTTAGAAGTATAATCCTATGAATTCACTGAGGGAGGTGTCAGTGTTCAGAACAAAACAGAATTGAAATTAAAGATCTAGGGGGAAACTTAGCCCAGAAAGAGGAAGAACAAATGTCATCCAAGTTAAAATAACTGGAAAAGAATATTCTGGTGCCTATTTAATATATTCCACACATCAGAAGATCTAAAGGCACGGAAAATTGGAAAGCACTGGAGGAACACCTCTGTGCCTTAATGGAGGTTAGTGGGGTGGGAGGATTTAAATTTGAGAAGAATTTAATTCAAGTCTCTAATATTATAACTATGTTTTGTTCTAGGCAACTGGCCTGCCAATATGGAAACCATCATAAAGTAGTCAACTCCAATACATTCCTTGATACAAGAAGAGATTGGGAAGCAATTCAAGAATTTCATGGCAGACTTTATACAAATCACATTCTTCTCCACAGACAAGGTTTGGAGCCCTTGCTCTACCACCAGGCAACTATGAGAATGCCATCTGTGATCTCCCTCCTAAAAGCTAGTCATGTCTCAGGGCCCAGACCAAACCTGGTAGCCATCTCTCTGACTACCCCATCAGCCCGACTTTAAACACTGACCATGCTCTACTTTCAGGAGGACTCTGATGTGAACTCTGAGACTTCGAGGCAGGCAACAGATCAGGGTGTTTCAGCACTGTTCTCAGGCTTTGAGAATCCAACTTTGTCCCATATTTTCCATCTTAATTCCCTGACATGGTTCCTGTTTTGCTTCATGTTTTATTTTGTCTAGGCAAGCCCAGTCCCAGTTGCCTGAGCTCCCATCGACACATCTTGCCTTCCTAGGTGTATGTCTATCACTAAATTCAATAGCTAAGCCTATGCCCTCAACACTGAGTCGCTCTTCTCCATCTGTCCCATGTTGCTGGTCAGACACACAGACCACAGGTAACGCATTCCATGGGAGTGCCCAGAGCCAGGAGAAGACCATTCAGAGATGGGCATTTCAAAAAGATTTCCAAATCTTACATGCCATGTGGAGACTAGAGTTTCAGGATGGTAAGAAAGAGGACTATGGATCCTAGATCAGCCCGCCAGGAAGACAGCAAAAGGACCCACGTGGTTTTACTAAAAAGAGGTACCACAGACATCAGAGTTCTCAGCCCCATGAAACAACTCTATTCAGAGAGGAGCTGGATCTGAGTGGGCTGTTCAGATGAGCCCAAAGGACAAATTGGTAGTTACCTGTGTGGTCATATAACAATTAGCAGAGGTGTCCCCTTCCTACCTACTAAGAATGCAGATGGCAAAGTATAAAACCCTACTCATCTCAAGGGGTGGAGAGAAGTCAACACATAATGAAGTTTGAATATATTACCAGCCTGCTAGACAAGGGCTTATAATCAAAATAACATTAAGTCATAAAGAAGGAAAAAATCCAGTATTTCTTGCAAAACTAAGTTTCTGGCCTGAGGTCTATACGTGGTTGAAATCTATGCCAAACTGGCTAAGAAATGGGAAAGTGTTACAGTGCCTCTCCTTTCCCTAGTATAGCGTATTCCAAGAGACTTTCACATTATATTTTAAAATTGTTGTTAACACGGATGGACAGACAGTTCCTATCTGCCACAGAAAGCACCATGGCAGGAGGGATGTGGGGGGAGGTTGATATTGCTGGAGAGATGTGAGATGAAAAATGTACTGGCAAATCCAAAAAAACTTGTAGAAGACACGAAAATATTGATTGAAGGAGAAGGGTAACAGACGCCCAACTAAAGGGGCCAACTTTCAGAAGTCCAGCTAAAAAAATGGAAGTAATTATGTAGGCAGTATGTACTTTCCATATTTAAGATTTCTCTTAGCATTTTAATAAAAATCAGGCACAAAAATATAACAAAATTTTTTAAATGAATGATTTCTTCTGCATGCAACTTGATGTCTAATTTTTAAGGAATGACAGCTTTGGCTGTGAGTTCAATACAGAATGTATTGGAATTATGTAGTAAATCTATCATGATAGCCCTAATGCATAAAGGACAAGTATTTTCTCATTTGTTTCAGCTGCTTGGTATGTCTGTGGGATTTCAAACTTTAGCAGTAGAATATTTATAATTTTCCAAATGAATGCAAAATTCTGTCAACTCAAAGTCAACCCAATGTGCCTATTTTTAAAAATGCAAGCATACCTTATGAATTGCATCACAAGGACTCTGGAGAATCAATCAAATCAGCAAAAGAGAAAACAAGAAATCTTAAAGAAAAATTGAAATAATAAAATAAAGATAATTTACTAGTAACAATGTCTGTAGAGAAATTTTGAATTTACCATCTCAAAGTATAATTAAAATTCTTCATATTTCAGGGTCGAAATTTGAGATATAATTCAAGAATTGCATCAAAAAGATTGTGTTATGCCAACAAAAATATGACAATTTTGTAGGCATTTCATCAGAATCAACCTTCTATGAATTTGAAGCAATTTTGGAAGAGGTATCAGCTCCCCCTGGTCTAAATGGGAAAAAAAGGCTGATAGGTTGTTAGTAGAGGTCAGTAAGCAGCCAGATATGAAATCAATAAAACTGTGCATTTATATAAGAGAAGGTTATTGAACAGAAAATTGCAAATTAACAGTAAGGTTCTATTGAGAGAAGTTTGTGTTCAAGTTAGAGTTCTCATAAGTGCTCTCTCATGTCATGCTGATGTGCAGGAAAGCAGATGGAATTTGGCACCATTTCAAAGACTGCAGATTGGATGCTATGTATTTAAACTACATGTAATTGGGAAATTATGAATGAGTCTTTGAGATAGAAAATGTCAACCATTTCCTGTTATGCTGCAATTGGTTTGATTTATAACGACTTTATAAATAGTAAAATAAAAGGAAATGTATGTACTAAAATATTAGAGCAGAATAGGAAAAGATCAGTGAATTTCTCAATTACACCAAAAGCCATTTCTTTTTGAATGGAAAGTGACTGACATTCAATTAAGAGACGAAAGTAATAAATAAGTTTGCCCTTTTATTACCATTCTATCAAAATGTAGAAAGCATTGTGATAGGCCAAGAGACCAGTTGACAAAGATACACAATAAATAACACAGGGCAAAGCCTAGCTTGCAGGGAGGGAAGAAAAAGCCTAATTGCAATTTTTCTCCATTGTTCCAAAGCCAGTCTTTTTGTTCTCTAATATATCTGCAGAGCGTTTATTTTGCTTCTGACTGTTCGGTAATCAACGTCTTGCCCCAGGCATAGCTGGATGCTCAACCAATGTTTCTTTGGGGACTCAGTAGGGAAACCAATAGTTAAAACAGCCAAGCACAAGGATTTAACATGTTGACTACAAACTCAAGGACTGCAGCTTGGTGGGAGTGCTGGTTTTTCAAGGCAGTGATTGTACTAAAACAACACAAAGGGTACTTGGTTTACAGTGATTGAGTCAAAGAGCCAACCCACTTTGCATTTCCATACTATTCTCTCTCAAGTCTCCTATTTCAGAATTACCCCAGGCCATGACTCAAAGGCTCTTGCGGTTTAATGAAAACAGTTGCAAATGAAAATTCACTGCTGTAAAATTTGCCAGAACTTGGCATCTGTCTCAGGAAGCACTTTTGTGGCAGTTTCTCTCATCAAATCCCCTAGTTCTGAATGACCCGAATAAGTAATGTTGTTTTTTCCTCTTTCTTTAGTAGATGGTATCCCATATCCAGCAGTATAACCACAGGTCATCTCCTAGTCCTGGGCAAATTCTGGATGTTCAAAAAATTTAGAAATTTATTGAGCAGTCGGCCCACTTTTACCTAGGCTTTTGTCTGCTTCTCCAAAGCTATGAAAAGTCTTTGAGAAAGGTATTTAATAACACCTGCTCGTCTGCCCAGTTTACTTCACGCGCAGTACCTATCACAGAAAACAGATAAACTCCAGGACATCCACAGTAGTCTATCTGTTCTCCACACCAACATAAGTCAGGTGATACATAGAATAGCTAAATCGCACGTGAAACACAGAGAAAAACGGTTCCCCTTACAGACCACAAATAAAAATAAACAAAGATTATTTTTCAGACAAATTCGTGCATCTGAAAGAGCAGGAAATAAACTACTCCCCTGGTGCTAAACCTGTCTGCTGGTTCCTTCTGACTAAGAAATCCTGCAGTCGCTCTCTCACCCTCACTACTTTTGTGCTAAGCATCCCCCAGACTTCTCCCTTACATTCTTTACAATAGTTTTAACCCAGAGGCGATGATGTTCCAGGAAGGAGGTAATGGGCTGATAATCCCAGAAGAATGGACAGACCCTCTGCAGGGCAGTTCCCCCATGACAGGAGGTTAAGAGGAATGTAGCAACACCCAGTAAAGCGCCCTGATTGTAAATGCCTTTTACTGATCCATTCAGTTTTCCTATAAAACTTCAAGACCCCAACCCTAAGACAGATTCCTCTCTAAATTCTCTAAATTAGCCTGCTGTGACTCCCCTTTGCCTGGCAAAGCAATAAAGCTGATCCCTTTCTCCCAAAACTCTGTCTCAAATTGGCTTTCAGGTTACAGAGGCCGGTTTTGCGGAAACATATCTTTTTTCAAATAAAAAACATTTCTGGACTCAGTAAAGGAGAGACTTTATTCAAAAGAATAACTGTCACCAGGGGAGGGCCTGCTGGAACAGGAAGAGGGGGATTATCGCAACAGGAAGAAGCTATGGCTGTAAGATCTGCTACCAGAGTCTCCAGAGGTGGGCAAGAAGGATTTTCCGTGATAGAGAGGAGTCAACAAGGCCAGAGAGAGCACAGGATGTGGGGAAGTGGGATGGAAGTTCAGGGAATAGAGCAGCTCAGAGAAAGTGTTGCACTGAGGGCAGCCTGTTTTCTTATTTCTCTGGAGGGGCCCTGAAGAAAGATTCCGTGCAGGATCAGGCTGAGGGTGGGCCAGTTCAGGGGGTTAGGGGAAGGAGAGAATCTTATCCAAAATTTGGTTAACAAGCACTGTGTTCCTTCTGATTAATGGCGTGGGTTGGGTGGTAGGGGAGGGTGGCAGCAAGCAGTTCAGCTAATTATTTGTGAGGCAAGGAAAAGGAATTTCGAGGGTCTGTGTTTGTTAAATGTAAACAAAGGAAATATCCCAGAGCCTTCTCTAAATCATATGGGGTAGGCTGGTTCTGTGCAGTAAGTAGTTTTTCAGAATAAATAAGGGTGAGGGGATTGCTATCAGCTTCACTATTTACCAGAAACAAAGGGCTCAGAGAAAGACTTGTTTTATGGATATAAGAATTGCTCATCTTGGATTCTCAGTCTCTAGCGCTGGCCGGACATGTAAGAGATTTTCCAGGGTTTTACAAGGTGAAGGGTAAGACTTATCTTCCATAAGCAAGGTTATGAAGCTCTTATATATTCTCAACTTCACTCCTGCCTTAGTCTATAAATGTTAATAGGCAAAAATCTGGTTGTAGGAATAGAAAAGGAATGAAGTGTTCCCAAGCAGTCTTAGGAACTTTTAACATCCGAATAGTTTGTGCAATTCTATTTTGGACATACGAAGAGTAGGAGGGGCCCTGTGATTGCTAATTAAGATCACAGACTACCACAAAGGTTGATTCTTTATAAGAAGTGTGAATTGATTTTGCATGAACACAGCCAGTTTAAATTGACATAGGAAACCACCTCTGCAGACCCTTTGACTTCTTACTCAAACACACCTCCAGCATCACGGCCACACTGCCCCGTTAGATAATGGAGGTTATTTGTTGTGGTTACTGGTGTCACTTGTGTTACTCTTACCTCCTCATTTCATACTGATCTTTCCACAGAACGTAAGGAACATTAAAAGTACCCAGTTGACCTTAATGGATTCCGTCACTCCTTCCTGTTAAAATAAAGGCTCTCTGAGTACTTCAAGAGTCTAACATAACTGGAGATGATCCAGTGACTGCAGGATCTGGGAAAGGAGAGTGGAGGCTCTGAACAAAGCAGCCCAGTTCTTAGAGTGCAGAAGAGATGAGATTTAGGTGGTTTGATTTCTTATTTCATTCAGGCTTTGCTACATACCTGCCTTTAATGACCAAAATTTTACAGGTGACTTATTTACAAATATCTTTCAAAATAATGTTGTTGAACTTAGCCCTTAACTCTATCCTATGTATGTTCTAAAAGTTAATAAACGTGAAGCCTGAATTTCTTCTTCCGTACATCTGTCAGTTATGGAATAACCAAAAACAAACCAAAACAGCTCCTAGGTTTGGTATGGTGGGTAAATCATTTTGTTCCAGGTCACTGCTAAAGACGATTATGTCTCCAGCAATTTTTTTTTTTTAATGGAAGTACTTACTGGGGATAGAACCCAGGACCTCATTCATGCTAAGCATGTGCTCTACCATTGAGCTATTACTCTCACCACCATCCCCACCCCGAATAATTTTGATCCTGAAGAGATACGGCCTGACTTCCTCAGAGCCAGAGAACAGGAGTCCTGCTGTTTTCAGCTGCTCTCCTTGCTCAGCCTACCATCTGGTCCCTTCAAACCCACACCTCAAGGGACAGAATGAATTAACAGATCCTGTAGGTTTAAATACCCTCCACATACCTCTCAGGAGTGCCTGGAGGATGCCTCAGGCAAGGTAATTATGGAAGACTATTGGAAGCTCCTGGATTCCGCAGACAGAAGGGGAAGTGGGAGCCTTGAACTTGGAAACAGAAATCCAGAGCTGCTGCTAGGCTGAGGTGTTCCCTCAGATACTAATCCCTGATACACAGAGACACTCTTTGCTTTCTAGTGAATGCCAGAATGATTCCAGTGTAAATTCCCTTTTACACCACTTAAACAGGAAGCAATTTCACTATCTTCAAATTGATGGGTTTTCTTTTTTTTTTTTTTTTTTTTAATTTTCTGTTCCCTTCTCCTCCTTTGGCTAGATGCTTGATAATTCCAGTATCATTACACTCTTGGATAGATCACTCTCCTGCAAATGAATACTGGGCTCAGGTGCACTCCTAACACTCCATGAATCCTTCACCTAATTAATGAGAGGTGAGTCTCTCAACCTACTGCCCAGGTCCCAGGGCAGATTATTAGCACCGTTGCTTTTGATGGATCTTTTTAAGTGCTTCTCTTGGGAAAGATATTTGAAAGTCACATTTAAATAAGGATTCAAAAATTACTGAACATTAATTCTCTTCTAGTCTCAAATGCTATTTCTGGCGAAGGTTATAGAGGCCATTTTAATGGAAGAAATATACCATTATTTAGTTACCCCCAATTCCCAATATGCAGCAAAGGACTTTTACTAATCTTCCTCCGTCTTCCCTCCCCACCCCAACCCTGACCTGACCTTCTCTAATGATATAATGGATTTGCATTCACATTGGAAACATAAAGAATGAAGTGAAAGAGAAAAGAACTAGAGCTCATGGAGGTTTCTTCTATCTTTTTACCCCAACACAACCCTTGGGAGGTGGCATCTTGATCAAAGCATTTGTATGACTTGCAATTTAATGTTGTGTCCAAGAAAATTCTTTTCTTTCTCTCTCCTCTGTCTTATCCTCAGTTGATACATTAGAGTAAAACCAAAGAGGCTTTTTCTCATATAGAATTATAAAGCTGGAAAGAACTAAAATCCAATTCACTCCAAAAAGAAGACTGACTCAGAGAAGGTAAGTTACTTTCCCAAAGACACAAGCTTGTTAGCAGCAAAACCATCATGTGAGATCAGGTCTCCTGACACCTACCATTCTTCCTCCTCCAGGAGGCAACTTCAGTATAATTTGCGAATTTGTCATTTTTTTTAAAGAAAGTCAAGCATATATCTTTTCCTAGTCTGCCTTAAGACAAAAATTTTAAATTGATAAGATTCAGATGCCAAAAGAAATAATTATGGAATTGCAATTGCATTTATACTTCCTAATGTGTAGAGTAAAAGCTGCTACGGAAGAAAAATAAAAGGGAAACATGAAATTAAGAAAGAAATGAGTTTGAAGCTTTCTTAACATTTATAAGCTTTTAAGAGATATATTCGGAAAAATAACCAAAATACTAACTCATGGCAGAGGAAGACATTAAAACAACAAAGTAATGCTAAGTGCAACTTTGCAGAATGTTTCTACTATCAGGAAGGCAAGAGACCAACGAAGGAAGAAATGAGAATAGTGGTGGGTAAAACTGGAAGTAAAGATGCTCTGGATGGCAAATAGCTCATCTATTAAAGAGGCAAAGAGGCATATAATTCACATATTAAGTGAACACAAAGGATCTGTCATCACACATTGATTTTGCACTGAAGCATCATAGGGGACCTCGGTCAAAAAGCAAAGATAGTTAAATTAGGCCAACAGTGCAAAGCTGCAGCACTGGAGGGAAATGATCATAGAATTGTATTTCAGGGAAAATGAGAGAACACTTAATATAACAGGAAAATAAAAGCTGTATTATCCTTCTGTATACACATGTAAATCCTCTTAGCTTCATAGGGGGCTCATGCATGTCCAGAAAAAGCCGCTGCTTTCTCTCTTGAGTGAGCAAATAGGTCTGTGTGAGGAACGGCAGCCTGGCAGGGGTTAGAGGTGGGACTGATGAAGTCAGGGCACAGAAGAGACTTCTCCTAACACTCTCATCCCCGGGCAAAAGGGTTTTCAGATCTGAAAAGCCATGGATCACCTTCTTAGATAGATCTCCATTCAGTTCTCAAGGAGAGCACTGAACTTGCCCTCCAGATCTTAGAATTTCTATCACATGTACCCACAGCAGTGAGAGACAGGGACTTTTCTCATGGATGCCCCAGTGCCTGCCCTTTCAAATGTACATCTCCCTTAGGCTCAAAATTAAAATAGAAATTTTTTATAATAATCCTTCTAAAGTTTATATTCCACAACCTTTTATAAATTACACACCATACTTAAAAATTCCATCTTTCTGCCCAAAACTGCACACACTTCTTTAACATACCTCTAGTCAATAAGACACAAAATCAGATGATAGATTTTTCAATGGTCATTAATAAGTATCGCTACAGAAAAGTATTCATTAACCATAATTGATTGAAAGAAGTCAAGTTGAAAGTTGTCTGCAGGCATCAAATGTTAATTTTTAGGACAAATATTAATCACATACTACAAGATCACCAGAAAGCACTCGGGTGGTAGAAGCAGGCAACTCAAGCTTTTTATTTGGACAACGTACCAACTAGTGTGAGGATATGGGGTGAGTAATACACCTGTTCAAAGATCACATCTGTCTGTTTTGGGAGCACAGAGGCAAGTATCTGACCAGATACTGCAGATGTCACAAAGTCATTCTTTGCAGCCAGGACACCACAGGTAGCTTACTCTCTGTGCTCACCTTGTGATCCCTAGTGAATGGAGGCAAGGACTTCCTGGGAGAAGCTGCAAAGATGGTTAGTCCTCTGAAGATCAAGCATAGGATAACAAACTTACAAAGGACAGAGAGAAGAAATTAGGTCAGTTAGGAATCTCTTACTGGCTGTGGGGTAGGGCGCATATTCCTGAGAGGGAAGTAGGAAGCTTATTGAAAAGGGAAGCGCTCAGGTGTCCTTGTCTTGAATCTGGATGCCAGCTGATTATTACTGAGGAGGCAGGTTTTGGGACAGTGGTTTTGCTCATAGGTGACTCCATAATCTTATGTAAATAGTTATGAGATATTTATCTTTTTATAGCACACTTATTCCTTTTTTTTTTTTTAACCTATGGGATTTCCTATGAAAGTGGGAACAAAAGGGAGTTATGCCTTGTGTGTTTGGGGCCCATGATCCTTGGTCCATGTATGCGGGTATGTCCTGCTTGTCAATGTCACGGGTCACGTGCAGTGAGTCAGTTAGGGTGTAACTTTTGGATGGTGCCGTTGAAAGTCCACTCTCCAGCTTGGGGATAGGTGCTATTAAAGGTTGAGGGAAAGGGGGAAACACAAAGGACAAGGAGGGCCTTGGAGAAGCAGAGTGAGGAGGCAGTGACTGCTGTGAGTAGAGTACGCTCTCCTCTTTAGGAGAGCAGTTTCTACTTCTGGAGCTGCAGATGGCTTCAAACTTTCAAAATCAGAAATAGTAGCACACTGGCAGCAACTGCTGCGTGAGGCAACGGGGCAGAAAGTGGGACTGGTGGGAGTGGCAGGCGAACACAGAAGGCCGACAGAAATAGCTGCAAGAAACAGTGCAAGAAACCAGGACCAGTGCCTGCTAAGGACGGGGACTTGGTGTGTCTGAAGATCCCAGTGACTGTGTTAGTTGAAGACAAGAAATGAAATCCCATACTGTATAGCACAGGGAACTATAATCAATATCTTGTAGTAACCTATAATGAAAAAGAAAATGAAAAGGAATATGTGTATATGGATGACTGAAACACTATGCTGTACACCAGAAACTGACACAACATTGTAAACTGACTGTACTTCAATTAAAAAAAAAAAAAAAGGTTAAAATCAAAGGAGAGAGTTAAGAAAGAGCCAGCACTCCCTCCTCTGTGTTCTCAAAACACATACTGCAATTCGTAATAAAGGACAATTTTTCATCTACACAATTGACTCTCTCACTAAATTGTGAGCTTCTTCTAAAAGAGCTGGGAGCCGTCTTACTCACTTGCTTGTCTCTAGCACCCCAGGTGGTACTTGAATAGAGCAGAGGCTCAAAAGTGTTTTTTGAAAGAGAAAATACAAAGTCCGCTGGAAGAGGCATGCTGAACAGGGGAAAGGTTCAATCGCGGCGTTTTAGAAGACTGCCTAGTGTAGCTCTGCCTCTGGCCGGAACCAGCTGTGGGACCCTAGAAAGCCATTTTATAGTTCTGAGATTTGGTTTCTTTATTGGCAAAATAAACTTATTTTTCCAGATTACTCTAGAATTCTATTATTTTTGAAAGTAAAATCTAAATATTTTGGAAGTTTGCTTCTAATAGCTAAGTACCAGTTTTTACTAGACTTAGCACCTACCAAAAATGGGCTGTGTTAAAAGCCCCAAATTTTGAGAGTTTAATTCACTTTAGTAAACACACAAAACATTTAAAATTAACTCGACTCTAGTCTCAATAATAAAGTCACTAAATTGTGAGAAATACATTTTTAATCTCTCTAGATCTCTCTAAAATGAAAATATACTGCTCTCCCCAGTCTCATGTAAAAGCTGTGAGGTTATTACTTTGCACCCATTTACTCTCTGATTGGAAAGAGAATGATTAAGGTTACGCCTTAAGCTGATGAGTTCTATTAATCTTCCAGGTGATGCCTTTGTAAAAGAAAACACAGATTGCAGGTACACTGAATGTCTTTATTCTTCCAAAATGAGGGAGTTTCATAAAGATTGGGAATGTTTGAAATGAATTGTGTAAGGGCGTATTTATTTGTTTAATTATCTGTGTAAGCCATAGCATAATGAAAATATTGTAATTGTGTGGCTTTTCAAAGGAACACTAAGGAGAAAATTGTAAACATCATGGATGGGGAATTATGCACACAAAGACTAATAACTACAATCATGTTATTCAGAACTAGGGTGGTAATTTGCCCCTTAGGGGGTAAATTTGGAAAAAATACGTATAAGGTTTAATCACGTGACTGTCACTTAATGGGTGTTGTACTGTGAAAGCCACACACCCCACACTGAACATTCAGCAGTAATTATTTCTTTTAGTAATTCTCCTGGTGGCTTCTCTAGTATCTGTAATTGCCCTGTTCTCAAAAACAGCACTCTTTACACGGCACCTACCCAACCAATAAAATGGTTACAACATAGACTTAGCAATTAGAGATTTTTTTTTTCTTTCAATATTTCATTACTGAGGGCTTGTTCTAAAGGGGAAAAATAAAATAAAATGAGTAGATGAAGTTTTCCTATCATGAGACCTAGGAATCTCAGCTGAGGGTGCCTCTTTATGAAGTGTTTTCCTCGGGGATTATTAGCCAAATATGTTACAGAAAATGGCTTGCTTTGTGATAGAAGAGCAACTTGTATTTAACTGGGGAACTGTGGTGATTATTCTTTGTTTGCCACCTCTTTTCCGTCCTTTGCTCTTATCACTCTAATCCTACTCTTTGCCCCAAGAGACCAAACCTTGTGCATTGCATCTCCCAGACTCGTTATTTGGCTTCCAGTTGGGTTGGCCAATGGGAAGTCACTGGCGTGTAATCAAGGGCTTCGGCCGGCACCCCCTCTCTATTAGTAGCTGTGCATCTCCAGGGCTGGAGCTCCTTTTGGTGGAGACCTTCCTCTGTGACTCGAGCTCTCCTTGGGCTTCTGTATCTCTCTTTATATCCCATCTCCTTCCTATCCCTGGGGAGTTAACTTCATCCTACTGTTGCTATCTCTGGGTGCCACATCACCCCTATATATCCCCTGAACTCTCCATGTCTTTGAATTATTACTTTCACAGAAATATCATTTGAACCATCTGAAGTGAATTCTGTCTTCTTCTAAGGTGCCAGCCATAAATCCTAACAGCTTATGCACTTAATGGTAGTCGGTGATAAATGATTTTTAGCATGAAGAGTTGCTTGATTATAGGTCAAATGTTGCTAAAACAGTTTTACTAACAATGTATTGTGGTGGATACTGCAAAGAAATGAATGACCGCTTGCCCTTTGCCTCAATTTGGGACAACACTGAGGTCCGTCCTGGCCCCGGAGCCTGCCATAGGTTGGCAGATGCCTCATTGGTTACTTCAATATGATTGGCTCTCCCCTCTGCCCACTCGTGCAGATATATCTCCTGAGAGCAGCCCCCAGTAAATCTTCTGCATGCAATTCTCAGTTTCTGAGACTGTTTCCAGGGAAGCCAATCTAAGTCATGAAGTGACTGGGATAAGCCTAGATCTGAGCTAGAGGAAGAATATAGCTAAAGCCCAAAATTCAGCAAATATTTAGACCGTGACTGTAAGAATCAAATCCTTCTACAGTGTCTCATGGAAAAAACTGCTGTAGTCATCAGTATAGCTATCACTGAGAATAGAAAAGGCACTTCCTCCCTTCTAGTGTTAGAGCTCGTTTTACCAAGCACCCCACAGAATGACTGCAGCCTAGCAGAACATGTGTGCGACTCCGTCAGGGACTAGGTGGGGAGACATCTGAATTGTGCCAGCTAGCGCTGTCTCCCAAACCATGGCTCCTGCTTTCTGGCCTCCGTTCTCCCTTCTTCCAGGGATGTGACTGCCCCTGCCTGCTGCAATGGGTTGGTTCCATGGAACCAAATTCGAGCATGGGTTCCTACCTGAGGCAGTCAGCTCATTAGGACTCTGAGGAGTGCAGCAAGTCAGTCTTTAAAAATAGCTGATCAAAAGCAATCACTGAATTAAAAAGGCCAGAAATAGGTTTTAAGTTTGAGCTGCAGAGGCAAGAATATTGATAGGAGTGGGCTGGGGCAAAGATAACAGTCCAGCAACAGATGAAGAGAATTCTGGGCACCTCCACAAAAAAGGTTTGGGCTTTTGAGACTCGCCTGCAAGTGTGTCAATGAGGGTGGATAAGGCAAAAAAATCAAAAGGTTATTTCCAGTGGGTGGGGAATAGCTCATGGTAGAGCACATGTTTAGCATGCACGAGGTCCTGGGTTCAATCCCCAGTTCCTCTGTTAAAAATAAATAAATAAATTTTTAAAAAGATTGTTTCCATTATCATAATTTCTCTTCTCAGTGATTCCCACGGTAAGGATCATTAGTAAGCAGATGATTGCTTTCTATCAGGAGCCAGGGAAGCTTGGAGAAGCTACAGACAACAGTCTTCAGCACAAGCGACTGCAGTCAGCTAGAATGGGTGAGCAAACCAAAGATTGGAAGAGGCAGAATGAGCGAGGTAGGCACAGAGCCTTTAAATCTACGACAATGTAATCAGCTTCAGGAAAGAATATCAGCAAAATATGCATATGAGGTAACTGGATATCTGAAATTACATTTAAATGGATTAAGTCTGCTAAAAATGATCAATAGTAATTTTAAGGCTTCTTTGTAAGATCAACCTCATACAACTCTTAGAGGTTTTTCTCCTACACAGAACAGTATGAAATAAAATCAAAACAGGGAAAAGATAACTGTACTTAATGATTGAAAAAACCCTAAATGACTAATCAATTTTCTTTGGAAAAATATGTTTGAATACCACAGCTTAAAAGGTTACATTAGTTTCTATTCCAACGCTTGAAAGTTAGCAACAGAATAATGCAATTTTCTTTGCAATAATGATAGTCTTACTGCACCTACTTAATATAAACAAAAGATAAAAACTGGTCAATAAGACAATCTGTTTATTTAACTCCCAATCTCCCAGGTAGATTCTAGCTAAATAAAAAAGGTAATCTAAGGTTAGTCTTTCATGGAAATGCTCTTTTAATGAAAAATAACCCTATTTTAACTAATACTCATTTTAAAACAGATTCAGAATTAAGAATCCTCTTTAAATTCAGGCTAATAAATTTCATGGGATTCAGAGTACTTGTAGTCCAAATAGGTTCTTACCAAAGGCTTTGCTATTACAGCCATCCAGATTTAGTGGAGCTGACCTCACAAACAATGGAGATTTGGAAACCCTAACAGAGTTACTCACAAAGCAGTCTTAATGAACTGCAACTAACTGAAATAAACATTTTGTAAGGTGGCTTCTGCCCAATTTAACCACATCCATGGAGGTAATACCTTTGGGATGGGGAGATCTTGAAATCTTCTTCCATTTTAGGAACTCTCCATTATCTCCTAGGTCTTTTAACCTCATAATAATCCAGATGGGTGACTGTGTTTTTCCCCAGCCTCTCAATGAGGAATAGCATTTGTGTTCTGCTCTTTTGGGAGTCCCCAGGCAAGTCTAAGGCAGGAATACACATGGTGCCTCCCATGTCCTGCTTCCCCCATATTCACTCATTCTCTTTATGGAGGCAGGGAGGGGTGTGGGAGCCTGAATTCTAAGTTGGCTCCCCAGATTTCCACCCCATCGTGCACATGTCCTGTATAATTCTTCCCACTTCTGCGTGAGTGAGACCTGTGAATATGATGGGATACTTTCTTTCCTGAACAAGTAGTGTGATATGACAAATGTGATAGGATAGTCAATCCTGCTGGACTTGAAGAAGCAAGGTGGCATGTCGTGCAGAAGACCACATGGCAGGGAACAGTGAATGGCCTCTAAGCTAAGGACCTCAGTCCTATAATAGCAAGGAACTGAATTCTAACAGTACACGAATTTGGAAGAGAACCTCAAGCTCCAGTAAGAAAATCTCAAGCCCAGCTGATACCCTGATTTTAACTTTGTGAGACCCTGAGCAAGGGACCCAACTCAGACTCCTGATTCACAACAGGACGTAATAAGTGGGTGTTGTTTTAAGTTGCTACCTTGGTGTTAACTGGCTACACAGCAATAGCAAACTAATACAAAAGAGGAGGGGAGGGGAAGGAATGGCTGTGATCTTGAATAGTATTAACGACTCCTCTGTGTTGTGTATATAAAGTATTTGGACTTTCTCAAAGCTGCCTTTGCATAGGCCCTCATAGCAAAGACGACGACGGTACTGTGTAATGACGAAGAACATGGGTCCTGGAGTCAAGCCATTAAATCTGATTTCCCATTCTGCCACTTAATCATTGTGCCTCGGCTTCCTCACTTATAAAAGAGAGAATAGAACAGTTCCCAGGATTGCTGTAGCTGTTAAATGAGCTCGTCTATACAAAGAGCCAAGTTGGGGGCAGAGAAACCACCTAACAAAGTTTAGCTGCTACTGTTTCTCAGGTGCCAGCCGTAATGTGAGGACTCTATCCCCACTTCCAGCATAACAGAGTTAGGAGACTCATGTTGCAGTAACAGAAACTCAAACACACTTGCTTAAATGGAAAAAATATTTTCTTTTTGCCTTGTTATAGAAAGTTCTAGTAAAGAGGGTGGTTTCAGATACTGACTGGCTGAGGCACAATGTCAGGGTGTAGCTCTCTGCACCTGCTGGGATCCTTTCTAGGCTCTGTGTCGGCTTTAACCATTTTCTGATGCCCCTAGCAGTAGTTAGTGGTGCAATGGCTTTAGTTGACCCAAATTTCAAATCCTTATACCATGTTTGGTCTCCAGGTAAGTGGAAGGAAGGAAGGAAGGAAGGAAGGAAGGAAGGAAGGAAGGAAGGAAGGAAGGAAGGAAGGAAGGAAGGAAGGAAGGAAGGAAAAAGAAGGAAAAGGAAAGGAAAGGAGGGAAGAAAACTTTTTTCCAAGCACTTTAGTAAATGCTTCCTAGTATCCCAACAGATTTGACTGAAATATACATACACCCAGAACCAAGCAGAGGGGCCAAGAAGATGGGGCAGGATTCTCTGACTGAACCTCTCATAGTCCTCCTCTGGAATTGAGAGTTAGTCAAGTCACTTCTGTTAAAAATTTATACTTGAAAATTGAGCATGATGGTTTCTCAAAAGAAAATCAAAGCAGCTTGTTATGGGTTGAGAACTGTCTCCCAAAAAAGATATGTTGAAGCTCTACCCTCCAGTACCTGTGAATGACCTTAGATGGAAACAGGCTCTTTGTAGATGTACTTAGCTAAGATGAGGTCATCAGGACAGACCCTAATCCAAAATGACTTTATAAGAATGTCTTTATAAGAAGAGGAATTTTGGCCAGGTGAGGACAGAGGTGGAGATTGCAGTGATGCATCTACAAACCAAGGAGCCCCAAGGCCCGCCAGCAAATACTGGGAACTAGAAGAGGTAATAAGGGATTCTCTTCTGCAGGTTTCAAAAGAAACATTAACCTGCTGACACTTTAATTTCAGACTTCTAGTCTCCAGAACTGTAAGACAATAAAGTCCTGTGATTTTAAGCCATTCAGTTGGTGGAACTTTGTTAATGCAGCCCTCAGAAACCAATACATCACTGTTGGTGACGATAGAAAGAAGATGCTAGGGGAGCAACAGAAAATGTCCCTTATAATCTTCCAAAGAAGCAATGAGGGTGCTTGGAAAGTAAAATCATCCAGGAGACACTGTATCATTTGTGTAATTTCACAACTAGTTTGTCCTCTACCTGCCACTCGTTTGTAACCTCTCTTGAGCTCAGGGTCATTGGAAACTCGGTAAATAATTTGGCTTCCCTCTTTCTTTAAGTGACTTTCAAGAAAATTAAAGCCAAGTTTCCAACAAAGAAATATGCAAGTGTACAAAGTGGAATGAGAAATAGCTCCTCAGCACCAGGTTAAGTGGCCACAGGGTCTTAAATAATTTGTTTTGGAAACCACTGCACGTATCACTACTGTCTCAGCAAGCAGTATAAACCACCAGTATCACAGAGAACGTTAACCTGAAGTGGTTAATGCATATAAATCCCAATTCTGCTCCCTTTCAACACAAAATAAGTGAGCATGTGGAGAAAAGAATAAGGTCACACAGCCAGTAGGTTAAAGTTATCATCTATGCTAGTTTGCTCAACACTGTCCCGGTTTTAGCATTGAAAGTCCTGTGTTTCAGGACATCTCTCCATCCCAAAGAAATCCGGTTGGTTGATCACCCTATACAGAGATTTGAATACAGGAAGTCTAATGTGGAGATGGTGTTCTTAAACCACACCAGCCCATACCTTCCATTTCAATCACTTTCATTTGGGTACGGAGCATGACATGGTTTGAATCCCCCATGACTGGTCCAAAGCCTGTGCTTTGTTATCCTATAGCACAATTCATCTCTGACCCTACAACCTAGACATCTGACAGAAGCTTCACTTTGCATCCAAAGAATGGAAGCTACTGTTGGGGCTCAGGAAGGGATGGCATATTGCATATTTTGAATTACAGTTCCTTAAGAAATGGCCAACAAAAGAAGAACACTCTGACCTGTCTTCCTTTCTGTCTTCCTGAAAGCAGGAAATAAATCTCTCATGTGAAAGGTGCACTCCCTGCATCTGGAAGGTAGAGAGACACTGTTATGGCCGAAGACAGGAAAGCCTGTGTAAACAAATCCTATTCCTTCTTCAGTTTCCTCCCCCAAGGCCAAACTCTGTCTAGATTCTTCACTAACTGAGCACCCAAAACCTAAGTTTATTTTAGTCCTGTCAATTCATCACCAATTTATTGTTTCTTTGTCTAAAAGTATAAAAGCTGCCTGCTTTGGCCACTTCTTAGGTCCTATTTTTAGAAGACCTCCATGTGCATGATTTAAAATTCATTTCTTTTTCCTCCTATTAATCTGTCTTATGTCAATTTTGTTAGCCCGGCCACAAGAACTCAAGAGAGGAGAGGGGGAAATTGCCCCTCCCAACACTGTCCTTTCTTTGCCTTCCAAGAGTCTGACAGCAGGATGCCCCCACTCCCAGCCCTCTGTCACAGCCACCTCTCACAGGAGGAGGAAATCTTCATTTGCTCAGAGGGTCCCAAGGAATAACGACAAAGTTCACGTTTCCCATGGGCTCCTTCCCTGAAATAAGACCCAGGACTCACTGAAGTCTCAGAGTGAAGAGTCAGAAGGGTCAGGGTAGCTAAGTCACCCAGCCTCTGACACTGACTCACCCTCAGCACTTTATTTCAGATCAGGATAACCTACAAGGTCTGAATGCTCAGGTACACTATGGATTTCTTCTAAAAAAAGACCTTCTGATTCTATTGATGTCCATTTTCTGACGGCTATTGCTCTTGTTAAAAGTCCTATGCCACAACTAAAGCCATTTTTAAGTGCATTACCAGTCATCTTGGAGGAATAATTTCAGGCATTCTCTTACATTTCCTTAAGCTTCCTGAACTAAAAGCAATTTACTTTTTGGAGGTGCATCAGAAAGAAAGTCCACTAAAGGCTGAATTTCCTCTTTTCTAATTCAGTCCCTTGAATGCTCTTCTCCTCACCTTTCCCCTCCCACAGAAGTTTCCCTTATCCCTCGGATTCAGACCCAAATTCTGTCTCCCCCAGAAATCTTCCCAATTTTCTTTATACACAAATAATGAAAAAATGTTTAAATTGTAACATTTTACTGTGTGTCAAACACTGTGCCAGATAGATAGATAGACAGGCACACAATCTTAGATTAAATATATATAATCTTAATCTTCACAACTACCCTATGAAGCACATAGCATTCTGATTATCTTAATTCACAGATCAGAAAATTCACTTACCAAGAAATTAAGTAGTTTGCCCAATGTCACACAGCTAGACAGAGTCAAGGTTCAAACCCAGACCTGCTAACGTGAAACTCTGTGTTCCTAAATTGTAATTATCTCACAATAATTCCCCACACATTCACTTCCAGAATCACCCATCAGGTACACAGCTCAGCTGTGGCTTAACCCATGTTCCTGGCTATTGTCCGGTGACTTTTCATGAGTGTGTCGTGTTTATCCCATGTATACGTGGAACATGCAGGATTACAGGAACTCTACTCTGTGTCTCTTGGAATCTCCAGCACTTAGCACAGTGCTTTTCTCAGTATTAATCTTGGTCTTCATCCAGATCTAACATTATGATAGGGCTTGTCTTGGAAGGAATGCAAGTATTGGTTGACTGTATACCACAACTGAGTATTTGATTCAGAAGTGCACAACATTTTATTCACGTATGTTACAAGTATTGAAATATGTGAAAACTGATGAGATGAGATATATTCCATTCATCCATTATATGTTCAGCATTATTTACCAAACAAGTATTTATCTACATTTTGTACTTAAAAGATACTTCTTTAAAAGCACTGAATAGATGCAAAGATGAATGAGATGCAGATTTTTGCCTTAAAGAATTTTCAATTAAGCAAGGCAGGTATGATTGGGAAGTAAAATAAATGAAGATGAATTATGTAAGAGAGACAGGTTTTCCTCTCAGTTTGACCCTCAAGGTGGGTGGAATTTGGACAAGAGGAAATGGGCAAAGGCAGTCCCAGCAGAGAGAAAGAACTGCAGGAGCAAGATGCAGAGGCAGCAAAGGACAGACTATATGCAGAGCACAGTGGTTCCCAGTCTACGTGAAGTATTGAGAGCAGAAGCAAGTGAGGCTAAAAAGGTAGGTTACATCAGATGGCCTCATTAGGAGGCTAAGACATCTAAATATCCTGAGTGTTTAACAAAAGGCATGATAGCAAGAGATTTGCTTCCAGAAAAATTAATGCTTCGGCAATGTGAAGCATGGATGAAAAGAAAAAGAAATGCGAAGGAGAAACAATCAGGGAAATGGGCATTGAATTACAGTGAAGATTATCAGTATTTTGTGCCTATCAATCCTCATTCACAAACTAAAGATATTTGCTATCTAAATTTCAAGTAGAATTCATGAAATACTGACTCTAAGATATTTTGTGATCTTTTGAAGAAATGTATGTAATAGATATGTCTCTTAAATTACCAATGCTAGAAACTACCGGTCAGACCTGGAGATATTGAATCTCAGCTGGTACCATCGCGTCCTCGTTCTCATCTCCATAGGTCTTTGCTTATATGCCTATTAAACAATTTATCACAGGCTGTCTTTCATTTATAATTATTTGCATATATAATGCCCATTATTTTGTCAGCACCTACAGGAGAAGAAATATAGCACAGAGGATACTGTCTGTGAAGGAATGGGGGGGCAAACTAACTGGCTTCTAACCAACCCCCACCAAGAGCAGCTTTAACACAGAGGCTGTGCTCCAGGAAGCAGGTAATGGGCCAGTAATCTCAGAAGAATACCCAGACCCTCCAGGGCTCCTCCCTAAAGCCAGGATTCCTCGAGGTTAAGAGGAATGCAGCACCCTCTAAAATGCCCTGATTGTTATCACCGTTTCCATTCTATCCAGTTTTTCCATAAAACCTCAAGCCCCCAACCCCAAGGCAGAGTCACCATCTCTAAGATATAAGCCTGCAGTGACTCCCCTTGGCCTGGCAAAGCAGGAAAGCTGTTCTTTTCTGATTTTCTCAGAATTCTGCCTCCGTGTCTCAACCCATTTTTCAGGGTACAGAGGCCGTTTTTTTGCTGCAACATCTAGAAAAAACATTGGTAGTGGATACATGTTCATTAAATTAAATTAAATCAGAAGTCACTTCTAATTTTTGTTGATGCATTTAGTTTTTTATCATCCACTGATGTCTGAACAACCACTGAGTACCTACTATGTAAAGACACTGAAGTTAGGCAGCAATATGGAAATTTAAAACATTCACAGTGAAGCGCAAGTAAATCATTAACTATAATATAGTCTTACAAGTGTTGTGATGAAGATGATCACAATTAGGAAGCCTCCTAATCCAACTGGAGGTGCACTGAAAAGCTTCCCAGAAACTGGAACTTCTACAATGAGTAGAAACAACCCAGGAAGGCAGGGTATCAAAAGCCATTGTGTAGAGTCCTGTAAGTTTTCTACATTTCCAAGTACTCTGTAACTTTAAATTAAAGACAATCTTTGACCTTATTTACTTAACTTCCTTATCTTTGAAAGAAAAAAGCTATTGAAGCCATACCTTTTATTTTAATATTCTTCGGGCTTTGGAGGCAGAGAGAACCTGGGTTTGATTCGCACCTCTTCTGCTTAGTAACTATTTGAGACCGAATTTTCTCACCTGCAAAATAGATACACTGTGTAAATGACTTTCAGGTTTGTTGGGAGAATTACAGGAGATGCTTACATAAGATATCTATCAAAGTTCATTGTTCTTGCCAAGCCAACTTCACCCCCCACCTTGCATGACTCCTCCCATCACTTCTTGGTCTCCCTGCACCCAGTCCCACACTCCTTCTTTTGCCACCATTCCTTGAGAGAGTATCTTCCAGGTGTGATTTCTGGAGTGGACAGGGTAGCCAGTGGCAATTAGAAAAGTAAGAGGGAGAGAAACCCCTGTCCTCTGATGTGATATTCAAGCTACGTGTTCAAACATTCTTTAATCACGTCATTCCATACTAAGAGACCCTCATGATCTCCCTGGTTATTATACTTTATTCCTATTCTTAACCATCATGCTTTAAATAATGTAGCCTCCCTCTTTCCATCTCAAATTTTTGCCCATGCTTCCTATTAAGGAAACTTCGCTCCACTTACACTATTCCACAAATCCGCAGGCCCAGCCCCACTTTGATGTTTTCAATCGCCTACACCTAGAACGTCTTCTCTAGTCACCTTTATTTATCACTGCTCTATCCATCTTTTGGCAACAAATTCAATTTTGCGTCTATCTCATTATGTATCTTTTCCATTTCACCAGGTGTCACATACGCCTTCTCTAAACTCCTATTCTACCATAGTTAGCACCATATGACTTAGTATTATTATTGACCACTGGTTTGTTTCAAATGCTACTTTTTTCTCTTTCACTCCTTAACATAAAGAAACCGAAATTTGCCCCTGAGACAACCAATTTAATGTCCTAATTTACAAATTCAGTCATCAAATCTGGGCAAGCTAATTTTATTCATCCATTAAAATTGACACTATTAAAAAAAATGGCTGCTTTCTTTTTGTGGCTTTCTTCTTCTCTGCTAGGCATGGTTTATCGCCTTTCCTCTGTCTCTGTTACAGATTTCTTGTGCTTTGTTTACCCTGTTACTGTTGCTAGTTTACATTGGCTCTCTTGCCTCCTTCCGCACGATCTCTCTGGGGATCTCCCTACTCTAGAAGTTTGTGTATGCTATCCAAATCGCTTCTCTGTGCTTCAAGTCTCTGTTCCCAGATCACATGCAGGTATCAGACACTCAACCTGTGCCCACGAGAATCTCTTCCTCTGTTTCCTACTGTGGGTGGTGGCACCATCATCAACCTCGTCATTCAGACCAGAGACCAGGGCATCAGCCTTGCCTCTTCCCAACCTTTCACCAACCATAAGAAATGCATCACCAAGGCTTGTTAAGTTTACTTAGGCGCTGTTCTCTGAGTTATTTTCCCAGTTCTTATCTCTACTGCTACTACTTGTATTGCATCAATGATCTCTCTGAAATGAAAATCAGACCTTCATAACCTATTTTAGAACTCTTCCAATTTTTTCTCATTGCCAAAAAGATGACCTCCCAGTTCCTTGGGCCCCCAGCTTTCTAGACTATCTAGGTACACTCACACATGCCAGATATTTACAGCCCTGCCTGCGCCGTGCACCTCACTTGTCCAGGCTGTTCCCTCAGATTGGAATCTCTTCCTCCTATTCATTCTAAGGGATTCTATTTAAACATCTTCCTTTCTGCACTTTCTCAGACCCCAGTAATAAACAAAGTTGGTCATTTTACCACTCTGCTTCTCTCCTAGAGCCTGCAGAAAGAAGCATAGCCTGCCAACAGGTGAGACTCCTCCTGAATTTCTGAACAATAGAACTGTAAGATAACACATCTGTGTTATTTTAAGCCAAAAAGTTTGTGATAATTTGTCATGGCAACGTAGAAAAACTAACCTGGTATATATCCAATAAATACCTACTTTTGTACATAAAAGTTTCAATTCAGTCTGGTGAGAGCTGCATGGGAGACTGAAAACATATGTGGTAAGCCTCCCATCTTAAGGCGGGGAAATTTCTCATTCAACAAGGACTATTTGTTATCAAGTATAATACATGTTTAGGGGGAAAGGCAGCATTGCTTCCCTCAGCAGGCAATTTCAGTGTTTTATCACCATATGATCAAGCACCTCCCATGTCCAACAGAGCTCTCACTTGCCACTAATTTAAGATTATTTTCTTACGACTATTTCCTTGTGGACAGAGTATAACTGGCCAACATCTCACTCCTAAATGTCCTACAAATTCTCAAAGACAGGAATCAAGTTTGCCCTTAGAATTCTTCTCACGAGAGTTTAACTTTTTCTCAAATGCCTTTTCAATTTCTATAATTATTTTTATTTCCCTTCTCTGGATTCCTTTTTAAAAGATTAATTTGAGATGCAATACATTTGGCCAGTGCCAAGGTTAGTCTAGAATTAGAAAAAAGATTTCTCACTTTCAAGCTTCTTGTAATGACAAAACCACGCAACTTTAACAACTAATGTGTAACATGGAATTTCTCAGATTAGGTAAATGTTTGTTCAGCAATAATTCTTCTTAGCTGCTTTCAATCTATTTGAACCAGCGCCTATAAAAATTTGCATTGTTTTGTAAAGTCTTTGTCCAGGGGAATTGAAAGGGAGAGAGAAAAAAATCAGTGAGAGAAAAAAATGAGAAAATGCATTTAAGATGAAAAGACTTAGTTTTATAAAAATATATTTTTCCTAGAAATGTCTATAAAGATGTTTCTCTACCAGTATAAGGCCCTGCCTTCCTCAATCAGGGATTTTGCTTCTCTGCTTCCTTTTAAATCTCAGCCAGCATTTCAAAAAATCAATATGGTTTAGTAATAATTCATAATCCTCTCCATGCTGCCTTTGTTAGCCAGCTGGAGCAGTCATATTTTGCTAGCTGGGTTTTTTACAAAAAAGTATTCAACAACAAACAGGAATCACAAATCACAGGTGCAGAGTTCTCAGAAGCCTGTTTGTTCTGCTGCGCGGTGTCCCCACGTAAGTCAGGCATGTCCACTAATTTTGATATAAGGAAAATTGGAGTCTTCCCTGGGAAAAGCAATTGGACACTTGCCTAACGTTCTTTTGTAAGTATAGAACAGCCGTGGCTCTTCAAGAACCGTGCTGTCTTCATTGATGTAAACCTACGGAAGCCAATGTGTGGTCTTGTCGCCTAGACCAAAGAGAGTCCCTTCAATCCATGAGCTTGTTAAGTGTTTGTTTGTTTGTTTGTTTATAGAATGAATAAGCAAAATACTTTTTAGAATTGTGTATTTGTGACAGTCAATTCTGTAAGTCGACTTGGCTAGGCTCTAATACTCAGTTACTTAATCAGCACTAATCTAGGTGTCATGAATGTATTTTGTAGACATGATTAACATCTCTAATAAGTTAACTCTAAGTAAAGGAGACCACCCTGCATCATGCAATCAGATGAGAGTAGACCTCATGCAATCAGATGAGAGTCTTTAAGAGCAAAACTGAGGCTCCTTGAAGAAGGAGAAATTCTGCCTCAACACTGCAGCATCAGCCTTCTCCCCAAAGAGTTTCCAGCCTGCTGGCCTCCTCCTTCCCCCAGATTTCAGACTTGCCAGCCCCCATAATAATGTAAGTTATTCATGGCCTAACTACTGGTTCAGTTTCCCTGGAGCACTCTAAATGATGTAGTACTGGTTTTCAAAGTATGTAGATACTATTGAGATTTAAACACATAAATTGACTTCAAATATATTTCTATGTAGTAATATTTGTCACTATGTATTTTCACAATTGCTCAATAACTAGTAAAATAAAAATTATACCTAAGAAAATCTGCAAAAAGTTTTTGACATTAATCAAGTGTTCTTAAGCTAAGAAAACTTGGGAAAATTTGGGAAGTTTAAGATGACTACTCAGTCTGGAAACTAGATTTTGCCAACTCTATAGAAGAACAGACTTTATGCATGACTTTGACTATGAAAGGTGGAGAAACAGATACCCTGAGGCTCAGAGTGTAAAATCACAGGCTGCTTTCAGGCAACTGCTGGGCGGAAGGTTATATGATCTACCTTCAGAAACCTTGCCTTACGCCAGCCCTTATGGTACTGCAACTGTCTGCATCCCTTCAGAGGCTCCATGAGGGTAAAGCTTACAACGCCCACTCATAACAGGCAAAGCAATAACTACCACACCTTGAGCACATCCCATGCGCTTTGCCTCTTTATATAAAGTATCCCATGAATATAGGTTATTCTCAAAATCCTATAAAATAGGAGTTACTTGAAACACGTGTTTACATGTGAAAAAACTGGACCTTGGAGAATTAATTGCCCAAAGTGTCTTTAGATTTATGCTGATTACCTAGCACTCATTAGAGTGCTTTGTACATTGCAGGTGCTCACTAAATATTTGGTGAATGAAGTAATACAGATGTTCCAAAGAGAACTAAATGCAAATCATTTATTTAACAGATGAGGAAACTGAGGCCAAGAAAGACTAAGTGACTCATCCACAAAGCACTGCAGATTAATGGCACCAGAAGCCAGTTCTCGTCTGTTCGGCCAGGATATCACAGAAGTGATGTTTATGTATCTAATAGCTGTAGCTTCCTAGGCCCTTTGCAGGGTGAAAATGTCCCTGTACCAGCTAACCAAGGGTCATGTTTGGGCTTTGAGTAGGAAAATTTAGCTACTAATCCTTCCCTCTCAGCTCCCCAGACTGTCCCTGCCCAGGACCAATGCAGTCTTCAAGAAAAGCAGATGACTGATGATTTCAGTCTTCTCTTGATGAAAAATGACAAACCAAAAAACCCTCTCCTAACCCATCCAGCTAGTAAGTTATTCATCTGAGTTTAGAAATCTTGCTTAGATGTGCAAGGATGTGTAATATTTGTGTAGGACATGTATAACTTTGCCCAAAGAACCTGAGAGGACCCCCAAAGTTGTGAATGTTCTCCAGCCAATGGTTCTAAGACAGGATGACACAGCTATCTCTTAGGCTTCCAAATTCCCATCAGAGACTATTTTTAGAAGTATTACCTGGGAAAGCTAATTTTGGGGGTGAAAGAAACTTTTTAAAAAATTAAAAAGAGAAAGGCTGCAAGTTATAAATTTCAGAGGTGAATTAAAGATATGTAGTAGTGATAGCACTGAACTGAATACATAGATTTGAATCCAAAACCAAACATCTTAAGTGTATATGTTGTAAAGAGTGTAACAGAATGAGAACCTCAAATTCACAGTCAAAAAAACCTGGAGTTGAGGGGGAGAAAAAGCATAAGATTCCAAACTCTCAGAAATCCTAGAATTAACAACTCTCCTGGCCACTGGAACTCCCAAATGTTCCCAAGGATGAATTATCTATTTGTGTGTCTTCGATCTCTTAGCTGTGACCTGGATGGAGACATTGGAGGAGCCCAACAATCGATGAGCAATTATCTGCAATAAAGGTAAGTAAGCTTTACTTTTCCAAGATTGGAAAGGAAGGAGCTGTAAGCTGCTTCCCTTCCAAGCTCTGATTCTTGGCCTGTAGAGATCATCTTTGTCCATATGTAGAAATGTGAGTGTCAGCCGAGGGAGGTTGACGTGGGGTTCTAGGAGGTGAGCAGCCCAAACGAAAAAATGCATGAGGAGTTGCAATACCTCCAGACAGACTTCAGCCGGAGACACCATGGGGTTAGCAACACTTTATTGCCACAGGGAGGTGCGCCTATGATGCACCTGTCCCGCTTTTATCTGTTTTCTGTCAGCACATGCGCAGTCTGAGTTTCTTTGTTCATTAGGCTTACAGAATATCTCTAGCACATGCGTACTTCTATTTTCCTAGTTCTAAACCTTATATAATTGACACATGCGTGGAGCAATTATTTACTGCATACTACAAACATGCTCTGATCATGGCCTTGGGTCCCATGGCCTTAACTCATCTCAAGGCCAGCTCACATTCCACCGCCTAGGTCCTGGGGACCCTAGCCCACATGGCAGAGCATTGTGCCCAAAAACCACAACAACAATATAGAGTACAGCATCCTACTAATACACAGGCAGCTACAATAGCCAGGACAGCTAGGCTCCATCTCCAGGAGGACGTCAAGGATGACCACCAATTTTTAAGGGGGTCTTGAGTTACATTATCTATGCAATCCAATTCCTGATCTATTTCATGCAGTGCCTTAGTTAACTTCCTTCTGGTGATCTGGTATATAGATACAACATTCAATATGTAGCATAGCACATGTGCCACCCTGGCTTGCAGTGAGAATATCTAATGCCATTCTATTTTGTAAGACCACCTTTCGCATCTGGGTAGTCTCATCTAACAATTTCTCTATAACTCTTCTAGTAACATTCAGTATAGCTGATATGTGCTGAGCCAAAGCTTCTACCTGTAATTCGACACTGATGGTCCCAGCACCAGGCAGGAACAGGGCCATAGGATAAAACCATCAAGCTGCATGCTTTCCCTGGTGCCACCGGGTGTGCAGTGGGTCCCAGTTTGTGGGGCGCTCTGTTAAAATGGGCCAGATATGTCCGGGCAAGTAAGCTCTACCCCAAGTACAGCGCCCTGTCCATTTAGCTGGGAGATAACACCATCCGTGGGTGCCGCATACCCACAGGTACCCTGGTGGCAAGAAATCAGTGGGGTTTACGCCAATTAAAGGTCGTCCATCCCACCAGGTGGAGGCATTTACATTATAAATAATTTTGGCACATAGTTCTTCTGGGAGCCACCCCACTGTGCGGTTTGGAGCCTTGTGTTCAAACTGCTGCTCAAGACAGAGAGGGCTTAAATTTCTCATTTTTACATAAACACTATTCATCCATCCCCACCCATTCCATACAGTTCTTTCAATTGGGGGGGAGGCAATGCCCCGCTCACATCGGAGTATCTCTTCAATAGTCTGCCGCCGCAAGTCCCAGGGTGATTTTGCTGTCCTGTCGGCATTCCATTGAATCAAGGTGTTCCAATTAACTCTGGACACGGGGTGGAGGTGCCATGGCAGTCCATCTCCTGCGTCTATGGGAAGTTCAGTATAGACCCAACAGTGAGAGACGTTGTGGACTCGCGTGAATGTGTGTGCCCAGGAGAACATGGTATTTGCTGTTACTCTGGACAGAAGGACAGAGCAGAGGTGGACATCATGATTGGCAAATCTCTCCCTTCTGGGAGGATGCAAGCCACTTTCTCATCCTGTGAGAGTACAGTCGCACAAAGGGCTGTTTGCCCTGGGTGGTGGTACCACACCAACCTGCCATCACTAGGTTGGTTACACTCTGGGAGAGCTTCAGGAGCTACCAGTGGAACTGCCCAAAGCCGTAGGGCTTCTGCTCCTTTAAGTAGGGACACTCCTGTGTTCCCTAGAGTAACATGCACATCAAAAGGCCATTCCCCCACTCATGGGGTTACCTGCAGGGCTTTCTCTAGCCCATCACCCCATGGTTCCAAAAGGGTTAGCCAGGGGCCTTCAGTCTGGACCTGATTCTTCCATGTCCAGGTGTCCTGTTTTCCCGAGTTCAACATCCTGGGGGCATGTAATATTAACGTGTGCCCCACTGTTGAGACATCGGAGGCATTCTACATGGGCCCAACTCTGAGCCTCTGAATAGTCCCTTGCAATAACTTTTCTAGTAGGCTCATACCGTGTATGTAGGTTGTTCATTTAAAAGATGTACCACCTGCGGCAAGACACTGTGGTTTGAGAGCCCTCAGTTTGTCCTTTAATAGGCCATTGTATCGTTCAATCATTCCTGCTGCTTGAGGATGGTAAGGCACATGCAATATCCAGTTAATATCATTTTCCTTGGCCCATTCCTAGGTCTGTTGGGCAGTAAAAGGGGCCCCTGTATCACTTTGTATTTTTAAGGGTATCCCATAAAAGACCCATAAAACTTCCAGTGCTCTAATAGTAGAGTCTTATGTAGCTCGGGGCACATGGTGAGCAAAATCTAGACCAGTAGCGGTGTCTACCGCTGTCAGCAGGTACCGCAAGCCTGTACTAGGTGCAAAGAGGCCTACGTAACCTATTTGCCATACCTACAATGGCTGAATTCTCCATGCAATCTTCCCCATCTGTTGGGGCCATTGCCGCCGGCGCAGGTGGTGCTTAGCCCACCATGGACATTGCCGCACGGCATCTTTGGCTTCACTGTGGCTCAGGTGCAGGCCCCACCAGTCGGCTACCTGCCTCATTGTGTATGAGCCTACATGACCAAAGTTTCTTATGGAGCCAAGGACCTATGTTGGGTCCTGGAACCATGGCCTGTACAGGGCAAAGTTGGGCTAGCACATCAGCAGCATCATTGCCCGGTGCCAGGGCTGGGCGGTGCCCTGGTACATGGTAAACAGTATACTGGCCTTCTTGGCCTTTATCCCATAACTGTTTCCACATCTGTTGTCCTCATAGGGGCCGGTGCCCAATCATCCAGTCTTGCAGGGCCCATTGGGGTATCCACGTTGCATGGCCCAACTATCGGTGCAAATCTGCAAGGGACTAGGTTCATTCATCAACACCAGCCATACTGCTCGTAACTAAGCCCATTGGCTGGATTGGCCTTCTCCGGTCTCATACCAGAAGGCTTCAGTGGCAGGGTGCAGGGCTACTGCAACCCAAGTGGGCGGACTGCCCTTACAACATCCATCAGTATACCAAGCAGTTCCCGGGGGTGGCCCTTTCCCTTCACAAAAGGGACTGGGCATAGGGTCCACCCCTTGTTGTGGGAGCATCTGTACGTCAGGCGCAACAAATCTCACAGGCTCTAACACCTGCTGCAACTCTGCAGCCAAGGGGCTAGCAGTGTACTGGGCCCTCTCTTCCAAATAAGCACCCCACTTCGTCAGAGCTGGGGTTTGGGCAGTTCCCGATTGGGGTTGCTTTGCCCATGTCTGTACCCACCCTGCAATAGGGCATGTGGTCTGCACTTGGACCTCTTGCTTCCCCGTCAGGGGTTCAGTGGCAATCAAGGATGCATAAGTTGCTGGCAATTTCTCAATCAGAGAATAACAACATTTAGCCCCTTTCCACAACTGAGACCAGAATCCTATGGGCACTTTCCTTTGCCCATGTTTCTGCCATAAGCCCCAGCCATATCCATCATTGTCCACATGGACTGTCAACCAGAAAGGAAGGTCTGGATCTATAACGTGAAGCGTTTGCACTTGGGCCACCACCCTCTTAGTTTCAACAAATGCGTATTTGGTCTCATCAGACCAATTCCAGACTTCTCCATTTTTAATCAGTTTACATAGAGGTTTGGCTATTTGGGCCAAATGAGGAATAAATACCTGCCAGTATCCCAGAGGACTTAAATAAGTCTGTAACTGCTAAACTGTTTCAGGGCGGGAATATGCCTGGATCGTGTCTATTACTGCTCCAGGCAGCACTTTTGTCTTACCCGACCAGACAGCACCTGAGAATCTGACAGAATATCCAGGTCCTTGCACTTTGTCCTTGTTCATGGTCCACCACCCGCCCGCCAGGGCTTCTCGCAGCGCTGTGGCACTGGTTTCCAAATCTGAAAGCGAATCAGAAGTTAGAATTATGTCATCTATATAATGGAACACATGAACAGTATCCGGTTTGCTCCATGTAGCCAGGTCCTGGGCCACCAGGCCATGGCACAGTGTGGGGCTGTGCAGATATCCCTGCGGCAACACAACAAATGTCCATTGTCTGACTTCCCAGGTGAAGGCAAACTGTTCTTGGCTCTCAGGGACTATGTCTATCAAGAAGAATGCATTAGACAGATCAACCACATAGTGACAAGTACCCAGTCTATGGGACAGCCGGTCCATCAAATCTGTTATATTCATCACAGCTGCATGCATGAGGGGAGTGACTTTATTCAGTTCCCGATAGTCCACTGTCATCCTCCAGGAGCTGTATGGCTTCTGCACTGGTCACACTGGAGAGTTATATGGGCTATGCGTAGCCCGAGTTACATTGGCTTCCTCAAGCTTTAGAATAGTCTGTCCTATTTCCTCATGGCCTCCGGGCAATCGATATTGCCGGACAGCCACCATTCGTGTGGCCTGTGGCAAAATTAAAGGTGCGTGATGAGGATGCCCCCATATAACTGTTTTCACCACGTGAACTCTCAGGTGAAACTCCCCTTGAGTCATCTGTATTTGCAATCCTTGCAAAATGTCTATCCCCAGAATATATTCAGCTATTGGGGATATATGCACTTCATTTGCAGCATGGGGGCAGATGGCCAATGCCCAAAATCAGAGTCTCTTGTTTAACATACATTTGCTTGTTTCCATATCCTTCTATATCAACCCATGGCCCCTGAAAACGTTCCAGATTTCCATGCACCAATGTAATTTCAGCTCCTGTGTCTACTAGTGCCAGTATTCACTGTTTATTCATGGGGGACCAGTGGATAGTCAGTTCAACATGTAGCCTCCGGTCACTGGGATGCCCCCCGTCCTGAACACCTTGGCCTTCCTCCTAGTCTGGGAGGAAATCAGCAAAGGCCACCTCTCAGGCCTGTTGGGAGGTTGGCAACGGAGAATATTGTTGCTCAGGCCATAATTGCTTCCTTAAGGCCATCAGCACCTCCAAAGGTTGGCCATGTAATTTTACACGGTTTAGGCCAGCTGCCAGTAAATCACACCATATCTGCTGGCAATCTAGCTTTTGGGGCCCTCCTAAAATTGGAGGATTCCCCTTTTTCCTCCTCTGTGTGGACTTCCCTTTCTGAGTCACTGCACAGGAGGAGGGGGTCTTGGACTCACCTTGAGTCTTGGCAGCACGTACCCCCTTTCGGCGCACCTCTCTGTCCCCCAGACGAGCCAGAGCCTCAGTTACTTCATGTATGGGGCGGTCTACATATGGTACTAGTAGGGCCGCCATACTCCCAAATGTTCCCATTGGGCCATTAGCCAAAATCAAATCTTTCATTCGAACTGTAAGGAGCTCATCATTTAGACTATGGAAATGCAAAGCGAACATCATCTGGTGCATCCATTTCTCAGACAACTTGCATTAAGTCCAAATACTTGGTCCATTTACTCGTATGTCACTCACAGTGGTCCCGCAGGAGTTCCCCCCGAGCCATGGGCTCCTCCAGTTCCACCTGCTGCCTCACCATGGGCCATAGATGCAGTGGAAAGGGGCTAGGGGTCAGGCTTACTGCTCTCAGAGACAGTGGGACCAGAGCTACACAGGCATAGCTGCTCTCAGAGGTGGCAGAGCTAGGACCATGCAGACACCTTTCTGCCATGCTGGGTCTCTGCTTAAGCTCCTCTTCTCTGCACTGCAACTCCTCCACTTGCATCTGTAAATCTCTCATCTCTTGGCTAGCATGCTGTAAAACAGATAAGAACATCCAGGCCACCCTCCCGGCTGCCTCTTGGTGGGCTAATGGGACATTATTTTCTAACAGCTCCAATGCCCTCCGGACATCATCTGGCCAGGGCACCACTGTGTCCCAATCCTGAGGTTGAGCCCACGTCAGCAAATAGGTGGCCACCGGGTACCATACAGAGGTAGGGGGCCACTTTGCTTCCATCAGAGCATCCCTGTCAGGGGCAGGGGGTTCAGAGGGGGCACTCACCTCATCCTGCTCACAGTGCAAAGTGTCAGCCAAGGGAGGCTGACGTGGAGTTCTAGGAGGTGAGCGGCCCAAACGAAAAAATGCACAAGGGGTTGCCATACCGCCAGACAGACTTCAGCCGGAGACACCATGGGGTTAACAATGCTTTATTGCCACAGGGAGGTGCACGCCTATGATTCACCTGCCCTGCCTTTATCTGTTTTCTGTCAGCACATGCGCAGAGTGAGTTTCTTTGTTCATTAGGCTTACAGAATATCTCTAGCACATGCGTACTTCTATTTTCTTTGTTCTAAATCTTATATAATTGACGCATGCGTGGAGCAATTATTTACTGCATACTACAAACATGCTCTGATGGTGGCCTTGGGTCCCACGGCCTTAACTCATCTCAAGGCCAGCTCACGGTGAGCCTATAAAATTAAGCCTCCTTTGATAATCAAATCCCTTAAGCTTTACTTCCTGAAATCATTTGATATAACTGGAAATGCTTAACTGCATTCTTAACCCACCATCATTCAAATCAACTTATCTGTTAACCATATTCCAGCCCTGGTGGTCTTCGGATTCTTCCATCACTCCAAGCATCCTTCTGAGGATTTTGAATTTTTTTTTTTTTTCATTTGAGTGGTTTTTTAATTCTTCAGTTCCACCTAAAGTATTACTCTCAGGGTAGATTTCCCTAAATTAGTTCTTTTTGTCTGTTATTATCTCTCACAAACACATTTGTTTTCCTCATAGTCCTTATCTCAATGTGTAAGTTTTTGGTTTACTACTTTGTTTCTGTTTCCTTTTGTAGAGAGTTAACTCACTGAAGTCAAGAATAGACACACACACACACACACACACACTCTTCCAGGATCTAGCAGAATATCTGGTATATAATAGATGAACTAAATAAACATGAATCAAATTAATGTTCTAGCTAAGAAATACAAATGTGCAAAACTAAAAATTGTACATTTATATTTGACTTGCACTTTTACAGGCCTCATATATGTCTGAAGTCTGTTTTTCCCTATATTTCTCTACAGACAGCTAATGTTTTAGGCATTTTACGTATAATTTTTCTAGAAGACTCAAGGTATAATTTTTTTTTTTTTTCATTTTAGCTTGTAATTCAATTCTGCAGAGAGTTATAGCCCTTGAAAGACCTTGAAAGGTAAAAAGGACCAGGATAACCTCTGCTGACTGTGTAATCCTGTATGACTTACCTACTTACATTGCTTAAGTTCATTATTTCCGTTTCCTTCTCTGTTAAATCGAGATAATAATAGCATTAAGAGAGTATTTCCAGGATAAAAATAAGAAGGAATATAGAATTCTTAGGATAATACCTCACACTTAATAAAAGCTCAAAAAATGATAACTGTCACTTTGATGATTTAAACTGACAATAGCAAGGTAGTTGGAAGGAATCTGGAAGCCACACATTCACATACTTTTCCTTCTCTAGACAATATTAGACAATTTTAAAAATACTAAATATGGCAAGAGACAGAATAATATTTTCAAAGAAATTCCATGTGAATTACAACAAGATATCGTATTGCCACTTTCCAGAATACATACAGCAAATTTTAATGCCTCGGCCCTTTCTGACCCTTGGTGCCTCCCAGATGTGTTAGGGATGCTTCTTCTGTGCTTTCAGAAAGGCCTGGAGGACTTTTTCAAAAGTCAGTGATTCTCCAATAGTAAATACAGATTTGCATACAATAATCAATCCGCTAATGACCAGGCTCTTAGAACTGCCACATAAGCTCTCCTGTTACCCTCCTGCAGTGTCCCTTCAACAGTCTCACATTTCTCCATCAGGTGAAGGTGTGAAGCATACAGTTTATTGCTCCTATCTTAGATCTTTTTTCTCTTTGAAAGTCAATGAAATGCTTTTTAAGATACTGTAGTCTTCCATCAACACCTTGTGACCAAAACCTACCCAGCTAATTGTGTGCCCTTCCAAACTCAACTTCAAACCTTTCAGCACTCTTCTGAATGTTTTAAACTTACTGCTTTCAGTGCTGCTTTATGAACTCCATCAGCAAATGTGACTGATGAAGTCTCAAAACAGCAGGAAAGGAGCCCTCTTTGTCAAGAACTAGTGTTCGACGCATCTATCACATCAGCAGATTTTAAAAATTCCATTTGCAAGTAGAAAATCCTGTTGGTGAGATGTTCCTAAGAGGATATTTTTGCCCATACACAATTAAATTAAAAAATCAGAAATACAAAGATTTTTCCCCCCATATCTAAAGTATAAAAAGGAAGGCTCTGCACTTAGTAAAGTCAACTCTGGGTGTAGTAAATTCAGTTCCATATGTGAGAACAAGCAGGGTTTTAGAGCCTTGGTCTCAAAGAATAAATGGAATTTGGCCTGGGGCACAAAAAGCTAAGGGCAAACAGAAGTAGCAGCCAAAAGGGAGAGAACAGAGTAGAAAAGAAAGAAAGAAGAATTCATTTGTGTCATTTTTTAGATGCCACATACAAATGATATCATATGATATTTGGCTTTCTCTGTCTGACTTACTTCACTTAGTATGACAATCTCCAGGTCCATCCATGTTGCTACAAAATTGCATTATTTTACTCTTTTTTATGGCTGAGTAGTATTCCATTGTATAAATATACCACAGCTTTTTTGTCCAGTCCATCCGTTGATGGATATTTAGGTTGTTTCCATGTCTTGGCTATTGTATACAGTGCTGCTATGAGCAGTGGGGTGCATGTATCTTTTCAAATGATACTTTTCCCTAGATATATACCCAGGAATGGGACTCATAGCAAGATTCTACTGTATAGTACAGGGAACTATATTCAATATCCTGTAATAAACATAACAGAAAAGACTAGGAATAAGAATACACACACACACACACACACACACATACACACACACACATATATATATAAAACTGAATCATACTTGCTGAACACTAGAAACTAACAACATTGTAAACCAACTGTATTTCAATTAAAAAATAAATTTAACAAAATTTTAAAATTAAAAAGAAAGGAAGAGAGTTTCAGGCTTCCTTTAGCAAATAAATGCTTGTGCACTGAGCTCTGGGGACGAAGTGTGGATATAACTGACTGTGGATAATCACTGGATTATTTCTGTTATAAGCTGAGCCCACAAACCCTTCCAGTCATTGTAGGACACAGGCCAAAGTTTATAAAATAAATAATTAGTGAATTGTCATGTAAACGCAACCAATGTGTAGAGCCAGGTTCAGCCTTAATGTAAAACTTTTTTGGCCGAAGGCTTCATAGGCTTTGCCTGAATACCCCAGACCATTCATAGAATGGTTCACTATAACTGTGTCAAATAACTCTGAAGCTAGTATTTTCAGTAACTGAAATAGGGCATAGTAGCAGCAATAGTTTTATTTAATGGTTACTATTCCTCCAATCACGCTGTCTCCCCTAGAAGTAAATCACACTGAGTATCTATTATGACGGCATAACTGGATGGTCAGAAAATATCTCAGCTTCTATCATTAGGCCTGGGTAGGTAGAGTCATAATCTAAGTCTAGAGATCTTTGCCCATATTCATCATTAACTGAGATAAATAACAGATGCCAAATACATAGAGAAGCCAAACATATAGAGGGTAAAGGTGTACAAGACTAATTTAGATCAGCTGCTTAAACTAATCAGCTTACTCCATAATTCCACTCTCTTTTATATAGACCAGACTTAGTGTATAAGGAAATAATTGCCTCTTTTTGATAAAAAGAGTTTTATAACACTGAGAAAACTTATGAATTTCAAGTATTTGGTTCTTCAAACTAAGTCTCCTATTATTTGTTTATTTTTCTTAAGATGGCATTTTCCCATTTCTGAACATTACTGCAGCTGTAGGCCATTCAATAAAAATATTATTTCTTCCCTATAAATGTCTGTTCTGATTTACTTTTATATTGTTTCTTTAACCCCGATTTAGTTTTATCCTATGGCAATGTTTTGAGCTGAAAAGCATAACATAACTTGGCATTATACCTGTAAGAATTACTGACGTGACGATGTCACAGTTATAAACCCAGGGCAGCAATGATTAAAATAAAAGAGTAAGAAGAAAAGAGTTAGTGTCACTGAAAAATATGCCTTTTAAACATCTAACCCTTAATGGAAACTATTCTCCAAGTATGAGAGTAAATTGTGTGTTTCAGCACAGTCGTCAATAGAGGAATAAGTTTTGAGAATTGAAGTATTATTAAAATAGTATACTATAATAAATGGAACAACTTTGTGACTGCAGTACTTGTGGTTATTTTAATTACCAGACAAAGTATGCTGTAAAAACAGTTGCATGATTTCTTTCTAGAACAAAGGCATTGGCTGAAATGTCTCAGCCAGCAAGAAACAGAAACAGTCAGCTGAGGGAATGACCTTCAGCAAGGGCTGACCTTCAAGGACCAGTCAGAGGTAAGCAACAATTCTGCTACAGAAGAGCTCAACACAGGGCACATGAGCAGAACTGAGTGGAATAGATGGAATAAATGGATCAGAAAAGCTGTTCTTTTCTTACGAGTCTTTGGCAGCCAAACACTATGACTCTGGGGTACTGGGAGGAAACACCACTGGGAAGTGTACAAATCTTCAACATTTAAATATCAAAGGGAATCTTTCCATTTCCTACATTCCCCAAAGAAGATAACATGCTGCCAGAGATCTCAGGGCAAACTATCACCATCCAAACTTTGCCAAAAAGCAAGAGTTCACATCAACAAAGTAAATGGACATCAGTTTTCCAGCAACCAAACTTCATGAGTTAAAGATTGTCTAATCAGCGCTAGGTGAGGACCCAAAATGGAAAGCCTGAAATTCCCCTGGAAATAATGATGAGTATTATTGTTACAGTATACAGGAGAAGCTAATGATTCCCAGTACGATGAGGACCATTAGTTCCTAACTCACAAATCTCCGATGGAAGCTTAGAGGGATGACCTCCTTAGGGATTTGTAATCATCCTTCCTCCTCCTAAATCTACAATTTAAACTTTCACCAGCCCCAGCCTCAAGAAGGTTCCTCAAGAAGTATAAAACATGGAAAAGATAATGGATGGAGAAAGTAAATTGACATTCTGACTAGAGGAAATTTATAAATTCAGTATCAATGATGCAACTGCAGCAAACGCAATTTAATATGTTTTAAGTTTAATAACAAAGTAGCTTCTCTATAAGCCACAAAGTTGGCATCTGAAAAATGGCTGATAAGGAGCCCAGGCTGTAATGAATCTCATCACTAGTATGTTATCTCTAAATGTTCTTCATTTACTATTTTGCATAGTGTGATGAAATCTATTTCCTACACTTACATCTGGCGATGTCATACTACTTCTGATTCTAAGAATGTGAAAAACGACTTGTAAATGTTTGCAGGTCTCCTTCAAGCCTGTTTTACTATAAAACACCCTCATCTTCACTTTTGAAAATCTCCAACCGAAATGTACAAGAAGGAAGTACTTTGAAAGTGACACAGACCTGTGTGAGGCATACCATTCAGGTTTAGGGTAGTATCAGGGAAGTAAGTGCTTAGGAACTAGGGAGAAAAGCATCAGAACATAAGAGATGAACACAACAAAGGGTGCGGCAGCTACCAAACACAAAATTTGCTCTTTCCCCAGTTTTGCTGAGAGATCGTCTTGTACCCAATAAAGTGAGGTTTTTGTATGAATATCTTTAATTCTCTACAAATTTCTGCCTACTGCCTATTATAATTTCTAATCCTGTCTATTAATTTGTCTATTTTATCAATTAAATAGGTCTCGTGAACTAGTCTATAAACAGGCTTTTTGTGAATTGAGAATTCTATCATCACTGTGTTGCTGCTATTACAAATTACTGTTTAGAAATTTTTAAAAAAAAGCATTTAGTAGACGCTATTTAAAAGTCAAGGGACTAGGGAGACGAGCAAAATGAATATAGACCTTAACGGATATAGAGCTTCAGTTTGTAGGATGTAAAGAGTTCTGCAGATAGATGGTGCTGGTGGTTGCAGGACAATATAATTATACTCAATATAACTGAATTGTACACTTAAAAATTGTTAAAGATGATAAATTTCATATTATGTATATTTTAAGACAAGGGAAAATGTTGGAAAAAATGTCAAGGGTTAACTGTTTAAGTATTTCTCTGTGACTAAAATAATTTGTGCCTAAAGTAAAAGGGAAGTCCCTGAAGTTTACTCTTTTTTGCTATGTCTGAAACTATAAAAGACCCCAGAAGTATATTAGATATGAACTACAGAAAAAAATTCTGAAGTTATAAAAAGGAATCAAAGGATCATTGTACATACTGCAGGTAATTTACTGATCTGGCCACACCACTCTTTATCAAGTAGGATTTCCTTTGTTTGTATCTGTTTGCTCAAAATGAAAACAATCTTCTTAACTCTCTAGTTAGAACCCAGAATAGTAAGGTTTTCTATCTACCACTTAATCTGCATCTTAATTAAACCATTAAATACTATCTCAGTGCATACAGGAATTAGCTTTGCCTTCTATATCTCCTTTTCATTCAAAGATTTCAATTTGAAATTTTAAAAAAATTCCCCATTTCAAGAGATGTCTAATAAATGGCCAATAAAAGCCAGAGTCTGGGATTTACAGATTAACTTTCTAAGATTTGTCTTTTCTTTTTCCTTTTGGCTTATAAAGTTATTTATTCAAGGATTAATCATTCCGCTCCCAAAGGAGATTTTACAAATGAGTCTTCAGTGTTCTTTATCAAAAATGATTATAGTTTCTCCTTACTCCTAGAAGACATGGAGCATGTAATGGCTTCATTACATAGAATACTAGAAGGAATGGAGGAACCGAGATGTTTAAAGCTGAATTAAAAGGTCAAGTTCACAACATGTTAGATTGTAGAGAGAAGGAAAAAAACTTGTGTTGCTGCCCTTTGGCTTTGGCTCCTGGCCCACATAATTGGAATTCTACCTCGTCATAATGATTCTTCCTTTTCCTCCTTTTTCCATGATGTCATTCATTTCTTTGAGGAAGCTTCTGCTTTGCGTGGCATGCCCCTCTTAAACATTCCAATAACACTCTCTGTATTCCCTCTATGGCAATCAGCCTATTTACTATAATCATCTGCTGCTTTGTCTGTCTCTTCCACTAAGCTGTGAACAGGTATTGATTCTAGACTTCTCGGACTTATTTCAGGTGCTAGCATATCGTTTAATGTGCCGGGATGAAATAGACAAGAATGAAAAAGAACAGCTACTGTGTTTAGGTCTTTGTTCTAAGCCTTTTTACATTTATTAAACTCTCAAATCAACACTTTGATGTAGATGCCATTATTATCCCATTCTATAGGTGAGGAAACTGAGGTACATACAAGTTAAGGGAATTGCATACATTCACAGAGACAGTTAAGTAACCCTGGCCCATAACCATCATGCTAAACTGAATGCACAGAATAATGAGAGCTGAGAGGCACTTCACACACAGATTCCCAGGGTGACTTAAAATTCTCAGAGATGAAGGGCCACATGGAAAGGAAAACTATCCCTTGCCTCTTGCCCCCCATGCTTTATATTAAATGATGTAAAATACTTTTTATTAATGAATACAATTCAAAGGGATTAGGAGTGTCATCATGCTACCAAAGATAACCAGTTTGTATTCTGATACTGATCCTTCCAAACTACTTAAAGACAATTTTTATACAAAATGGGGTCATACTATGTGTACTCTTAAATAATCTGCTTTTGTTTCTTAACATAATATTGTACATATATTCCCACAGCAACAGATACAAATCTTCAACGTGATCTTTAATAGTTGCCCAATAAATTTTTCTTTAAATACCTTGGTTTGGCATCACCCATGGGTACACATTCTAATAGGTCAGCATAGAGATGTGAAATCTCAGTATTATTCTGAAAAATGGAGCTATTAGGTGAAAGAGTGAAAGCTGAGGTATAAGAATACTACCAACAGGAAATTAGCAAGAGACAAGACATAAGGCAGTTAAGGGCTATGATTGTCCCTCAACAATCAAGCAGGATGTGGTGATGCTGGTAGAAGACACAAAGGAGGGAGGTTATAAGAGTGCAGATACACCACTTCTATGGCTAGGTTCCCAAGCATACACTGGCTAACTGTTTCCACTAGAAATTTCAGTTGGACACAAAAGAGCCAAATGGCTTTTAGGACACCTTTGAGAAAACTTGTCTCTGGTTAAATAGAGCTAGTCATTTAGACATGTGAAGCAAAAACCGTTGGTACCTTTTGCTTCCTGCTCAGAATGGTTGTGTGTTTTGGTTTAGAAATGGCGCTAAATACATCCTGGCATTCAGACTAATATGCAGAAGAGCCTAGGTCAAGCATGCTTCCTACAAATGAAAATAGGAGTAGTAGAAGGGATGACTGCATTACTTGCCAAATTTTAAACATGTTCATGGTGCATGTGTTTGTATATTTGAACATCTCAGGCACTAATGGATCAGTAGTTGAAGACATATCTTGACAGGGAGTAAGAAGGAAAGAACATTCACAAAGCAATGCCCATTTTCCTGTTACACCACACCAAGGGCACTTAAACTGTACATAAAACACTTTACAAGCAGGTCTCTTTCCAAGAAAATGGAAAGACATGCTTAATCTGTAGGAAAATAAAACTTCCTGGGCTGAGGTCTCAGACGATTGATTTTAAAGGTTCATTCTTTTCCAGTTGTGGTATTTTGCTTTAACGAGGCATGTGAAATGCTTCAGTTTACCCCTTGGCCATCTTCAAACCTTGTTTTAATTTCCATGTGTCCTTAATAAAATTCTTGGAAAAGAGACATTCATCCATTTCCATGAAATTTGGCCATGAGAAGAAAGCCTCATGAAGGAGAGAATTCCTGGATCACTAAGACAGTAACCATAGCACAGATGGGCGTCAACCAAGCTCTACGGTAAGGAGTAGCCAAGTTCCTACACTTATGAGGCCCCTTGATTTGGCTGACATCCTCTTCAAGGTCTGTGGTGGGAAATGAAAGAAATGAGGCCATTATTTCACAGAGTATCTCACCCATCTCCTCTCTTCTTCAATACCACCCTCTCTACTCCTAACTCTTACTACGCTGAGCAAATAAGCAGAACAAAACTAGACAAGAGTCACCACAAAGGCCGACAGCCTCCCTTCATCTACAGTCCAGCAGACAGACTGTTCTGATTTCTAAGGGAGGGGATCCTTCCCCTACACACTGACCCAACCCTCTTCTCGTCCTTCAGGATTTTGCTCCTACAATATACCCACTTCTCTCTCCGTCACCTTCTCTCTCCCAACATGATCACTCCTATTTTTATGAGAAGCAGTGCCTAAGGATGTGGGATCTGGAAATAGAGGGCTGGGATTGAAGTCCCCTCCCCACCCTGTAGTAGCTGCATGACCATGACCTCACTCTTGACTTCTTTTGTAAGTCAATTTCCTCTGTAAGATGAAAGATTCTTATAAAAATTGGGAATTAAATGAATCGGTATTTTTAGAACACTTAGTTTCAGGCACATGGTACCTTATATAAGAATGAGCTATTTTTATTATCCCCATAGAAATGTATTTCAATACTTTCCATATTTGAGAAAGTCATTTTTAGACACTAAGCCACCTTCCATCTACAGCCCCATTTCACCAATCTTCTTTCTGGTCAACTCTTCTAAATAGCTTTTTTTTCCTATCTCCACTTCTCACCTCCCACTCTTCCAGTTAAGCCCCTCACCCTCACCCATGAGGCCCATGGAATCAGGTCTCAATGTCATCAAGGGTCTTCATATTGCCAAAGAGAGTGAGATCTAGTCCAGCAAAAGCAAAACTCAGAGTCGGAAAAAGACTGTAAGTACTCAGAACTTGCTCAAGTGTTGGGGCACCATATTGGTCTCTCTAAGATATAAGGTAATAAATCTGTGCTAAAACTTTTTATCTTACTTAAAAGGGCAGAGTCATCTCAACTAACATCTGGGTTACATTAATATCTATATAAACAATATCCCCTGGGATCATACAAAATATATTCACTTTCACAGTTCAACCCAAAGTCCACTGGATTAATAGTTCTCACACATTAACACGGGACCTTATCCCTCTGCTTTGTGATGTTGCTGTGGAAATGCCTAGAGTGACATATGGTTTGCCCCACAGTCTCTTCCCATTTCTCTCTGCCTTCCTGCTGCTCTCCTGCAATTTCACTGTTTTGTCCAAACTTCACTCTGATTGCCTCTGCTGGTGTGGCTGGCACTAGACTGATGTCTAGGGTAAATTTATCATCCAAACTGGGACACTTTTGAGAGTGAAAGGAGGTTGCTTTAAGTCAAGTCGCTTAGCAGTAAAGCACCCGCCCTCCTCTGCAAGATAAGGATCCACGTGCATTTGATTTACTGAGGGAAAGCCCTTCAGGATAAACCTATAAGGGAGTGAGGGAAGTGGAAGAGGAAGGCTGGCAGGAACTGAGCAAGGATAGGGTCTCACTGAGGTCTGGTCCCAGCCTCATCCACAGGAGTCTCTGCGGCATAAATCACTCTATAAAGGTGTCCCCGTCTTGAGCGGGTGGGGTGGATCTTTTGCACCTGTTTCTGTTGGCCATTGACTATGGATCAGTCACTCCTGGAGAAACACTCCTCTCTAAGCTGAGGGCACTTTCGTGCGCATGTGCCTATGTGTTCAGCAAAGTCGGGGTGGGGGGGTGTTGGTGTAGTGTCAGCTGCAAGCCATCAGCAGTCCACATTCACAGCTACTGAGATACGAGTGCATCAGCCTGTAAAAGAATCTGGGTGAGCCACTAACAGCACCCACTACAGGAGCACCCACTAATATTTATGCCTGGATCATTTCACGCCAACAGGACATTTGGTCACTATACATGTGTCTCTGACATTGCCACCCATGCTGTGGCACTGCTCTGCTTTGAGCCTCCCGTGGGCATGTCAGTTTTGAGGGACCACTTTTACAGCCACAGAGCATCACTGCATAGATGCCCTCGGGCTGCTGTTCCAGGCACGCCACTGCCACCCGCCAACATTCTCTAGATCACCCAGACTATTGCACAGGCGGACACTGGAAGGCAGCTCAGAAATCTTTGCCTTCATGATCTGTCTTTGGGTTCCCATGCACCCTGTGGGAAAGAGGTCTGAACATTGAAAACCAGGATCCTCAATAGGGTGAAATTATAATTTGTTGTCCAAAATCGGACAATTTTGAGAGTCAAAGGAGATGTTATTTATAATTACACTGGCACAAACTGTACATCCTGACGATTCCAGTGAAATCTGGACACACTGTAACCAAGCCTAAATAATGCCACCGTGGTGCTAGTATCCTTGCTACAACAGTAACATTTAGGATCAGGAAGGCTTTTTCTACCGTTAGAAGAGCAAAAAGCATCAAAGATTAAAAGATGAATGGGGGTGGGGCTGTGGGTATAGCTCAGTAGTAGAGCACATGCCTAGCATGCATGAGGTCCTGGGTTCCATCTGCAGTACCTCCATTACACAAACTAACAAACAAATAAATAAATAAATATTTAAACAATAAATGCTAGTTAAAAAAAACAGAGATGAATTCTGGCAGTGAAGAGCCCCAAGAACCACAGGAAAGAGGACTCACAGGCACACGGTATTCTGTATGAGGGCCTTAGGCAGAATGAGTTCAAATGCAGCCTCTCTCTGTACTTGGAATCACTGACCACCTACACTTCAGGCTATGTCACCAAATTTGCTTGATGTCATGAGACCCTTAGCAAATTCTCTCAAGGATCTTATAGCATCTCTGTACTTTCAATTTATTTGGACCCTCTCACAAGATCAACAGATGTTGAAACGTATTTCTGAGCCTTCGGTATGTAGAAGTTATTAACTAGGGGGCTCAACGTCTTTGGCAAATTAATGCATAAAACTAGAACTAAATACCAGGCTGTGTTGCCTAACTCCAAATACAAGTTACTGTTGAGCTTCTGCTGTGAACTAAACAGACTCTTAGGTACAAAAGGACACTGTGAAGTATGGGGTTTTGTCACTTTCCCTGCATTTGCATCTGCACATTATGATCTTAAAGTTAGCTTGAAGAAATGCCTCTTAGTGAGATAAAAGAGCATCCTTTGTGGTATCTGAATGGATATCAATTTCTTTCCATTTTCTTATAAAAGCTCAGAGGGTTACTGGGAATTCACGTCACTGAGCACAAATACGCTAATACCCTGCATAATTACTTAGCCTCATTTGTACATGAATGGTCACATATAATAGATGTTCTGCAGAAAAGAGTTAAAGTCAATATGAATTTGAACATCTGAGAAAAGAATTAAGTCCTGTAATTCTTACTACATAATATTCTCTTTTAGATACTCCCCAAATTTTAGGCAATTATTTAATAGCAGAGTGATAAGAACAAAGAGTACCTGAATGCAAGATTTGTTTCCAGGTGAGACCATCATATCCTGTAAAAGGTAGTAACCTGTAAAAACAACGATTTTACACTACATACACACTCATATATCAACCCTCAATATTTTTGAACAAGTATGCTTATAATGTATCTTATACTTAAGAAATCTGCAAATTGAAGATCATTACTATCGAAGACATGACTGATGTGATCACTAAGTCATAACCAGTATGTTCTGATGATCAGCAAAAAAAAATCGGGAAATTAGCAGATATATGAGTTACTGCCTATAGTTTAATCATCAAGAATGTTAGGTACACTATAAAATGTTATGTACTTAGTTACTGATAGCCTTTAACAAAATGAGTTTCATTGCTGAGATTTATTAACTCTATTCAGCCTGGACAGTCATTCAGCTCAAACTTAAAAAGCTCTCAAAATATCTAGCACCAGACTGGTTTTAATATAAGTAACAAAGTGATCATAAGAAAGGCTGAACTGTTGGATTTCAGGAAATTTACCAATCTCGGGTTAATTGTTAATGGCCTTATCAAAGCCATGGGTTCATTCTATGACCTGGTGGGTAGAGATGGAATTACCTCTGAAGTGTATGGTATATACCCACTGTCAATCATCCTGGGTTGTGGTTGATCCTGGGGTAGATCACTAGGCAACAAGTTTGAACAGACAATTGAGAAGGGACTTTTCCATAGGACTTGGAGCCAAAGTGGAATGAACTCTTTATTAATCAGGGTTCTCAAGAGACACAGAACCAATAGGACAGATACAGATACACAGGAAAGATTTATTATAGGAGTTGGTTCACGTGGTTATAGAGGATGAGAAGTTCCATGATTTACCCTCTGCAGAACTGGAGAAACAGGAAACTGGGGGTACGATTTAGTCTGAGTCTAAAGCTCTGAGAACGAAGGGAGCCAAAGGTGTAACTTCCAGTCTGAGGCAAAAGGCCTGAGAAGAGGTGGGAGTCCGGAGGGTAGGACAGTTGGAATAAGTCCTAGAGACCCTCATTCCAGAACCAGGAGCTCTGATGTTCAAGGGCAGGAGAAGATGGACATCCCAGCTCAAGAGGGAGGGAAAATTGCCTTCCCTCCAACCTCCCTTTTTGTTCTATTTGGTTCTCGACAGATTGCATGATACCCACCTACAGTGGTGAGGGTGGATCTTCTTCACTCAGTCTACTGATTCAAGTATGAGTCTCTCCTGGAAATATTCTCTCACAGATAACCCCAGAAATAAAATTTTACCAGCTATCTGGGCCTCTCTTCGCCCAGTCAAGTTGACATCTAAAATTAACCATTACAAACTCCAAAGAGTAGAAAGGCCTGGTGTGATTGCTAGGGGATGATAGCCTCCTGGTCATGTGGAAACAGTGTGGAAATGAGTGGAGGCAGTGAGCTCCTACCCTGCCAGCAGCAGGACAGCAGCAAGGTTGCCCCTGACAGTCACAGCAGGGTGGTACAGGGTCTGGCTTCCAGAGAATCCAACGGGGCAGGAGGCAAGAAGAGTTAAGACTGACCTTCGGACAGGTTAGTGAGTAGCTGCCCCACCCGAGATAGGAATAGGGACAGAGGTGGCATCGCTAACATGGATAACTTTGCCCAGGAGAACTCGTAATTCACAAGCATCTTCAGCAACAGCTGTAGCAGACGGGTGGCAAGAAAGAACCCAAGAGTCAAAGAATCTGAAGATCTTGTTTTGGTGACATGTGAAGCAGTACTTTGGAGAAATTCTCTGAAATACGTTACGGACCTTCTCTGCAGAAGTTATTTTGACAAAGAAGTGTATGCGGTCTTATGCCAATATGCCTTGATTAAATAAAGAAGTATAGCTTTATTTGTAGTCATAGGCTAGAGAGAACAAGGGTATGTAGATAAATAAAGTATTTCTACCTGAGATCGTGTTGGTTAGTTTTTCTACAGTTTCAAGCAACACTTTGAAAGGTATTTCTTGAGAATTAGAAAGATAAAGAATTCAATTTTGGTTTCTCAGTGGAGAAGGAAAACTTCAGAACATGATGCCAAAGCTAAGTTTCTAGAAAATCAATTGAACCAAAATAAAAACTAAGAAAAAAAAAGAAGAGATTATGAAATTTACTTTTACTGACAAGATTTATTTGTTATATTTATCAGGACATTCATTAGCTTCCAGTAGAGAAAATTTCTCCAACTTTCAGTTCAAAATAGCTTTCTTATCTTAGAGTTAAAATAATTATTTTCCTTGTTTCCTCACTGTACTTCAAATCATAAGCCCTCAAATATTTGCCTGATTTAAAGGATAATTTCTAGCACTTATACTATTGTACTTTATAATATAATTTCTCATAATTATTTTGTTTCATCTTGTAATTAACCTTTGATATAATAACTCTGTGACCATATCATTGTTATTACTATTACTATTAGAACCATTCTTTATATGTATGTATAAAAGGGTCAAGGAAATTAAGATTCTTCCAAGTTTACTGACGTATGGAAGCTTAGAGACCAACTATTCATATCATAAATTCCTCTTTTGTTTTACAAAAGCCTTCAGAGTGTTATTTTTATAAACAGGGAGATATCCCCTAATATATTAAAGTTGCCAAAAACTTATTACAGACCACATTTTGGGACATATATTGTTAACATAAAGAAAGGACATTTGTAGTTGCATCATTATTTGTACTCAAATGTCTTAAGTAATGGGACTAATTTAGCTACAAATATTTAGAGAAAAAGTATGTATGTGCTCAATGAAATTTATCTGCCTGATTGTACTTGAGATTGAGTAATATTTTTTATCAAATTTAGTAAAGTTTATCTAAATTGCAAAAAAAAAAAAGTGAAAGTAGATCTATTAAGCTGGAGGTCTGTACGCAAAGGAAAATGGAGAATTGGTGTAACAGAGAGAACATCTCAAACCCTGAACTGTATTTGAAGTGGTCTCAAAATTGCAGTCAAAATGATTTTTAAAATTTGGTTTTTTTACATATGTATTTTGTTAAATCATTCAATAAATACACATTGAATATATACAACACACTAAGCATTGTGCTAGGCCTGGGAATACATTAGTGGAGAAAACAGACAGAAGTTAAAGGAAGGAATAAATAGATGATATAATAACCAGGATTCCTTGGTAATTTCTGTGAAGGAAAAGAAAGCAGTGAAGAAGGTAAAAAATAATGGATGGGGGTAGGTCTACTATTTGATACAGAGCCATCAAGTAGGACCTTCTCTAAAGTAGGTCCTTCTCTAAAGGACCTTCTGATATTTGAGAAGTGAAGACAGTGATTTAAAAAGAAGAGTGTTTGGGGAAGCAGGAAAAGATCCTGAGACAAAAATTAACTTGGTGCATTCAAAAAATAGCAAGAAGGTCAGTGTGAACAGGGAAGGGTAAATGATGGAAAGTGACAAGTAAACTTGGAGGGCTCGACTGGGCATATAATACTGAATTTGTAGAGCGTCTGAAGGATAATGTTTAGTCACTGAAGAGCTCTGAGCAGGGACAAAGAATGAACTGAACCATGTTTGCTTTCTCTGAATTCCTTGAAATTGAATTACAAATTTACATAAAGCAGAACAAAAAAACTTAATTGTGCAGATCAATGACCTTTCACATGTATATACACCATGTAACCGTCACTCAGGATTCTAATTTTGAAAGATCACTGTAGAGGGTATGGGAAAAATTAAAAGAGCCTGGGAACTAGTTAGAAAGGGATGACTATAGTTTATGCAAAAGAGGTGATGTAGGCTTGAACAAAGGTGATAGCTTCTTGAAGTGGTGAGAAATGAAAGCTGGAAATTGGGAGTTTACATTTCAAGATAGAGCCATTAGGCTTTTTTTTTTTTTTTTTTTTTTTTTTTTTTGCTGTATTGACTACAGGTGTGAGGAAACGAGAACTATAAAAGATGATTCCAAAGTTCTGGTTCTAAGCAATGACAGTAATTGCTGGTGCTGTTTTTGAGACAGATGAGTAGCTGACTGAGGGTGAGAGATTATGAAGAGTTCTGTCCCAGCTGTGTTGAGGTAGAGCTGTCCATCAGAATCCCTGGAGTCTGAAGCTTTAGGGGAAGGTTGGGTGACATTACCTATAGAAAAGTAAGAGCTGGCAGGAAAAACCAGAGGACAAAAGGAAGTAGAGCCGGCACATGCCTATGAAGAAAAAGCCAGGGCGGTAGCAGGAAAATAGGTGTCCCTCCAAAGAATCGTGTGTCGAAGTCCTAAACCCTGTGCTTCAGAATGAGGCTGTATTTGGAGACAGGGTCTTTAAAGAGAAAATTAAGTTAAAATGAGGTCATGAAGGTGGGCCCTAATCCAATATGACTGGTGTCCTCATAAGAAGAGGAGATTAGGACACAGACACAGACAGAAGACCTTGCGAGAATGAGAGGAGAAGAAAGCCATCTACTCATATTGGGGTCTAAAAAAAAAAAAGGGAAAGAAAAAGGACACTAATGAACTTATCTACAAAACAGAAACAGACTCACAGGCACAGTAAACAATCTTATGGTTACCAGGGGAAAGGGGGTGGGAAAAGATAAATCCGGAAGTTTGAGGTTTGCAAATGATAACCACTATACATAAAAATAGATTAAAACAACAAATTTCTTCTATATAGCACAGGGAACTATATTCAGCACCTTGTAATAATCTTTAAAGAAAAAGAATATGAACATGAATATATGTATGTATCTGCATGACTGGGACATTGTGCTGTAGACCAGAAATTGACACATTATAACTGACTATACTTCAATTAAAAAAATAATTAATAATACAAATTTAAAAAAATTTTTTTTAAAAAGAAGCCAAAGAGAGAGGCCTTAGAAGAAACTGAGCCTGCCAGCATGCTGATCTCAGACTGCTAATCTAGCGTTGTAAAAAAACAAAGTTCTGTTGCTGCTTAAGGCACCCGGTCTGTGGTACCTGGTTATGGCAGCCCTGACCAGCCAACACAGGCAGCACAAAGAGTTACGGTCCTTTTCTGAACACCCCAGAGACAAGGAAGAGAAACATCATTCTTCCAACCAGACATAGTCAAGTATTGCCTGCTTTTCCTTGAATCTGTAAGATATTTCCAAACTTGGTTTTAAGGTTTACCAGTGTGTACCCACATTTATTATCGGGTTAAACATTAAAAGAAACCATAAAAATTTTGTTACTGAATCATTAGGACTAACCACTAGTAAAGATAAGCAAATCTTAATCTGAGCAGGATATGAAGTTTTGAGAGACGCTTTGGAAATAAAGGAAAGTGATAGGACCAGAAACCAATATGTTTTGCAGGGACTGCTAATGTTTTTCCAATATCCATTCTCCCCTTCTTTTCCTCCCAAATACTGAAGTTTTAGCTAGAATATATACAGTCTCCTTGTATCATGTGGTCAGGTTTTGACCAATGAGATATAGGCAAAAGGATTTCCAAGAAGGGTCCTTAGAGAGAGACGCAAGCCTGTTTCACCTGGTCCTCTTTCCTATAGTTTGAAATGTGGGCATGATTGCTGGAGCTTCAGCAGTCACTGCAGAGTGCTGCCTGCTGTGAATGGCAGGACAACAGGGAAGAAACATGGTCCCTGACACAATGACAAGACACACCAGTCCTAGAAATAAACTACTATCTTGTTTGCCATCATTGTTTCTGCTTCAGTCTATGACTTCTAGCCAAATAGTCTTAAATACGTATCTCCAAAGGCAGCTTTCTGGTAGTACAAAGGCAGTACAATGAAGCATGAGCTCTCATTTTTCAATAAAATGTCTATTTCAATAAAATGCTAAATTCCAGACTTTGCATTTGGACACCTACAATGATAAAACTTGTGTACGCACAACTCCACGGGATCTTCTCCACGTTGGGGGGGAGGGGGTCTATGGAAATGGTACACCAGAAGTCCTGCAGTGAACCAGAGTCTAACGGTCCCTATTTAACACCAAAATAGCTATCACTTTCCGTAATGATATAAAGTGTACTTTTAGAAACTGCTGACTAGAAAAAAGAAACATGTTTCAAATAATTATTTAACTACATTTGTTTTACATTAATCACATGGCATCTATTTACTCTTGAAATATCATACTTATGCATGTGTATAATATTATCCAGTCTACAGATTTTGCTTTGGACACATGTGGACCATGAATGTCTTACAGTGGCTGTGAGCCCCCACCCCAAGTGTCCAGGGTACAGGAGTTAGGGCTACTAACAGAGTATTTGAACTGTGAGAACCCTTAAATTCACCTACTGAAGTGGGTAACCTAGGGTAGCATTTTAAGAACAAGGGCTGTGGAATTAGAGATAGGTTTCAGTTTCTTTTCTACCACTTAGCATGAAGAACTAGGGTGCCTGTGACCCTCATTGCCTTCCTATTTAAAAGGTGGAGGCTAATAGTTGGAGGGATCAACAGAGATTCTTGTACAGGCACTTAAAACAGAAGCTACCAGACAGTAAGTGCCCAGTGCATGTTAGCTACTATTGTTGGGTGTTCAACAGTGTTGTTAGTGATTCAGTGACTGATACTAATACTTCTTCATTTTGCAGATGCATAAATTGAGACAATCTGTGCCCCCAAATGCCTGTTCCACTTTTGCCAACTAATAGCAAAGCCTGTGTTCTTTCCTTAAACATCATAGGAAAGAAGATTCTGGAGGTAAGACGTCCTATCTGAGGCAGCTGTTCTAACAAAATTATGGCCATGAGCATCTCCTAAATTTTGCCTTTTAGGTACTCGCTTTATTTAGACTCCTTGCTGCCTGTATGCTTTTAAATCCATACAATGTTGATTACAGATGCAGAAATCATGGGTATTATGTTGCAAGTCTAATCTTTTAAAATAAACTACCACAGATCAACGATTATTTTCAACAATTTCCAAAAGTTCTGAATAGGTTTTAAATTGGGAAACATTCTCTTTACAGGCATTGCATTGTTACTGTACCAGAATGCTTTAATGGATTTTTTTTTTTTGCAGCAAGTAAAATGCTTACAAACTATAATCTCTTGGTCAGCACCATGTGCAACATACACAGTAAATGAGTATATTTTCTAAACAGAGCTAAGGATGAATTTTGGGGGTCAAATTTCTTTAACACTAGGTCCACGTGAAAGACGTATCTGGATGGTGACTGTCAACCATTTTTCATGATTTCTAAGAACAAAAATCAAGGATAAAGTTTAGATGCATGAAAATATTAAAATAAATAGCTTCATGACTATCAAACCTTAGACATATATCTTGATGATAGTTCTACTCGTGTCATTTTTCACATTCTCAGACACTGAATATATTATATACATACAAACAGACAAATCTTAACTTTTGGACCAGAAATTCATTTCAGCTAAACATACCATCATCCTCAAAAATCTTATTTTCTTTCAAGTAAAATTCACCCTTCCATAAAGTATATGCTCAATGAATGGTTTTCGGGTAAGCGAAGAACTGAAATTTATGAATTACTTACGGGGGAACTTTCTTACACAAAATAAAAGATTCTGGTTTATTTTTAAAGAAAATAATAATCAAGTAGTATATAAAGGTCTGTGGTAAAAAGATACTTTCACCTTCATTCCCAGTCCTTTGTACATTTCAGAAACAATCACATTTAGCCACTTCTAGGTGTGTGATTTTTTTCCCTCAAAAAGTGTACCATTTTTAGTATAACATTTGGCTCATTAACTTAGGACATTGTCTACCATCTTCTCACTATAGTAGAGGAGTTTTAACTCTTACTTCTCTTACCTCCTGCATCTCCCTTCCTCTACCTTAGTAGAAGTGAGCTCTGTGACCTCAATTAACATTCTTCAACTGCATCTCTCTAGTTCCATCAACTACAGAAAGTCTCTCTTGATGCCTTTCTCTGTGCAATCTCATCTCTTCCCTCATCCTTTTCCATCCCCCAGCACCCATCAACTGTAACTTGATTCTGACATTTACATTTTCTCCAGTAATCATTTAATTTTTTAAAATTATTTCTCTTTTAGTCTATATGTAAGTCGAGTACCAGGAACTGGTCCATTAAGAAGACTGTGTAGCTAATTTTTTTCCAGAAGCAGCAAGCAGCAGACTAGCATTATATTTCCTTCTGAATAGGTCAGTATCTTGGGCTTCCGTGTCTCTCCTATACAGTTTAAACAAGAATTTTGTTGTTTTAAGCTTCAGTGGATTTTCCTTTTTATAATTTACCAATGTTGTTTATCAGACCTTTGAGTTCTTCCAAGCTCTAACTCATTCTATCATTTATATCACTGCCCCTTTTATCCCAGACATCAGCCTCCCAGGTTTATGGTGTTAATGAAAACATGAATATAAGGTGATTAGGACCAGGTCTGGCACTAATAGTTAACAATAAATGTTATCATTATAGCATTGTTGTTATAAGTTCTCAGCTGGACAGAAGGCATCATCAAGTTAAAGCCCATTTTTTTTGTTTACTATTATAGCTATGTCACCTGGCACTGCGCCCAACTGTAGCTATTCAAAAATAGTTGATGAAAAAATAACTGATGCATATTTTACAACCTTTGAGAATTAGAAAAAAGTCCCTTAGTTGCCTCAATATTTAACATTGCACACAATCATCAGGGTCATTTGTATGGTAAAAAATGTAAATAGATGTTTGTTTTTATTGTTTAAATATACCCATGTTTTTGATAATCATTTGGGAAAAATTATTTCAATGTGTTCTAAAAATTTTAACTCAAACTCAAACTGAATTATCCACAGGCAACATGATGGAAAGAAATAATTTTCCATGTATTTACAGTAAGCAGGTCTTTACACAGACCATACTGCATTCTGCTGCCCTGTCCTGTTGGATTATTTTAAAGCAAGTTATACTTGTTACATGTGGGCAATTTTATGAGCACAGTCCATGAACATAATAATTCAGAATTTTTCTTTTGGAACCATATGTGTAAAAGCTTATTGCTTTCTGCTCTGTAGAAAAATTGCAGTTTCTAAACTCTTCCATAATTTTCCAAAGAGTAATTTCAATGTGTTAGCTTTTACAATGCTTAAATATCAATTTTCAAGGAAGTAAGGAAATAAAAAGTAATGTTCTTTTATGACATTCACATTTGTTTTTACCTTTAATTTTGAGATAACTGTAGATTCTTATGCAGTTGTAATACGTAATAAGGGACCTCTAGTAAGCCCTTTTCCCTGTTTCCCCCAATGGTGACATCTTACATCACTTCAGTGCAACACCGCAGTCAGGAAATCGACATTGATGCAATCCACCAACCTGATTCTGCTTGTACTAGTTCTAAATGCATTTGTGTGTGTGTGTGTGTGTGATTTATCACATGTGCAGATTCATGCAACCATCACCACAGGCAAGATACAGCACAATACCATCACAATTACCATTGTTTCTCAACTTTAGACTTGCTAGAGTAATATACACTTTAACCACATTTTAATTATCATTCCATGCTCTAAACTCAGGCAAAATTAAGCAAAATATAGTTATTAGTTCCATTTCAACTTACATCAACTTTTGAAATGCTAAATAATCAAATAAGAAAAACACTAAATATGACTAATTACTAATTCCTAACACTGTGCTTTTTTAAAGCTAAATATTTATCATAAAGATTTAAAAGAAAAAAAAAAGAGTTTGCTGGAAGCATCTTTTACGTATAATATCTAACCAATCCCAACCATGGCTGTAACTCTTGGTTTCCCTCAGATGTGGGTAAAGCACATCCTTCTAATTCAACCAGGGCTTGTTGGCAAGTATGAAAATTCCAGTGAGCTCTGGGCCTGGGAGCAGGGGAGTCTGTTGGGGGAAGTGTCTGACAAGTGTATTCCCAGTTTTGATCTTTTCTTTACTGAGACACCTGAATAGGTATTACTTAACCTGAAATGTATTCAGTTGCCTTACTTCTCCAGGCAGCCAGGTATACATCCTCATCTATCTCAGGACTCCCTACACGCAGCCCAAGGCAAGCAGAAATGAAAGAGAAATTAAAGAAACATCACAACGCTGCTGGTCTGCATGAAAACACCATGATTATCTTTTTCTAATCAGATGGGAGTAATTTTCTTGCTCTTCACCTGACTAATTTTCCTTACCCTTCTCCCCTCCCATCAGGTATCTAGTTGCTAAATGTTTACAGATTAATTTGCATGAAATGGTCCCTTAGCAATAATCACTCACAGGATCAAATTCCTCTGCTCTTTCATAGATTTTTTTTTTCTGGTGATACACCTGCTTTAATAAAGATTTAAAGTTAAAAATAAAACTCAAATCCCAAAATGTAGGATCTGTTTAAAAGAGCATGGCTTTTAGACTGACATAAAGTGTTTTCAAGCCCTAGAATAGTTTGTATGTTTCAGTTCACATCTACACAACAGAAAAATTTGTAGAGGGCTGATTAGTTTAAAATACCGTTGTAGTCGGCTGTCAAAGGAGAGTCACCAGCTCACCAGAATTTGCTGTTCACCTCTCCTGACTCCTTTGCCCTGTAGGATGAAGTAATTGATGCCAGCAGGAGTGACAGGGGATGGTAATAATGAAGAATCCACTGGTAACAAGCCTGGCATTTTCTAGTGCTGATTGACTCTATGATTTTTGTCAGAGAGTTTAAAGCATTAGCTTCCAATTCTGTCAAATGATTATTACCCTGCTAACCTGATTTATCAGTTAGTTTTAACCCCAAATTATAGCCAACTGAGGAGGGAGGACTGCAATGTGGAGCCAACCATGGAGGACTCTAACGCACATGCCAGCCTGCACCTCCTCTTATAGAGCTTCCAAACCAGCCACTCCCCCAACCACAGCAGAAGTGGATTTTCAGCAATAGCACCCTTGAAATGTGCCGGTTCATCACCAATAATCATGTTTTTTCCATGACTGTTCTCCTACCTATTTTTCAGAAAGCTCAAGGTTAAAGAAAAAAAAATTTTTTAATTCTTTTTTTTAATTCTTTTTTTAATTCTTCAGTCTGCTTTACTCATTCTACCTGTTTAAGCATTGACCTCATCCCAAAACACCCTCACAGGAACACCCAGAATAATGTTTGACCAAATATTTGGGAACCCATGGCCCATTCAAATTGACACATAAAATTAGCTCACACAGTGTGTTAACTCATCTTATCATGGTAATCATTTCACAATATATACATACATCAAATCATCACATTGTACACCTTAAACTTACACAATGTTATATATCAATTATATCTCAATGAAGCTGAATAAAATGAATCATCACAATATTAGTTCAACATATTCAAGAAACACACACCACTGGAAACATCTGCATTCCCTGCAATCTATTTTGTCAACTTCGTATTTAGTGACAGTAAACCTGAGTCGACAGAGAGACCAGCAGAGAATTTGCATGAATATTTTGCGTATTTGTAATATATGGTATCGCATTCCTGGGGGAAATGTTTTTTGGCTTAATCTGTGGCTGTGCTACCATTTTTCAGATTAATTGTTCTGACCTTGGTCTACAAGCATAAACAGAAATGTATTTCAGATAATGTTAGTTCCCGTCATAATTATATTCTGTGCACATTCAGGTGGAGAGGAGTTTAGGAGCATCTGTGTTTGCCAGTGGGAGCAAGAAACCTTGAACCAAAAACAAATACATAAATCTAATCTTAGGTAGGATGCTAGCTATTAGACGAACACTGACCATGGACAGGGAGATGTGAAACTGCAAATCTTTACCTCAACCAAAACTACAGCATCCAGATAAATTACCATGATCTTGTGCCTATAAAATGAATCTTCTGAATTGGCTTGAAAACCTTTGTGTGATTACATCTATTAGGTAGAGGATATGATAAACAACTTTTAACATATCCTAAAATTTACTGCAGGCTTGACATTGTTAAAAAAAAAAAAAACTGTCAAATGACTGTATATTGACAGCACTCTGACTCACACTGCATTCATCAAAAGTAATTCTATTTTCAAAAATTTACAAATAGTTATGACAGTATGATGATTAACACTAATTGGAAAGAAACTCAGAGTCCTAAAAGTAACTTTGTAATTTATAAACATTTGGTTTACAAATCCTTACCTGACTTGCTATAAATGAGAAATCAATGTGTATCTGATTTTCTAGATTCTGCATGCATGTTTATTTAAATTATGTGTCAAAATAATATAAAGTTAATTTCCAAACATGCAGAGTTTATGGGTCAGGATACTTCGTTACATGTGAACTAAAAGTAGCTGAAACCAGCTTAAATAAAGGTGGATTAAATAAAGGTGGATTGAAAGGAAATCCAAAAGTGAAGTTCAGGTGTGGCTAGATCAAGTTCAGTGGTTCTCTTTTCGTATCTTGACTCATTTCTCACTGCTCTTTGTGTGTTGGCCTCCTTGCCTTCTTCAGCAAACTGAATTCTCTATATGGAAAGCTGGATGCTGACTGATCCAAGCCTATATTTCTTTTATAGCTTACCATCAAAAATTCATTCGTCATCAAAAAGGAATTCCATTCTCTTAACATTTGTATGTAAAATACCACACAAAGGTTTTTACTGACCCTGTTATACATAGTTGTCTATTCTACTTGGAATGAAAAAAAAATTCTATATTTAGAGAAATCTAGGGCATAATTCCTGTTGTCAGGAATTGGATGACTCTGATTAATAGACATGTTGTATTACATGTTTAAAAGAAAAGAGGCCATATTCCATTGGAAAATAGGTATTAGAAAGACCAAAATCATAGCTTCCCACTGCTTTAGTGATCAAAAAATTCCATGAGATGTACTAATTTATATTTTTATCTCTTACTTTACTCCAGAATCCTGAGTTTTATAGGACTAGACGTCTATTGTTCCAACATAAGGCAGTTATCCAACATTTATTAAAAGCACCATATTAAGAATGATAAAGTTATCAAATAAAGAAAAAAATAATTCTTCAATGACCTTATAACCTATGAAGCCTTTGTGGGGAAACACATGGAAATGCATTTTGATAAAAGAAAAAAAAAGTAAATGTCATAAAATTATACTAGAAACTCCTTTCATCAAGTCTTTTCTACCATAGTCCATAAACAAATCATTGATCTTATACAAACATAGAATATTCTCATGTATAAGTAAGCATTTACTTATTTCCTTTATTTATTGACTTAATTATTTCTCTTCCCTGGGGTTCCATTTGGCAAATTAACACATCGGGACACTAAATGGTACTGAGGTGATCTGAAAGAATTGAGATACTTTTCAATTTGCCCAAAACTCAATTTGCCCAAAGGTGACCTAATTAAGTAAGCTTTAAAATTCTCCCACGAGAACGCTCGTGTTGTCACTGAACAGAAAGCTGTAATACAATATTTCTGTTAGCCCCTATTGCCCTGTTGTGCTACACAAACACTTAGGCAACAGAAAAGTCTGTGCAAGAATATCCAAGAACGAGGACATCAGGATAAGAATTCAAACATCAAACCTAAACATATACTTTATTTGACATCATACTTCCTGTGCCTTCCTTATTTCATTAGCTTTGGATTATAGAATTCTTTAAATGTGACTGCTGGTCAATAAATCAATAAGTTCCTGGAGTGTATTACATTTATCTGTCACTCTATATGTTTCTATAAATTGTACTTTTTTTTTTTCTTTCAGACTTGAAAGAGAAGAAGGTCAAGCCAAAAATAAAAGTATCATCAGGAGAAAATGTTTGGACTATGAGCCGTTCTGCATCACTGGAGAAAATATCAAAGTAAACACACTACCTGGGGAGGAGTCCTGCCAAGCCATCCAGAACAACTTTTACCGAAATATAATTACAGGGGCTGCAAATATATTTGCTTTAATGGCTGGTACTACTCCTACAATTATAAGCAGTCCATTTACCCGCTGCACCTCTGAACACATAAAGCAATAAAGGTCTTTGAAATACTGGACAGCTCGGGTGTTTCTCGGTTCTCAGTGAGTTACACCCATGACAACAGTCTCAGTGATAGAGAGGCCATTAGCCTCGGGTGCTCTGTGGTGAATCCACACCTCAAGGGCCACTGAGTTCTCCAGACATACCCATTACTCTTGTTTTGTCTTTTCTGACCGACTGGGTTGTTTTTACTGCTTCTCCAAACTTAAGATACCAAAGGAAGCCAAAAAATTACTTTTCATCAAAAACTTAATACTTAGGGGTTTATCTACAAAGAGGAAATCAGAAGGACAAATATCATTTAGCCTTTCACTAATTATAGAGTTTAGCACAAATGAAGATATCACATCACAGATTAAGACAGTAAGCAGGTTCAAAACTACAAACCTGGGGCCTAGAGCAAATCAGTTAGTAGAAAACTGTGGAAAGTCTGCATGGCAAAACATCACAAGTCCACTATCCCTTCCTTGAAAGCCAAGTGCGTTTCAGAATTCAGAATTTCTCCAGTTACAAATTTCAATTTCCATAGTGTTCACACCACGCATTACATAACCCCCCTCCCCACAGCTTTTGCGGCAACACCCGTAATCAAAACTCCAGCGTTCCACAGTGAAAGGAATATTCTAAGAGGCTCAAGTATACACATGAATTCCCTTCAGATTTTCCCACCAAATGTATTTGCAGAAAACGTAGGAGAAGTCATTGTTTTCAGAGCTATTAGGGCTTTGGGTGGAAAAAATCTATATTGTTCAGCTTCCCAGAGCCAGCTTCTTCTCTGCCTACATCCCTCTGCTCAGATCCTGTCTGCTGCCTTTGCTAGTACCTGTGCCCAGAGCTGCCCAAACCCAGCGATGGGTACCGCCCAGGCTCAAGGTGTGCGTCCTGATGCAGGAGCGTGTGGTTCAGGGGAGGGGTCCGTAAGTGCTTACACCCCAAACCACGTCTGTATCCAACCCTCCTACCACTCCTGAGTTAATTCCATTTAAAGAACCACCTACCTTGAACGTAAGTATATTTTGTAATAAGGCTGCTGAATATTCAAGATGCCAACACATGTTTAAAATCAGTTATGCTATTGAGTGACTTCATAGCCAAATTCACCAAATTACTCAGATGATTTTGTTTAAGGGTGGACTGGGATAAGAATCAGGCATGCTGGAGGCCAAACTCAAATGTGGCTGCCTGAGTCCACTTGGGCTACTGTAACAAAACACCCTAGACCGGGTGGCTTATAAACAAGGAAAATCTATTTCTCACAGTTCCAGAGGCTGGAAGTCTGAGATCAAGGTGCCAGCATGGGCAGGGGAGGACCCTCTTCCTGGTCACAGACTTCCTGCTGTATCTTCACACAGTGGAGGGGACTAGACATCTTTCCGGGGCCTCTGTGATAGGACTCCAGTCCCATCCGTGAGGGTTCCCACATCATGGATGAGGCATCTCCAAGGGCTTGCCTCCTAATACCACTGTCTTTGGGGGTTAGGACTGCAGTATATGAATTGCGAGGTGACCTTCAGACCATAGCAGTTGCCATCAAAGTCTCAGACCTAGTCAGTATTTCTATTTATTTTACACTTACTTGTTGACATAAAGAGTTGGGGAGGGTGTTTAAAAAAACAAAAAAAAAGCACACAGCACGGGTACTATTTACACATTTAACTTGGCTAATTCAATTCTATTCACTTCGATACAAGAGGGGGAAAGAAATAACAATTTAAATAACTCTGGTGAATCCTGTCACCATTTCACTCAGTACGTGACTCCAGCATGATCATGAGATAGAGGAGGAACCTGCTTGGTCTGGCTCCCACATGTCCCCAGCACGCACACATGCTCTGTGCTTATTCTAATTCTAGTGTTTAACGGTGCTACGTCTTGGCCTGCGTGTGTGTGTTTGTTTTGTATCATATGGCCCCAAAAAATAAGCCAGATGCTTCATCTGGTGCTCACTCCAAGAAACAAGAAGGAAAAGTAGCTGAATAAAATGAATTCAGGTTGCTCTGATAGTATACTTTATGGGACATTTCAAGAGCAACTCTGTATATGATTTTCACTTTCTGCTTTTAATTTATAATCTAATCTCTGAGCAAGGTGCAATTATACTGCACATGTAAGCCATTCAGGGCATTAATGAACATCCTATTATTAGCATATGATGTATTTAAGGACAGATTGGGATGGGAAACAAACATGCTATAAGCCAAACTCAAATCTATGGAAGACTCAGAAAACGACAGGGCAGAAGACATGCATATAGGTTTACATATTCACTCCTTCCCTTTGCACACATCCTGATGACTCATTTGGAAATGCAGGCTCATCTCCAAGTTACTGTGCTCTGTAAGACCACCAAGCCCTGAAGAAAACACTACAAAAATCAAATCTACTAATGAGACAGCTGTTGAATGCTTATAGAATAATCCTTCTCAGACCACGGGTCAACTGTATACATCACCTCTTACTCCACTGTGTAACATTTCATGGATGTGTCATCATGATACTGCTGCTCCTTGATACAAACAAGGTTAGAATCTGGTTAATAAACTACTAATTTCTTTTTCAACTCTTGTTACAGAACATGGGTCAGGGCTTCTGTGGTTTTTATTCTATTTTGGAATCTTTCTTGACAATCCAAACATTTTCACTGAAACCGTCCATTTGTAATATACATCTGATAAGCATAGGATCAATCACTTTAGGCCAGTTTCCTCACGTGTGAATCAAAGCACCAGATTAAGTGATACCTAAAATCCTGTCTGACCCTATGAGCCAATGGATGGATAGAGAATTGAAGAGTCAGTGATCCAGGCTACACAAGTTCAGTCAAGCTACCTATCTGTATGAGATTACAGCCTTGGCTTTCTAGATCCAATAGTGGAAATTGAGGCCTGAACCCTCCAAACCAACAGACAAAAACCCTACTCTGCCAGTTTTGAGAATTCTCCTCAGGAAAGAAGATTGTTGAGCTTCCTCTGACGCCTCATTTTCCAGCAAAGAAGGACTCTGAACCCATTAAAAATGTCAAGATATATATGAAAAATACTAACATTAGAGTCAGACAACGTGCATTTGAAATCTTTCTCAGCGATTTTCTAGCTTTCCGACCTTGAGCAAGTCAATGAACTTCACGTCTCAATTTCCTCCAGTTATAAAATGGGAATCACCACCTCTATTCACTCGCCAACCTACTGTAGATGGGAGAGCATTTTGTAAGCTCCTAAGTCTTATTTAGATGTGGTGAAAAATTAAAACTACTGTGTACCCCTCCCCCAGAAAATTATTTCCCTCAGGAAATATTAGGATCTCAGGCAGTATTAGGATCCCTGACTTACAATGAACAATTTTAGAAAAATGAGTTTCCCTCTGGAAATACCTCCCACATCTGCTCTGTCATCTGGCTCCTTCACACAACGCACAGAGTCCCTCCTCATCACTTCTGTGAGTTATTACCTCATGTTAAAGCCAGCCCTCAGCTCGGGCACCTTCCTGGTGTGCATACCCTGTACCTCGTCACCTGAGGCCAACAAGGGCGTTTCCACTGGTGTTGGCTTTTTGTGTCCATGTTCAATACCTCACTGCCTTCAGATGCCTGGTGACAAGTTTAGAACGTTTTCATTGCTCAGTGAAAGGAACAGGTCAAGAAACAGAGATGTAGTTCATCCCCTTGCCTTCTGAATGAAATTTCTTTAAATTTAAAAGCCTCTGGAGAAGAAGATTCCACTATCTATTCTAGATCTGTTTTGTAATGTTTAATACTTTCTACTACCAGGAAATCCTCTCCTACATTATCTAACTAACCAAAATCTTTCTTGCTCCAGTGTCTCTCTACATAAGATGTTGTGAACTATTTGCAAAGTTTAAAACCTTAAATAAAGCTAAAATAAATTTGCGGGTAAAAGAAAATGATGATGAATTAATTTTGAAAATATATGATTTCCTTTGTGTTGCTGGAAACCTAGCAATTAATATGGCTCTAAACTGAAAATTAAGACGAGACCTGTATATAGTGAAAGAAGATGGGGTAATTTTTTGAAGTCAGAAATTTCTTATAAATCTCAATAGATAAGTTTCTAACTGGGAGCCCAATTTCTCATAAAGCATTATAATAGTAATTTCCACTTATTACAAAACAGCTTTTTTGCCTGTATGACATTGCCTCTTGGACCCCTTACATGACTTTAATTAAGATCTAACTTATTCATGACTATAATTCAGATCTAACAACCAGTCTAGTCAGATCAGGGTAATTAGTCCCAGAGGGTATTGTAAGAGAGCTCATTTTTCTTTTCATCTTTACATTTTGGCAAACAAGTTGGGGTACTGATTCACTCAGAGAATTCTATAATTCAGAGAACTCAAAAATGTGGGAGTGAATAAGCTAAACAAATTATTTTTAAGAGATTCTTATAAAGGGCTCGTGTGCTGGTTAATGTGGTTTGTGTGCCTGTACCGTGGTCCAGAACAGAAACAGTAAGGATGAGTAACCAACATCGAGCTAATGAACTCTTAACAGCCTGTTATCAAGTTTATTAGAAAATCTAAAGGCGAGGGGTTAACCCTTACATACCACATGTCCACTTCAATTTCAGTGGATTTAAAAGCATTTATATCCCACTCTTATTTCCATTATTTTTATTGTTGTTTTTATTGAGGATTCTATTAAGAACTTATATATTCATTCACTTGGACAGCTGAAACACTTTATATAGATGAGGGTGGGATAAAGCAAAGCTATTTTCTCATTTAAAATGTTGCTATTATGGTGTTCCTTTTTGTTATTATTGCCTGATGTTCTAGGACATCCAAGCTTATCCTTACTAGTCACTGTACTTGCAATCACCTTCAAAATTATAGAAGTCTCCTCCTTCCCCTTTATTCCTCCCCATTACCCTTATTTTGTCACAAATTATCACAGTAATTCTAAATATTATAACCAAAGAACCCAGAGCCTCAAGAGCTTTTAGAATATGACTTACTGAATTCCTAGCTTAACATCTAGGTTAGTGCGTTCTGTTTAGTTCAGTGTATTCTAAGGAGCAAGGCATTTAACTGAGAATAATTTTAAGATCTGGAATTACCCAATGATGTGTAATGCATGCTGTTTGGTCTATACCCAGTAGCCCAAAATTATATATTTCCAACCATTTCCAAGAAAAAATACGAGTGGTGTCATGGGCCAAATCAATCCAGGAGATGGCCACTCAGTAGACAGGTGACATTGATGCCACAACCAAAATATGTAGGACAGTATCTTCCCATCTGAGAGACAGTATTTCAAATGCAATAGAGCTAGAACACTGGGCAATAAATCAGAAGACCAAAATGACCATCTCTATAACATCTTTATCTCATTTACTTCCTACCTCATCTGTAATAAGGCACTAACCAGAGCTGTTGGTAGTTGTTGAAATGGAAAGAGAGATGTAGACTTTTAAGACATAAAAACACTGGATTCAAATTCTAGCTTCATTATCTTATAAGCTGTGTGACCTTGGAAATGTTATTTACTTTCTAAGTCTTATATATTTCAAAGGAAAATGGAAGTAACAACTCCAACCTCACAGGATTGTAGCAAGGATTTAATGAAATCATTTGCGCTGATTTAGGAAGAAGAGTGCCTAAGTGAAGTAGGTTCCTTCCTCCTGGCTCCTTCCCCTCACCTCTCTTTCCCTCTCTCCCTCCCTTCCCTTCTTCCAACCGTCCTTCCTTTTCTCCAGATGGATCTCAGTTAAGGGTATTTCTCCTCTAAATTGCTGGTTATGGATGTGGATTACAGAGCTTATCTCTGAAAAGTGAAGCCTGGGGAGGAGTCTCTTTTCTCTATCCCCCTCTAATTCCGTTTTTCCCCAATTCCTTCGCCTCCACTAATCAAACCACAAGGCTAATAATAGCTGATAGCTGAACCGATTGACGCCAAGGAATTGATGTCGAGAATAACTTAAATTGTATCAAAGCATTATTATAACAGCCAAAGAGAAGCCCCTACCTGGACCAGGTAGAGAAAATAGCATCTCCAAAAGCTTAGCATCAAAGGGCAGGAATGTAAGGGGAACAGGGAGGCATCCAGAGTGGGCAGAGAGTAGATGAGTGGGACTGTGAGGTAAAAAAGGAGCAGGTGGGGATGAAAGAGACTGAATCAGTAACCTGAGACCAGGAAGAGGAGCGTGTTTTGCTTCCTAAAGTCAAGGTTTCCTCTGCATTCACCAGATCTGCCTTCATCAGTGGTCCCCAGCAACAGCATCAATTATATTTAATACACAAATCTCTGGTCCCACTCAGAGATGAATTTAGTTGCAATAGTTCCAAAAGGATGACATCATAGGCAGTAGACCTAGCTACAAAGCAGCCCACCTCATGAGGAACTTCCTGTAGAAGATATCTTATTATACAGAGGAAGCTATTTCCATCTAAATAAACAAACATCTGAAAATTCATCATCTATCCCATCTCAGCACTACGATGACTGAATTATTCTATTAGAACAAATTGTGAAATTAATTATATCCTAACTTCTATTTTCATTTTTCTGAGAAAGATAAAGCAAAAGACATGCAATCTGATTAGAATGAAGGGAGTTTTATTTTGTGCTTAATTGTTGGAAACTCCTGCTGAGATGGAACTAAAACTTGATTCTATGCAGAGAAAGGCAGCCTTAATACAATGATGGTACAAACTCCACCACCCAGACTTAGCTTATATTTCCGGCCACTTCTCCATGTGATTCTCCTTCCTGGCCGACACTCACACCTACGGCCCCCTGAACTCACCCAGGGCACTGCTCAGGGATAACCAAACCTACATAACCATCCCTTACACTCAAGCCTTTGTATATGCTACTGTCTCTGCTAGAATACCTTGTCTACCGTGGACACCTGGCCAAGGATCAACTGTCAATTCTGTTTGATTTGTTCCTATAGTGTTTTGTCAAGGTTCTACATGAACAAGATAAATGTAAAATAACTGGTTGGATGTCCTGGGTCACAAGTTGGAGAAAGATACTAATTGGAAGTATAGTGGGATTGGAGCTAACATGGAAATCAGTGACACTCTCATGTTTATGAAGTCTAAATGTGGAACCTAAAAGTTCTGGGGGCATCTACCATATATATTCTTGGATGCCAGTACTCTAATGCTTGAGGAAGTCTCCTGGCTCCACCTTCTACCTTTTCAGCTTAAAACTGGACTTAGTTACTGACTTCATATCTGCATCTCCACTTTGCCTTTTCCACATACAAGGCTGGTCCTTAAGATCAGGTGTCACTGGTCATCTCTTCATCAAGTTCAAGGCCACTGTTTTACTAGATCAAGAAATCTAAGCCCAGAAATCTTCAGTGACTTGCTCAAAGCCACATGATCAAATAAGCACCAAATCAGGACTATGTGGTTGACCTCCTGACCCCCAGATCCCCCAGATCAATATATCTTTCTCCCCTAGAATTTTAAAAATTATGTTCAGTGAAACGCTAGCTTCTTGGGGGTATTAACAGGCAGTGCTTAACGCAATAGTTCTGTGATCAAGCACACTTGAAAAATTCTGAATTAAACAGAGTTAAGCAGATTTATTTACTGGGAAGCCTTTAGTATGCTAATGTGTACTGATTAACTAAATACAGCAGCGTCCAGTTTGCCCTCTTTCTCTAGCCCCTATGTCACCAAATTCTACTTGTCTGAAAATAATGGTTAGCAATAAAGAATCACGTAAGCATTTTATAAAGACAGTAGAGTATATTGGTTAGGGCAAAACATTTGAGTTCAAATGCCAAACATTACCATCAGGTATGACTGTTACTAATTAATTTCCCTCTCTGTGCTTCAGTTTATTTATCTGGCAAACCAAAATAATGATAGTATCACCTGCCTCAGGGAGTTTCTGTAAGGGTTACATGTGTTACAGATGTAAAACTCTTAGAAAAATGTCTGGCTCATAGGAAGTGTTTAAAAGTGCTTAGTTACTATTAGAGGATACAGATATCTACATTGTAATCCAGGTAGCAGATATCCTAATAAACCCCAATGAATGTTTTTTATCTTCTCCCAAAGGCCGTCTATAGTCTGTCCACCATGGCCTTTTCCCTGATTCTCTCTACACACAGTGCTCAGCCATAGCCCCTCCTTTCCCCCTCCTTTTTATGCAGAGTTGTTTCACTGCTCTGCGTGAAACTTGGGTGTCAGCCAAGCCATCCTTTTACCTGACTTAATTCCTTCACAGCTTCTTTTTTTCCAATTTAAAAAAAAAAATTTACAGTGGTACTGGGGATTGAACCCAGGACCTCGTGCATGCTAAGCAAGGGCCCTACCATTGAGCTATTACCCTCCCCCCACAGCTTCTTTTAAGGAAAGCAGGACCTCCTCCCCCCCTAGCCCCACACAATAGAATTCTCCTACCAACTATTAAGAAGAGAATTTTCCTCTCTGCATACATGAGAAGTCTTTTCTAGTTCAACATCCTTAAAGGACCAGTCTTTGGGAAGGAGTTCCTTGCATGCTTCTTACTTAAAATCTGTAATTTTACATTCATATTTCTAGCTTGTTACTCTTTGAGACTGTTAGCTTGTTATAATACAGTTTAGACTGCTATGGCAAAGATTAAAAAATATATAAGCTTAAGTAAAATAGACATTGGCTTCACTCTCATCAACAAGTCTACATAGGCACTCCAGGGTTCCTAGGGCCCAAGAGCAGTGCTGGGAAGCCAGGCTGCTTTTATCTTGTTGCTCTGCTCCTCTTGAAACTTAGGTTTCATCTCTTGGCCCATAATAGCTGCTTTAGTCCTGCCATCATATCTACATCCCAGTCAGGAGAAAAGGAGAAGGAGGTAAGGGAGGAGGGCACATGTGTGCTTCATAAGGAGATGACCCAGATGCTAGACATATCACAAGTCCAAAAGCCACATTTATTTCAGGAGGAAACCAGACATATTTAGCTATGTAGTTATGTGCCAGCCAAATTTTTCTTAAGGAAAAAATAAAACTGGCTATTAAAAGACAAATGGCAGACTCTGTTATGTCTGAAGTAAAATTGATGGTTCTATGACTGACAGCCCCAATGTTAAAGGCTCCCAAAACAAAAATGCCCCCTCCCCTACTTTCTACCCTAATCTCTTGGTTCCTTCAGTCAAAATATTCTGAATGGTCCTTAAAGTAAAGAGTAGATACTATTTGGAGGGCTGAAATGAGGATAGTTTTCTATAAGGAAGGAACAAAGTATAGAAAAAAGAATGGGGGTGCATTCTCAAGGCTTTTTAAGCACTTGAATTTAATCAATTTTATAATCATTAACATTTAATAATTTTTTAAATGTAATCACTTGGAGTTTTAAAAAGTGGATGGTTTCCTGGTCTCAGACTATATGCCCCCTCTCTCTGCTCTATTTATTTGGCTAAAGTATTTGATCTATTGTGAGTGGCTAGATGAAATTAGTTTCTATTCTTGGTTTCTACCATTTCTTAATCAATGTATTTTTGTTGTTAATATAATAGCTAATATTTTTTAGCACTTCACCTTAGTTTAATCATCCAAAAAATCCAGTATTATATATACTATCGTTGTCCCCATTTCACAGAGGGAAAAATTGAGATTAGCAAGAAGTATATATATAGCCAGGATGCCACTCCTGGTAACCAATCATCTGTAGACACCAAACCTTAAAACCCTGTGTAATATTTTATCAAGCTAACGATCTCCTTATAAAAACAAAATCAGGGGGAGTGATCAAGTATTCAGTGCAAACAACCACTGCAGGAGAAACAAGAGATTTTTAAAATAACAGAAAAACTAAAGATGTGGCTTTAACAACTAAAACGTTGGGTTCTCTGTTTAGTGTTTGTAATTCCGTAATTTCAATGCTTCCTCACAAAGAAATATCATGATTAGACCACTTCTTTTACTAGGCAGAAATGAAAGCAGAAAACGCAAAACGTTTTCACTAATGAACAACTCAGAGTTAAAATTATTTACAGTAGGCAAGTGATAATATGCGTGTTTTTAACCAATCATTTTTCAAGGGTAGATAACAGAGATGGAGAGAAATTCCTGACACAGTTTCATGTCTCAAGTATGTGCTGTTGACTTCTCCGTTACATGAGCCTGGATGAGCAGGAGAATGTGAGCAGGGGCTGAAAACCTGAGAACTCAGAGATGCTGGGGCAGGTCGTACACTTGCACTCTTGCGCTAGCAGATGTTTAGAAAGGTGCCCGCGGGGACTGCTAACCAGAGGAGCAGTGTTCAGCATCAGGCTGAGGCGGCCATTAGCTGTGGGTGTATTTCTATGCTGACTTACTAGGTGGCGACATAATCTTAAAAATCAGCATCCACAGTCTGGTGCAAAAGCCTCAGCTCTCCGGTTTTTGCGCTAACACATTTTTCATTTCCAATGTTACTTTTCTCTCGCTTCAGTTTTGCTGCCTTTCACAACTGAAATTTTGTGTCATCTGCCCCATTCTTATAACAGGAAAACTATTAAGCCATACGAGCTGGCTTGAGGAAGAGGGGTTCAAAATCCCTCTGGATCTTGAAAGACTTAAGCCTTTTGGTTCCTGGTTCCTGAGGGCTGACCAATACTGATATCTATTCCTTATATGTCTGTATATCTGGAATTATCTTTTTGGCTGAAAATTAAAGAAGCAAACCCTGTCTCTCTCTCTCTCTCTCTCCCTCTCTCTCTCTCTCTCTCTCTCTCTCTCTCTCCTCTCTCTCTCTCTCTCTCTCTCTCTCTCGTGTGTGTGTGTGTGTGTGTGTGTGTGTGTGTGCGCGCGCGCGTGCACGTGCTTCTCAACATAACACTCAAGAGATAGCCTTCCTTAGGGCCAATACAAGGAATAATCTCCTCTCGAACATTTTTTAAACCCAAATTTCCCCATCCCTACTTCCTCCATTTATCCCATCATCACACATTATACCTCTAGCCCCAACATGCATAGCAATTCTGGAGGAAGTTAGAAAATTGTGAGTAAGTGAATGTCAGTGACTGTGCTTCATACGCTGTGAATTCCATAAAAATACTAGTTACTCTTATTTTCCAATATCCAGAACCAAAGTAGGAAACACCTCATCTGGGAATTGGAGACATTGAGAAGCCTCTATTTTTCCTTGTTACCTTCAGTTATCCTGAGAATTCCACTGGTGAGAGGTGATGACCCAGAAAAGTCTCACTGCAAGTTTGTGTAACTGATCCACTCATATTAGAGCACCCACTACATGGTCAGCCCTGAGCTGGACACTGACCGAGTGACAGCTGCTAAGGACAATTAGCCATGGTTTCTAGCCTCAAGAAGCACATCTGTTGGTAAAGCACAAAGGAAAGTGCTTAGTGAAAAGTGGCTCTGACACAGTATGTCTACCAACAGAGCTCAGAGAAAGGAGAAAGCGGAGCAGGTGGGAGTGAGTTGAAAGAACAATGGTAGAGAATTAAAATGGGGACAAGGCTTGTCCCAAGGGCAGAATGGAGGTTACTGAGCATTTGAGAAATACAGTCCCACCTTCTTGTGAGAAGAACAGGAAATGTCACAGCACAAAGATGAGAACGAATTGCAAATGTTCAAAATGCCCAACGTGTGGAATGCAAAGGAGAAGTGATTCAAGATGGGCCTGGTCAAGAAGGTCAAGGAGAAGTCATGAGAGAGCTCCGGGAAGGGGAGAGAGTGGAAGGCTGATGAGAGAGAGGGACAGGGACCCAGAGGCTGGGTCTCCCCCTTTGTTTGGGGGGAGACAAAGGAAGCAGAAACAGTGAAAGTAAGGAAGAGGAGTAAGGTCACAAGACAGACGTGATGGGGACAGTGCTGAGCGAAGGTGAGAGAATTAGAGCTGGAAGCCGAAAGGAAGAGAGTTTCACAAGAAGGAAGAAACACACCACAGTATTAGTAGTTAAAGTTATTTTTAAAATATCTGTCACTTATTAATATGCAAGTATCCTATGGCCTATTAACTATTAACTGATCTTAAAAGATGTCCCCAAGGAACTCTGCCCTGTGGTATTCATGACCTTGTGTGGTCCTTCCCACATTAAACCTGAGCTGCCTGGTGACTTCCATTAACCCACAGATGCAGCAGAAGTGACCTTTTGAGCATTCTGTACCTAGACTTGAAGAGGACTCACAACTTCTGCTCCTTGCTCACTTTTGGTAGCTCTGAGCTGCCACCTAAGAAGTCAGCTCCCCTGGTCCAGCTCCCACAAGAGGAGACAATGATGTGAATGTCATCTGATCGCATCCTTCTGAGAAACCTCAAGAGAGACCAGCAGAAAAATGGCCAGCTTAACACAGTAAACACACAGAAATATGAGAGAAGACCAAATGATTGTTGTATTAAGGCACTAAGTTTTAGAGTGAAGCTGCCCCTGTGAAACATGGCATCTTAGTCTTTATCAGCCATCACCACTTAGCACCTGTGAGGGTAAACGCCCTGGGTAAGCGACTGCTGCCTGGAGAAGAGCCTGCCCGTCGCAGGTGCAGGAAGCCAAGCAGGCTCCAGCCTCTCAGAGAGGCTTCTCTGGGAACCGAAGGACCACACGGTGGCTCTCAACAGCCTGGCAAAGAGAGGAGGATGTGGCCCAAAGTAGGAGCTAACAACGCACTCTAAGAAAACAGAGTTTTCTTCATTGAAACAAACCCTCAAACCCCCAGGCTTTTCCATGGGGGAAAATAGCCAAGCCAGCAGGCTGGCCAGTCTCCCCGGGAGTCTCTTCTTCCCCCCTGCGAGTCTCTCATTTCATTACTGCTCCACCATCTCACTAGCCCCAGAGGTGTGGGGTGCCCTTCTTCTGCTCTGTCCCAAGTACAGTCAAAATCTCTTCTGTCTTCTTCTAAGAATAGTTGAGGGAGGCCAGGACTTTAAAAAAAGATTTAACTCACTATCAAGGCAGACAAAGGGCAGCAAACAGAAAAACACAAAAATGAACCACTACTCAAAGACTGAGCTATCTACTTGGAGTCCAGAGGGCTGGCCCCTCCGAAGGCCCCTTTCCAAGTCCCTCCCAGCTTGGCCCTTAGTTTCCTCCATCGCTTTGTTCCACAAACGCTGACTGACATGCAGTGTGCCCAGCACAGCTGAGAGTGATAGGCTGATAAATAAAAGATACAATTCCTATCCAGAAAGTATTTCCAATGTAGTGGATGATAATTAAATGAACAAGGGACAGACAGGAGGAGCACAAATCTCAGGTGGGGTCTGAGTGCTGGTAGAGAGCGAATGCACTTTCCTTGAAGGAGCAATCGAATTCAAGAAAATCCATAGGCGTTAGCCAGGCTTATATGTGAAACAGCTTTACGGTGTGTGGAAACACCAACTCCAAGTCCAAGGAGACTTGAGAAAATGCAACTGCCAAGGCAAAGCAAACAGTTCGATGTAACTAGAAAATAATGTAGAGAGTGCCAGGGTAAGAGATGAGACTAAGGAGACAGTCTGCAGCCTCAACAGGACAGATCTGAGGTGTAATTAACCCCTCGACGTTATCCAGAAGGCTACAGGTGTGAAAAAATCATCACAAGTGATTGACATAAGAACTGCTTTTTTTTTTTTTAAATATTGATTTTACTTCATTTATTTATTTTTTTGGAAAGGGAGGTAATTAGGTTTTTATTTATTTATTTATATGGAGGTACTGGGGATTGAACCCAGGACCTCGTGCATGCTAAGCATGCGCTCCACCACTGACCTATATCCTCTCCTCCAGAACTGCATTTTAGAGACTACTTCAGTCATTTTGGAAAAGTTTGTAGGGAAATAAGGCCTCCACATGAAGTAAACATAGACATATACAAGCACACATAATTTTTCATTTTACACATACATATGATATATTTATAATCAAGACCAAGACAGACAGATTCAAACTCTGTAGCTCACCTGTGTAGACCCTTTGAGTTTTTGTCCTCATTTTAAAAGATGTAGATTCTCCAGTAGACTCATACCCAGAGTGATCACACCTTCAAGTAAAGCCCTACTCACAGATATTGGCAATTCTCTCCTGGTCATTGGTGCACAACTAAATGTTAATACAGCACAATAGCCACACCTCTCCATATTTTTTTCTCTCAGAGAGACCAAAGACAAGCATTGCTATATTCACAATTGTCCCGCGGGCTGTCCCAGGGCTCAGTTATTACACAGCTGCGTGCAAAATAAAAACAACCTCATAGCATTAGTGTGGAATGCCACAAGCCTACACAGGATTTTGTAAAACGCTTCCCAGATGATCAAGTGTTTTCATCATCAATCTTTAACTTATGGTTGCAGGTGTCAAAAGTAAGAGAGTGGACACGTGTGGTCGGGCAAATCAAAAACTGGACAAGCAGATTGCTCACCCTTGTCCTTCTAGTCCAATCTCTGGCCACTAACTAACTTCAGAGAACTGGAACCGTCAATCTTTCTGAGCTGGTCCACACAATGCCCCATCCATACAGACCGACCCGTTAGTGCTCTGCTGGCCCACAGTTCCGGAAGCAGAAGCAAAAGTGGAAACTAGATCTTTTCTTTCCTTTTCCAGGACTGTTCCCATGGAGTGTCTAGCTTCCTGGTGGTGACCTGGAGATGTCAGTGACACAAGGGAGCAGAGTAGGATCAAGTGGGCACATCCCAAAAGGGTTCTGCCCCGACAGTAAGTACCTTCAAGTAACCTATTACATATAAACACGTATCTATCTGCAGACATCATCATTATTTAGCTCATTTACTTGAAATGACATGCCAGATATAATTTTAGTTAGGAACATCCCTGTCACTTAAGAAGACAGGAGTTGACATAGGAGTCTTATTTTGGAGATATTTCCTTCCTGGGACATCTGTCGTCTCATGAACCAGTTCCTCTTCCATCTCCTCCTTGCCTTAAGTGAGACTAACAGACACTTCCATGGATCATGTTCATTTTTGTCTTGTGTGAAGAATAAAATGGGGGCGAGGAACATAATGGGAGCTTGGAAAATTTAAATATTTATACCCGGAGGAGAATTAACTCAGTTTGATATGGTAATGTTTTAAATGAAATGCTAATAAGAAAATGACAGTGTAATCTCACCCTCTTTGTTGACAATCATTTGACAAAGCTCAAAGTCGGCTCTGTGATTTAATAGGAAGGGCCAAATTTGCAAGGGCAGTTTTTCTTTCGTGGGTGCTTAATTTGGGACCACAAGAAAGGATGCCCGGTGAAAGAAAATACTGTATTACCGTTGAAATATGGCTGCACTGACTAATTGCAGCTCTGCTGTGGGCTGGCAGAGCCTTGATGAGGCACTGTTTGTAAGAGGAGAGAAGGGCCTGTGGGGAATCTGGAGGCAGAAGGACTCACCGACTTCCGTGCCAGCCTCAAGATTTGTGAGGTCAGGGGCTTGGAGTCAAATATGAGGCTGCTTGACAGCAAAGCTGTTTAAAGCTGACCCTGCTCACCTTGGAGGAGAACCAGGGAACTGACTGCGCTCCACAGCTGCCAGCCACGAGGACGAGGGGCGTCAGGCTGGTCTGGGCAGTGCCCACCGGGGAGAGCCTTGCAAATAATAACAAAAGATCCACCTACTTCAGCACCGCAGTACCTTCCGTGTTTCTTTCACTGAGGACCATGATACTTGAATAAACTCGCTGTTTTTTTCCAACATAACTAACCTATTGCTAGTCATTCTATTTGAGAGGAAGCCTCTCCTTTGGCAGAGCAGCTTAGAGAGAGGGTGAGTGTAGCCAGTCACGGCTCCTGTCTGAGGCATTTGCTCTGTCCACAGGGTGGCCTAGGGTAGAACAGAACATCAAGAAGGGAGAGAGAGGAATTTTTCAAAGGCCTCTGACAAATGGGGAGATGAAAGAAAACAAATACATTCTGTTCGCTTCCCAGGGATAATGAGACAAACGTTTCTGAGGGAGCCAAGAAATGTCATATAAATTATAAATTTAAGAGCTAGATTGTACCTTGGCGCTACAATGGACCTTATATTGTTGAATTCTTTCACTCCACAAATAAGGAAAACTGGGGTTCAGAAAGCTGTGTTGATTTTCCCAAGGTCCCAAAGTGAATTAGTCAGCGAGAGAGAGAGTTGACAAAGTGGAGGTTAGGGATACCGACCTGCCACAAAGTCAGAAATTCTTACAGTCAGCCTTCCCTGCATCACACTTCCACTTCTGTGCATTCAACCAACTGCAGCTCATGCAGTACTGTAATACGTATTTATTGAAAAAAAAAAAATCCATGTATAAGTACACCCGAGCAGTTTAAACCTTAGTTGTTCAAGGGTCAACTGTATATGTGTGTGTGTGTGTGTGTGTGTGTGTGTGTATACATATGTGTGTGTGTATACATATATATGCATACATATATACATACATACATGGGGGAATATTTATTATAAGAACTTAGGGGGAGGACTACCAGGATGGTGGAGTAGAAGGACACGGTGCTCACCCTCTCCCATGAATACAAAAAAAAACTACATCTACATATGGAACAATTCACACAAAACACCTACTGAACTTTGGTAGAGTATCTCTTACTTTTGTAATTACAAAGAAAGTCCTCACCAAATCGGATAAACAGTAAGTTTATACCATACAGCACAGGGAACTATATTCAATATCTTGTAGTACCTAATAGTGAAAAAGAACATGAAATGAATATATGTATGTTCATGTATAACTGAAACATTATGCTGTACACCAGAAATTGACACAACATTGTAAACTGACTATACTTCAATTGAAAAAAAAAAAAAAAAGAACTTGGCTTACATGATCATGGAGACTGAGAGGTCCCAAGATCTGCAGTCAGCTGGAGACCCAGAAGAGCAAATGTTTCTATTTCCAGTCGGAATGCTGGCAGGCTCGAGACCTAGGAAGAGCCATTGTTTCCACTGAAGTCTGAAGGTAAGGAAAAAACCGTGCCCTAGCTCCTGTTCAGGCTGGAGGAGGAATTCTCCTTCTAGTTGAGGTATGGCCAGCTTTTCGTTCTCTTCAGGCCTTCAAGTGATTGGATGGGGCCCACCCACACTAGGGAGGACAATCTCCTTGACCCAGTCTACCCATTCAAATGCTAATCTCTTCCAGAAAGATCCATGCCAACAACCCAAAATAGTAACGTTGGGCCTAAATGTCTGGGCACTCTGTGGCCCAGTCAAGCTGACAGAGAGAGTTAAACATCACATACAGCTTGCTGGGGGAGATTCCAGCCTTGGTCAGCTATCCTGGCTTCTAGACTGGTTCTCCTTGCACTGTGCTGCATTGCCCATTCAAGGCATCTGAATGAGCCTGGGTGATTCATTTTAATCATGTTAAGATCCCTTCAGATGAACTATGTGGGACATTCATCTGCTGATTTTTGGATTAGAAAAGTAATTATTAAATTACATTTGAAGCTCTTAGGAGCCCAGAACAATGAGCTGGAAAGAGGTGTTCCTGCATAGATAATTAGTGCCCTATCTACAGAATTAGACTTGTGATAGAATGTGTCCTCCGCCTGAGTCCCTGTAACATCCTGTAGGAGAGTCTGTAAAACCAGTGCTGAGGAGTGGTCTCTCTCCAACACTGTTCATTTCCACCACCACGCTCCCTTAAGAGCTACGAAAGTCCATAAAACAATACCACATCATGTTCAGTTTCCTGAATATTACATCAGTTGGTCTTCACAGAACAGACGAAATCATTCACTCAGTACTTTTCCTGGAAGACATACTGGCAAACTTCACTTCTGGGTTCTTTTTTCCATCCTCTGACGGTTACCACCAGGAATTTGGGGATGGAGGATACACGTCATCACTAAGACATGAATCTATATCGAGTCCGCCCATGTGCGTATTTCTCCACTAAAACAGAGCACATGGGCTTTCTGTCAAAGAAGCTTCACAAAACAGTGGCTACAAAAAGGGGATAAATTCCAATTATTTCCCTGAAATGATTTGGTAATGACAAATCTTTTTTTTTTTTTTTTTTGTAAACATGTGGCAACCTTATCTTCTGCATTGGAATATATATATGTGTGTGTGTGTGTGTGTGTGTGTGTGTGTGTGTACACATATATGTATGTGTGTGCGTATATATACATTCACTGGGATAAGGGTGATTCCATCTTTGTTCAGAACTTCAGGTTATTTGTGTATTGATGGGGATGGTCTAGGCTCATTTTCTGTGCTCTGAGAGATCTGAGCCCGCCTGCGTATTTCTCCAAATGAGAAAGCAAAAACAATTATATCATTTCTATTTCATTTCAGCTTACTTAATAAAGGAGAAACAAGAGAGTTTAAAATTAATTGCAAGAGCCAGACTAGTCCTAGGCAAGTTAATGAGAGCTTTTATGAGCTGTAATTTTTATTTATTTATTTGCCCAATTAATTATTTATTATATGCATTGGATATGGCCAGTGTATAATAGCCTTCTGGGTGCATTTAATGCTGTAATTACCCCAAAACAAGCCCTGCCTTTACAACTTGTAACCTAATCAGACTCAGGAAAGCAGAACATTCACATATGGAGTAAATGGAATTTGCTGAACTCTCCCTCAAATGGAGGTTTCAAGGAAATTTCTTTCTATCCAATAAAAGGCTGGGCTGATTTCTATGTGTGTACATCAATCAGTGAGTCAATCAGTAAATCGTTAGTCACCTACTATGTGGAAGACACTATGGTAGGCAAGATGAGGAGAGGAAAAAAGCATACAACGTGCTATACATCCTGAAGCAAAACTAGCAGTGACTACCTATTTGTACCAGCCACATATATCCTCTTTCAAAGCGTGACATTAACTCAACAACAAAGATGTTATCCCCATCCCCCATCTTACAGACCAGAAAACTGATTCAGTAGTTTGAATGATCCGTATCAACAGTTTCCCTGTCGGCTATAACACCAACCAGACATAACATATGTTCCCATTCTAGGTGAGATTTAGAAAATGAATTCACTTGCTTCCATATAGATTGAATAAAACTAATACTTTTATATTGTTTTTATTAGGTGAAATTCACATAACTTAAAACTAGCCGAAGTGTAGCAGTCGTTAGCATCTACTACATTCACAATGAGAGAAAATTTATATTTTAACTTGTCTAATTTGTTGATGTCTTAGAGAGAACACTCCCACTGACCCAGGTGTCCAAATTTTAGTTCTTACTAATCCAAACCAGCTTTGTGACCTTGGCTAGGTTGCTGAGTTTCTCTAGAACTGAGATCTGTCTCTGGAGAATAGTCAATGATTTTCACTGTTTGTATCAAAATCACCTTGAGAAGTGAAATAAATATCTGGCCCTGGTCCATCCCCAGAGTCTAATTCAGTGGATTTGGCATGTGTGATTTTTTTTAACAAGCTAAATTTAGGAAATATTTGACTTGATAATTTCTAAGATTCCTTCACAACTTTATATTTTATGATTCTGAGAATCATGATTTCATAGTGCAAAGCTGGAGTTACCAAAAAAGCTCCATTTTGGGGGGAAAAAAAAAACTGAAATCAGAGAGAGGAGCATTAGATGTAACATTTGTATAAAGCTATCTGACAGTTTTTAAATGATTGAAATTATTCAGAAAACTACATACAAAGTGGATGTCTTCCAATGAAGAGTAAAAAAAGCACCTGCATTGTTAATCATCCCATTACTTTCCAACCTCCATCCCAAGAAGTACATTTACCAAATTACATCCACTGGGATTTTCAAGCAAAAGTAGCTAAAAAAAAAAGTACACAACATATGAAAAACAGTCCCAACTAAACCAATTCCTCCTGGACAGCTTAAGAGTTTCCCCACAGTAAAATAATCTCTAAAATCCAGGTTATCTAGGGAAATGAGACAGGTGGTAGCCTGGTACTAATTTCAGTTACAGTAAATGTGATTAGCTCATTGTTTGTTGATTCAATGACAGCTAACAATTACACAAAATATAGCAATAGGAACCAGAGATCACAAATTCAAAGTCCACAACCAGTTACATGCACAACACTGCTAATGTGAGCAAGGAAACTTCCAGGTCTAAATTGTCAAAGATAAGCTAAAAACTCAAACTGATATCCTCAACCATAAGCAAACCCACTTCCTAAGTAAACTCAACTTTGTCACTTGCTAGTATTTCTGAGGGAAACAGAGGATCTCAGTTTAAGGGTTTAGGAAATGAAATTTCTTACCAGGACGGGTTGTCAGATAAGAATTTCTTGTGTATGATGAACAGACTGGTTGGAAATGCCTCCAGTCTGGTAATCAGCCTGACGCACAAGCTCTACTCCAACAGCGTGCCCATTCCTTCAGGGAGGGTGGGGGAGCGTCTGTGGGACAGAGGCATGTGAAAAGTCTCCCAGGCCGGGAAGTTCCTTTCCTTTCTGAGAACCCAGGAGGCCAACGTGGTTGGAGTGAAGTGAGTAAAAGAGCGGCCATGGGCAGAGCTGAATTTGGAAGGACTGGCCAGATCAACATCCTTGTCCGCCCCTGAAAGAATTTGAGCATCCTAATGTAATGGGAAGTCACTGAGGTTTATTCTCTCCGGCGGCCACGTGTAGGATGCACTGGAGGACAACAGGAGAGGCCAGGAGATAAGTAGACATGCTGTGTCTACCCAGTAGCTGGCCAGCACCATCTTCATGGTCACCAAGACAACACTCCCCTCATGTATAAAGAGCATCTAGCCACACCCTCAAGACCCAGATAGAGTATCTCCCTCTGTTATGTTATCCCTTTATTCTACGTATACTTCTTTCACTTGGCATCATATATTTCATATATTTCTGGTACTATACTAAAATAAATAATATAAATGAGGTACTTCTCACTGTCTAACACATAATAATTCCTTTTCTTTCTTCTGAGCTCCAGATAGTGACTGCTCATCTTCTCTCTTCTGTAAGGAAGACTGCTATGCATTACTTTAACTAGAAGTTACCAGTAATGCCACAATCAAAGGAGTTTGCAGAGCAAGACCGGTAAGGCAAAAGAGGAAGGAAGGAAATGTTGGCAAAGTTGGGGTGTCAGCCATGGATATGGAAAGCCAGGCAAAGAATCAGGGCTTTGGCGAGCCAGGATGGTAAGAACTTGCAGGAGTATGAAGACAGAATGAAGGAAAGAATGGTCCTTTGGGAATGCCTGGGATAGGCTGACTTTACTTGGAGGGAAGCACACCAGCCATGCGTAAGTGGTCAGAAAAGGGGTGAACAGTCCCTGCGTCCTCTTCACTGATACATCCCCTGTCAATGCCTAGGGCCAGGCACATACGAAAAGCTCAGAAGTGCTGTAGCACGATTATAAATAACAGATGCTTCAACGAGAAACAAGCATTTAACTGAAGTATGATCAAAACTACCTTGAGGAAAGGATGGCAGAGCACAGGGAGAATGGCTCTACCTGGCCTCACATGGTATGGAAAATTCAAGCATGTTCTGGTCTTGTAGGTAACGCTCATATAAACAACATGAACATAACCAAAGAAGAGTGGCCGTGGCTTGATTGCTGGAAGGCAGAGAAGAAGGAAAACAAAAGAAGAAACACGGATAAATACATTTTACTAACAAGACAGCTTGCATAACTGATTCATGGTAAAGAAGCACAAAGATATCAGAGGCCCCTTTCTGAAGAGCACCAGTAATACGATCCAGACCTCACAGTGTGGTTTAAACCCCGGGAGCATTTTCTCTCGTTTCCATCTTTGCCATGACATTTTCCTTTTAAGTTTAAATTATTGGCCTAGGCCTGTCATCCACCCCTTCTTTCTGGCAAAAGTCACTGTCTAGCCATTTGAGCTCAGAGCCAGTGCTCACTGAACCAATGAATGAATGATTCATCCATTTCTTCCAATTCCTGATAAGGGTGGAACTCTATCCAGTAGTCATTCATAGGAACACTACCACCCCCAAAAAACTCAGTCAAAGTTCCAGTGCCCCTAAAAAGCAGCAATCCTCAAAGCCCCAACTCCTGGGTAAACCTCCGAGGCTTATCATAGGAAACTATGGAAGCAAAATGCTGACAAGGGAGACAGGCTAGAGGTGAAGAATCTGACTAGTTCTGATTCACACTGTGCAGATCCTCACTGTCAGGTAAGGACTGATGGGGTCCAGGCACCAGACACTGTGGTGAGTGCTGGGAGGGTGTAGAGCTGTGTGCATGTGGGACAGAGCATTCTCAGGAAGAACATCTAGCTTCCAGTAGACGTGACTGTTGGAGAGGGTGCTGGCAACTGTGGAACTACCCCAGGATTTGGCCCTGTGAACCGCCTCCATAAAAAGTAATCTCTCATCTTGTAACCATGCTTCTCTTTGATTTGACTCTCCTCTACACCTTCCACACACATGCAGACACACACCAAGGTTTGCACAAGACAACCAAAAATCTAAAACTGATGCTAACAGCAAGCTAAGACAGATAATCAAAACAAAGTGGAAAAGAATGCCTTGGGAGCAAATAACATAGTATGCTTGGATGAACTTGCCTTATGTAGCCTTTTCCGAAATGTATTTTTTCAGACAGATGCTTTTGTTCTCATATTCAATAACATCAGAAAAAATAGGAAGGGATAAAAATGGCTTACAGGGTAAGGACACAGCACTGGGAAATGTAGGTGGATCAGCTGTACACCTTGTGTAACCCCAGCCCTCAACAGAAACCATACTTGTTTTCAACCTGACAGAGTCTCCAATTCCCTACATACCCACCAGACTAAGGCATAAATTAGATGCCAGAATCTTCAATACATACTAATTTTCTGATTAAATTCATGAGTGATAAATGATTTGAATGTACATTTGGATCTGCTAGTTTTTCACCTTGATGGATAAAATTACTTATTTCCCTTTGGTGAGTTAAAGGCAGTTACTTACCAGCCTCTCCTGAATCTAGTTCCATAAACATTCATTGTAAGTCTTATTTTAAAAGCTCTAGTGTTTTCCTTCCCCTAGCCAAGGTATAAAATTTGGTTCTGACTTGTTTAAGGCATCCCCTCATCTCATTACCATAGCCTGTTCATATAAATAGTATAAATAAAAATTTAAAAAGAAGGGAACATTACATTCATGCCTTAAACTTGTGTAAGTTTTTATTTAAACATAGCTAATTAATAAGTATTCAATTTGAATATGCTATGCCTTTCTCATGCTAACAAACATAATTCCTTTTGAAACTCTGTGCAAGCAATCAAATAGTTTATATGGCAGCTTCTATACCAGGTCCTAATTATTCTGCGTGAAGATAGGTAATGTAATTAACCACCATCAATTCCTGAAGAGGAAATAGCAAGTTCTTTGTTCTACAAATAGAGATGTGTTCGGCAGTCATTAACCACCTTAACTTTCTGTTCCATAAGTAGTGATAAAATTGGTAATCTTTAAAGAGTTGAGACATAGATAGTTTGCCTAAGATTATGAGTGGAATCACTTTTAGGATAAGCATTTAAAATATGTGGAGTATTTAAAGATTTAAATCAAGCAAAGCCCTAGACCACAGTGTACAAGATATGAAATATCCAATGAAATCAGATGGTGAACAAGCACACTTAATGATACTTTTCATTCCTATTTCGTTGATTAGCTAAAATCTGAGAAACCCAAAGTAAACAAAGCCAAAATATTTCCCCTTTAGCAGGTGTGGGAAAGAATGTGGAGGAATAAAAGAGATACATTTACTTAATCTTTTTATTGTAAGCAAAACAGCAGGTACCAAGGCCTAAATTCCTTTAAAAAAAATCCATCTAACTAGCAAAATTTAGGTTGCCCCATCCATGTTGAATAAATTCGCTTGAATTAATCTTCATTTCCCTAGACTCTTTTTTGTCAGAATTAGTTAGGACTCTTCTTGTGGTAACTGACAGACCCAAGTTAAACTAAGTCAAAGGAAAACAGCGAAATGTAGTGGTCAACACCAGAAATGGCACTGAATCAACAAACCATGAGAAATATACAGATGCTAGAAATTAAAGTCAGATCGTTAACCAAATGATTAATTTCCTCCCTCTCTCACTTATATCTGAGATAAACACAGTTTATAGAGCAAGTAAAACAGGATTTTTGAATATATCCTTGAAGACTTGTGCAAGAATATTATAATCTTTTTAAAAATCTTATAAATAGAGGGGACTTTTGTATCTAGATACAATGAGTTATCTGGATTGATTAATACTAAATCAATCCCTTCTGACATGAATAATTATAAAGCTGGACAAGATGTATGAGACCCCTATTTTTAGGCACTGGATGACAGGCAGTGCAATACTGCAGACCTTGAGGGAAGAGGAATCCCATGAGATGAGTCCCAAAATCACCCCAGTTTTCATCCTGGAGACAATTTTCTGACCTTGGCACAGTGAGCTGGAATTCAGAGAGAATACGGAGGTCCTACTGAGTTAAGGAGGGAGATAATAGGATTTAGGGGAGTTGGAGCAGCTGAATTCTGAAGGCCAGGGCATCAAACAGGAAGAAACAATGGAGGGGATGGGCAGAAGTGTCTGTATGAGGGTTCGGGCTAGCCCTTTATTAAAGGCTGGGCTGCCTATGTGCAAGGTGAGACTTTATCAGACTTACCAGAAAACAGGTGGCATAGGGTTGAGCTCAACATTAGATGTTGAATACTGCTGGAAGCTTCAGTCTTATTCAGACAGAGATACAGATCCATAGGTAATAAAACAGAAGGGGTATCCTGGCAATCCAGTTGAGACATTACAAAGTTGGGTACAGACTGCTCTAGACCTGCCCAAAAAAATGAAGAACCAGGCCCTGACAACCAACATCAAGAAATATGTAATTTGGAGGAATTTGAATGCTGGAATGTTGTGGTGTCTTGGGAAATACTTCATGGTTCTGTCAGATCTGCATTAACCAAGCAAAAATCATGCTTACACAAATCAAGGTGTTTAATGAACAACTGAATTTCTTACTAGAACAAAATTAAGACACTTAGAAGATAACAGAATCCATATTCTCTACAATGTATTATCCAAAATGTAGTGTACATTTAGTGTAAACAATATAGTGTAAACAAAGATGTTAAACAGACTATTGTAAATACATTCTAAGAACTAAAGAAAAATATATGCAAAGATTAAAGGAAAATATGGTATTAATAAGTAAACTAAAAGGGGTCTTTAGCAGAAAAGGAAAAGTTAAAATAAAAAAAGAATCAAATGGAGATTCTGTAACTTAAAAGTAATGAAATAAAAAAGAAAATTACTGAAAGGGCTTATCAACAGATGAGAGAAGGACTCAGCAAATTTGATGATTGGTCAACAGAAATTATCCAATCTGAAGAATAGCAAGAAGACTGAAGAAAACTGAAGAGAGCAATAGTGACCTGGATGATAGAAAAATGGTCTTAACATGTATGTAACTTGAGTTCTATAAGTAGAAGAGATGCTGAATGTAACATAGAAGTATTTGAGGAAATAATGGTCCAATTTTTCCAAGTTTTGATGAAAAACACTGATTTATGTACTCAAACTCAACAAACCTTGAACAGGCTAAATACAAAGAAAACATCTATTACATCATACTCAAACTACTAAAAAGAAAATATAAGGAGAAATTCTTGAATAATAGTCAGAGAAAAGAGACCCATTACATACAAGGAGAAAACAATCAACTGAGAGCTAACAATTATATCAATTATAGCTGATTTTTCAAGAGAAATAATGGAAAGCAGAAGATAACACAAGAACATTTTTTTAAATGCTAAAAGAAAAAATCTGTCAACCCAGAATTCTGTATCGAGTGAAAATACCCTTCAAAAACAAGAATAAAATAAAGGCATGTTCAAATAAATTAAATCTGACAGAATTCTTTAACAGTAAGACTTCACTAAAAGAAATGTAAAAACAAAGATGTTCAGAATGAGGGAACATAATGCAAGATGGAAACTCATCTCTATTGGAAGATATAAAAACACTGAAAACGGTAAATAAAGAGGTAAAATAAACTACTACTTTTATGACATTTGTTGAAGAAAACAATGTGAAAATGATAGTATAAAAATGAAGATGTGAGTAAATGAAATTAAATTGTTGTAAGTTTATTAAATGTATCAAGAAGGAAATGGAAGGAAGTGTCAGATGTGAAGTGAAAAGTAGGAAGTGGAAGTCATGCAATATTAACGTTACACAGACTTCAGTAAGTTAGGCTGCATATTTTTTAGGCCTAGAACAACAACAACAACTAAACAAATAAATAAATAAATCTTAGGAAAAGAATAGAAATAAGTAAAAAAGAAATTTAGTACTAAAAATACTGAATTAGTCTCAAAGAAGGTAGGAAACGAATAAAGACCTAAAAAGGTAAAAGGAAACAAATGAAGAATAAATAGCAAAATGAAAAAGGTATCCTACTAAATGGGAGAAGATATTTACAAAACATTTATCCAATAAGGAATTAATTCACAAAGTAGATAAAGAATCCACACAACTCAATAACAACAAAAAACCCAAGTAAATGGGCGGAGCATATGAATAGTTTTCCAAAGAAGACATACAGATGGCCAACAGGCACGTGAAAAGATGCTCAATATCACAAATCACAACCACAATGAGATATTACCTCACAGTTGTTAGAATGACTATTCTCTAAAATACACAAAATAACAAATGTTGGAGAGGTTTTGGAGAAAAGGGAACCCTCGTACACTATTGCTGAGACTATAAATTTATGCAATCACTATAAAAAACAGTATGGAAATTCCTCAAAAACTTAAGACTAAAACTATCATATGACCCAGCTATTCCACTTCTGGGTTTTTATGCAAAGCACACAAAAACACTAATTTGAAAAAAATATATGCACCCCTATGTTCAGTGCAACATTTTTTTACAATAGCCAAGATATGGAAAAAACCTGAGCATCCATTGAATGCACATGAATAAAGAAGCTGTGATGTGTGTGGTATATATGTATAAACAAATATATATAAAAACAATGGAATATTTCTTAATCATAAAAAAGAATGAAATATTGCCATTTGCTACAACATGGATGGATCTTGAAGGTATTAGGCTAAGTGAATTAAGTCAGAGAAAAACAAATACTGTATGGTTTCACTTATATAACCTAAAAAAAAAATAAAACAAATGAACAAACGAAATAAAACAAAAACAAATTCATAGATACAGAGAACCTAGTGGTTACCAGAGGAAAAGGGGGCTGGGAGTTGGGTAAAATTGATGAAGCATGTCAACTATGATGATGGACGGTAGACTTGTGGTGGTGATCACTTTTTAGTGCATAAAGACACTGAATTATAATACTGTACACCTGAAACATATTTTCAAAAATGAAATAGCAAAATACTAGACATAAATGTAACCACATTAATAATTATTACATTAAATATAAATTAACTGAATACCCCAATTAAGAGGCAGAATATCAGTCTGGATAAAGAGCAAGACCCAACTGAATACAGGCTCCAAACAAAGCATTTTATATAAAAAGACATACAGACTAAAATTTAATGGATGAGGGGGAAAAGTATATTATGAAAACACTAAGTTCAAGGAAACTGGAATGACTACCTCAATAACAGTCAAAGAGTATTACAAGACATAAAGAAGGATATTTGATAATGAAAATAAGACAATTTATAAGGAAGACTGAAATCTTAAAAATGTATAGATTTAGTAAAAGAATGTCCAAGCAAATAAAGCAAAAATAGAAAAAAAAAAAAAAAACTAAAGGGAGAAGTAAACACATCTACAAATAGCTGGAAATTTTAATACATCCTCTCAGTAATGGATAGAAAGAAAAAACCAAATTCAGTCAGTGAATACATGGATTTCTGAACCTGTCCCAATTGACATTTATAGGACACCACAGCCAATTATCTCTAGGATATAGAGTGCTTACGGAACATTCATCAAGACAGTCCAAATATGGACAATAAAATAAGTTTCAAAACATTTCAAATATCTAAGTCATAGAATATGTTCTCTAGTTATTAAAATGAGATACCTAATCAAAACAATGAAATATATAGAAAACTACCCCCAAATTATCAGAACTTAATTAATACACTTCTAAATAACCCATAAATCACAGCAGAAATCACAAGGGAAATTAGATAAAATTTCAAAATGAGGAATAATGAAAACACAATATATCAACTAAAGCAGCATTTAGAAGGAATTTTATAGTTTTTAATGTCTATTAGAAATGAAAGATTTTAAATGATCTAATATTTCACATTAAGCTACAAAAATAAGCAAGTTGAAATCAAATTAAATGAAAGAAAAAGTGTAAAGATAAGAACAGAACTCAAATAAGTATAAAATAAAAATATAGGAAATTTAAAAACTAAAAGATTCTTAACAAAGCAATAAAATTAATAAACTCTACATCATTAGGAAATAAGAGAAAAAAGTACTACTATCAAGAATAAAAACTGTAACTCAATTTAAAAAGTTTATATAATAAAGAATAAAAACAAGTATGCTACTTTAGGTATCAGAGGCATTAAACAAGTAAGAGAATATTATGAAAATTTTTACAATAATAAATTTTATAACTTAGATTAAATAGAAAATTACTTGAAAAATACAATTTACCAGAAGAAACTGTGATGCTGAATAACCCTCTAATTCTTTTTTTTTTAATTACTTAAAATTTGAATTTGTAATAAAATAAATCTTCCCCAAAAGAAAACTTCAGATTGAGTAGGTTTCACTGGTGAATTTTATCAAACATTTAAGGAAAATGTAATACTAATTTACAAAATTTTTTGTTTAAAGGAGAGGCAGAGAAAAAAAATTCCCAACTCATTTTACAAAATGAGTATAATCTTGATACCAAAGTCTGAGAAAGACAAGGAGAAACAACAGCTCCCAATATCCTTCATGACACAGACAACAAAATCCTCAAAAATGTCAGAAAATCAAATTCAGCAATTTATATAAAGAATAAACAAGGATATTATAAGGATAATGCAAAGATAATAGAGGATAGAGATAAGGAGTGAAAGGTTATTTTCACATTAAAAACTCAATCATGTAATTTACCACCTTTGCAGAATAAAGGTTATGTCATATGATCATTTCAAAAATTACAGAAGTATCTGACAAAATCTAAAACCCAGTGTTAGTAAACCTCAAAACCTAAAATAAAACAAACTCTAATTTTCTCTTTTTACTTTTTCTTTCCTAACAAAGAGCATCTTCTAAAAAAATGCCTCATACTTACCGGTGAAAGACTAAATGTTTTCCCTTTAGATTAGGAACAAAGGCAAGAACTTCAGTTTTATTGTATTAGAGGCCCTAGCAATGTAATAAGGCAAGAAAAAAAAGTGTACATACTGAAAATCAAGAAGTAAAAAAGTTTCTATTTATAGACATCATAATTATCTACATAGAAAATTCTTTTTTAAAAAATCTGAAAAATACTGCATTAATAAACAAATTCAGAAAGCTTGAAGTATAAAAGGTCAATATAAAAAATCAATTGTATTCTACAGATCACTAATAAACATCTGGCAATAGACTTAGGATAGAAAAAAATTTTGAAAAACAACAAAGTCGGATGACTTACTGGACTTACTCTAAAGCTACAGTAATCAACAGGGTGGTATTAGGTAATACTAACATAAAGGTATTATATATATATAATTGGTACCAACATAAAGGTAAGCATATAGATCAATGGAAAAGAATACAGGGTCCAAAAATAGACCCACACATATAAATCAACTGATTCAGCAAAGGTGCCAACACAGTTTAACAAAATTAAGGTATTAGGAAAAAGATATTCATCACCTTCCAAACAACAGAGCTGGAGGTGGGAGGTAGAGGAACTCCTCTTACAGACCCACAGATTCTGCCATTACCATCAGTATGACTGCCAAGAGGTCAAAGATAACTGGGCAAAACTGAGATTAATTCTGCAATTGCCAGGCTTCCTATACTTGATTCAATCCACTGAGTCACTCTATCCCTATATTTGATTTCAAATATCATATTAAAGTTTTTCTAACTTATTTGTAGATAATTGGCAGCCAAATTGCAGTTATATTTTAAAAACTATATATATAGGATGAACAACATAAAAAGAGGTGGGACTTTTCCTTTTAATCAAATGCATTTAGGTTTCACTAATCTATCTCATTGTTTGATGATAGAACCTGGCAGGAAAAAAAAAATGTTTCCATTAATTAGGTCTAAACTGTTTCAGTTATGAGTGAATGACCCTTAACAGAAAATTGATTTCTGTTTTACATAATGAATAAGTGCATCTATATAGGACATATACTTTTGTCAAATAGATTATCTCTAATCTAAATTATTTTTAATTGCAGAAGCTCTTTTTGGTGGAATCATTTCCTAATGAGATTTAGCTTGATTTGAGTAAAAAAAAAGAAAAACTGTATAAATGTCTCATTTGTTCCTGCTCATTTGAATAAGAGCCAAAGTAATATTGTCTCAAAGAGACGGTTTTTCCAAATGTAGTTTATGCAGTAATAAGTTATTGATGTTAACATTTCCAGTCCTTATTACTACAAAGCTAAGTATCACCAAAATCCATCCATTCATTTCTATTTGACACACAGGATATAGTCAAGGTTGGGAGGTCCTACATTGAATATATTACATTTTCCCTTTATCTCCTCCCAAAGTCCATGAAGTTTAATTTTCGTTGCATTGTATTTTGATACTGTGCCAATTTTTTAAATGTCCTTCCTCCCAAATAACTAAAATACAAAAATAGTACAAAGAAGGAAAGTCATGCTATCACTGATTGCTTTTTAAATACAAAGGCTGGTATTGGTGGCAGATGAATTTTGGTTCTGAAGAGCTTCATCTTCCTCTTTTTATCTCCTGCCAACACCAAATAAAGATTTGGTAATTAAATATTTCAGTGAATTTCAATTGTGAAAAAAAGGCCAATTTAGACCTTGGACCATTTAGTATTTATTGTCCATGAGAAATGAAGATGGATGCTTCAGTCTGAACTATATTAACTGTCTATAAAGCAATTTCAAGAGACAACTGTAAATCCTCCAATGTAACTCATACTCTCTGGATCAGGCAGAAATTCCCTGCTCTAGTTACACTACTATTTTACCCAATACATAAGCAAAAGACTTGAACATCTTCATCTTTACTCCCCGCTTTGAGCAATTTAATTTTACGAGGATCAAACTGAATTTAGTTTTCATCATTGCCATTACTCTACTTACTCTTTAGAAATAGGCAGACCTCATGGAGTAGGCAGATAAAGAAGTACGACGCATAGGAATACAGGGAGTCCACTGTATAAAATTATTTGCATTCTCCTGAAATTGAGACCTTTTTGAATTGTGTCTCTTGGCTTGCTCTGCCATTACCATCATCACCTAAGGGAGATGAGTCATCATTAATGGAACTATTCAAGGGCTAAGAGTAGCAGTAATGACCTTCAGGGGAAAGGACTCAACTCTTAGAGTCATTGAATTGCAAGTTTCCAAAAACACAAATACACATTAGCATATTAATGGGTATATCGCACAGTAGTTTTTACCTCTCTATAACTAGATTATACTGGCCCTTGCTTCATATGAATTTCCTAACTAGAGGGAACATATTGAAGAGAATGTTAGTGGGAATCACATGTGCATTTCAGAACAAAATTCTGCCCCAGAGCTTGCTTTATAAAATGACAGGCAGGCAACCAGAATGTGAAATCCATCCTTTGCCATGATGATAAAAACCACCACACTGAGATGCTGAAGGGTTCTTCTATACTGCTGAGACAATCCTTTTAGTTGCCACTCTTTATCAATCTCTTCCCTCCTCGAATCTGTCCCTGATTCTGCCATCTAGTAAAACTGGAAGCATGCATGGTTGTAGCTGTAGTGGACTTGCTGGGCATTTGAGAAACCCTCCTAATTGGAGAGTTCCCTATAACTAGCCCAAATATAACATTATAAGCTGCTTATTATAAAGTGTATTTTTTTCTCCCAGAATTTAATCATCAAAGATGCTTCATCAACAGCCAATATGATGGTAGTTTGATCTTTTATCACACAATTGAGAGCTCTGGGAATCAGTGGATCCTTATACTTCACATGGTCCATAAACAGCACCAGCCAGGGACTGGCCAAATGCATCATGTCATGCCAGGAGATTTCTTCAGCTGCTCCTTGTCGTGCCCAGTAGCGGGTTACATTCCTTAACCCTGTGTTGCAATGTGGAATTGCTGCCTTTGGTGGGGGAGGTAGGGGAGGTGGGGGATAAGAGGTCACCTCCCTTCCTATAGTTTAAGAACCAAAAGTAGTCTTGTCCAAACAAGAATACACAGCTGTTTGGTACCAAGAGTTAGAATTTGGATGTCAAGACTGTCTGAGAAAGCTGGCTGCCCAATGTGTGGAAACCTCATGGCCTGTAGGATGCTGGCAGAGTAAAAAACGCTATGCATCCATGAGATGATGAGTTTAGATGCGCCCCCCCCCACCAGGAGGAGGGAAATAGGCTCTGGTGTCCCTGCTGCCTTATTGTCCAGGTGTTAGAGCAGGCATGCAGCTAGATTTGAGCAGAGAAAGGGGGACACGGGGACACATGGCAGGAAACCACACATCTTGAGAATAAAGGGGGTCCTTGGACAGACCAAGCAAAACAGGAACCTCTGGACTGATCAGAAATCATATATTGTGGGGTGACAAGTGTCCTTGAGGCAAGCAAAGAAAGGTGGGACAAGACAGGAATCTCCATCATCTGAATGTAACCTTTCGCTGGTTATACTCCCCTTTGAATGTAACCTTTTGCTCATTATGCCCTCATCCGACTCTGACTCCCCAGTCAAGACTAAATAAGGTGAAGCTGGGATGAAGATCAGGAAAGATGACCTCAAAGCCCTCCCTACTGATGAATATTGTGCCCATTCATCTTTACACCCATGTAACAAGCTTGCCAAAGAACCTGAGGGCAGCTACCCACCTGGGTCTGCCAGCTCTCCCCTTGAGAGTGTGTTATTTATCCTTAGTAAATCCTTGCCTTGCTTTCTTGACCTCCTTGTCTCATTTCTGAATTCTTTCTGTGATGAAACAAGAACTTGCTCTCCGGCAACACAGACTCCTCCCAGAAAGCTCTGCTCAGTGTACCACACATTCCATTCAGAAGAACAGTCCTAAATATAGCCTTATACTATGTGATTTGGGGAAAACAGTCAGCAAAGCTCTTATTAAGTTCATTTCAAGAGTTGGTTTCAAGACTTACTCATGACTAAACCTCCAATGATAAGAGTAGTAAACACTCTCAGTGTTAATCCCCCAAACAGACAGAAAGGTCCTGAACTACCAATCTTTTACCATCAAAATAATAAAGACTTATTACTATCTGCAACATTTCTAAAACTCAGCAGAAAAATTCTTTAAAAGATAACTTTGTCCCCAAAACACATCCCACTAGATTCTTTAAGAACTGTTGACTACTTTAGGGAAACACGTGCTCAGCTGGGTTTTATTTGGTTGCCTTTCTGATTCACAGACTAGAATATGACTAGCAATTTTTTTTTGCCAGCACTATAGTTGTGACTTAGTCATTTTTTGTTTTATCATAGTTTTATATTTCTGTACTAGTACATGTGTGTCTTTTCCCCACTGACAGCTTGAGCAAAGCAAAAATGATGACTTATTTTAGATATGCAGGAATTCTATGTGAGTATTATTGCATGCCATTTACTGACACCAGGAGGGTGGGAAAATTACTATTATAAATGATTTTATGTTTCTGAATACTCATACATAAATTCTATTTTATATGTCCCCAAAGGGACTTTGAGTCCTATGTGTATTTCCTTCTCCATGAAAATAATCACTGTAGAAATGAAATAATTACCACCTAGTTAATTTGTTTCATAAATTTGAAACTGAATTGATAATATTTTCTAAAATAATCAAGCATGTCTCATGTCACAGAGAAGGCATCACCTTTTTCAAAATGGGCAAATCTAACCTTGAATTAGCATGTACAAAACCTGTGGGATCAGTGAGACGGAAAGAGTGTCATTATATCAGCAGAGCTTATGACTGACAGGTAGCGACATTACAAATTATAAATACATGATAAACACATTCTTTGTATTAATGCTTGAACTGTTCTGCTCTTAAACCAGCATGTTTCTGCGTCAACGCACTGCTACTGAGGCAGTGCTATGTTGATGCACCTGTGTGTTAGCGTTCACAAATGTACTGAGGCATCATATTACTGGATTTGGTTTGGTGTACACAATGCCATAGGGTCAGCAGTGTTGATGTTGTCTCAGAAGCCATTCCAATTAGCATCCTCATGCCATTTTTGTATATACTAAGATGTTGCTCGTAAGGGCAATAGTGAAGAAAATACTTCTTTTGTAGGTGTCACACACACCCCCAACTGTCAGAGAAACAGATTAAGCCGAGCTTAAAGACACCATTCGGAAAACAAAGGGATGAAACCTTAGGAATTATGCAGTCACCTACAAATGACTGTTCCAAAATTCTTATGTCTATGTCTTTTTTGCAATTTTAGGCTGCATTTACATTAAGAAGACATATCTCTTGTGTATGTGTTGGGTTTTATAGAGGCTTCTCTCAGACATTTATATTAGGAATTCAATTTTGAAATAAAAGTCATTCCCAAATTAGGCTGATATGTTTATTAAAATGAAATTCATGCCCAAATCCCCAAATGGCTCTGATGATAATTAACCAAAATCAAGTATTAGAATGCTGCAATTTTTAAAAAATGAAACTGACAATTTTTAAAAGAACAGTCACCTACTATAGATCAAATTTTAATGCATTTTCTTAGTCTATTGTCATTTCAAGAGCTTTGTTGAACATTTCCTATTTTCCTAGCAAGAGAACAGTAGCACATTAAAAGAGATCTCTTCAGAATATTTCTTTGCTGAAACATGTACTCAGTTGAGTGTATTTACATTAGTTCTTCACTTCCAAATGTTCATTGCATTTTATAAGATAATCTAATTTTAGTAATCACAGTGTCTATAACACTGGTGAGTGGAAATTAGCATTCCCATTTTCCAGCTGAGGGATTGAAAAAGGGGGTAACCCTTTTCTAGGGTCAATTCAAATGAGAGAGAGCATCAAGACCTAACCAGAATTCACAACCAAAACACCTGCTGTTCCTAGAACACACCCCACAACTCCTCTTGAGTTTTTCTTTTGCTAACTGTGTGTGAACAAAATCCTACATTACATAGCACTTAATGTTTCCAGGAAAATTTAACATGTATTATTACACAGAATCCTCACAACTGTGGGAAGGTGGGTATGTTCAGCCCATTTTGCTCAGGAGAAATGAAAGCTGAAAGAGATAAATTGACTTTTCTAAGGTCACATGTATGATAATTGGCAGAGCTGGGGTTAGAGGTCAATCGGACTTCAAAAGCAGCATCCTTTCCTCTTCCCCATTACTACAGTCGTCTCTTCCTGAGGCCCTGCTGTCTCTGCCAGTAAAAGCATATTTCATACTTCAAAGCTGTCTCAATACCACCTACTCCACAAATTCCCTAATGCCCCAATGTTCCCACAAGGAATCTGTATAAATATCTTGCATACAATAGTAATATGTGGCTTACTTCTTTTTCTAGGGTGAAGCAGTAAAAAGGAAAAAACCGGGGAGCCTTGCACACAGCACTTGTTCAAAGAACATCAAGTGAACAAAGGGATGAACTAATGAATGGAGCCATTAACCAAGGGAAAGAATTATTTTTTTAATGTTTTTGTAACAACAGTCCTAACAGTTGACAGTGTATTTAGAATATTATCTGGCCTCCCCTCCAGGAAAGAGTATCTGTGGACCTAGTCTGGCCTAAGGGGAGGAGAAGATGGGGCGAGTTCACCTGTGGCACAGAGTAAGGTGGGAAGGCTCTCCCAGTGCCAGGTGAGGGTGGCCCAGGAAACCTGGTAAGTTCAGAAAATTTAACTCTAAGGGAGCAGGCAGTGGGGGAATCCTGGATCCTACAAAACTGTATGGACCCCTGTCATAACAGAAGCTTGACAACCAAGTTTTGTATGAACCAAGAGATGTTCCTCCTGTCTTAGCAACTGATCCACACAGGATCCCACAGCACCTCATACGTATCAACTGGCCCCAGTGTTCGCAGTCTGAGTCAGGCGGAAGTTAGGACAGAAGAGGCATCGCATGCTTGTGATGTCACTAGACTCTAAGGCCTCTGAGGGATGGGACTGTGTCTTGACCACCATTACTTTGTCAGTACAAAGCACAGTGTCTGATGCTTTAGGGATACTTAACACCTTTTTCAAATAAATAAATAACCAAACGCCCAGATTACTGTCGAGGGGAAGGGGTTCCCTATAGCCAACCAGCTTCCCCCAAAATGCTCTGTGGGGAGATTAGCTTAATACGTGTCCCACGGCAGCCCCTGGCCCCTCACCTTGAAGAGACTGAATGTCAGCACACCTGCAGCGATTTTTCTCTCAGATGCAGGCTTGCACTAACTGAACTCAAAGAAATGATCAATAAAACCAGATTGACAAATGATTTATTTTAGTATAAAAGCTACTTGATTCAGTTTCTCAATTCTATCTGACACATTATTTCCCTAAAGACAAAAGGTTCCTGAATGAGAGTACAATCAAAAACCTGGATAATCCTATTCTATGATATCGCTTGTATGTGGAATCTAAAAAATGATACAAATGAACTTATTTACAAAACAAAAAGAGACTCAGAGACATAGAAAATAAACTTTTGGTTGCCAAAGGGGAAAGGGGAGGAGGGAAAAGTGAGGAGTTTGGGATTAGCAGATAAACATATATAAAAAAAAATGAGAAGGGACAAGATGGCGGAGTAGAAGGACGCTGGTAGCTCACCCTCTCCCACAAATACCCCAAGACTGACATCCACAGACCCACCCTTCCACTCAGAACACCTGCTGAACTCTAACATCGCAGTCTTCAAAAGACAAAATACACCACAAATCTGGTAGCAGAAGAGGAAAGAAGAAAAAGGAAAACAGTGCGAGACTGGTCCCGTGGGGAGGGAGCGGCAAAGGCGGAACAGCGCCCCTTCACTGGGTCTCCGCTTCTCCAACAGAGAAGTCAGCGGGATGGAGCGGGAACCTCCGAGGCTCGGATCTGTATGGAATAGCGCTTAACCGACAGAACTAAGATAAACGGGCACAAAGGGCACCCGTGGCCCCCAGCCCTACACATGAACTGGCAATGGTGGGCGGGACAGGACAGATGGCCGAGCCGGGAGAACTCGGGCCTGGCTGTACAGAGGCAACCTCGGGGGACTGCAGTGTGTGTGCTGTGCGCCATGGCCGGGAGGGTATATAGATCAGAATAGCCTGGGTCGCCTATGAAAAAAATGAAAGAAAAAAAAAAAAAAAAGCAAAGCAATACTGCTAGTGTGTCCTGAGGGGAGGGGCGCCGCAGCCTTTGTCTCCGCAGACCCTTGGCGCCATTACTGCCGTGTTCTCCGGAGAAGAGAGGCGGGGCTCAGCCGCAGCCGCCATGTTCCCTGGGGCACCGCTCCCAGGCGGAGGTGGGGTTGAAACCCGAATCCTTACCTAGCAGCCAGGCAGGACAGAGATTTGTTTACAGCCCTAGGCAGAAGGGACTGTTCTGCCGCAGTGTCTCTATAAACTCGCGCCTCTAAGACACAGGAACAAGGAGTTGAGTTCTGACACACACAGGCCTGAGGGCTGGTGCCGCCCTTCTCTCCAAGCCCGCCTAGGAGTGCAGACCCTACTGCAGTGCGAAGAGTGGCACAAAACAGGGGAACAACCCACTCACCTACCATGCGGGAGCGCAGCAGCAGAACACAGCGTTGGGAGGCGGTGCGACCCACCCACTGCCTGCACTGAGAGCAGCACAGACTGGGGCGCAGCCCGCCCACCTAAAGGTCACTGAATGGGGAGCGACGCGCCCAACTACCATGCGCAAGCGCGGCGCCGGAAAGCAGTGTTGGGAGGGGGCGAGACCCGCCCGCCTACCTGCACAGACCTGAGGCACGACCCGAGCACCTCTGGAACCAGGTAGCAGAGTTCCCTCAGAGGGTGAGGGCAGTAAGTGCGACAACCACAGAACAAAAAGGCCCAGCTCAATAGCCAGGGCAGGCTCTCACACCACAACACTGGCCACACCCCCAGCCAAAGGGATAACAGACGAAAGGCCTAGAAGGAAGACTTGGCAACCACCTATATTTAAGAGGGACCTCGTGACAAAATTATTAAGCAGGCAGCCTCCACGGGAACACACTGACCTTTTTTTTCTCCTTTCTTTTTTCTTTTTCTTTTTTTAGTTTTTTTTTTTAAACTTTTTTATTTTTTAAATCACTTAAAATTTTCTTTAAAAATTTTTTTATTAATTTTTAAAAATTTCTCTATTTGATTTTTATTTCTGTTTGTTTTGTTCTTCTGTTATTGATTATACTGTTTTCAAATCTTTTAGTTTTATTTCCAAATCCACTTTAGATAAATAAACAAATAAACCCCCTCAGGACCACAGTAGATGACTGATATTCCATAATCCATAGTGCCAGAGAGATATATGTAAAATGAAGACGCAGAAGAACCACTCCCAATTAAAAGAATATGAGAAATCCCCTGAAAGAACAATCAATGAAATAGACCTTGATAGTCTACTAGATCCTGACTTCAAAAAAGGAGTGCTCAAAGTACTGAAGGACCTAAAAGAGATTGTGAATAGAGACAGAGAATATATTAAAAGGAAATTGAAACTATAAAGAGAACCCAATTAAAATTGGAAAACTCATATGCTGAGATGAGAGCTGAGCTAAAGGCTATAAAAAGTAGGCTGGATAATGCAAAGGAACAGATAAGTGACTTAGAAGGCAGGACAACAGAAGTCATCCAATCAGAACAGGTGACAGAATTACAAATAAAAACCAATGAAAACAATACAAGGGACCTATGGGATAATATAAAGTGTGCCAACCTACACATAAAAGGGTTCCCAGAAAGAAAAGGAAGAGCAAAAGGGATTGAAAAGGTATTTGAATAAATCATGACTGAAAACTTCCCAAACCTAAAGAAGGAATCAGATATCCAAGTACAGGAAGCACAGAGGAGTCCAAATATTAGAAGAACCCTAACAGACCCACACCAAGACATTATAATCAGGATGGCCAGGGTTAAGGATAAAGAAATTGTTTTAAAGGCAGCAAGAGAAAAACAAAGAGTGAGTTACAAGGGAACCCCCATAAGGCTTTCAGCTGATCTCTCTACACAAACACTGCAGTCCCAGAAGGGAGTGGCAAGATATATTCAAAGTCCTGAATGAAAAAAAGATGCAACCTAGGATACTTTATCCAGGAAGGCTAACCTTTAGAATAGGAGGAGAGATAAAGAACTTCATAGACAAGCAAAAACTATAAGAATTTATCAACATGAAACCTATGCTATAAGAAATATTGAAAGGTCTATTCTAACTAGAAAAGAAGCAGGATGCTACAGAAAGGAGAAAGCCATAATTGGAATGGTGATAACTACGATGAATTGCAACAGAATAAACTTGAATTGTAAAAGAGGACATCTAAATCATAAAAATATATAGAGTTTTTTTTTTTTTTATTCTTGGTAGGATGGGTTTGAGCTTATATCACTATCAGTTTAAAACAAACATATTTAGTAATGGGTTAATATACATACAAAACAGGCTAACCAAAAACCTTACAATAGAGTCACAAAGACTAAAAAGAAACCAAGACAATATAAAGGAAAATTATCAAAACACAAGAAAAAGGAACAAAGAGGAAATACCAAGTCAACTGCAAAAATAAGTTCAAATGGCAATAAACATATCAATAATTATCTATCAATAATTACTGTAAATGTTAATGGACTAAATGCTCCAATGGAAAGACACAGAGTGGCAGACTGGATAGTAAAACAAGAACCTACAATATGCTGCATACAAGAGGCCCAATTTAGGGAGAAGGACTCACATAGATTGAGAGTGAGAGGATAGAAAAAGATATTCCAGGCAAATGGAAATAACAAGAAAGCAGGAGTAGCAATAATGATTTCAGACAAAATAGATTTTAAAACAAAGGCCATAAAGAAATATAAAGAACATTATATAATGATTAAAGGAGAAATACAAGATGAGGATATTACATCTCTTGTGTAATATCAAACAAACTCTTCCAGAAGATTGAAAAGGAGGGAATACTACTGAACTCATTCTATGAAGCCACCATCATCCTGATACCAAAACCAGGCAAAGACACTACCAGAAAAGACCATTATCACTGATGAACATAGATGTAAAAATCCTCAACAAAATATTAGCAAACAGAATCCAACATCATATAAAAAAGATCATACACCATGATCAAGTTGGGTTCATCCCAGGAACACAAGGATGGTTCAACATACCAAATCAATCAATATGTTACACCACATCGACAAAAGAAAGGACAAAAACCACATGATCATCTCAATAGATGCAGAAAAAGCATTTGATAAAATTCAACATCCATTTATGATAAAAAAAAAAACAAAACCCTTACCAAAGTGGCTATAGAGGGAACATATCTCAACATAAAGCTATTTATGACAAACCTACAGCCAGCATAGTATTCAATGGTGAAAAACTGAAAACCTTCCCACTAAAATCTGGGACACAACAAGGTTGCCCACCATCACCACTCCTATTCAACATCGTGTTGGAAGTCCTAGCCACAGCAATCAGGCAAGAGAGAGAAATAAAAGGGATCCAAATTGGAAAAGAAGAGGTAAAATTGTCACTATATGCAGACATTATACTATATAGAGAAAACCCTAAAAGCTCTACACAAAAACTACTAGAGCTAACAAAAGAATTCGGCAAGGTATCAGAATAGAAGATTAATGTACAAAGATCAGTTGCATTACTTTACACTAAGGATGAATCAACAGGAAAAGAGAATAAAGAAACACTCCCTTTTAAAATAGCACCCAAAGTAATAAAATACCTAGGAATAAATCTAACCAAGGAGGTGAAAGACTTATATATGGGGAACTACAAAACATTAATTAATGAAATTAAAGAAGACTTAAAGAAATGGAAAGATATCCCATGCTCTTGATTGGAAGAATCAATTACATTTATACAACGGAATACTACTCAGCCATAAAAATGATAAAATAATGCCATTTGCAGCAACATGGATGGTCCTGGAGAATGTCATTCTAAGTGAAGTAAGCCAGAAAGAGAAAGAAAAATACCATATGATATCACTCATATGGGGAATTTAAAATAAAAAAAGACAAATGAACTTATATATAAAACAGACAGACTCACAGACATAGAATACAGACTTGCAGTTGCCACAGCGGAGGGCATGGGAAGGGATAAACTATGAGTTCCAGATTTGCAGATACTGCCTAGTATAAATAAAATATATAAACAAGTTTATTCTGTATAGCACAGGGAAATATAGTCAATATCTTGTAGTAGCTTACAGTGAAAAAGAATACAAAAATGAACATATGTATATCCATGTATGACTGAAGCATTGTGCTGTACACCAGAAACTGACACAACATTGTAAACTGACTATACCTCAATAAAAAAAAAATTAAATAAAATAAAACAACAAAGTCCTACTGTATATCACAGGGAACTATATTCAATATCTTGTAACAACCTATAATGGAAAATATGAAAAGAATATACATATGTGTGTGTGTGTATAACCAAATCACCCTGTTGTACACCAGAAACTAACACAACATTGTAAATCAACTATACTTCAATTAAAAAACATTTGCATACTCATATAAAACCACCATCTCCCATATGGACAGTCTTGACAAAAGAGCCAGAAATAGACAAAATCATTGGTCAAAGATCTTTTCCCCTTACCAGACTGTGCCAACATTGATCCAGTGTCCATTCACCTTCCTCCCCTTTGCCTTTGTCTTGGAGCTGTTAGTGCTCTCTTTTGATAGATTAAACGCTTTTTAAATTGGTATTAATATACTCCATTGAATTACTATCAAGTCTTGCAGGCCCAGTAGCTAGTTTGCCTCTTTGGCAGTTTTGTGCATTTCTTAGCTCAATTGACATTCAAATTTTACTCTTAGAGCAGGGAGAGCAATTAGATTTTCCTCATTTCAAAGTTCCTAGGGGAACCTTCACTTTATCATGATATCATAACAATAATTAGATAAAACAACTAATAAGAGGGAAAAAATGTTTCCCAGTGGACCTTATTGGGTAGAGAGTCAAAGTCTCACAATGTCACGAGAAGCTGAATTGCTGCCCAGCTGAGTCCTGACACCACAGAGGAAGCCAGCAGACGCCCCCTGCTGGCAGGTCCAGCTCACACAGGTCTGGGATCACAGCAAAGGAGATCCAAGCTCCTGCCCCACCTTCCGGGTTCTTGCACCCCGTGTTGTTCAGCTCTCTCTGAACTGTTCCTAGACTATGACAATGTGCATTTCAGGTTGCCTAGAGACCGTGGCCCCATTATGTGCGCCAGTATCAGATGCTCAGTGAAACAAGGGACACAGGCAGCCTGACACGACCCTACAAAGACGAACCTGGGGGAAAAAAACATTTTGACCTCATTTTCCTCCCTACCTCTCTCTAACTCCCTTCTCATCTCCTCCCATCAGCCTCTTAGGGTAAAGATCAAGGTGGAGAAGGATCCAAGGAGCAAATAGAGCTTAACTGAAACAGTAAATAAAAATGCAAATAAGCAGTGGGAATTTGGTCAAGTCCCTTCTTTAGACATCAGTTTCCTTACTTTTAGAATAAAAATAACAGTAGCTACAGAACTACTGTAATAAATAAATAAAGCTAGTTCATGGAAGAGTATTTAGCAAAGCACCTGATATACAGTAAAAGCTTTAACTACACCAGCTATCGTTGTCAATGGCGTTAGTACTACTGCAACCACTACCCCAATCCACTCCTCTGCCCCGTTTACTTTGAACATCCTGCCAGTTAAGCTCTATCTTCCTGAGGCTGGATTCTTGTTCTTAAATCCAGACTTGTAGGTTTGCTTTCATACCTGGAGATCCAAATGGTCGATGGTGAATCCTGGCTTTCCTCCCTTCCAGATTCCCTGTAATTGGGCTCCAGTAACCTCTGTCACGTATTTAACTTCTCTGATGAGAACAGCTTTACTGAATTACCCACTGATGAACTGTGCTACACCTGCTGAATATGACCATCTTTTTATAACAAGGTTAGGCACGAGAAGTCGGTAGCTTTGGGACTTACCTCATGTCTTTGTCTTAACTGGTAATAGTTGAGATAATCATAATCCAAGCTGTAACAAGGACAAAAGTTTCATTTTTAAATCCTTGGTGTTATTCGGAACCATGGGCATTACTTTTGTTTTTAAGAGTGACATTTAGAGAACGAAAAGATGCACCATTAGGAGTTATGGGTCTGTACACAAATGAATACAAATGCAAACACAAAATGCCTTGGTCATTCCTAGTTTCCTCTCTGAGTCTATAGTTTATGGCTGAAAGCTTCATTGGTCACAGAAACCATTTTGGAAGGATCATTACCAACTCATAAAAGTTTGACAGTCAAAACATATTAGGTGATTGTTGGCCATAACTGACGGAATCTATGAGCATTAAGTGGAGCAAAGCTGAGACTTGAGGATTGCTCTAAGGCTCTGAATACCAACAATGCATTTGAATTCAATAATTTACTGTGGCCAACTTAGGATGGCCTTGTGGAGCACTTTAAACTCTATTGCTGGCTGGAGTGGTCATTTGATGGGTGAGGGGGTTTTGTTTTATTGCCCAACAGGTGTAGGTACTTTTTCTTTGCTTAGCAACAAGATGTCACTATTGCTTTTCTACCCTCAAAGCCCCACTCTCCTCTGCCCAGCTTCAAGAGGTATTAAGTGGTACGGAAAATGATTTTATCTTCACTTTAGGATTGTGTCCTCCAAATGAAGCAGAAAGCTGGCTGTTTTCTCAAGGACCAGGAATCTAATAAAAAGCTGAGCTGCCACAGGGATGAGAAAAGGGTGAACCTGAGAGAATCAGACATCCATCACTTAAGCTGGGCACCTGAAACTACTTAAACAGACATAATTTATGCCCCAGGATTTCTCAGCTTGATTTAATTTCTTGTGCTTTAAAAGGCCGGCTTGATGTGTTAGATTTTCTATGGAAGGTAAAATTGCAAAATTGTCATTGGGAGTACATAAATAACAATGTCTATAATAAAGGGTAATCAGGATATGTGAAACCTCCAATGCTGCTGATTCCCGGCCTAAGGCCTTGCATGTATCTTTGCAAAGCTTAAATGTGGCCCACGAATCAAACCAAAAAGAGAGAACACTTATGAACTGTCTTGATGCTGTGATTAACAGTAAGATCACATCCTTTGAAAAATGCAAAATGGCATTGTTATTTAAAGTTTCTTTAGGGTGTATAAACATGGAGGAATAAATGAGTTTAAGTATTTTACTCTGCAGAAAAATAGCTATTTTAGCCATTTGTCAGCAACTCAAATGAATTCTGTGGCCTTTCTTTGATCTGTTGATTAAGGGTTGTAAGTGGTGAAGTAATCACTTGAAACTAATCGGATTCCCCTGGAAGCATGCAGAAGTGCTGCTCGCAGTGTTCTAGCTTAAGCACAGAATCTAGAGGAGAAACGTTTTCTGAGCCCATTAAACTTGTCCCTTATAATGTAGCAGCTAGACACGAATCAGCTGTGTGATTGTGGCCCGTTCTTTTAGCTTATTCTTCCACTGCAAAATAAGCAAAATAAGTGGTTTGAGTAAAACCACCTTATATCCCCTTGTAACCATTAAGCTATAAAATTCCAGCGTACTTATACCGGAATTCCTCTAGAGTGGCAGGACCATCAAATGAGCTTTTTTTTTTTTTTTTTTTTTTTTGAGGTTATTCTCAATCAAATGCAAACAAAGTTCTAATTTTAACAATCACATGCTGTATTTTGGATGGACAATTTGGTTGACAATTTTTTTAATACCTAAGTTTTTTTAGGAGCTAAAAAGAGCTTTCCCAGAAAGTTATATTTGTTATTGTCAGTTTCAAATGAAACATAAAGAGGGCCAAGTATTAATTTTATATACTTTTTTAAGCCATTTATTCTTCCTCCTCTTCTTAGTCCTTCTATTTCTTCCATATCATGCTTCATCAATTTCCTGGAACTGTCTGCTCACAATTCAATGCTCATAAATGATATAAGTGGCTTCTCCATAACCAAAGATGCTAAGTGCCAATGCATTTGCCATCATGCTTTGGACCATATCACCCCAATGTCTTTGTTATACTTGAAGAACCCGTGAACCAAAGGCACCAAACCCTACAATGACTTACATGGCCTCTGATGCATATCCTAGAGTTAAACATCTATTCAGTTATAGGTACTCTGTGCCCAACCATGATTATCTGTCCTGATTAGGATCTCTTCTCCTGAGAAACTTGCATAAAAAGAATAGAGACAGAGGAGGCACAGTAGCACAGAAGGAAAGACACATGGAGAGTGTGCAATGAGCAGGAGTCATGAGACAGGAGGAGCCATGAGCAAATGAAGGCCAGGAGGTAGCCTGATCCTAGTCAACAGCAGAAACAGAAGTCAAGAAAGAAAGTACAGAGAGCACGAAACTGAGTTGGGGATAATTCATGACTGGAATTATTGCTGGATCCCTAGGGCAGCTTGAATTCTTCCTGAGTTCCAGTTCTCCAGGACACCTGACTAAGTATCTGCTGAGACTTTGTTCAGCACTTCCTTGACTCCTCTGTGTGAATCCAGACCAAAAACTCATGTTATGAAAAGAAACCTGCATACCCTTCTGTTCTTTGCAACCTGAAAGAACCTAACACACAGAAGCTTCAATAAGTGAAACAAGCCAGACAAAGACCAATGCTGTATGGTATCGTTTATATGTGGAATCTAAAAAATACAAACTAGTGACTATAACAAAAAAGAAGCACACTCACAGATACAAGGAACAAACTAGTGGTTGCCAGTGGGGAAAGGGAAGTGGGGAGGGGCAATATAGGCATAGGGGATTAAGAAGTACAAACTCTTATGAATAAAACAAGCTACAAGTACAACACAGGAGACATAAGCAGTATTTTATAATAACTATAAATGGTTTATAACATTTAAAAATTGTGAATCAGTATATTGCACACCAGCAAATTATGAATCTTAAATTAACAATGGTACAATAAAAAGTATATGTACTGCAAATTAATTAATTAATTAATTAATTAAAATCAACCTGTTGTCCCTGGTCCAAGATGAGCTTACTCCAGGAATATGCAACAGCCTGGGATATCTCCACAACAATAGGCAGGGAGTGACAGCAGAGCCCACGTGGGTCCCTATCTCAGGTTACAGTAAAGCATCTTAGTAAAAGGATAAGAGGTCAAGGAATCTCATGCTAAAAACTAAAAGCTGGTAAGAGACAAGCATCTGTATGGCATTTATTTGCGCTGTCCCTGTTCATCATCTGCAGGGATGCTCAAGATGGAAGCATAATGAGTTTATCTCGTAAATAGAGTTTGGCCCATGTTCTTATTGCTTCCATGAAAGCCTGGTATCAACAGTGCGGTTTATCATTCCTACCAGGGAATGTCAGAAGAATTATATAAATTAAACCACAGAATGCTTACTCTGCCCGCTAGATGTTGAAGTGTTTATCAGCGCTCTAACTGGAGTCCTGTCCACGAGGCTGAAAGAGCTCAGGGCCAGTTTCTCACGTAGCTCCTGTCGATGGGCATGGTTTCCAGAAAACCTGGTTACATCTGGTGTGTACCTAGCAGCTCGGCATTGATATTTTATTCATTTCATAGCTAGCAGCAGTTTTGCAGGCAGTATCTTCCTGAAACAGTGGCTTCAGTACAGATAGCAAGGTAGCTATGGTATGGTTGCTCTGGTCTGTCAAGTGGAAAACTTTAAAAGGAAAACCTGCGTGATTTGAATACCCTTGTAAACTGTGTTTAACGCAACTTTAAATGAAAGGAGAGGAGTTGGTCACAGAAACAAAAGCGCTCAATGCATCTCTCTCTCCAATCAGATCGCAAAGTAAAACTTGTGCGATGTCAGGAGAATGAAAGTCCTCATCGTAGAGTCATTTCAGGAACCAAGGAACCCAGAACAACATTCTGACACACGGAAAAAAAAAGGCAATGCTTTCCCCACTCCAATTTAGTTTGTCAGTCAAGCAATCTGCCAACAACGAACATACTCATTTGGCGCAGCGTCATTGCTAATTTGAGAATCAGTATATTTTCATTTTCCTTCTGTCCAGCTAATCTTATGTTTAAATTGGAACTTAAAACAGGAAGAATTAAGATCATGCATTCCTCACAGTAAAAGATGTCTAGTTTTTACTGTCCATAGAGCGAGATGCAGCTGTAGCTGCTGACCAATTTCATTCATTTATTTAGAAAGATGAATGGCTCAGACTGGATTTTAAAATCCTTAAAGGGAAAATACTATTTAGCCAATTTATCCAGTTAATTACTCTATCGAAGGTATGACACTTGTAATGGTATCTTGCCCACAGCTATCAATACTGTGATCCCCCAACGACCCTTCCCATTACATCTCCTGCACAGTTCACACTAGGGTCCTGTGATTTATATGAAGGATAAAAGAAGATTTGAGAAGCCTGATGCGATCTTCTCAATGTTGCCTGATTGGTAGATGTTGTAAAGACTGATAATTCTGCATGCTGGTGATGTTGAAAGCCATGAAAGTGTTTTCTAACTGCATCTTTCAATCTTGCAACATCTCACACAAAAAAAGCAATTGGGGACTAAAGAGAACCATAAAATATTGGGGTAGAGATAGGATGCACAGAGTGAGAAGAATGGCCATTGGTAAAATGCTATGTTGTTCTGTGATGAATTTTCACTTTACTCTGAATACCAGACTGACCAGGTCAGGCTAATACAAGTTGTCATCCAACAGCAACAGAATTTCAGAGTTATGAATGTGCTTTTTTGTTGTTGCTGTATGACAGTGAGGATGTGTCACAGGTCTTAGTAAAACACTTCAGAACAAAGACTTGGTCCACAGTGGAATTTCGGTTTGGGGAGAAACTTTGTTCTCCTTCCATCTTTCATCCATGACCTTCACCTACCATTTTTATCCTAGTGAATTCTGGTTACAATAAACATCAAAAGAATGTACAGCCTAAGAGGAGCACATGAAAAAAGAGAAGGGAGCATCAAAGCCCATCTGTCTTCTCTGGGGCGGGGGTTGGGTGTTTTTTTTTTTTTAATTCAGCTGCTGCTCTATGTTTTGTTTCTCTGTTCCTTTAATACAGTGTAGATTTAGCAAATACACCTATAGAGAAAAAGACAAAACTTTTTTTTTCCTGACTTAGCACCTTCCTTGTGAAAGGTCTTCCACTAGTCACTGTGGAGGGTGGAGGGAAAATAGTAACCCAGTCCTCGCCCTCCTGACTTCTCAGGTTGTGCTGTAAATGGCAAACTGAGATGAAAGGGTGGATATGAATATAGTCTGGAAAATAGAGAACAAGGCGGGAGAGGTTGATTCCTACCTGAGAGATACAAGAAACCTAAACTTAAAAAAAAAAAAATTAAGTAGAGCCTTGGAGGATAGGAATTTAAGTAATCCAAAGAGTAACAGACCATTTGGTACTGAGAGAAGGCATACAAAAATTTGTTCAATCAATGTTTATCCAATCAAAGAGTTATCTACTATGTACACAATGGAATGGAAACCATTGCAGCTGCTATGGAAAGCAGTACGAAGTTTCTTTAAAAAATTAAAAATGTAGTTAGCATATGATCCAGCCATTCCACGTCTGGGTATTTATCAAAAGAAAGCAAAAACATTAACTCAAAAAGATATTCGCACCCTCATGTTTACTGCAGCATTATTTGCAACAGCCAAGATATGGAAACAACCCTTTGCCTTCATCAATGAATATGATATATCTCAATTATACCTTAATAAATAAAATCTTTAAACAGTAAAAAAAATTAATTAATTAATTAATAATAAACTATTCGTCTAAGGCAATGTTAGAACAGATTTATAGAAGGGCATCTTTCTGAAGTGCTGGAAAGCAGAGTATTAGTGGTATTTGAGGGGAAATGTTGGAAGACAAGGTTATAGAGAGAGACAATGACCCACTTCCTGTAGACTGCAGTCCATCATGCCTAGGGGCGATGGATAGTGTTTGAAGAAGGGAGTCATTTAAAAAGAGATGCTTCCAAAGGTACCTGTGGCAGCACTGTTAAGAATGGATTAGAATGTGTACTGACTAGAGGCAAAGATACCAGTTAATTAATTACTGCAGTTCTAGTAAGTTCCAATAAAATGTTAAAAATAACCAATAATTCTTTAGGGTGTTGGAATCTACAAAGTTCTCTCACTCTCACACACAGCCTCATTCGAATGCAGCTTGATACAGGGCAGAAAGGTAGGACTAAAAACAAAGCACAGATGTTGTAGCTTTGTAGAGGCAGAAAAGGAGCTGACTACTGCTTGAATGTGGACCATGGTGAAGCTGTCAAAGGACTTCAGTGTGAGTTGAGAGCTGTTCCTCATCATCACCGCCACCAACATATTGAGGACACACTAAGCATTAGGCCCTGGGCTGAGAATGTATATTAGACAACCTCATCTAATCCTCACAGCTACTTGTGGTCACCCCATTTCATAGATAAGAAAGCTGAGGTTCAGGGGACATTAAGAAGTCTGCTCAAGATCACACAGCTGGCAAGTGGCAGAGCCAAGACCCATCTGACTCCAAAGCTATCAACCACTTTTGCCTGTAGTACCTTCCGTAATACTGGTCTGTGGCAGGCCCAGCAGTACGTTCTTTGTTTATATCTGCATGTATCATGTGAGAGATGCAGATCTCATAAAAATTTTAATTTGACTCTTTTTTTAGGTTATTCCTTATTTTATTCAAGGGTAAACAGTCCTTCCTTTTAAAAATGAGCCAAGAACCCATCAGATTTGATTATAATGGCAACAGATCCCATTGAAAGAAATTGGCAATCTCTCACTACACTAGAATCTGGTTAAAATGGTGTACAAATAATGGGAAGCTTTTCTGTCAAGATGCTGCAGCATCATAATAGAGTCACCTTCACTTTTAGTCACTGATTACATCGAAAATCCTTCAAGCGTTGAGGAAAGGAAATCATGTTCCTTATCCGCCTATTCACATATGACAATATTTGTATTCCCAAAATTATTACATGCAGTCACAAAGACCTTTCCAGCATGCCTGACTTTAGCACTCCTGTATATGCTATTGTGGGTTTCTTCTGGGGCCTAACTTAAATCTTCCTGATCAGTAGGACCACTTCGAAGGTTACTGCTTCAGTGCACTAAGCGGGCCCTTGGAGGCATGAAGCAATTAGTGACTCGTCCAGAAATGCCTGGTGACAGCTTAAATCAGAAGTAAAAATGAAACTTTCAATTGCTACATCTTCTACAATGTATTTCAAATAACTATACACGTGCACACTTCAAAAGGGGTCTCTGATTTTTAATCTATGCTGTGCTTGAAATCACAGGCCACTAGTGAGGATTTCTTTTCTTCTATGTACTTTATTTAATTACACAATTATATTCTCTAGAGAAAGCTTGTATTTGAAATGACCTATGCAAAGAAAGGTTTAAAGGTGCAGAGTCTTAATATTTGGAGCATTCATGTATCCTAGTTAAAATGACAAATCCACTCAGTGGAGTTAATATATTTTAATATATGTGGATTTTAATATATTTAATCCACACATATATTAAAGAAATGATGAGCATGTTTTTTCATGAAGTGAATATTATCATGTTTCTCATCTTGTCTTTTCCTTGCATGGTGTGTGTTACTTATTTTATTCAAAAATTTGTCCTGGAATAAGAGGAAATAAACAGCAGAGTGTGTGAGAACAATTTCTTTCCAGGGAAAGCAAGCACTAGTATCCAGGAAAAGCCTGTTTAAAGAGCATTGTCTTTCCGGTTAAGCAGGAAATGAATTTGCTACAAAGGGCTGGAACCCACTCTGATAGAATTGAAGGTAATTAAAATCTAATGCTAGAATCTAACCATTTAAATTGCAATTTAAATTGGTCAAATAGGATTGAAATCAGAATACCTGACAAGCTTAAAATGGGACTAACAGAGATTCACTGTGTGCGTGGGAAATGTTTGCTTTCTTCGGACTGAAATGAACATTGCATGGATGAAATAAAATAGTTTCTAAATTTATATGATTTTCATTAGTATGAAAAAATTATGGTGAGGTTTGGCATCTTACAATATATTAAGACAACAACTGGCATAAAATGAAAAGTTTTCAATAACAAACAAAAGATGATTAAGTGTTTGCTGTTTATGAGATCTTATTATTCTAGCATGTATAGTTTATTATATAAAGTCTAAAAGTGGGCATTTTAAAATAACAAATTACATTTATTGCTGTCTTAACCTGTCCTCATGGTTAGGCTTAACAGTTATCCTCTCTCCAAAAGCAGAAAACTTAAAGTTACAATGCATATGTTTCCACAGGTAATTATACTATTTTTATTAAAATGTTATTATATTAAAGTAGTATGAGACATGAAGTAGAAAAGATGCTTATTGCATTTCTTACAGGAAATTAATAAAGCTCAACCAAAAGGAATCCAATGGAAATTTTGGGAGATTATGATTTGCCAAAGTGAATGCTCAACTTTTTGTTCAACATTTTTTCTATAATGTATTACTTATAACATATCACTTCCTGCTTTGCGTCTTACCTAAGACCCTGGGTATGACTTACGTTGCTACCGACCACCAGATGTTCAAGGTTGTTGAGGGCATTATGCACTGCAGCTATACCTGTCAGGTTCCATCTTGTTCCAGATGATCAGGGAGAGGATTTTCAGGCCTCACTGGCCAAATAAAATCTAGATCTCTGAACGAGGCTGCAAATTGAAATACACTGAGAGAAGAGTTAAAGTACTAACAATAAAAAACAGAGATGGGTAAAATCAACTTTTATTTTCTATTTCAATAGCTTTCTTTTAAATTGAAATTGTTTTCTACTTAAGGATTGGTTTGGTTGTAATAACACTTATACATACATACACATGTGTGCACTTTTTAAGACATTCGTTTCCTGAGAATTTTCTATCTCAAGAAAATGAGTGCTTCATTCATAGTAAAAGACTTAAGCATCACATAACACAGTCACATAACCTGAAGGAAAATCATTATCCTAAAAGGGAAACACAAGGAAAAAAGAGTCCCAACAGAATGAAAAAAAATCTAGGTATCTGTCCATTAGCTTTATTGAGATTATAGACAAGCAAATGTTCATGAAAGTGTATTTATGTATTTTCCCATTGAAACAATGTTGAGATTAAGAGCTGTGTTCTTGGCAAGAGACTTGGCATAAAAGTAAGGCTAGCTTAAGCCAACAATGTCATAAAAACAAGCATAAAATCCTTCCATATATTCAATACTAAAATTATGCCCAGAGTCCAATAAAATGAGCATAAATATTCTACACGCATTGATTATACGAGAGGGCACTCTGTGCTACAACGGATACATGATTGTGCTATACTGTAAATTAAAACTACTTAAAATTAATATGCTAGCTCTAATAAAGATTAAACATTTAATTAACAATATTTTTGCTTGTCTTCTTAGAAATTTTATGATTTGAAAGTCCTGGCTCTCTTGAATTGCTGTCTAGGGAAGTTTGAAATGACCCTTTTTCTCTTTAAAAGATCCCTTGTCTTGACCCACATGATCCAGGCTGTCAGATGCCACCACTGCTCAGCAGACTACAGCGTGAGAGAAAGAAGCTGCAAAGAAGCATGGTTAAGAACCCACGGCCACTGGCTCCCTGGCAGGAGGCCAACCACCTAAAATTCAAAATCAAACCTTGGGCAGACTTCGACATGACCTGGGCTGGTGTAAAATTCCACAGGGGAGACAGGGGAGACCCAGAAGAGGAATCTTCCAATACTGGAGACACTCTGGTCGGAAGAATTGCAGCTCATGATTCTTGTTCTAGCAGGACAGGACCTGGTAGCAACTGATAGCAATAGAGGCAGAGGAAAGGGCTATGCAGGCTGTCAAGAAAGTGGAGAACAAGTCAGGGATTAGAACTGGAGTTCAGTCATGAGAGGTGACAGGTACCAGGAAAGAGAGCAGCCTGACGGACACCCAGACATCCAGGGGCAATGGGTCTGAGGAGCAGCAAGACGAACCTAAGACCCTAGCATCATGACCCTGATGGAGAAGGGGCCCCATCCCAGCCAGCTTTGTCCCCTTGGCTCTGAGACAGATCTGCAGGAACCCAGAGTACGGCCGCCTGGCGCAGGCAAGGACTTGCACTTCCCTCAACGCTCAAATGTGCTCGAAAATCGAGATCTTGTTTTCAGGGGGTAATCCTTGGTGGCAGATAAACATTCTTCCCACCAAATAACCTTGGTAATACACAACATATTTGAAGCAGTGCCTAGAGATTTAGTTTAAGTCCCTGAAAAGAGGAAAACCTTGTGAATTTGGTCCTTCGACTTATTTATTTCATACTTGTTAAATGGATTGTTCTTCTCCCTCATCCCATCCTACTCAGAGTGCTAAAGAACAAAAACAAACAGGAGACTGGGGGCTGCGTCTGGAAAAAAGGAGCAGTGGCTGTATTCCTCCGCCTCGATGCTGTGCTCTTTGAGGAGCTGTTTATGGTTTGATTACCATAAGGCCTGGAAGCTTTCCATTTCAGTTTTTGGCATCCCCTTTACTACCTCATTTTATTTACAACACTCTAACATGGATACAGAAAGAATTATTATTATCCCCATTTTCCAGATTAGGAAACTAACTTGGAGGAGCAGTAAGTGATAAACGCAAATCTATCTTCAAAAACTTGCGGCAGAGATCTATCTGGGCTCAAGTCCTTTCATGTGGTAGAGCCTCAAAAATATTTGCTGAATGAATGAATGAACAGATTTTTTTTCCCACTAAAGTACTATTTTTAAGGTACAAGCAGAATAAGGAAGAAAGTGAAGTCACAACAGGGCTGAGGAATGGGGGTAACAGTAACAGCTGACATGAATGGCGTGCTTACTGTCAGTCATTTGATGAGCACTCTATACTCATTTATTCCTTAGAACAACTTGTGAAGGTAAGTAGTAGTGCTTTTCGGTTTGTGCACATGAGGAAAACAAAGATATATTTCAGAACTGGGATTCAAACCCAGGTGTGCTGCCCCATGGCCCATGCTCTAACCATCCACCATGCTGTGTAGAAACAAACTAAGTCAGAAACCCTAGGAATGGCAAAGAGCGGGTGCAGTAATAAGGGAAAGTCCGGGAAAGTGGAAGGTCTAACACCTACCAGGTGCCAGGCCTTTGCATAGAGTATCCCTGGTCCTCAAATGAATCCAAGAAGTTGGTATGAGACTCTTCACTTCATAGATGAGGAAGCTGCGGTTCAAAGAAGCTAAATGACTTCCTCAAAGTCACATGGCTAACGAGGGACAGACTGTGACTCAAATAGGTCTGTCTGATTCCAAAGCACAGGTTTTTTTTTTTTTTTCCACTACAAATATTTCTAGAGACCAACTCTACACAATTTAAACAGTAGAAATTTTCCATGTCCTGGAGCATTTTCTGTCCTTGGGGAACATGACACAGAGGAACTGAGATGTGTGGATGTCTGACCAAAGAACATCTTTCTCAATTTGAAACGTTCATCCCCTTTAACTCAGCATATAAAATACTAAGCATAGATAATAAACAAGGAGACATGAGAAAGAAAGTACACACCTGCCCAGCCAGGTCAGCTGAATCAGCCCTGGTGATCATTCAAAAAAAAAAAAAAAAAAGTGTAACCATTTAGGTCAAAACACTGACAGAAGAAAACAGATTGATTTCCTCACGGAGGTGCATTTCCAGCACTAGACTCCAGGAAGGAGTGGCTCCTTCTTTCTGTTTGGGGACAGACAGATGATGTCACCTGTCTATGGTGATCTCTTTTCAGCTTTCTGGAATTGCCTTCGATCTTATTCCAGAGTAGTGGTTCTTAAACTTTAACAGGCAGCAGAATCAACTGACGTCCTGCTCAATAGAAACTCTGGGGCTCCACTCCCAGAGTTTCTGCATGAGTACATCTGAACGGGGTTCTGAGAAACTGCATTTCTGACAAGTTACCAGGTAAAACTGACGGAGAGGGCCAGGGGACCACACGTGGAGGACAAGGGTCCTAGAGTTATCGCAAGTTTCCAATTATTTTTCTCTTAACGGCACACCAGTGCTGGCCATAATCCCATATCACCTCTCTGGAGTGAGCAACCTGCTTCACAAGCAAAGTGCTCAGTCCCTCGACGTCAAGACGACCCCCAAGAGGCTCTAGGCACTGAGTACGAGCTTCTGCCTTTCATAGTCAGTCCCACGTTTTCCCTGAGCAAAAGAAGCACAGATAAAGATGATATCTAGGCTAAAAGTTAAAGCTACAACGCCTATACCTTTGCAATTTATGCACAGGTCCTCAAAACTCAATTTTGTCCCACCTGGCTCAGATCCTTTGGGCTAGCCCTGCATGATCAATATAATCTCGAAAGCTTCGTCTAATCAATACTATAAAACATGCTCATTTTTCTGCCAATATCAGACAGAAATAAGGTTTTGCTCATGTTTTGCAAATGAGTTTTTTAAAAAATTATTTTCATAGCTTCACTGTGAGCCGTAGACTTTTATAGATGTCAGAGCTCAGCTCGGGGAAGCTGTAACTGACTGTTTCATCTTGACAGTTCCTTTGGAACAATTATTTAATGTGAGCATTATTTAAATGTGAGAGCAGAATGAATATATCCTGGTGTGGTTTTAAAATTTAGCCTCAACGTCTTCTCTTCCACCTACATTTAAAACAGCACATTAGGCTTTGCTTCTTGCCTTCCATTTAGAGTTAGTACGGAGTTTAGGTACTGGGGGACGTAATTTGAACTGAAGAGCCAAATGGACACATCGATGTGCTACCCTTGGCTCTGTTATTTTCTTAATCCCCTCTGAAGAAAGAAAAATGATGATCTTTAAGCTGAGGCCAGATGCGACCCCTTTGAACCCTACAGTTGACAATGTGGGAAAAACCACAGTCTTCAAGGCATTATTTCAGACCATGTATGTATGTATAAAGATCTTTCGCTGGTTGCCATTTTGAGGGAAGATCCCTTTTTGAGGAAAAAAATTGAACACATAAAGTTCATGAGTTAAGGGAGAGAAGCTGCTGCAGCCTTTTTGCTCAGATCTGCGGGAATTGAGAACTCAGAGCTGTATTTACAGTGCCGTCCTGGCCACCCCCTTCCAAGGGGTACTTAGTAGGTAATGGAGGGAAGACGAAGAGTCCACAAAGCAATTATCACTGTTCTGATGGGGCGATGGGGTGAGGTGAAAATGCACAGAAAATGGTTATTTGTTTACTTCAAAATATGAGTAGCATTCAACAAAAGGGGGTAATCTGGAGAATTTCTCTGTCTGTTTCATGTGCCATTTCTCTCAAGAATTGACAGGCAGTGGCATTATCCTTATTCTGGAAATTGCCTTTATGTACAAATAAGCATTCATTACATGCAGCTTTTCTCAGCTCTAAAGGGCAAGGGGAAAACAGGTTATTAGTAAAATAAAAAAATAATGCTGGCATGTGTTGTTTTTTTTTCCCTCAGGGTGAGAGGGAAAATGCCTTGATACTGTTTTCCAACATTCCAGCCATCAACTCCAGAGAGAACAGACAAACATAATTTTCATGGCTGACATAATGAAGACGATGATGCTTCTCAGCCATTTCCCAGAGCACAAACTCAGTGTCGGAGTGAGCCTGGCTGTGTGACCATAATAAATGCTAGTGATGTGGGCAAAACAAATGCACAACTGAAAAACAATGAGTCAGAGAGCTCATCCATTGCTGTCAATAGAAGCCAGAGTTCTCTCAAACCTGCTTAGTGTCTGCCACCGTATAATCTAAAGTGCATTGCAGACTATTTGCATGTTGAGTAAAATGTTAGTCGCTTAGGAATAAACAAAGCAGTTGCATTTTCACTGTCTCTCAGGTTTGGATTTCTGTTTTCTTGCTGTATATGCTCATTAGATTAGATACAAAGAATTTGTTTTTCAGTAGCTGAAATAAAGCTGAGAACTGATACAATTATTTCAGTAATATAGACAAAACATTTTCCTCAACTTCCAAATTACCATACCACTAAAATTCCTTTCTGGTTTAAATTAATCTGGATAGTTTCTCAAAAAGAAAGAAATAAAACATGCTAGAGAGTAATATAAGAAGACTAATATAAAAATCAATTATTTTTCCTAACTGACCATAGTTAATCTTTTGATCAATTTCCTTCCTGTTGCTTTTCTATGTGCTCATGTTATATATATGTTTCTGTATTCTGCTTTTTTCTTTTTATATTATAGCATAAACATTTTCCCACTGGGTAGAGGTTTTCTATAACTGATTTTATATATTTACATATTATTATATATAACATCCTTGTACATAAATCAATGTATCTAATGTTTTAAAGCTGTGAGTAAAATGATGACCCTATTTGAGTAACATGGGTTTAAGTCAGATCCTCTGGTGACAGCTGGACACACAGATACCCAGAGTTCCCAAGACACCCTTGTGGTACTGTGACTGTGTGACGGAGTTCTGGCCAGTGAAGTACAAGGAAGTCTCCTGTGGCAGCTTCCAGGAAATTTCCTTAAACTATTGATGGTGTCTGACCATCTTTGCCTCTACTTTGCCTCTACTTCGGACCCTTCTCCATTTTGGACCCTAGGACAAGGGCTAGTGTGGGACCAGAGATGGTGGAGTAAGAAGTAAGAGAAATTCTCGTTACGGATCCATTGACAAACTGGAAAAAAAGCATTAAAGTTTTAGTAAATCTTTTAATGCTCCATATTGTGTTTCAAGAGTGAGGGTGATGCAAAAAGATTGTGATTTATCTCCACAGGATTTAAGAGAGATGGCTGGGTTCAATTCTCTCTCACCAGGACTCTGCATCATTCTCTGCCATCTCATTTTATAAACAACAAAATATATGTTAGCAAAACAATAGCTTATAAAATAAAATCAGGTCCAATCCCCAAGTGGTAAATAATTTCTGAATTTGCAAAACTACATACCAGAGGAGAAATAGCTTCAGGATCTGTATAACTTTGAGTCAGAGTTGCATGAAATTGTCACACACTCTCCCAGGTGCTTCCAACGTCAGCTGATTAGCCAAACCAGCAGGATTATCCAGTAGTAGATTCTGCTTCGGGCAATTCTAATACAGCTATGCTCCTGCTGGAAACTAACCTCAAAATTTGGGCCAGGTTGCCTTTGATTAAACCTTCATATAATGATGTTACTTCTCTTTTCAACATAGAAAATGAAAGGGAAAATGAGGTAATTATGTTGGCCATTTAAGTAAAACAAAACCTATCCAGATACTTGAGGCAAAAGGGAATTGGAGGTTTGACAGGGCAGATAATCATCTGAGTTCTCAATTTCACTTTGCCAAGAATACAAAGCATTTTTAAATGAAGTTTACTGAACAGAGATTTCCAAATAATATGTCTAGTACCCATGAAGAGATGCTCCCCAAACCAATTGTCTCCTGGCTATCTCAGCAAAATGGGGCATTAATCAAGGTTATTTTAGTTCTCCCCTGTTCTTCAAATTTGCAAAGACTGACACTTTTTACAAGCTACCAGGCAAGATACTCTCACAAACATGAAAACCTAATTTATGTTTTTCCAGTTTGCATTTTCTTTGACAAGACAAGTCACCATCATGAGGAATATGGGTAACAGCAACCAGAGGCTTGTTTTTGTTTCTATCGGTGAACTAGGTAGAAACTGCTACCAAAGAAGCTGCCTCTCCTCCCAGGGTCCAGCACTTCCCCTGGTGCACTTGCTCCCCATTGTCTCCGCTTTGCTGCCTGATGTTCTTCACTGTTTCTGGTCTGTTGTCACTGCTAACTTCACCACTCCCTCCACGCCGTGGCTACCAGCACCCTCAGCACCAATGCTGCAGGACATAGGTCGAACCAGGACTTTGATGCTAGGATTCCTTCTGCCCTGTTTCTCCTGATAATGTGGGCTAATGCAGGGCAATTTTGGAACACACTACTCACCATCTACTCATGGCCCTGTCTTTTTTCTATTTGATCCATCCTTTTAACTACTATAAAAGAGGACTCTGCCCACAAGCCCTGCCTCCAGACATTAAATATTTCAAAATCATTTCATGTGGAAACTGTTACGTTTTGTAATACTTTTATTATTAATTCCCTTTATGTTTCAGTATGTTAGCAGCGTGATACATATTGATAGTGTGTTTACAAATCTGCCAGTTGTGATGGTTCATTTTGTGTCAACTTGACTGGGGCCAAGGATGGCCCAGACATTTGGTCAGACATTACTCTGGGTGTGTCTGTAGGATGTTTCTGGATGAGACCTAACATTTGAATGAATGAGTAAAGCAGATTGCCCTCCCTAATGTGAGTGGACCCATTTAATCAGCTGAAAGTCTGAATAGAACAAAAAAGGCTAACCTTCCCGTAACTAAGAGGGAATTACTCCCACCTGACTGCCTTTCTAACCGGGACACCAGTTTATTCCTTCCTCAGGACTAGAACTGAAACAAGAGCTCTTCCTGGGGTCTTGAGCCTGCTGGCTTTCAGACTGGACATACATCACCAGCTCTCTTGGGTCTCCGGTTTGTCCACTGCGGATCTTGGGACTTGTCACCTCCATAATCACGTGAACCAATTCCTTAAAATAAATCTCTGTATATACATACATCCTATTAGTTCTTTTTCTCTGGAGAACCAGGGCTAATACACCAGCTAACCCTGGTGTTTGCTTCATTTACAACCCAAGTATATTTTTTTCTAAATTACAAATTTGGATTGTTTTGTATTAAATGTCTCCCCACTTATAAATAATTGAGGAATCTTACTTGCAAAAGCAATTGATCTATGGTCAGCTTGCTATTTTTCTTATAAATATAAAATGAAAGCAAATGTTTGCTAGCCTCATAGCCCCCGCTGTCAGGATAGAAGCCTCCCCATCCTGGGACAATTCTCTCCTGCCAGGTCCTCTGAGATGTCTTCACTCTATGCCTCATGAGTGTTCACAAACAAGTATCTCCCACCTACTTGTTCTCCTGTTTTTTTCTCACTTCAAGAAGTTCACTGCCTCACATTTTCCACAGCTGACAAGAATGTTGAGAGGAGGATGGAGAACTATCTTAAAAACAAAACAACAACAACAACAACAACAAAAAAAAAAAAACAAGAAAAGGCCACTGTTTTAAAGATATTCATTTACAATTATTTTATTAAACAATCATTGTTTACATGTCATCAGACCTTACCCCTGAAGTGTAAAAAAAAAAAAAAAAAAAACAGTTTGAGGTATTAAAACTGAAGGAACATTTGCACATATTTTGTAAGGTTTTTTTTCACACTATAATAATTGTGTAATAATTTCACACTATAACTCAGTACAACCTATAACTGCAGGTCTGTAAGAACAAAGCTATATAAAGCAAACCTGGCTTGTCTCACTAGAGCTGTGGATCTCCCATTTATGATGAAAGGGTAGCAAAAAATATATGAGATTTAAGTTGCTTGCAAAATGATACGTCCATTATTTAGTTTTATAAAATGGTGTATAGAATTTAACAGGTTAACAGCTGAAACAGTAATTATCCCCAAAGCACAAAAATCAAACTGACAAACCAGTTTCAGTGATATAGTGTCCTATTCACAGGATTTAATCCTCGGATCAATGGCAATTCACTTAAAGTATCTGAAATAGATTTACCAGGATATTTCAATACTATCCATGTATACAGAGGGTCACATAAGTGGCATGGTCCATTTTTTTTTTTCTGTAGGATTTTCCCCTTTAAATTAGTAAATAAATTTGCTAACACAGATAAAGTTCAGAATGGTCACTTCAAAGTTATTTTTAAGTAACATGAGGAAGAGGAGATTCGCTTTTTAAGTGTTAGACCTTGTTACATTGAAGAAATTAACTGGAGACTTTCCAGATGCCATTTCCCTTTGGCTGTGTCTACACCTTGAAAGAAGAAGTTGAGGCAATTATACAGCTGATTATTGCAATACAAATATTTTCTTCTGAACTAGTCGGGCAAATTGGAGAAAAGGTGTTTTTTGATTTGACGATTGATTTAATTATTAACTTCAGAGCATAGGCACTTCATTTGAAACAAATCTAAAATTGCATAGTGATCTGCATGTAGTTCAGTAAATTAATTAAGTCCTGAACAATGGGTCACAAATGTTAAACGGAAATTCATCTCTACAGCAATGTTTATGTGAAAAATGGCACTTTTAGTAGCTGTGCATCCCGGGTTCTGGTGTTTGTCACTGAATCCTTTTATGTGTTCAGTTGCGCAAAGGCTAGATTGAACAAAGGAAAGATTGTTTCTTGGTAAGAATATAGGCTTAAAACTTGGCTTTTGAAACTTTTTGAAAAACAGATAAAGGATAAAATGCTTTTCGCAGTTTACTGCTAGAGGAAAATACTGTTTATTCCATGGCAATCATGACACCTTCAAGAAGACACCTTAAAAGGTAGGCTTCCTCCAGACCGTATGTCTTACCTGCATCAGAAATTTGTAAGAAAGGGAATCTTTTTTTTTGTAGAGATGCGAACAAAGCTCTGCAAAGCACATTTAACCTGTTTCCTTTTGTTCTAGGAGAAAAACAGAAAAAAAAAAAAAGAAAAAAGGAACCTAGGTTGTTAAAAATGCAAACAGGAACGCCGTGCTTGTGTGTGGGGCCAACGGCCTCTTCCCACGACTGCTGTCTGCTTTCCCAGGTAACGGTTACTGAATTAAGAATCGTCTTGGCAGTTGCTGCACTGCCAGGAGCGCAGCTGCAATGGCAGCTGGTGTAGTTTACCCGGGAGCAGAGTGAACGTGTGCTGATGTTCCACTTGAACCAGAAGGAGAAAATGGATCATAGCCATTTGGAGCAAATGAATAATGATCTAGGGTCACTTAGTATCCTTTGGAAGTTCACGACTATTTTTACTGTTTGCCACACAAATGGATGCTTCCCCCAGGTTAAGATACATTTTAAGAGGTTTCTTTTCTTCTTCTTCTTCTTTTTTTAAAGGAATGTCTTCAGACATGGAAATCAGCCAAAAACATAGGAGGTCATAGAATGAGAAATTAAATCTCGGGTGTCTAAATTGGCCATTCCAATTAAAACATATCCCCAAGCTGCAATTATCTGGAAAAAAACAAAAAGCAACTTTCATTTCAGGACCACAAATGTAAATCTAAATGCCATCACAACAGGTTTTAATGCTTAGGGATAAAATGCAACAAATTCTTTTTTTTTCTATGCCTATCTTTTATCTATAAAACCACTAATCAAAAGAAAATTGAAATAAAGTGAAATAATGACTAAGAACTAAGTCCTGAATGGTGTTTGCTTATTGTCAGTATACCCACTGGTGCCATACAAATAGGGCTGACCACAAACATAAGTGACAAGAGCAATATTATCACAATTCTCTCACTAACGTCATGCTGACAAGCTACACTGTGAAATCTCTCAAACCTACAAATACCAAATGCTGGCTGGCATTCAATTCAGATAGAACACTGACTGCAGTTACACACGATACAGCCAGTGACGCCTCCCGAGAGCCTGTTACAGTCAGTCAAAGACTGGGTTTCGTATGCCATTCAGCACCAAGCTGGTGGGTGCCTTCCTGTGTAGAAGGGCCAGTGAGCACAGGAGAAGGGTAAAGCTCGTGACTCCTAGAACGACCATCCCTGATATCAGTGCACTGGTGACGGCGTTCAGCTGGAAAGGAGGTTCGTTTGGAGAACCTGCAAGTAATAATCACACACAGTGGAAGGTCCAATATCAGATTGATCTCATCTTATTCCAACTTACATCTGCAAAGCATCTTTCATCAGTATGTTGCAGAATAACAGCATGAGACTGGATTGTGCTATAGTTTATTTGATTATAATTCAGTTCAATGCCAAAGGATTGTATATATTAGAGGCCTGGTATTCCCTGGGCAGACAAAAAAAATCATCTATAAAGTGCTATAAAAATTGACCAACAGGTTGCATATGAGCTCAGAAATCCTCAGTAAACTGTGATTTACAATATAACAAACTTGTAAAATCAGGGCTCATTACATGTTGTTGACTACAGCTTTGTAACTGATCACCAAAAAATACTTAACATTTTTTTTAAATTATACTTTCATTTTCAATATATGTTAGTTATCTTACCAAGCTGTGAATTGTTGGTTGGAGTCTCATCTGGAGGGGGAAAAAAGGAAAAGAAAAGCATTGTGACTCCAAATATTTACCTACGTTTGTTATAATTCTGTAATTACTCTTTATCTAGATGTCCCCTCACCTTCACGTACAAGCTTCCTGGGGAAAATAATAATGAAAATCCCCCTAAACCATCTGCTTTCCCATTTCCTGTTTCATATGTCTGAGATTTTATCATCTGTCCGTTCCCCCAAGCCCATGCCCTGCCGCTGCCCTGGGCACACAAATATAATCACAAAATGCGCTGTGCTGTATTCTTTCCTGCCGACTTTGCTTCATCATTCTCTCTCCAGTCATGTTAGTGGGGGCAGGAACTGTGAACAGCTATTACATTTTTTAGAGCCCTATAACCTGTCATTTGTTATTCTGCTACAGAGAAATATTCATTATTTAGTGCCACTCTATTTTAAGTATTGTCAATTTGCCCATCATAATCTGCAAAAACATCATTTTAAGTTCCAAGAGGATAAATTCACACTTAATGACTAAATGAAAGGAAAACATGACTCCTGAGATTGAATTGTGGTTTTATTTGCATCTGTTAAAGACTGAAGCTGTTGATTTTTCACTTTTCCCTGGCAAACGTAATAGACGCAACGAACACATTCACTTGGTTTCCCAATTTTTGTTACCCATTTTGTAATCATACAGCAATCAACCCTTGAGATTGTACAAAGAGTAGGTTTTATATTTGCGTTTAAAAACATGGGTGTATATGTGTCTGTGTTTGTTATTTGAACCATAAAATGTGTGCAGTTGACTGATTCTAGAGTATAAATATTATTACAATTAATGTGTGTAATGCCATACTGTTTACAAAGTCCTATCTCATATGTTATCACATTTAATTCTCATAACTGCCATATGGTTTAGCTATTACTGCTACCCCCATTTTGCAGATGGAGAAATCTCCATCTGTCACAGCCACCATGACAAAGCAAACATATGCTTAAATAAAAGCTCAGCTTCAGAGTCCTTTTTCTAAAATAATATAAACTATAAAAGTATGGGAAATATTTTTAGTGTAAGAGATGAATATCTCAAACTACATAACTTCAGGATTAGTATTTGAAACAACTGATGGGAGAAGCTGGTGAGATATTTATAAAACATCTGATGCCATTTCTTTTCAGACATGAGTCTTGGCAGAAATGACGGTTCTGCTGTTTGATCCTGAAGTACAAAGTCCAAAATACATAGAGCACTTATTCATAGGATTATTTAGAATGGTGCAGTACACTGCTGTAGGACAAAAAGAAAAAAAATACAAATTTTCATTATAGGGCATCCTTGAGAAAATCCTAACCTCCAACCAACATCACCCTATAAGGACAATTCTTTCTCATGTAAATAGATGGGATGCGCAACTGTGACTAATTCATCTAAAAGATCTGTGTGCCCCTTTCCCAAGACAAGGATGCCTCACTGGAACATGGAGGAGAATATATAATGCTCTAAAACTCCTTTTAAAAAGTTAGTCCTTGTTTAGAAATCACATTTATTTGCTTTAAAAAAGGTTTATGTTAAAGAATAGAAAGCTTCCTCTTATGTGTCCCAAATTAGGCAAAAGTTCTATAATGGATGCCCCCACCATTTTCTGCAATTTCAGGTTAATAAAAGAAGTCAGAATATCTCCTCCTTTCTTACATTACCACCAGCACTTCTGTAAGAAGACCATCCCAGGTGTCACCCACGAGGACTTGGCTGTGGACAAAATCTCCATGTGGGGACAAAATGCCAAGTGAGCCACACCCGCTCCAGGTTCCAGGGCTCTGACAAACTGAAAGCATCCTACCTTTGGCAGGTGGCTGAAATCAGCGTGTGTCATGTTTGGATATTGTTTGAAACTGTAGTTTGATAGTGAATAAGGGTAGCAAGAACAACTCTATCTGTTATCTGCTGCGTCTGGTATCCTGTAGTTTTAGGATCACTGCAATTAAAAGAAAATCAAAGTGCTGTCTAGAAAGGGGAGCTAGACATTTTCGAGGAGCTTTCTATCACCACACACTTCTGTTTTTCTCTCAGACCAAGCTAGTCTTATATACATATACACTGAAAGAAACCTCTGGAATTTAAACAGACTGGAATTCTAAATTTGGTGAGCTCTTCAACAAAACACATAGCTAGCCGAGGACCCACAGGAGGCAAGTGATAGCAGCAACACCATGGCAGTTTGAAAACCAAAAGTGGCAGATAAACTGCCATTCTCTGCTTTTCTCTCTTATAAGCAGCTGAAATAAATGGGAAAAGTGAACATCAGTGCAAAGATATATGCAGAATGAATATTTTTCCTTTCAGAGCACAAGAAAACTATTTTTTAAATCTTCAGTTAACTGTGCAGTAAAATGAACCACATATTTCAAGTTGAGAGCCTTGGAAACTTTTTACTCTCCACTGTGTTATGTCCGTTAATAGTCTATCTTCACCTTTGAATGCTGATCCCAGAGGGCAAAGATCGTGACCTATTCTCTACTGTATCTCTAGTTCCTAGCAAAGTGTCTGTCCCATGCAGGGGCTAAATAAACATGCTAGAATGAATTATTAGCTACCCATAAAACATGAGTTGGACAAGAGTAGAAATTTATGTTAAAAAAAATTAGGTACTACTGTTATCCAGTGACTGTACCTTTAAATTTCCAGAATTGTACCCAACGATAAGCATTTCCCTACCAAATAGTTTTAGCATTTCAGAGCTTAAAAAGAACACCTCATGAATTTTGAGGATTTTGAATTTTGAGGACGTGAATATTTTCCTAAATCAACTAACAAAAAAGATTAACAATGTTGGGGAGGAAAAAAAACAGCAAGTATTTGATTTCATTAAAACAAAGCAAAACAGAAGTTCTGAGGCTTAACAATTTATTAAAATTGACCTAAGCCAGACATCTAGTGGAAGGAGTGGTTCAATGAGCAAACAGCAAAAATTCTAAGTATCAGAGAGCTTTGAGAGAGCAAATTAAGCTTGAAATTGGACTTGTCTACGAAAATCGGCCTCAGGATCGGCAGAGATAAATTCTAGTGGAACTAAGGTAAAGGTAAAGTGAAGAAGGGAGCCCTGGTCATTAAGCTGGACATGAAGTTTGCATAGAACTTGCCTGTGGATGGATAGACCTTGATTCCTGAGTTATGTTTATATGGAATTTAAAATAAATGTTTTTGCATGGATTATTATAGTATTATAATGTAAATATTTTTACACATGGTCCTCTAGGTGGTGAGGCCACCATGATATCCAAAAATAAGGACCACCTTACTGCTATTTATGAACATTACCAGAAATAAACCCACAGAGAGTGAGAGGAGAATCAAGGGGAACTGGAAGGTTTAAACACGATTCTTCGGAGGCTTTGCTGGTGGAGAGACCAAGGTGACAGAGATAACCCTAGTGCATTGGGAAATAAATGTCATCTTCAAGGTGGAAACAGGTGGAAATTGGAAAGGAAGAAATCCAGGCAAGACATCAGAGGCATTGTTATCAAAGGCATTATTAGCTCTTTGAGTTTTGAGCATAGATATTTTGGATGACTAGACGTGCTGTGGGGGGTAACTTCGGATGGCTGGTTAGTTATGGTAGGATTAGAAACTTGTACTTGGCCATCTTTACTGGGATTTGGAGGTCTTAATAATTTTGAGTCAGTTATAAAATTATCATCACTAGCAAATTATTTACAATTTGTAATATTTAAATTTGATTTGGTTCAAGTAAGGAAGTTAATAAGGAGGAAAAGTCATCTACTCAACATGGAGAGTTGTCACTTTCAACATTGTTTTCTTACAGCAAACTGACCCCAGATATGCTCCACAGAAATATGGATTATTTTCTTTTATTGGGCCTACCCCAAAGTATTCCTAATTATTGGCAACAAGAGCTGAGTTTCCATGCAGTGTAATTCTATGAGCTATTTCTGACAGCTTGATGGAGATAAGAATTGAGCCTTTGACAAACCACACATCAATCATTTTCAAACCATTCAAAACATATCAGACCCTCAGGGAGCATGGGCTAAGTTTGAAATTTCATATTTAATAAACTTCTGCATTTTAAAGGGCCTATTTTTAAAATAATAATATGTCTGCACAAACAGTAATGAATGAATAATTAAAGCAATTGTTTGGATTTCAGGCCCAAGTGACTTTTTGCTTAATTACCCATTTCAGGTAAAACTTTCTTTTCATTGTGGGACAGGAGGTGTGGAAGAAAAGGTAAAGATAATCTAACTGAAACATAATGATAGTGGCTAATATAAAATAGAGAAAAAATTATTAGTGTATAATCCAAATCAGAATTCTGCTGTGTTTTTCAAGACAACTTTAGAACTATAGAGTTAGAAAGAGTATCAAAGGCTACTTTTATAAACCTTTATTTTTAAAACGAAGAAACTTTTGCCTAGAGAAGTGAACTCCCAAGTCCTACATCTTGTTAGGACAAAAGCTGGAACCGGAACCAGTTTTTCAGACTTCTGTATGTGTTGTTTATAAGGCATGTCTGTTTTATTCAGCTGATTCTGTATGTCTCTGGGTTTATGCTCATTAAGCAATATCCCATTTGGAGAGTGTGTGTGACAATGCATGCACAGATGTACACATGAGAATATATGTGTATGAACAGGTGTGTCCACTAGATTGATGAGCACAAATGAGCGCACTGGTGGGGATATTGCAAATGGTATCCAAACAGGCAATTTAAGGAGGTTTAATAGGACTACTTATAAAGATGGAGGGAATTCACAAGAGAGTCAAGTTATGGGTTCGGGGAAGGTTTCCAGAACTTTCAGTAGTAGTATGGGGAGACTTGTCTGGCAAGAGCTGCATGGACTTCACACTCATCCTCGGACAGCGCCACCTATTGGACAAGTGCAGCCAGAAACTATTCAGCCGGGGCAGCCAGGGGATGCTGTTCACATGGGCCAGGGAAGGGCAGAGTGGATCCGGATGGGAAAATATAACATGTCCAGTAGTGTATACATGTGTGCGTGCGTGTTTGTGTGTGCGTGCGTGTGTGTGTGTGTGTGTGTGTGTGTGTGTGTGTGTGTGAGTGTAAAGGGAAAAGTGATGAAGATAATATTGCCCGTCATGTGTAAGTTGAATAAACAGAAAACTATTGTGAAATTACAGTTGTCTAGCAGTTTATCTCACCTCACAGTTAATTAATACTCTTTAGGAACCACTTTGAGTTCTCCTTGGAAGACAACTAACAAGCCATGCTGGAACACTTTTACCACCAGGAAAGGAGCAGTACTCTTACCGCTCCGAGTAATGATGGGGCCGGCAGAGAGGACAGCGTTGCCGGAAGTACTCTGGGGGCTCCAAGTGGTCCTCCTCCCCGCATCTCGCCTTTCTCTGTGGCCACAAATCTAAGGAGTTAATGAAAATAAATGAAATTCCACACCAGCCCACAATTGTTTCTTTATGGCCATTTGGAATGCAGATTCTTTTGGAAGAGATACCAAATGTTTAATTTTATTCATTTACTTCTGTGCATTTATTTTAACTACTTTGCATATAACTGTTGCAGTGTTTCTTATCCTGGCTGGGGCCACATTTCTTATTTCTTCCTGTTGTAATTGTGCATTGCCTCATTAATTTACATGGCTCAATTGCCCTCCTGAAAAAGAGCTGTGTTTATCAAACTTTTCTACTTTTATTTCTCTCAAGCCTTTAATAAATCTTCCCCTGAAATGTTGGTCAGGACAGAGCCAAGGAAATGTGGACTCTCCATTTAACCCCGTGTGATATTTCTAGTTAGGACTAAAGCAATCAATGATTGTGAAGAAATGCGTGAATTTGAGTATAATTATAAACACATTAAGGCTATTTCAAATCAAAAAACATGACTGCATTTTTCTCAGGTGAGAATACTAATGGAACCTTCTAAGGGGCTTGTCAGAAATAGAATTTTTTTTCTTCACTAGTAAATGTATCTATATTTTAGTGGTGGCAGTACAGAGTCCAGATCCACACTTTTCACAGCTTTTAATTTTTAATCCGAGGGATTCCTAATCTAACTTTCCAGTGCTGGCCCTGCCCGCATCCCAGGTTTTCTCATCGTCCTCTGCTCCGCTCAGCACCCCTGCTCAAGGACTAGAAGCCCCTGGTTGCTCTTTGTCATGTGTCTGTGACTTTGAGCATCCTTTGGCATGGACTGTCTCTCACACTTGATTTTGCCCTTTGGGGTTCATCTGTTTTCAGAGTCACCACTTGAGTTGCATCCCTTCCACCACGCCTCCCAGCCTCTCCTGCTTCATTCTCTCTGACCATGGTGAATAGTGCCTCTTACCACAACCCACGTATACGTCTGCCTTTGCACCAAAACATTTTTGTCTTACTTTCTTCCATGACCATCTCATTCTCCTAAGGGATAAGCCAAGTGAATTCAGAACTCATGCACAGGTCTCTGTATTCCCAGGATAATGCCTAGCACAAAGTAGGCACTCAATAAATCTTTACTGGATGAATGAAAAAAAATCCTTCTTCAAGCACACTGCTGCGTACTCACTTTCTACGGAGAAATTAGTTCCTAACACTTGATAACCTTCCAGCTTGGATCAGTTCAACAGCTCAGAATAAAGTTGCTAAAAACATACTGGCATAAGGAAGGGGCAGTCATCAGCCCTGCAGAGCTTCGTCGCACAGTGCAGGAAGACGGTGGACATCTTCTGATTCTTGTGTTTCACGAACCGGAACACTTCAAAGGAAAAGCGGCCCCGTTGGCTTCTGCCATTTTCAATGACGGTGGTCTGAGGATCTTTGTCACAGCTATATTTTAGGGAATATGATAACAGGATATTACTGGGAAGTACCAACCCACCATGACTTGTAAGTTAATTCTGCAATACTAAGAGTACTCCATTACATTAAGAGTTAACAAAATTATGCCGTGTAACACATATTTAATAAGAGAATAAGCCAACTCGACAGATGTGACAAGGGTGACCTTGATCATAAAATTTAAACAGATCAGTTTCTGATTAAAGATTACTGTCAAATTTTAGAGGAATTATACTTTCACACAGTTCAAAAACTCAAACAGTATAAAATATATACAGTAAAAAGTCTTTCGCCTCATTTTGCCCTTGTGCATGCTATTCCACGTCCACATGCAAACCCAAGTGATCTCACACGTCACTGCATCTCCATAGGACATACGCAAATAGAAGCAGAAGTAATATTCTCAGTGTTCTCCCTTCTTGTGCTGACAAATGATAGCACACTGTATTTTTTTGTACCATGCCTTTTTAAATTTAGCAATCTAGCTTAGAGATTTTTCCTAATCAAAATTTAGAGAGCCTCCTTAGTTTTTTTTCCATAGTTGTATATTACTTCATCATGCACATGTGTCAGAATTTATTTGGCCAGGGTCTTATTTATGTATATTTGAATTGTTTTGACTCTTTTGTATTTTACAAAGTAGTAATGAATAGCCTTACAATACATCTATTTATCTGCAGGATCATTTAACAGATTTTGCCACATTGCCCTCTATAAAGATTGTTGCGTTTTGTACTCCCCAGTAACATATGAAAAAATCACTCTCTCTCTGAGTTACATCAACAAAGCGTATGCATAAAATTTTGAATTGTTCCCTATTTAATAGGAACAATAAAATATCACCATATAGTTTTAATTTGCCTTTTACTTAGTGTGAATGAATATGTGCATCCCTTCATGTTTATTAGAGCCATTTGTGTTTCTTTATCTGAAAATTGTTTCTTTGCCCCAATTTTTATTGTGTTCTTGGCCATTTCCTTCTGATTCCTGTAAATTTTTGTTTTTAGGAAATGTAGCTCCTTGTTTGTTATGTAAGTTGTAAATGGTTTTCCTCTGTTCGGCTTTGGACAGTCTTCACAGTGTGTGTGTCTGCACACAGAAATTTTATTTTTATTTAATTTATTTTTCAATATTTTATTTTATGGTTTCTAGCATGTGGGCTGAAGACGGTTTTCCTACTCCAATGTTCTAAAGCTACGTTGCAAGTTTTCTTCTACCACTTTTAAAAGTGTAGTTTTTACATTTAAATTAATAATCTATTTAAAGTTCATCATGGTATATTGAGTGAAGCACAGATTCTGTGCTATTTTTTCTTATAGTTATTTTACTGTCCAGCACTGTTTTAAAACATCTCTGTTAATGCCACTGATTTGTATGGTATCACACTCTATCATACGGTAAATTTCCACATTTTGAATCGGTTTCTCTCCTGTTCTAAATTTTTATCTATGTGTCTGTCCTCACATAGTACATGTCCCTTTAATAGCATTAGGGCTTCTATTACCTGTAATACCTGGTGGGGCCGTACCCTCCTCATTTCCATGTGGATCTCCCCCTTCCTTTGGTATTCTGTGGGTTTGTTGTTTAGCCCTTTTTTCTCGATTAAGTTAGCTTGTGCCCCTCTGTTCCTGCAGGTGTGCCTTCTTCCTGGGGCTTTCTGGGATCTGTGCCACGGGGGCCCCTCAGCATTCACTTTTCTTCCCTGTTCCTCCTGCCACCTCTTCCCACACTGCTTTCTGCAAGCTTTTCCCTGCACTGTTTTGTCTTGATCTTAACCACTTTTATCCACATTAACACATACTTTGGGATTTCTAGGTTTTCTGTTCCTCCTAGTTTCACTGCAAATGGTATTTGGACGACTTTTTTTAGTTACCCATTTCAGTCGCTATAATTTCCAAGAAGAAAACTGAAAGGAGGACTAAGCTGAAGCCATAGTCATACAGAAAGTCTGATGACCAGATTCCAGATTATCAATATGCAATCATTATAGAAATTCTGGAAAATAAGAGAAATGTCAGAGCAGAATGATCCACAGTTCCACTGTGCATGAATAACCCTGTGAACCTTTTGATGTGCTTCCTTACAGTCTTTTCCATCATGTAGTATATACACGAGGTCAACTGTACAAATAGCTGTATGTGCTAATTCTTCCCCTTCATATTTTAACCCATTTAAATTTTAAAGAACCACATATTTCTAAACATAGAAATATCAAGAAGACAGAAGGGGAAGAGATAAAATAGAACCATTTTTTTTTCTGTTTTATAAATAACTTTATGTGATTATAGTGCCTGTGTGAGCTCTCAACTTACTGGTTCTGCATAATTAAAATAGCCATTCCCTTACTGCTGAATATGCATTTGGTACCCATGTTTTACTATTTTAACTAGCACTGACTGACAAAAAATCATAAATATTTTAGAATATGCTTCCTAATTCATAAACATAGAATCAAAGAATATGAAGTCTTCTAAAGATTTTTAATATATACTGACATTTTTTCCCAAAAGTATTGCCCAAAATAAAACTTCCAGCAATAGGATATAAGGATGTCAGTTTGACCATACCCTATGAATATCATCTTAACCTTAACTAGCCAATAAAACTTATTCTTTTGGTTTCCCATTATATTACTCCCATCACAGTGTCAATAAGTAGCCGTGATCAGAGCCCACTGCATTTTATAAGCATGATTAGAAGCCATTGCTCGAATCTCAAGTCTGTTCCCCTGTCAGATAAAAATTCTGAAAGGGGACTGGGATGATTGAATGTTTTTATGATCAATGTCCCCTTTCCCCAAATGTAGATTACATTCACTCTGTCACTGTCTACTTGCAGAATGAACTTGAAGTTATTGGCTCTGATAAAAAAAAAGGAGTGGTAGGCTATATTACACTTTCATATTAAATACTGATAAATGAAGAAAAGCATCTTGGGGTCTAAATTATCTAGACCATTGGTTTAATTTTACTCTCCTTTTGACATACCATGAGACAGCCTAGTTTCAGATAAATAGTACCCTCTCTGCCTTTCTCTTATTGCCAATAATACCCTAATCATGCTTTTCCTAAGACAGTGAAATAGTCCCATGTCCTAAACATGAATAAAACATCTTTGATGGACCAAACTTACTTTCAACTCTCATTCAACAACAGCCATATCAGTATTTCATGTTGAAAACTGTTCTTCACTGTTATACTTACAACTTTATGAGGACTAAAAGTTCAAAATGTAAAACTTTAAGTTCAAAAACTATAAAAGTACTGTATAATTTGTTTGTCTGACTTAGCTTCTCTATTTCAGTTATCTACAACTGGGCCATTTCTATCAATATAAGACACAGGCACCCACCTAAGGAAGAGATCATATCGAATATCATCATTTGGGTTCCCTGATGGGGTCGTATAGCAATAATCCATTAAGACATTCCATCTGCAGAAAGAAATAAGAATAATCTAGTGTCAGAATCTCCTTTCTGGAGGTAGATATTGACAAACACGTTACTCCGTGGTAAATAGTTTTTATTAATTATTTGCAGAGACTTCTTGGTAATTAAAATGTTGTCCTAAACTCAAAGTGCTTAAAAGTCTGCAACAAATTGCCATCACACATCAAGAATCATATATATCCAAGAATAGAAATGCCATGAAGACAGAAAGAGAAAAGAGAAAATAGAACCAAATTTCTCGAGTAGAGTAATCTTCTCAGGCTGCAAAGTTTAAATAATAATAAATGAGAAGCCCAAAATAAACCAGTTACATGTTACAATTTTGTTTTAATTAGGGCAGGAATGGATCTTCAGCTTTTGGATTTCCTTTCAATTTTGATCACTTTGGATTCTCTAAGTATCATATGAAACTCAAATGGTTTTTGTTTCTTGCAAAGATATTTCTGGGGACTGTATTATGTAACTTTGGTTCAGATCCTTATGGGAAAAGTTCTTTTGTCTTTTAATAAATTTTTATTGGAGAGTAACATACACTTAGAAAAGTGTACAAATCATAAGTGTTCACAAAATAACTGCATCTGATTAATCATTTTTCAAATGAAAAAACAGAACATTCTAGTCTCCCAGAAGATTTCCCCATGCCCTCTTCCAGTCACTACCCCCCCCCCCCTTTATGGGAAGAATTGTACTTTTCCAATTAATGGCATAAAGTGTATGTCACCTCTTAATCTGTGTAATTTGTTATTTCGATTTATTTTCATTCCGAAATGGTGTGGTAATGACAATATTTTTTTAAATTAAAAACGAATGCTGCCAACTTTATGATTCATGGGGCTTTACACAGCCAAAATGTTTTAATCAACAAAAGATAAGGGTTTGAAAATACCTGCCATCCAGATTAGTAGCTTGTACAGCTGCAAATACTTTGGTTTTCAAAGGTAATCCTATACTCGGGATACTTAACTGCTCTCTGTAGGTTGAATCCTAATGATAAAAAATAAGCAATTAATCCACCATTGTCTTCCCTACAACAGCACATTTACTAAAATATATACATATATATATATATGTATATAGTGTCTTATAAAAAAGAGTTGGGGGAGGGTATAGCTCAAGTGGTAGAGCACCTGGTTAGCACGATTAAGGTCCTGCGCTCAATGCCCAGGACTTCCTCTAAGAATAAATAAGTAAACCTAATTAATTCCCCCTACCAGAAAGAGGGGGCAAACCAACATAAACCTACAGAACCATCTCCAAAAAGGACTTGGTTTATCCTCTAGTTTCTTGGCAGAACTGTTCCTAAACCACATCCAAGTGACAAATTCACTTCCATGCAAATTTTTTTTGTTTCCATAGTTTACCTCATATGATACTTAATGTTCAAGGTATTTAAGTTATATGCACTGGTTACTAGTGAGAGGTTAACATGCTTTTCTAATATTCAATTATCAATATTTAGTTTATTTAGATTAATATTCCATTTATTTAAATTATATTAGTGGCTAACTTTCAGTTTCTTTAAGTCATATCTACTTCAGTTAAAGCCCTTTGGCACTGAAGCTGTAGGTCTTTATATTCTTGATAATCTCTCATTGACCCGAAGTGACTTATCTGGCAATTTGGCAATATTTAACAGAAAGCCAAGAAAGAGACCAGTATGTTCTCTGAGTTGCCAAAATGCATGCCATAGATTCCTGCTCTACATTACATGGTGGGTACTTGTGTCTCGTGACTTCATTTCTACCTTTTGCCCGTATTTCAGACCAATTCTGGAAAGCTTGTTTAAATCACTCTCCAATCTGCTGTAGACTAAAGCTGCAGATTAAAATTGAGTAGTGATAATAAAGAAAAACAGAAAAAATGTAGAATAAAAACAAGTCTTCTAAAAAATCTAAGCTGTCAAATCATTTAGCATGGAGGCAAGTTGCTTCCCTCAAATTTAATAACTCTGAGGATATTGCTATTTTGTAGCACAGGGAAGTTTTTAATGTTCATTATGAAACCTCAAAGTCATCAAGCCAATGCAAAATACAGAGCATACTCTGTTTAAGAAGGCTAGGAAGAAAATAACAGATATTGAATTTCTTAAATTAAAACAATAATAGTTTGGATGCTTCACTTTTGAAAAAGTTGCATTTATGTGGAACACTTCATTCCCAAATAAAGCCAGATAAATGAGAGATTATATGCTGCACTTATTTTCTATATTTCTGTGATAGATGATAATAGTTATAATAGTTCCTCTAACCATTTCTGATAGGTGGTATTTTTATTTATCTTTCTGGCTTCCTTTTCCAACTTCTTTAAGTTATCCACACTTCATTAACTACACAGCTCTTTCATTTTGTGCTTGCATCAGTATTGTACAGAAGAATACTTGCTTTTTAACAAGTATCATACTACAAAGTCATTTGCAAATGATATGACTCAGCTATGGTTTAATCATAAATCAATTTTTTCTCCTAAAATTCTTCGAAAAGGTAATCTTCTGATTTCATTTTGTATAGTTGCCTTTACTCTTGTTAGCACAATATTGACCATAAAATCAATTATATTTATTTTAGATTTTTTCTTCAACTTTTAAAAAACATTCATAATTACCATAACTCAGTTTCAGATTTACTGTTTCTGTATCTGCTTAGAAGATAGTATTATTTGGGTGCAATTCAAATTAACAGTCATTCTCACTTTTAGTTTCCACAGAGGAAAAAACTGATCTGTTTATACTATGCAAAAATAAGATCACAGTTCAACTTGAAATAACCTGCATATATTGAAATCACATGGTCAATAAAAGTCATTGTATTTATAGGTAAAATTTTCCTTAGTACATTTACTGGATCCCCAAACACACAGAAATAAACAATTGCACTAAATTCAAACTGAGTACAGCTTTTCCTTTCCAAATAACTGACCACAGAATAAGACTAGTAGGTATGTAATAAACTTTTCATCATTCTTAAGGACTACAAATAAAAAACTGCATATGAAATAGAAAGATACGGCCCTTAATGGTTATAAAATAATATTTATTTTGAAATGCTACAATAAAATTACATTTGGGTAGCTAAATGTTACTGTTTCAAAGAAACAATAAATGTGGTTTTAGATCAATTAGCTACAGTATATCAGTTTTTTCAGCGTACATTACTAGATTTTTAATGCCCTATAAGATGGCAAAATACTACAATAGTGCCACATTAAGGAAAAAAGAACTAGTTTGAGGCAGTGAAACTCTTCTGTAACATGTAGTAATGATGGACGCATGTTATATACATTTGTCAAAGCCCACAGAATATACAACACGAAGCTTTAACCTAAATATAAACTATGGATTCTAGTTAATAATATATCAGTATTCGTTCATCAATTGTAACAAATATGCCACATGCCCTACAGTACAAGGTGTAAATAACAGAGGAAATTATGTGCAGGCACTGGAGGACTATAGGAAATTTCTGTACATGTAGATGAATTTTTCTGTAAATCTAAAACTAAATAATAAAAATCTAAAAAATAATTAATTTAAAAAAACTAGTTGGGGGAAGTGGTTGAATTTTATTAAATAACTGGTTAATAAATAACTTTTAAGTTATTAATTCAACCATTAGTAATACTTTCATTGCAAATTAGTTAAAAGTAAGAAGGATTTTGGTACTAGGTGTTTCATTTATAGTTTGATATCAAGCAATTATCTTTTTTACCATAGAATTAAAGTCTTAAGGTTATCATCAAATTGTAGGTTTCCATTTGGCTTTAAGATTCCAGAAATTCTTTGAAGGATCAGGTCTAGTTAGCAATAGGATTAACCATACCATTTCTAATGATAGAGAAAAGAGCTTAACAGCAAAGCTTTCTGCAAATCCACACTTCTTGATTTTATAATTTTCTAGTGAGAAAATAGTTTAATTTTATAGAAAACAGTGGTATCCGTAAATGTCATGGGGGTATATATTTTGCTGTTTTAAGATTGGGAATTCTCATTTTTGTTTCACTCAATTATAACAAATAATACTGAATCCAAACCAGTCACCACAATTCTACCTCAGGGAGCTCACACATATAAATCAACAGACAGAAACGTTCTAATTTTAAAATATTGCTCACAACAATAATAAATATCTGGTCATACTGGGAATGAATATTGGTGCATATCTGCTGAGTATCATAAAACCAAGTATCTTGGCAGCTTCTCCTTGCAGAAAAAAGTTCAGAAATGACAGAAAGGCAATCTTCATTCCAACACATTTTAATTTGTTGTTTAGAACTCTATGGTGTCAGACTACAAACTTATAAACATGATTTTTTTAAATGCCTTTGGAAAATGTCCTACTACAATATTTATAGCTCATTATATTCAAAGTATAAAGCACTGACTTATAAATCCGTTGCATGAATTATAACTCAGTGCCATGATGACATGAATAATAATGTAAAAATCAGATTCATAATTTACAAAAATGTTGGTTGATAGATTGAAAAATTGATATTTAAATCAGGCATTTAAAATGTATGAATAAAAATTTTTAATCAACATGAAAATATCATTTGGGGGATTAATGTTAGATTTATAAATAGAAATTCATGTATTTTTCACTTTTCACTGCCACTGTGGATATTTACATGACAAGTTTAGACAATACTATGGAGTCATCCCAAATTATTTCAGATGTGACAAAATTGACAACAGCCAAAACTCACATTGAAAATGTTAACACATTCATCACCAAGCACCATGCCTTCAAGTGAAGTATCATTTGGGCTTTTCCTGTCTTTTTTTTTAAACACCTTTATGGTGGTATTTCCTATCTTTTTATCACAAATATATTATTCCCAAAATCTTGACTCTGACTATGGCTACACATACACATACACACACAAATGAATAAATACACATAAAAATAGACACTTGGAATAACTATGCAGAATCACATTTATGAAATAAAATTTATACCATTTATTAATTTCTAGAAAATCATGGAGTGTTTAGTATACCTTTATCGCTAAGATATATGAAAATTATAGTAAAGATAAATAAATGGTACCAAAGTATAACAGGATTAATGTGGCTTTTGGAAGATTTTATATAAAAGCCATTCGCATAAATGGCTCCTCAGAATAGCAAGAGAGAAAAGAACACTCTTCACCCATCAGCTTACGTTATAAAGGAGCAGGTTCAAAGTGCTGACAAATGTACCATTGTTCTCCCTCACAGAGATAGCAGCTGAGGACCTAGAACAGAGTGTGTAAAAGGAAAGCACTGATGAGATTTTAAATTAAAGGTTTCCATTATACCTTAATGTCAGATTTAAGGCACCAAAACTCTTGAGCAACCCTGACATACTTTTAACTAGGCCTGGAGTGTGCATATTGCTTAAATCACTGAACAGATAATCACAAAGAAAGAGGGATCAAGCAAAGATCAACTGTTCTTTATGATTTTTTTATTTATAAAGAAATACTTTTTTCCATTTTTTATTACATACATAAGACCTTTTGCAGAAAACATCATTCCAAAAAAAATTTGAATCTGATGCAAATATATTTTCATCAATACCATTACAATAGAAGTTTCATGAGATCAGGGATTTCGTTTTTCTTTGTTCACAGCTGGAACATTGCATGGTACAGAGTTGGTGTACAATAAATACTTATTGAATAAATGAATAAATTTCCACATGCACTGAAGTTCAGGGAAGTATTTAGTGGGGAAGTTGAGGGGATCAGAGTGAGAGACTATGACCTACTTCCCTCTCCACCTGTACCCTTCTGACTCAAGGCCTTTCTTTTTTTTTTTTTTGTTTTTCACATCAAAATTTTGCTTTTAACCAGGCTTTTTATCACCACTGTGCCATTAAAAATCATCTATGAATATTTTTTTAAATGAAGCAAAATGTGTCCCCTATGTTCCCTTGTGACTAAGATTAAACAATAACTTTACCTTTGTGATAGAAAACCCTAGACCTGGAGAGGGAAAGTTTTTACTCCAACACCTAATTTTCTCAAAAATATTTGACAAATTCATACGATTATATTGTAATGTGGATGGTAACCTGTCGTGGAATATGTGCTTTGAGAGTAATGAATGAATACATGACTATAATCAAAAGGCAATGACCTCAGCCCCATGTCTGAAGCTCTTTGGCTCTGGGTGATGCCACCTCTCCTGGGAACCATCAGCACCTGTGCAGGTGAGTCCTCAGCAGGAGGCATGGAGAGCTCAGATTCTGGGGCAGCAGAGTCCAGCAGTGAGAGCAGATGGCTGAGAATAAGGCCAAGCAGGACCCAACAATGTGGTGACTGAATGTTCTATACACTGGGAACATGATAGGCCCTTCTGGATTGCATAAGCATTCAGGGATCTTGGGTTCTTGGGCAATTCTGAAGGGAACCGGAAGAACCCAAGGCAGATAACTGACTAGTCTGAGTCAGTTTTAATTGGGGGAGGGGGATGCAAATTAAAACTGAGCTGTTGATATGCATCATAACAATAGCAATTGTAGATAGATAGATAAGATCTAATATGGTTCCCATTAGATTGTGTTTAGCTATTCTCAACAAATCTCACTATCTTTATAAATCCCTTAAGGATAAGAATGACTCAAACGTAAGGACGATATGAAAAAGCAAGAATAAAAATGTAACTTACGAGGCAAGCTGGGTATTATTAACCAGGTATTCCAATGGATAACTACAACTAAATTTGTAAAGAAGCCCAGGTAGATAGCTGATGATTGTCGGCGGGTCTGGAGTATCAATATATCCTGAAATATTTCCTATTTGTACTGAAGTTGCATTTCCATAAGTACTGACTCCAGGAATTGTGGATACCTGTTAGAACAGTAGACCAAGCTCAGTGGTTAAATAGCTACATATAAATCTAGGCATTTCATATGTAAAATAAAATATTAGACTGGACCATTTCCAGGGTCAGTTTCAACTATAACATGGCATGGTTTTGAAATTATATACATATAATGCTACTTACAAGCAATCATATGTGTCTTTGAGCTAAACAAAACTTCATATTTACCAAAGACACTTTACTCAAATTTCATAAATAAGAAAGGTGAGATTATATGTTCAGGGGGCTATAACAAGTAATTTGAAAATGCTCATGGGTATAAGACCTCTGTTAATCTGATCTTATTTCCATGTTAGCTTCACACCTCCTGGCTCCCAATCTTGGTGGGTGAATACTGCTCCAGTCCCAAGGCCGTTGTTGCTCTGACCTTTGTGCATTCTCCTTCTGCCTCCTCCCTCCTGCACCTCACCATGACATATCCTGCTCCTCCCAGATCTCACCTTCCCTGGAAACGTTTGTTCCCCCACAGCATCTATCTCCACTATGGAAGCAGTCACGGTGCATGAGCGGTCTGACTCGTCAGGCCCCTCATCCCCAGCCAGAGCTCTTTGGTCTCGTTTGCCTTTGCGTCTTCAGCATAGCACAGTGGCACCAGCATCTTGGAGCCCCCGAGATAAACTCTGAACAAAGGAATTAAGGTCGCAAATTTTGTGGGGGTCAATCTTCTCAGGGTCTTCCTCTGTGGTACTTGAAGATCCTCACCCTCTTCCAAGGCAATGGGCTTCGGAGGGATAACGAACTCCCAGAATTTATATAAAAAGATTATCTATTTTCCTGGGACTGATTAGCTTTCACTGAATTCTCTAACCCTCCCAAAATTTAAGAACCACCATTTCAGGAGTAATCAATTATGTTCTTGATCTTCATTAGACCATAGAGGAATACAGCTTCCCCTACCATGTCAAATAAATATGATGCTCAATAAATATTTTAGCAGATATTATGGAGATGTATAACATTTAATTTCCAATGAGAGAATACATGAACTAGGAGCATGTGGGCAAAGCTGCAGAAATGTCTAGCTGATTCATGAAGAGAGCCAGAGTCATTATGAATGAAAACATCTTGATTCTAATCCAAATGTCTTAGTAGTCTACTTAATTTTTCCCATAAGTGACTATCCTTGTAGCAGACTCCAAAGCTGGTGACACCTAAGGCAAAAATAAAAAATAAATAAAACTTCCCCTTCACTCATTGCCTGCCTGAACTGCTAGCTAAACATATGAATTCTGTCTGTGAAAAAAACGCATATACATATATATACATATATAGCAATCTTTATACCAGAGTTATTCAATTCTTAAAAAAAAAAAAAGAAAAGAAAAGACATGCACACTTACTTTGCCTGCCATTTCTCCCGAGTTTTGTTCTCGGCAGCAGGGCAAGACTGAAATCCAGAGTAGAAAGCTCCTTGAAGGGGAGGCAGTGAGCTACTTGGGAGGAGGGGAAAGGCTGCTGCTCTCCACAGGGCTCCCTCCCTCCGCAAGGAAGCAGGGACAAAGTGTGATAAGCACAGCCATGTCTCTCCCTCACTCTCCCTCAGGCCCACTTCATAACCTCTCTGCACACAATTCTGAGAGATGGATAAATGCTTTTAATGAAAAGAGTCAACAGTACTCAAGCTGTAGACTTGGAAACGGTCATGGGCACAACATTCTAACTGCCCTCCGGGAAAAGATAAAGGAGATTCATAGAAATCTCTTTTTCCTGTCTCCCGTTTCCCACCAAGTTTTAAAAGCCCTGCCGTTAGAATAGTCGAGCCTTCCCCTTCATCCCAAACAGTAATTTATCAAGGGGAAAAGCCAATCTCTCCTTCTTCACTGGGCTAAGTGGTCATGCTAATTTAATCTCATTTAATCTTCTTTTTGCCTTTGCTAGGATTTACGAATAAGACCTTATTGAAGTAGGCAAAAGGAAAAATAGTGCTAAATGAATTTCAGGGTAACACTCTCCAAATCACAGTATTTTAACTTCAATTGATTTTAATTCCTGGGAGAATGAAGGCTTCTTTCAATTCAACTTTTGGTGTTCAGTGCATGAATAAATAAATGAATAGTGTAGACTAGTGGTTCTCATTCAAGGTAGAAATATTTGAAGAGGCGTTTTGATTTCCCCGATGACTGGGGAGAGCATGCTACTGAGATTTCATGGGTAAGACTGGATGTGATAAACATTTTGAAACTCAAAGGACAGCCCCACACAATGAAGAATTTCACACTGGAAGTGCTAACAGCCCTCTTACAAAACAGTAGTGTGGATCATTCAATGGTAAGCATGATACATAGAAGATTCTAACTTCCCCATCCTATATTTCATCTTTCTTTCTGAAAGAAGTCACTAAGAAGCAACAGGCCAAGTGATTCATTGCCAAACTCACTGGAACAAACAATGTTTGTATGATAAGGTTCTTCTATAAAAAGCATTAGAAACACAGCTAATGATAAACTGTAGAGAAATATTGCTCAATGTGACTCACACAAAATGTTGCTTAGGGTAGCACAGTCAGTCTCAGGCCCCTCAACTGCCAGCTACAGGAAACAGAACCACTACGGGAAAATAAAATCCTATGTTTGGGAGCAGAAGCCTCAGACAGGCAAAGGAAAGTGATTTGCTCAGTTTTATTGGAAATTTTTTTTCTCGGAAGATACATTGGGCTTCCGATTATTTCATGAAATGGGGAAATTTTTTAGTTATGATCCCCAAACCTAGCACACAGTTTCACACTAATCTTACCACCAGATTGTTTCCACAGCCCTCCAAGGTGCTGAGATTGATGATGAAAATGACCACCGCAGGGAAGGTGTTGTTATTGACGAAGCCCCTGCAGTGGGAATCCCCGTGCCTTCCGTTCAGGGCCAGGTCTGTTTCAGAATAACCGGAGAAAAGTACTGTGCAAAAATTAATCTTCATTGTAATGGCCTGTACCCCACAGTAGACATTGATGTCTCTTTCAGCTGAAATAAAAAATATGAAAAACAAACAAGTCACAAAAGCACAGCACAGGGTCCAAGAATAACTTTAAAAATCCCCTGATGTATTTTCATCCTCTCGATCTGTTTGATTCATTCTTCTACTTGAAGATACCATAATCTAACAAGAAAGTTATTAAGAAAAATATCCAGGAAAAAGAGTCTTTGGTTTAGTTATCTCAGGAGAGGTCTTTGAGTGGAGAGATTTTAGTTCATCTCTGTTCCTTGTGCCTGGTATACAGTGGAGGTGCATTAAATGTTGGTCGAGCAGTGTCAAATGATTGGAGAATTGAGTGGAAAGAATTAGGTCACTGAGGAAATTCAGAAGAGAGTAAGTGAATTATTTAGATCACCTGTCTAGAGCAGTGAGACGCACTACAAATGATGCATTTTCCCAAGTGTCAGGAAGAAGCAGTTAAAATTCAGCCTAAGCCAAACTGTTGAGCACTTTGGTGTTTTGTAACCCATCTTATCCAGGATGTAGTAACAAAAGCCATCCATCCAGATTTCATTTTATTTTATTAAATTATGCTAGAGAGAAGGAAAATGAAAATGAATCTGCTGGTACTCAAACATAAATGCATAGCTTACCCTGAGAAAACGTTGCCAGTGACAGGGCGTCATAAAAGCAATGAACTGGTGTGGAAATGTGAAAAACAATTTGTAGTTTTCCGTGATTTCATGAGTTATCCGTGATGGGATCCATTCCAGGTCTATAGAGGTGAACAGGCACACACACGCGCGTGCACACACACACACACACACACACATAAATTTTTCATGTTATTTTTCTACCTATAATGAACAAAATATATGTAGAAAATGGAGAGTTTGGCTGCTGCAAGGTAACTCTCTAGTGGCAGAAGCTTTTACTTTTATTGGTTTTGGTAATTGTTACAGGTTGAATTGTACCATTTCCTCCAGAAGAAAAAAAAAAAAAGATGCATCTTCACATCTTCACATCAGAATGTGGCCTTATTTGGAATAGGATCACTGAAGAGAGAATCAATTTAGATGAGGTCATACCAGAGTAGGGTATCCCTAGAGTACTTAACTAGATCACTGCATATCATAAATGTATTGAAGTGAATCCATATCATTAAATACGTTATGAGAGAGGTATCATTCCTTTCTCTTATACCAGTTAAAGACTTCAGCTTCACCTTTGTTTGAGAGGAATTAACTGATGTCTACAACAGCTTAACAATGGCAGTGACTGCTTTATCCAGATATAGAGTTCTCCTCTGTTTTCTGCTTTATACCTGAAGACTTGTAACCCCTGCAATGGAACTGAATTTGCTACAAGCTAATCTCACTTGAAGAAACGATAACAAACTAACGGCTTTTTACAGTGTAAGAAAAGGGATCTGTTCAAATCCATCCTAACCCAGTTTTCTAAAGACTTTTCACGGTCCCTTCCAAGGAACACATTTTTTTTTCCTGGTTGTAGATACTAAAGACATCTACTCAGCACAACTTTTCCATTTATGAGGCTTTGAGGGGAAAAAAAAAGATACTTCAAGTTGCCAAAGGGTAATTCCTGCCAAAAGTAGAGAAATTTTTTCAGAGTTACTGAATAAGAGTTGCTCTCAACAACTAAATTTTTTAGCATTTTTATTGCCCAATCCCTGGCCTGAATTGCAGCATCCCTTTGAACGATATTTTGAATATTAAACAGCCCAATGAATACAAGCTAACAACAAAAAAACCAAGGAATTAAATACCTTTAGATGTTTGGTTTTTCGCGTTCTGTGTTTAAAGATACTACATATATTTAAAATGGTAGGCCTGCATACAGAGTTTATGTGCAGCTATGCTGCCAAAATGGTGATTTTTCCCCTGATATGTAATCAAGCTAAGCTTTTCATAGTAATAAAAAATGCAGTATTCAATTGAATTCAGATAAAAATAAAGAAAAGTTCTGCACTCTTCTTACCTATCTATCAGGCAACGAGTTTGCCTCAGGTTTTCTAAAAGTATGTAGATTTAAATATCCTGTCACACTAAATATCCTGTCACCATCTATCTCACCATGTATAAAAATGAATCCTGATTTGGGGTTCGCAGAATACGGTTACCATCTAAATGGGTGTAAAGAGGGGGTGGATCCAATTCTGTATATGTGAATAAAAACATCACCCTACTTCTTTATCTCCAATAAAGCTCCATTCCTAGAACAGCTAATTACACTTTTCCTCTTAGACATAACTAATGACAATATATTTGCAGCATATTGTTCACATATCTAACAAGTATTTCTAGCCTTGGTCTTTTTCTCAACAATTTCATATTCAACTGGCTTCCATTCAATGGCATCCAGATGAGGCTAAAGATCTCTAGCTTTTGATAGACTGAAAGATTTTTATCTCATCTTAATACTGTTTAGTTTGAGACCCACATTTCCTTTCAGTGGTGTCAATATTTATTTTAACATTTTCTAATTATTACCTGTAACAGTAAGAGCACAGATCTATGCAAGTATTCAAATAATTTGCACACATATATTCTGCAATACAAACACAGCAACATCCCAAAATTGAACTGTACTCAGCACTGCAGTGCAGTGGCTCAAAATGTTCCTTTACTATTGACCTGAAAATGTAAAAATTTATATGAAAAGCAATTCTAGGTGTCAGTGTATAATGTAAAAAAAGAGAGCAGGGTGCACAGGAGTTAAAAACACAAAGCCAGTGCCACCAGTTTTATACAGGCTAGAGGCTATTTGGTCCTATTTATTTTCAAAATCTAAACTGCATGCCAATTCATGTCAACAAAGTCTCCAAAAAAAAAAAAAAAAGCATTTTATTGCATACATGTTATGTGTTAGTCTCTGTGCTAGACTCTGAAGATAGAGACATTAACAAGACTCCTTTACTTCATGGAACTCATGGTTGGGTAAAGGAGACAGAGGAAAAGCTGACCATTACAATGCTGCCTGGTAATGATAGGACAGAGGTTTGATGACCATGTTATGTATAACCATGTCTTGGTAGGTCAGAGTCATTTGGAAGGGACTGTTGGGAAGACAGGACATAGTTCCAACTGGTTAAATTTTATAAGAAATTGATTAGATGATGGCGTGAAGAAAAGGGGATGTCAAAATGATGCTGAGGTTTCAAGCATTAGTGATTGGGTGGATTAGTCCCTGAGATAAGGAATACAGGAAGGAAAATGACGATGAGCTCAGTTTTTGAGAGGCTGAGGTACATATAGGATGGCAGAAATATACAGCAGCAAGTTGGAAATGTGAGTCTAATCTTTGGAGGACAGAAAAGAGTGAGAGTTATAAATGTGATAATCACCAAATACTCAGCATATCCACTATAAACAATAATAGTAGACGAAATACCCACTGAGAGCACTCAGTAAGAAATGGGCTGAAAACAGAAAGATAATTTTTCAGGTGTCCTTTAATAAGACTTTCCCTCATTTTCCCAATGAAATATAATCATTCTCTTCTGCCCTATCCCATATCACCTTAATTGTAAGTCTACTATATTGCTTACCTGAGAGTGGATATTTTGCTTCCCCAACTAGATTATGAAATCATTGGAAGCTCTGGGTTTTCTCAGAGGGCCTAACAGATACTCAGCAAGTGTTTATTAAAATAAATTTGATTAAATTCACAAACAGCATGCATGGTTTCTAACTTTTTAATATCAAGTTCCAAGATGCACAAAGAAAATACGTGCACAATGATGAGTTCATCTTGACTGTTCATCCAGAACTCATATTTCCTGTCTCTACTCTGCCAACTGCCTGAGATGATTCCTGTTTTCAGAGTTTTAGATGAACATCACAATGCTCAATGTCAGATAGTTTCTAATTCAACACACTAAATAATAAGAAATTAATGCATTTTTGCTATTTGTTTAGGTATTTAGCCTTTTTAAGTGCATCGGTCTTGGTGACTAATTACCTTGTTTTATTATTAATAATGAATTTTTAAACCATTTCCCCTTAAGAGTGATAGATATACTGATCCTTATTGTCATTAATAGCAAGCAAGTGCATAACAGCCAGCTGAGGTTGGCATAAACACTGGTTATGTAACAACATAAAGCTGGCAAGACATCATGAATACCATGCTCCAATCAGCATGTCTCATGAATATGTATTATAGAGGATCTTATTAAAATGCAGACTCTGATTCAATAGATCTGGGATGGGGCCTATCTGTGTATTTCTCACAAGCTCCCAGATAATGCCAGTGTTGCAAGTGAAGGGGAGCAGAATTTGCCACCCAAAATACTCCTTTTCGGCATAAGGATTATCTTAAACTGATTGTTTTTTTTTTAAGAAAAAGCAGCCATAGGAGAATCTCTGAAAACAAGTGGAAGTTATCCTTCTGAAAGGACATTTACATTTATAAGAGAAATCTCCATTTGTAAGTATGTCTCCTTCTCTGTACCAGGAAGAGAGGAAGGACTAAATCTCCAGAAACTCTTACAAAGGGATGCTCCTGACTTAAATCTCCAAAATGACAATACTCTGGTTTACTGGGCTTTGCCTGATAACCTCCTGTAACCTGGTTTCCCCAACCCCAGTATCTTCTTTTATTTTTAGCTGGAGATAGTATTTAAGGTAGTGGCTTGGGTCATTTCAAGGAGTTAGTTTTTCTGGGTATCGCCCATGAATACAGGTCTTACATGTTATTAAACTTCTGTCTGTTTTTCTCTAGTTAATCCTGTCTTTTATTACAGGGAGCCTCAGCCAAGAACCTACAGGGGTAGAGAGAAAATAATTTTTCTTCCCCTACACAAGTCTTTTAACAAACTGAGTTGCTTAGTCACAACTATATATTTTGATTGGGCAGAAGCTAACCCTGAGGTGGGTTCCATCTGGTAAGACTAAGCACTCCCACCAAACAGTATGATTTACATGCTTACAAGAGGGAAAGGTTTGGATGAAAAAGAGACAGGAGAGAGAGACATGAATCATGAAAGGGATGGGTGTGTGTTTGATTCTCTTCCTTTCTGAGGAACTAACTGGTTTTGAATTACAATGAAAGAGGGCTCATGAAGGGCTTTGTGAGACTGAGCCCAAATAAGTCTACTTCAGTGCTCAGGTAGATGTGTGAAATAAAATTGGGAATAGGATCAGTCTTCTCCTACCTCACCTCTACCCTATTCCACAATTCATAGCAGTTTAATAACCAGGGGAGCAGGACAGTCACCTCAAATGGCAACTATGCCCTGGGCAGTCTCTGAAACCACTGAAGGAGTCATGGGGTGGGGGTGGGTGAGTTGTGAGCAGATGAAGGTCCTGTGCAGTTCAGATGCAGGTATTCCTATGAATATGACTGCACCTGTATCTGTGGTCTGGCTTGCATGCACTTAAAGATAGGATTGGTGTAAAACCGATCACAGGAACCAAAACCTATTCAGTATAATAGGAAGGCCTTTTCTGTATGCTGAAGAGTGTATTGCTTTGTAGTGCCATAGATATCTCACCTGGAAATACAGGACAGACACCCCTCAGAATCTGTGGGGGATTGATTCCAGGACACCCCTTGGATATCAAAATAAAAAAAAATCCACAGATGTTCAAGTCCCTTACATAAAATGGCATATGTAGTATTTGCATATAACCTACGCACATTCTCCTGTACACTTTAAATCATCTTTAGATTACTTATAATACTTAGTACAATGTAAATGTTATGTAAATACTTGTAAATATAATGTAAATGTTATGTAAATAGTTGCTGGCCTGCAGCAAATTCAAGTTTTGCTTTTAGGAACTTTCTGGAATTTTTTTCCAGAATATCTTCAATCTGAGGTTGGTTGAACCCACAGATGTGGAACCCATGGATACAGAGTCAACTCTAATTTGTTCCCTGGACTCCAGTAGATATTCCAAAACCATATAATCTTAGCAGGTTATAAAAGTAATTTATATATCATTTCCATTTCTATCTCTATGAGAGTAGCAACTTTTGGCACCACATAAACTTAAAATTGCTTAGAGACAGATGTTATATTTGTTGTTTTAACTAATTTCTTTTAAGTTACTCTTCCTCTTGAGTTTTTATACAATATTTAGGTTTTGCTGCTAAAGAAACAAGAAGTTCAAAAGGGATACTGATGTTTCATCTACACGAAATACCAGCAGCTGATGCAGAATTTAAAGTGGGTTAGGAATTCAGGTTTCCTCTCTGTATGGAACAGGTTCCTCACCACCTCAGTTTCCCACATCTGTTTCTCATTAGCAAATACAAGCTGTTGTTTCCAGGGCTGTCGGACATGCTATGTGGTCTCAGGCAAACTTTGCAGACTGCTGTTCACACTTGCTGCTCCACTATTCTTTGGGACCAAAAGAGTTTGGTCAGCTTTTTCTAGCAGAAAGAAAGCACATAGGTTTTACTTATACAAGAGAGGAGGTGAAAATCCATGCAATAAAGACCTTCGTTATTAAAATAAAGAAGGATATGGATCCTGAATTATTCAGTCACTGAATTTGCCAACTAATTCCCCATCTCTCCTACTGCACTTTATCACTGAAGATTAATCAGGATGTGATCAGCAGTCTCTGCCTGGATCAGTACTTCTGCCTTATCCGGTATAGTAATGTGGTCACAGGTGCAAAGCAAAAACAGACGTTCTCTTCACAACTTGGAAACCAAAATACAATGACTATGTAGGAAGGCAGAGGAATTGGCCTTTCTTATCTACACAGAGGGCCAGCACGTATTCCCTGGGATAATTATTCCATTATTCACTCTTACTTTGTCTTTGGGCACAGAACAGTGCAATGGTTAAGCAAAGCCTAACACAGAATTAAACAGTTCATTCTGTTTGACCCACCCATGTTTCTCATGACTAGTTACTTCACTATAAAACTGTCAGGCCACAAAATTTCTGGTGTCATAAACCTAATCTCTCCTTGACTGTGCTTTTATCATTAAAGACTTCTTTAGAGGATTGAAAGTTTAGGCTGACCCTACCATCGCCCAAAAAGGGGCTGGTTCCAGAAGGTATCCATTAGTCACGGAGACTAAATGCATTTATCTGTATGCTTCACTTCAGCAAAGTAATTCCTTGGTACTCTAAAAGTCAACTGTGGTTTGTGTTTCATTCTAGGAAGAGCACAATTATAGCATCAGTTTCCTGCTATTAGCTTGGATAGCCAAGAGTTAACTACTTCAAAATTAAATGATATCCCTTTAAATTTAAAATGAATTAGACCATGGTGGTTTCCTTGACTCAAGGATAAATGCCATGGAAATTATAGAAAATAGTTCTAATGTCATGAAACAGCAAAGGTCAGATAGGGTGAGATGGTTACTCTCATCATTATTAACATTACTTTGCATTTAGATAGCCCCTCTCCTTTGCCAGACTTATTCTCATTCTATCCCATTGCTGAGTATCTGAGCAGCTTGTGGAGCTTCTGATGACATCAAGGGTGAGCCTGCTGTGGAAGAGAAACCACAAGTCAAGAGGGGAGTGAGCAATTAACCTTTAGGCTCTGTTTGCTCATGCTGGTCTTTCGCAAACAACCTGCAAAAATGGGCTGACTTGGAAAGAACACCCATATAAACTTAAAGCCTCTCCTGGAACTTTTGATTTATCTTATTTATTTGATTTATCTTATTTATCTTATTTTAGATCTTTTTAATATAAATTTCAAGTTGCAACAGTGTGTGTGTGTGTGTATGTATGCGTAGGTTTGGAAAGTTTGGATATTTGCGTCTGAGCCCAATAGTGCTAAAAGTGTTAACACGTGTAAGGACAAATACAAATTAAAAATAAGCAGTTTAATTCTCCCTGTTGAAAATAAAGGAAGAGTCCATTTATATCACAAAACTTGTAAGTACTTTCTCTTCTCCTTGAAATGTATGTAAATCCTTTTGAAAATTATACAGGGCTTTTGTCAGCTTTATGACCCAGTGATGTCTTTCTCAAGGACCTGGGAACCATCTCTCAGAACTGTAAGGAAAATAGCCTTCTCTCACAGCCTGAGGAGAGAGGACCCTAACTTCTTTGGAGGGAGCCTTGCTCCAAATTGTAAAAGTAGCTCCTTTTATAAAGAGACGAGAATTTAATTTTTTCCTTCGGATAAAGCCAATACACTAACACAGATTGTCACTTCAATTACCAGGTAAGTTCAGGATGAACTATATGTGACAAATGATTGGTCAAGTTTTCTTACTAGAGGACTAATTATTATTTACTTTGAAAACCTGTTTTAAGGGGTTGCCTCTGCTTGACTATGTAAAAGAGTGAGACCCCTTTCTGCCTTTGCAACCTCTTAGTGGATTGCCTGTGCTAAGCATCACATTCTGGTTTAATGCTTATTCAATGATAAATGTGTTTTCATCTCTACTATCACTGTGCAAAGGATTCCTGGGTTGGGAGAAAGTTTTGTGTTTAGTTATATTGCCCCAATACACGACTGTGCTTTTAAATGGAATAATGGACTCAAGAAAATAATAAAGCATACTGTCAGTCATTTTCAACCATAATGCACACGAGACTCAACTGCCGGGTTTAAAATACAGATTTATAGCATATTTGGAAATTCTGACACTACATACCTAGGATGAAGCAGTGAAGTCAACTATCTCAGGTGACATTGTGGTGGTCAGTGGGTACCATTGTAGATGGATGTTTTAACATAATTTTTAAAATTCACCATATGAAAAATATTTTCTTTTGCTGTCCTAGGCCCTCCTTGACTCATTTACATGTTTTATTTACATTTACAAGTATAATAACTACAGCATCCACTAGGTCCTCTCTGCCGAGCAGTCGTCTTCCATCTTGGCCTTCTTTTCCATCCGTAACAGGGTAAAACTTGACTGCCCTTCCCAGTCCCCAGCCAGGCCTCTGGCTTCTCTCTCTCTGGGGGCCTGTGCCTCCCGCTTTACGAGGAGGTGAACACAGTTAGCATCTCTCAAGCTTCTCTGCTTGTGTCTTTTATTTCTCTTCTCTTCTAAATCAAAGAAACAGCTACCACTTTTCCAAGGTTAACTCCTCCACCTGTATGTACCTTTGATCTCTTCCATATTTTTCCCTCACTCTATTAATTATATTTTTGTTAGTATTCCCAGTCTCTGAATATTCTCCTTTTGCTCATGTATACTCAGCTGGCCACTGTCCTCCAATCCAAAAACCCTCCTTTCTCATTTACATTGCTGGCTCTGCTTACTCCTCTCTCTCCTTCACCACAACAGTTGTTTAAACAACAGTCTATTTTCACACCTTTCCTTTTCCTATACTCATTCACTGCTCACTCACTGCACAGGGATTCAGCTCTCACACAGCTATTTTCGGTCTCCGCCTCCCTCATCAGACCCAGGTCCATATTTCCTACCTCTGGGTAGAGGCTGACACTTTACATTCTGAAAGCACTTCAAAGTCATTATTTTCAAACCCAATCTTTCTTTTTAAAACATGCAAATGCCTTGTACTTGTGGCGTCAGTCGATAGTATCAACATCCAGGTATCCAAGTCCAAAATATCCTCTGGTCTTCTCTTTCTCTCACCTCCCGAATGGAATCAGTCCTCAAGTTCCAGACCCAGTGAGTCTAACCACAAAACACTGTATCTGTAAACAGCGGTCTCCTGCTGCTGCTTCCACCACCACTGCCTTCACGATCTCTCTCTCTGCTTCTAACTTCATTCTGGCTTTCATACTTCCCCCAAAGTCTGCTTTCTAAAACAAAATGTGACCACACCAAACCCTTAGAAAGGTAGGTTTAAAAAGACACAATGGCTCTTCATTGCCTACAAAGAAAAACACTTTCATTACACCAATAACACAGAAACAATTGAACCTGAAGTTATTGAAACCTCTAGGTCTAACTAGTTTACAGGTTACAGGAAAAGAGGAGAATGTTAATTGACACATCAGAGTTATAGTCAACCAGATCCAGAGTGTTGGAATTCTACAAAATAAATGACCAGATTATTTAAAGAGATAAATGGCATTCTAGAAAAGCAAGAGACTGTTGTTATAAATTAAAATAGACTTAGGACAGAGAATAATAAATGCACCATGTGAATGTTTTGGAGACAACTTGGATGAGAATTAGATGATATTAAGGAATTATTAAGTTTATTAGACATACAAGTGTAATGATTTTTAAAGTTCTTTTTAATTAGGTATATATAATGAAACATGAAAAATGAGTTTATTTTAAAATATTTCACAGATGGGGTAGTAAGAAGGAGAGAAAAGTGAAACAAAATTTATAAATGTTGACAATGGATAAAGCTGGATGATTAGTATGAGTGCTTTTTTACTAATCTTTGCTTTTCCATATATTTGAAATTTTCCATAATAAAAATATTTTTTAAAGCCCTATCACTTGTGAAATTCAAAATCATTAAGAACCCTACCTTAACATACCTTTCTGGACTTACCTTGAGTCATTTCCCATTCTGATCTCCTTATTTTACCTAACCTGCCAAGTGCTTGCTTGCTAGGTCTGGGCACATGAAGACATTCCTGCATACTCTTGTCTTTATTCTGGAGAAGACAGTTTACCTCTTCAAATAAATTAGAAATCTCACATCAGCTACATAACCACCTACTGACTGCTCTGTGCAGGTGTGCTGCTGCCCTGGCATGCTCCAGACACAGGACTACTGGCACAGAATGTGAACCATGGCAGAAGCTATTTCAGTTTGCATGGCATATATAGAAAAGCAGTTTCAGATTGTCTAGTCTTTGTTTTGTAAATATTGAACTGTGGTTCTATAACTTTAGCTGATGCAAAAAGATGAATACTTAAATGGAACCTTAAATTACCTGTAAAAAGTGTAGATTTTGGGAAACTGTGGGACACATCTATCAATATGGTCAAAATCTCATACCTGTCACAATACTGATGGGTGGCTGTAAAATGCATTTTGAAGCTGTGTAGTATGTGAAAGCATACTTTGGTGGTGACCAACATTCCACTGAAATAGTATTTTTTGAATATTGCAAAATATTTCATACTTTCTTAAGTATCACTTATATATAAATCTACTAGCATATAAGAACAGTTTTGAAAGAATTAACTTATGAGGAAAAAAGGCATCAATTAGGCAAATTTTGAATGAAATTAGCCTCTCCTGATTTTATCAACCATTAGCCAATATTTTTCACATCTGTGAGCAGCCATTATAATAATATAAACTACAATGAACACTTTGTATGTTAATGTGGTTATAAATTACAACTTCAGAAAAATGTCTTTTGTCATTTGCCATTTGTTAATATCCACTTAATATAGATGGATATCCCCCTCATTTTCCATATGTATTTAAATGATTTACTATTCAAACATAATCATGCTTTCCAGATACAATTAGAGAAAAGACTGGGTTCAGACTTACCAGGAAATCTACTGTGGAGGTTGGCGTCACAGTTGTAGCCATTGAACTGAGCAGACCCCGGAAGCACTCTACTTGTTAGAAGCAACAGCAACCATATTTGTTCCATTGCAAAACCTGGAAAAGAGTTACTTTTCATGTGGACATCACCAGCCTTCACTCCTATTTGCTGGGAAGACTGAAGCTGATCTCAACTCACTGTTGCATAGGCAGGCAATCTACGTTCATACAGGCAAAGCTCATTAAAGGCCTAAGGATTATTAAGAAATACTTATTAACAATGCGGCAGAGATTTTGGTTACAATATTTCAAAATTATTTTTTATTCTTTGACTCCAGTTTGCCAAGGGTGACAAAGCTAGGCTTCTGTAGTAGAAGAATTAAGATATGAACCATAACATTTGCAAAAGAAAGGTTCTTTTTTTATAACAGGAAGAACTCAAACCAAGTATTTGGCAGATTCAAACAGCATAGCTGGGCAGACTGACCAGTTTGGAGGCAATGCTACACTTTCAAGTCCATAGTCAGAGGGATTTAGCATTCAATAGTTGATTTTCAGAGAATTCTTAATATTCTTGACCAAACAATGTGAGGGAAATTTTCCCCTCGGCAAAGGAATTCTAGAATATTGCTACTTCTCAAAAATCAATGGTTTGTGCATCATTTTCTCAGAAAACACAGGAATAAAGCAAAAGGGAAAACAGAAAAATACAATGTGTGACATGACATCATGGTCCCTCCAATGACTGCTCATTGGTGGATAACAATAACTGATAACAGACATAAGAAAATCTTGAATTCTTAGGAGAAAGTAATGGAAGGTGATTTTTTTAAGTTGTCAATGTGTGTTGAACAAATAAATATAAATTGACTTTAATGCTTAAACACCAGTCAGTCTGATGTTTAAATTTTTTTCCTGGATGTCCTTTTATTGGCCTAATAAGGTTAAAATATCTTCTGGAAATGCCCAACTTATTCTCAGAGCACAGCTTATGCACTGGAAAAAAAAATCTTTGAGGTTGGTGGTTTTGGTCTGTGCATAAAAAACAAAAGGAAAATAAAAAAATTGTAAATAGCTTACTCAAATAATTTAGTGCATTTTTAAAGCTTTGGGTTTGGGGGAAAAATGGTGTTTTAGCTGTTCTTAAAGATCTACCCTTAGATGATTAATCAAATCTTTAGCAAAAGGAAGGAAATACATCTTGCTTTTGAATCATCATTTGAGCATAACAAGTTTATGGTGAACAAAGTCACTTTGGTGAGGATGTGGGAAAGGAAACCATGAGTTTACTCCCAAAAACAGACAAAAAAAAAATATTAATTCAACAGGAGTTTCCTTCCTTCAGCATTATAACATACCATTCAGGCACAAACCCAGTGACTTCTGAAGAAAAGCCACATGTCTGGTTAGCTTTGATCCCCAGGACACTCCATAAACAAGAGCCCAGACCCTGGGCTCTCTTGGCCACACCTATGCCTTCACTGTCTGGCTCCTCAGGGCACTTCAGAAAGACTAAGACAGCCTTGCTCTTTGGGAGTCCTTGGAAGACTTCTAGGAAAGACAGCAGCTTGTGTCTGAATAGTACGTCCCACCACACACACAGCGATTCTGTGCCCCCCACTTCCTTCTCATGAAGGGGTCCTATTAATTCCTAGAAGGCACCGACACTCTAGATTCACACTGTTGTCTTTCAATCTAGAGAGGTCTCCCACCCCTAGGGATTTAGAGTCTGGAATTTTCACTGATGAGTTTTTACTATTCATAAATGCTTTCCAGCTTTTATATGCCCTCACAGTAGAAAAATAACACTTACTGAGTGGACACTGTGCACAAAGGAGGAATCGTGCGCCAGATCATTTACTTAAAGTCTCTCATTCATATCCTTATAAACAGTGGATGATATTAGAATTACTATTCCATACAAAGGAAAAGAAAAATAAGTCTCAGGATTCTAAAGTGACATGGAAAACAAGTAGAGGAACTAAAATTCAACTCCAGATCTTTCTGATACGAGTTTGCTGCAAGACCTACCTGGATACCATCTGCTATAAAATAAATTCAGTGGGGTTGTTTTGGTTGCCATTTACCAACAGTTGTTTTCCTTAGCTTTTCAAACTGTATGCCCTTCAATAGATCATTTCTTATGAAACGGAATAAACAATTCTTATGTAAGGAATGCAATTTGCTTAATAGATGTGTTTGATAATATGGACATTATGAGGGAGAAAATTACTTTTAGAAAAGGAAGATGAGGCCCTCCTTGTGAAAACAGAGAGAATTATTACCGTGGACTAAACTGGACACATCTGTGTTTACCAAAAATGGTTAAGAAACATGTGCCACTTGAAACAGTCTACTAATAGCAGTAGTAGTTTGTCAAAAAGAGGCATCTCTAGGCTCTGAACAAAACCTATATCTCTGTCATGGAGATTAAAATTCTTAATGGATTTTTTTTGATGAGAAGAAAGTAGAGGTAGAAGGCAGCTTGCTTTAACAGAAAATGCATTGATTTTGATATCAGCTGTTATGGATTCAAATCTCCCCTCAGTCGTTCTCCAGATTTGACATTTGAAAACCAAGATGATGATTATAAGACTTTATAAACTACAAGTATGTAAAGAACACAGCATAGTCCAACATACAGAAGGCACTCTCCATCCAGTGGAGAGGGATGGGAACAGGGCTGTGGTCCTCTGGCTGAGCCACCTGCTCTGGAGCTAGACTGCATGACACAATGGGGTCCCACGGGCTAGTAATGGCCCTGACTAGTTGAATCACATTATTATATTTATAATTGTATTCATACTGGTCTGTGTTTTAATATTAAGGTACATTAAGCAGGAGAATTTTAAATGACACCCGTGTCCCTTGCATAGGCAATATCCACATTCTGATCCCTGTACCATTGGCAGTGTTCATGGCACTTTCAAGACTTTGGGAGGCTCTTTATATTCCACTCACAAGATAAAACATAATGTTGAACTGTTAACATCCTCAGTCCTCTCTCCATCATTTCCTCGGCACATAGAAAACCTGACCATCAACTCACAGTAGCAAGCTTGGAGATGTCACTTGTCCCAGTTCCTAAAATTCTTTTCTGAAAGGGGATTGCTTGAGATTTGGAGACTACACTGAGACTCTTTATATTCATTAAAGCATAATGCTCTGTTTGCTTAGGCTCTCTAGCTGCTGGGCAGGTGCAGTTCTAGACATGTGTACCCCAGTCTTGACCTGGCTTAAAAAACTTAGCTGAGTTTCATGTCACCAGGTCAGACACCCTGTGTCTGTGGTCTACCCTGGGGTGACGTGAAATGCTTGCTGTTCCACTGTGGCTCCAGCAAACTCTGATTAGAGAACCTGAGCAGAAGCAATTCCCTTCTTCTCCAACATAACTAAGTGTAGCAGTCAATGCCCCTACTTCGGTGCTAACAATGGTGTATAAAACTGCCGAACACAGCCAATATTACAAGACATTTTAGTAACATATTCTTAGATAATAATAACCTTGAAGACATATATCATAGGTTTTTATACTTTTTTTAGCTCAGTACCTTCATAAATTTAAACTGATTGGAAAAGGGGAGATGATTGTACATATAATGTTGAATTTTAAGAAATTCAGAAGAGTTATTTTAAAGAGACACTTGCATCTCTCAAACTGGTACTAAGAGGCTCTGTGTTTTATACTTAGCAATATAAAGGAAGTTATATGCTAAGTGATTCGCTGTCAAATGTCAATATTTCTCATATTAAATTCTCTTTTTAAAATAACTTCTTCCAAAATGTGAATTTATAATTTATTTGCTTAAGATTGAACTTGGAGTGAGAAAAATATAATTTCACTTTTAATTCTCACTCAATTTTATATAAATTGATATAGTTCTGTCACAAACACTGCTCTTTGGATTTTATACATTCAATAATCTTTTTTTACCTTCCTTTGATTGAGGTCTCTTATGTACCAGATACTGTGCTGTGTTTAATATACAACTACTAACAGAGATTTAATTTTTATCCATGTAATAAATGTGGAAACAAAACCTAAGGTTTTTAATTAACTTGCCCAGGGTCACAGACCTAGTAAATGACAGAGCAGAATTCAAAACCAAGCTTGATCTTTGGAATTATAATCCTCTGTTTGACTTAATTGGAGTTTGTCAAATAAATAAAACTAATGTCTTGCTAATTTTCAGAAAGTAAATTATATTAATAATGTATTCTTAAAATATGCTTTGAACTAAATGATTCAGATGATTGAGGCAAAGTATTTTTTAATATCTACATAATTGTAATGACTCTATTTCACTTAGGCAATGAGTGCATAAAGAATATTATTCTTTTCACAAATTGATTTAATGATAGTATTAGTGAGTTTTAAGGGCTGACTATGTACCAGAATGCTTTTTAAAGCATTCTTCTAAACATATTTTCTAACCAAATTATTCTCCTTATTCTGAGGATGAAAAAACTAAGGCACAGAAATGTTAAGTAATTTGCCCAAGGTTAAAGAGACAACCAGTGTGAGAATCAAAATTCGATGCACAATGACTCCAGAAACCACCTTCAACTGTTATGTGGCACTACCTTCTAAAAAATGATCCTTACAATAGTACAGTCAAACGGAAATCTGGCAATTACTTGGTAAATTTAATCAATATTGATCTATTTCTGTATTCACTTTTCTTATATTATTAAGTGCTTACATGGACTTGGTACTGTCCAGGGGAGCTGAGGTACTGCACTTAGAAAAAATTTTACATAGAACTTACATTTTAGGGAAAGTAAGAAGAAAACAAAATCTGTAAGTGAAATACAGAGCATACTTACAGTAAGTGCTATGGATAAAAATTAAGTAAAAGGAATGATAGGAAATTCTGGAGTGAAGGACAGGAAGTTTTGAAATTTTAAATAGTCAGGGATATAAATCAATCCATACAAATGAAGCTCAGCAGTAAAAACAACTTCAGTTATAAACTACCAAATCTACCTGTGTTTAATTTGTACTGCACTTTTTTTTTCTCTTTAGGTACTTCCCAAATAAAACAGACTTTTAGTGCATAAATTATCCTCTGGGAATAACCTGGACACTTTGAAAAGCTGCATTAACCTTTTCAGATGAATAAAGGTGGCTCTTAGCACCCCAAAAAGGTAATGCATTAACTAGCACCCCTGTGACATGAGAAAAAATGAGTATGTTGGTAAGTGCATTTATCTGCTCTTGAGAAAAAACTCTTGCAGAAACAATTTATCAAAGTTTCATACTTTCTTAATTTTATTCCCTTCATGTGGGCTACTCTGTATGATACTATTCTAGCTGGGAGGGAAAATAGAAAATTCAAACCAAAAATCATTTCTTCAAATCTTTCATCATCAATCTAAGGCTTGTGCATTTTTTAGTAAACCAAAGTGAATTGTTTTATCTCACAGATACCCAAAAATATGAAATGGATTCTTAGGCATTGGTGCTTACCCCAGTCCTCTCATTCTCAGCCCTCTTCTGCATGTTGACCGGTGACTCTGCACAGGCTCACTGTCTCTTACAGGGGCTTAACCTCTTTCCTGTTACTTCAGTATGACCCACCCAAGCCTGCTCCTCAGATACGATCAGAAAGAACTTATTAAGCTTTAAATAACTAGAAATATTTTGAAGAGTTCCCAGGGAAGGAAAGAAGAAATATGTGTATTTTAATTGAGATCAAAGTTTAAGTTCAAGGAATAAAGTTCTATTTCAGCCTTCAAAGCAACCAACAGGAACCAGATAAGATCTGGGGCAAAAAGGCACCGAAGTTGTGCCAATCAAAACTGTCTTGTGGAGTCAAGTCTCACAGTGCTACATGGTCTTGCCTCTAGAAAAAGGACATATTCGCTCACCCTTCAAAATCACCAGCTTTAAAGTGCCGGAGACCACAACTATTTAATGAAGAAACATGTTTTCTGATCAGGTCTCTAGCCTGAAGCTCTACGTTCTTGATTTCTACGTTGCACTTGGACATTAGAAGCAACACATAAAAGGAAAATGAAAACATAAAACTTTCATCAGACATAGCCATTATTACGTACATATACATTCTTTAACATAGAGTGTCTTTGTCTTGCTAAGCAAAGAATAAAACATACTGTGTACTTTCAGAATAGTGCTTCAGAGAAGGAGACAGGTTTAGTCATCAAGAAGACATTTAGAAATGTTATGACTCTAAAGATGCTGATTTATACCATGAGGAAATATGAATGCTAAAGGCGGCTCCTAAGAGAGAAACCTACTCCGGTTTTCTCTGACACAACGTGAGTGTTCATTTATTTCCCTTTGCCCGCCTTTCTCATTTTTCTTTCTGTTGAGGGTTTTTCTCGAGTACTCTACAGCATTTAAATGATCTACAGTGTTTAGTTTGGAACATTTATTCTAGCACCTTAGTTTTTGGGGTACTGATAGATTGAACTAAGTCACTCTAAAAGCATTTTTAAATAATTCACCACGTTCATTTTCAAGATACGTGTACATTTTTTTCTTTGGCAGGAGCTTTGAAGACATGTTAGTATATTGATTTTCCTTACCTTTTCATGAAATACAATGATAAGTTACTATTAAAGTGATAATTTAACTATTTATCTTAAATGTCCCTTTCCCTCTAATTAATTAAACAATTGACTATTAGCATGATCGTTTCAGAATGAAAATATTTCTCAACAGAGATCACATACAAAATATATATGAGCAGGCCTAGCACAGGAATCCACTAATCCGAAGGGACACCATGCTGATATATTCTGGCTGGATATCAAACCATCTCCAAAAAATCAAAAGTATTTGCATGGATAACAATAACAAAAAAGATAACTTCATACCTTGGTCAACTCCTACCAAGGTATAAAAGAGCCCCTTTCTATTAATACTCTACTATTTGATATTCCTCAGTTAGTTCATTCATTTATTTATTCACTCCACAAAATTTAATGAGCAGTGTCTAAGTGTCAGATTTGAGACACTGGACAATCCAGTGGTGAGCAAAACAAACATGGCCCTTACCCTCATAGAGTTTACAAACCAAGGAGGGAAAATGTCATAAATAATGGCACACATGAAAAAGATACTTAAAAACATATCTGGTAAGTGCAATGAAAGAAAAGTAAAGGATGCCTGGAGAAAGCATAACATGTCCTGAGAGGAGACCATTTCTAACACATTCGGGGGATCGCTTCTTACTGAGCAGTTAGGATCTATAGCTACCTCAGAGAGTCAGTTACTCCTGAAATTCCCTGAATTGCCCATCTTTATGTGGGATTCCTGAGTAATATAATATTTTGAGTGAATTTCCTCCTGATCATTTCTGTTGTCCCAAAGCTCTTGATCCTTTCAGGAAAATAAGAATGAAACTTGTATTTAAAAAAAAAAATATATATATATATATATATATTGCCTAATTCTGACTTCAAAACAGACTTCTTTTAACTCAGAGTAGCCATAAATATCCATGGTTTTTAAGTGCTAAAGACAAAGAAGATTTTTGTTTTCTAACCTCTGGGCTTTAACTTGAAGAGCCAGACTTGGAAGACTGGGCCTAGAGTCTGTACTAAAATCCACAAAGAAGATGTGAGATATGCCAGCCACAGTGGACACAGCAAGGCAGTGATGCTACCTAAAGATCAAACAGATGAGATTCCTCTGGTAAGGCCAATTAGGGCCACATGATGACAAATGGACTAAATGCCAGTCACCAATGCCAGGACAGTAAGCGTTACTTTTAACCAGCTAGAGTATACGCTAGTTACTGCTTTTTATTTTATTTACATAATTTTTTCTTTTTTCTCTCTTTAGTTAAAAAGAATGTTAGTTACTCCAATATCTTAATAGACTGATTCACCCATGTGACCTATGAGCATGTGGAAAAAGTGCGTCTCCCCTTCCTTAAGGCCTGGGTGCAAGCTGCAGCACCATATCAAGGGAACTGTGTTCAAGGGTTCTAGGTAGTTGTAACAGCTAAAAGAGATAACTGGAGAAATGGAAGCTAAGGTAATAACCTAGAATATTTGAGAAGACTTTCTCGTCCAAACTTTCTACAAAGAAATAATCAAGGCTTGGTGGTCAGAAGTGACACCTAACATGCACTTCAAGTTTTCCTTTCACTTGGCTACACCCCCTCACCTATAACCTTCTCAGACTACAAAGGTGTTACCCACTGCTCTTCTCCTTACCTTGAAACGTGTTAAGAGTAGCGCATTCTAAGTCTCTCGTTCATGAACTCTCATCCACTCTGCCTCTGGGACTTTGCTTTTTCCTCTCTCTCCCTCCTGAAATGACTCTTCTGTTTGTACTGGAAATCATCTAGTGGCCAAATCCAACAACTTTCTTTGTTTCTCACTCTTCTGGAATTCTTTGGGACAGCTGCAGTGTTGTCCACACACTTCCCTGTGCCCTAGTGCGTGCTTTCCTGCCCTAGTCCTCATGCCCTGCACACTCCTGCTTCTCCTTCCCTATGGTTGCTCATTTCTTACCACATTGGTCACTCTCCTCATCTTTCTAACCTTGGGACTCCCCAGCTCTTCTTGAACTATATGAATTTAAACTTCCAGTCCCTATACTTTCCTTGTCATCAGATTTTCAGCTCTTCTCTCTCCTCACATCCAGATCTAAATATTCCATTTCCAAGTCCTGTATATCTCACACAATATACACAGAACTTAACTTTTCATCAAATCACATTTTTCTCCTATATTTTAGCCCTATGTTTCACTCAATAACTCCAACTAGAGTTTTTATAGTTATTTGCAACTCAAGCTCTATTGATCCTAGCCCTCACATAGATGCCAAATGCTTCACTCCTGTCCTCTGCAACCTCACTGGCATCTTTACTTAAGTGCCTCATCATTTCTCAGTCTGACTCCAAACAATCCCTACGAGTGTATTTGACTTCTTCCTCACCCACTCCCACCTCATGCAATACGTGCTCCAGCATATGCTCTTATCACAGCTCCCAGAGTATGTCATGCTTTTGTTTGCTTTCTTTTTCTCGTATGAACTCTCCTCTGCTAACATGCTCTTTTTCTCGAGGTCAGATGCCTCCTTTGTGAAGTCCTTTCTGATCCTGGCTCCCTCCTGAATTATTCCCACATTCAATTTGCTTTGAGTAAGTTTGGCAACTTGCTAAGTATTTTGACATTGGCCCCAGGTTTAAACTAAAGTCAAGCACATCTTTTGTCTTGTCCCAGAGCTGCTAATAATCCATGGTGCAGAAAGGTCTCCTTGATTTTTCTGGTGGGAAAAAATGGGATTCTCCTTGCCTTTCTTTCCCAACTCTAACACTGACCCCTTACCACCCTAGTAAAAAGGGTTTGTTTGTTTGTTTTAATTTTGTGGTTGGAGCCCAGGCCTACTTGAAATGTGAGGCTGTGCCTAGTAAGATCTGGAGAACAGGAAACCTGGATGAGCCAGTGGAGCCACATGAGACCCCCTGGGGTAGGCTGGAGCCGCCTGGATTTACTTGTACCCATTCAAACATCTGCTATATTATGATAGCTGGATTTTAGGCGATCAAAGAAGACAGTGTGGAAATGTTTTTCTAACTGTGCAGCACACAAAAGTCATTTAAATGTCCCCTCAACATGTGCATACATCCAAGGCCCACTGGAGCACTGAACAGCAACAGGAACTGGTATCATGCCCACGTTGTTAGCCTTGCTCCATTGTGATGGAAATCACAGGTGAAAGGGAGACAGACAGAGAGGAAGGAGGTGAGGTACGTGGTGGCATGGAGTGGAGACACAGTGCCTGTGACACAATATTCAAATCTCCAATTTTGTCTTAAAAAAAGCAAATCAAGCTGAGGATGACTCTACAATCTCCACAGCTGCAGGTAATTTGTCAAAAAGCTCATTCTCTATCTTTTTGGGGATAAAGCCCTATGGCCATATGAGACTTTAGCACTGAGATTAATTCTCCATGTTTGGAAGGCAGAAATGGGCAAAATAAGCAATGTGCATGGCTGAGCAGGTTGAATGGCAGGCGCCAAAGAGCAAATGATGCCAGCAAGCAGCAGCATTTCTGCTCACTCTCCTCCCAGGATCCTGTTCCTTTCAACATATTGTGCATGTACTTCAGGGGATGAATTCTGTAATATTCATTTATCAAATACATTATACTATTCCAAGGACTTTAATATTTATTATTCATTTGGAACTTACATATCTCCTATAACATCATAAAGCATTAGAGTTGGAAAACTCCTTAGAGATCATTCCTTTAACACCTGCGTTTACTAAAACCCAAAGAAATCTTAGTTTGCCTAAAATCCTGTGAGTAGTTAGTAATACTGGATCCTACACCTGCTGATTTTTCACTCTGGTAGCTCTTCCCATAACCATAAGGAGCCACCTAGGCAAGAATTTGTTCATCAGATTCTTTATAAATTTTTATCTATTTATTTGTATAATTGTTATTGATAACTATTATTTAACAGTTATTAAATGGTATTTATCAATATTACCTTTTAATTCTCACTGCACACTTATGAGATAGGTACTATAACTGTCCCCATTCTATAGGTGAAGAAACTGAAGCACAGTTTAGTGTGCTTAGCACTTTAGGTCACTCACCTAGAAAGTGGTAGAGATGGCATCATCTGAACTCAGGTTATCTGGCTCCAGTCTGTGGTCTTAAACTTGAACTACTTCCCTACTGTCTCCCTACCCTCCCTTTACACGCATGAAACATGAGGAGGTTTAGGAGAAGGGGATGAAGAGATGCTGACTATAACTGAACAGTTAACCTCAAAGAATCTAAATTTAAACCAGAGTTGTCTTGAAATGGCAAGATTAGGTATTTCCCATCATGAGCAAAAATTGATGTCTTGAATAGTTTGAGTTCACTTATAGAGAAATAACAAAACTTCATTTGAATGCATCCAAGATGGCCAAGATGTCCAAAGATATCCAAGATATCTCTGCACAGAGATATACTCCATCTGTGAGCTCTTCACAGCTAATTTTTTTTCTTCTCACAATTAAATAGATTACTATCTTTGGAGACGAGATCTATATTATCAGGGTTACATTCTCAGATGCTGAGGCCACCACAAAATCTAACACAGCTTTGAGATGTGAAGATTCCAAAGAGATTATTTTCTCATATTTTTGTTTTACTTTCTCTATCCATTTATATATCTGTTGTTGTGCTGATGGTGACTGTTGACTCATTTGGTATTAATTTGCAGATATTTTGATCCTTAATATTTCAGCACACATTTCATAGGAAAGAAAGGACCTTCTCCACATAACCACAATACCATTACCAAACTCAAGAAAATTACAATTCATGCAGCATCCAGTATTAATTTAATATTCAATTTTCCCCAATTTACCAAAAGTATATTTTATGCCTGTTTTTCTCCTAATCCAGGATCCAAAAAAAAAAAAAAGAAAAGAAAAGAAAAAGGAAAAGAGAAGGAGAGATCAAAGAGATAATAAAACTAAATGCAAAGGTTTATGTATTGTATTTGGGTTATTATATCCATTCAGTCTCTTGTAATACAGAAAATCTGACTGTTTTGATAGCATTTTTTTTTCGTAAGAAACCTATGGTCCCACCAGACCAAAAGAATGTGAGAAAATGCAAAATTCTGTCAAAATCAGAAACATTTAAAGCTGTATAGAATTCATACAAATTTCTTAAGAGTCAATAAATGCAAATTTTAATCAAATATTAAGAGCTTCATGGCTGAGATTTCAGAGAGAAGAATTGAGTAACATATAACATGAGTCTAAAGAACATTAGAAATGTGGATTTTATGGGCTGGATGAGTCATATGGGCTACAATAACAATAAGACCAACTGCTTTAATTTATCAAGTCTTTATATAAGGTCATGTTGTGTGATGGTTACAAATAAGAATCTAATTGTCCCAGTCAAAACCTCTGGCTAATAAGCAATTGCAGTTAGCTTAGAAGATAATTGCTATCCAAGTGGGGTTAGCACCTCTTAACCCCAGGAATATGTAGGCATAGAATTATTTAAGATAATCAGAAACTAGAAAGTCATTTACTTGTGTTACAGAATCTAAGCATGCTGGTATTTTAGTAATTCAAATGTGTTAGAGAATTTGATCTAATTAACTAACAGGTAGTCCCTTTATTTTGATTTAAGATGTATCTAACAGAGTAAACAATTTAGATTTCTTATGTAAAATTGACATGCTACCAGTATTATATATATATATATATATATATATATATATATAATAAAATATATAGTTGAGATATTTAAGAAAATGTAAGATTGAACAAATTTTAAAATCTATTTTTAAGCACTTGTTAAATACTTGAGATGGTGTATTAAGCAGGTAATTAAACTCCTTCAAACATATTAAACTTCCTTTTATAAGAATTAGTGTAGTTGATTTCCCATTCTGTTTATCAATTAACTACTTTTGCATATAAGATCATATATTACTCAAAGACTTGTTAAAAGTGACTGTTAATGTCTACTTAGACTTACAGATAAATAGAATTTGAGCTTAACATCTTCAAGAATAGTTAGGTTTGGTCACTTATAGTTTTAATTGAATGTGATTCTTTAATTGAATGTGACCGTTAAAAATTTCAGAATATTTTTTCAATTACTCATTATAAAGCATCAAAAAAACCCTCACATTAAACACAAAATAAGTGGTTGTTTTGCTTCAGAAGCCATAATAAAAGCCAAGATAGAATTCATATCTTTAAATGCTAAGATCTTAGACCACATGTTGAGATGCCTCCACTCAGAGAGTTACAAGGGAAGTAAGACCAACTGAAAGATATTAATTTGATACTGTCTGTCTCACATTTACGTGCAGTCATAAATAACAGGGAGACTGAGCGTGCTGCTTAAATCAGTTGTGCTTCTCTTTTTTCCCCGAGATTATATAGCTGAATTTGTAATGATAAATGCCAGTTTGATGCAACTTCACTAGATGCACAGAATATGCATTCCTGAATTCTTGTTTCTGCCCTCAAAAAGTTGCTAATCAAAAGGGAAAGACTTCAGCTTTATAATAATTACATTATTAACATTAAAATGTCTAGACATTAATTTAGAGTATCTCTACAACCTTGGGATAACGAAAGATTCCTTAGGAAAAAATAAATTGTTTTAGCATCATAAATTATAGGTTGAGCCTCCTAATAACTTCCTTCTAGAGGCTTACTGAGATACTTTTGTTTTCATGCTGCCCATTAATTCATATAATGTGACATTTATGCAGCATACACTAACATACCTTTGAATAAATACAACCATAGGCTTGGGCTCCGGTTCTCATTTCATCACCAACTGTCTGTGGTCTTGGGGAAGTCACACAATTTGCCTTACTCTCAGTTACCTCATGTATGATACAAAGCATTAACTAGAAGATGACTGAGATGATTTCCTGTCATCAAGAGCCAATGAAACCATGATGTTTTAACAACTGCAGAAGAAAACAATGGTAAATTCCCTGGGGCTTGCTTTCTAAAATCACCTCCCTTAGCAGAATCTAGGCTTGCATCAGGAGGATTTAGAGATCTCTCTCTGTAACAATCGACCAGGTAGCAAATGTTGCACCTAGAACACCCTCAGATCTATCTCCTGTCATTTTATAAGAAATAGAACCAGTGTAAGGTCTCACAACCTAATCTCAATGGTGTTTAAAAAGGCATTAGCCCTTCTACTTTTGAGCAGTTCTGATCTTCCACAGACAAAAATAGTAAAATTAAATTTATATGAAAAAATATAAATAAGTTTCCATTGGTTTTATACTTTTATTTATTTCTCCTTGCATCTATATTTTTGTTTGTTTCTCAAAGGTCTCAAAAGCCTTTAGGAAGGCAATAATCACAAAATAAAATAGGCTGTTGGTAATTTATAACAGTACTTTGTTCTGCCTCAAATACATTTTCAATCCTGTTCTCATTAACGTTCATATTTTTTTTGTCATGTTGAACTGTTTGGGGGGATGTAATATTAACCTTTGTGTCATCAGTCTGAGGAATACATTGAAGCAAACAGAACTGCCTTTGTTTTTTAGATGTGGGAATTGATGCTAAGTGGCTAAATGTTTTTTCCTAGGTATGCACACCTGTAATAGATAATACAAAAGAAGTAACTAAAAGCAGCTCCCAAAATAACGATTTCCAATATCTCTAACTCAGCTCTTTGCTAACAAAAAAACTGCATCCACAAAGTACGACACTTTGGAGCATAATGAAATGAGATCCACTAAAGGTTTAGCCAGTTGGATCAAGTAGCATATATATGCAAAAGTATTACTCAAGAAATGATGTTGAAATCAGGGAGACCATAAAATTTAAATCCTTACATTTAAACACTTCATAAACACCATAGTAATTGTTTCTATTTTATTAATTTGAAAGATTATTCATAGATAACTGGAAGTAGTCATTATATCAAATCCTTACCCTGAAAATCAGTAATTAAAAGTAAAGAATTAAGTATGAATCCTGACTTTCAAGGAGCAACAATATTTCTGTTTTAAAATGACTCATCAAGAAGTTTATGTGTATAGGAAATATTAAAAAATTAAAGATCATGCTATTATTTCAATATCTTGTATATTTGTAATTTATCACTATAAAATCTCAAAATCAAGTGACCCATAGGTAACTTATTCTAACTGTGGTAACTTAAATAACTTCCTTTGCGTCTTTTGGATTTTTTTGTTATCTATAAAATAAGGACCTACATGATCTATGTGACTAGCTATAACAGGGTTACAGAACCTTTGAAAAGGGACATTTCATCCTTTATCTAGTAGCATTCGGGCAAAGAGGCAGAAATCAGCCTAACGCTTATAGATCAATGATGTCAAGACATTGGAGAATGAGAGTTCTGAAGGGGAGGAGAGTTATCACTTCTTAAGAAGATAGCTTATGAGATTTTGTGTCTAAAATGAGATGAACATAATTTTAACAAGATCATAGCCCTGCAATATCCAGGGTTAGGAATATAAGACATAATTCTAGACACAATTTTTCAGTCTCTCTCTCATAAACCAAGTGGTCTCTGAGGTCTAAAAGCACCAGGCAAGCTCTAGAGATGGCTGTGGGCCACAGTAGGCAAGGTCAACTGCCCTTAACAGTGGGTCTCAGTCAAACGTGAGTGAGGAGAAGAAGGTGAGCAGGGGGAAGTAATAATGTGGATGAGACTGCAGATAATATTGCCTTATAACTAGTGCAGCAGGACCTCTGGCAAATTTGAACATAAATCCTTACAGGCATGGAGATCCCAACTCTTTAGAAAAGTGTATTTCACACTATTTTGGTAGTCTATCAAGAACAGTATGAAAACCAAAGCTCATCATGACATACATGTCTCTGACTCAAAGAATCACAAAGGGTGTCACCCAGCAACACACAGTTAATTGCCAAGTGAATTTCAATGGATATTTAGTATGGTCCATCTATTGGATGGCTCCATAAATGGGATTTGAAGAAAAGTGAGATTAGATCTTTGAAAAAAAGATAATCTCATTTTCTCCTATATGTGATATCTGCAAATCTAAATAAATTAACTTTCTCACTAAACACAAATCAAAGCAACAGTAGAGGCATTAGATATTGTTTAAGGAAGCTTGTGAATTTAAGGAGAAAATCGTAAGATGGCTAGAGGGTAATTAGTACCTAAAGGAATTTTTTTCACAAAGGGAACACTGACAGCAAAGAAGAGAAAAGCAAAGAAAAATATTTAAGAGGCTGGAGAGAAGACAATTTACAACAATAGTGTTTTCTCTTTTGCTTACTGGTATAATGTTATAAATAATCTATATAGAATGAAGACTGAACCTTCTTTTCCTTTCTGTTTCCTGATAGATTAAAAAGAGAGAGAGAGAGAGAGAAAGGCATCCTCTTGCCTAGAATGGATAATAAACTACTATTTGTTCAGTAAACAAAGGATTCGAGCTGGCATTTGTAGTGACTCTCTACAGGGATGACTTCACGTCAGTACAATCACAGGAGTACCATCTCCTGTAGCACTTTAGCAAGAAAATCCCATTTTCGAGGGAGATGTCCAGTCTGGGGAGTATAACCTATAGCTAAAGAGCAGAGAATGGGCCATAGGAAGACCAAACTCCTAGCTATGCCACCATTGCACCATGCTTACCAGCCACATGAACCAACTGATCACAGAGCTGGACAGCACAAAATATGACCTTTTAAAAGTCTAAATATCATTGTTCATAACTTCATGCTCAAATCTCTAGTTATCTCTCTGCTACACAAGTGAGACTCATCCAACTTGTGAATTTTATGTAAGAAATCATAGACTAGTTCCCTCTTGCTCTGTAAGACTGTCAGAAACTCACCCTCTGAAGGATGGTGTATGTAAGCTTTGAAAAATGAAAATTCATTCTAACTTTTAATGGAAATAAAGAGTGTTCCTTGGTGAAACAAATATAAAAAGTAATTCATTGTAAACCCAAATTTAAAAAAAAAGTGAAGTTAATATTTTGTATCCATAGCAGTGTTGTTGGAGTTAACGTGAAGAGTATTAAGAAACACAGATAGCCAGATCTCTCCCTCCAGTGATTCTAATGAGTACCCAGGTTGAGAACCACTGACACAGGAGAATAAGGTTTTGCTATAGTTGTGACTGCATTTCTAGTTGTCTTTCTTTTTTCTTTTCTTTTCTTTTCTTTCTTTTTTTTTTTTTTTTTTTGATAAGCAGATTCTTTTTTCTCCACAAGGCTCCACAATAAGAATCTGAAAACAGAAGCTGAAAGGAAGGGCAATGCTACCTGATGCCACAACATGGCAGCTTAAGTCCACAGGAGTCAGCCAAACAGCAATGTAATGCGTTTATTAAACTATAGAAAATGAATTAAAGTTAGGCTTTTATTGCTTTGACAGAGTTCTGACAAATAAAGTGAGAGGTGTTGAATCAGAAGTAAATCATTTATAGGAAAAGAAGCAGAGATCCTTCTTTCCTATAGGAGACTTTTTCCACCTGTGTCTCTTCTTTAATCACATGGTGTAGGATTTTGTTTTGCTTTAAGTCATTGTGACACTTCACAACATGGCTGAATAAATCCTACAAATAGGCTACCTCATCATACGTCCCTGCTCATAACCCTTCATCATTTCCAACCCCTTTCAGAAGAAAACCCAAATCTATGACACAGCAAGAAAAAGCTCCCAAGATGAGACTCCTACTTACCTACCCAACCTCAGGTGTTTTTACTCCCACATCCAGCCTACCTACTCTAGACTTCATGTCATCCCCACTTACGGATAAGAAGTTATTTCACACATCCAAGCTTTGCTCACTATGCTGCCTTTGTCTGGAAAGCGCCTTTTCCCAACTCTACCCTCTCTCTACAGGAACATCTCTTCATTCAGTCTTTCAAGAATCAACTCACACATAGCTCTTCTTTCACAATATTCCTCTAATCAAGATAACCCTTCTTGCTTGTTGAGTTGTCAAATTGACTGTTTTTCTTCTGTGTTTCCACTACAGTCTATGCATCATTCTATAATAACAGTTCTAAAAAATACACTTAGATGAAGGTTAATCAAAGCCAGCACTACTGATGTTTTAGACTGGATAATTTCTTTGTTGTAGGATGTTTTAACAGCATTGTAGGATGTTTAATAGCATCCTTGGCTTCTACCCACTATGTGCCAGAAGGACTCCCTCTCAAGTCATGACCACTTAGTATCTCTAGACACTTCCAAATAGCTCCTGTGGTCAAAATCGCCCTAGTTGACTGAGATGTGCATCTTTTTTCTCCCCTAATAAACCCAGGAGCTTCTCAAAGGCAAGAATGTTAATTCACCTTTGTATTTAGCATTTAGCAGAATGCCAAGTCCTCTGTAGATTCTCAAGATATGCTTGTTAAATGAATGACTATTTTGTCACAAAAGGGATAGTAGCATCTAGCAAAATGTAGAATATCACACGTATAGACATCTATCCTGATCATGATAATGCTTTGCTTTTTAAGGATTGTATCACTAATGACATTAAATTTTTCAATGTCATCAAAACATCGCTTAAATTAAAATCCTCAAAGCCACCCACTAGGAATTCCATCACTAGAAATCACTTATATTAATTTTTATATGGTTTTAATACAAAAGAAAAGGAGATTGGGGTCTAGAACTTGATTTGAAATTATATCTAGGTATGTAAAACTCTTGGAGTAAAAATTGCTTGAATGTAATTAATTGATTCAGTTTTTTAAAAAATGCTCAGCTAGTACTTTTATGTTCTCTAAATAGCTTTAATTAATTGACCCACTTTTTAAAAAAATGTTCAGCTGGCACTTTTTATGCCTTGTAAATAGTATTTTTAATTTTTAAAATGTTTACAACTAAAAAGTATCAAATTTAAGTACAGTCTCTCGCCATTTCCTTTCACTCGATTAACATTGATGTAACACGTTCCTATGACATAATGACAAAGTAGGGGTTTTAGAAGCAGAAATACATAACTTTGATTTTAAATACTTATTCAAAATAAGTTTTTATAGGAAATTGCTGTGCCAGAATTCAAACACATGAGCATAAATACGCATAATACACAAATACACATAAGTTTTTTAAACATGTATATTCATGTTTTTTAAATATATTTCTAAACGGATAATGACTTAAAATCTCTAAAAGATCAGTATTTTTAAAACAATTATTTTAACTTTTTATATCCAAATTATGATAAATTACATTTGAAATAGAAAGAAGAGTTAGCCATGAATTCTTTCCAATTCCATAATATAATCTTGACTAGAGGAAAATGGTTTAATTTGAAGGCACAATTCATGTAATGTAGAGATCTTCATTCAGTAGTTTAACAATGGTGTGCTCAACTAAGAGATAGTGTAGTTTTATGAACGCTGGCTATTTATTAGATAAGCATATTCAAGCAGATACCGTATTTTGAATTCTGACACAATGGCAAGGTGGTCTCCATTTTTTTCTTATTCTTTGCAATGATGCCATTTCATGTTAAATGACTATAATGCTATTAAAAGTTTCAAGTTAACCTCATTTTATAGAGAACCCACCTTAACAAATAAAGCCGCTGACATTTTCATTTGGCCTCAACTACCTTTTAACCAAACTAAAAATATCTTTTGTATTTAGCGCCTGGATTTTTCACATAAACAGCAACAGAAATAGCAAATTGTCACATTAATCTAACTTTAACTTTGCTGTTCTTGAGGCTTAGCAGCTGCTTTTTTATTTTCTTCTTCTTCACAGTTTGGCTCTATCTATTCTAAATCTTTTGTCACTTTTAAAAATCCATGAAGATCCATGTATATAATTTTAATTTTTTACATTTCCTGAGGAGCTAGTATACATAAGCTATTGTGAGTTCTAGAAAATTAATACTTTAAACCAGTGGTGAGTAAATTATGGCCTGCAAGCTGAATTCTACCCATCACCTGTTTTTGAATGGATCATGAGCAAAAGCAGTTTTCACATTTTCAAATGGTGGAAAAAAGTAAAAATAAATAAATAAATAAATAAAAAGTAATTCATGAAAAGCCAAAATTATATGAAATTCAAATTTCAGTATCTATAAATGAGGTGTTATTGGAAAACAGCTTCACCCATTGGTGTCCCTATTATCTGTGGCTGCTTTTGAGCTACGATGACAGATTTGAGTAGTCACGAAAGAGACCCACAAAGACTGAAATACTACCAGCCCTTCACAGAGATGTTTGCAGACCCTGCTTTAAACAATTAGTATATGACTATCACACACACAGAACACGTAAATCTGGGGGACAAGATACAATATATGTCTAAGGAGATTTCTTTCAGCCAAAATCATTTTCTCAATAATATATTTTTCAGTAAGCCTTGGTAAAGGCTACTGGTTATTAGCAATAAAATACTTACCATGATGTTCTTTCAATACTTGGAAATGTACTGTGAAACTAGTCCAATTGATTATTTACTTTCTGGAGATGTACCTTTCTTCACCTCATCACTGAAGTCTTCAGAGTTTGGAATTCCTATAATTCCCCACCTGAAGTCAACTTAGACATCTAATAACAATCACCAATGACTCTGAATCTGTAAACCTCAGCCCAATGATTACTTTATCTTGTCTTAATAAAGCTGGTATGCCTGGTGTCCAGCTACACCCTTTTGTAATGAAGACAAAACACAGCAAACCAGATCAAGCTTAATTTAAAGTCTTGACCTAGTTTACATTCCTATTTAAATACTGGGGGTGTGGGGGGGAAGCACACATTTGGTAAATTAACCAGAAAATTGAATTCCTTGCAAGCAAACATTGCTAATAGGTGTCTGAATGATACAAAAGATTATCATTCTCTACTAATTAACTTAATGCTTTTGAAGCTTTTGAAAAAGCTATAAAAACATAAATCTTCAGTAATTCACTGTTTGATGCCCTAATTAAATATACAGTCTGAGCGTCTGCTTATGTTCAAAAGTTACCTTTAAAATAAGATTTTCTAGCAGAAAAATTAAAAATTTTATTGCCTCTGCATCATTACTATAGGCCTTCTTTAAAGCAGGGAAAAGCTTTAAATGTCTTACAAGGAATTTAGAATTTGCATTAATATCTAGCATGATCTTGCTACTACATTATAAGACTATTAATAAAAATGACTATATTTTATTTTGAAGACATTACTGATAATCTCTGAAATGAATACAGCATATTTCTAGATTTTGATATTTTACTAAGTATTATCATAATCAGTGAAGAAAAGTCAAACTGCATTTAGGGACATTAAAAAATGTATAATTAGGAGCAATGGTTCAAATAATAGTTCTGACATGTACCTCATAAGATAAAACCAGGGACTGAAGAATGAAATAATAAAGAGGTAATTTCTATTATGTATTAAAAGAAATAAATTAGATTTTTAACTAAATTCAGTTCCTTCTTTGTTGCTACCCAATTTATTTAAACTCGCAGTTAAGAATTATTTTTCTTTGGCCCCTAAAATAAATTATAATAAGCCAATTTAGAGTAGCAAAACAAATAATGTCACAATCCTGAGAACAAATTATTATTATCTCAAATATATGAACCTAAGAAGTGAATTCTCTCTCTTAACACCCAGAACAACTGGTTTTACCAAAGGCAATCTTGGAAAGGAGCCTTAGAGATGACCCAAGAAATGGAAATCATAATGTTTCCTCTAAGTTATGGATGATTTCTCCCAGGTTACGTGAGATTCCATGCCAATTCTAATACTAGGCTAATCTTGAAAATAATTTTCATTTAAAAGAAAACCAAATCATAATTATCTTCAATTATCATATCATTTTTATAATTAGAGATGATGCCATGTTCAGTCAGCTTTTTTCGGTATGATAGAACCCTGATAAGAAATCTCAAATATAAATTGTCTACTTGCTTCCATTACTGGAACGTCTGTGAGCTGAAGCCCACTGGTGGTGGGCCGTGTATGGGCCTGGCGTCTGGAACAAAATGATGTGGTAAAACCTGTGCAACTTCTGACCTCAAGCTCTAACCTCAGAATTGAAGAAGCTGCCCAAAATGTCAGTCCTTCCCCCAAATCTAATCAAAATATTTGGGATGGGATTATAGTTCACAAAATAAAAAATTGGTTTCTATCTTCCTGTTCCCAGATATGGGAAGATGATTTTCACTGCCTTTAGCTGTGTTTAAGATAATTCCCAGCCCAACACTCGCCCATCGCTTGAACCACACCACCAGAAGAGGTTGCCTTGTGTCATTAAAAACATTAAATTAAAGTGAATTTTCCATGCTTATTTAAAAAGGAGCATGTGCAGTCAGGTTAGGCGGCCTCGGTGCTGGGCACTTACCCAAGTCCCTGGTTCTGTGCAGTCAGCTGTCCTCCATGTGCCTGGTTCTGCTGCATGTGACTGAGAGTTCAAATGCCTGGCCTTACCAAACTTTTTCAGAAAAGATTCAGTTCTTCAAATGAGAGAAGAGTTGCTCATAATGAGAAGTCTTTGAAAAAAAAAAAAACTGTATTTTAGACAAGCGAATGTTTCCACAGGCCTCAGAAAGTTTTGCAAGACTAATCATCACCAACATGAAACTTGAGCTCATCTTTTATAGACTTTTGTTTCCTTCCAGCTACATCTCCTTCAATATTCATTTCATTCCCTTACTCCTTTTTTCCAACCTGCTTTTGATCTTCTATTTTATACTGTACAGAAGTCTTGAGTGGTATGTGTGAAGCGACACATCGTCAGCCTGATGAGGGAAAGCCTGCTGGTCTAGGGAAAAAAACATAAAGTAAGAAACAAGGCCTGAGATTGGATCAGGAGTTAACCTGCACAGTTATCAATGTCCTGTTGTGCTTCATGAAAGATGCCCGGTCCTTTCAATACTACATTTCATGTAGCGATGAAAATAGGATATGGAATATCATCATAAAAGCTGGTTTGATTGGGATAATAATGACTAAGAGGCCATCAATGCAGAAACCCCAACAGGACCCAATTGTGAAGAATGAGCTAGACACCGAACCTGCTTCACAATCTCCTCTTTTGTTTACGGGCCTCCACCAGCCTTTAGAATCTTGGAGTGGGTTTGGACGTCATCTAATAAGCATTTCACCCCAATAGCTATTATGATTTCTCATTGGGAAGAAAGGTGGGAAGCTGGGATTTGGGTGATACAGGGGAAGCTTTTGAGATACTTTGACCATAGCAAAGCTTCCTTCATGCACTATTGTGCTTAGGGATGACTGTGGGGAAGATTGAAGCCCATTGTGTAGATTTATATTATTCTATTGACTGTTTAATAATAATGGTTATCCTGAAAAAAGCACATTATTTCATCAGTAATACCACTAGCTGATACCTTTATAAAATTTCATTTTATTCAATTGGCTCAGGGTACTTTAACAACATTTACGTTCCCAATTGCTTTGTGATAGAGGCAAGCTGCCTGTGGCTACCGTGAACCGAGATTACAATCCAAGAGTTCAGCCTTTTAAAATTTGTAGTAAATCCCCTGAAACCAACTCTTTCCCTAAATGGTAAGCGAATTTAAAGCTACTATAACTACTAAAAAATAATAGCCAGCAGCTATTCACATTGCCTTCCATCTCCTGTTTAATGCTGAGAGAGAGTTTGGTGCTTTCTACACCAAACAAATCCAAGTTCACGTTTTTCAGGGCAGTGTCAGCTCCATAAACAAGCATAGTGGTAATGCCGTTCTACTCAGGAGTAAATACGAGAGACATGCATCTGCCGACTTTTCAAATGCCATCAATATAAAATTCCTTGTATTTTTTGTTAACTCTTATTAAAAACATAAAAATGCTTCTAAGAAACCCCTTTTGAGGACTTCCTAATTATGTTGACAGAAACGGCAGCTTTTTCTCATTCCCCAGAGGTTGTTTTACTCTATAATGAAGCTTCTGAGCTAGATGTTTTCAGGGGATGTTTCAGGTTTTACTTTGAATGCATATCTGCCATGTTCCCTACCATTTGAAAAGTTAAATGGAAATTCAGCAAGTTCAAGTAGCAATTAATAAATTCTGTAATTTATAGCAAAAAAAAAAAATCCTACGAGAAAATGAGCATTTCATAAATATTGAATTCCACTACCCACATACCCTACAAGTTGGTTAGCTAAAAAGATGGTAATTCCATTAGAGGCTTTCAGCAAGGAAAAGATAAAATAGTTGAGATAAAGTAGCTGACATTATTTGTTACTATTTTTCTTGTAAAATGTAGTGAACAGCAATGTCACACATTCCACAAACTTCCAAGGGAAAATTTTACAAGTTATTTGAAAACTCTGAGCCCCGTATTAAGGGGCTGTCTCCTCTTTTACAGGTGGTGTGCCCTGGCTGAATACTTGATTAGTTGTATGTGCAGCATATGCTTGTAATGGAGAATAATTTCAGCCGTTATAAAATATTCAACAGTATCTGATAGCACCAGAAGTGGAAATCTGAGCAGTCATCCTGCTTAGAAAAGGAGTTTATTAATGTTTCCTAATCAGAGGAAAGGTGACCAGTGCCCTTCAGTTCCTAAAAGAGGCTGGACATAGACTAGGAAGGCACCCTGATTTGTAACTGTTTCCTCAAACTAGATGGCTCATTCCCAACTTCCGTTAAAAATCATATAACTGAAACCTCAATGACTGAATTGCTCCAGCTAGAAAATGAAAGTAAAAAGCCCTCCTTGTCACGTGGAGCGATAATAAAGCATAGTTAAGGAGTCAGTATTTTAGGACCCTGCTTACAGGAGATTGCATCCTTTCTATCATTTGATAAAAGTATCTTTTCAATATGGATATGAAGGTGAGATTTTGTCTTTTTATTATTCAGCCAACCTAGAAATATGAAGCTGACATTTACTAGCATTTTGTGAAATGGGTAATGGATAAAGGTTGATTTCCACCATAGTCTCACAAAGTTCTCTCTCAGTGATGGAACTGCCCGCAGGGCTCAAGTTTTGCCCTCTTCACCTTGCTATGCACACTTGCTTCCTCGATGATTTCATCTCATCCAGTTTACAGCACTAATCATTTTCCAACATACTACATAGCTTACTGATTTATAAGTCTTCTCCCTCCAGACACATACCTGAATGTAATCCCAGCTATGAGTTCTTGTTCCCTAACGCTTCCCTAGTACTCAGAAGAATGCCTGGCATATGAGTTACTCAGTAATATATTTTGAAAAAAACAGAATGAATGAAGAAGGATGTGACAGATTACAGGAAATGTATTTCAAAGTGGGGAAATATTGTTTTTCTCAAAGTTAAAAGTAAATAAGATTAGTTTTAGCATAGTTTTCTATTAAAGCAAAGTTTTAACTTCATACTAAAGAATTGTATTATAAAATGTGAGAACTTTGCAGCTCTAAACTTCTATGCTTGATAAAATTTGTACCATCAGAATGTTTAGCCTTATCTTCAGAGTTCCTTTTTCTCTCGAGATGGATCTGAACTCAATGTATAAAGGAACTCATAAAATACATATACATACATTGATTTTTTACAATTTTGATTGATGTAATCAATTAATCCAGGAGTCACAAAACAGTTTTTGAAGTCATAGATTCTCCCCTATAAATTTACTTTACTTTTCACTTTCATTTGGCATGTAGGCATCTCACAGATGCATGCTAACAGGTTTCTTACTGCAGAGCTGGACTGCAGGAGTGTTACAGGTTCCTCAGGTACTGAGAAAACTGGTAGCCCATGTACTCTTATACACACAAAAAATTGGCTCTATGTCCTAATGGGGTTTCAGGCCACACAGCATTGTAGACAAATTATAAAAACAGATACAGCCACACTTGAAAGAGGACTCAAACAAGATTAATATATAAGTGCAATTGATTTCCCAGCTCAACAAGTAATTTAACCAAATATTTCTAATCTCAAGAGTCTAAAAGCCAAATAAATTAGCCTTACTTCTTGATCAACATAAATTGTTGGTTGATAAGTTATCAAGCAGCTACAAGACTAGACTAACATTCTATTGTATTGAAGGTATTGTTGTATCACAAAAGGGGAAAATGTTATTAAAGGAATGTTGAACTTATTATTTTAAGACCATCAGTGGAAATACTGATATATTCTTGCTCACATTTCACATGATACATAAACCTCTGTTTGTTTTTTCAGGTATTTTTAAGGGTTCCCCTTACATATAAGATTTACCAATATATTCTAGATGCTTTCAATGAAGAATTCATGGTAATTACAGTATTTACCTACAGTTTTTTGGTAATTATTTATTTACAGATAGATCAATTCCAGGAACAAGGTTTCTAATACTGAATAACTTTAAGAAAGCTTTTAAATCATCCGTAGATTTATAAGGCATTTTCTTGTTTCTTAGATTACTTAATCACACTCATTTTTGGAAATGCCTAATCAAAACCTTTAAATTTAAAATAACTGTAAATTGGAGTGTTCATGGCTATAAAAGCTCAATTACTGTATCAGTTCACCAACACGGCCCTATTTGCCAATAAAAGCACTGAGACTGTGGTTTGTATTTCCAGCAAATCTTTATTGAAAGCCACAAACTAGGTAATGGTAGAAAAAGTTGTTCTAATCGTATCACTACTGTCGTAATAAGACGGGCCCACTCCTTTTAAAACCAAGGATTCTAAGAGATTCTTAAGGTAGAAACATAGGCTACTGCAATAGTTTCAATACAGATTTGAGAATGGTGAGAGTTTGTCCTGAATTCTTTAGTTAAGTTGAGCATCACCTCTTTTCTAGAACAGAACAGCGAACTGTAAGGACTACAACGGCTGGAAGATAATACAAATACGTGAGGTAAACCACCTGGTGCATGGGCACATGGGCACACGGAGTGAGAGGCTGGAACTGTGTCCAGTTAGAGGGTACAAAGCTTGCCTGCCTGAAGGCAGCAATGGCTGCCCTCTTTCAGGAGATTGTTGCCATGTAAGAATACATCACTCAACATTACCAGAAACTCCAAGTCTTCAAAAAAAAGAGTAGATCAAGGCTTTTTATTTGCCAGTACCCAAATTTCATGTGCTATCTCATGTTTTTAAATCATTTGCACATATTTGAACTGAATTAAATCTCTGAGCTATCAGTTTGCCACCTTGTCTAGCAGTTTGAAGAGTCAAAGGCATTTTCTTACTAGAAAAAAAATGAGATAATTTCCTTCAAAAACCTTGTTCTTTTTAAACAGTACTGCCCAATTAACCAGTAGTGACATTTTCCTGAGTCACACAGTGAATGAATTTGCTTTGCCCAGTTACACATTCATTATGCTGAATGTCCATGAAGTCCAGCATCACTATTTCATTGTATGTATTTTTATCATATAAAAAGTACCACATCATGAAGGGGGAAATTAGTAAGTCCAAATGTACCATCTTGATATTAGTTTTATTATAATCATTTCAAAGTAGACTGGCCATAACATCATAGTTACTTTTTGACACATTCAGGGAGGTATTTGGTGGTATTATCCCAACAAAACAGAGGATAAGAAATAAAGAACAAAATTCATGTTTTCTAGTTTTCTAAACCTATGGCTTTGACCTAGAGAAAAGTATCAATTATGGATGAAAATATAATGTATGTGGAAAAGTAGTCACTCCCTGAACTTCATGAATAGAACAATATTAATCAATTTTTCTCCATCATTGAAAAAAAATCTTTTAAATGTTCTACTTTATAACCCCTGTCCATACAGCCAACATTAAAAAAAAAATATATATATATATATATATATAGAGAGAGAGAGAGAGAGAGAGAGAGAGAGAGAGAGAGTGAGAGAGAGAGAGACAGAGAGAGAGAAAATATATTCTATTGGTTCTGTTTCTTTGGAGAACCCTGACTAATACAGTAAGCTAATTTTATACATGTTGTTCCTAATTTCCATCTCCTCTATCTTATAATTTTACAGACTTCTTTCCTTAAAAGTTTTCATTTGTCTGCACCCAAAATGAAGGAATTTATATTTATTCACCGTAAGTTTCATCTTATTAGAGTCAACTCATTAGTTTTAGCTGAATGATTCTTTTGGAAGCTTGACTCTGAGCTTCCATGTATTCACTGTTTGCACAGGTTTATCTCAAATACAGAGGATAGAATCAGACTTCCTTCATCAAGGCTAGTTTTTGAAGTCAGATCAGTGTAAGAGCTATCTGACTTTCTAAGTAAATGGTCTACACCAGCCACAGCTAATGTGAGTGTTGACCACCATGTTGTTATTGTTTTTCCCAAGCATAAAAAGCTACCTTAGTAATTCTTTTGACTCATACTAGACATATTATAATGCTCAAATTGAATGACACAGTTTGTTCTTACCTAGCTTATTAAATTCTCAGAAGAGACTAAACCCTTTAAATGAATAATCTCAAATCAGTATCGAACTGGGCCCATGTATCCCTAGGAGATTTAGACCATCTGCTAATTCTGCTGGGCAAAGCCTTTCTTGCCCATTCTCTCCGCTTTGGGGAAGTAGAATCCAATTTGCTTCCAGTTCCCATCTTTTTTCATCCCATAGTTAAATACTTAGTCTATATAAAATAAACTTTTGCAACCACTTTGTGTTATTTGAACCCAATGTATTCCCTTCCACAAAGAACATAGGTGGATGTTTTAAGGACATTGGAAGAGTATTTTGCTAACATAATTCTTTCTTAGAATCTGCTGTCCTTTAAAAATTATATCCTAAAACATGTGTTAACCATTATGTAAACAATGAATAGGTCAAAAATAATTCTTTTTATCCAATAAATATTTTGGAAGTTGAACTTTATTACAATTTGAAATGTCACAGAAATGTATTGCTGTTCCTATCTGATCACTCTTCCCACCCACTCCCATCCTCTTTCCGAACACAAGTATGTGAGGCAAGCTTTTCATGAACAAAGAATCCATTCAGGACTTAGATACCTGGGCCAATTTCTATTCAACAGCTTTCCTATGCACTTGTAGGTGCCAAACATCAACTCTTATGTTTCTCCAAAAGAATTCTTAATAGAAAGGGGATTAAGCTCTAAGTGCCTTCCTGATTTCACCATTTCTTAAGCCCAGTGTTAGGTTGCTGAAAGTTTACTTCATTTGTACCATCAGGAGCCTAACAAGCTTTAGAAACTGAGTGATGTAATATTTTTGTGTGTGGATGAAATATTGGAGTCACTAGCAATCTGTTGCATTAAAGGCACATACACATTTTTGAACATCTCTTTATTTTTCGAAAATAATTCTTTTGTAATGTTCTGAATTTCAGGTTTAAATGAAGAATGTGAAATGAAAATTGTTGTAACTTTAATAATAATCTGTATGGTAAAATAAAGACGAAAGCAAAGAAATGTATGTATTTTCCCAATACTGAGTCTTAACTCTAACCTAAGCAAATATCTACTCATTATCTGAATATAAAAATTAAAATGTATTCAGGGTGGGAATGCACTGATAAGTGTCCAGTTTATAAATACCAAAAGCCAGATGGTAGGAACAGTTCCATGAATTCATGTTCAGTCAGATCAACATGCACTCAAGATGAAAAAGGAAACATAACTCACACTAAATGGGAAATTCTCCAAATCATCAAACATGAAATTAAACAGGAGATAAAACACTAAAATTATTGCTTTTAAGAATATAATCTGTCACCTGGAAAATGAATTTTATACAGATATAATGAGTTCCCAAGAATAATTTGTGCGATGTCCAAGCAATGGTGTTAGGTTTGTGCAAACCTTGCCTATCACCATCTTGGTAGTGATTTTTCATCCAAAACATTGTCCACCATCTCCTGTGTTCTCTGAGGCATGAGACCACTGAATATCCACATTTGAATCACATGATCATGCAAGGTTACGTATGAAGATTTATTTAATTTATTTATTTAACTATTTGGACCCACAGTTGAAATCAAGAAGGGGCATTTCTGGAATAAACAACTTCAGTAGAGTCAGTTTATAACCACTACTTGAGCAAGATATGGACATTCCATTGGCAAGGGTTATTTACTGATATTCACCCCATGTAATTTTCCTTCTTGTCAAGGAGGTGTGCCTTACTGTAGTTTTAAGAAATGTAAGCTATAAAGATTCACAAAGGTCGGGAAACAAAGACTCCATATAATCTGAAATGAAGGGATAAGATGACTATCTTTGATAATTTTAAATGTTTTTAAATTAATTTTATTTTATATAATTTCCATATCACAAGGGTGACATTCTGCCCAATAATATATTTGGGTCTGTTTTTGTCAAAAGCCATGTATTCTGTTAATTGAGGACTGACTCCAAAGCCCATTGTACCAGATATTTAATTAAGAAAATCTCTTAAGGATCAAATACATTTTTCCCAAGTTCACTATATTATTATATTTGTTTACGTTTTTAAATCATGGCTGAAGTAAGCGGTTTTTACCTACTTCTAGCCTGATTTAAGGGATATTATAAGTAAGAGAAACATACGTAAATAGTATCTATTTTATAATCAACCTATTATAAGAAATGTAAAGGACAAGAGTCAAACAGTGAAAGAAGGATTTAGAGTCTATAAAGGAGCATTGGCTAAAATATGAACATTATCTTCAATAGCAACTTCACAGAATATGAAGAACACAGATATTTTTTATACTGTTTCTTATCACTGTTCTTCAAAAAAAATTAGAGTTGAGAATAAAAGGTTAAGTAACAGGAATTTTTTCTTTCCTGTAAATGTCTCAACGGTCTTCTAAGAATTTTTCTTTCTTTCAAGTCTTAGCTCTCACTTTCTACAGAAATCATCCCTGTGCCCAACATTTTAATTGCCCTCGAATATCTATTCACTCCATCTCCCTTTCTAATAGATCACAAATTAATTTAGTGGGTAATGTTTCTGTTTTAAAATATTTAGCTTTCCACTCTCTCATGAATCTGAAGATGGGCATGTGACCTAGCTCTGGACAAAGAGGTGTATGAGGCAGTGAAGGACTGGGCTTTTCAGAGTGTTGGCTTCCTAACAGACCAAGCAAACCTAGTCAACATATCTTACCCTTTACCTTTTTCCTTTCTTCCTAGAATTGAAAAGAGGTGTCCAGTAGGGCAATAGCTTTTTTTTTTTTTTTACATATAAGGAGAATGGCATTACACTAAGACGACAATGATGAAAGCTAAGAGGAGGCCAGGACCTCAACGTTGTCATGTTACCGTAACAACCCTGGATTACTCTCTGCCTCCAAACTCTATGTTACATGAAAAGTAAGATAAGTAAAATAAAATAAAATCAGCATGTTAACTGAGTTTCTCTGACATGCATCTGAGGACAAGCTTAACCCTCAGACTCTGCTTATGTGTCCCACCTCCACTCTGGCTTAGGAGCTCCTCCTGGTTTCCCTGGCCACTCCTACAATCCCAAACAGGACTTTCTGCCCGTCACCACATCATAAATCTCAGGAAGACAAATCATGTCAATCTTTCAATCGATGATATCACTAGAACCTTGCATATGTCTACATAGTACATAGTAGGCACCCAAGACGTTTGATGAATGGGGAAACAGTAAAGAAGTGATTAAATATAGTATCCACCTCTATCTACTACTAATAAATAATTCAAAAGTCTTATTTTTACTCAGACTATTGCAATACCTTCCTCATGGTTCTCTTTGCATCCCCCTGCTTAAAAACCCTCCCACAGCTTCCATTACATTTATAACAAAATCCAAATCCTTCACACATTCTATAAAGCCCAGTATGATCTGGCTACTCTCTACTGCTCTGAACATACCTCTCTGCATTCCCTTCATTATACCCCAACCACACTGGCTGTCTTTCGGTTACTGAAACTTTCTAAGCTCATTCTCACCTCAAGATCTTGATGCCAGAGGTTTCATTTTCACAGATGTTTACCCAGCTGGCTCCCTCTTGCCTTTCAGATCTCTTCCCCAAAGAGGACACAGCTGATAACTCCATCTAAACATCTAAAGGAACTTATTAAGCATTCTACCCCATAGCCCTCTGGTAGGCCCGATGAGAAAATATTTGTTGCTGCACCATTAGGGCTTTCTGAGAAAATTTACTGACACTTGGAACTTGGGCTAAAAATGCAATCCTTAGAAGGTAATTTATGACTGAAGTAAATAATGAAAACTGTAAAGAGATTTACTTTTCCAGAGGTATAGCTTCACATTTCAAGGGGGGTTGAGACTCAGGACCAGGGAGGCATTCCAAAAAGTGAGGACTCAGGATCCTCCCCATTACTTTTCCAAGGAAACTCTCTCAAAGGAGGAAGGAAGACAGCTGCCTCTCTCTCCTGTATACATGTCCGGATTCATCCTCTTTGCAGGGGTGGGGGGGGAGCGGGTTACTCACTTATAACACAGACCCACTGTGTGTAGGTTGGCATCTGGCTCTCACTGCATAGCCCAGAGGGAGGACACTGTAGCACAAGGGAACTGGCACATTTTTATTTGCTACAGATAAGTAGTAGCAAGTCTTCTCTGCTCCAGAAACTTCATGTTGGCATTCAGGGTAATGTTAATAAGTATTGTATTAAAAACTTAAGATCTCCTTCATTCTTTTACTGACAGCCTGCTAAAGGATATAATATGTAGTATATCTTTGAAAATTAAGGTTTTTATAGATTTCTGAAATGACATTTTGTGTTTCTTTTTAAATGAACTGATTTCCGTATGACTTAGCTGCTAGCTGTGAAGTTAATGAGATTCATAAGTTATGTAAATATTGAATAATTTATCTGTGTTCCTGCCCAGCTGCAGAGAGAAGGACCAGGCCTTCTCTGAAAAAGCAGTTCTAGTTCTCCCCAAAGTTCTGAACAAAAACGCAATGACCTCAGAGTTCTGTATCACGTGTTAACTGAAAAACTTTAAAAGACTGCACTTCCATAATTCTCAGTGTCTATCATGTGAGTACTGCCAACAATTTGGATTTGAGGAGGACTACACCTAATAGCATTTCAAGATGATTTACTCCCAAAATACACTTAACAGAAGCTACAGAGTAGACTTGTTAAGCATCATCCACTCGGATATTGAAAAAGAATCTTTAGAAAATGGACTTGGTGGACTTGAAACTGAGCTCTTACTTCTGATAATATTTGTGCAGTTTGTTCAAGCTGATCATCTCATTGTAGAAACAAAACAAACATATTGATACCATAAATATTCACCAAATATAATTCTTAAAGATTTCACCAAAGAGAAACATCGACTCTGACTTATGGTGGTGGATTCAAAAATAGGTAGAATTAATTAGGCACTCTCTTTAAACATTTTAAACTAGGATTTATAGTAAAAATAATTTCTTCTCTAAGAACTGCTGAATGTAGTAGATTTTTTAAAAATTCTATCATAACAAGTCAGTTGAAATTACCTAAAATTTGAAGAGAAAGTAAGTGAAATATAAACTTCCGAAACCTAAGCTAACCAAAACCAACACCTTTGATCAGCCATTTAGAGAAGTATCCATTCTAAAGGATTATTTAACAAATGTGTTGCTACTATGAATAAGGAGGTACCGACTAAAATCCTGCTGGGAGGATAAACTGATAGAAGATAAACTGCATGACTGGACATTGTAAGGTTGCAACACCCAATGCTTTCAGAAGGGTAAACTGAGTAAACAAGAGTTGACAATTACATATTGTGTAGTTGTATCTCTAACATATTCCACAGAACAGGGCTCCCTGATTGGCAGGTATGAGCCTCTAGCCTTCTCAGTAGGTATATTCCTAGAGTAGAGAAGGGTACAGACCAATCTATTAACATTGTTTCCAAAGATGATCATCTAAATAATTTGTGCCCGAGTGTCTTTTTTTAAACCAATAGATTTCCCAAATAGACATCTCTTCTGAGAAGAAAATTTGCTGATTCCCCAATATCAGTGTTTCGAACCACTTATCAATTCAAAACAGATTAATTCATAAAGCTCTCATAATTTGGTAGACATCAATCAGTATTTCAGAGATTGCTATCTACAGAGGAAAATAAAATCAAGTTCCTGAGAAAACAAAACTGAGAAATAAGATTTGGAACCATAGTGATATCATAAATATGACTACATTATACATACAATTATATATTATATAATTTACATACCATTCAATATACAAAGCCATATGGAGAGGGTGATGCTCTTGCTAATTTCTAGTCCCTGCAAAGAAAGATATTTATGAAGGTGTGAGGCCAGGGCTGGATACAAAATTTGCAGGAATCAGTGAAAAATAAAAATGTGGACTCCTTGTTCAAAAAGTAGGGAAAAAAAAGCTTTCTCTTTTCGTCTGCATCTTCTCAACCCTATCATGGTAACTTTTATTTGCTTTCTATGTCCTGCTCCCTTAGGAATGAGACTACCTACTGGACAAGTACAGAACCTCGCAAGTGACCTCTCTATGTCCATGTCCACTGGGGACCACGGGATTGCAGAAGTCATTGGGCGGAAGGAGGGGAGTGGGCTACTGGGCATCTGACCAGAGGAGGCAGAGAGGTGACAGAGGCAGGACTACGTGTGAGTACAGGCTCAAAGATCCCAGTGCATGCCCCATCATCCCACTGGAATGGTTTTGACTACAAAATACAAATTTAAAGACAAAATTATCAGGAACTTTATGATGACCACATTTTATTAAACCCTAAGCGTCAGGGCCTGTGTAACTGTCTTGGCCATGAGCCCATGAACTGGCCCTTCCTGCAGCAGAAGTAGTTACATAGTCTCCCTGTCCAGGCCCTGCCTCATCTATTTCTACCATCTATGAGCTGGTCTGGTTGCTTTCAGGTCTCTGTGCTGATGTGGTCTTGGCAGACAATTCTAAGCTTTTCTGTCTGCCATTGCTCTGTACTCAGTTACCCTCATGTGTTCAGATTGCTCTTGCTACGGAGATATATGCTCCTAATTACTGTCACAAATTCCCACGACACACCAACAGTAGAAGGTACAGCACTCCTCTGAAACCCCTTTCAGATGTTAATGTTCCTTTCTAGTCACTCCACAGCAGGAATTTGGGGTTTGAAAGACCTCTCTGCCTAAGTCACATCCAGGTTAAGAGCAGCTTGGGAAAAACAGCCCCATAACTCAAATATTTTCTCCTCTATGTGAGGCTCTTATCTCCGAATAAATAAGACTGAGAAATAAGATTTGGAACCATAGTGATATCATAAATATCACTACATTATATATACAATTATACATTATATAATTTACATATTACACAATATATAATGTCATACAGAAAGGCATCACCAAGAAGGACCAACTAATACTTACTGATCAAGCTTGGAATATGCAGTTGAACAGCCACATGAATTATAATAAACTGTTAGGGTAAGAGGCTTGGTCAGAGCAATTGGGGAGTCTTTGTCTGGCTTGATCACCTCTTTACAGAAACAGAGTCAAAAATGTCATGTTGCTAATTAGTCCAATTATGACCTTGGACAAGTCACTTCATAGCTCTCTCATTCTTCATCAGTCAAAAATCGAAAGGGTGAAATTACATTGTCTAAGCCCTAACCAGTTTCAAAAGCATTTAATTCCATGAGAGAAAATAAAAAGGATAGAAGAAATGTAACCAAAAAGGCCTTTTTCAAATAAACCTGAAAATGTATCTTTCAGTATATCGTTTTTTACTTCTAGCTTGGCATGGATTCCCTGATGGTTCAGTTCAGATCCTCTGGGCAGAGGTGTTGAGATGAAGTGAGGAGAGCAAGAGGTCCCCTAGGGATGGGGAGTGAGGGGTGGGCAGTGCCCGTGAAAGACCGAAGAGGAAGAACAGAGGTGAGCAGGAGTAGCTTTCAGACACAACACAGAACCAACACTCATGAAATGGATGGAGGGAGAAAGCAGAAATGGGCAGAGAAAGCATCAGGGTGCTGCCAACCTGCAAAAGTCTCAGGTAACCTGGTGGGGAGCTCCGGAGCAAAGACAGCCCTTTGGAGAGTTCTCTCAGGAGGGTACAGAGGAGCACCTGGGAAGACTGGCCTCAGATCCAACACTGAGGTGGTTTCTGAGGTGCTGCCACTGAGGGAGACCCTCTAACTGTAAGTTCTTTCTAGAAGGGAGATTGTGATGTCCAACTCCATGCCTGCCAGCCCTAATGACACTAATTATGAAAGCAAACCGTGGATGTTAGGGAACTAGGTGCTTTTTCCAGATTTCATCACAGACTTACATTTCTAGAACTCAGTTCTTGTATTTTCATCATTAAAGAGTACTGTTTAATTAATAAAGATTAAAGTAGTTTTTTAACAGGTGTGGAATAGAGAAATTTAGTTCTGTAAGTAATCTTAAAAATTATTTTCCCAATTTTTTCATTTGACATAGAGAAAACCAAGGCCCAAAGGCATTCTGTACCCAACTTCACCATGGTTGGCACCAAGGCAAGGAAGGGAACTCAAACCTCCTCACTCCCAAATCAGACCTCCTTTAAAGGAGCTGAACAAGCTAAGAAAGAAAAATTTTTTTTCACCAACAGTTCAGGCTTTAAAAAAATATATTCAGAACTGGGAATAGCTGTTCTGTTGCAAAACCTGACACTGAATGGGGCAGGCTAGTAAAAGTTTAGAACAGAATTCAGCACCACAAAAGTCATGTGGAGTGAATCATATTACAGTTGATCCTGAACAACATGGGTTTGAACTATTGGGGTCCACTTATACTCAGATTTTTTTCAATAATATATACTGCAGTACTACATAATCTGTGGTTGCTTGAATCTGCAGATGCAGAATTTTGGATACGGGGAACCAAACCACATATAAAGAGGGTCAACTATAAATGACAGGTGGATCTTCAACTGAGTGGAGGGAGGGCACCCATGACTCCTGCATTGTTCAAGGGTCAGCTGCACTTGGTCTCCAGTGAATAAAGACATGATGCATCGATGAAAATCACTTTAGATTTTAAATTATTTAATACATTCTACATTTATAGATTTGAATCCACAGACTCTGAAAGATGTGCATCTGGTCCCAAATCTGAAGTTCCTGTTCCTTTTACCACACGACCCCAAGTCTTCTGTTAGTTACTTTTCTTTGCTTACTGCTATTCATAGTCAACATGGCTACCTGATTTAATCTAAAATTTCAGTAAGTAAAGTCAACATTCTGCTTCCATGAGGCAGAGATTTGTAACAACAAAAACTGAGAAACCATCTTTCTCTTTAGATAAGTGTGAATAAGATCAGGTAAGCTAAAACTGATCTTTGGGGAACTGAGTGCAATAAAGGGATGTACTCCATCCTCTCCCCACAAACTAGACAATGAGCCAAATGAGTAGGCCTCAACAAGCTATTTATTTAGAGGAATGTACAGATTACACAGATTGTAAAGTAAATAAGCATGACAGTTATTTGGGGATCATGATAATACTAAATGCTTTTCTCATGAGTCTACTCCAGTTATAATATTCATAATACAGAAAATAGTCACTTATAATCATTATCATTGTCAGGTAAATAAATATTACAGCAGGTGTCACCAGCTTGAAAGATACTGAAACTTTCCTAAAAATACCTGAAAATATTTTGTTGTTTGAAGGACTAGGAGAAGTATATCCTAAAGCTAAGTGGCCCTTGGGGGAAAGGCCCTGAGAATGTTAAAACTTTGATATGATGATTTCTGTTATATAAAATGTGATCACATGTCTCAGAAGACCCCTTGGCTGGCAGAGTTCTTCCCACTGGCTGCTGTATCAGGGTGCTGTCTCTAGGCAGAAAACTAGAAAGCAACTTTCTTCTATCAAAACACTTTGAGTTGAACTATAAATATAGACCATATATAGGAAATAGCTGAAGGGTTAGCATATCCTGCTCTGTCTTGGCTCTGGCCTCTACTTAGAGCTGTGTCACTGCTTAGATCTAGATCAGTTGAATTTTGTTCATAATGGCAGGGAGAAATTCCTCATCATGTTATATATTGAATCCTAACAAAAACCCCTGGAGCACAAAAGCAGATTTACTATCAACTCACACTTACATGAAATATTATCTTGATTTTAACTTAGGTTAACACACATTGTCCTGGCTTTGTTCTCCAGGACAGTTCACACCCTCTAAAATTTAGAATTTCTAACTGAATGCCTATGTGAGGGCAGAGTATCCAAGCAGTCTGTGCTTCAAAAGGCTCAAAATGAAAAAGGCTGAGTAAAATAAATCAGTTGGACTACTTAGTGGTAAATGCCTCATTTTCTTGTTGTATTTACCCTTCTGACCCAGCAGGAACAGTAATGTCTATCCTCTTGCTGCATTCTTAATAAGGTTATTCACACTGCATATGCAATGAGTTTGTGCCCCATGCAATAAGTTTTCAGCTCTGAAATGTGTGTGAGAATGCAGACATCATTATTGGAGGAATTAACCTTGTAAACGAGGAGCAACCTTACTGAAGCTCTGGATTTTGATTATTCAAGAGTGACACAGAAATACAGGCAGTTTTGTGCAGAATTGTAACGATCAGTTTTGCAAATAGTCACTGACTATGAATAAGCAACTATATCCTGGCAACAAGTGAAGAATTCTGACTTCATTGTAAAAATATTTCCAGTGTTGGCTTATCATTTCCAATGCCAACAGAGGAAAGAAATCCGGTGAGTATTTCCGATACGTAGAATTAAGTGCTTACTCATCAGTAGTGATTGTATTTTGAAAGGCTTGAGCTGAACAAAGCCAGGAGGAAACGTGGAAAGAGCAGAACAATTTCAAGCCACACTGCTGCTTATAGCCTCTAACATGCCTCAGAGATTCTACTGTGTCTCACCCTCTACCCAACCACACTGATGTAACTTCAACAACCACAGCTAAGACATACTGGAATAAGCTAGAATTCTATCAACTTCCTGATTCATTAAGAGGTTACAGAAATATTAAAGTAGGATAAAGCTACTAATTCATAGCTCAAAAACAAGAGATCAAAGGAAAAAATAAATATTTTCTCACTTAGGGAAAAGTCTGAGATAAATCACTTGACTTTAAGTTCAACCAGTTTCCTAACAAAGGAAAAAACATGACTATTAACATGGGACTTAACAGATTCCTCCCTTGCTTCTCCCTCCTCCAGTTCACGAGAGCTATCTCCTCTTCCTTGTACCTTGGGGAAGCTCAAGGGGGAAGAAATTTCAAAAACCTATTAATTGAGAAGAATATTAAGAAGCTTTAGCTTGGAAGCAAAAATTCATGCATCTAATGCCGTTTAAGCCCATGTATAAGGCCCACCTGTCAGGTCTGAGCATCATGGAGAAGATAGCAGGGAGAATTTCCCTCTCTTCCGTATGGGTACCTACAGAATTTTTAGCAGCTACAAGAATAAATACAAATCCCACTGCTGATCATGGTATAGGTGGAGGTACAAAGGTGTACTTAATTGTGAAAACTGTACAGCTAAGATTTGTGCATTTCAACATCTCTAAATATCTCACAAAAAAGAACTATAAATACAACTACTACTAATAACTGAGTTTGTGTGGGGAGCAGGTAGAAGCAAAGATAAAACAAGAACAGCTAAATATTGATAATATTTTAAGCTGAGGGAGGGGTTCATTATACTATTCCAGTATTATGTATATGTTTGAAATTTCCCATAAGAAAAGGTTAAAATGCTAATTGTTTCCATTTTATCACCAACTCACAGTCACAATTTTAATCAATATGAGGATCACGATTAAAACTCGCTCATGTGTTTCACATTTATCAATGCAGGATAAAGACATCACCTGCACACAACCCAGCCTGATGGAAATAGCTTGATATGTTCTTCACTTCTGAGTCTTCGCTTGAATAGAGGACAGGGCATTAAAGAAGCTTGCTCATAATTATCCAATATTCTATTGCCTCAGGAAGTGGGGGGTACCAGATGAACAATTCTGCACAGAGTTTTTCCAGTATGCAGTGTTGTATGAATTGCTTTACACAACACCTGGATTTAGCAAAGCTCCCTCTCTACTCACTTAAGACTTTATTCTAGTTCCAACATTCCCTGATTAGGAATACTCAGTTTTTGTACCATTACACAGCATCTTATTTGATGTACCAATATATAAATACTATAATTCTAAAAATGTTTACTTGATGTTCAAGCATTGGTACTATCCCAAGCAAAGATTTAATTGCAGGCACGTTTTCATATTACACAAGGAAAGGTTAGTGCTCAAGAAATGTGAACTGAATGAACGAATGGTAGAAGAAGAGATATTTAAATAATTTAAAGAATTTTATAATGGACCTCGGAGACAGATATTTTAAAAAGCAGTAAAATACTTAAGCAAAAAAAAAAAAAAAAGAAAAGAAAAGAAAAAGAAAAAAGCATTTGTAAAGATTTCAAAAACTAAGTTCATTATAAAGCATTTATGGAGTTACAAGAAATATCACAATATACTGAAGCTTTAAAAATTACATACAATAGTTTTTACTTCTAAAAAGGACTCTTGGTTTAAGAGCCTCTAAGAGAAGCAACCAAATACCCAGAAAAACAAATTGCCTTTGATTACAACACATTTATTATGGGTATAATCTTAGTTTATTAAGTGACTCTGGATAACACTGGTTTCAAAAGATCTACATTTCAAAACTTAAAATGAGACAAAAAGGTTTGCAGAGTCTAAATCACCTGAATAATTACATTTTTTCACCCCTTTACTACAGATTGTATGTCAAATATTGAGTAGCAAGAGCATGAGAACTTAAATAATTCTAGTCACTAATAAACAAGGGGCTACATCAAATCTGTGCTAAGTCTTCTACACAGTGGCTATCTCTTCATAACGAAGAGTAACAAGACCATAGTTATAAACATCAAAGGCCTAACCTGATGAATTAAAAGGTAGGCAAAATCAAATCGTTTTGGTAACGTCGTGACTCGTGGTACCTAAATCTCTCAATACCTCATGTCAAAGAGCACCAGATACAGTCAATGCTCTCTTCCTAGGAACAGGCCAAAAGGAGAACCTACAGCCTTTTAAGGTATGTATCTTGCAAAGACAACCTATCAATTAAATAGACTGAGTGTCCATCATATGCAAAGCTTCCAGAAAAGATCAGACCAAAAGCTTCCTAGTAGTGTACGCACTTCATACACAACTATTGAGATGCTTAGTTTTGCAGCAGCAAAAGCATAAAATTGTGCAAGCCTGTCAAATGTTACTCTGCCAGGACATGGAAACATCAATAATGACCGCATCGGGAACTTTAATTTCAGCAGTCTTTTGCAGTAGATATAGATCATACATAAATGGATCACTGCATAGCTCATTATGGAGGAAATGGACTGCAGCTGACACGGCAGACAGACTGACTATATAACCCCAATTTTCCCTCACTGGCAACTTTTTGATGCTTTTTTAACTCCAGGGCTATAGTTTGTTTTCCTCTTAGAATCAGCTTAACAATGAGTTGTAATGGAAATTTTTCCCTAAAAGTGTTCAGTCATGGGTTCAGTTGGTTAATGAAGTCAAGATCACCTTGCCATGAAGTTCATATGGAAGGAAAAATATTCCACACCCAAGGTCAGCTCCTGCTCAGGGTGTATCATAGGCCAAAGGGGCACTGGTGAGAGGTCCAGACCCTGTCAGCCGTCATGGGCAGTCAGTAACATAATCATTCCTGCTTTTCATGTTGGAACGTTTGAGTTGCCAAACGAGGTTTGGAAAGAAGAAGAGAGGTATGGCAACGTCTCTGCCCTGTGCACCACACAACCCAAGAGGAAAATAATAAATCTAAGGTATAGCATATTTTTAGGACCAAGTAAATAGTGTAGCAAGTAAGTGTGGGAAGAATGAAGAAAAAGGAAAAACTGCAATGTTGGGTGTAGTTAAAAGAAACGTTGAGGAGGTGAATTCGATGCTAGTCCTTCTGAACACAGAGAAGGCAGAGGGTGGGTGGGTAAAAGGAGCCCCCTGGCTCATCCCCAGAGAGAAGCTTAGGACCCTCCATCCAGGCAAAAATACAGCTCAGGCTTTCCAATGTGCGTAACAGGAGGTCAACTCTTGCTTTTATTCCAGAACCACTAAGGCTCTGGCTCATCCTTTAGTTAGAAACAGGGAATGCAGGATGCTGTGTTCAGAAAATAACTGGTATCTAAAGACTTGCTAAGAAAAGTGCACCTCAAGGAAAAGCATTTAAGATAACCACTCCTGAAGGCTTTCTAAGTTCTATCCTTGGGTCAAGTTAGAGCTTCATAAAGCTAACATGTTAGGAGGATCTTAGCTTAGCCTTTAAAAATGTCCTTTACTGAATTATGTTTTAAAATTAAACTCTGAGTAGAACAGTGGTTACCAAGGGCTGAGTGTGGAAAATGGGGAAATGTTGGTCAAAGGTACAAACTTTCACTTATAAGATGAATAAGAAGTTCTGGGGATTCAATATACAGCATGATGACTACAGTTAGTAACATTATATTGTGTACTTGAAATATGTTAAGAAAATAGATCTTCAGCACTCCAAAAAAAAAATACGTGAAGTGATGGATATGTTAATTAACTTGATTGAGATAATTATTTCACAATATATACATGTATTGAACTATCAAGTTAAATAAATACAATTTTATTTGTCAATTGTATCTCAATAAAGCTTGAAAAATTGAATTAAATTAAACTCTCTGGGTTGGCAAAATTTATCAAAAATAATCATCTCACTTCCTTTGATCCAGTAACTCCAATTCAGGCAATTATTCCTATAAATGATCTCCTTTGAGTGTGTTGATACGTATATGTTAATTATACTGTACCTTTTATTTTTCTTTTTGTAGTTGGAGAACACTGAGCAGAACCTGAATGCATGAATGCATACTGGCAGAGGACAGGTTAACTGAGTTAAGCTGTAATCATATGATAAATACTATGCAGCCATTAAAAAAAAGGATGTTGTATACCTACATATCCTGACCTAGAACTAGTAAACCAGGAGCTAATATCTGAATGACGAGACGAGGCTATTCACAGGAAGATCTGGGGTTAGAACACACCAGGGTTAGGTCACAACAAAAGAAAACACCCTGAGCAGGATGTACTATTCTAAGAAGGCCACCGACAATTGAAGTGAAGTAGGTGAGGATGGGAAGATGAAGACTGAGACGTGAGTGTGACCCAGATCACATGTAGCTCTGAAGATCACAGCAGTGGCATTGTCTCCTAAATATAATGGGAACCAGCAGAGTATTTTAGGCAGATGCCATGGTGTGTACTTTAAAATAATCTCTCTACCCTCTGTATGGAACTTGAATTGTACAGGCTAAGAGTAGAGTGGGAATACAGACAGGTGGCCATTGCTGCAGTCCACGCAAGGGGCTTGGCATGGTGGCAGCACAAATACCGTGAGTAAATGGTTTGGGGGAACATTCTAGAGTCAAAAGGCTAGTTTCCTCTTCCTTTACATAGTTCTTATTTTCTCTATTCTAATGCAGTGGTGGTGTTGTACATGTAAATTTTATTGTCCACCTTGCATCCTTTTTGAAAGCAGGTAGGGTGTAAAGTTATTTTTTTATCTTTTTTTTTTATTATTTTTTGGGAGGGGAGGAAGGTAATTAGGTTTATTTATGTATTTATTTATTTTTAGAGGAGGTGCTGGAAATTGAACCCAGGACCTCATACATACAAGGCATGTGCTCTACCACTTGAGCTATACCCTCCCCAAGTTCTAACTAAAAGATTACACACACGTATTTCTGTGTGTGTGTGTGTGTGTGTGTGTGTGTGTGTGTGTGTGTGTGTGTGTAAAGGTACAAGCTAAGTAGCAACAGCATGAATATGCATGTGGAAAGAGCAAAAGCCAAGAATCCAACAGGCCTGTCTTCAAACTTGTGCTATTGAAGATTTTCTTCATATTTAAAAGGGTGTGAGCATTCATAGCTATGTTCATGATGTCATGAAGACTAAGAGAAAAAATTAAAAGTGCACAGTACAATATCTAGCACATTGAAGGTGACCAGCAATTGCTGGGGGTTCAAATGGGGAGGACTTTGGATACCGTCCCATGGGGAAGATCCCGGGATTTCTGAACAAGGGGGTCGGGTGCAAAGCAGTGTTTGAGGAAGGCAGTATACAGGCACTTTCAGGAGGCAGTGTATGAAGGGGAAAGGTCAGTTAGCAGATTATTGAATCCTTCACAACACCTACATTAGAAAGGGAAAGAAGAGATCTTATTATCATCATTGACAGACAAAGATGAGAATGACTCACCTCAGGTCAAACAACAAATCAGGGGCAGAAATGAGACCGGGTTGGGAAATCACACTTCCTAGTTTAAGTATGGTAATTCTCCAGACCCCTGCTGCCTACATTATTCAAATATGGTATGTGAATCTGACCTTTGTCAAATATCAAAGGGCGCTGCAACCCATTAGATAAATAATATACCAAAGGTCAGAGAATAGTGAAAATAGTGGTTTCTCCCAAGTTTCTAAAATTTGTTCCCTTCTTTGAGATTTGTCTACAATTTCCAATTTTCTTCTAAAATCAAAGCTTTTAGGTTGCTCTCTCCCTTGTCTTCTGAGATGGCCCGTACTCTATCTATGGAGTGTGCATCTCTCTGAATAAATCTACTTTTACGTTAAAAATAAGTAAGTAAAGTCAAAGTTTTTATTTAAATGGCATCTAACTACCCCTCTTTGCTCCTGCTGGATCTGCTTGTCTCCGTCCAGTGTCGCGTATGTGTGTGCACTCACACACACATTTATTTCCAAAGTGAACGTGATCTGTCACCATTAACTCCAGCATGCAGAAAATGCTTCTAAAGAGACATTTAGTTTACCATATCTTTGGAACAAGTAAAGGTTTTTACAAATACCTTAGAGGAAATGTTCTCATCAGTAAATGTGACAATTTAAAAGCCTTGGTGTTTAGTGAAAGGGACAGCCTACCCTATAAAAACAAAATACAAAGTCATTTAAGATTCTTCAGTTAAAAATAATGCTATAATTTCACTGAGATCCAGGGCAGACTCAGATCAGGGACATGTGAGAGAGAGAGTATCCAGAACAGGTAGTGGATAATGTCATCTTCTAGATTCACCCGACAACAAGGAGCACTAACTCACACAGGCTCCCTGCAATGGCACTGCCCGAGATGAGAAACGCACCGTTTGGGACAGAATAGCAGGACCTACACAACAAAGACCAAATATCCCTGCTTTTCAAATTTGAGAATTTTAATCCTTAAAATATTTCATCAGAGCTCGCCTACTCACTTCCAAGTTACAACTGAGAGAGGTACTGATTATTTTTTAGCATCAGGGCAAGACTGATTGACACATTGATTAGAGTGTTTCCTTTCAACCCTCCTTCCCCAAGCACCATTCACTTGCAAAGAAAGGGCCTTACGTAAGTCTACCCAGTAAAGGTCTGCCAACAAATATTATATTAACTAAAGCAGTTAAGAGGAAAGAGATTACTGAGATAAAAAGAGGACCTTCCCTCACAGTTGACCATTGATTCCCCCGACAAAGACTCTCTCCTTGACCTAAAATTTAGTTAGGCTTCTCTGAGCCTTTTCCTTCACAAGGACTTGACCTTGGCCTTCCATGTTCATCCCTGCTAAACTTAGTTTTAGTGAGTGTATCCATTCCTGTATCCTTGATGTCTCTTCACCCTCGATATCTGATCAAGTTCTTATTACCCCTCACTTTGATCATCTTCCCTTCAGCAAGAATCTTACTGAATTGGTTTAGCAAAAACCCTCCAACCCTTCATGTCTCCTCTGAGTAATGCTCCATCCACTGTATCCACTGCCCCCATCACTCTGCTCTTTGGCTGCAAATCCTCACTGTCCTTATTGTGTTAGGAACTGAGCTCCATTCCACATGGAACTCTCTTTTCCACTCTTGCGATGATACAGAACAAATTCTGTCTTTATCACCTTTAACTAGTGTCTGGCTCCAGTTTTTCTTTGACAGCACATAGGGGCTCTCCCCATTACAAAGCATCTTTACATTTCTTATAACACCATTGATTCCCTCAATGATAATATAACTAGCATGGAGTTGATGGTCAAAACATTTTCCAACTATAATTGAATTGAAGGGTATAAAAATTTTATGCTGTGAGAAATGGCAGAAGTTGTTGGAAAGAAAGTTACATTAACATATGCGTCATTCTTATTTTCTTCCTCTCATCCTTCTCACTAATTATAATTTCTTATGTCCCTGGCATTGTTGCTAAACATGTTATCTGTATTATCACTTACTTCTCACTGAGAACCTATGAGCTATGAACTAAGTCATCTTAGAAATGAGGCCCCTGAGCTCTAGTTAGTAAGTGATGGGGGCAGGACACTAGTCCCTTGAACCTAAAGAACATTTCCCTAACCACTCTGCTTAGAGGAGTTGCCAAGTGGAGATGTGGAGACCACGTGCCCAAACACACAGAGGCTAGAAAGAGGACCACATGTTCATGAATCACCAAGAAGTTTAGTATAGGTTGTGAGAACAGGGAAGAGGGAAGAGGTGCGGTGGTTAAAAGCCCAGGCTTTAGAGAGATAGCTGGTACCACTCCATCTGAATGCCACCTTTGCTACCTGCAAACCCTGTGATCTTGGGGAAGTTACTTTCCTCCCAGCCTCAGTCTCCTCATCTGGACTCTGCTGCATTAGCTATTTATATTATTACCATATTTCTTGGATCACAAATGGGCAATTTTTTTGTTTGATTTCTCTAAAAATCAACTATGTCAAATAATCAATATAAAATAATCTTTTCAGCAGAAAGGCAGAGGAGTAAGATGCAACCCAACTGTTTTGTCTCAAGTATAGGAAACTAGTCTGCCCAGGTGTTTGTTCATTAACACATTTGAGTTCCTTGCATTTGTAGCATTATATGCGATAGAATTTTCACTGAAATATGGATCTCTAACTGTCACTTAAATGTCTTCAAAAAAGATTTTACTACAAAGCAGCTTGAGCATGCAGAAGATTGTCACATCCAGGTAATGCAATTAGAGACAGAAGACATTGCCAGTGTTTGAAAATAAATCATAAGACTTTTATAAGGCAGTGAAGCATTGCATGGCTGATTTGTGCACCATGAGGACTATCTCTGGGGCACCAACATCTGCCTGACAAATGCTTCTACTAGGTTTTCAAGAGAAGTTATTAAACTTCCAACAACATGTAATTCAATTAAAGAAAAAAAAAACATAAATTAACAAGAAGCAAATCAAACAGAACACCTCAAAATGACAATGTCTATCTCTAAAGAAATTGTGAGTGTGTCTTATGAAAGGCAGTGCATCAGGATGAAACTACACAATTTCCAATAGCCTGAAGAAAATCAGAAGAATCTTTAGATTCTGATTGTAAGGAAAACTTGGGTTCAAGTTTGATTGTCAATGGCAGAGAGTACCGCTCAGCGGTAGAGCTCATGCTTAGCCTGCACAAGGTCCTGGGTTCAATCCCCAGTGCTTCCTTTAAAAAAAAAAATGAATAAATAAACCTAATTACCTATCCCTCCAAATTTTTTAATTATAATTTTTTTAAATTAAAAATTAAAAAAATTTTAAGTTTGCCATATTAAAAAAAGACCATCTTTGGTATTACATTGATTAATATAAACTATTGTTAACTCGTGAAACAAATGTTTGTTTTGTACCCACCTCCAAGTCTCTTATGAGATTAGTTTCATGTCTTACAATAGATGGCAGCTTGGAGGCAAAGTAATATGTTGTTATCATTATGAGTATGTAGAGGTGTATTAGTTTCCTTATTGATGTTGTAACAAACTACCACAAAATTAGTGACTTAAAAACAACACAAATTTATTATCTTACAATTCTAGAGGTCATAAGACCAGAATGGTTCTTACAGGGCTAAAATCAAGCTGTCAGTAGGGGCTGCCTTCTTTCTGGAGATTCTAGGGGAGAATCCATTCCTTGCTTTTCCAGCCTCTGGAGGCCACTTGCATTCCTGGGCCTGTGGCCACTTTCCAGCTTCAAAGCCAGCAATTTTATAACTTGTGTCCACCCTTCTCTGGCTCTCCTGCCTCCCTTTGTCCCCTGTAGGGACTTAAGTGATTACCTTAGGCCCATCTTAGAATAATCACCCCATCTTAGAAACTTAACTTGACCCTAAGATCCTGAACCACATTGGCAAAATCTCTTTTGCTATGTACTATGTACAGCAACATAGCCACAGGTTCTGGGGATTAGGACGTGGACATCTTTGGGGGTCTGTGACCTGACTAACACAAGAGGCAAGCTGGAGGTAAACTGGGGAGGACTTTACAATGTTAGGCATTTGGAATTTACATCATAAGCAGCAGAATATCAATTAAGGCTGTTACCTACTTCCTAAGTCCTTATTTTCATTACCCACTGATGTCTTTGCCATCACCAATTCTCTGATTTAAGTTTTTATTCAGTTTCTGATCTCACAGCCCATGTATTTTTCCTACTGCCGTGCTCTGCATGGATAGGTCTTTATCTCTCCTCTCCCTTTTAATTAGCCATATGAAGAGCCGTGTTTTGAAAGGGAGACTCTACCCTCTTAAAAAGCCTTCCTCAAATCAAAATTTATCAGATTTGGACATGTAAATACTCATATTCCTTTTCAAATTGTACTTTGTAAAACTTAGAAATCTACAAATGTGGCACAGAGTCAATTTGTTTATAGAGAAAGCAGCTCCATGTTTAAATGAAAGAGTCAAACCACAACATCAGACCCACACTCAGAGACACAGAAGACCACATCCTGAGGACTGTGGCCATGATTCTGGTTAATTCTACCAGTCTAATTTTAAAATCACTTCAGAAACCTCTATGGAGGCTGAGGGTAACTCTTACCACTGTTAACAACATAAGTGATCAATGGACAACTTTTGTATTTTTCATTTTCTTCAAAAATAAAGGAAGGAAATGGAAAACAAAATCTATGTCAATGAAATTTTAAAGTTTCCAATTTAAACATAAAAGCCAGGAAATGCAAGTTAAGTGTCTCAAGGGAACATCAGCCTGTTCATATTTCATGTACTTCATTTTAAGGTATAACACTTAACAGTATAATTAGCAATCAAAAATATTTTATCTGTGCACTGTGGGTGTTTGATGTTATTATGAGATCCTTGATTTTTGCATTTCCTGACTTCTGTATTTAAACGTAAAACCTTAATGCTGCATTATTGTTGTGTCTTACATTAGTTATTGATGGCTTGTAAATGAAATAGATGCCCCAGCAGGTCTTTTCTACCTCCAACTTCCGCAGATAATTTCTGCAGACACACATTTTATGAACCAATATTACAGAAGCTCTATAAAAACCATAATGGAAAACAACACAATTCTAGCTGAAATGTATGGGGGTTCTAAAAGGTTTTTCACTTTGTAACAATTATGTTGAATCTCTTTGAAAGGTTGTTACTTCTTTTGCTTCTTTATGTCATCACATCAATTTTATCTTTCACTGAAAACATATTAAGAAAAATTAAAGCTCCACAGCAATTTCCAACCTATGAAGGGCTTACATGCAGCCTCGTAAGACCTGCATTATATTATTTTCTCTAAAAAATCACCAAGACCCCCTGGAAAAGGACCGAGTGAGCCAGTACTTAAGAGTATGCTAATTGTAAAAATCATTTCTTTGATATTTACTGGTTTTCTATTGACACATTTCATTGGCAAATGGCAAAGTGATGGCCATTTAAATGCCAAAGATATTTCTACTTAAAAATTTTTACCAGCTCAAATCTCTGGCTTTCAGACATAGTAAGTAGTCTTAGCAAACAACAATTACAACAAAATACACAGAACAGATGCCATGCATGTGTATGAATCTACCTTCCTGTTTATAAGGGAAGGAAGATTTCTGCCACATCCTCTTGTTCACACACCTGCTCCCCACCTGCCACCCCCAATCAATGGAGAAGAGTAGGTAGCATTCGAAATTCTAAACTAACATTATTTTCCTGTCCCATACCATGTACTATTGTACTAAAATACTCTTATTCCTCAGAGTAAACTGGTGAAAGTTTGGATGTCAGCAATCACTGAATCTGAAATTAGCGATATGATGAAAATGTCTGTCTAATATAAGAGCAACTACTTTTCAGCCAGATCCTGGGATTTTACTGCACCTGGAGCCCACGGAAGAGCACGGCTGCTTAGCAACGTTCTAGGCTGGTAGCTGACTTTGATATGGTGTTTTAATTTATCAATTCAGTCATCTAAGAAAGAAATGCTAAAGTTTTTGGTGTTATGTGTTCACATTTTCTAGTTCAATTTTGGTCTTAGAAAACTTCAGTTCCAAAATATAATCATAATATATGATACAAATGTATACAAATATCCTTCCCCTCAAATTTGTATTATTTCAGCCTCAGGTAAGAAATTAGAGATATACCAGATGCATGTGTTTGAAGGGCAAGAGATGAAGGTAGCATGTCTATTTCCAGATCTCCAGCAAATGTTTTCCAAAAATTGCTCAATGATTTACGATTCTGAGGTATATAACACCTCAAATATATTTTCCTAAATTATGGTCTATTGTATCTCAATGGGGAAATCAACACATTTACATGAGGACACTCAAGAAAATATACAGCTGCTTTTGAAGTTTAAGTTAGTCGTGGGAAGACAGCTATGGTAGCCTCCTTAGAGAAAGATTTCTGAGAGTTTCTATTGTTGCCAAGTTTTTCTTCCTACACAAAACCAGTGGCACGAATCCATGCTAAGCACCTGAGAGAAGATGGATTATTATAAAGCAGAAGTCAGCAAACTTTTTCTGTAAAGTGTCAGTAAATATTTCAGTTTTTGCAGGCCCCATATAGTCTCTGTCATGTATTCTTCGTGTTTTTGTTTGTTTGCTTGTTTGTTGAGGTTCTTCTTTTCAATAATACTTTAAAAATGTAGAAACCATGCTTAGCTTTGAGCCATAATTTAGCCTGCAGACCGAAGCTTCCCAACTCCTGTTACAGAGGAAAGAAACTGCCAAATTTAGGTTCCCCACAAGGTTAAGTATGATCTCCTGATACAGAGACCCTCTGCTACCTAATGAAGCCCTCCACCATTCAAAAGTACGACAATCATTTACTGTGTGCACACAGCTGCAGTCTGCACTGCGCTCCACGGGGACGGCCACTGCTGCGCCGCGTGACAGTGAACTGGTGCGGGGAGCAGGGCACGGGCTCAGCTGGAACTAGAGAATCAACTTCCTCAAACTGCACAGCGGCTTGCACAGAGCTGGAGAGAACTTTCAGGCTGTTCATTCCTCTCCAGGGGACTTGTCCATGAAGTTGCTTGAACTTCCTCCAGCACGATGACTATGTTCTAAGAGTAAGTGTCCCAAGAGAACTAAGCAGAAGCATATCACTTTTTACAGCTAGCTTCAATACATCATCTCTGTTGTAGTCACAAGTTCACCCAGAATCAAGGCGAAGGAACATTAACACCCATCTCCTGACCGGAGGAGTGTCCAAGAAGGGAATGTGGGACAGGAGACATGATTGTGGCCCTTTTCGGAAACTACAGTCTCACAATACCCAAGCAAATTTTTCCAAAATATACACTTGCTCCTTGGCACCTGCAGATTAAGTTTCCTCTCCTTGCTCCTAGTGTGAAACAAGTTTGGACAGAGTTAAGTGAATTGAATACACCTTTACAGTCTAGATTAGAGAAGCCTTTGAAGTACTTCAAAAAACTTTCTGCAAGTCTAATGTATTTAGGAGCAGCATTTAAGTTTGGAAAGCAGACACCATAAGATTTTTTCTCTACACACACACGAACACACAAAAATAACAGGTCAGCTCTTGCGTAAAACAAGTTAAGGAAGTCAAAGTAGATCAGCACGCTAAAGAGAAGCATGTATGAAATGGATCCTTTCCCCTTCTGGATGGCTTCCTAAGGAAACTAAAAATTTCCTTCATCTGCAGCTTAAAAAGGACATGGGGTCCCTTTCTGACTTTTTTTTCCCCTTGGGAATCTAGGATATCACTGTGCTTACATGTTCATTATTTGAGATGCTTTTCAATTTTAGCAGCTTAAGCCAACATTTAAATTGCTTCACTTTGCATCAGTCCAATAATCTCTTACATGTTGGGGTATTGATCTAGGCACAAGGCTGTAAGTGACCAGTTAAGCAGTGTGTGGCAAGGAAAAGATGGCTGTGGAGGGCACCTCTGCCCATCTCAGTGATCAATTTACACCACCACAACTTTATAAATTGTTAGGAAATCTATATCCATCATGAACACCCACAGCAGCAAACCATGCACTTCTTGCCTGTTGAGCTTTGATTTCATTTTCTCCTGCTCAAAGGGGAGCTGACAGGCTTAATGGAAACACCCACGTCGTGTCGAACTGTTAGGGTAATGCAAACACCTTAAAAACCTGTGGTTTGCTCTAAATACCTGATCAAGACAGACTTGACTGAATTAAAACCTTCAGGACTTGTTTTTACAGATTTTAAAACATAAATCCCCTATTCTCAGCAGATTTTGAGAACATAAATTGTGGTTACACACTGTTGTAATATTTCCATTGATAATAAGATAGCACTAACAAGTTTTCTAAATTAGAGGAACTCAAGAGTAGAAATCAGACTGGGGATAGAAACTGGGAACCTCTTCAAACCTACTTAGAATAGAAAGTAAACTGTCCTTCTATTGTGTATTTATTGCTAGGGCTTAAAATTATCTTTGTTGGAAAATCACAAGGTTTTCATATAGATGGTATATTTATTTGGCTGGCTTGGGAAAGTCTCATGGAGACTTTTGGAATTAAATTCCCCACCTCCATCAAGTCATGACTTGGCATTGCAGGGGAGGAAAAATAATCTTTCTACTACCCTTCTAAGTTCTCAGTGGAACCCCTATAACAAAAGACCAATGAAAAAGAGAAAAACAAACAAGCTGATTAACATTTATAACTCATGAATACATAGGAGATCCCCCAGAGGAAAAATATAAATAACTCCTAGAGGTGGCTCAGAATTCAGGCTTAAATACCATCTTAACAGGTGAAAAAGAGGGGAGACGCAGGCCTCTGAGGGGACAGTGAATGATGCTTAACAAAGATGAATGGGCCCTTAGCAGAACAGATTAGGGGTATGACAAAGTTTGTCTGGGTGTGGTGTCAGCCTCTAGTCTCTTCTTCTGTGATGAGTCAATCCTCCCTGAATGATGAAATCGTCCCACCCCCAGAAGGGGATTGAGTTCCTTTTAGAGAATCTGTCTTTGAGCAAGTAAGGGGAAATCAGAAAAAGCTTTTCCCTGAATTTGCTGTTTTTTAAGTACCTACAACTCAAAATAATCAATATACCAAAGCAGAATATTTGGGGGAGGCATGTCCTGAACTTCTGTGGTCATATTTTGGGCTAGCATATTCTGCCACCCTTCAGCATTAACTCTGAAAACTGATAAACTTGCCAATATAACAAGTGTGTGACAAATTATATATCCTTTTTGCCTGATTTATAAGCATTCCTTCAGAGGCCTTCCTCAAGTCCAAATTGCTTTTACACTTTTTCAATATCCAATATGCCATCAATGCTACCATCATCACATAGTGCAAATAATTCTGAATAATTCTTGCTTCAGTCAACATTAGAAAACCATGACATTCAAGATCCTGTCTGAGAATACAATCATTAACTTTCTGTTGTATTATCTAAAGACCTGGCAAGAAAAATGCTATTAAAAGTGACCACCACCAAAGAATATGCCATCCATCTGATTCTCAGTTAATACATTAAACTAGGTCCTATCTTTGGATCAAGTTATAGAACCAGAAAGCTATATAAATGGACCACATTAACCCAGACCCACGCAGAATCACCTTCCCTGAGCTATGTCTCAATATTCAGCCCTAAATTTATACCTAGGGCCAAACGAGAAAGAAACATGAAGCATGCTGCCGTTGTACCATAAAATCAAAGTAAAATTACTGCCTTTTAGATTATTCAGAGCCTTCTACACTGAAACTTTTCGAGTAAGAAAGATTTGTTTGCTTTTTGATGTGGCTTGAGGTTGTTTGTACATGACAAGGACATGGTTTAACCTAGAACTTGCATTCATTTAAGGTAGTTTGGAGGAGTCTGACGGACAGTAATAGGACCTAAAGACCCCCATTAAGAAATAATAAATTTCTTTTAGAGTTTAGAACCTAGAACCCCTGAGTCAAGATGTGTGCATCATTTTTGTCTCTGGAAAATTCACTAAGTTAATTGTAAAGAAATAAAATAAAATAAAATAAAATAACTGAAATGGAGTAGCAGCAATCTCTCCTTTCCAGGGCACATAAAATCCCTTTTTAGGGACCAGTCTTCCTCCTTTACCTAAGTACCTGCCTGGGCCATTTGGGCATTTGAGTGGGCAGCCTATGTCCACAAGGAAAGAATCACAAAGGGAAGAGAGTACAACAAAAATGATGGGGAAAAGGAGCCACTGCCCAAGAAAGTAAGCTTGAAAAGAGAGCTGAGGGTAGAGACTGGGATTTCAAACCCCAAGACAAGAGTAAGACTTGGAGGTAAAAACATGAACACTAATTAAAAGTCAAGTTCCCAACAACAAGTTTCTACTGTATAGCACAGGGAACTATATGCAATATCTTGTAGTAGTCTATAATGAAGAAGAATATGAAAAGGAATATATGCATATGTATGTATGAAACTAAAACACTATGCTGTACACCAGAAATTGATGCAACATTGTAAACTGACTATACTGCAAAAAAAAAAATTTTTTTTTAAGTCAAGCTACCACCTCGTTTTATCGTCATCTGGCACCCAGAAAGCTATTGCTTGGACAAAAAAATCAATTCTCTTCTTTAAAGGATTTCTTGAACCTCAGAAAAAAAAAAGTCTCAATTTCTGATATTTGTAAATAGTTGTATCAGTCACATACCTGCCCAATCGCTCTAAAATAAAATAAGCCTATCAGAAGCCCCAACTGTGCACTGAACCATGATGTACTTTATATTGTTTTATTTTTAAATATGATTAGGCAGCAAAGCATAACAAGACCTTTGAGACAAGCCTGCAACATGAAATAAAGAAACTCATGTTAAACAGGAAAAGGTTATTCTAGAGAAAACTAACATAATTTAGGGAATAGAAGAGAACATTAAAATAATAGAAATAACATCCTCAAAAATGAATCGGTACATATAGAAATAAAGATGATAGGTAGGTAGATAAACATGAAGGCTGATAGATAGATACACTGTTAAGGGGAGGAATCCAATAATATCTTTTGAAATTTAAAAACAAATAGCTTATAAAAGTTAATAAAAATCATTAAAAGATAAAAAATTTTAAATATTACCAAAAAAAGTAGAAAAAGAAGACAGAAAATTAGAAAATATAAAAGATATCAAGTGTATATCAATGTATCATCCAAGAATTCGAACATCTAATCAGCTAGATTTCAGATGCTCAAACCAGAGTGGACAGAGATAAGAAAATCATCAAAGGGAAAAAATGAGTGAGACTTTCTCAGAACTGAAGGACATGATTTCAGGGTGAACACAGCAGACTAAGTGCTCGACATAATGAATGGAAATATATCCATATCTAACATTTTATTGTGAAATTTTGAAGTGCCAAAGATAAAGAGAAAATTCAAAAAGCTTCAGGGAGGATTAAAATTTACCTATAAATAAAAGAAAATGACCAGCAGAAGATTTATCATCAATACCGCATGCTAGAAAATGACACACTAATACCTTCAAAATATGACAGAACATAATTCTAAACCCAGATGCAAGTGCCAGGATTACAGCTTTGAGTCAAGGTTGTTAAGAGTAGGAAAACCAGCTGGTAATTGAGGAGGTGATGTCTGAGAAAGGGGGCCAAGAAAGAATATCTAACAAAACAGTTTTCAAGCAAGATTTCCAAACCCCAAACAAGGGTAAGATTTCGGGTCTTAAATTTTTTTTAAATGATGAACAAGATACAAAAGAAAACAGCGAAAAATGAGAGCAGGGCATTTTGATGTACAGAAGACTGACCCACTTTTCCATATACTATTCTTATAAAGTCAGAATAATGTGAAAACATATTCTAGCTATCAAAATTTTAAATTAATCTACAGGCAAAAAGAAAACAGATAGGTTACAAAATAGGATATGTTTTCAACAACTTTGATGATGTCAGAAGTTGGGAGATGTAGAGAGGTGGGCATTGGTGCTAATATTCGCATAAAGCGAGGTGTCAAGAGATTCAGCTCACAGATAATGTGCAAGAAAAAATGATGCAAATACATAAATTAAAATTAGAAAAGTAGCCAGTAGAAAATTGAAAAATAATAATTTAATTCAACGGAAGGATGGAGGAAATATTGGAGGAGCTAAATCCTTGCTCTCATGGCAGAAAATAAATAGAGGATGTCAAAAAATAATTTATCAAGAAATAACAGTGTAATCATATTATTTAGAAATGCTAAGATGACAACTTGGACAAACAGCTGAAAGAATTAAAAAAGAATACTTCTGGAGGAGACTAAGTTTTGCTTTCATTATAAATAATTCTGTGTAACTTTATTTTTAAATAGACATAATTTCTTTAATAACTAAAAAATATAAGATTAATTTGGTATAACTACCATTTTATCCAATTTATTTCTAAAGTGTCTAGGATGACACAAACAACATCTTAGGTCCTGAAACTGCTGATCTAAAATAAGTTTCCAACATAAATGTATTTTTCTTCAAGAACTTTACAAACTATTTCAGAGATTATAAAAATTTATTTTTAAATAAATTTATTTATTTTTTAAAGAAATACCTACAATGAAAGAATGAGAAATACAAGTGTATCAACAGAATTATAGAATGAGGAGTAACTCATTGGGTAGTTCCTTGAGGAGAAGTTCTCAAATTTGGATACAACAGAATTGGCAGTATTTGAAAAAAAATATATATACCCTATTAAACCAAATCCCTGGGATCCACCACCCAGGCACAGAGATTTCAAAAATAGCATCCGAGTGAATTTAAAGGGTCACCAAAGTTGAGAACCCACTGGCCTAAAAAGAGGGGCTATTTCTTTCTCCATAAGGAATCCCTTCCCAGCATTTCTGGTTTAATTTATGTTTCTTTGGAAGCAAGAGAAAAATCAGTCAAGAAATGGAGAAAATGGGAAGATGTACGATAATTCTTCTGTAAGAACTAAAATGTAACAATTACCATAGAGACACCTCTGGTTCAAAGGAGTCTACGAGTCAAGTCCAGAATGGGAGCAGGAAACAGTGACAAGAGACTCAGAAGCTGAGGTCGACATTTCTGAGAACTGAACAGGAACAGAAGGAAAGAAATTTCATGATCTAATCAGGCAATATTGTTTGTGGCTATGGCCATGTTATAAGTGTGTGTTCATAGCCCTGTTTGCTGTTAACAATAAATCATGCTTGCAAATAAAATGAATATTAATCAATTTATATGAATAGTATTATTTAAATATATCCCAAGAATAATGTCCTAAGAAATAACAAGTTTAAGAAGCAAAATAAGTCCTTACACTGGCAATTTTGGCACATGATCCTGTGTAGTGAGTGATATTAACTTTGCCAGGATTAACATTATCTGAACATAATCCAGTATTCTTTTCTGGTATTTACCAGTGTTTGACTATGCACTCTGGGCTACAGTGCTTTGTAAATGCTACTAAACTTAATATTTTATTTGTATCTGTAATGATTTGCTTAGAAATTCATAAAGACTATGAAGAATGTTGGAAATATTTTAAGAATCATTTATGATTTGTAGAATTCCCCAGAATTCCAATTTTCTCATTGGCAAATCTCAAAGATTAATATCTGTCAGGAATTTGGGAACATTAAACATTTGCTTTACATTAAAAGTATAAAGTAATGAGTGCTTTAAAAAGAATTGAAAGTCTTCACACTTTTTTTCAAGTGAGGAAGGCTTCTTAACTAATGAGAACTATGGACTTTTGGGAGAAGAAGTGTGCGTGTGTGTTTGTGTGTGTGTTGGGGAGAGGGATAGTACTGATAGGGCATTGGCATAGGATCAGCAAGAAAATAACTGAACAATTTTGAGGACTGTTGAGAAAGGCCAACAGGGATGCAGTCACTAATTAAGAAACTGAGACAAGAAAGCACCAATTCATGCCCCTGCATTCACAGAGCTAAAAGAATACATGTAGCAACCATCATCTCTCGAGTCCTTCATTCAGTCAGCTTTTCTTTCTTCATTATTTCTAATATAGAATAATTTCCAGTTCAAAACTTGCAACAAGTGTTCCAGCAAGACTCCCTTTATTGGATAAGAAAGAGCTGACCATACTGATAGCAGAAAAATACCCATCTGTCCTTTGATGATGCTCTCTCTTCTCTGTTGAATTTGCAATTACCTTTTAATTAAAATTTTAAAGAAATCTGAGATACAGAATAAGAGTAAAGATACTTAATATTTAATATTAAAAACATTAGTACAGAAAAGGGTTGGTGAGTTTTATTTGCTTTCCTCAAATATTGACAATAGTATAACCTCTACTATGTTTATCTTGTCCATCAAGAATCTGAGAGCTAAGTACTACAATTAGTCACAGTAAGCAACATTAGGTGTTTATTTAGCTAATTGTTTTACTCTCTTTTTCAGTATTTGTATTTTAATAGCTCTGCTTCAAAATATTTTTGTGTTTTGTGGTAAGCCACCTCACTAGAGTACCAAGGAGCAGAAGAGAACACACATTTATTGAAAACATGTAAGGCTGCACACAGTTTTCATATTACTTAATATTCACAGTAACCCTATGAGGTTTGTATTGTCATTCCCATTTTACAGATGAGAAAACAGATCCAGATGGGTTTAATGAATTCACACAGCAAATTAGAGCTAATTATCTCTGACTCCAAAGCTGGAATTTAAACCTAGATGTTTCTTACTACAAAGCCCGTATTTTTCCTATTGTACCACAGCACCATTTTCCTTTCCACACGAATTGCAGTTACTGTCAAAGAATTGATGAAGGATGTCTTACCTGGTTGTGATTATGGTATTATTAGAGTAGATAAGTATTCCTCTCTCTCTCTCCCTCTCTCTCTCTCTCTCTCACACACACACACACATATACACACCCACCCACATACACACACACCCCTAAACTCTAAAAGATGCATGAGCAAGACAAGGTACAGGAAAAGCAAAACATTCACACCACTGGTAGTGAGCCCCTGCTTGACTCCTGCTACAATGGCATTTTAGTTCACTTGTCTATCAACTAGGAAAACTGCATAAGGTCCAGGTGACCATGCAATGCAGAGATAAGGTGAGGGTCCTCCCCACCTAAACCTTCTAAAATCAGAGCTGGAAAAGTAGAGAATGAGGCAAGATCAAAGTTCCCCTAAATTCCAGTCATACAAGAAGACTAAAATCTTTTTAAATTTTCTTTACAATGTGGTAGATCTACCTAAAAAGAACAAAAATAGGAAAATTAATCGCTCTATCTCTGTACTGTCAAAACTGAATCAGGAATATTAAAATTTGTGAAGGGGCAATCAGAATGGGTGACTGTGCAAAATTAAACTGTAAATTTAAAAATCTGAAATATTATAAGTGGGTAAGGGACTGTAAAATATAAATTTTCTACAAATGAAACTTCTCCAGATTCTGACTATTATGGTCTGTTTCTGGGGAAAAAAGGAAACCACATTCACATAGCTTCAATTATCTTTCACATTATTGGAAAGATACTGTAAGGTAGATATTAGAGCAACTTGCTAACTATGAAATGATACCATCAAAGCAAATGCTATTAAACAAAATGAAACGTTATAAACTATTGTAATTAGAGAAGAACAATTTAAATAATCCATAAACGTTTTTTAAAACGATAAAACTATTCTTATAGGATTTACAGCTCCATTTGCTCCTTCCCCCCCATCTGGTAAATTCATCCAGCTACTTATTTATTTATTAAAGTGCTTTAATCGTGGGAACTGATCCATCATCACATTTCATTAAAGGCAGTCTTGAGCTGAGCACAACAGAAGAAGGTCATGATTGTGCTTCAGAGCTTCCCTACAATTAGACACTCACTAAAATGAAATGACTCCATCATTGATTAAATAGGTTTTTATAATTAAATAGGCTTTACTTAAACTAGTAAAACTGACAGACAAAAATACGTTCTTCTGCTTTATTCAGCATAAGCAAGTCCCTGTTTGCATCCTGGATTTTTCATCTATTTTTAAACATTTTTAAAACTTGTGATCAGTTTTTCCTATATGCAAAGCAATTATATATCTTTAAAGTACTGTATAAGGAAGGACCCATTCATTTGCAAATAAAGAAGGGGGCCACACTAAGTTCAAGTGAATTGGTCAAGGTTCAATCATAATAATAATTTATGAATGGATGTTTTTAAATTCCAGGACTCTACCAAAGAGTTTAAAAGAAAGCATTATGTGAAATGAGGCTATTGCATTATTCCTCTAATACATGATGTCTCAGAACCAAGAAGTCAAAGATGGCCAAAAGGTGTGAAAATATGAGGAGTTGAAGGATTAATAATCAAAAAATCTTTTAGCAACTACAAAGACCAGAACTAAAATACAGTTCCCTCCATGCAGCCATGGTCTGGTTCACGAGCCACACACTTGCACAGCCTCCATTTTTATTACTCATTAGAAAGCTTTTAATCCAATTTATAGAACACATTACCTAAAACTTACACAGCTCTACTATCAGTGTTGTCAGCTTGCACACACTATCAGAGATTATTTTTTTGAAATTATTCTTATCGCCAGAAGTAATGAAAAAAGTAGTATACAATAAAAGATCTCAAAGAAATAAGCAATGAAAGCTGCACTCACCCATCTAGATATGGACTCTGTGTTTCAGTATGCTTCTCATTACATATCTCAGAGAAGCCTTGTTGATGGTATCCTGGTAAGGAGAACATCCTCTTCATTGATTCAACCCCCAAACCAGCCCCAATTCTTCTGTTAGCAATTACAGCCAACAAAAAGCTATGTAATTATTGACAAGGAGTGTCATCAATCCACTAATCCAGACACTGTTCAGTAAATCTTTTGTGCAGATTTAAACAAGCACAGAAATGAGAAAGACAAGGGAAAAAATGGAGAATAAGAAAAAGCAACTGAAAGTTTTTTTTAGATCATTCAATCATTTGTCCTATGAAGGTTTATTGAGTGTCTATTTTGTACTAGGCACAGGCTACATGCCAAAGACCCTGTGGAGAAGCAAGCAGGCATGGCCTCTGCTCTGGTGGGGGTTACCACTAAATGCCAGAGAAATATTCTTTAATTCCACTCAATCACTTTTGAAACTAGTAATAGAGAACAAAATATAATGAAGGCAAAATTTCACTCCTCTTTCTTCTCCTTTCTTGCTAGTCATCAGACACTGAGAGTCTGAATCCAGTGGTTAGTGACCTCTGGCAAGTTACTTGACTTCTACGTGCCCATGTTCTCACAATAAAATGGGAGGAATAACTTGCACTTATCTTAAAGCGTTATTGTCTTACCTACCTTAAAGATTAAATGAGCTAATCAACATAAAATACGATGTAGGACACTGTGTGGCACATGGTAGGACTTAATAAATGTTAGAAATTTGCTGTTATAACAGTTCTTATGATTTTTATTACAATTTCTCTGACATATCCTTAAGTAGTTAAGGCAAAATTCACAAAAGATAGTGACTGCCTCGATGCTACGAAGCCCTGGTAAGTAGAGAGCTAGCTCATTAACAGAACCCTTGTATCAGGGGGCCTCAGTATGTGCAGGGTAAGGCAAGTTTTACCCACCATACAACTGGGAAGATCTGCTCTGGATAACTAGTGGCACACAACAGCCAAGGGCTATTTGCCTAGGGGGCTGAGAGCCACTTTCAGCGGGGAAAAGTAACTCATCATTAGAAGTAAGAGAGCTGGGCCCACAAATCTGGTGCAAGGCTACAGGGCCAGAGTGAGGATGGTGAAGAGATGCTGAGCACTGCAAAAATCTCCCTCAAATGCCTATTCAGTCAGCTCCTGGGCTCTTTCTCCAGGCTTAGAATGGGATAAACTAGAAGAGGGAGTAAAAAGTAAATCTTCTCCCCCTAGTTGGATCTCCATGAGCAAGTTCAAAGTGTCAGCAACATCAATGTCAGCGGATCCCCCTAAGACACGGGTGGGCACTGCGGGCAGCAGAGGGACCCTTTGCAGGCTTGACTGGTCCAGGGGCAGCTTTTGGTTCTAGAGCCCACAGGACCCCCTCCACGGCAAGCCAGCGCTGAGCAGGGCACCCACAGCAGGTACCGGGGGTGACAAAGGGCACTGGTTCCCAGAGGTCATGTGAAACTTCCTCCTCTGAAACCCAGTGCATTTGGGTGAAGAGTCTGAGCATTTCTAGACTTTCTGCAAAACAGGCATTAGTTTATCCCCACAGAAATACCAATTTGTGTCTGTTACTTTAACGCTGTTGTTATGCCTCAATTTATGTGGTTTAGGATATTTTAATTCTACTGCTCTTTAAAAAGCACTTTAGAATTTTTTTAATGGGTAAACGTTTTCAAAATGTATTATTAAAGTGTTTCAATTCCTACTTAGAGTTTGGAAGCAGCAATATTTTTCTTGCTTATGTTCAACGGAGAATATACCTTACTTCCTTTCCTGGGAAGTAAAAAGTGCTTTGTGTCATTTTTACAGAATATAAGCTTTACTGTCATGAAGCAATTCCCCATCCTGCATCATTTTTGGCACACTGATAATACTACTTTTAATTGGGGTTGTGGTTTAGTAACTATAAGCACAAAAGATACTGTTTTCTAATATTTGTCTCCAGGGTGATTTAAATTAATCCAGGAGATAGACTCCATCCTTGAGCAAGAGATAACTTCCAGGCTGAGGGAAGCTTGAAAGTTAAAAATTAGACATGCCTTAGCTCAATCCCTGCCTAGCTTTTTGTCTCCTGCTAAGCTGAGTGATTTTTAAGTAAGTGAATTTTTAACAGACACACTAAAACATGGTTCCCAGTGCACTCTCCTTCAAAAAAGTTCATACATTTGAGAACTAACTACTTATTCTGATAAAGGTGGTTGTTACTCAAATCTTTATTAGAATTGATTTTGGAAAAAATTTCAGAGCAAGTTTACAAACTATGCAAAACACCAGACTCATCAATATAAATTATATGATCTATCCTGATCTTCAGTTTAACAATCAGATTTAGTTCAGAATCCCTTCTGACCACTAAAGAAGAATGGGAACTCCCTAAGTAAGAATATTTTCACTGAAGTTTTTCAGAAGGAAATTCCCTGAAGGACATAACTAATGAGACTTGCAGCAATGTCTTCCGTGATAATAAAATGGTTATAAATGTTTGTAATTTCCTGATGAATTTTTAAGAGGCAAGATTCTCATCTGTACAAGCTAGAAATATGCATTACAGAATACAAGTAATTTACAAACGTCTATCACAAACATGAGTTTCAGCAAGGCTGAAACAAAAAAAAAATTGTATTTTGGAAGTGGTCATTTTGAAAATTGTGACCAAACAATCCTAAAAATACTTTATACAAGGCTTTTGTAAAATCCTTTTCTGTGATTAAGTTTTGCAGAGTATCTACCAGTAAAAGAAAAAGTCAAACCAGTGACATTCCACTAACTCTACTCTCCTGTTCACAGCCTTCTTGACTTCAGGTTTGGTATATTGGATTTTGCTGATGGATTGTCTACGCATGGTGTTCTGGGTACAGTCAACATTTTGTATCCATGGATTCTGCATCTGTGAATTCAACCAACCTTGAATTTAAAATATTTGAAAAAAATTCAGAAAGTTCAAAAAAGTAAAACTTTTAATCTGCTGCATGCCAGCAACTATTTACGTAACATTTACATTGTACTAGTATTGTAAGTAATCTAGAGATGATTTAAAGTATACAGGAGACTGTGCGTAGGTTATATGTAAAGACTGTGTGTAGGTTATATGTAAATACTGTGCCATTTGATGTATAGAACTTGAACATCCGCAGATTTTGGTAACCAAGGCAGCTCCTGGAACCAATCCCCCATGGTTACCAAGGGACAGCTGTAAGATAGAATTGTTTTTCCTGGGTAGCTTGAGTTAGTTTTTAAGTTTAAAACTTTTCTTTTACTTTTAAAAATCCTCATACAGATAGACCAAGTAGGCTAAAAATCAAGCTGACTATCAAAGTTATATTTTATCAAGATATTAGATGAACTTCTCAATCACCCTTAATGAGAAAGTGATGACCTCAAGTGGGACACAATGTATGTACTGACCTATGTCAGTCAGGAAATGAAGAAAGCCGTATTTCTGATGAAAGGCACATTTTCTTAGAAAGAGTTCCAGTCACAATGAACCTAAATAGATATTTCTTCAAAAAAGATATACAGATGGCTAATAGGTACATGTAAAGATGACCAATATCACTAATCATCAGGAAAATGCAAATCAAAACCACAGTGATATATAACCTCACAGCTGTTAGAATGTCTATTATCAAAAAAACCAGAGCTGACAAGTACTAGCGAGGATGTAGAGAAATGGGAACTCTTATGCACTGTTGGTGGGGATGTAAATTGGTGTAGCCACTATTGAAAACAGTACGGAGGTTCCTGAAAAAATTAAAAATACAACTACTATGTGACACAGCAATTTCACTTCTGGGTATTTACCCAAGGAAAACAAAAACAGTCATTTGAAAAGATACATGCACCTCAGTGTTCATCACAGCATTATTTATGATAGCCAAGACAACGAAACAACCTAAGTGTCCACCAGTGGATGAATGGATAAAGAAAAGGAACTATGAAATATAGACATATCACATACATACACACACTGGAATATTATTCAGCCATAAAAAAGAAGGAAATCCTGCCATTTGCAATAGCATGGATGAACTTAGAGGGCATTGCATTAAGTAAAATAAGTCAGACAGAGAATGATAAATACCATATGATCTCATTTATATGTAGAATATAAAAAAAGCAAAGTCACCAAAACAGAGTAGATTGGTGGTTGCCTGAGGCAGGAGAATGGGGGAAATAGGGAAAGGTGTTCAAAGGTACAAATTTTCAGTTATAAGATGAATAAATTCTGAGGAAGCAATTTACAGCCTGGTGACTATAGTTAACAATACTGTATTGTACACTTGAAAGTTGCTAAGGGAGTAGATCTTCAAAGTACCTACCAGAAAAAAAAAAAAGTAACTATGTGAGGTGACGGATGCACTAACTAGCCTTACTGTGGTAATCAGCATGCAAAATGTAGCATATCAAGGACCTAGAGATTATCATACTAAGTGAAGTAAGCCAGAAAGAGAGAGACAAATGCCATACGGTATCACTTACATATGGAAATGAAAATATGATACAAATGAACTGATTTACAAAACAGAACCAGACTCACAGACATAGAAAATAAACCTATGGTTACTAAAGGGGAAAGGAGTTAGGGGAGGGATAAATTAGGAGTTTGGGATTAGCAGGTATGGTTTTCAGTTTTTTTTTTCCTACATCATTTACATCATTATCTCAAACACTGCAAAGACAGAGTAAAGGAATAAGGCTCAGTGATAACTTGTTAACATTTTATACATTTTATATACAGCAAACAGCTACATATATATATATATATATATATATATATACACACACACACATATATTTAGCAAACATACATATATATTTTATCTATATAAAATAGATAAACAGCAAGGTCCTACTGTATAGCACAGGGAACTATATTCAATATCTTACAATAAACCATAGTGTAAAAGAATCTTAAAAAGAATATATGTATATGTATAATTGAATCACTTTGGTGTACACCTGAAACTCACACATTATAAATCAACTATACTTCAATTTTTTTAAAGTATGTATATCAAATCATCATGATGTACACCTTAAACTTACACAGTGTTATATGTAAATTATATCTCAGTAAAGCTGAAAAAAGTAAAAAGAAAGGGGTTCATTCATATGCATATGGGAGAAATGATAACTCGAGCTTCTGGCACAGTCCTTGGATCAGACTGTCTGACCCAGAGGTCTGATACATAATAGCTTTATCAGAAATACCAAACTCACCACCGTTTGCCCATGACAGTCAGGGGATTCTGGCTACACATATGAAAGCAGAGGATGGACAATCTACTATCGACATATGGAAGATGTATGACTGCAGCCCCTGATGATCAAGAAGAAAGCAGGGGCTGGAAGGCTATCAAGAGCAGACAGCTCTCCTTCTCTCTGCAGGCATACATGCAAAATAAATCATGCCTGAGAAGGTGATTAATGTTTTATACTTTTCTACTTCTCTTTCCAATAAAATTAAATTAACATACATCTAGTTACTTATGAGACTGAGTTCTTACTGCTTTCTCAAAGGCTAGTTACTATTTATGAATGTGGTTAGTTGCTGCGCTTTTTACATCTCTTTAATGGCCTTGATAATGGTGAAGACATTAGACTGTTATTGTGTTTTCTCCATTTAGTGGGCTTTATTTATCTTAGACGATGGGCTGAGGGTGGGGAAGAGAGCTGACAAACAGAGCCATTCCTAGGCTCCCCCTCTCTCCCTTCCAATGGCAGGTAGGGGTGCAGTCCTGACTGCTTTGGACAGAGCAGCCCTAAGTGAACTGTGCTGTTGGTCAGCTGACACACTGATCTAGAGTGAAACTTGTATGAGATCAAGTGTAGAATGCTGGCTATTCTGCCTCAAACTTTCATGTAGTTTCATACACTGTCATTTCATCTACTTGACATTGGTACTGAATCGTAAATCACTTCCCTTGAACACTTAACCAGGATTGGATCCTGTTTTTTATACTTCTAATACAATGGTGATGTGTAGATGTCCTCAATGTTAACAAGTTATATCTGAGCCTTATTCTTTGACTCTGTAGTTTGGAGTGTTTGAGGTAATGATGTAAATGATGCAGAAAAAAAAAAATGAGAGTCAAAGTCCCAGGCCCCCTTCCTATTATCTGAGTGATCTGGTCAAGGTTTCTCATCTCTCTAAATCTCAGCTTCCTCATCTGTAAAATAATTAATTATCGGCCTCATAGAGTGGTTGTGGGGATAAATCAAGTCCACACGGTTAAAACACTTAACACGTAATAAACACTTAACAACTGGTAGCCACCATTAAATATTTTTAATGTCACAACTACTGATAATAAATTGACAAATTCTATACAATTAATCTTATAATTTACTAATATGTTGATAAATTAGGAAGCTCTATAACTTTATTATATTATATATGATATATGAATTCATTATATATTTACTTAACAGCCACCTCACACAAAAAAATAATGAAACTGCATTTTCTTAAATGTGCTTTTAGAAGATTGGTGGTAATAGGTATAATGTAGCGGAGAATAGAAATAATTAAGAATAGTAAATAATCTACAGATATATCTAGGTGTTGTCAACACATGAATCTCACAAATGCTCAGTTTTATAAAAACCAGCCATGACTTAGAACCCATTATGGTGACAATACACATGTAGCCATTGTAAACAGGGGATCAAGCTTCTAATTCCAGAATGTGAGTTTGCTTCTGTATCATTTTAAGACATATTTTTATATTCTCAGGTGTCAGATTTTAATGATATTAGGTTTTACAGGTTTTCTTATTTTCAATTTTTCTCTAATAAAATTTTTATATAATATTATAAATAAATAAAATAAATAAATATAATTAGCATGCATGCATATATAACATAATTTTGATTTAACTAATCAGAACATATTGAAGACTTTGTCAATCTAATAAATGCATCCTAGGTAATTTTCATAAATGTACTTTTCAAAATTATGAAAAATAATAATACTTGTGCAAATAAATGAAGCAGTTGGTATGTTGCTATTTCAATTTCCTCTGTCAGCATATTCTCAGGGATTCCTGAACAGCAGGAATCCTTCTGGAGAAGATTCTTTTTATTGGGATAGATATCCTCCAACATACGCAGCAACTTAGGCAGTTAAAAATGTAAGACCACAGACGTGAATGTAAAGAATGACAGCTTAGTAACAAGATAGACTGAGACAGTGCTCAGGAAAATGAACAGTTCTCCTGGCTTGAGTAAAGGATAAAGATTGTTTTGAAGCAAATTTCATTCCAGGAGGAGGACAATGTCTTGCTCACCCAGCAACTGTCCATCTTTGACTTTGGTAAAGAACAGTAGCCACTGATACTGAGACACCAGGCATTATCAGACATGAGGGACTTGGGGAAAGCACAGTTGCATGGACTAAGAAGATGGTGAGACAAGAGTGGGAGGGAAGAGAAAAATGGGCATTCTTAATGATTCTATTCTTTGATGAGTTTCATAAAAAGAAGTTTGTCTCTATCTCAGGAATACATTCAAATTGCTGTGAAATATGATCAATGTTTCAACATATGTACTAAGATATACCTTCTCCTAGGTAGGCCTAATTGTCATGGTATAGCTGTGTACTCACAGTAAGGCAGTCCAGGGAGAAACGGTGGTGACAGGACCTGACACAAACCCACAGAGCTGGGCAAGCACGGGCACAAGCTCAGAGGATGGCAGAGTCTGGGAAGGTAAGGTATGGTGGCCAAGGGCTCACGCATTCTCAAGCACAATCAGGGTACTTAATAAGTACCGTTTCCAAGGAGTATGAAGTGTGCCAACAGGTGGTGAAAAACAGCAAGGAGAGAATTCAGAGATAGTGCTATTCCAAAACCCAGAATGGCAACAGGCATCAGGAAGGCTGCTGGGTGTTAACAGGTGGCCTCCATACCCAGGAAGGAAGCAAGGCTCCCAGGCTTTAAAGGGTCTTTGAAGAAGATACAAGATTTTAGTATAAAATGTGAAATGGTGATCAATGCAGAAGCCCAATATGATCAACTGAGGCTCACAGAGTGATCCTGGATTCAGAAAATCAAGTGCAACAAACCTATTTATTCTCTGTCAGAGGGAACTGTGATGTAAGAGCTGTGAGAGAGCCCTACTAATCACAGAAAGAACAGATGTTCCAGGTGAGTTTTGCAGCCAGAATGGCTCAATGGCTATAGCCTCAGTCAGCACAGAAAGAAGGGCAATCCAACGCAAAGACTCAGCCAAACTGAAACGGATAGACTGGAACTCTTTAAATTCTTTCCTAATTACAACATGTGCTTATCAGAGAAGTGGGATATGGCCTATCTGGTAAGGTAGGCATGGTATCCGGGGACGGAGTGATCTGAGGCAAGCTGGGTATATGATAGATCTGAGATGCCAAGGACCTGCAAGTGGCGAGACCAGTGAGCTTGCCTGTGAAGAAGCTGGAGCAAGCAGAGGCAGGAGGATTGAGATGTGAGCCAAGGCAGATGGTGTGACACAGAGACTCTGTGTGCAGAGACAGTGAGGAATATGCTACATCAGCTGAGAATACAGGATGCAACAGTGCCTTTATGTTGTGTTTGGAGAAGAAAACATAAAGGAAGCTGAATCCCCGAAAGAGAAACAGAGCTTCCGAGTTTCAAGGATTCTTAAAACAAGTCAAGGCCGACCTCTGAGATGAGTATATGGATTTGGCTTGAATACATTCCCAAAAGTTTATTTAAGAGCTGTGGTGTGCTGACATTGTCCCTTCCCTGCTAGAAGCATCTTATCAACCCTCCAAAGCCTGGTTCTTGGTACATGCGGCCTGTCACCTCCCAGTTTCACAATCAGCTTGGAGCTCTACCAGATTCTCAAGGTCTCCTTGGTATGAAACCTGAGTGTGTGTGTGTGTGTGTGTGTGTGTGTGTGTAAAGCTGGAGAGAGAAGCAGAAAGAAAGAGTTTGGGTGAACTGAAGACTGCCATTGTAAGTAGCATTTTATCTTCCATAATTTTTGACGATTCATTAATCCTATTTATAGAACCAAGCTTGTGTATTGATGGTTTTATGTCCATTTTAACGATCAGAGCAACAAAGATCAGAGCAACAAAACTATGCCTGAGGGTGAAAACTAAGAGACAGCGATGAAATCAAAGTGGGCACCACCACAGAAGCATTTAGGAAGAAAGAGAATTTCACTGTATTTCAGTGGAGCACTTACCTTATTTGCTACTTCTAATTAAAAGCACTGAGAAGAAGGGCAACTTTTTTCCTGATTGCGGAGCCCTCATAACCAATAATGCTGTTTATCATCATTTGAGAAGATGGAAACGCATTCAAAATTCAATGCTTTTTTTCCTAACTTAAATGTGTCTTTTTGTCCAATGGCATCTTTATTTTTATCTACACTGATAGTTATGTTTGATATATCATGTCCTTCCTTAAAAATACAAATATTATGAGTTTCATCACTATCATTAATGTGTTATTGACCATCAAGATATTATTCAAGTTTATCTGCTTACCGAGGCCACTCTTTCTTTAAAATATACAGTCTGTCACCAAAAAGTATTAAAAAAATAACAAATTTGTACAAATGTAACAAAGGAGAGGACCAAGTAAAGTTTAGAAAAGGAAGAGCTTATTTATTTTAAGATGAAATGTTTAGAGAGACGAGAAAAACAATGACGGAAGTGATAACATACTGGAAGGTGCTATATTCCTTTCATTTAAAGTAAACAAATATGCATTTAGTCATAGTGTAATCTGAAATGAGAAGAAGATACTAGGAGAGAAAATGAAGCTAATATGATGCACATCTTTTAAAGAAACTGGAGAAAGTTTCAAATGATTACTAAAATACATCCCATCTACATAACAGATACTACATGGCAGATATTGGATCAGGATTCCTGTGTTTCCTGGAATTGGAGGCAAAGTCTCCACTAACACCATCAGATAGAAAAATCAAAATGAAAATACACCAGAAAAGGTATATAAGAACTTAATTCACACTAATGTATAAAGACAAGGAATGAATAAGCAGATTAAAGGAATAATTAGGGCAGCAGCCCTGTAAAGAGTAAGAGAAGGAGGATTTCTGTGTCAAGGCAAATCTCACTTACTTTATCATTTTGTCCTGGGCATGGCCCAGATGACCTGGAACTCTGGGGCCTTTAGGAGCACTTGGCAATAAGGGTGGACACATTTGGCAGTAAATGGATTTCTTAAATGCAAATAAGTAATTTTATTTCTGCCCACATATTTATTATTCATTGTCACTTAACCATGAACAAGTATAAAATCCATTTCTGACATGAAAATGTACTTTGTTTACTTTACTTTTTAGTCAATGCCTCTCACTGTAAAGCTCCTAACAGGAAGTCTGGCGTGAGTAATTACTGGGCTAGGACTTGCAGCCATATAGAGCTTGAATATGCAGCAATCGTATTTTTGTAAGCAATTTTAATGTCAAAAGAAGTTTATGATGGTTTCTCAAAACAATGTATATTAGAATTGCCTCCAGGGCACAAGGGTAAATTGGATTAAACAACAACAACAAAAATCATTGGAAAAATAGAATGCAAATAAATGTGGAAATATGACTTGTGAAAGTATTCATCTTTTTTTCCCAAAATAAATGGCAAATGTTTTACTTGTTGGAATAATTGACCAAGGAATTTATAAGATGATAAATTTTATTTTAAGCTAACAAGTGGATAGAATTATATGAAATTTTATAATAGCTCCCTTTTGTTGGCATATGCAAACAACAAAATCAATGTGGTCCTTTATTTCTACAGATTACCCTGAGGAATTCTTTCTTTCAAGCCTCTTTGCTGCAGAATTAGGTAGCAGTGGATCACAGATTCCACCCAATCATTGTAGCAAATTGACTGGGATGCTGCCTGGGTTGCTGTATCCTTCGGAGAAGGCCTTTGAGAGGTTATACCACAACAAGCATGTGTTAGATTCAAGTACAAGCACAGGTGGTCTAGCCTAGCTGGGTACAGACTCAGTTCCAGCAATAATCCCTTAGGAGGTGCTAAGGATTTTGAGTTCTCTGCTAGGTGTTCATTCTACAAATACTCAGGACATTAAGAGACTCCTGCTATTAAAGTTTATTGATTCCGGTTTTTTAATGTAACATATGCCTCTTGATTGGAAAGGGATAAAACAAGTTAGGCCACCAAAGAGGAATGAAATGAATAGTGGCCCACTGATAATGAAATGCCCCACTGATCCTGAGGGCCTTAGAGGCAATATGGTTGGTGAGTGTATGAACAAGGACAATCATATTAGCAGTGCCAACTCAGGTCAAGTCTTCTGCCATAAATAGTATTTGAAAAAAACAGTAGCTTTATTTATGAAACTACACAACTTACTTCCCATCTTTAAGCCCCAACTTCCTTATCCAGAACATGCAAGTAATGATAGAGCTACAGTGAGGCTTAGAAAGATTCCAATCAAAGGTAGTTACATATATGAGAACCAACACAAATGTAACATAGGCAGTGACAAAAAAGGAAAAAAATAGGTAAAATGTTACTAGGCAATAAAAAGTATGAATCTAAAGACTCAATAATATCATTAAGACACAGAACTAGTGGTTAAAGAGAATTGAAAAAGTCTGAAAATGCATGTTTCCATGTTAGAACGAAATTTTCTTCATTTCTGATCTCAAGCACAGGCTCACAGGATAAATTAGGTTGGAAGGTACATGGTAGTAGAAAAATAAGTAGCATAAACTCATGTGGCAGAGCCAAGGACAGAATCAGGGTAATGTATCACTTGTCCATTTCCTCAACTACAAGAAAAGAGGCCAATTAATCAAACACTCAACCAATATTTAATGAATACCCATTGTGTGTTCAGCAGTGCAAATTAGCCAATCACTACCTGCTCTAATCTTAACTCATATTCTATTGGGAGACAAATAAGATTTTCTTTGTTGACGCTGGATGACTTTATATAGTTATAACTTTACATAGTTATACCTACAGGAAGAATAAAAATCCTAAATTATATTCTTTAGCCCACATTTGATGTGATTTAACATATGTATTGTCTCTTTTGTTTGGAATTCCAGTGTTATACACTGTGTCTTGATACCATATGGTGTGTGGAAAGAATGCATCTATGTTTCAGTCATCTGTTCAATAAAGAAAAGTCCATTTATGGCTCAAAGATAAATCTAACACTGGACTGCAGTGTGTTGGCTTTTATCTTTGCTATAATAATCACTCTTCATTGTGAAAAGGAAAGAAAAAAATTCTCTTGCTGAATTATAAATGAGAATAATTCATTTTCAATTATGTTCTTTTTGAATATAACTGCTTATGGAAAGAACAAAAAGTATCCACTTGGCTTACATTAGCTATTGATAAAATTAAATAGATCCATTTCAAAGTAGGTTTTCCCACGACATTCGTCAGGAACAATACAAGTCTTCCTACTAAATGGTCACCAAGATTGTAAGATTCGAAAAAAAGAAAAATTATTCACAGCATGAAATAATGGTTCTTAAAATGCAAAAGCTGAAACTAATTTCTTAGAATGTTATGAAGACAAAGCAAAATTGGAGAATATAGTGTTTTGTTAAACAAAAGCGAAAACTATCAGTTAGTTGTTTGAATGAACATTTCCAGTGGGATATTACTAATGAAGAGAAATGAAAGCAGTTTAGAAGAAGAAAAATGTCTCCTTTGCAGATTTAGCACACACTTCAGTTAACTAAAAGGCAGATGAAAGGAGAAAAGAAAAATTTCAAAAATGACCCCATGACGAATGTTTAAGTTTAGTATCTCACCCTTCCTTGAGCTTCTTACTTACCTACATTTAAACTAGTTTTCTCCATTGGAATAAAGCTACACATTGAGGGAATTTACAGAAAATCCAAACCCAAAATATATTTTTCTTTAGAAATATTTGAGGAATACTAAGGATAAAATAGAATTCTGACCACTATAAACAGAACCCAGCTTAGTTTAAACTTCAGCCCAGGCAAAATCTAGAAAAATATAATAAAGTAGACAAATAAGCTAGATATCCAGCTTGGCCAACTCCCTCACTATCTTCAAGTCTTTTTTTAAATCTTACCTTCACTACAAGGCCAACAGTGACCACTCAGCTTAATACTATAACTTGCCCCCTCCCTAACATCTCAATCACTTTTTCCTGATATTCTCTATTTTCTTTCTTCCATAGCATTTGTGAATTGAAACCATCTGCATCCAAAGAGCTTACCCACCAGGACTGAGACCTGAGGCCCCAGTATGAACATGACATAGGACATTTTTGCCCCAGAAGATAAGGCTATAATCCAACAAATAACTTCACTCTTTGCCTCAGGAAATACACACTGGTAAAGCCAGTTTACTCATCTGAGGTAATTATCTCTCCTATCAGGCAATAGATTGTTCACACTTACCAAACAAAAGTTTACTTTCCAAGAATCTCTCCCTCTGTCCTATTATATTACAAACTCTGTCCAATCCCAGTGGATTCCCTACCTTGAAAGACATGTCTTTAAGCCACTTGGTCCCAGGTCTCAAACATTATAACCACCCTTTATGGATCTGCTGCTACCAAAACTCTGTCAAGCTGGTATTCTCCCTTACTCCTGGTAGGTCAAATAGACTTAACTTTGCTTAGGTTTTCTGGTGGTCTTTTGAAGAGTAAAGAGCCAATAGGTTTATAACTTTGAGACAGTAACTATACATTACTTATGTATCATATTTATTGCTTATTTTAGGTGTCCCGCAACTAGAAGGTGAGTTCCATGAAAGCAGAGATCTTTTGCTTGTTTACTTACTGACATCTTCCAAATATCTAGAACAGTCCCTGAAACTTAGCAGGTGGTTGACATATTTTTATTGATTAAACAAATAAAAGAATAAATAATGACAGGTGTATATACAACATCCCACCCAACAGCAGCAGAATTCTCATTCTTCTCAAGTACACATGAAACATTCTCCAGAATGGATCACATGTTAGGTCACAAAACAAGCTTTAACAAATTTAAGAAGACTGAAATCATAACAAGTATCTTTTCCAACCACAATGAAAACTAAACATTAATAGCAAAGAAAAACTGGAAAATTTATATATGTGGAAATTAAACATGATTTTGAGCAACCAATAGGTAAAAGAAGAAGTCAAAAAAGAAATTAGAAAATATCTTGATACAAATGGAAGCAAAAATACAAGTTACCAAAACTAATGTGATGCAGCAAAAGCAGTATTGAGAAAAGTTTATGGTGATAAATGCCTACATTAAATAAGAAGAAAGAACTCAAATAAACAACTTTATACCTCAAAGAACTAAAAAAAGAAGAAAAAACTAAGCCCAAAGTTATCAGAAGGAAGAAAATAATAAAGATTAGAGCAGAAATAAATAAAACAGAGAATAGGAAGCAACAGAAAAAAATTGATAAAACTAAGAGTTGGTTTTTTGAAAATACAAAACTGATAAGCTTTTAGCTAGATTTACTAAGAAAAAAAGATTCAAGTAAATAAAATCAGAAGTGAAAGATAAGAAGTTACAACGGATGGCACAGTAATGAAGAAGCTTATTAAAGACTACTGTTATACTTCAACAAGCAGGGTAACCTACAAGAAATGGATAAATTCCTAGATGTACAATCTACCAAGACTGAATCATGAAAAAAAAACAGAAAGTCTGAACAGATCTACAACTAATACGGAAAATGAATCAGTGCTTCAGGGAGATGTACAAAATACATAGGAGATACTGTCTTTGTCTTATAAAACTTATCATCTATAAAAACAGCTTGGACAGTGTTTAATGGGCACCACGCATTATTCTAAATATATCAACTCATTTAAAACTCATGACAACTCTATAGGAACGGCGATACTAAAAACATTTATTAACAGGTACCACGTCACGTCCTGTGAGGACAGATGCTGGGCATAGCACAGGGGCAGGATCCTAGAGGCCCCCCAGCTGAACAAACAAGCCCTTGCAGAACCACTGGGAAGAGGAATGTTGCACTGAGGCATTGGGTGGAAAGGGAGACCTTCAAGGGGCTGGAGGCTGCAGCTAATTACCAATTAGTGTGGAAGCATTTCAGTGTTTCAACAAATGCTACACAGGTATATATCAGCTGAATATCAGCCCTTAAGATTGGCAATATTATTATCCCCATTTCATAGATGAGGACATAAGGCCCCAGAGAGTTCAGTGACTTGTCCAAAGTCACACAGCCACTGAGCAGAGGCAGTAATATTTGAACTTTGGTAGTCTGATTCCAGATCATGTTCTCCTTACTGCTATGCTATACTGCCTCACAGTTACAAAGAAATAAGTAGCTTTAAAAACAGTGCAATGTTTACGCAGCAGCTCATGGATTCCAGGCACTGTGGAAGTCAAGATGCAGAAGAATTCAAATATAAGCTAAGTAGAATTTCAGGAAGCATAATGGTTCTAGCAAGAAGTGCTAAAACTCGGGAAAGACTGTAACTAAGAGATGGAGATTTTTTCTTCAACAAACTGAAGGTGAAAATGTACTGTTTGCACATATTATCTGAATAATTGCTCCAATTTTCCATTATGTTGTATCAGAAGACAGCAGTTTGGAAACAGGAATTTGTGAAGTTTCCTGGTAACATCCCCAGAGATGCAACAGCAGTAGTTCCAACCGCACCTTGGCCAACTCCCTTCTTATTTTGGAGGTAGATGCTTTGCTATGATTGGTGGCAATTGCTGATGACAACAGGGGAAAACTGGATTAGTCATGCCAGGAACTCTCCTAAATCCACAGCGGATGAAAGCAGATAAAATATTTCTCTCTCATTTTCTCCAGTCCCTCATCTTCCCCACAATGGCACTATTCCTGGTGCTGTCTCCAGTCACCTGGTACTGGTTCGCCACAGAGCATGTCCCAGGATTTGTGTTCAAGGATTTTGTAAACAGTGTTCGCCTGAAATGGATCAGTGTCACCATCCAGAAATAAAATGTGGCCATTGCTTTCCATTGCAAGATTAACCTTTCGTTACAGTTAAAATGGCAATTTGGGTTTACCGTACCTCTCTTCAAATCATTTTAAGGTGATGATAGACTTAAGATGCTAATGACATTGAATTTCCTTCACTTAAAAGAGATAAAAATTATAGATGTGATTTATTTTAATAATCCCATGACATCTTCAACAAAGTATTATTATAGCAAAAAGTTATAAAAGGTTATATTAATACTTGTGTTCCTCAAGTAGTAAATAATACAAAAATCAGAGAATAATAATTTCAATATGATGAGCAGTTTGATCAACATGTACCAAAATGGAAAGTAGTACCAAGAGGAGCCAAGAAACTAAATCCCATAAGGCCAGCTTTCATTTCTAGTATTCTCCAGGTGGCTGCTAGCCAACTTGCCTCATGAAAAAAGCCTGACACTTACTGAAAAACAGACTCCAACTATTAAAAAAAAAAAAAGTCGGAGGAGGTAGGACACTCAGTAGAGAATAGACAATGTTGTGCTAAAAAGCTATGTTATTTTGCCAAAAAAGAATTCAATCTGTGCGCAAAATACCTATTCCCATGTCTTTTGATCTGATGTAGCACTTGTCCAAATGGATGGGCTCCCTACAGGGAAAACCCATTTCAAACACCGAGGAGCTCGAACAAATGTGAAGCACTCAACCTCAGGCTTAAATATCCCAAATGGTCTCTTGCTGGTAACATGAGAACAAAATCAGGGTTTCACTCAGAAAACAGCTTTCCTGGCTTTTCTCTTCTGTTCCATTTGTGCATTGATATGAAGATCAGAGTCATCGACTTGAATGTGATTGAGAATCTCCATGCAAACAATGAGACATTAAACACTTTCTGGCCCTCTAAGATTTGTATTCAGACTCCTCTCTTTTCAGGGTGTAATCACAATCCCATCAGTATTCGAGGGATTGGTGCACTCAGGCTGCCTCTGTCAAAATTGTAGCAAGTTAATGTATTCGAATATAGCTTGGTTGTGCAAATTATTGCCCTCGAAGGAGGACGCAACTTGGTATTTTGACATGTGCTGTTTTATATGGAGCACAACATCTTTTTTTCTAATTTTTTTAAAGCCTTCTGGTTTCAACTTAGTGGCTGGAAGATTCGGAAAATGAAATTAAATTTTTTAAAATGAAAGAAGAAACAAGCATGAAAATTATCTAAAGTCACAAAGAAAAGAAGGCAATGACCAAAGTCCCCATGGTGCTACTATGGCGACACAAGAGGAGTGGAGGCTTCGGACTTCACTTCTTGTCTTTTCCAAGTGATAAATATCATGGCTAGCCTTTATTCACTTCCTGAGACTTAAAACATCTATTGCTTTCTTTCATCATTTTGCCAATTTTCTTCAAAGAAAATTACTACTTCAAGCTCTTCATAAATCCTGTAACCTCTATAAGCTTAGTATCCTTACGGGTAAAATGAGAATAACAACGCCAACTTCGTGGGGTCGGTATGGGGATTAGAAATAATACATGAAAATCACCCAATAGGCCTGGAACATAATGGAAGCTGCCAGGATTATTATTACCCAAATGCTATATCTGGACATGTAAATTGGAATAAAACACTGAGGCAGTTTTCATGCTAACCCAAACAGAAGAACACATTTTCTTGCTGATTCATGGTAATTGAGGTAAATGTTCGAACATTCATTTGAATTATCAAGATACATAAATTGCTTCAATTTTTCACTTTCCATGTCCAGATATGGCTTTTGTGTGTGCCCCCAGAGTAATCCAGGGATTCTGGAAACATCATCCATTATTGAAAGCCCTCAGCATCGAATTTAACCAATCTTTACACATAGCTGTCAGTAGACTACAGGACAAACTCCATTCTTCAGTACGTTTGCTGCCTCAGATATCAAAAACCAAAGAAATTAATCCAATATATAGGTCTAATAACTGTCCCTCATGTGATTTAAATCAGCAAATTAAACATGTGTCTGAATGGGAGTAACAAAACAATGGGTCATTTTCAGAAAGTATCTTTGTTTTGAGTCACTATAATATAACTTTCTAGGGCATCCTAAAAAACATTGGATGAAAGCTTTTTTCAGGGAAGAAAATAAAATCCGTAAGAAAGAAATTAAAGGCAAAAACGACTTTGTCTTCCTAAATTAAAAAGAAAAATCCTGTTTTGGTCTCTTGGAACAATCTTAACAGTTGTTCAGGAAAGACGGAAATGAAGTAAAACCTCTTCTTTAAAAAAAGGGGGAGGATTTTGAAAAGAATACATAATTGCCTTTTATGTGTAGGTATTCCTTACCAAGTTAAGTTGTTTAAAAGCTATAATATACGGGGAAATCTGAAAATTACCAACACTATATTTATACCCTAAAAATAGTATCAGAGCAGCAGCATGATGTTGGGGAGTTTGTGCTGAACCAAAATCAGAATGTTTAGACATCAGTTTCTCATAGGGCATGAAGCAATCCTAAGGGTCTCATTACTCTCACCCATCAAATGAGATCAAACTCAAGTGGATTCCCCTTATCTCTTCCAGCTATAACATTCTCTGAATTCTTTAGCATGTAATTCACCTTTGGCTCAGGCCAGATAATCACAGTACAAATTTAATCTTAGAAACACAATTATTTTCATTACCAGATTGGGCTATGTTGGGACTCCTGAATTATGTCACCAGACGTAAAATAAGTGAAGGGGACACTCAGCTCCACAAACACTGGGATCAAGGAAGAAGGGAAAAAGAAAAGCTCTGAGAGGAAAAGGAGCTCAGAAGAAAAGGACAGTACGGTTGCAGCAGGTCATATAGGAACCACCAAAAAGATGATGTTACTGTCCAGAGGCAAGTCAGCCAGAAAACGACATGTAAGAAGGAAATACATACTTTCTGTACAGGTAGATCATACCAGTCTTGCAAAGAGATTTTATTTGGTAGATATTGAGGAAATCTCTTAGAAACTACTAAGTCAGAATTTAGGTAACAAGAGAACAGATCTGACTTTTACTAAATACTGGGTTAGTCTGAGAACCAGCAAACAAAGAACAAGCAGCCCAAACATGACCACGGAATGAGTGCTCTAACCAGCCTGGCCAGGATATTAGAACAGCAGCCTGTTAAGAGAACAGTTCCTCAGCAAAGTCAATTCAAGTCAATTCAAATTTTAAGAGAGCATAGTTATAACTTACCATGTAATCCATCTCAGACTTTAACATTCAAGATCCTCATTCATTGTAATACCTTTCCCATGTAATTTACCTTATGTTTTTACATCTGACATTCCCATTTGAATGAGCTGATTGATTGTTAGATTTAAGAGAAGTAAAAGAAACAAGACAGAGTTTCAAGAGATGAAATACATCCCAGTTACCCTGATGCCCTGAGTAATGACAACGGAATGGAATCAGTAGCATAAAGATCTGCTTGGGGGTTATAGAGACAGAGTCTTAAAGGTGAAAGTGAACTTAGTATGTATCTAATCCATCCCTTTTATTTTACATACAAACCAAGTATCCAACTCCATGCTCTCAGAGATCATCTTTCTTTTGCATCTTTTGGCACGACTGTTAAGTTACTATACTTATCCATTAACTTTTACCACTGGTCATGGAGGTACCAAAAGATACTTAAAAGAATCCCATGGACTCCACTCTTCCTTACCACAACCTGTTTCCCCTTGATAACCAGGATCAGTCACTCTAGTCAGGGGAGCAACTCCTTTATTTGCTTGTTGATTTAGTGGCCTGAGGAGGCTAAAGGTACCAAATGACAATCTCAGCTCCCAGTTAAATGGAACCCTTTTTCAGTCTCCTAGTGCGGTCATTCCTTTCTTGGGAAATTAGATTTTTTAATACCAGTAGAACCAAAAGATGCAGAAGGAGAAAGTATAAATTTTATGAGAGGATTATTTGGGATAAGAATGAACAAATCCCCTTTACTTAAATCCCTTGGTTCTTGGACTCTGATATTCTGGCTATGGAAGAAATAACATTATATATGGTCATTGGTTCAAAGTATATATTGCATTGTGCATGACAGTTCCTCAAATCTGCAAGTGTTGTCACCCAGGCAACTATGTCTCTAATAGGCCATTCCACTGTTCTACTAGGCTACCTGGGTTTTAGGGTGAAGAGATACATAATAAAACCAGAGCCCCGCCCCCACCCATTGCTTCTATTCTTTTATTGTACAGTAACTTTCCTAGTCAAAAGGAAGACTATGTGGGATACCTTGAGGCTTTCAGTCAGTCCTGGATGATGGTACTGGAAGAAGCCCTGAGGGCAAGAAAGAGAGTCTTCTTTTTTCTGTGAGGACAAATTGCTGCTCCCTCCATGACTGAAGAGTCTCACTGTGATTAATATGCCACCTGGGGCTGGCTCATCTCCATAGGCAGTGGTGCACTATCAGAGCTCAAAAAGGGACCCTGACATTGGCAGGCTAGATACTCAGCAGTGATGATAGCCAGTTCAGTCTTGGTAAAAGTAAGCCCATAATTTTGAGCTCATGAATAATAACTTCCATCCTTGCAGCCATAGTCACTTTGTTCATAGCCCACTGAGCAGCACAAGATAGCTAGAGAAAAAGACTGACACCCATGGATAGATCATCTTGTTACCTGATAACCAAAAGTCTCACCTGCAGGGTTTCTCTTTGGTGAGCACTCACATGTAACATAAATATTCTCTAAGTCTCTGTATTATTCAGGGTTCTCCAGAGAAGCAGAACCAATAGAAACAGAAGCAACATAATGTACAGATAACTGGTAGGTAGCTACACAGATGGATAGACAGATAGATAAATAGATAAATAGGTAGGGATTTATTATAAGGAATTGGCTCACAAGGTAATAGAAACTAAGTTCCAACATCTGACAGCTGCAAGCTGGAGACCCAGGAAAGTGGGTGGCGTATTTCCAGTCCAAGTCCTGAGGCCTGAGAACCAGGAGAGCCAGTGTTGTAAGTCATAGTTCAAGTGCAGAGGAATACCAATGTCCCAGCTAGAAAACATTCAGGCAGAGAGAGTGATTTCTCCCTTACTCTACCTTTTGTTCTAATCAGGCCGCTAATGGATTGGATGAGGCCCACCCAAACTAGGGAGGACAATCTACTTATCTCAGTCTACCAACTCAGTGTTAATCTTGCCCAGAAACATGCTCGCAGACACACTCAGAATGGCCCAAAGAGTCTGACACATAAAATTAACAGTCCCCATTAACAGCCTCCATTAGCAAAAACAGCCTCACTGCCAGAATCCTATTCACATATTCTTCCCCCAGAACTTCTTGTCACCAATTTCCAGTCTTGTGATTTTTAAGTTCCTGACCATCTGACCAAACTGTTAGCTAACTGCTCTGTGATCACTTTAGATACATACCTTTGACCATTCATCTTTTTAGAAAAGTAAAACAAAATGTTCAAAGTTCTGCCCACAGGGCTCAGGGGTATTAGTGCTAGACTAGTTGACTTAGTTGTATCAGCATATTATGCAGATATAGCTTTAAACAAAGCCAATTATTTTTTTTCCTTCTCTGTCAACAAGTCATAGGGAATGCCCCATGAGGCCATAGGTATGGACTGAAGGACAGACAGCAATGCAACAAGAGTAGGGGTTTGAGCATCTGAGTCACCTGCTCATGCCACTTACATATGTTTTCAGGACATTCCTGAACTCGATGATCTCACATATGCACTTCAACATGGTGACACTGTTCTGTTGCCCAAGCCAAATTCATGACTTAGGTAATCACATCACACGCAGTTCACAATGGGCAATTTTGGTCTCACAGTCCTCCTCAAATGAGAGTAATTAACAGAAAAGAGCATGAAAGCCTTTCTCAAAACCTCCAGTGATTCCTTTGCATTCAGCTGCCCCAAAGAGTAACAAGAACATGGAAGATCACATGAGACACTTTAGGGATGGGATCTAGAGATAGCATATGACTATATCCACATTCACTGGCCAAAACTCACCTTCAAGGCCCTATCAAACTATCTGATAAATGTCCAAACTACCAGAGTGTCCCTCCTCTCCACCCAACCCCCCGCCCACACACAGCTCTCTCAAAGACAAACAGAAATAATATAACCTATCAGTGGTTCTCAAAATGTGATCCCTGGATCAGCAGCAAAAGAATCACCAGGGAACTAACTCCTATGCCACATGCTGGAATTACCAAATCTGAATCTCCAGGAATAAGGCTCAGCAATCTGGGTTTTAATAAGTTCTTCATGTGATTTGGAAGCACTCCAATGTTGAAAATCACAGGTGTAGAACCAAATGAGGAGGAGTAAAACCAACAATAAGAAATGATCCCATATTGTCCAGTCATCTTTACAACCTTTCCTTTAGCTACCTTCACTCTAGGGGGCGCCCTGTTAGGAATTCTTAGGCAAGGATCTACATCCTCTTTAGTTTCTGCTTAGCTGGAGGGACAGAGGATCTCTTTATGCTTCAAGATACATCACACTCATCCAGTGACAGCCATCAAGATCTGTTTTCTTAACGCAGAAATGAGTTTAGACTAAGTTAATAATATCTGTCATGGGTGGTATAATTTTAAAATCGAAATAACTCAGAGTAAAGACTGGTCATCTCAAAGTGGCAGAGAAATAATCTCAGTTACTCTAAAATTTTATATTCTACTGCCTTAATTTAAAAATCAGCCTAAATCACCACTGCAATTTTTTTAATGAAGTGAGGTCTCTAAGCTATAATGACTTGGAACTATATTATATATTTTGAAGTTCAAAGTGAAGATTACTTGTGAATATTAATTTGAATTCATTTTAATTTTATTTGCTTTTTCATTAATAAATTAAACAATATAAAATTGACCTTTCATACTTGAGAAGCAATTAAATTTTATTAAATTATGAATTTGCATGTTTTAGTTTGGAAGTTAGATTGTTATATAACATAAGTTTTCATTCAAAAGGCTAAATTTTTTGAGTTAGTAAACTATTTAGTGGATGTAAACTGGGAATTAAACTGTACAAAGTTTTCAGAAATTTGACTCCCCATGATTAATATTTCATGAAAAATTGAGGTGATTAATATACAATTGTGAATGATTCACTAACCCATAAACTCATGTATTCCACATTTTAGAAAGATCTTATGTGTTGTTTACTTATTTCTGTATAACAAGTTATCCCAAAATTTAGCAGCTTAAAATAATAAATATTTCTTATTTTATAATATGTGTGGGTTAGAAATTCAAGAGTGGCTTAGCTCAGTGGTCCAGCTCAAGGTCTCCCAGGAGGTATAGTCAAGAAGGCCAGGGCTGCATTTTCATCTGAAGACCTAATTAGAGAAGGATATGCTTTCAAGCTAAATCATATGGTTATAGGAAGGTCCCACTTCCTCACTGACTGGTGGCCACAAGTCTCCATTTCTCTCTACATGAGCTGCTCTGTGGCTGCCTGATTATTTTCACAACATGTCAGATGGTGTGCCCCAAACTGAGTGATGAGAGAGAGAGAGAGAGAGAGAGAGAGAGAAGATATATGCACAGAAGCCACAGCCTTTTGTACTCTAATCTTGGAAATGGCTTACCCTCATTTCTGCCATATGCTACTGGTCACAGAAACCAAAACAAGTGCATTCTGGAAGAGGTCTTTACAAGGGTAGGGATGCAAATGGGGGCCATGTTGGAGGCTGTCTACTACAGTGTCACTATAGGATTTGGCAGACTGAATATCTTTTATACAAGTCTTTACCCAAGACTGCATTTTAGAATTGTATGATCATCAGTCTTTACCCAAGATGATCATTATACAATTCTAAAATGCAATCCAGTTGATGCCCAGATACATTGTGAAAACATATTATACCTCTGAAAAGGTTTCTGTGAATAAAATACTTGTTAATGTCTGTTTTTCCACAACTGTTCTCCTTTTTAGACTGTAAATTCATCAAGAGAGATACACTTTCTTCTTCATGTTTATAGTTCTAGCTCCTTGAACAGTGGCTGAGATAGAGGTGCTTAGTAAATAGTTATTACTTACGCTGAATAGTCTTACATTTTAATTCTCAAAGTAGTTTATCTTTTTTTAAAAAAAGTTAAGGTGTAATTTACATAAAATAAAATACACAGACCTTAAGTGTTTATTTTGGTAATTTTTGAAAATTGTATGCACCTATGTCACCTCAAGAAAGATATAACACTTCCATCACCTCTAAAAATTCCACATATCTCTTTCCAGTTTTTTTTTTCCTTCTCCTTCCAACCTCAAACAATAAGTTTCTGATTTCTATCAACTTGCATCAGTTTTACCTGTTCTTGGACTTCATATAAATGGAATAATTTTATGCCAAATACCATATATACTTATATGTTTGATTTTTTGCTTAATGTATATTTTTGAGAAACATATTGTTGCATGCATCAGTAGTTCATTCCTTTTTATTGCTGTATAATATTTTAATGTGTGAATGTGCCTCAACTTGTTTTTCCATTCTCCTTTTGCAGGACATTTGGATTGTTTCCACATTTGGCTATTATGAATAAAGCTGCTGTGAATATTCTCTTACAACTTTTCCTATGGACACATGATCCATTTCTCTTGTGTAGACACCAGACAGTGGATTTGCTGGATGCCATTGTTTTTAATTAATCAAAAGGCTTCTTTGTCTTCCAGTATGTTTAGAAACTTAAGACCTAATTAAAACAAACAAACAAACAAACAAAACCCACCAGCTGTGTCTAATTCCCAGTGAGAATGGAGAGCAAGCAGAAATGGAAAGACTAGTTTTCACACTAGGATTCTGGAGGGATCAAGAACAATAGCAGCATCCCTTTGTGCAAAGTCTGTGTATAAGGTTATGGAATGAATTCTCCACACTAGCAGAGAGGCACCTTTGCAATGTGCAGAGACTAGGAGACCTGGGGGAGCAGTACCCTGAGAGAGAGCAAAGAGAGAACAAACTACGACAGCATAGACAGTGATGGACCTGCTCTCCATTCTACTTGGGAATTAGAAAGAAGTCAGTGGTGGCTTTCCTTCAAATTCATCTTGCCTATATCCCAGATCCAGGCCTTTTGACAAAAATGTCTCCTTCTCGTTATCTATATACCTCTTAGAGCTCTATATTAGTTCATTCACCTAATCATCTATTTAACAAATGCTAATTCGAACATTTACTGTTTACAAGAGACTGTTGTAGGAGCTAGGGAAAACAAAAACAAACAAAAATCTCTGCCCACAGATGTTAAATATATTTGCATGTATATAATCAAATTATATATTTCACTTCTATTCTGGTTTTTTTTTTCACTAAGGGATTAGAATCATAATATACCTAAAAACATTGGGGTATTGGATCTAGTGCCTGCCATAGCATCCCTCACATGATAGGTGCTCATTACACGTCTGTTGACTGCATGAATGAGAAAATGTCCCAAAGTTTGGGGAATGAAATACTGCTTATCATGAAACAGAGATTCATTAGGTGAGTATACAAATTAGGACTTTCCAGGGGTCCGTTCAGTAATATATTCAGTAATTCTGTACCAAATCCTTTTCGGAAGTAGGTGGGCTATACCGCAATTTTGCCACATAGTACACGGCCTCAATCTCAGCTAAAGATGAAGTTTATTTTTCCAAGAAAAGCTAGGCCACTTTTAGAACGAAAGTAAAAAAGCACATTCAACTTAGTAATGTCAGACACTTATCAATAGCTTAGTAACCACCAAACCAAATTACTTCATACTTGGCTTGTGGTTGAACCTGTAGCACAAATATATTTCTAGATACAAAGGGAAAATAGCATTTTACAAAATTCATATCTGATTTTTTTAAAATCCCACCTGAAAGTCATTCATCTAAGAAAGTTGCAAACCCTGGGATTTCAAGGTCATGCTACTTTCAAAGTGAATGGGATCAAAGGGTCTGAAGAACACAAGAAATACTTGCAGACAGGAAGACACCACATCAACAGGCTATCACAAGCAACTGCTGTGAGAGGATAAACCATCCTCACTAGACTGAGCTTTTTATACACAACTTTCACTTTTTCTGATGATAAAAGTAACCACTGTTCATTGTAGAAAAACAAAAAGCATAAAATCATAAAGAAAAAAATCAAAATCACCAGGCATAATCGCTGATAAATGTGGATCAATTTCCTCCTGATATTGCCTCTGCGTATGTTAGCTGAGCTCTTCTATATATTAAAACTTGTACTGTTTTTCATATCTACTATTGCAACACAAGATTTCTCCTAGTTTATTACAAATATCTCATCATACATTCTCTTAGTGACGACATAATACTTCACATAACTCCCTATTTTGACTACTGACATTATTTTCATTTTTTTTTTACTATTTTAATAATTATTGCTACTTTAAATGTTTCTGAAATTTGAGGAATTTGTTAGTTGTGTTGGTTTTTGGAGATTGGGTAGGTAATTCAGATTTTTTTACTTAGGGTTTATTCTCAGGAGTGAAATTAAACAGCATATATTGCCAATTACTATGCAGCCTCATAAATCTGACACATAAAGAGATAGCCACTCCCTGTCCCATGTATATCATACTCTTTGAAAACCAATTCCAACCTAATGGACCCTAATGACCTGACACCAGGATTTGATATAGATCCAGAATTTATATTTTCATCTTTTAATACATAATTTAACCCCACTAAATTCTGTAATAAGTTTTATAGGTATGCCAATATTCTCTAAAAGGCAGTAAATGTCTTTTTTCTGGTTCTTATGAAACACTGCATTTTTTTTAAACCTGATTTTATTAGATGCAGAAACATTTCAATGGGCAAAAGATAAATGTTGACCTTAAATATTTCATCTCATTAACTTCAGTTGTTTCCATTCAAATGAAAAGATAGTTTCTCTTAAATCTAAACTAAAGTCTAATCTGTTAATAGAGGTCCATGTATCTCCCTGTTCAGGACATAAAGAAACTACAAATTCACCCTTGCAGACTGAGGAAGGCATACCTGCTGAAACTTTCACCTTGAATTCTTAAGCCACCCCAAGACTCTAAGCAGGAGAAACCATGCAGAGAGCACAAGACATACAAGAAAGCAGAGTTAATGACAAAATAAGAAAGATGAGCACACAGAGACATACACCTAGACCAAAATCTTAAGATTTTTAAGACATACACCTAGACCAAAATCTTAAATCTTTTTCAGTCCTAACTCCAAAAAGTTGAGGCAATGAGAAGTACTTTTTCAGGTCATGTTTCCTACAACCTCATGATTGTTTTAATGTTTAGGCTTTAAGAAATCCTCATGAACACAGTGCACTCATTTAGAACATGTGACAAAGGACTAAAACACGTAGGAATCAAACCCAAAAGCTTTTTAAACAAACTTTCAGGATGGAAATGAAACTGTTGATACCAAAACATGATTATAAATAAAGTTACAAAAATTTATTCCATGTAGTCACAGACGAATAATAATAAAACAGTTAAAGAAATTAGAAGCTGAAACACAGTCAGTATGACTTCAGGCAGATATGAAAGATAGCTGTATGTGGGTGTTCCTAAGCAGCTTTTTTTTTTTTTTTTTGCTTTTAATTTTAAAGGTTACTTTCCATTTACAGGTATTACAAAATATTGGCTATGTTCCCCGTGTTGTACAGCACATCCCTGAGCCCAGTCTTACATCCAATAGTTTGTGCCTCTTGCTCCCTCACCTCTATGTCGTCCCTTTGCCCTGCACTGGTAACCACTAGTTTGTTCCCATATCTGTGTCTGCTTCTCTTTTGTTATATTCACTACTTTGTTGTATTTTTTAGATACCACATATAATGATATCATATAGTATTTGTCTTTCTCTGTCTGACTTATTTCACTTAGCATAATGCCCTCCAAGTCAACCCATGTTACTGCAAATGGCAAAATTTCACTGTTTTTTTATGTCTGAGTAGTAGTCCATTGTGTGTATGTATATATGTATGTCTTATTTATCCATTCATCTGTCTAAATAGCTCTTTTAACTCAAGTGCCAAATGGACCCTTTATAAGGAAATCATTCCACATCCCACTGTACCAAGGGTAGAACCACAAAGCCAGAAACATGCAGTCATACTTAATTCTGTATTACTCTACAATTTGCAGGAAGTTGCTTTGTTTTTCTCCTCTTTAAATAATTTAATTCTACAGACATATACACTGAGCACCAGCTCTGAGCTAAGTTCACTGCTAAGTACTGAGGAAAGATAGGTAAAATGTAATTCCTTCCTTTAAGGCATTTATTATCTAGCACAGTTTTAGCACTTAAAATAATAGCTGCACTATGACCAATGGATTAGTATCATGCATATTTCAGCAAATGTTCATTGTACCTTTCAATACAGTTATAAATAAGTCAATCCGCACAGACATTATCTTACTTCATGTCCACAACAAACCCTGAGTAGTGAGTATTATTGTTTGCATAGAGTAGATGAATAAACACAGGCTCAAAAAGTCACGTGGCAAGTACCAAGAAGAGCTCAGATTCTAGGCAAAGCTCCATCGTGACAGTAAACCACAGGGCCTGAGATTCAGATAATTACCTCAGTTCATTTTGCCAGTGGAGACAAGTCACCCTTTTGATACTGTAGCCATTAAAGCTGAAGATACCTTGAAAAATAATGTAGTTAAATAGCTATAACTACTGGGACGCATGAAAACATCATCTCCTCAAAACAATTATTTTATGCCCACATAGCACCTTCCCCATCATCCACTATCAGCTGAACAATTTACCTTCATGATAGTCCCTCTCCTATTTGAATTAATATATCTCTTTTACTTATTATTATATTTCTTGCTCCTATCCACAGTGACAGTTGTTTTCTTCCTCATTTCTGATTCTAATCTGGTTTTCATTCCAAGCAATATGATTCACTCTTGCACTTATCATGAACCAATGGATACTTCTACGTCTTCATCTCATTGCCTTGCAGGTGTATTCGACAAAGCTGTTTATGCCTTTCTTGGCTTACCTTCCTTGCCCTCCTTCCATGACATAGCTCTGCCCAGTCTCATTATATCCAAGCATCTTTCAGCATCTCCTTTCATGGCCTCACCACCAAATATTAATGACTCATTTCTTGGTCCAGAGCCTTCTGCCTTTCTCAGTCCATACCTTATCCTATGTAATCTCATCAACATCTGTAGCTTTATGTGCCAACTTTATACTGATGACTACCAAATTTATGCCTTCCAAAGACCTCTCACCTGAGTACCAGATATATAACCAATTGTGCACTGGACATTTCCACCTGATATTGGACTGACTTCATTCCCACTAACTTCTTCCTCAAAACATGCTTCTCCCCTTAACTTCCCCATTTTAGAAAATAATACATAATCATATGCAGTTGCTAGATAAAACTCTAGGAAGACACTCTTAAGTCCTCATATGTCCCCTCTTCCCATATTCAACCCAGGAGTAACTACCATTGAGTATATCTTCAAATTAAGGTTTGAATTCTTCCACATCTTTCCATCTCCACTCTTACCACTCTTCTCTAAAACACTGTAAATATCCCACATAGATTCTTAGTGTAATCTGATCTTACTGCTCTACTTAAGCCCTATCTCTCCCCCCAACAAAAATACACTGACTAATTCAACAATATTCATTAAAATATACTATGTATGAGGAACTTTTCCATCTGCTGAAGATACAAAAATAACAAAAATCCCATTCTTATAGAACTTGCATTCTAGTGGGAACAGCACACAATCAGCAAAAGGTAAATATATATAGTATATTCAACGGTGATGAGTACTAAGGAAAAAAAGTAAGCAAACCAAGGCAGTGGAAAATGCCAGGTAAGAGTAAGTTGTAATATAATTAGTGGGGTCAGGTCCATTCTTGATACAGTAGATAGAAGGATGTAATTTCTCTAGGTATAAATCAGTTCATAGCATTGCATAGTTTTAAAGTCTTCTCACGAGTCACTTTAAATCTAGAGTAAAATCTAAGAATCCTTACTTTGGTTTAGAAGAGTCTCATACTCTGGTCTCCTGCCTACCATTTCAATCTCTTCAGTCACTAGACCTCAGAAGACTCCATTCAGTTTCTCAGCACTCTAAATGTTCCTGCCTCACTACTGCTGCACTAACTACTTCCACTACCTGGAACATTCTCTCTCAGCTCCACTTTTAGTGGGTTCCCTGTCTTCCTTCAGGTTGAGCTCAGATCTTACCTCATAAGAAATGCCCTTCTGAGCCTTCCATCTCAAATAGCACAACCATCCACCAAGGCTTCTTAACTTATTTCCTCTTCTTACAGCACCTAACACAATTATTTTGAATATATGTTTCCTTAGTTTTTATTATCCATCTTTTCCAACTAGAATGTATGCTGCTTGAGGGGGGACCCTCATGCTCTGTCTAGTCACTCACTGCTTCATCCCCAAACTAGAGCTGTGCCTGGCACTAGGAAGCATTTGTAAATACTTGTTCATTCATTGATTGAGTAAGTGAATATCAATTCCAATTCAAATTGTTTTTTTTGAAACAATTTTTCAGAAACAAATTTTCAGAAAAAATTTACTGAACATCCCCTGTGTGCCATACATTGGCATGATTCTTCACAAATGACTTACCTGTAGAATGCAGGCTAAATATCCTCTTACTTATGATCAGAGAAATATGAAATTCTGGTGATAAAAGGACTTTAAAAATGACTTTTTTAATCTCCAATCCCTAATTTATATATAAAATAGATAAACAGACAAGAACCTACTCAATCTCTTGTAATAACATATAATGGAAAAGAATCTGAAAATATATATGTGTTTGTTTATGTATAACTGAACTACTTTACTATACACTTGAAACTAACATTGTGTATCAACTACACCTCAATAAAAAAAATTTTAAATCACTTTTTTAATCTAAACTTTCCAGGAAACTGAAACTAAAACATGTTGAACAACATGTCCAAATCACATAACTTAAAGAGTACAATAAAAAGACTCACTCAGTTGAAGATATCTCACACGCAGTACAGTGCCTCCTACATAATAAGAACATCTTAATGAGAATGTGAGCAACAAAATGTCTCAGGTTTCAGAATGTATAAATTTGGGGAATGTTCACCAGGGTGTCAAATGATATCAATGTTAAATATAAAGGGTGGATTTTTTATATATATTTAAAATAAAACAAATAGATAGTAACTTTCATTTGCAAATTTTTGCTTGTAAATTCCTGAATGGCTATACTTAAAGAACATTGTGATGATCCAGCTTTTCAACTAGATCAGGTAGATTGTTGATACCCAAGGGCAAAGCTTTGAAAAACTAAAAATTTCATCTTTAGAATTACAATAGCATACATCTGATTCAAGATTGACCACCATTATCTTCTTTCTTTCCCAAGACCCCAGTAAATGAAGGTACAGGAATTAAAAAGGTATAAATATTAATTAAGAGGATGGGGCTAGGGAAGGAGCATCAATAGAGAACATGAGGAGTAGGTGGAGGAAGAGGGCAAGGAAAGTATGGTGTGATGTGCTCACTGACAGGCACACAGGTGAGGGAAAACCACTTCCCCTGCAGAATTCCATGAGGCTTGCCACTCAGAGATGTCATGTACTTAGGAAGGCAAAGGTAAGAACTGAGGCTAAAAGTGGAGAGATAAATTGAGAGACCGTAAATGTTGACCTGACAGCTAATGGTCAAAACTCACCAGCTAAACTTCTTCTAGGCAAAGAACCAAAAGAAATTGAAACACTCCAGAAACATCCTTTTCAGGTGCAGAGTCCCATAGCATAGCAGCCAGCTTGCCACTCAGTCCTCTGAAACGACACAACCAGTGGAAAATCTAATCCACTACAGTGGGCCAATATCAACTTTTTATTTTTTCATTTGTAAATATGAACAATCAAAAGTTACCAAGCTTTTGAGGAAAAACTGCTTTATAAAAAAAGAAAAAGAGACTGAAATAAACCAATAAGGAAAAAAAATTTAATTCAGGGAACAAAATTAAACAAAATACATATATAAGTTTTTAATAATATTTTCAGACAGACAAGATAAACATGAGTATTATGAAAAGGTTATACCATTGTTTGGAAATAAAAACTATCATCACCTAAATTATAAATTCATAAATAAAGTGACAATAAAGTTGAAAAAAATCTCCCTGAAGTCAAACAATAAGAAAAGGAACTATGAGATATCTTTTCTGATTAGAGACATAAAGGATTAACCAGGAAACCTAATATATAAACAACAAGGAAAGAAGATTTTTTTAAAAAGAGACAGAGGAAGTTATTACAGAAACATTATTTAGAACCAAACGATCTATCAAGGGACCTGCAAATGGGTGAAAATGAACAAAAGTGCAGTAAATGTAAGTGAACTATTAGACTACCAAGTATAAAGAGAAGATTTTAAAGGAATCCAGAGGAAAAACAAACCATCAACAAAGAATCAACAAGAAAACAAGGGCACTGTTTTCAACAGCAGTACTGAATGTTGCCAAGCCATCGCTTTGAAACAACGCCTTCAAAGTCGTAAGGAAGAATGCTTTGTAACCTAGCCCTGTATGTCTACTCAAACTATTAATTATATAAAAGAGTAGAATGAAAATAGTTTCACACTCAAAAAATATACCTCCCATCCAACTTTTTTCTATGAAGTTACTTGAAGTGTATCTTCTGCAAAATGTAAAAATAAACCAAAAAAGATAAGGAAAGAGTGGATCTAACTTAGAAAAAGACAGATTATAGGACTGCCTGACTGGCAGTTGTGCAGCACATAGAGTTCAATGGTGCAGACTGGAAGAGGGCAGGAGAGGACTTAAGGATCATAAGAAAATATGATTGACACTGAAACACTACCAGATATAATGAGGATCTGAAAAACATAGGCTTCATAGTGAGCCCATGAAAAAAGGCAAAGACTGTAAGATTAAAAAAAGGTGATTATAAGCTTCTGCAAAAAACAAAAACCACACAGGAAAAGAAATACTATAATAGTATATTTTCAGCTAAAATGTTTATATAATCATAATAATATATACTGTTTATCAATTTCACAAAAAGTAGCAGTACATCATATGAGCAGGACAGAGGACTATGTAGTGCTCGGAATTAAAAGGCACTATTTAGATTGATAAATAAAGAAATGCTTTTATTAGCATATTAATAAAGGTATGGGAGTAACAGCAAATAAGCGAAAGAGTAAAAATGTCTCTGAATAGTGGATTCAAAGTAAGGAAGTAAATAAGCAGGGTCACTTTTCACTATAACTCCTTAAATATTGCTCATATCATCATGTGGCTGTATTGTATTTTTATATAAAACTTACTTATTTTCCAAACAAAAGGCATGTATTTAAAACTTTCACTTAATCATATATATATGTAAAGGATATCACCCTGCCCTTCCCAGTCCCACTTCTTTGCTCTCAATTGTCACTCGGAGAGCCACCCATTGACGTCTTGGTGGAGGTAGTAACCTGGACAGTCAGATTAACAGTATTTGGTTCAGGGGTCAAACCATGGCTCAGCTGGGGACAATAAGATCAAAGCTGAGGATTTAACTGGAGAAAAATATGTGGTTTTTCATCACATGGACTGCAGGTTTAAACTGCTAGTTGCCAACTTTTTCATCCTTTGGTAAAAAGGAGCCAATGCAAAGGGAAGTAGAGCCTAAACGTGGAGAGAGGCCTGCTCACAGGAGCACCTGGATACAGACGGGCCTTTATCTGGAGTTAGCCGTGGGGTCAGAGAGCCAACTAAATGCATGTTTGTTCGTTTTAATGAAAATATTTAACATCACAGAACAATAATATGAAATAATTTATCATGTTTTTAGTTTTATTCTTCCATATTCTTATACAAATAGGGTTTGATTTGGAGATGGGTACCTATTTAGAGATATGACTTAAAGTATTATTCTTATTATTGACTTCTGTACTTTCTGACATTTTTTGCTTACTTTTATAAGTTAAAATTATTTTTAAATAGTAGCAATAATAATTTTAAAGGAGAAAGATTATGTAAGACAAGAGCTGAGAGAGGTAAAGACAAGCCCAGTGGATCTAAAGTTCAGACATGAGGGAATCAGAAAACACATTTCTAAAAAGTCAGACTAGGAACAAAGAAATGAGAACAACTGATGACAATGCTGAATTTTACCTAAACCCTGTGATCCTGGGAAACAGCATCAGTTAAAGAAATTCCTTCACCTTTAGTGTCTCAGAAAGTGTCTTATTGCAAAGGAACACCCTTCCCCATATGGCTTAGATCAGACTCACACATGCCCACTTGTCTACCTATAATAAGGCAAGAAAGACACAGATCCTTCAAATTCCCATTCTTTATCTCATAAATGATTAGCTTACTGTTACATTCCCCACTGATAATTCAGAACAAAATGCTTGTTAACCAAATATTGGTTAAATTTCCATTCTCAAGCCACTGGCTTTTGATTCACCCTCACCTGAGCCAGCACAGAACCCCTTCATAACGGCCCTTCCCGAGAATATACTAACATCAGGGTAAAACATTCTCTGATCTCCTAATTTTTCACAGCCACTCTCACTCATCCCATTCCCCCAACCTTGTTCTTTCTAGCCTTGTTTACTCCTTCCTCTAAAAGCAAAGCCCTTTTCTTTGAGATGCTTGCTGAGCTTATGGCCCAAGCATTCTCCCTGTTGTAATAGTCTCCCTTTTCCTATTGCAGTGGTCTCTTTCCTCCCTCTTGCAATAAAGTCTCTCCTTATCTAAGTCTGGTTTTGTTTCATTTGATGCCAATTAAAAGTTCAAAGAGTAAAGACAGATTCTAGAGAGACTAAAAAAATTGGAAAGAAGTGACAGAAAGAAGATAGAATTCCTCAGCACAATTGGAATCAACATTGATATGTAGGGGAGGGAGGGAAACTTGCAAAGTTACTGAGATTTCACACTTATGTCAGAAAAAGCATACCAAGTGCCCACACAGAACAAAAGTCTTCTGGGACCCCTTGCTACAAAGTTAGGCTAGAGATAATGTTTTAGTCCAGGATAGGAAGACAGAGGTAGGGCAATGGTCAAAGGAAATGCAAAGTCAGGGTCGATGGATAGACTTGTCTAAAATTGAGTTTCTGCAGGTAGCACCTGAAAGATACCATACTGAATGTTAAAGCAACACCATTGCAAAAGCCAAAATAAGAACTGTCAATTCTTGTTGATCAAAATAACTGTCAGTCCTCTCCTTCTAGGCAAATATCACAACAGCAATCTTAATGAGAGCTTCGACGTTCACAGAATCTGAAGCTGTACAGGAGTCATAAGGAAGAACACCTTTCTGGCTGCAATCCTTATGATCTCACTTCTAAGTAAAACTGGCGAAGCCTTAGGCATAGAGAACTAAGTTTTTCCCACTGCAGCATTGAATATTGTTAAGGCAGCTCTGCAGGGGAGTTTCTGATCTTCTGTCCTGAGGCACTAATTCAAGAAAGGAGGAAGAAGGGGCCAGCTTTCAATGACATGCATTTGCAACAAAGTAAACTCATGATTATCATCATCACTATCATCCTTAGTATTAAGAACAATGCAGCAGTTTTTTTTTCAGATCCTGTGATTAACCTAAAGCAGTAATTCTCAACTAGTAGGTAAGAGAGATGCTGTTCTTGATAGGATTCATAAGTAGGGCGGATGGTTGTCATAATATATCTAATAATTCAAGAAAGTATCCATTTGAGGTTCTTATATCCTTCATGTTATTTTATGTCCTTAAATTTTATTAAAATGATAAATGTTAAAAATCTGTTCATTGCAGGTTATTTCTAGTTTGAAGATGTAGAAATAAACAATTTGGGATTGATTTTAAAATTTGAGATATATCCATTAAAATACAGTATTAATTTTTACTCTCAAGTTAATATATATGACATAGAAGGATAGTTACATTATGTTCTTGAGAGTACAAAATCCAGTTATGGGACAAGATGAGACACCCACACAGGACAGATACTGAACCATTAATTGTGGTTCCCTCTACGAAGCAGAATTATGGGGTAGAAAGGGGTGAGAATATGACTTTTCAATTTTTATGTTTCATATATTTCCGTATTCTTTTTTACAATAAATGTGTGCTGCTTTTATAATTTAAATCCTCAATTTCAATTTAAAAATGTCTAGAAACAGACAAATATCCTTCTCTGAAAAAGTGGCCTGTTTGTTTCCAACATGGCAATCCTTTTAAAGAAGGAATTATGGGTGGTATAAAACAGGTGAAACATTGCTTTACAAACCTTAGAATAGCCATTATTAGAAACCCCCAAAACAGTTAGGACACAAGAATCTGGGAAAACCAGCAGTATCAGAATTTAAAAATACCCTTTGAATTATGCCTCAGTCTATGAAGAAAAAAGGCTGCTACCAGTCATGATTATGAAGAAAACCATATCAGGATTTTCTACCACATTTAGAAATGCACTGCCTTTATTTTCTTCAATTTTGTTTTGTTATTTATTATACTTCTGCTCATGCACATGCTTCATTATCCCCTCAGATCTCACTTACAAAATAAAATCTCAAAGATAAAATTATTAAAAATTTCAAGAGGGCAACAGCAGAATTTTTACAAGCATGGGCCCTTCCGAGAGCAGGGCACTATGCAAGTGCACTTGACATACACCTCTAGAGCACGCCTGGAGGACTGACCATATAGCAGAGTAGGAAGACCCTGAGCTCACCTCATCCCATGGGAACACCAAAATTGCAACTATTTACAGGGCAGCTATCCTTGAAAGTGACCTGAAGACTAGCAAAAAAAATCTTCTACAGCTAAAGATATAAAGGAACCACAATGAGTTGGGTTGGAGGGACAGATGTGTTAAAGACCCACACTATGGGTAGGCAACCCACAAAGAGAAGGATAATTAAAATGGCAGATGTTCTCCCCAAGGAGTGAGAAGTCCAACCCCACACTGGCCTCCCCAGTTCAAGAGTCCCACACCAAGAAGACAAGCCCCCAAAATGTTTGTCTGTGAAGTTTCAGCAGAGCTTACTTTCTGGAGAACCAAAGGGCTGTGGGAAATAGAAACTCTGTTCTTAAAGGGTGTACACAAAATCTCACACATTCTGAGACCCATGGCAGAAGTAGTCATTTTAAAGGACCCTGGGTCAGACCCACTTGCTGATCTTGGAGAGCCTCCAGGAAAGGCAAGAGGCAATTGAAAATCACTCGGGAGACAGCAAGCAGCAGTCATTTTGGGGAGTTCACCCCACCATGAGGACACTGGTGCTGGTAAGCACCATTTTGGAATCCTCACTCTAGCTTACTGGTGCTGAATTCCAGTCCCAAATACCAGCCAGTTAGCACCAGTCCTGGACACCCAAGGCCAGGCAGCTATCTGGGTCAAGACATGGCCCAACCACCAAGCAGACTGGCTGCTCTAGGACTCCCTGATCCCTCGAATCACTCAAAGACAATACTTGAACCTGTACATCCTTACCACTCTATCAAGCATAGCTTTTCATAAAAATCAAAAGATTATGCATATAAATTAATTTTACTTATTTTTGTAGACCTATGAAATGTGAAATGATAGCTGTTAGTGACCTGGCCCCATGAACTGTAAAACTTTGTAAATGCCAGTTATATATTAGTGTTACCCATAAGCTACAGGCAGTAAATCAATTAATTTCAATAATGGTTTAATAATTTCATCCAAATTATGAAATCAAAATGAAGTTTTTGTAAGTTCCTTCTGTCAAAGATGAAACATTTGACCTTATTTTTCATCAATTTTACTAAAGTAAAATTTAAATATAACATTCACTGATTTTAATTGTATTGATAATGAATTTTGACAAACGTGCACACTCAGGTAACCACCATACTCATAATGAAGATACAGAACATCTCAATCACCCCAAATCATTTGCTATTAACCCTTGGAAGTCAACCCCATGGCCCCGGAAAGCACTGATCTGTTGTCAGTACAAATTAGTTTTGTCTCTTCTAGAATTTAATATAAATGGAATTATATAGTATATATTCTTTTCTGTCTAAATTCTTTTACTCAGTATGACTTTTTGACATTCATTTATGCTATTGCTTGTATCATTACTTTGTTCTTTTTGTTGTTGAGTACTATTCAGTTGTGTAACAGGCCTTGATTTGTTTAGCCATTTACCTGTTGACATTTGGGTGTTTTGGTTTGGGGCTATTATAATTCAAGCTGCCATAATTACTTTTATGCAGATCATTGTATGAAAATGTTTTCTTCTATCTTGGTTAAATACCTAGAAATGGGATTTGGGGGTCATATGTTAAGTGTGTGCTTCATTTTACAAGAATCTACAAAATATTTTCCAAAATAATACATTTTTATTCTCCCACAAGCAGTAAGTGCAATTTCCAATTGCTCTAAATCTTTGCCAACACATTAAAAAAATCCTCTTATTAATGCAGGAAATATATATTTATAGCTCATTGTGGTTTTAATTTTCATTATCCTGGAAACTAATTATGCTTAGCATCTTTTTATATGTTTATTGGCCATTTATGTATCAATTTTGGGAGGTGTATGTTCAAATATTTTGCCAAATTCTGTTGGGTTGTTTACGAATTCACTATCAAGTAGCAAGTGTTAGTTATAGCCTAGATAAAAGTCCTTTGTCATATAAATATAAATATATTACAAGTATTATCCCATTCACATTTTCTTAATATCTTTCAAAAAACAAAAAAAAATAATTTCGTGAATCTAACTTATCAATTATTTTGTTAGTTTATGACTAATGGGGTTTTTTGTACTAGTAAAAAAATTTGTTTACTCCAAGGTCATGAAATTTTTCTCCTGTTTATTCTTCTAGAAATACTATAGTGTTAACTTTTACATTTAGATATATAATCTACTTTGAGTTAATTCTGTAAAAAACTAAAAACATAGTTACCATATGATCAGCAATCCCACTCCTGGGCATATATCCAGAAAAGTTGAAAACCCTAATTCAAAAAGATATATGCACCCGAACATTCATAGCAGCACTATTTACAACACCCAAGACATGAAGCAACCTAAGTATTCATCAATAGATGAATGGATAAAGAAGATGTGGTGCACACACACACACACACACACACACACACACACAATGAAATATTACTCAGCCATAAAAAGAATGAAATATTGGCATTTGTAGCATCATGGGTGGTCCTAGACATTATCATACTAAGTGAAGTCAGACAGAGAAAGACAAGTATTATATGATATCATTTATATGTTAAATCTATAAAATAATACAAGTGAACTTATTTACAAAACAGAAACAAACTCACAGACATAGAAAACAAACTTATAGTTACCAAGAGGAAAGGGGACAAGGGAGGGATAAATTAGGAGTATGGGATTAACAGATACACACCACTATGTATAAATTAAATAAACAACAAGAATTTACTATAAAGCACAGGGAACTGTATCTAATATCTTGTAATAATCTATAATGAAAATGAATCTGAATATATGTATATTTATATCTACAACTGAATCACTTTGCTGTATGCCTGAAACTAACACAATATTGTAAATCAACAAAACTTCAATTTAAAAAAATTAGTATCACACCCATTTCTACAAAGGAAAGGAAAAAAAAAGCCCTGCTGCTATGGGGTCTATCACTCTGGTATTAAGATTTTCTTTAATTTCTCACAGCAATACCTTGGATTTGGCTTTCATGGACATTCATATATTTTGTTAAATTTTTCTTAAGTATTTTATATAAATTGATGCTATTATAAATGGCATTTTTAAATTTTATTTTCCCATTGTTTGTTGCTAATGTATAGAAATACAACAGAATTTGCATGCTGCACTTCATCCTGAGACCTGCATAAATTAATGTATTAGTTCTAGCAGTTGTTCTGTAGATACATTAGGAATTTTTACATACATGATGTCATCTTAAAATAACTTTACTACTTTCCTTCTAATCTAATTTTGTTTTACTTCTTTTATTTCTTTATTGCAAGAGAGTGGGCATCCTTGCCTTGTTTCTGATTTTAGGGAAAAGCATTCAAGATTTTGCCAGTAAGTATGGCTGTAAGGTGTAGCTTTTTTCACAGATTATCTTAATCTTTATAAAATTAAGAAAGTTTCATTTCACTCCTACTTATCTGAGTGTTGTTATGATGACTTGGTGTTGGATATTGTCAAAAAATTTTTCTACACATATTGAAATATTTTTTCTCTTCTCTTTTTTTCTGCTGCTAATGTGATATATTACACTGGTTGGTTTTCTGTGTTAAACTAAACATGTTTTCTGAAAATAAACTATTGCAAATACCCAAAATAAATTAAAACACATGCCACACAAACTTATACACACCTGTTCATAGCAGCATCATATATAATACCAAGAAGTGTAAACAACCAAATATCTATCAATTTATGAATGGATAAATAAATGTGGTATTTCCATACAATGGAATATACCTTTCTTTGCATTTATTTAGATTTTTTAAATTTTTGAACAATATTTTATAGTTTTCAGTGTATAAATTCTGCAGTCCTTTTGCTACATTAATTCCTAAGTGTTTTATTCTTTTTGATACTATTGTAAATGGATTTGTTTCCTTAATTTCATTTTTGGTTTGTTCATTGTCATTCTATTGAAAGACAATCGATTTTTGTATATTGATCTTATATTCTTAACCTTGAAAAACTTGATTATTAGTTACAATAGTTTCTTAATGTGTAGTACAATTTTTACGCAAAATTGTACACAAATTCCCTCCTAGCAGGAAGCACTATTAAAAAGAAATGCATATGTAATTTAAGTCAATGGTGTCATTGTATTTGCTCATTCACATATTTTCTGGATCTTTAAGATAAATAGTATCTCCATGAATTTTTAAAGAATGAAAATAAAGAGTCATAGTCAAACCATTGTGTATAAATGATTTTGGTATAGTTTTTAAAACATCAATTTTTGATACAGATGTAAGGTGTCATTGCATGCCTTTAATTAAGAGTGTCTTTCGGAAAAGCTCTCTTTAAGTTTCAACACAGCATAAGAAGTCATTCTTTCTTACTGACCTCCAATAGAGAACATTTGATAGTACTTTATAGACATCAGCAAGCTGGCTTTTAATATAAAGTAAATTAATCATTTTAAGATAAGGAAAATTGAGCATGAATTGTTTTTATAAATTGATTTACATTTTAGTGTACTAAAACAACTCATTATTTAGAAAAAATGCTATAATGAATCCACATATAATAGTTGGAAAAGTTACTATGAAAATCTGATAAACATCCTCCATTTTATCCATGTTGCAAACTCAGATTTTTATAAATGGAATTTTACTTAGTGCAAGGTATAACCTTATTTTGTATTGTCTACTGACATTTTAGTCACTAAGAATTCTAGAGCTTCCTACAAATTATCATTTGCTTGAGATTTGTTTGTCCTTCCATATGGATACAGATTTTTCACCCTATGTATTTTTAATATGCTTATTAAAATGGTCAGAAATAGAACCAGTAGATAGATAATATAAGGAGGGAGACCTAAGTCTTATATTGACATTTTTCTAAAAACAATAGCTAGCTGACGATAGACAGGCTACCTGTGAAGTGAGCTCCCTATCACTGGAAATGTCCCCTGAGACAGATTAAATCCAGCCCATGGCACCTATTGTCAAGGAGGCTTTGGCACTGTATGGAGAGTTTAAGTATATGACTTCAAAGAAAATACATATTAAGACTGAACAAATTTTAGTGAGGTTCAGTTTTCTGCCATCTAAAGTGTTTTGCCCAATTTTATGTCATCTATAAAATAAAACCACAAGTCTGCCTTACATATTTACACATGCATAAAAATACACAGATGCACTCCAATAGGGCTGTTACTTCCACATACTGGGTAGGATTGATTTGTGTGTTCTGTGGGGGTGTGTGTTGTGCAACATATATAAAAAGTTGTATATGTACACACAGACATCTTTTTCTCATACTTTCATCCATGGTACAAGATACATACTACTTCCAAAAGAAAGACAGTACTGTAAGCCAAATAATTTATCTAAATTTAAAATCATTGTCTTGTTTTCAAAGGAGTAAGAAGAAAAAAAACTGTTTTCTTCATGAAGATAGAAACTTCTGAAAATTAGGTTTTAAAATAGAAATACTGGTATACTTTTAAGCACTGTGTTAAAAAGGATTGTAAGCAATGGAAGAAATTCATTCACAAGAACACTCAATAGTTCCTGATCTCAAACAGCCAAAATAGAAATGATTTAAAAAAAAAAAAAAGAGAGAGATGCTAGCCATTAAGAAATCTGGTTTAAGTACTAGCAATGTACTCAACACCGTGAAAGAAATATGAAGAGTCTGCCCTTACATCTCCTGAACTTTGCTGATTGTCGTATATGGAAAAATGCATCTGTTCCTGCCTTAAAACAGACAATAGTGTCTTTAAAATGATGCTCAAGGAATCTGCAGGGATCCTGAGGCAGGATTGTTAAGCACAGACCTCATCGCATGTGGCCGTTTGCTTAATGCTGTGTGCACCACACACGCACTGCTAATGTTCATCAACACCATCTCCGAAGCATGGAAATTGAAGCTTCATTTAGTGCTAACAGCAGCAACATTTCAAAGCCAGATATTACTGAAGACAAATGGACACTTTGGCCTGAAATATTGAGCTTTTTTACAAAAGCATTTCTTCCCTAAGCTGAGGCTTGCTTATCTGTTTACCCTTAAGAAATAGAAAGAAAGAAGTCTAATCTTGAAATATTCTTTAAAATGAATTTAAGTGCAATAAAATGTGAAGTCTCAGAAGGGTTTTGTGAGAGCCAGAGATGTATTCAATTTTAAAAATGCATTTTTTAGAACTGTATTATCCAACATGGTAGCCACTAGCCATATATAACTATTTAAACTTAAATTATATACAGTTTAAAATTAAATTTAAATTAAATACTTAGTTCCTCAGTCACACAGGCCATATTTTAGTGCTCCATACCATATGGGGCAAATAGTGACCACATCAGAGGGCACAAATACAGAACCTTTCCATGACGGCACAAATTCTGTTGGACAGTGAAATTTTAGAGAAAAGCAATCAATGTGTTTGTTATCCAGATGTTAGCTATGAAAGCAATATAAGGAGAAAAGTTGAAACATTATCAAATACATTTTTATAAAGGGAGAATTTAAGGAAGGGAGAAATAGTTGACCTCAACTCTCTAAATGTATTCTTTACATTAATTACATTTACTTGATCCTCCATAAAATCACAGAACAGACTAGAAAACACAAAATAAAGGCATTACACAGATAGCAATCAGGAAAGAAGCTCCCACCAAAAGTGAGACATTCTGAGTAAAGTGCACAAAAGAGCAGTCAGGAATTAGCAGGGACATCCAGAACTAGAGGAGGCTGCAATCTTAGATTTTTTTATTTTTTTAATTTTTTTTTTAGTAGGCGGGAGGTATTGTTTAGTTATTTTAATTATTTTTTTTCAGTGGAGGTACTGGGGATTGAACCCAGGACCTCATGCATGCTAAGCATGCGCTCTACCACTGAGCTATACACTCCCCACTTAGATTTTTTTTTCTTCATTGTGAAATAATTTGTATTCTTATCCAAATTAAACTGAATTTCTGAGTCTTTTGAAGATACATTATAATTTTCCAGATTTCTGTAACACAAAATAATGTGTATGAATGCAGCAGTTTATTGAAGAAGCTAAACTCAGAAAAAGTAGGACAAATTTACTTTTTTTCTACCACTGACTTTTAACTTGATCTTCTTCACCTCTACATGGTAACTTTGCTAAAATCTACAGCTTTTCCAGTAGCTTCTAGGCAACAAAAAATTCTATCCAATATAATAACATAATTTTCAGCCTCTCATTCAGATTTCTCCCTTCCTTCCAACTAACAGCCACATTAGAGGCAGAGCTGAGTATTTCCCCACCTTGCTTTTCTACTTCCTCATCCTGTTCCACTAGCCTAGTCTCTCTAACATGCAACAGGAGAAGGCAAAGGAAACAAGGCTTAGAAAGTTCTTATTTGACAGAAGCTGGGCATTTTAGATTTCAAATGTTAGTTTTCTTTTTTGTTAAGTGGTCTGCAGACCTACTACTCCTAGCTCTGCCAGAACTCCTAGCTCTGCAGCCAGCCACTGCCACTGTTCATGCTTCATAAGGAAGCACACTGGTCTAGTGATGAAAACAAGGGATTTGGCACCAGATCACCAAAAATTAAAAGCCCTTCTCTTCTGCTTCCTACCTACTGAGATTGTGCAATTGTTTTACCTGTTTATACTACAGTCTTCTTTCTTATCAAATGAATATTTAAGGGGTTGTTGTTAATTATAGGATCATTATAAGTATGATAAATAAAACAGAGCCTGTGTATATTGTGTTTATTTTCTTTTCATCTGATCTCTCCCTTTTCATGGACTATACCTGGTGCTGTGTCTAAAAAGTTGTTGCCATACCCAACGTCATCTAGACGTCATTTTCTCACATTATCTTCTAGGAGTTCTATTGTTTTACATTTTATATTTAGGCCTATAATTCATTTAAAGTAAATTTTTGTAAAGATTGTAAAGTCTGGGTCAAGGTTTGTTTGGGTTTTTTTTTGCACGTGGATGTCCAGTTTTTCCCCCACCACTTGTTGAAGAGACTGCCTTTGCCCCATTGTATTGCTTTTGTTGCTTTGTCAAAAATCAGTTGATTATATTTATGCAGGTTTATCTCTGGGCTCCTTATTTCTCTTTTTTTGTTTATTCTTTTGCCATTACCATATTGTCAAGGTTACCATAGCTTTATAGTAAGTCTTGATGTCTGGTAGTGTCAGTCCTCTAAGCCTGTTTTTCTTCAGTACTGTGTTGGCTATTCTGGGTCTTTTACTTCTCCATTTAACTTAAGAATCAGTTTGTTGATAGCCATAGAAAATAAACTTGCTGGGAGTATGATTAAGATTGTGTTGACTCTATAGATTGAGTTGGAAAGAAAAGATCTTCAGAGTATCAGTCTTCCTGTCAATGAACATAGAATATCTGTCCATTTATTTAGTTCTTCTTTGATTTCTTTCATCAGAGTTTTATAGTTTTCTTCATATAGATCTTATATATATTTTGTTAGATTTATATGCAAGTATTTCATCTTTTTAGGTGGAGTGGAATGTTCATAGAAGCTTTATTTGTAATAGCCAAAACTTTAAGCAAACTAAATGTTGAATGGATGAACAAATTTAACATATCCATACAATGAATTACTACTCAGCAAAATAAAGAAATGGACTATTGAGACAGGCAAAACAATGAATGAATCTTAAAATAGTCCAGTGGAATAAAAGAATTCAGGCAAAAAAAAAAAAAAAAGAGTACATACTGTATGATTTATTTATATAAAATTCTAAAAAATGCAAAATAACCCATAAGGACAGAGAACCTATCAATGGTGCCTAAAGAATAGTGGGGGAAGGAAGGAGAGTCAAGAAATGTGGAAAGGGGAGATAACCAAGAGACACAAAAAAACTCTGAGGTATGATATAATGTTAATTATATTGATTCTGGTAATATTTTAATGGCCAGATATATATATGCATACATGCGTCATAACTTATCAAACTGAATATATTAAACATGTTCAGTTTATTGCATGTTAACTATACCACAATGAAGCTATAATAAATAAACAAAAAAGTTGTCTTAGTACACACTGATGTGATAACATGCACCTCTAAACTATGTCAAAATATTTGGTTCTCAAAATTAAGAAATATTTTTGGTACCTTGAAAAAACTAATCAAATATGAAAGTATGTTTAATATAAGATCTCAACATTAAGCTACTTTTGTAAAAATGAATTCACTTCCTGGCCTCTGAGTCAAATTTAACTATTTAAACTTAATAGCATTTTCATTATTTTCCTAAAGTTTTAACATTCTACTCAGAAAAAAATATTCTTAGTAAGTCCAAACGTGATGCCAAATATCCATATTTTGGAAGTTTGAAGACTTCTTCCTTTTAGATGTTTTCAAAATGAACTCTTTTCTCCTCAGGAACCCATTTTTTATACATCCAAAATTCATTTGAAATTCTCACTCTCAATTCACTTTGGTGCGTGAAAACCTAACCAAATATTCTCAGTTAAATCAAAGTAAGTATGCAAGTAAATAATTTTATCTCTGTTTTCATTTTCCAAAATATAAGTTCAGGAAAGTATTGTATCAGAAAATTGTCAAGATAGTTTCTCTTTTATTAAGAAGCAAGATCTTAAATAAAATAAAATTATTAAGTTAAAAAAAAAGACGTAAGATCTTTTATGATCCCTTTTCAAGACCCCTGACATTTACAATAATTCTTCTCCCAAAAGATACCCTTTCTTTAATGAATTCTGCATCATAATCTCTATACACATGTAACACACTTCCATTCTTTGTTATTTTCCATCAAAAACATGATTAAAGTACTTCTCAACCATCAGTGACCTGGAGCACAAAGGTAGAACACTCCACCTCACACCTCAAACCACCAGGTACATGACACTCTTCACAGTCTCTGATTTTTTAAATTCTTTTCATAAGGATGATCTATCTTGTTCAACTTTGCTATGACTTCAGTTACACTGAAATGAGTAAGTGCAAACAATTGAATAGTTTGTAACAGCCATAGTATAAAGTTTTACAGAATTAACTCATTTTCATATTTAAAAGTGGAAAAGTCATTCTCTCTCCCTATTCTAACTAAAAGCATTTAGAAGATGACTATCTCAAAAGTCTTTAAACTCTTTTTAGGATTAACTTTTGTTGGGCCTGCTGTGAATATAGGGAAACTACAGCATGGAGAAATAGAATGCCCCGAATGACTAAATGAAGTCTAACATTCAGATAGAACGTTAAGAGTTTAAACGATCTTAGAAATATGTTGCCCAATCATCTCATTTCACTAGTGAGCCACAGATAAATGATTTGCTCAATACTAAATTTTAAATTAGTAGAAGAATAGCAGGAAAATCAGACTTAACTCACTCCTGATAATGCTTCTTAGTCCTAAGTCTAAAATTTCCCCCCAATATAATGTAAGCCTTAAGAGATCCCTATGAAATGGTCCTGTGAAATGGTGTATTCCTGAAGCCTAAAACAATAAGAAGAAGAATTTAATAACCAGTCATTAATTTTTATTAGTTAAATGAGTGGTATTTAGTCAGAAGGGGTGTGGGAAGTAGGAGGATTAATATTAATTGACTTAGGTTACTTGGCAGGTATGTTATATATGTGATTGCATTTAATCTTTTCAGAAATAATGCAGGAGAGAAATTACTCTCCCCATTTTATAGATGAGGAAACTAAAGCCAGTAGGTGACAATAAACACAGTTTGCCTGATTGTAAAATCTCATACTTCTTTCACTACCGTGGTGTACAGTTGTAACACAAAGAACTTGGTAGGGGCCAATAATGAAACTCTTGCTATTAACATACTTATACTTTCTAGACAAGCTAAAACATAATGAGAGCACTTATAATATCAGAGGCATTGTGCTAAAGTTTTTATAATTTAATGCTATGAGTTAACTACTATTATCTCTATTTTCCACATGAGAAAATGAGGCACAAAGAGTTTTAAAACTTGCTTACAGGCACACAACTAGAGAGTGGCAGAATCAACTGTAAACCCAGGGAAGCTGGCTCCAGAGTCCATGCCTATAAGTACTGCACTAAACTGCCACATAGACCAAGGGAATGGTTCTCAGTGTGCTTCCCAAACAAGCAGCAGTAAAATCACCCAGGAATTTGTTAGAAATGCAAATTTGGGGATCCCACCCCAGACCTACCGAATCAGAATCTGTAGGGGTGTCACTGAACATTGCTGTATTTTAACAGCCCCACATGTGATTCTGAGAGATACTAAAGTTTGAGAACCACTGAACTAAGAAATGATGCAATCATTTCCAGGATGAACTTAGACTTATCTTTTCATATATACACTTGTAGAATTTTCCCTGAGCATGTATATACTCTTTTAAAAATATATCAAACTGTACTGTTTTATAATTTATTTATTCTCTAATCAATATGTCATGAGAACTTTCATGCACTGATAATTTTTTTGAGAATATAACTTTTAATGGCAGCTTAGGACTGGTTATGGACTAAATGTTTGTTTCTACCACCAAAATTCCTATGTTGTAGATCTAATCCCCAGTGTGATGATATTCAAAGGTGTGACCTTTGGGAGGTAATTAGGCTTAGATGAGGTCATGAGGGTGGAGATCCCATGGGATTAGTGCCCTTCCAGGAGAAAGAGACTAGAGACCCCTCCCCTCCACATGAGGATACAGCAAGAAGGCAGCAGTCTACACACCAGGAAGGAGGACCTGACCAGACACTGAATCTGCTGGCACCTTGATCTTGGATCAAGATTGGATTTCTCAGCCTCCAAAACTGTGACAAGTAAGTTTTTTGTTTAAGTTATCCAGTCTTTGATGTTTTGTTATTGCAGCCTGGGCTAAGACAAAACTCTATCCCATTCACATACCAGAATATACTAACAAAATCCCTGTTGTGTCAAGAACCAGGGAGGGTCTGAGATTTCACCCTACTTGTAAGCTAACAAGTTGGCCTATTGTTGTTTCATGGGTGCTGGCAGAAGACATAAGACTCCTGGGATAGAGAAAAAGACAACCACTCACAGAACAACAGGCAACGAGAGCATGAGCATATTTGCATTGGTTCCCCCTGCCCCCAAGTCCCACAAAGGTATGTCATGGTTCCAGCTGACACCTGCGCACACAGAAGAGAAACCCAGGGCCAAAGGTCCAGGGCTTTATGACAAGCGACAATCACTGCGGACAGCAGCAGATAAGCCAGTCACCCTCATCTCGAGGAATGTGCCCTATATATGGTAGTCAGGCTATGGTCACCTTGCATTGACCTATTTAGTTGCCTATATGACTAGCTACAGAAACTGCTTAGTATCACAAGACATGAGCCTTGCAGTCTGGCACCCTTTGCAAGGATGTGAAGGGATGGATGCTTGGGTCCCGTGGCAGACTGTCTCTCCCAACAATTGTTGGACATTTAGAGCATTCAGTTCTTTTATTCTTTTACATAGTGCTGCAGTAAACCATTTTGTACTTAAAATATATTTCTTGATATTTACTTAGGATAAATTCTTTAAAATAGAATTGCATGATCAATACTTTCGTTTGGGTTTTATTAGGCTTTGATAAATATTTCACTTATGAGGTTACATGAAAAAGCCCATTTTCTAGAAATTCTTACCAACAAGGTAATTTTTTTATATTCTTAAAATTTAAGGAAGGGCCTTTAAAAATCACATTATTGATGTTAATTAGAATTTCTTTAATCACTGCTGGAGTTAACTTTTTAATACATGTGTTGGAATTTATTTTTTTTTCTTTTATGAATTATCTATAAAAGTATTTGCTTTTTTATTCTCTTGAGATAATATATTCTCTTACTGAACTTTAAGAGTTATTCATATATTTTTAATAATCCCCATAGGCTTGTCCCTTAGTCAGTGGTAACACTAAATATATATATATAAAGAGAAAAAGAGGTTGAGATAGAGATGGATATCTATCTACATATAAATAGCATATTTGTGTTCACAATTATTTTACTATTAATCTGTTGAAAGAATTAATGATTTTCTAATTACTACCAAACAGATCAGGCCACTGTTAAGTATCTTATTAGCAGCTCTTTAGGAAACTCACAATTAGAATCACCCACTTTGGAAAGAGTACCATGCCAATCAAATAAAGCATATTTTCCAATGCTTGGGACCAGGAGTTCTCAGTAAGTTCAACAGTACTTCAGTAGGAAGACAGAAGGAGAGATCCAATAATTTTTTGTTCTAAACTTACCCGGTTTCTTCTTTGCCACTGATCTAGTGCTGATGGTTTTTGATCATTTCTAACCAGTAGTCAGTCCTATTTTAATGTAAGCTCATGGTCTCAAAAAAGGAATTTGTCCTCGCTATCAAAATCTTATTTTTGTTCATGTGTATCAATTTCTTTTCTATTAGAAAAATATACATTTGTTTTGGTGACAGCATCTGTTGTTTGTGTCTCTTATTTCCACTTTGTGATGTTACCCGGCTAACTGCAGAAGAACCATCCATAACAGAGTTATGCAGAATAGCGAAGTGCTATTAAAAGTGAAAATCTAAATGATTCCTTTCAACTCTGCTCCTCTTCCCTGTTCTGTTCTGCACTCTTTATTCTTGAACCCATTAATCCCCTTTCCACTTCCTCCTTCAGCCCTTTTATGACTGATGACAGCACCAAACTAGCTCCAGCCACATCCCACCTAAAAATTCAGTCGTGAAAATACAAATAAGCTGGATAAATGGTTTCAGGAAAGAATTTGTGAAGTTCCGCTGACCTACACTATTGCTTAGTCTCCATGGCCAGAACGGTAACAGGTTCTAAACAGTCTTCTCACTGTACCTTAAGCATGAACTTTTTTCTTCCTGAAAACTACATTTTAAAAAAGAAAATTTTATAATACATGGGGTGCAATAATGGAGATGCTGATGACCCTTTGGCTTTCGTACAAGATCAGTGGTCTCTTGAGCACATATTGACCTTGACATTATTTTAGATGATATTTATCTCACATCAATAAATTCTGATTATTGATATCAACTGCAGTCAGTATCTGCTTACTGTTAAAATGCAAGAGGAGTAAGCAGGACTTCAAATGAAGATGACCAGTAGCATTTATGTTTTCTCATTATAAGATCTTAAATCTTGGTTCTAAAAATGTCCTATGTTAAAATTATTAAGACATATAGAATTAAGTTCTTTTTTTCCTACTATATGACAGGTATGAAACACAATGTCTGGGAATGATTATAAAAGTCAAAGAAAGAACAATATTACATATTAAATTATTTGAAATGAAATGTAAAATTTCTGAGGTTCATTAAAAGTCCAGAGATGTTCTAGATTACCCAGGCCAGAGCTGGTTCTCAGTCACCCAGCAAGCAGAAAACAGTCGTCTAGTTGTACAGGTGAGCCAAGGCTGGTGGGAAGGTAAGTATGAGGGGGTACCAAAGTGCCACTGTGGGCAGAAGCCTGGAGTGTGTGGTGTCTGCGCTGGGAAAGCCATGAGAAATGACCTTTCAGGATACAGGGTTGCTGAGGATGGGGGCCGAATACAGGGGAGGAGTCAGGGCACCTCTACAGGCTCGACCTTGACCTATACAGAACCTGCACCTGGAGGACCCCAAGAACACGGTCGCCAAGTCTAAGCCCAGGCAGCAGGATCACTGAGGGAGGTTCTGTGGTGGGCACAAATCTGGGGAAAGCACCAATTGGATGTCCTCATACTCCTGTATAGCTGACCCATCATGTAGCATTAGCAAGAAAACACAAAACACAGCACACCAGGCCCCTGTAAGAGAAGACCCCTTATTCTAATAATGTCCCTCCAGTGGCATTTTGTCCCACTGACAATGCTTAACATTACATTCATTGCAAACGAGAAATGTGTAGACAATCCAGTCCGTTATTGGAGAGCAAGTGCTGCAGGGTGAAGTTAGAGCTAAGAGGCAATAAGTTGATAACTGTGTTTTTGAACATTTGCATATGTTGTTCATCAGTGTTTGCTAGTTATCTGTTCATGTCATTATCTTATTTTTCTCCTGAGAAGATTTTGTATCTTTTGTTTTTACAAGCCCTTTACATGTTAAGAATATTAATTTAGTTCATCATGTATATTTTGTTTATAGTTCCAGGACAAAGATTTATATTTTTGGTAGAAAAATCTATTAATCTTTTCCTTTAGCCTAAGTTTCTTTTGTCTATATTTTGTTCATCTATATGCTTAGAGATAGTTTTCCCTACTTGCACTCAGAAAAATAATAACCTACATTATCTTCTGATCTATTTTCCCTCCCTTTAAAATTTAATCCATAGGGAATTTTCTATGTATATGACATAAGGTAGAAATCTAATCTTATTCTTCCCCAAATGTTTTCTAATTATCTCAAAGGCTAAATGAGCTATTATTTTCCCCTCTACTTTTCTTTATCTAATATTATTAAATACTTATATTTATAGATAAGAAAAAAATAATTACATAGATACCTAAGGACTCATCACACATAGGTAACAGATGTTATCATAATACCTTGTTGTCTTAATATACTTAAAGGAAACAAAATGTTATATAAAGAGCTATAACCCCTCTATCTTGTTCGCTGCCTCATTTCCTAGAAGTAGCTAACATCTTGAAGTCGGGATGTATCTTTAGAAGATACGGTTAATATTTTTATTACATGTTTGTGTACAATTGTACATTTAAGAAATGTATGTAAATGGTATACTCTACATATCCTTAGGCAACTTTTTATTTACTCGGCGTTGTTTTTCAGATGTATCCATGTTCACACACAGATACACACATACTTCATTTATTTTTAATATGTGTAGCATTCTATTTGTATAAGTAAATCAGTTTATTTGTCCATTTCCTACTACATAGAGGCCACGTAATCCAAACCGGTTGTAATGATTTACCCTCTCAACTACAAGCACATAGGGATGACCATTGTTCCACAGCCCCACAGGTTGATATTGTCAGAAATTTATTTCTGTGGATCTGTTGGGTATAGAATGTTATCTCATTTTTATCTTAATTTATAATTACCTGAGGACTAGTGAGATTATATGTATTGGCCACTGAAATTTACCCTTCCATGAATTGTCTTTCATAAACTTTGCCCATTTTTCTTAGAGAAATATTCAACCAGGAGGTCAATTGATTTGGTATGGAGAGCTCTGGGGTGAAGGTAGACTAATTTGCACAGACAGCCCAGGCTCCTTCCAAAGGGAAAATAACGGAAATATTAAGCTATGTGTCACAGCAGTCTCACAACACTGCTGCACTTTTGGAAATGATTACTGTAGTACTAACAGTAGTAGCAGGAGCATGAATTTTCTACAAATCTTTTAGGTGCCAGGTACTCCGCTTGTTATATGCTGTCTCATTTAACTTTCACAACTATGTGAGATAAATTCTGTTGTTATCTTTTTTTATAGATGAGGAACCTGAAGCCCAGAAAGTTAGATAACTTGGCTCAAGTCACATAACCTAAAAGAAGCAAAGGCAAAATTCAGATCCAGTTCACATGGCTCCAGAATTCAGAGTCTTAACACATCTGTTAAGTATCTGTAGGGAAGTCAATGTAGGGACTTAGCCTAGAAAGGAATTAGCATCAAGTGAGAGGCACTTCTATGGAACTGGATAAACCAGTGCTCAACAGTGATACCATGTGACAATGAGAAGCCGTAAGGAGAGGACCAACGTAAACTTGCAATTGTCTTTGAAATATCTTTGACAGTCTTTGGTCTGAGAAAGCCACCTGAACAACTTAGGATAGTAGGGAAGGAGAAGCACTCAAATGGAAGATCTTGGACTTCCTGCTAATAAGGAAATGTTATTGCTTGGATCAACACTCATGAAAACAAAGAAGATGTGATATATTGCTACTCCTAGTTGGCGAAGTGAGTCATTTTGTATACATAAACCTAATCTATAATGTATATTCATACACATTAGTAGATTGTGGATTTATAACATCTTTGAGGAAGGTGGAGACGCTTGGAACGCAGCCATAGCCTTTTGAGTTGATGGAACAAATGATAACTAGGCTCTGCTATAATGCAATACAGGAAGTACTGCCAACTAGAAAGGATATATCTTAGGGCAGGGCCACTATGATATTTCTTATTTTCTTACTTTAGTATGTCACTTTGAATCAGAGACTAGCCAGTGACTTATAACCTAGTGTAAGCTTCCTAATCTTTAGGTTTTTTTCTATTCATAATTTATCTAGTTTTAAAATATTTAAAGCATCATGCTATTATTCCTTTTTGTTTGAAAAAGAACAAGTTTAGAATGAGCTTTACAATTTTATTCATGAGATCTATCCATCTTATATCAATAGTAACTGCTCAATTATAATTAATCATTTTAGAGAACATGTTATTGCTTCTTATAATTCAGCTGCTAACCCTAATTTTACAAATGCATTTCAATGAATTCCCATCTATACTGTTGTCGTATTTCCATTTTTTTTAATTTCCTTCTTAAATCCTTAGGGTTGAAAAGAATCTTAGAGATCCCCTAGCCCAATTTTAATGATAAGAAAATTGTGACTCAGGAAAGTTAAGGATCTTTATCAAGATTTTATATTTTATTAGTGGCAAACCTAGGGCAAAAAGCCAGTTTCTAGACTATTCCATCAGTGCTCTTTCCACTACTTATAAAACTTCTTCCCAAAAACCCACCTAGAATCAGAAAAAGCACATCCCATTCACAATATGCATTCATCATTTTATTTTTTACTAAGTGAAGATAGGAGATATACATATAAAATTTCTAGTGTCTAAAATATCTAAATATATAGATAGAGATATAGAGATGATAGAGATACAGGTGTAAATATATCACTTATATATTTTAACTTTTTGCCTCTCCTCAAACTTCCTCCCTGAGTGGCTACAAAGAAGGTAGTCTCAATACCAAACTGGAAGGAGGATCCCAAGCATCTATTGTGTGTATACGCCACATTTTATTTATCATTTATCCATCAGTGGACAGTGTGGGTTGTGTCTACCTATGGGTTAATTGTGAATAATGCTATGTACATGGGTGTACAACTACCTGTTTGAGTCCTTGCTTTTATTGCTTTTGGGTGTATATACCTAGTAGTGGAATCTCTAGATCATTAGGTAATTCTATGCTTAATTTTTTTGAGGAATTGCCATACCATTTTCCACAGCAGCTCTGTAATTTTATATTCCCATCAGCAATGCAAAAAGTTTTCAATTTTTTTACATCATTGACAACACTTTTTCTATTTTTTTCTTTTCTTTTGATCAAAAGATAAATATCTGTCAGCTGGGAAAGAAGGTATTCCTCTATTATTACTTTGATGGTATCATTCCTTCCATTCTCTCTAGCTTCTCCTGATACACATTTCACTGGGTAGATATTGGGATTTCTGAACATCTTACATGCCCTGTGAATATCTGCACTGAATGACATTCCTTTCTTCAAAGTTTCTTCCACAATATTCATCTCTGTCTTTTTGCACTGCGTTCTGAGAAAACTTCTTGGCTTGATCGTCCATAAAACTGATTTGGTATTCAACCATTTCTATTCTAATATTGTTTTTTTTAAATTGAGATTTGTAGGAAATTTGTGTGATTTATTTCACCAGCTGGGGAGTATGAATTTAGTCACATCTTTTGTATTTTTTAATTGCTCTTCAGCTGACACCTAACTAACCCTTTCTTGAGGTAGTCCTGCTTCTCCCTAAATTTCACAAGAATCTAAACAGTTTGTTCCAGTCAAAGGTCTTAGTCCTTCTGTCAATCAGCTGATAGATAAAAACTTAAGTGTCATGAGTCTACTAATACTAGTACTTCTGTCACTGACACAGATGGACACTTTTGAAAATTATTCTTTCACCTTGTCCATCACTGCAGTTATGCCTGCAAAAGTACAGGTCTCTGCACAAGCTTCACTGAAGTATTAGACTTAATTCCAAGAATGTAGGTCATTCAGCTCACATTCGAGCTTAATCATTATTTGCTTCCATAAGCAATCTGCCTGGATGTTTGGGTTCATAGGTATTTCTGGTCTCTGCTGCATAATATCCCATACCCAAGCCTTTCCACGTTACCATCTCACTTTAATGTTGACCCTTGCTCACTTGTCCAATTATACCTCCTCCCACAGAGAGTTCCTCCTGGGGAAACCTGGACTCCTTTGTGCCACTGGACTTTTCACAGACCTGGTCAGAGTGGTGCTAACAACACTGAACCTCAAAAGTTAAAGAGCTGACTTTTCCTCTTGGGTAATTCTTTCCTCCTTAGGCAAATATTATCATCTTCTCTCCAGTAATCAACCCAGCATTCCAAGGTTGCAAGATTAAATGCAACTTCTGTCAGCCAAAAAAGCTTATATTGTTCTCTTTAACCTGGGCAGCAAGTTAATTGTGTCTATTCAAGTGACCTTTTTCTGAATAAATATTTGCTCAACTGGTCTAGTCCATAAATATGAAGACACTTTAGGGAATTAAGAACTTTGCATTCTACATTATCAGCTGCACTGCCACATTTATTTCAGCAATTGTGTAGAGGTTTTCAATTTCTATAAATTCTCTCTTGTACTTCACCTTTTCTTAGCAGCCTATTTTAGCTATACAAATATAGTGACACCACCCCCAAATCTCTCTGGAGATTCTGATTACATTATTTTAATAATATTTTTTATATTTCCCAGGAATCAATTTCCTCAAGAATTACTTCAATTTGTTCAGTTTGGTAATTCAGTTTTTCCTTAAAAATTCTAGGGCTTCTTAATTGTTCACTTGTAAGTGAGGGTTTAAAATGATTAATATAGTTGGCCAATGTGAATACCACAGTTCCCTTGATAGTAAATTTGATTGCAAATGACAGAAGCCAAGGCTATGGTGAGTAAGCTGGGATATGTCGTCAGAGATAGCTCTCTGATAGGGTGGGTAGGAGCTTGCTGTCAGGATGCAGGAAGGTTTACCCTGTTGGCAGCTGATATTACATGGGAGCACCACCCAACTTCTTTTAGCACCAGTACTCACTTTAAATGCCACCTATCCATCCCCAGTGGCGGACTCCATTCATCCCTTCATTAGGTTTCAAACTGTACCAGCGCTGTGAGAATGGCTCAGGTGTCTAGAATGTCCCAGTTTTATTGGTCTCCTTATTAAGTGCCCAACAGAGCATTCCTGCCTCTAGTTCCTAATGGTTATGATCTTGCGGTTTTTCCAAATTTCTGCTCAGAAAAAAGAAAGAAAAAACTCCCTTTTTTCTCCATTACTATTCTCTTTCATTTGTATTAGCTACATTTATCAGTTCTATTTGGTTCCTATATTGATCCAATCCCATTTGCTTTATATCTTCCAGAGGCTTATTGCCTTTGCTGGTCTAACCCTTCACATTTCCTAGTGCTGGTACATTGTTTTTCTTATTTTCATATGTATTTACTCATTCCAGTGGAACTTCGGGGACAGAAAGTAAATGGGTGTGCTTAGTCACCTAGGTGCACTTAGCTACCAAATGACTTTTTCTCTTTGTTATTTTTCCTTTTTTCTTATTTACTTTTAATTTTATTACTCTTTATTTAGTTTCTTTTGTTTTATGCAAATACCTTTTAAGAAGCACTGACATAGGAACTATGACTCGTTTATTTTAATTGTGTTTTTGCCACTTATCATTGCCATTATTAAACAGTGCCTGGCACATGGTAGGTGCTTAATAAGTATTCTTGAACAAATGAATGAAGGAAGGAAATTACCATCACTCTGCAGACTTCAGCTTCCTCCAAAGAAAAATTAAGAGGTCTCTGCAAGTAATAGTAAGTGATGACTCTTCCTGGGCTGGATAGAAAACATTTATCATCACTTAACGGGAGGCACCAAGAAGAGAGAGGCCCCCAGGGTATGAGCAGGAATGCAACAATATGTGACCACATAAGGGGCAACCCAATCAAAAATCTAAAAGCAGACCTTTGACATCAGAGTCTCAGGGAAGTTCAAAGCAATCATCATTAAGGTTAACAACTGACTCTCAGGGGGCTGCAGAACTGTGATCAGGCCACAGGGCAGCTGAAGGCTGAATTAGCCGAGAAGCCAGATAAAACAGTCTGCCTTTAGAAGGGCACGTGTTAACACCCTCTCCCTTTTCCTAAACCCGCTTCATAAAAAACTAACCATGGGTAAAACTTGTGAAGCCGCAGTGTCTGACAGCCCTGCCTGGAGAAATCCCTCAAGGTCCTGCACCCTTTATCCAGACATAAACCCCCTCTGCCTGCTTGTCCACTGGCTATAGGGTTCCAGGTCCTGTGGTAACACATACACACAGCTGGGGGAACTTGATTCCACATGCAGTCATCCTGAAACAACTCGTTAGCAATGACATTGCTTGGCAAAACTAAAAGTCAAAGTCATGAGCGATGTCTTTAGTGGGTTCTTTACATTTTGAATCAGCTTGTTAGTAGGATAAAATTTTTATTATTCTATTTCTGAGAACCTAAGGAAACACAAGAGTTCACAATCTTCTCATCTGCTTGATATGTTTCCTGCAGTGGTCCTAATGCACCATCACCTGGAGGGCTTACTAAAGCTCAGGCTGCTGGTTCCCCCACCCAGAATTTCTAATTCAGTAGATTTAGGGGAGGACCCAAGAATCTGCAATTCTAACATGGGAAGCAGATGCTGCTTATTCAGGGTCTTCACTTCAACTCCAAAATTTCTGAGTCTGAGTCTGATGCTCATTTTGACTCTTCAGTCTGTTATGTTTGGGGGGCGGGGGGGGGGGGCGGGGGGCAGGAGGATGTTTTGTTTTCCTTTGTGCCTTTTGCCATGTCTTATAATTTTTTGTTGAAAGCTGGATGTAATGTATTGGATCATGAGAACTGAGGCCTTTACTGTGCGGTTTTAGGTTTAGCTGACTAGGAGTTAGACTATGCCTAATGTCTGCTATAGCTGGAAGTGTCAGAGGCTTCAATTTCTTCTAATGACCTTATTTTTACCTCCTGTTTTCTTTGAGTTTCCCTAGAACCTCCTCTTTAGATAGAGTCTATGTCTTTCACCTATTTCCATTGTAATTTACTGTTATTATATAGGAGCCCTTATTGACAGAGTGCTAAGGTACTGGGAAGAGAAGCATTCTATACCTTATAACTAAATCTCCATTTTTTCTAATGGTCCTGAGTCCTGGAGTTGTGAAATTCAGAAGTGTTTCTTAATGATTTTTCTACACCTATGTGAGGCAGAAAGGCTACAGGAGGGCCAGCTGTCTAACTGCCCTACTCCACGTTAGATGATGGTCTGGCAAAGTTGTTTCCCTGGAGAGTGAGCCTTTGCCATGGAGGACACTTTGGGCATCTGTCAAAATCGTTGCTCTTGCCCTACCCAAAGCACAAAGAGATCTTCCTCTGCTCTTCACTGTAAGAACTTGGTGGAGTTCCTACAGGTAAATGTCATGAAAGTGTGAGGGCTCCCGCAAGACTGGGTCCCCAGGAGTTTTTAATTTTCAAGCTTGGGCACAGTCAGTCTCCAGATATTTATCAAATACCGTGTAAGTGTTTCTGCCACGACTGGCTCCAGTGGTTGTGGTCCTGGTGAGCCGTGATTCTCTGCACTCAATTGTCTCTCCAGTGTTCTAAGCAGCAGTCTGCCCTGTCACCTCAATTCTCTGATGCTTCTAAGAAGAACTGCTGATTTCCAGTTTGTTCAGCTTTTTTCTGGTTGTGAGGAGAGGAGTGACAATGTTTAAGCTATGTTGGGGAGGAAATCAGAAGTCAGGACTTTGGGGGGTTATTTGAGAACCACTGGTTTAATGAGGAAATAATCACCTTCAATCAGTCAAAGAATCTGTGCAAGTTTTAGGATCTACCACATAGTAACTCCAAAACCCACATTAATTAAATAAATCTTTGTAGCATTTATTTGCCTCCAGCTAACGCCCTTCATATCAAAACAACAGAGTAGTTTCAGAGCAGGGACCTACCACCCATGACTGGGAGACAGTCTTATGACATAAACGATTGAGTCACATCCTCAGGTGTATCTACTGGGGTGCTTTTAGCTACAAGTATCAAAAAACTTACTCCAGTTGAGGTCTATCCCAATGGGGCTTTTTCTGAAGACCCACATCATTGGAAAACCTCATAGACTAAATATGTGGTTCACTGTACCCACAGACGTATGTGTTAGATCTGTGGGGAAGAACCATGAGGCAGAGCTGCTAAAACTATGAAAGACCTAATAGTCAATTATTTTATCCTGGGTATTGGCATATCCCAACAATCTGCACTATTCTAGGGTGTGATAGCTTAGGAGTGAACATGATTTGAACTTATTTGTGTTTAGAGAGTGTCTGAAGTTGAGAACCAGGCAGTTCCACCTACTCTGACCCTGAACACAGCCTTAAAGCACATTGCTTAAAGAAGCTGAATCCCAAAGATTACAGGTGGGGAATTTTTTTAAGCAGTTCCATATTCACATGGAGATTAAAGAAGCCCAACTAAGAGAATTATGGACTGACCTGACAATAGCGGATCAAGCAAAACTTATTTTCAAAAGGTCTATCTTGAAGATTATGACTCAAAGTTTGGAGGAACTAATATTACTGTGGAAGGAATCATAACATTTGAAATTCCTTAAAATAAAAATGTATGGACTTATAATTTTGCCTGTTATACATAATAAAAAATTTTTTAAACCCTTTACACTTAAAAAAAAGACTCACTACAACTGGCATGAACAATAAGAGTTGTTCCAACACTGAGCATTCCAACACAAGGGGAAGTCCAGGGGTCTGGCAGGCTTTAGAGTGGTGAACTCAAAGGCTCCCTTATGTCATCAAAGGTGCAGTTTCTTTCTAAACTTCATCCTGCTATCTGCATTGTTCATCTCATCCTCAGGTCAGTTTTCTTCATGTCCCCAAGAAGTTGTGAGCAGCAGTAAAGGCTGCATGCTCCCTGCCATGTCTACTGGAAGGAAGAAAGCACTTTTACCAAGCTATCAAAGAAATGCTTTTTCTTTTAGACTAATTGGGACAACTAAAGTCATATGCTTATCCCTAAACCAGGAACAGGTGCCAAAAGAAGCAACTGGTTGATTGGCTTAGGCCTCGGTTGCTGAACAATCATTTCCAAGAGGGAGGAGACACATATTTGGTTTTAACTAATCAGGAACTAACCAAGAACTCAGTCAATTGTGTAAAACACAAATGGAAGAAAAGTGTAGTGGATTTGGTGGGGATAAACCTACAATATTCCATAAAGCAGGCAAAATCTGAAAGGACCTTTAGAGCACAAAACTTTTTAACATAATTTTGACACGTGCTAACACGAGTCTAAATTTGAGAGTATTCAGCAAGAATTCCAATGACTCACCTCCAAAGCTGCTGGTATTAAATACACAAAGTGCCTTGGACATGACATCTTTAACAATCACTGAGGATACTCCTTTAAAGACATTCTTACATGAAATGAAATTCCTTCTCCCTCCAAAATATTCAACTTACTGACTTCACAACTATTTAGCAGGACAAAAAGTAGATAAACTTGAGCATTTCTTTCCTCTTGGACTCCTTCAGAAAGTTGCACGGCATCGTTTTCCTTTTGTAGTTCAGCAATTTTGTTAGTGGTCTTCTTCTTCTTTTTTTTTCCTAAGCTGATCATTATGGATAAACATAAAATCTCTAAGTAGATTTTCCTAGTCAGTTAACCATATTCTTGGGGGAAAACATAAGGTAGAATCATTATTAAAAAGCATTCTCAGTAATACACACATCTTTATTATGTCAGTCTTTTGCCAAAAAAAAATAAGATTGATAGTAAAATCCACTTAATTTTTTTCCTTCACAGAATCAAGCCATCTGCCTCAAAACACACCACCAGCCTCTGTTAGATGAATTCACACATTTTAAAGCCCCGGAGTAACCATTTGAATGGAAATTGGACACTTCTTGTCATTTAGGAAGCTTTTTTAAACTGGAAAGGCTTCTCGTTTGTTCAATTAAATGTGTGTGTATGCAATACACTTTATGAAATTTATCCCAAAACAGCAAGGGCTGAAATAATATTTGAAACAGATGGCACAGCTGCTATATTGAGAGAGCTACCCGTGGACATAGATGGAGACACTGAGGGAACCCTGAAGTACAAGTCAAAATATTGTGCAATCAAGACTCTGAACCACAGCTATTAGGGATGGGAACTCTTTGTCAGATCCACCCCTTCCCTAACAGAGGTGCGTGGAAAGTGCTGAGATTCAGTCAAGTGGAACTTATTACACTTCTCTGGATGAATTCTTCTCTTCTCAGTTGAGCTTTAAAATTTGAAAATGCTGGATCTGCTGCCTCAGAATTTTCTCTCTCTTGAACACCATTTAAAAACAGAGCTACACGCTGAAAATCTCATTCCCAAAGGAATGTCACATAGTGGTGTGTGCATGGCAGAGGAGGCAAAACAGAGTGTTTCGAGCTGGAGGAGCAGGTCGGGGAGGGACCACAGAGACAGTTCTCTGTGGCTCCAGTTTTGATAAGAGAGGAAACAAAATTCAAAGAAGGTTAAAAGGCATCACCTCCATCCCACCAAACTACTCTCTTCAGACTCATTCCTGGACAACTTCCACCCACATACGGCTTAATACAAGGAAAAGAAAAATGGGATGCTTTTGAATTTTATTTTACTTTGTTTCATTTCATTTTGATTAAGCCTGTCACATCTAAAAGAAGGTATAATTTTTAATAAGGCAGATTTAGATGGCAAAGTAGAGCAAATATCAATTTTTTTCTTAAAATTGCTTTAAGGTAAAAAATATTTCACAAAAATGGAAGTATAGATGCTTTAATTTCTATCAACAATTTGTGTGTTAACGGGGATATTTTGGCTAAATTTTTTCATTTTACATTAATCACATAGACACAATGTGCAGCTTATTTTAAAATACTAACACAATTCTACATTTTAATCTAATCAAGGAAGCAATAAGCTCTGATGCAAAATTCTTGAATTCAGAATTCTTGAGTAGATGAAATACGTCTGAGCAAAGACACATACACACACACATAAAGCAGAAACAGCGACCAGGAGGAAAATATTTCAGCATTCATACCAACAATTCTTTTTAAATGCAGCAGTGTCTGGGGTTTGAAAGTTCACACATTTCCCTCTCACTTGTGGTTTTATAGACCTGAATGTTGAAAGCAGATGCCTGTAGTTTATTTCAGGGAGATCCCTGAGCTACTGAAAATGACAAATCTCAGCAATCACATTCAGGCTCCCATATTCTTCTTTGTTGAAAAGAAAAACATTTAATAAGAAAAGTAGCAAATAACTAAAGTTTATCCATCAACTTCTCTGCAGCAAGAGCTAATGAAACAGAAATGAGACTACCATGTCCATCTTCAGAAGAACTTTTCCCTAAAAGACTGTTCCTGTATTGCAGTGGGGTCCTCCTGGAGAGAGCAAATTGATTTCCTAAAACATCCTTGGCTATTCCAGGGACAGAATAAAGTTACAGTCTGACATGTCAACCTTCTACCATCTTTCCAAGACCAATCTATACAACTGGAGCAAAGGAAGAATTAGGGCAACTTGAGGTCACCCCCGCAGGAAGTTTACTTAGGCCTGAACTACCCCCAACAGTTGGTTCCTTTCCCACTTTTGCCTCACCAATTATTTCACTGTGGCCCTTGTGAGTACATGGTTGTAGCCCAGTCTTTGTTTCCCTGCAAACAGAGCAGTAGTTCCTACAAAGCATAACTGCACATGACTAGCTGGCGCTGACACTGGGGCGGGGAGGGGGTGGATCTCAGAATAAGGCTCTCCTGCTCTATCTTTTGCATTCAGGGGAAACAAAGAAAGTTCCTATTGCCCTGAGACGTTTCAGCCTCCGTGTTTCCACGACATAATCTTTTTGACAAGTTTCTGTAAAGAACTTTAAAATCAGAAAAGCTCGAACACATTGATCTTAAAATTTCTTTTAAGTTACTGACATTTCCTTTCTCACATAATAAGTAGTGAAAGCCAGTCAACAGCTCAAAAGTGTTTCTTCCTCTTTGATGTGGTCTTGTGTTAAAAAAAAAAACAACAACAAAAAACTCACTGAAATTCATTTCTATAAAGTTCTACATTAGGATGTGTGAGTCATCCACACAAACATACACATTCATTCATATACCCATGAACCAGGGAAGAGAGAGAAAAGGAGAATTTGACTTGGAAAAACTCAGCACAGCAAACCTATCCCTCAATCATTTTTAGCATTTCTGTCTTCCATTGGTGGAGTAAGGTCTTCCCAACGGCACCACGGAGAGCTAATCCACCCCATGTTCATTCCTGGGAGTTCTAACCTGATGGGCAGGGAACTCACCCCAAGGTAAGAGAACATTCAGGTGCTCCGTACCGTGTGGTGTTGTCTGTAACTACGTGCGGCAAGAGATGGTCTGGGGTGCTGAATTACACAGGCATTGCTCAAGGAAATGCACAGACCATCATGTAAAATTAAAGTTGTGTTTCTTTTTCTTCTCTACTATATATTTGTAAGTCATCTGGTTCTATTTCTTAAAAGCATGTCCAGACTTCCATACACCACTGAAGACCTTCTCCCACTTCTCCACAGACCCTTCACACAGCAACCTCCAGCCTGAACCATCACTGGAAGATTGTAACAGGGGTGTTTTTCTATGGCGTATTATACCTCAATACAAATCAAAACACAGCAACCCCATATAACACACCAATAAATGAACCAAGTCAGACCACAACTAACCAGGGCTTCTGTTTCTGAGGAAAACTGTGAGTTTGCTCAATGACTTCTTTTCAGTTTCCATTTCCTAATATAAAAACATGTGCCCACCTCAGAGCTAAACCTGAGCCCTCCTGCCCAGAGTTTCCATCTCCCAGGTCTTACTACACTATGAACACCACCATCTCAAATAGAGCTCTCACCCATTTGTTCCCCTGTTCCTCAGTCTATAATTTCCATGTCACAGGTTAGCATATGCAATTTAATGACTCAGATTTATTTGATTCTGATACTCGGTTTTATGTTATGATTTCAAACCAACGTAAGTTACCAGGGCCAAGTTATTTCATCCTAATTTCATATATGTTTTAAATATCTTACAAAGTATGAAATCACTCCACTTTCTCCAGCTTAAACAAAAAATCTCCCCTCTCACCTCACGCTCAGACACACAGTCCTGTAGTAAAGGGTCAACTTTGAGTGTGCTTATGAAGGGAAATCTAAAGCTAACCAAAAATAAAGAAAATTCTATGATTAAAAAATTCATTTCAAATCATTCAATTCACAAACAGTACATTAAACAATTTCTTAAAAACAAACATCATTCCATCTTTCCAATCAATGCCATTCAATCAAATGCATCATTGTATATACAAAGGATTGTTTTCCTCTATACATCTTGGGTGTCTTTGGCTTTTAAAACAGAAGACAATTTCTTGGCAGCAAACGGATAAAGTTCCATATGGCTTCTGTCTATTTTTTTTATTTCTGTTTCAATTAGGATCCCTTCCCATAATAAAAACATGATGAGACTGACAGTTTCCTGCACTCATAGCTAGTATCTTAAGGAAAATTGCTCTTGGTTTTCTATCACTAGGCAGGATAACTCAGGCATAAACTGTTGATCAAAGCTGAACTAAAATTTTAACCACCCTCTTAGGCAATTGTTTTTCTCTGGAGTTTAACTTTAGGAAGTTCTAATATATAAAAGCAATGCAGTATAAATGTCTCCATACCTTAGAAAATAAAACAACTTATTTCCTATTACAGTTTATTAAAAAATGTTTTCAAAGGGCATGGAAGATAAATGGGAGTTATTGAAAGGCAGAGAGTAGCTTCAAAGAGACAACATCAGTCTTGAGAATGTGAAGGAAAAAATATCACTTAAAACTTCATTTTCGAAAAAACTAGAATTCCAATTTATCTCAAGATGAGAAATTTGAATTTGCTTCAAAGACACAAAATTATTTCTATTACCATTTCCACGTTGCTCTCCATCAGCTCTTTCTTGTAATGAGTCTGATTGTTAGCAGGCTGTCTTCCTCCTCATCACTCAATCATAGATACACTCCAGCCAAAACCTACCAGTCTTTGTGATGTGCTTCAGACTTTTGATTTTAAGACCATGTAACTCTCTCTTTCTCTAAATCTCTTTAACTTTGACTTCAGAAACAGTGATATGTTTTTTTAATTGAGGTAATTTTAGTTTATAACATATCGTATCTTCTTTATCGATTCATCCACTGATAGGCACTTAGGTTGTTTCCATACCTTGACTATTGTAAACAATGCTGCAATAAACTTCTGGGTACATATATCTCTTCAAATTAGTGTTTTTATATACTTTCAATAAATACCCAGAAGTGAAATAGCTGGCTTATGTGACAGTTCTATTTTTAATTTGGGGGGGGGGGGGAATCTCCATACTGTTTTCTATAGTGGCTGTACCAATTTACATTTGCACCAACAGTATATGAGGATTTCCGTGTTTTCACATCCTCTCCAACACCTGTTATTTCTTGCCTTTTTTTTATAATAGTCATTCTAACAGGCATAAGGTGATATCTTAGTATGGTTTTGATTTGGATTTTCATAATAATTAGTGATCTTGAACATCTTTTTTATTGAAGTATAATTAGTTTACAATGTATTAATTTCTGGTGTACAGCACAGTGTTTCAGTTTTATATATATATATGTACTTGTGTGTGTGTGTGTATTCCTTTTCAGAAGAGACAAATGAACTTATTTACAAAACAGAAACAGACTCACAAACATAGAAAACAAACTTGTAGTTACCAGAGGGGAAGGAGGGGGTGGAAGGATAAATTGGGAGCTCAGGATTTGCAGATACTAACTACTGTATATAAAACAGATAAACAGCAAGTTCTTACTATATGGCACAGGGAACTATATTCAATACCTTGTGATGTCAAACATCTTTTCATGTGCCTGTTGGCCATTTGTATGTCTTCCTTGGAAAAAGGCCTATTCAGATCCCCTGCCCATTTTTTTTAAATCATTTGTTTTATTGCTGTTGAGTCATATGAGCTATTTATATATTTATACATATATATTAATCTCTATCAGATATATGATTTGCAAATATCTTCTCCCATTAAGTAGGCTGTCTTTTCATTTTGTTGATGGTTTCCTTTGCTGTACAGAAGCCTTTCAGTTTGATGCAGTCCCATTTGTTTATTTTCACTTTTGTTTCCCTTGCTTGAGGAGACACACTGGAAAGATATCGCTAAGGAGTCAAAGAGTGTATTGCCTATGTTTTCTTCTGGGAGTTTTACGGCTTCAGGTCTTACATTCAAGTTTTTAACCAATTTTGAGTTGACTTTTGTGTATGGTATGAGAGAGTGGTCTAGTTTCACTCTTTTGCACGTGGCTGCCCAATTTTCCCAATACTATCTATTGAAGAAACTATCCTTTCTCTATTGTACGTCTTTTGCTCCTTTTTTTGTAAATTATGTGCCCCCATATGTATGGGTTTATTTCTAGGCTCTCAACTGTGTTCCATTGATCTCAGTGTCTATTTTTTCCAGTACTATGTTGTACTGATTGCTACAGCTTTACAGTAAAATATGAAATCAGGAGGTGTAATACCTTTAGTTCTTTTCTTAGGATTCTTTCAGCTATTCAGGATCTTCTGTGGTTCCATATACATTTTAGGGTTTTTTTGTTCTATTTCTGTGAAAAATGTCATTGAGATTTTAATAGGGATTGCATTGAATCTGTAGATTGTTTTAGATAATATGAACATTTTTAACAGTGTTAATTCTTCCAATCTATGAGCAAGGACTCTTACCATTTTGTTGTGCCTTCTTCAATTCCTTTCAACAATGTAAGTTTTTGGTGTACAAGTCTTTCACCTCCTTGGTTAAATTCATTCCGAGGTATTTTATCCTTTTTGATGTGATTTTAGATGCAATTGTTTTCTTGACTTCTCTTTCTGATAGTTTATTACTAGTGTATATAAATGCAACAGATTTCTGTATATTAACCTCATATACTACAACTTTACTGAATTCATTTATTACATCTCATAGTTGTTTTTTTTTTTTTGGTGGAATCTTTAGGGTTTTCCATATATGCATCATATCATGTGTAAATAGTGACAGTTTTACTTCTTCCCTTCCAATTTGGATGTCTTTTATTTCCTTTTCTTTTATGAGTGCTGTGGCTAGGACTTCCAATACTATGCTGAATAAAAGTAGAGATAATGGGCATTCTTGTCTTGTTCCTCATCTAAAGGAAAAGCTTTCAGTTTTTCACCATTGAGTATGATGTTAGCTGTGGGCTTATCATATACGGCCTTTTGATGTTAAGGTACATTTGTTCTATATCCATTTTATTGAGTTTTTATCATAAATTGGTATTAAATCTTATCTAATACTTTTTCTGCATCTATTGAGATGATTATGTGATCTTTATTTTTCATTCTGTTAATGTAGTGTATCCTGTTACTTGATTTGTAGATGTTGAACCCTTCTTGGATTAGATCCCACTTGATCATGGCGTGTGATCCTCTTATTGTATTATTGTATTTGGTTTGCTAATATTTCGCCGAGATTTTTTCATCTATGTTCATCAGAGATAATGGCATATAATTTTATTTTTTGTGTTGTTTTGTCTGACTTTTATTTCAGGGTAAATGCTGGCCTCGTAAAATATGTTAGGGAGCATTCTCTTCTCTTCAGTTGCTGCTGAGAAATCTGCTGATAGCTTAATGGGGGTTCCTTTGTAGGTTATTTCCCTTTTTTCCTTGTTACCTTTAAAATTCTTTCTTTGTCATTGACTTCTGACAATTATAATATAATATGTCTTGGAGAAAGTCTTTTTGTGCTGAGGTAATTAGGTAGTGTCTTAGCTTCACGAACTTGTATATCCAGTTCTTTCCCTGAGTTGAGGGAGTTCTTGGCTGTTATTTAAATGAACTCTCTGCTCCCTTCTCCCTCTTCTCCTTCTGGGATACCAATCATTCTTCCATTGCCCTTCCTAATGAAGTCAGAGAATTCTCACAGAATTAGATCTAGTTCTCTCTCCTCTTCTACCTGTGTTATTTCTGTTTCTATCTTCAGACTTACTAATTCTCTCTCCTATATGGTCTTCTCTATTTCCAGTGCTTTCTAATATGTTCTTCATCTCATTTATTGAGTTCTTCAGCTCTAGAATTTCTGTTTGGTTCTCTTTTTGGAGTTTCAATCTTTTTGGTAAAATATTTCTTCTGTTCATTAATTTTATCCCTAAGCTCATTGAATTTTTTTGCCTTTCTAAGTTTTCCTGTAGCTCACTGAGTTTCTTCATGACAGCTATTTTGAATTCTCTATCAACTTGATCACAACAGTTCATGACTTTAAAATTGGTTTGTTTATGGAATTCTGTCATTTTCTTTTTGTGATACCATATAACTATGTTTTTCAGCATACTTGATGGTGTTTCTCTCCTGGTACATTTGAAGTAACAAACCCATTTCTTCTTTAGGTCAAGTTTTTTTTACTTGATTCAACATTAGTAATTAGAGGTCTTTCTTTACTTTTTCAGCAGGTGGCACTATAGCACAAAATTTCGGTTTCTCTTATCTGAGCTGCCTCCAGTTACATTTGAGATCAGCATTTTCCATTCTCCACCATCTCTCCCAGAGATGCTGCCGTGCTTTCTTGCTGTCATTGCTCTGCTTTTGCCTCCCGGAGTAGTGGCGCCTTGCTGCTGCCAGTGGCACAGCCATTGCCAGCACTGCTGCCTGGGGCACTGGAATGGTGGGTGCTTTCACCACGTCTGGGGTTGCACCCTGCCCCCACAGGGGAAAGCGGGGAGACCAGGGTCTGCAGTGCCTCTGCTACCCCTAGGGTTGTCAGGTTCACCGGCGCTGCCACTGCAGGCTGGAAGGCCAGAGCCACAGGTGCTTCCCCCACAGCCAAAGGGACAGGGACACAGGCCCTGCTGCTGCTGCTGCCCACTCCCCGTGGCTGTGGGCCCTGCTGTGACTAGAAGGCCGGAGTTGCTGACACAGCCTCCTCTCCTGCTACTGGGTTCTCTGGGCCTGCAGGCTCAGCTGCTGTGGCTAGGGAGCCAGGATCACAGGTCCCACCTCCACTGTCCCCTCAGTTTTGCCTCCTCTATGTGGTCCAGTCCCCCCTCTCTAGAGACACTGGTATGTGGGATTCTCCAGCATCCTGGTGTGTTGGGCAAAGGAGACTTTGGTGAGTTATGGACATTTTACTGATTGTAGATTGAAGGGGAGGGACAAAGGGAACAGCTCACACTGCCACAACACTGAGGTCCAACCTGACATTTCTTGAAATCTTATAGCCATTGTCCTCTTCCAGATCCTAACCACCTTATTCTCAGATAATATAAATTATTATTATTAACTCTATCGTAAATGTATTAATCATAATAATAACCTCACCTGCCCAAAATCACTTAATACAAAAATAGAATAATCACAAAAAACATCATATTGATAAGGTCAAACTGAGTTCCATCTCAATTGTATTCAGTTATACCTCAAGTCAAGTGGACCCTAAGTCTGAATTGTGTGTCCCAGAATTGCCTTATGTGCTTACATGTCACCTACAAATTATTAACCTATGTTAAATAAAGACATAGGTTTAAGTATCTACTTCCGGTCTAATGTGCAGATTTTAATATGGTGTTTTATTCCAAATAGACAGTCTATTATTATTGACTATTTTTGGACATGAAATTCTGAGAAGAAAACAAATTCATTATTACCTTATTTAAAATGATGGTAACTGATAATGAAGCATAAAGAATCCACATCTTCCACTGAAAAGATTTTCTAGAGTAGTTAGAAGAAGCAAGTGCTAGTTTGAAGGGTGCTATTTAACTTTCCAGTGCTATTACACAATCTTCACGGTAGATAACACTGGAAGAGATAACATTAGTGTCAAGCCATGGAAGGAGGGAATATCTGTAACACCGAATGAAAAGATGTTTAAATCTAATTGTCTTTCTCTTTCACAGGGTCCATCACAACATAGAGGCAAACAGAGCAGCATTTTTATTTATGAGGCTTTCATCTCCTGTCAGCAGGAAGAGTCTGGAAAGCTCTCAGATCGAGATGCTAATCTAATTCCAAAGAAGCTGATGCATTTTATCAAAGTTCTATGAGAAGGATGGCTTATGAATGTGGCCAGATGGAGAGTGCATAACTTTGCAGGGAAGAAATTCACATGAGAATTACAATGAGAGGAGGGGAGGAACCCCTGCAAAGCTCTAATTTCCAACAGCTCCTAGCATAAATTTAACCAAATTAAAAGCTTTTCACATGGGTGCAACTTAGAAAGCCATTACTACAAAGAAATGTATTAGAGGAAAAGCTATTTGAATGCGTTGAAGTATTCCCAGAGCATACCAACATGGGTGCAGATCATTTTTTCTATATTCACAAAGACTGCACTTTCATTACTGTTTATCGCTATAGACTCAGAGGGGAAAAACAGTATTTGGGTTTTCCCTCTCTCGATTAACTTGGAGAGACTTTGTGATGATTGAAAGGCAGAACGTATACTTGGGATATGCAGCTCCAGTTGGGGACTTTTAATTCTAGTGGCAAAATGGCACTGAATGAGATAGCCCACTAGAGAATAGATTTGTCAAATCCCCATATCCCAGGCCAATGCCAAGGGCAGTGGATCCAAGAGTAAGAACACTGCCTTCTGGTTGCTAAAAGTTGGCCAGGAGGACACCCTCAGTGAGTCAACTAGACTTCTTACCAATAGAAGGAAAGGAAGATTTGTCAAAGCTAACAAACAAAGCAGCCTGCCCATGACTTTCTCTTTGTTCTTCTTTCCTTCTCTATGTATTTTCTCAAACTCACTCTTCTCACATATTTTCATCTCTAAAATTAGCCACCTGTATGCCTACCAGCAAATTTTACCACAGAATCATTATCTTCACCAGGCCACACTGCCACTTCCAAATGTCTGCTATTCAGTTCCACTTAAAATAGGCATTTAGAGCCTCAAATTCAGCATGTTCTAAAACCAAACCCTGGCCATCTGAGCCCGTTCCTCCTTAATTTTCATTTTCTGTTAATAAATCACATTCTCCCAGGCACCCAGGCTGAAACATTCCAGCCATCTTTATCCTCTGTTTATTCCTCTCATCCTAACCCAGTCAATCACTTGTCACAAAACCTGTCACCTTTATGTTTCCCACCTAGAATAACACCCTAAAAATAAAGCTGAAGGCTGTTCCTTATGAGAAGCGGCAAACAAAGGAGTCTGTGGAACAATTGGAGAGGGAAACGCTCCACAGAAATTAGGAGATGAAAAAAGAAAGAGCAGGAGACAGATGGTAAGGAGGAAGGCATAGAGAACAAAAGTAAACTCAAAGAGGTTACTTCTAGTCCTTCTGGAGAAATTGGCAAGTTTTCAAGGTCCTTGAAGTCCAAGTTGGCCACAGCTGAGGCAAGCAGCCTCTAACGATACAGGCAATGGATCTCTTAAGGATGGCAGTAGGACCATCTTAGAGATCACAGTAGAGTATTGGGGACGATTAAAACCAAACCAAGGAAGGTGGAAAATTTCAGACACTCTCCTCCCGTTCAACCAAGAAAAGCAGGCAGGCTTGGAAGATCAAAACTATTAGAGCATGGGGGAGAGGGGTTTACCAGCTTCATTTGCCAACTGCTGAAGTAATGTGTTTCAAGTTAGTTAAATCACTTGTAATCATAATTTTATGTTTAGCATATTGGTCTTGCATTTCACATATGCCCAACGGTCCACAAGATAGGGAACTTAACCACAGAGTAATATTCCTTGAAAGAAATACCACAGAAGATGTGTGCAAAAATTTACTGACGTCTGTGGTGTACTTTCCTTAGACAGATGTCACTACCTCATCTAGACAGACTCACTGGCGTCCTAACTATTCTCCTGCCAGCTATTCTTTGTCCTCTTTCTTCCCCAGCCAATTGTCCTTTTTTCCTGGACCAAAGCTTTACCTTTTTCTTTAAAGCAACAAATTTTTAATATATTCACATATTATTTTAATATATGTTAAATAAAAATAATAGACTTTGCCTATTATTCAAAACTTTTTATAATCTGGTTCCAACCTAAGCTTCTCTATATCACTGCATTCGGAACATTTTATAAATTTGTGATTCAATAAAAATATTCAATAGTGAAAATAAATACTTTAGCAACATTAATCAAATCAACCATATCAAAATACTGACCTATCCACCTCTTTCCCAACGCAGTATACATATTCTCACACTTGCTTGCCTTCATTAACCCCATTTCCTCGGCACAGAATTTGTCTTCCTCACCTCTGTTTCTTGAAATTGTTTTTACTTCAAAAACACAGATCATATAAATGCCCCCCTCCCTCTTGAAGTTCTTCTTGTCCCTCTTTTGATCTCAACTCTTAGAAGGCTTTGGTCATGTCTCTATAGAACTTCCCATATTTTGCCTCAAACTGTCTAAATTGAATTAGCAAAATATGAGAAGTGCCATACTTTGTGCCACAATTCCCACAGATATAAAAACTTATATTCCTGTAGGTATAGTTTTCTACTGCTGCCATAACAAATTATTATTAATGTAGTGGCTCAAAATAACAAAAACTTATTATCCAATAGTTCTACAGACCAGAAACCTAACATGGGTCTCACTGGGCTAAAATCGAATAAGCAGGATGTCATTTCTTTCTAGAAGCTCTAGGGGAGAATCCATTCCCTTGCCTTTTACAGCTCCTAGAGGCTACGCACATGCCTTGGCTTGTAAGTCCTTTCCTTCATCTTCAAAGCCAGAAATATTACATTTCTCTGTCCCTTCTCCATCATCTTTCTCTGACCAAATCCAGGAAAGGTTCTCCACTTTCAAAGACTCATGTGATTACACTAGCCCTCCCAGAAGATCCAGGTTAACTTCTCTGTCTCAAAGTCTTTAACCTGAATTACATCTGGAAAGTCCCTTTGCCAAGTAAGGTAACATGTCCACAGATTCCAGGGGATTAGGATGTGGACATCTTTGGGGGACCTTATTGTGCCCAACACACTATAGAATATAAACTTCTCAAGGGTAAAACAATATTCTATTTCCTACTCCTTCTCCACAATGTCTAACAGTCTTTCTCCCAAGTAAGTATGTATCACTAATAAATGTGCCATTATGTATATTCACAGCCTCTACTACATTTATTTCTGCTCTGATCTTTGTTATTTCCTTCCTTCTACTAATTGTGGGCTTAGTTTGTTCTTCCGTTTATAGTTCCTTAAGGTGTAAGTTCCATAGGCTAGGTTGTTTGAGATCTTTCTTTTTTCTGAAGGTATCTGTTTATCACTGTAAAATTCCCTCTTACAACCATTTTGTTGCAGACCATAAGGTTTGTAAACCTGAAATCTCCACTTTCATTTGCCCGAAGATTTTTTTTTTTAATTTTCCCTTTTATTTCTTCTGTGATTCATTGGTTCTTCAGGAGCATGTTGTTTAATCTCCACATATTTGTTAATTTTCCAGTTTTCCTCTTGTAATTGATTTCTAATTCCATAGCACTGGGGTTAGGAAAGATACTTGAGCTGACTTTAATCTTCTTAAATTTATTAAGATTTGTTCTATGGCCTAACATATGACCTACCCTGGAGAATGTTCCGTGTGCACTTGACAAGAACGTGCACTTGACAAGAACGTGCACTCTGGCTGTTGGGTGGAATGTATATGTTTATTCGGACCATATGACCTAATGTATAGTCTAAGCTCAATGTTGTCTTATCGATTTTCTGTCTGAATGAATTATCCACTTGTTGAAAAGGTGGCACTGACGTCCCCTAGTATTGTTGTGTTGCTGTCTATCCCTCCCTTAAGATCTTTAATATTTGCTTTATGTATTTAGTTGTGCCTATTTGGGCGCATAAATATTTACAGATGTTACATCCTCTTGATGAATTGACCCTTTTATCGTTATATAATGGCCATCTTTGTTTACTATTGCAGTCTTTGTTTTAAAGCCAATTTTGTCTGAAATAAATACAGCTATTCCTGCTTGCTTTTGGTTTTCATCTGCATGGAATATCTCTTTCCATCTCTTCACTTACAAACTATGTGTTCTTAAAGCTGAAGTGAGTCTTTTGCAGACAATATATAATTGGGTATTTTTTTTAAATCCATTCAGCCATTGTGTTTTTTGATTGGAGAATTTAATCCATTTTGATTTAAAGTAATTATTGATAGGTATGGTACTAACTAGTGCCATTTTCTTAAGTGTTTTCTGGCTAGTTTGTAGTCCCCTTGCTCCTTTCTTCCTCTCTTCTTCTCTTCCTTTGTAATTTAATGCTTTTTTTCAGATGTGGCGTGCTTTGACTCCTTCATCCTTTGTGTATCTACTATAGGTTTCCACTTTGTGGTTACCATGAGGCTTATATGAAGTATCTTATAGTTATAACAGTCTATTTTCAGCTGATAACAACTCATCTTTAAATGCATATAAAAGCTCTGTATTTTATACTCCCCTCTTCCGCATTTTGTGTTCTTGATATCACAAGTTATATCCTTTTATATTGTGTATCCACTGGCATATTGGTATACTGGCAATAGACAACGGGCATTTTTGCCTGCTCTCTCTGCACTGAGCCCTGGCAGGGGGGTCACTGCAGTGGGTGTTTGCATGACTATTAACTGCTTCTCAGTTTACTGTTGTCCTATGGGACTCATGAACACAAGCCCCACTGGCTTTCAGAGCCAGGTGATTGGTGGGGGACCTATTCCCCAGGTGTGACAGCCTTAAAAGTTGGGACGCTATATTTGTGGTTCAAACCTTTCAGTCCTCAGGGAGAATCTGGGAACTGGGGGTTCCCTCTTCACTATATGGTGCTGTACTGGGGGTGGGGATTGTAGTGTGAGATTATGTCTCAGTCTCTCCTACCCATTTCAATGTAGCTGTTCTCTTAGTCTCCCAATGTGTAGGAGTCACTCAACTAGTTTCTGAATCCCTCTCTGAGAGAACTGTTTCATGTGCAACCACATATTCAGCATGTCAGTGAGAAGAGAGAAATTCAGAAGTTTCCTGTGTTGTCACGTTGGTTCAGAGTCTACATGCATTTCAGGCAGCTATCAAATGTATCTGACTAAAAACTGGAACTTGTAGCATTTTAGTAATAGATAAGCAGGAGCACTGTGACAAGTGTCCTTTATACCAGACAGTTTGCCAAAAACAGGTAGTATTTCCCTCTTTTTATTCTCTATTTCAGGATTGGCAACTCTGAGGTAGTCAATGAGAAACATGTCAAATTCCAAAAATATGACAGCAGAAGCCTCTTAATCAGTCTCCTCTCTGTTAATCCTTCATCTCTTCTCTCTCATTCCATCTTTCTTAAACTGAGTTCTCATCAAGTGACTTTCCTGGTAAAGATGTCAATGACTTCCTCATTTCCTACTAAATAATGCTGAAATTAAACTGAAATTTAAACTTGCCAGTCTGATCCCAAACTTTGCCTTTACATACTCCAACCCACCATTTTGTGACTTTATGGTTCAGTAATAAACGTTTTGGGACTATGAACTTGAATGGACATTCGTGCTAGCCAGAAACCCCTGGTCTTCTCAATGAAACTGTTGGTGATGCCTTACTGGATTTATATTTTGATAAATTTGTTAAATAATGAGTTACTGTGAATTCTTTAAAATCATTTGTAATGAGATTTCTTTAGACTAGGGGAAAAAAAGAAAAACAATAAACCACTGATGTGGAATTTCCAATTAAAGGTAGAGGAGTAAATGGTTTTTTGTTTACCAGTCCTCCCCAAAGCACACTGAAAGCAGCAAAATGTGAGGAAACCATCATCTCCAGAGAAACTTGGAACAGATAAATCCCAACCTTAAACTAGGAAGAATATTTGCCAAAAATAATAGGAGTGCTTCATAACTGGGGAAGCAAGCCTAACAAAAGGCAAAGAACAGCAGAGAGGGTAAGTGGTAATCATGAGGATTCTACTGCTGGCAGCAGTGAGCTGTGCAGTTAAATTCATGCTAGACTGTCCATGAAGGACTTTCAACACTCCACCCTTTCCTGCAACCCCCACCGAGGACCTCCTGAATATCCCCAAAAGGAGAAGCACACAAATTAAAGGGAGACATTCCGCAGAGGGAAGATGGTCAAAGGATTCTGGTAAGAAAGTGTGTGAGACAGCAATCCAAGATGGGGTCATTCCTCTCACCCATCCCCACTCCACTGTCAGCCAAACAGGCAGTCCAGGCCCAGAAGACGTCACTCAGAGGAGTAGTAGAACCAGCACAATGTCTATACTGAGGTATTGCAGGGAAGTTAGAGAGGAATATGAGGAGCAAAAATTAGTTGAAAATTAAAATATCAGAAGAAGCATTTCAAAGAAACTTACAGAAGAAAATTTCAAAGAAAATAAATTCCAAGTAAAGTTAACTTGGACTCTGAGGGGGAAATAAAAGCTCAAAGGAGACAGGGAAACCAAAGGAGAGATAATAAGATAATTTGACAGATGACAAATGGAAACAAAAAATGAAATAAAATCACTATGGAAATGAAAACCACATGAGAAGCAACTAAAATTAGAAGACAGTTTTGAAAATATAGTTGGAGAGATCAGGATTAAGAAGATAAAAAGATGCATCTGATTAGAGAGAAGATGATAAATCAGGAAGAGACGCATGGGGATCATGGTACTTATATTAATATTGATTAAGAAGATATAATAGAGGAAAAAAATTTCCCAGTTCTGTGCAATAATGCCTATAAATTATTATGGAAAACAAACTGGACCCCAAAATTGTGTATATATAGCTAAGATTTATTATAAGACAGATCTTACCAGAAAAGTAAGCATATAAAAACATAAAACACTTTTGAGGTTTTCTTAACTTTTTTAAACTGAGTAAAAACAAAAAATAATTAAAATAAAGATCTCAGGGAATTTGCTATACAATGAAGAAACTGGATATGTCTTAACGACTGAGGGATTAGAATTGTAGAACAGAATGCAATTATTCTTAAAGGAGGAAGATTATTAAGTGTGGACGAGATAATGCAGTGTAAGTATGTCAATTTCTACAAATTTCAGAGTGGTAACTCAATACAAACTATCTAAAAGTCAAGAAATTGACATAAGTATATATGGAAGTTTAGAGGGTTAACCACCAAATACTTAAAAATAGATTATAAATTTTCCTAATTATAAAAAAAATTTTTTAAATACACAAAACAAAAACAGATCATTTAGTAAAAGAAAAAATAGACTGAATTTTAATAATTGAAAAAATATAACTCAGAATGTTTTCTAAAAAGGGATAAACAAAGGTATACCAAGAAAATCCAAAAAAAAAGTAAAGCAATCATTGCAATATTGACACATAATGGGTGAATTCAAGGGAAAAATCATTACACAAGAAAAGGAAGAGATCCTTAAAATAAAAATACAATCCAAAGTGCTTGAAACTTTTTATTCTTAAGTAGCTTAGCATCAAAGCACATAAAAAAAAAAAAAAAACATGACAAGCAAAGGCAGAAATAAACAGAAAGAAGCATGGTAGGAGGAGTCTTTACCCCAACTTTCTGAATCTTTGACAAATCAAGGAGACAGAAATATAATAAGTAAAGATACATAGAATATTTAAATACCATAATAAAGCAGACTTAAAAGGTAACTGCCAGAGTGGCATTTTAAAAATATGAATAAGACTGTGTCACCTTCTGTTTCAAAGATCTCCAAATTCATTACTGGGACTCCTGCCTGTCTCCCTGACCCACCTCCTGCCATGCCCCTCTTCACTCACTCCACGTGGGTCAGATGTGCCTTCATGTTGCTGTCCTCCAATACTCAGGTCTTATCACTGCCAGTTCTCCTTCTCTGCCAGGTGTGCTGTCCTCTCATGACCAAATGCTTCCTCACTCGCTTCAGGCTAGTCCCTGCTCAAATGTCACCACCCAGAAGGACTTTGCTGAGGACCCTCTAACAGTGCTCTCCTATCTCCTGAGCCTAGTCATTCCCATCTCCTTGTCAAATTTACTTTTTTTCAAAGCATTTGTCAGAAATGAAAATGTATCTACATGTATTTGCTTGATTACTTTCTGTCTCCTTTACTAGAATGAAGGCTCCACAAACACAGAGTTTTTTTTTTTTTATCTTATTCACTCTGCCATCCCTAATGCTTAGATTGGAATCTGGCATATATAAATACTTGTATTTAAAGTGAATAATTATGCACTTATATATTACGTATTGAGTTAATAAATGAATGATCTACTGAATTTTATATCTCCCAAAAGAGAGAGTTCATCTTCTTTCCAAGCTCATGGAACGTGATCATGATCAACAAAAACTTGATCAAATACTAAGCCTAGAGGAAACCACAATAACTTACACAAACTGTTAAGTAGTACAGGAAGTATTCACAGGCCATCATACAATGAAGCTAACACTTATGTAATGAAACAAAAAGAAAACTCCAACCACTTGAAAACACTTTTTAAAAACTTAAATTTTAGATTGTAGCATATCTGAAAAGTAACATTTGTGAACACCCTATACAGTGGCATCTATTAAACCCAGCTATAGCAATGTTCCGATAAAACAATGATAGTCTAACATGGATTTCTAAACAAGGTAAAATAAAAATAAATAACTCAACCAAAAAGTTAGAAAAAGAACCAAAAAACTTGAAAATTAAAGGCAGAAAGTAATAAAAGTTAAATAGAAAAAGAATAGATTAGGCAAGGAAATATATTGAAGAGCTGATTCCTTTAAAAATCCAATTAAAACAATTTTAAATAGGTAAACTAATCAAGATTTAAAAAAACAAACATAAAATTTTAAATATGGGACATAAACAAAGAAAAGATATTGAATTACAAGAAGATACATTATCCCCTACTGTGAAAAAAACACTTGAAATGTGGATGAAATTATTGTCCAGATGGTACGAATTTTATCAAATCTTCAAAAAAAAAACATAACTCTGAGGCTAAAGATTCCAGAGCATGAAAAAGAAGGCAAATTTTAAAACTTTTTACAAAGACCAACACAGCTACAAAAGCATAAAAATAGATGACTGATAGATACATAGATAGATAATAGGTAATAATTTCTACACAGACATGTAATCCTGCAGGCCAATCTAATGATATATATATCATACTGCAGATCAACCTAGTTTTTAAATACAATAAAAAATGCAAAATACAGTAGAAGAAAATATCCCATTTACAATAGCAAAAGGGGTGGGGAAACTAAAAATAAACTTAATAAGAACTTTCTAAGATTAATATGAAGAAATTTTAAAATTGCAAAAATGTCAATTCTAGCTGAAATCAATCTATGAAATCAATGTAATCCTATTGAATTTTTTTCAATGTCTCTTTTGATGATCAAGATCATCTATAAAAATGAACACATCTGTTTAACTAGAAAAATTCCATAAAAGAAGAGCAATGAGGGGAAACTAGCTCTACTGGATAGTTAACATGCTTTAAAGCAACTGTCATTGAAATTATATGGTATTAGCATAGAAAAATATGTCCAAAGAAAGGGACAGAATGGAAAGTATGAAAACAAAGCTAAATATACATGGGAATTTCATTTTTAATAAACACAGAATTTTACTTCATTAGGGAAATGATAAATTATTCAATAATTAAGCCATGATAATACAGTAGCCATTTGGGGAAAAAAAATTAAAATAATTTATTGCCTTAACAAATGATCGTCACTACAAAATACAACCTAGATGCATCAAAGATTTAAATGTAAAAAGAATTAAAATGTAAAAGAACTAGAATGTGTGTGAATATGTTTATAAACTTAAGGTGAGGAAAATCTTTCTAAATATCAAACAAACTCAGAAAGCCTAAAAGAATTTAATCAATGTTGGTATATAAAAATTTTTAACTCAATGTGCAAAAAAATTTTACATTACAAAGTCAAAATGCAAAGAACAAACTAAAAGTATTTTCAAAACATATGAGAAAATGATGACTAATTTCCTGATATATAAAAAGTTCTGACAAATCAATAAAGAAATAGATAAGCAATCTATGAGAAAATTAATCTAAGGACATAAACTAGCCTTTCAGAGAAAAAGACCTTAAATGAGAAACAAACATAGAGAAAGATCCTCAACCTCACTCCTTATTAAAGATACAAATATAGCAACAGGATACCATTGTTTGCTATCTGATAGTGTGATAATACACAATTTCATTGTGGGAATTAGCAAGTGGTTCATTTCCTGAACTTCTGTTAGAGAGCACACGCTGATAGATCCTGTGTAAGGACAATTTGCAAATATTTGGTTAAATTTCATACAAACATTCTCCAGTTGGCCAGGAAATCCTACTTGTAGGAATTTTTCCTCCAGTTATACTTGCATGAGTATACAAATACATATACAAGCATTGTTTGTTTTAGCATGTACACACACGCACACTTATACACACACATGGCAGGAGGAACATTTAAATGTTTATTAATGGAGAACTGGCTGAAATGTTACAGGAAATGACAGGCCAGCCAAGAAACAAGCACCACTCGGAGGGTTGGAGTACTCAGATTTATTACGCCGGCAGGCTCAGAGGGGCTTCTGCTCCGAAGCTCTGAGCACCTCCAAGACGTGCACATGAGGTTTCATAGGGTTAATTACAAGTATGGGCTATTAGCCAATAAGGCTCAAACAACAAAAAGCAAGGAATCAGTACACTGAAGCTTATCAATTCGGAAGCAGATCACGTTACTGACACTTGTTGAGCTTGGATTTACGAGTTAGCTTGTTAGCCCAGTAAACTGACACTAAACTTCAGATTTATGAGTTAGCCCAGCAGAACTTAGATCAGTAAACTAACACTTATCACTCTTAGATTTGTGACTTAGCTCATTAGCCCAGCTGGGCTTTTCCTTCACAAAATAATTATAGTAAAAACACAAAATAGAACAATGTACCACCTTTGAAAGAGACGTAAGTCAAAACGCACTGATTTGGAAAGATAAGATATCCAAGCTATTCTGACAAGTGAAAAAGGCAAGGTATAATATAGTATGCATTACTCATTCAATTTGTATAATCAAAAGGATGTGGGATATGTGTTATATATCACATTATATAAGTAATATATAACCTAAAATACTGTTCATACACACAGGAATCATCTTATAGGACCACTAAAAGACATATAAAAGGAAGTTAATATTTAACTTCCAGGCCATGAGAATAGGAATTAGAAAGAGATATTTTTACTTTCCACTTTAATCATGCACTATTTGAAATTTCTATTATGTGTATGATTTACTTTTTTATAATTGATAAAACTAATTTAAATAACAAAATATCTTTTTTAATTAACCCAGACTCTAAAAGGTATGATCTCAAAGATCAAAATAATATTTTATTACCATGATCACTTAAGTTAATTTCTTTTTTCTTCCAAGTATTTTGAGAGAAAAATAATTTATATTGTCAGAACAAGCACAGGAAGATTATCAGGACTATAATTAAAATGTTTTGTTAAGTGAATTCTCAGTTTGTACAAAAAAATTTTTTCAAATATCTCATTTGGCAATAAAAGAGTTTCCATGGGGAAAAAAATACCTGGATTCAAGTCCTAATTCCCCCTTTTAGTTTCCTATATCCGTAGATGAGTCAAAACTTTAGTGAGTTTACTTCTCTTTATAATATTTCATATGCAGAATATCCTAGAGGTCCGTGAGTCATATCTACACTTTGTAAAGCACATTGAGTCCTTTAGAAAAATAATCTGATGTGTAACGACTCTGCAAGGGGGCTATTAATTTATTCACTCTTTAATAAAGCCTTTGGATTGTGTTCTTTACCCCAGTGCAACCTAATTTTACCATTATAGCTACTTCCTCTTTCCCTTCTTTCCACAAGTTCCAATAATGCCTTTTTATGTAGCCAAACTCCCCCTGATTCTAATCAGTCCAGCCTTTAGTTTTAGTAGCATGTTACTGGTAATATTTCTCAGACATTGCTTTTTCGGTATGAAGCCATTTCTTCCATCTCCTACTAGTGATGCTAAATTATGCCCCAGGGATATGTTTCTAATAATGCCTCATTCTTCTTTCCCAAACATCTCTAACACTTGCAATGCAATAGCAATTTTCAAACAATAAAAAGTAAATAAGAGGAATTCAACTCTTTCTTGGTTTGCAGAGAACTCCAGTTGAATGGGAGTTATTGCAAAATATATTCCCTCTAGGAAACAGCTTCAGTTTATAGCTAACATTCTCCTATAATCATGCATTGCTTTAACACCAAAAATACCCAGGAACTCCAACTATGAAACAGAGCCATCTCTCCATAACTTTTAGGTCGATGTTTCATTTCATCAGAAGCTTTAAATTGTTAATAAGAGCTAATACACCCCAACATATAAATTGTATTATTATTCTGATAAAGGTATTTGGCTTCAAAGTGAAAATCTGCCCCCAACCTGATTTTCATATTTCCTTAGATGAGTTGTTCTAAAATCCCACTGATTCCAAAAAGATGTCCCTTTATGGAACAGATGTGTATCAGTGGGAATTAGGCAGACACTCTGAGGCCTATTATCAGGAATAAATTTTTTTATAGGAAACATCACAGCTTGAATACAACTATTCCAGGGAAGTTTTTCCCGCAAATGAATCTTCGTAACTGCCTGTAAGGGAGAACATCGTTTAAATTGGTGAAACGTGGATAAAGGAATTGTCTAGAACAGAGGGAAGCTATGACCACATCCTCACCACAGCAGGCAATTTAGAAAAATGTAATGGAAAGGTTGGAAACAGATACAAAGAGGAAATTTCCCAGGTGAGCTGTCTGGGATTTCAGCAATGTGCACAAGATTGAAGAAGACATCTAAATCCCTTCCCTTGTGAGTTTATGACTTAATGATAATGGAGGTGTTTTAGGAATATCTGTCTCATTTAAATCACAAGCCAGACTGAAGGGAAATGCTGTGGGAGCCTGGGTGCCCTCGACAGTGCCTTGGGCACCAGCAGTGAGGGCCTGAACCAGGGAGAGGCAGAGGCAAGTTACAGGGGAAGTGGAGGTGAGAGGGAGGACCACACCAAAAGGAGACAGGAAGCCCACTGAAGGTGTCTTCCACCTGCGGGAAGCTCCTCCTTCACAAGAGCTTTCCTGCTTATTTCCTCACGGCAGTCCTACATGGTGTTAGAACGGGAATAATGCCCTTTATGTCAAGAAGGAATCCTGAGACTCAGAGGCTAACTGCCACATCACAAGTATTGGACCTAATCTTGGGGTGGAGGCTGGGTGGAATTTAAAAACAATATTAAGCACAGCTCTTACTAGTCTTACAACCAAATCCTGTACTACACAGTTACACTGCAGTTAAACTGCTGGGAGCACAGCAGGTGCTTAACAGATATTTGAATTAATGTTGGATCAAAGAATGAGTGAATGAATCAAAACATGAATGAATTCATGTTCAGTTTTTTATAACTGGATTTCTTTTCTGCTGCATTTACACATCTTTTGCCCCAGTTCTCTATAAGACTTTTGAAGGGGTGAGCTACGTTCTCTTTGTTCCCTTGTTCTCTTTGTATCCCCAGTGGAAAGCCCTGGGTCTAACCCAGCGCACAGTCCTCTCTGCTGCGGCTTACACCGTGATCAATCCAAAGCTGGGTGGGGCACCTCAGTTCACAGCACATGATCGTCATCAGTCCACACACTTTCCTACTTTTGTTGTTACCTCTCTCATCCTGGCTTTTTGCACCCACTCAACTACCACCCTGATCACATTACTCTCTTTATTTATACATATAAGCCTCCCTAAACTACATATACTATTTTATGCATTTTTTATACTAATAAAAGAGATGTCATGCTACATATCTCATTCTGTTTTATATCTTTACTTAACATACTTAGAATACACAGTTCACTGCCTTTGACTAACGTGTGCATTTTTTATCATATATTTAAATTCATTTACTTATACTCATCTTTGATACACATTTAGTTTGTTTCCAATCTTTGCTATCACAAACAATACATGATGAACACCCTCATGTATGACTATTTGCATAAATGTGCAAGACTTAATTTTAATTATTTGAACTACCTGCAAATAATTAAATAAAAACAGTTAACTTTCACATAGAAATCTGTTTCTTCACCTTATTTTGAGAAATGGAAAAATTTGGCAATTCTGAGGCTTTATTCCCTCTAAGAAATACTGGCAGGAGCTGAACAGGAGCTGCGTGTTGGGAAGGCGCTCTCCAGACTGCCACTGAGCCACCTCTCCATGTTGTCCCCTGATACTCCTCCATTTCACTGTGTTATTTTCCTGTTGCTGCTGCAACAAATCAACACAAGTAGAGTGGCTTAAAACAATGCAATCTTATTATCTCACAGTTCTGGGGATCAGAAGTCCAAAATGGGTCTCACCAGGTTAAAAGAAGGTGTCAGCAAGACTGTGTTTCTTTCCAGAGGCTGTAGGGGAAAGTCTATTGTCTTGTCTTTTCCAGTTTCTAGAGTCTTTCTGCATTCCTTGGCCAGTGTTCACCTTTCAACCTTGAAGCCAGCAATGGATTTCTCTTACTGCATTATTTTGACACTAACTTTTCTGCCTCCTCTTCCATCTTAAGGAGCCTTGTGATTGCATTGGACCTACCCAAGTTATCCAGGGTAAAGTCAGCTGATTAGCAAACTTAACTCCATCAGCAACCTTAACCCTCTGCCATAAAATATAGCATATTCACAGGTTCTTGGGATTAGGACATGAGCAATTTTGGAACTTGGAAGGTGGGGTTGGAGGTGGGCTTTATTCTATTTCCACACTTGACAAACCCAGGCAGGCCAAGTGAATTGTTGATTTCTGTCCTATAGCATCTAAGTATTGGCCCACAATTATAGACACTTAACAATTTTCTCTGAAGTGAATTTACTAACAACTCAGACTTCTATTTCAGACACACTGATCACAAGAGTATTCAATACTGAACAATGAATTTGTTCTTTAAAATACTGACCATTCTTTTCTCAGTATCCACGTAATTGGCATAATCTCAGCCCATATAGCATAGAATCAATCTAACTCTTCTCTAACTGGATAATCTCTTAGCAGTGGATCAAAATGTTACACGCTGAAGCAGAACTGTTAAGACATCTACAACCTGGCTAACAGTTGTGGTTATTTCTTCTCCCTTAACCGAAATGAACTGCTCATACAGTGACTGCTTCAATCACTCTCACAACTATAGAGAAAAAAGGCAATGACTCTTTACATAGTCCCTTATAATGGAAACATTACTTTAACCTTCCCAGATGTCCAGGGGAGTAATTGGACCAGAAGAATGGTAAGGTCCCTTCAAGTTCCAACATTCTATGGTTCTACACAACCTTAAGGAATGATGTGAGGAGGGCTCTTATTTGGTGGTGTTACTTAAGGGCCCTCTGCTCTTGCCTGCCTATTTCACACTTTACCTGGTTGAGAAACAACATTACCTGATTAGGACTGTCTGACTCTCCAGTCAGCAGTCTGGACAGGAGATTAGATCCAGCAAATGCAAACTCAAGTTGTTACCCAGAAATATGACTGACCCAGGCTCACTTCCTGCCCTGCCCTATCTAGGTCATTTTAACTCTCTCTCAATATCCCCAACCAGTCATCTTTTTTCATCAACCTCCCTGTGCTTTGGGATCAATCCAAACACCCATCCTCTTGGCACCACTCCTTGGCTGCTGAAACTCTTTAGAAGAAATCTTTGAATCCTACGGATTCGTTTTTCTATAAATTTTTAGTCTCCAGTATCAGCTGTATCTAGGGTGACCAATGGTCCTGGTTTGCCTAAAATTGAAGGGGTTCTTGGGATGTGGAACTTAAAAACTAGAACAGTCTAGCCTACTGGGACAACTTAGCTGCATCCTTAACAAGTCCCCATAATCCTTTTCATGGCCCATTCAGTTCTCTCCCCAATTCCACACATTCACAGCCCTCCATGTCCCACATGCCCCAATGCACATGACTTTTCCTCTTTCTTTACAGAGAAGACTGAGACCATCAAGCCATTGCATTGAATAGAAAATGGGCCATGTAGGAAAGTGTCTTGATAAAGATCCTCTCCTTGACCAAACTTAGTCAAGCTACTCTGAGGTCTTTTTCAACTAGACCCTGATGTTGGTCTTGCATGTTTGTCTCTGCATTGTCCAATTTTAGCAAAACTCCTGCTAAGTCAGTTTAGCCAGAATGTCCCATCCTCCGTATTTGATCACCTTCAATATCTGATTGGTTCCTCATCTCCATCATCTTTCATGTGATGTCTGATCACCCTGGCCTGCCTTCAGCAAGAATCTCGCCCTTACTCCTGATGTTTCCTTCTAGTAAACTTTCATCCATTGACCCTCAACTTGCTCCTTGTCTATAAACTTCCATTTGCTAATGCTGCATTTGGGGTTGAACCCAATCTCTCTCCCCCACTGCAAAACCCCATTGCAGTTGTCCCTGAACCTATAGAGGTAGTCCCATCTTGAATAGCCTTTCTAACAATCTTCAGCAAGTGTCATGAATAATTTTATCTTTAACAGTGTCAACAAGAAAAGGCCAAATGACTGCCTGCAATGAGCCTGAACAAGTACAACTGGGCTTAATGAATTCATCACAGTCTAGGAATTGGCCTTTAACTTGCAGGAACAGGGGAGATACTTTTGTTAGCATATCAAAGTAGGTCTGACTCTGAGGGGGTGGACTCGCATTAATCAAGTTCTCACCCACCACTATTTTACACCAGAATGATGATTTACTCATTCAGAAGAAGCCCAACCATCAGACAGAAACACTCACGTCACTTTCAACAAGTGACATGAAGAAAAAAATTATCATCAGAAGACTACTTTATTAATGTTCACTTTGAAAACAGTTTTCAAGCGGAGACTCTGATCCATAAGTCTGATTGTTGAATATCCTTGAATAAATAGATAAGCGGGAAGTTAAATGATCAAAAGATTACCCTTCTGAATACTGACCAGAACAAAGGAATATGAAGAATCTTTAAAAAGTCCTTTAGCAAAGGTAATGTGAATTGCTGTCTCACACCAGAGGGATGTCACCTAGAAGACCATGTAATGCACAACTCCTGAAGGACGTCATTCACATATTAGTGCACTGTCTGCACGACCATTCATCATTGCCCTGGTAGCATACTAAATACAACATTTACCTTGTTTTTGCATTTACAGAATATATTGGAGAATGTTCAACATCAATGCTAAAGAATGATATCATTTTTATAGGGTTATACAGCGTTCCTTGCTTTATATACCTTAAATTGTTTAACAGTTTCCAATTCAGAGGGTCAGGAGACTCAATCTAATATCCCCTTGTCTTCTCCAGGATTGGCCCTTTAGTTAATTATTCTCTCTCCTATATTGTTTTTCTGCGCTCCACTGACACCTTCCTCATCATCTACACATGTGCCCAAGTCTTTCCCTTGATATTTTAAGCATTTCTCTCACTAGAATATATCACCCTTTCCTTTCACAAGCAAGATCCTAGAAAGAATGGTCTTCACTCAGACTCCCTTCCTCCACCCATTCACTATTCAATCCACTGCAGTTGGGCCTCTGCCCTCATCACTGCAGTGAGGGTAAGTCGGATGTATTCACCAGTGTCCCACTACTTGCCAAAAACAATTTAATCTTAAAACCCAACTTACTTGGCCCTCTTACTGACCATGCCCCATTTGGAATTCTTTCCATCCTTGGATTTGATGACATTGCTTGGTCCTGGATCTCCTTGGATCTATCTCTTTTTCCTTTCTCAGCCTCTTTTGCTAGTTTCTCATCTTCTTCTAGGCTGATGGAGGCCAGGATTCTGCCTTTTACCTTCTTCTCACCTCACTCTATACCCTCTTTAGACTGTCTCAGACCTCCAACATTCTTCATTGTGTGACTGAATAAGTATCACATCTCTAGCCAAGGCCTCTATGAGCACCAACCTGGGCATGCTACTATCTTCTAGGTAGTTCCATCTAGATGTCTCATAGCTACCTGAAACGCAACACAGCCAAATGTCTAATGTTTGCTTCTTGTGTAACCAGATCTGTTTTCTCTATTCCTCCTTTCTCTTTCATAGCTGCTCAGAGACCTGCAGTGTCCTCAACAACAGCAAACCTATCTTTTTCAGGATTGCCGTTTACCTTTTCAGCCTAGAAAAGTCTGCTGCAATGTCAATTAGCATCCGTTGGACAGGACTGAGGATGAAGCCATGTTGGGTGTCTCTCTAACGTGTGGCTCCTGAGAAGCTTCCACATATCTTTTCCTGGACAAATTCTGGGAGTTCAGATTTTCCCCTTTTGACAATTTCTCCATTGTGCCCTCATCATAGCATTTATCTTGTCACCCACCTCTTAGATTTCTCAGGTATGAGTCAGAAACTGGTCCAAATGTCACTCAAACCCATGGGGCATTATTAAATGCTCTGAGGTGAGGCAAGGTACAGGCACACCCCATTCATTTCCTTGAAGGGAAGAAGGGGGACTCACAGCAAAGAACTTCCCCTCAAAATTCCATCTAATATTCAAATCATGGCCCTTTTATACTCTTATAAGAGAATTAAGACAAATGTGACTGGCTTTTAATAATCTCCTTAAAATTTGGCATTTTGTCTGATATATCCTGTGGAATATATTATTTCTTGTACCTTGCTATCTCAGCCAAAACTTCCATTTTATCATCTCATTGTATTATCATACCCTTTGATTAAAAACTCTACTCTAGCAAATCAACCCTAGAAAAGTACTCCAAAATACAAGAAAAAGACATGCTCACAAAGATTTCTATTGCACCTCTACTAAAATAGTGAAAAATTGTAAACGTTTCCACTTGAAAAGTAAAAATTTTTTCAGTTGAGAAATTCAAATATTCAACAATATGATAATGACTAGGTAAGCTATGGAACACCTACTCAATAGAACCCACACGTCCATTAATTATTTGAACGAACACAGGAACATTCTTAGGTTATAATGTTAAGCTTAAAAAAAATGTCCAAAACTAAACATACAGGTGGAAAACTGTATACAAAAAAACCTCTGCACAGAAAAAGCGAAAAAGTAAAATTAAAATGTTAATGGTTTTCTTCATATGAAAAGATTTTCAGTAATTTAGTTTTCTTTCACAACCCAAATTTTCTATAATGAACATGCTACTTTCATGATCAGAAAAATAAAGCAACTTTTTCAATATATATTCATAAAATCCCACTCCACACAATAAACAGATTTATCTCTGTAGTAGACTTAAGACCACTGTCTTTGAGCTAAAGCCCCACACTGGAATAAGTGGAAACTTCTAAACTGAGTCATCTTTCTTCCTTCTCCAAACAACTAAGCAAACTGACCACCAAGGGCTTTAATAGTATGCACAAATAAATCTAACATCTGGTAGTGAGACACTGAGCTTCCATCTCACTGTCCAGGAAGATGGTTGAGGAATAACTGAAAAATATCAAAAACTGAATAATTAACTATCTAATATTTCTTGACCATACAAGGTAGTTCTCTAAAGGCTGGAAGGACACTGAAATTTTTATATTTTAATCAATGCATCAGGTAAGGAAGCACAGCTCTGAAAGATAATGCAGCTTCAGCAATTAACCTAGCCATATTTACCACTTTACAGAATTAGTTTACCTGCCAACCTCAATCTGCCAGGATTCTCCTAACTTTTTAAATGTGCATTGTGGCAATTCTGCCACAGAAGCTATTGGGCAGTCTGTCAAGAAATAACTGCAACTGTCCATTACATTTTGTCTTTTCTAACGGAGTTACTGGGGAATATTTCAGGTTTTTAACATTTTAAAATTGACATGTTCATTGATTCTTGCTCCTTTATGTGCATTATACACAGTCCTGGCATCCCACATCAAAATGCTAAACTTTACAACTCGAAACTCACCACCACAGTAGGTAACTTCCTTAGGTTATTAGCAAATGTCACTAATGCAATTGAATCGCAAGTATTAAAATAAAATGCCTGTCTTTAGACCTTCTTGATACTCTAAAACAGTAATTAAATGCATTAGTAATACTTTCTGACAATGAAGCTCTTAATTTTTAAAATCTGAAGTGACCTTTTCTACAATTTCTTAGCAAAAAGAAAAGTAACTGCAATTAGACTATCGGGACCATGCTATCATCATCATCTTCTTTTAATCCAAAACAGTGAGTGATCTAAGAGGGAAAGGTCTAAAGTTCTTTAATTGGAACTAATTCCTGTGGACCTCCAGCAACTTTGCCGAAGTTCAAAATAGCAGATAATAGGATGATTAATGCTTTAATCCCCCAACAGAAGGATGTTGAGCCTGTTACTTTTGCTCATTCCCTTCTCAGAATTTACTTAATTTTGTTTTCCTTGATTCAGAACAGTTGCTTTTAAATGGGAGAATCATGTCTAGCCCAGTAATGTGCTACTTACAGCAGGAGGAGACATAGTTCAGGAATAAAACTGAAAGGATGGGGATTCTGTAGAATCTGAGAAACGTTTCCTTCAATTTCATGGCCCTATGATATTTAATATGTTATCACATGCCTCTACCGCTTAGTAAGATGCATTGAGAATATATGAATCCTTATCTCTGAGGACTTTCTCCGCTTCTGCAGTCCTTAACAGCATTCAAGTGCCCGTATTACGTACCTACAATGTGCTGGTAGAGAAGAGAAGTATAAGATGTCCTTGCCCTCACAGAGCTTACAATTTCAAGTTGAGATATAGGACTACTTTATATATACCTACAAGAGATTAGGAAGGATGTGACTTAAACTGGTCCTAGTGGTGTGGGGCAGATTCTTAATAAAATAAGAATTAAGAGAAGGAAAAGTGCAGAGGGGGTTTCTGGAACGGTCTCAGAAAGGCTGCCCAGAAAATGTTGAACAGGGCAGCCTTGAAAGATAATTTGCGTCTGGATGAGTTGGGAAGGAAGGGTGTGTGCTAATCTCCTGTAAGATCTGTCACTTAGTTCCTTTTTGATTTTGCTTGTTTTTCACTTGTGTGATTATACATTTAAAAAACATAAAAGATAACTCAATAAGAAAAGCAAACACTGGAGAAAACTTGGGGGAACTCGTAGTCTTAATCCTTTCTCTATTCTTACATGATGTGGAATTTGAGGAACTGGCTTGGGTCAGGAAAAAACATCTTGGTAGATGGTCAGTGGGTCAAAGGAGATGCTAAAGAAGCAATATCTGTGACCAATTGATCGTGCCAAGTGTCATGTGTCTCTTGCTAATGTTGAAGTCTTTTCAAAGGGTTTCACAAGTCTCCATGCCCTACTCTTCAACACCAGTCTTAAGACAAGCAACAGCCAGCACTGACATTCCAGCCATCTGCAATGCCTTATTTATACGAGACACAAGACGGGCAAGCTATCAGAGTCACTAGTGAAGGTTGAAAAGAAGATTTTCAATAGGTTCTCAGCAGCCAGAGGCTACAGAGCAGTTGAAAAATCTGAACTAATTACACAAGTAAAAACTGTTAAACATAGTACATCACTTTCTTAGACTATCACAGAAAATCACTTCTTTGAGTATGCTTTGGGTTTTGCTTTATTTTGAAGTTTAAAATATTGTATTTAAGGATTTTGCTCCTCTGATTTAATCCAACACTTCATGTGAAAATAAACTTCTGACTTAGAAAAAAAATAGTCCTTCTAGTTTATTCTCAATCCATTTGGTCTCCAGCATTTATGTGATGGGGCTTCCTTTCTCAGCTTCTGTCTCTGTTCTCTAAACTGTAACTTAGAATAATCAGTTCTTTCTAAGCCACTTGATTCTCTCAAAATGTCTCTAAAAAGTTTCCACCAAAAAACAAAAAGGTTTTTTGAAATTCTACTCATGCTTTCTCTTGTTCTTAGAAACTGCTTATGGCATACTGATTTCTCTCTCCTTTGCTAAGAAGTGAAACAAAAGAACTATGAAGCTCAGAAAAAGCTTTCCAAACCAGGGCTCCGCAAGGTTCAATTTTCATTTTGGTAAAAGGAGCATTTTACCACTTCTCCCTAGAATCCAAGATTCTTTAATTTCCATTATGGTAGATTTGTAGGCCTGGTACATTTTCTAATTCCTTCCATTGCCAAATATTGCTCTCCCCAGCTTCTCCCTGGACTAGCTTGGAACTACCTACATGAGCGTATCAAAGACATCTCCTGGAGTGCTTAGGAAGCCATGCAGATGGTATCAACATTCACTGAGCAACAAAGGTTATTTCTGCTTCATTGAAAATCTAATAAATAGAAACTAAAAAGGAAAATCAGAAGGTTGCTGTTGAAGGTAGACCCTCAATCAATGTTACCTCCCCATAGCAGTTAATAGTGTAAAAGCCTTTTGACCTTTAGCCCTTTGGCTCTTCGTAACAGCTACGTGGTAAACATGAGGCTCACGGTAGAAAGCTCTCTGAGCTGCGGCTCGCTCTTTCAGCAGATCTGGAGTGCTCGACATCTTCATCCCGCTCCTGCCTCCACCATGTTCGGCTGCTTGATGCCAAAAGGGCGACAGACAGCCACAGAAGAGTTGCCTAAGGAACAAATGTCTTGAATCACAATGGACAGCCTGAGGCCATCGGTGGCCAGCTGGGCTTGGAGCCCTAGTCTCAAGGTCAAGCTAAGCAAAACTGTGTAAGTGCGTGGAGACGTGGCATTGATGCTGCTTTCCCTGGGTGTGAGATGGGTATGGGGTCAGGAGCACCCACCTGAGATGCCAACTCATGGCACAAACAGTGTAATAAATAACTATCCTTTAATTTGCTCTTTCTCAGATCTCAATGGCAAAGGAATGTTGTGAGTCAGGTGTCTGGATTTGTGGAGGTAAGCACACCTCTTCAGAAGAGGCCCAGGTGTACGGCATGGAGAGAGGATTTCTGTGACTTGCCAAAGGTCACACAAGCATCAGAAAACAATATTAATAATAATAATTAATAAGAATCTATTCTCTCCGAGGCTTCATTTCTTAACATTTAGAAGTGTTCTCCAGTTGACAAAGCCTTTCATCAGGAATAGAGTACCATGAATTAATTTCTGTTAATAATAGTATGTAGAGCACTTTGAAACTATAAGATATTCATTATCATTTAACCACATTTTCCTAACAACATCCTCACTTTTCAGATGAGGCAACCAACACACAGACTTAGGCTTGTAAATTGATAAATAAGAAAGGGCTAGAAAGAATGATCAATATGATGAAAAAATTAAAGTAATACAGAATAAAGGGAAGTCTATTTGAGTCTGAATGCATTTCAAGAATTTTTCTGATTTTAAACATTTGTGAAGTCTTTATGAAGTTGTCATTATTTAAATCTAAGCCAAAGGCCTTGACGATTTCTAAGGGGGAAGAGGTGCATTGTATGAATTACAGAGCAGTGTTCTCCAACTCAAAACCCTCTTTAATTATACAGAAAATGAAGCACTCTATCTCTCTCCATTTTTTGATTTGAATAAAAATAAAATCCCACTAAATTATTCTTCTCTTTCTCCATTATGTTTATATTCATGTGTCATTTCAGTGATTGGAAGCACATTAATTCTTTTCTTCCTGATTTGATCCTGGATTGGTGACTAGTCTGCTTTTGGAAGAAGATAGTTCAAAATATAAATAAATAATATATTTTCACTGATTATAGATTTTAAGGTAGTGGTGCCTGAGTCATCAACACATGACTCCCATATTCACTCCAATACCGCTCCTTACGTAATGGGCATCAGGGGCATCACCAAGCTTTCTACTATGTGAACACTCTGGTTGAAAAAGAAGAAAAATGTCAATGGTGGTGAGTGAAAAAATTAATCTATTAAAAAGTCTTCCACTAGGAGTGGTAAAACAGCCATGGCTCAGACAGTTACATGCGAGTGTATAAAACACAGCAAACATGCAGAGAAGGGAAAAATCCTCCTCTGTCAGGAATGGATTCAGTGACCTTAATAGGTCTCTTCTCTTTTTCTCTTATGAAAAGTCAAGGTTCTATGTCCTATCCTTGCACTTCGGGGGGAAAAAATGATCTTTCTGTTGTCAGTTGCTCTATAATGTAAGTCATTAAAGTCATCTGGCCCAAAACTAAGACAAGGCAATCAGCCCTGTGGTTTTGTGCAGCTTAGTAAGGAGAAGGGCTCACAGGCCTCTGCAGAGATGGAGACAGAGGCGTTCCAGAGATCACTTCCAAGTGGAGCCTGGTATAATCTCAACCCTTTTTAAAGAGTCGTTGTTGAAGGCCAGCAGCACAAATGCCTCCAAAGTGCTGAGGAAGAGAAAAGAACAAGCAGCTCTCTCTGCCTATGCTCTCTGCGGTAAACCAACCTACACCTCTGCAAAGCGGGCATTCCTTGGCCACCACTTTGGACAAATTAACCCTCCTCGAAAGTCACATGCGGCTCCCTACTGCCTGCACAATAAGATGGGAGGCTTCGGTGTAAACACCCACCATGACTCGATCCTACTGTTGTGAACGTTTTCCTCACTCATCTCTTCTTTTGCATACTCACCACTCTTGGAACTTTTCCATGTGTTGGTTCAATGTATCCCACCTGCTAAGACGGTCCCCTCCTGTCTGCTACATTTCCTTCATGACCCAGCTCAAGTCTTAACTCTTCTAATCTCCCCCAGTTGGCCCACTGCATAGTCATCTCACTTCTAACTATTTGTCCTTGTCATTCACTGGCCATTCAGCATATGCTGCCCTCTCATGCTCTGAAGTTATAACTTTAGTACAACTTTACTGGAGGCAAGGACTATAGCTCAGGCAACAGTTGTCCTGTATTCACCATGGTGCCCAGTATGTGGGAGTAATATTAATACAATATATTTGTGGAGCACTCCAGAGTATACAAAGCACTTCACAGGCAGCTCTCAAGGTAGCCAAACTTCTGGCAACATAATCACTGGACCTCACTGTCCTAGCCTCACCCTCAGAAGACCCTAAGCCATTCATCCTCTGTTTTCACCTGTAACTCTCTATCTGCATTTTACAGATGAGGACACCAAGGCCCAGAAAAGCTGATTCCCCTGTATTTATGAGTATGTGAGAGCCTGAAGGCAAGCCCTGGTCTTCTAACTCCAAATTCAGTGATCTCTCTACTTTATCACAGTACCTCCACAAGAAGCACTCAAAACTTTTTTGTGGATTTGGACCTTGGCTATCAGCATCACTAACAATGCCAGTAATTTGGTAGGGGAGCAAAGGTGTGTGTGTGTGTTGTGTCAATAACTGAGTGGGGTAGATAAAAACCTAGAAGTAGCAAAGATAGAAAATAAATAAAAACAAATAAAAGCAAATAATAGTTATGACACTTTGGAGCTTCCAAGCTCTAAGCCTGAACTGAATAGCTGTATGTTCTTGGGCAAGCCATCTTTCTGAGCCTGAGTTCATAAATGTAAAATGTCAGGTTGAACAAGATAAAGTCCAAAGTGTCTTCCAGCTCTAACATTCTGTGATTCCATGTTTAGTTCTGGAAGGAGGTGATGCCAGAACCTCACCCCTTTCTGAGACAGCCTCAAGCAACCTAGTAGCTCTTCATCCATGCACCACACTCGTATTCTTCACGTAGTCATACGGGAAGCCCATGTCAAATCTGTCTTGATGTTCAACCCACCAGTGGTCCTTTTAGCCCTGCTCCCAATCCCTACCCTGGTGCAAAGATGGTGTGACCCCTGAGGTCCTTGTCCTTGGTCCCTCAGTCCAAAACAGGAGTCCACAGGCCTATGAAAAATGGCACTTCAGACCATAATCAATACCTATCCAAGAAAGGTAAGGATAATTATTATTCAAAATGTCAACAGATATCAATTGAAATTGAAGCTGAAGCACTAAAGAATCATATCACCTCCTTTGGAATCCTTTGTCAAGAGGTATCATTACATGTCTGGGATGCTTCAAATATATTTGGTTCTGTTTAAAGCAGGTGTGGACTTAGCAGATTGTTACTATTCTCCGTAAATTCTGATTCTAGAGTTTGTATGTGAAAACAGCATGAAACTCTGAGCTTGGAAACTGGATTCTAGTAAGAATTAGCTGTGTATCTATGTGGGACAATTCACTTAATCTTTTCACACTCAAAAATCCCATCTGTGAGATGAGGAGTGGCCGGGCAAGAAGATTTCAAAATCATTTATATGTATAAAAATCTGTCATCTACAGAAACAGAAGGCAAGATATATCATGTTCTTGGATTGGAAGAATCTATATCATTAAAGTGACCATACTACCCAAGGCAATCTACAGACTCAGTGCAATCTCTATCAAAATACCAGTGGCATATTTCAAAGAACTAGAACAAATAATTCTAAAGTTTGTACAGAAACACAAAAGACCCCAAAGAGCCAAAACAATCTGGAGAAAGAACAGAGCTGGAGAAATCGCCTTACAGTCATTCTTTCTTACTGGCCACCAATAGCAAAACCAGGCCCCATCACTGGAGCCTTCCACTATCAGGGAGTGTCTCCCTCACCCTCACCACCCCCCAATCACCATTGCTTCCACAGTTGTTCTAACTGCCCTGAGACCTGAAGCCAGGTCACCCTCATTCTGCAAATTTTATTTATCTCCTAATATGAGCCAGACTCTACGCCAGTGTGACGGGTAGAATAAGGCCACACAGATACACATACACACACCAAAAAAGACATCCGGGTCCTTATTTCCAGAACCTATGAATACGTTTGGCTAAATGGCAAGGGGAAATTAGGCTGCAGGTGGAATTAAGTTTGTGAATCAGCTGACCTGGAGATGGAAAGATCATCCTGAATTATCTGTGTAGATCCAGTATAATCACAAGGGTTCTTATAAATGGGGAAGGGAGGCAAAGGAGAAAATGTCAGAGTGATGAGTGCAGAAAAGACTCAACCAGCCATTGCTGGCTTCGAAGATGGAAGGAAGCCACAAGGAAGGAAGCCACACAAGCCAAGGCATGTGGGCAGCTCTAGAAGCTGGAAGAGAAAAGAATGTGGATTTTCCCCTAGAGTTTCCAAAAAGGAACTCAGCCCTGCCAAGACCTGACTGTGGCCTAGTTAGCCAAGCTTCAGACTTTGGATCTCCAGAATTGTAAGATAAGAAATTTGTGTTGTTTTAAGCCACTAAGTGAATGATAATTTGTTACAGCAACAATGGGAAACTGTTACTACTAGGATATGGGGACACAAGGAAAAAAAAAAAGAGAGAGAGAGAGACATGGTCCTTGCCCTCCAGAAGCTCATAAGCAAGTGGGGTGGGAAACAACACAGTCAATCTCTGGGAAGGGGAGAGAGCTGTTATTTGCCTCAGCACCAAGGTCAGTTTTTCAGCACCACCGGCGGTCTACGGTCCTGTTCCTCCTGAGGCCATTGCCTGGCCTGCTTGTGATTCTGGGGCAAGAACTTTCCCTTCTTCTGTGATAAAGAGATGGCAGTTTCTGCTTTACATATCAAAGGGGGGGAAATGACACATACAATCCAACACATAGCTATAGAGCAGTTTACTAAGCACCAAGAACAGGAGACACAAAGATGAGTAAAACTGACCCTTACCCTCAGAGATTTTAAACTCTTTGAGAAAGCAGACACGTGAATTCATAAATTTAACTCCATGGTAAGTGCTATATCAGAACTACGTACTTGGTCCCTTGGGAATACAGACAGGAAGGAATTAATCATGCTGAGAAAGTTGGACAGGGAGGGGCTGATATAAAGTCCCAGAAAGAAGGTTACCTGTGCTGTGAGGGGCATTACCCCACGTGCGTCAATCCGGTTACAGTATGGAGCCTGGACCAGAGAAGGGAGAAAGGAAGCAGGGAGGCCTGACTGGAGGCCACTGCCACAGAACAAGAGGAAAATTAGGAAGACTTGACTTAAGGCAGCGAATGTGAAAGTAGAGAAGGAAAAGGATTTTTGAGAGCTATGCCTGAGGTTTGAGCAGATGAATTTAACGTGGGGTGTAAAGGAAAGGAATTAGAAAGAATTCCTTCCATGTTTCTGTTTAAACAACCTAGTGGGGAGTGGTCGTGCAAACCCTGCTTCTCAAGCATCAGAATGGCCTGTGGTTCCTGTTAAAACGCACACTGGCCCCACTCTGGAGTTTCTGGTGCAGTTGCCCTGGTTGAGACATAGCTGTAAACTGAGCTAGGGAAGGCAGCTGGAGGACCAGGTTACATTATTAAGTATGAAAGGAAGATCAGGCTGAATTCCTTAAGGGAAGAAGCTGCATAAACTTAGGCTGTGTTATCGTTAAAAGAAAACCTCTGTCAAAAGCTCATCAGGCTAGGATTAATTGGCTTGGTGTTATCTGAGAAACTTGTCAGCGAATGATAAGTTACTGACTAGAATCTAGTGGCTCCTTCAAACCTAGAGCATCCTAATGTCAACAGTAACAAGACTTTATCAACGCAGAGACAAACAGAAAAGGAGAGATGGACCATTATTTTAGCTGTTAAAATCAAAAAATATTTTAACTAATTTTTCTTACATCAGTTACCAAAGTAATCACTTTCTTTTATACAAGGGGAGCAGAATAGGAAGAAAAGAGAGTGAAATCCCTTGTGAGAACTACCTAAAATTTATTTTTAAGTCCGAGATTATGGAGGCTCCAGACAGTTCATACTTAAGCCTTATTGGTCATCTCCATTCCTAATTCTCTTTGTTTAAATGTCCACAAGTGTGTGCTGACTCAAATGGCCACACTTATCCAAGCAAAGGCATGGCTGGCCCTTGATTTTTTTCCTACTGGTTTGTTTTATTGTGTCAACAATAAAGAGATTATTATTAACTGGAAAGTTATGGTTTAAGGTCATAATTTTACTGATCCTACTGAGAGCTGAAGAAAAGCTTGACAAACCGGAATAACCCAGGCTCACTTGTCACGTGCATGTGGTTGTGAGGACACAGACCTTTCTTACCAGCCCACAAGGCTCAAGGGAGCATTTTAGTAGATTTGCAAATGTTGAGAAGCAGAGGAGGAGAGAAAGCCTGGAAGATGGACATGCGGCTGTAGGAATGCTGGGTGATCACAGCGGGGACAAAGCAGCTTCTCTGCTGATGGAGCGAGCTCACCTCAGAGAGAGAAGGAACCTGCAGCGGCCGCAGACCCACCATGCACCCAGCCCGCCCGTCCTGCTGACTGCTGCTTGTTGTGCACCTACTGTGTGCCTGGCTCTGGGCTTCAGTCACACAGTGCTTTCTACTATCATCAACTCTATTGTCAAGAATTTGTTAAGTACCTGCTTTGCACTGGGCCAAGTGTCCTTACACTCACACTCACACTCACATTCACTCACAGGATTAGCAGACTGGGATTTAAGTAAGTGAATCTACAAAACCCTGAAGCACAAAACGTGTGTTACTATTATGTTTGAGTTGATTCTTTTTTCTACAAAGCAGTCACTCCTTCTCTGAGTATAGCCTTGCTGGTTGTGATTAAGGAGCTGGCAGCTCATCCCACACATCCAGGAGTTGCAAATACCTGTGTTAAAAAGAAGAGTAGAAGGACGTCTGTTCTTCTGCAAACACGGATCATATCTGAAGATGAAACATGAGGCTCAAAGAAATGTAATGCATCCCCTATAGCAAGTTAGCCACTCAAGGGGGACTTGGATCAAGAATGTTGGTCTGGATTCCTAAACCAGAGTTATTCACAGTTCCTCCACCTTGATCATCAGAGATGGGCTTGACATGAGCCAGCAAATCCTGTGTTTGCCTGCCTCTGCATATGCTGCTCTAACCTGTGTACTGTTTTCCACTGATAATGTAAACACAGGACCACCAACTGCCTATCAGCATGTATTGAGCTGTTTTTCTAGCCTCAGAAAAGATCTTTATGCAGTGTTTCATCCACTCTTACCTGGGCTGATAGCGTAATATCACAGTTGGCAGAATTTAAGAATGTTTTGTAGTGATGGAGGATGGCTTTTCTGTGCAAAAACTGACCAAAGTGTAAATCAAATATGTGCCCTAGCACCTCATGATTCCAAGTGCAGTCAGCGGGCCAGCAGCATTAGCATCTTCGGGAGCTTGCTAGAGATGCAGGACCTCAGGCCCAGTTGCAGATCTGCTGAATCAGAATCTGCACCTTGACGAGACATCCAGGTGACTCACCTGCACATTAAATTTTATGAAGCATTGTCCTAGACCCCACAAGCACCAAGCCAACAGAGCCTCCCAATCACAGTGCAACAAATGCCTTCTGGCTATGTTCAGGTAACAGCTTTCTCAGCTCTCATCCAAGCTGGGCAGAGCCTGGACCATTCAAAGCCACTGGGCCGCCGCCTCCAGCCACGGGTAGCCTGTGCACTTACCCTGGCGTGCCACAGTCACAGGCTTGAATTTCTCGTGTGTGCTGTGCTCACACAGGAAAAGGTTATGTACTTTTCATGTGCTCTTTGCGTGAAAAAGATCAAGAAGCAAGTACTGTTCTAACCGAGTGAACTTGAACAAGTGTTAGAAACACGAATTCAATTTCATAAAGTGCTTTGATATCATGAACATTCCATAAAAGCATCAAGTGGTTTGTAATCAACACTAACAAGATGCACTGGAGTCTAGACGCAGCATAGCTGCTGCTTTGTTTTGAAGACTATCTGGTATCCCAGGAGACAGGGCGATATCCCAACCAAGTGCTTTCTGAAAGCGATTCTTGGAATAGGTTTGAGGCATCTCTTTTTATCTGATGAGAAGTGAAAGCCACTACACTGAATTATAAGATGGAAGCACACTCTGAGAATGAGAGGGAGCCAGGCTTATAAAACAGCCCCTTGCATTCTCCTGTTGAGAAAACATCTGCAACTTACATTTTCTCCAGAAAGTCTTGATTTTACATGCTTATTTGGAAAGGGAGCAACAGTACAAATAAAAGCATGTCAGATCCACGACTCAGATCCTCTGAAAGGCAAGGTGCTCCACCTCGAAACAGTCGGTGCACCCAGCCACCTTCGTCTCCGCCAAACCCACAGCCTCTCAACCTATCCAACACAGTCCAACACAGCCGTCATTAGCCACACTATTTAAATTTAAAAGTAAGTTTAGTTGACAGTTAAGTTCAAATATAAATTCATTTCAACTAAAAAGAATAAAAAATTCAGTTCCTAATTTGTGTTTACTACGTCTCTAGTGTTCAAAAGCCACAGATGAGCAGTGGCTACCACGGTGCACAGTTGGGTAGAAGCTACTTCCACTATCACAGGCAGCTCTAGCACAAGGCGCTACTTCAGACTTCCCAAATAAGTCATGCCCCTCTTCAAAATTGCTGCAGAGAAAGAGACAAGGAGCCGTTCTTTAAGACATTACTATTTCTAACACAACCAATGTAAGTCCAGTAAGATAAAATCGTGAGCCCCCCACACATTTACTCTCAGGGTCTCTTCCTTCCCTTTCTATCCCCACCCCAGCATAAGGAGCTAGCGAGACTTCCCCTAACACTACGGGGGGTCATGAATCCAGGAAACATCCCAGGAGAAATACAGTTCGAGTCGTCTAACCATGCCCGCATCCTCCGTTAGTAGAGTCGTGAAGTAGTGCCCACTCCTTCCCTACACACCCGAAATACTCTACCAAAATGGCCACCGTTAAAGAGAATTAAATTATGTCTGTTAACTTGTTTATTCTCAAAAATATTTCCACTCATGAGGTCATCCATTCTACAAATATGCACTGAATGACCCCAGGCACTGTGCTAGGCACAGAAGACACGGTGGTGCACAAGCCAGCCGTGGTCTCTTTCCTCGTGGCTCTGACAGTCTAGCAGGAAACGAGAAGCAAGCGATTGTAAGTGTGATGAGAACAACACAGGGGAAGCAGTGAAAGATCTAACAGGAAGGCCTGATCTGGTCTTCTGGGCTGGGGGAGGCCTCCTGAGCAAGTGAGGTTTGAAAGATAAGATGCTAGTTCGAGAAAGAGGAAAGGAATCACATTCCTAACAGTGGTAACACCATGGTCCAAGGCTTTGAAGTTGGGAAGAACAAAGCAAGAACCGAAGGAGAGCCCGTGTGAACAGTGAGGGGCAGACATGAGGCTAAGGCCACAAGGGTCACCATCTGATCTGCCTCTACGGTCACTCTGGATGCAGAGAATGGATCGGAAGGGGCAAGGTGGACTCACAGAGGGCAGAGCAGTGAGACACTTGGAGGCAGAAGGAGTCAGCAGGCCCCAGGACTGGTGGCTGTCAAGAGTGAGGAAGAGGGAGGAGTGTAAAAAGGACCCCACGCAAATGGCAATAACCAAGCACTCATAAACCAAAGGCAAGGAAATCATATCAAAGAAATGCAAACTAAAATCACAATGGCATTCTGTGCATCAAATTAGCAAAGATCAGTCATGGCTACCCCAGTATTGGCCAAGGGTGTGATCATGTGCACACATTCAGACACTGCGGAATGACCTTTCTGAAAGTTTCATCATGTTCATAGCAAGAGCCTTAAAACAAGGTTGACACCCTTCACCCAGAATCCCCCTACCAGGTATCTTCCTCCTTGGAAATAACAAGAAGCGCAAACCAAGTTTTCAGCACACGTATCATTGCTGAGATACTTTAAATCATGCAACATTTGGAAAGACACCCAACCACCATGAACATGATGACATGAATTTCGGTGCATCCACAGGATCGCTGGAATATTTTGTAGTCATTACCATGAAGTTTGCTAGAAATTTTTAATCCACATGTGAAATGCTTCTGCTGCAGCCAAATAAAATGCAGGATTAAAACTGTAGAAACTTTATGATTTAAATTCTATTAAAATGTGTGTTTCTAATTCAAATTTTATTAAAATGTGTTTAGAAATTTTAAAAAAAGACCCTAAATTTCTAGTTTAAGGATTGGTATAATGGTAAACTGGCAAACACTGTAAAGGGGTGGGCTTCAGAGAACTGGGCGTTAAAGTTAAGTTAGGGACCAATGGAATTAAAGATGTCTGTCAAATAGGATAAAAGGAAGGTGTCTGAGTGGGCAACGGTTAGATCTGTGGGACATGATCAGGGCTGTAGACAAGGCTGAAACCTCCGGAGTCAATGAGATCACCTCAGGAGGGAGTTAGGATTAAGAAGAAAAGACGCTGAACCCCCCACCCACCCACCCAGGGCCCCACAATGTGGTCCAAGTGCATCCTGGCTGCAGCTGTGTTCTGAGGAGGGCAGCCCTGCCTTCAAGAGACCAGCAATCCCTACTGTGCCACTCAGAATCATCCAAGATTCCATCTCAGCAATCAAGCATTTGCGGCTGGCAAGAGGCTGTCTTTCCAAGGTTTTCTGCAAGATTTGAAATATTTGAACACTTTCAGATCTTCATCCCTGCCTCTGGGTGAGAGCAGATAGTGTTCACACTAGGTTTCTGGCAGCTCCAGTCCAGAAGAGCCGTCTTCCCCGATTCCTTGAGGTGCACTGCCACCTGGTGGCCATCAAGTGGCAGAAGCAGTCTTACCCTTCTCTTCCTTTGTGCTTGGTTTGAGATCCATACACTTTTTAAGGTTGCCTTCTACCCAAATTAAGCTATTTTTAGCTTCTTTCATTGAACTTGAAGTGTAACTGAGCAGGAAGGTCAAGCGGCAGTAAAAGGAATGACTCGTTTTTTCCCCTCCTCTCTTCAAATATTGTTTTTATACATGTAGGCATTGTTAATGGAGACAGGAAGTATGGGTTGCAGAAGTGGTCACAAATTGCTGTAACACCGTAGACATGTTCCTACTAATAATATGGATCACATTTGTAATTGATTTATAGAATTTAATTAAATAAAGTTGGTTTATTTCCCACTAGCATTAAACAAAATTCTGGGCAACAAAATATATTTAATGTCTAATAAACCAACATGGTTGCTTTATTTCCTGGTTTCTGCATCAGTCACAAACTTTAGAATATACAATATTGTTTTAACAGACAACAGTAAACTCACTCACAGTATACTTTCCTATTTTTCCCATACTTCTCTCACAGATAATACATAATATTATGGAAAAAGAAATTATTTTGCACTTTCAAGGATGTGCTAAGTCATGGTGGTGGTATCCTCTGTACATAATATTATGATCTATAAGCCTATCTAATGAAAGTTGTTTTCGATTTAGGCTAAATTTCAACCAAAAAGCAGTAAACTAAGATGGAATTATATAAAGAAACTGATTGCATCACCGCTATTTATTGTAATTCATTGAACCACAAAAAACATTCATTGCTAATTTCTGTTTTTGTCCAAATTTCCCAATTATGTGTCACATGAAATAATTACATAGGTTCTATTTTTTCTGAGAATTTCTAATTGACAAGAGATCAAACACCTTTGTGTCGCCTGAGTCTTATGCGTAATATTCAGTTGCTTTAAGAGAAACTCAACCAAAAGTCAAAGCAAAATTAAATAAATAAGAAAATCATAAAACAAAAAGGCCAGTATTAATCATGTGCTTTCTCAATCATCTGAGTTCTCTTTAGCTCGGATGTTTATAAAAACAGCTCTGTGGAATATATTTAGTCTTCTATCTGAAAGATGCCCAGGACTTTTATTTCTCTAAACCCTACTATATCACTGAATGCATCATTGGTGAATAAATGTGGACAGTGCCGGGCTGTGTAGCACAAGAAGGTGAATTAAATAAAACAAATTTCTGACCTTGCATTAACTTGAGACCTGATGTAGCCAATGTATAAATCAAATCAAACAGAAGATGGGAAAGCACTCTGAAAATTACACATCATGCAAACCTGAAGAAGTGTTGTTCTCGTAAGAGTCACATCGCCAACACCACCGTAGAGGAGAGCTCCGTCACACACACACACGCACCATCTGACCAAGCTGATGTGGTGCATTAGATGAGGAAATTCATAGCAGACGTTAAAACTTAGGGCAGCTGTGAAAGTAAGACTCAGCTTTGATATTTCCCACCAACTTTTGGTTTGAGGGTTCACTGTGTGTGAGGCAGCTTATCCTTTTTTTTTTTTCAATCATATTCTCTGATTTCCTTTCTCTCTTAATTCCCAGAATAACTGGAGCAGCAACCAAACAGAAAACAGAAGTCTGGATTGCCAGCAGCCCCTTTCTAAATACTGCTGTGCCGTGCAGTGAGCAGTGATGTGTGTCCAGTCGACATGTGCAGTAAATTGTGTGAAATATCCGTCCCCCAGGTGCCGTGCTGGGAAGCCCTCGCTGCATATCTGAAGGATCTCTTTGCTCAGGAAGGTTTAAGCAAAGTTCAAAGCAAAATTTGCTCCCCAGTGAATAATCTTAAATCAAAATCAGGATGCCACAGTCTTGATTCATGAGCCTATAAAACCCTATGAATCCTGACACACATAGACACATTATTGGATTCCCAGCAATTCTTCTTTTGCTCTTTCCTCTAACAACAACAGCTTCCCCTGGGGCATCATCACACCCCAGCAGCTTGCGTAGGAAAAGTGGGATTGTGGGAGAAATTTTAAAAGCCCTTCTTAGAGGGTACATTTCTTTAAAGTACCCAAGTGTTCTCTTGGATGCTTACTGGGGAATAAGTCACTAACATCAGCCTCTAGTCCAGAGCCAAAGATTCACTTTCTTGCTGCTCTGTTTTCGAGATGCCCTGCAACACCAAGTACCCTAGAGGAACTGAAAATAACCCTTCACGGCAAATGGCTACTAGAGACAAGGCACAATGTCGCCCCAGTCCAACCCTGTATCAGTCAGCTCAGGCCACATTAGCAATATACCACAGACTGGGCACTTAAACAATAGAAATGTATTTCTCACGGTTCTGGAGTCTGGAAGTCCATGATCAAGGTGCCAGCATGGTTGGTTTCTTGTGAGATTCCTCCACTTGCAGACAACAGCTTCTCAATGTCCTCAGATGGCCTTTTCTGTCTGTGAGCGCATGGAGAGAGAGAGAGAGTCTGTGTCTCTTTCTGCTCTTTTAAGGATCAAAGTGTGTACAATTATCGAGGACCCAAGTCAGTTGTGAAAGTGCAGATTTTAAAACCCAAGACAGTGGTAAGATGCTACAGAAGAAAGGGCGCCACGGATGAGTTTAAACAAAGGGTGTGGTGTGGTTACACGTCGTTTAGAACGATCGTTCAGGTAACAGCGAGGGAAATGGACTGGGGTCCTGAGACTGAAAGCAAAGAAGAAAGTTGGCAATCTATTATTAACCTGGATGATGAAGACAGAAAACTTGAACTATATCATAGGAGTATGATCAAAGGTAAGGACACAGACTGGAGAGACGTCCAAGAAACAAAGTCAAGAAAATTTGGGAAAATTAATGATTTCTATCACAAAGGACTTCTGGAGAAGCATTACTTTAATTGTCTTTAACTTTTCTCACTTCACTCAATTAACATTTCCACAGCCCCTTGATTTATATCTATGTTAGCACACATTGCAAAATACCTTTAGTTCAATCTAGCTTGCCTTCTAACATATTCTGATCACCTTTCCCAAGTGTACTTTAATTTTACAAATTTAAACATGTTAGACTTTGTCAATAGATACTGAGAGCAAAGACCTGTTACTAAGTCTCCAACAGCCTTGGCTACTAGTATCCTCCTTAATACACAGGAATTAGATCTCAGAGCTGACCTGTGAACTCTGGCATGTCTTACTCTCAACGTCCAAACTGGTTGAGCGCTCCTTTGTTCTCCTTTCGTGCCCATGATACACCGTTGTGCTGGGCACCCAGCGCTATGCCTTGGAATCATCCTCTCCTCTTCCCCAAATTCTTTACCCAGACGGCTTTCACAATCATCATTTCCTTTCTACTTCCAGGCCTAACCCTCCGCAGTACCAGAACTGTTCCCTTCCGTCCTGCGTGCCGCAGCCATGCCCCTTCCAGAGTCCTGACTCCATCCAGGCACTCAGATTAAGGCCCCCCGACTCCCTCAGGCAGAGCCAGCACCCTCTCTTAGAGGCTGCATCACGATCATCTGTACGTATCTCCATCCAACTAGACTATGAGATGGTTAAGTGCGAGAGCCTATCCTGTTCAAGCAAACCCACACCTCAGGCTTCGGACCCTGTATATACTTTGTTGAATTAATTAAAAGAGTTCTTGTGAGAAGGCAGTTTACATTAGTGATTGTGTTAAACAGTGTTGCATGAGTATGTACTGTTTCTCCCATTCATGTGGAAAGCACTTAACTGCCAAGCCAGAGTGTTAAAATTTCTTTGTATCTCAGAGAGTCTCAGGCAATGCCTTAAACCTAGTAGGCACCTAGGAGATACTTGGGTTTGATGTAGGTGGTATCTCTCTCCTCACCGTGGTACAAACTGGAACCAAACTGTAGCCAAAACACACTTCTCTACTTCCCCTTTATTAAGTAAGTTTCATTCAAGAGATCATTAAAGACAACCATTTCTCTGATCCTCCTCCAAAATCTGTTAAGCCAACATGAAGAATTAGCTGGTCCCTGAACCCTATTTGGCTTCCAACTCTGCTTTGTTTGGAAGCAAAGAGTGATAAAGGGAACACAGCCATTGCAGGAGGTTAGAACTAGACTTGAGCACTGAGTTCTGTAGCCAGAGCCAAACACTACTCTTCTGTCTTCCTTGAAATGCTCTCCTGCCCAGGGTCCTAAAAAGCTTATGGTACTAACTAGCTGCCAACTGCCACGTCTCCCGATCACTGCAGAGCCAAGCAGTTAAGCTATGGGAGTAAAATAATCCCTGTCCTCACCCCACTTTCACTCCATTTCACTAAACTGAGGATGTTTCATTTGTACAGGTTTCTTACTGAGAGAGGCGCAAACCACAAGGAACAACATTCAAGCAGCTCTCACATTTTCCAGGTTGTCTTTGCATTGCAAAAAGCCATATTTAACACAGTACTGTTGAAAAGACCAGACTAAGTTCAAGTGCAGCAAATGAGAACAAATGGATGGTTCAACATAGGATCCAAATGGCTTTGCTCCTAACAACAATAATGTTTATTAAGGGTGCCTGCTCTGTGGCTGCCACTATACTAAGGGATTTATATCCCTTCTATCCTTCTGTGCACATTCTGCCATTTAATCCTCACAACAATCCTATGTGGTCACAATTATTCCTACTCATGGACGGGAAAAAATGAAGCTGAGAGAGGCCTGGCTGTGCCTGTGGATACACAACTAGTGAGCCGGAGGAGCTCGGGTAAACCCAGTTCAGTCTGGCTCCAAACCCTGCCACCTTCACCACTGCTCCTGCCTAAGTTAAACTGAAAACATCAGACGAAAGGAATAGCCGCTGATGTGGCCGGAAGGACTCAAAGGCACAGGATAAACAGGATGCATCTTCCTGGAGCAATTTTGCTTAATGACAAAGTAATAAAATACATTTCAATATATTAAAACAAACATGAATGCATATCAGCATAATGCAAACTTCACACACATTTTTAAAATAAAATAGAAGGCACCAAAAAAAGTCTTTTTTGAAACGCAGTCCCACCTGAGGCTGTCTCAGCCTCTACCTGCATCCACTCCTTCCCTCCTCCTCCCACTCCCAGGGTATTTATTTGGCCCTACATTCCATTAAAAGGCTCAAGTGTGACCTGGCCAATGGCCCACATCAGCAGATACATCCTAGGGGCACATGGACAGGACATGGCAGTGGTAGTTTTATTTAGGTGGGCACTTCCTGTGCATAGAACTATAGCCTCCAGGCAGAGGCAGAGGACTGGGCACCAAGGCTTCCATCACCAGGTGGGGTTCAACACAGGACTGACTAGAATCCTAGGCAAGGTAAAACCAGAGAGAAAACAGAGTGAGGGAATCCAAAAGCTGGAAGGGGACCCTTCAGGTTCCAGATTCAGAATCTTCTGGACAGTAAAGAAGAGAGAGAGAAAAGAGGAGAGAGTGAGAGAGAGATGGAGAGAGAAAGGAGGGGGGAGATTAAATACAGAGGGAGTGGAGGAGAATGAAGAGGAGAGAGGGAGAAAAAGGAAGAAAGGAGGGAAGTTGGAATGTCAGTTAGTGCTGAAGTGTCTTACCAATTATGGGTGACCATCTGAATTTAGTCTTGGTCAATATTCCAATATCATTGTCATTTGTTGCCTAAACCAGCATCTAAATACTTTTCCTATTTGATGCATTCTTTACTATACGAATCACGGTAAAAGGCAGAAACTAATACCACCTGAGGAGCCGGAAATGCCAGCCCCTCGAATATATGCCCGCAACTCTGTTAACCCAATGCACCTGCACGGAGGCAGCTGCTCCCCCTCCGCTGCTGGCAGGACTTCCTTGGGACGTGGGGCTGGCAGAGTGGACTGAAAGTGAAGCCCAACAGTAGATCCAGCTGTAAAAAGCTAAAAGATGCCCAAACCAGGCAAAGGCAGGGACTGCTATTTGATGATGATGAAGGAGTACAACCTTTGCATAAAATCAAAAGGTCTTACCAACAGCCTTATACCTCAAGCCAGTGTTTTCCACTAGTGTTCAAAGGTACAAAATTCATCCATTTTACCTGTGGGTCTTAATGACACATCAGCTTCCCCCTTAGCTTCATGGGATCAACTTGATAAACAACCCCGAAGTGTATTTTTTTCTGTGCTCCTCTACCTCCATCTAGTGGATGGAGAGTTAACTGCAGCTTTGGCTTCCCTGAAATCTGCAATTAGTGCAGACTTTTTCCTTGGTCTGTAACTGCAAATCTGTTCAGGCTTTTGCAGCTGAAAAACACTCCTACTTCCCATGGGGCAGAATATCTATCTAGCTATGGAAAGCCAGTACCTCGAGGTATCCATTCTGCCCAGGGCTAGAACAACACATTCTGAATTTGTTGATCTAGCAATAACTGAAAAAGTTGGTATTTACAGTTATCACCTATTGAAAACTCTACCTTTAAATATTTTAATCTTGCTGAGAATTTCTGCTTCACTGAAGTACACACAAAAATAAAGCACAGAGATGTAGCAACAGAGAATCAAAAAAAAATGTTGAGCTGAGGAATTCTTAATGAGTTAAGATGGAAAATTAAAGCAGAGCAAAGGAAACACAGGAGATAGAGTGCAAAGAACTTAGTTTCGAGCCAGGGTCACCAGTGCAGAGTTATGAGCTGCTGTGTCTCCTTCGCTCCTTTCTCTCAAGGTCATTCCACCTGCCCATCCAGCTCTGTCCTCCTTCTCCAGACTTATTATGGCTTTTTTTCCCATCAGCAAAAAGTTAACCTTTTCCACTGACAAAAATCAATGAAACAAAGAATCACAGACTGTTTCAGGAAAAATATTTCTACAGATGATCTAGTTTCACTTCTCTCTTTCTATGTGTAGGTTTTAGGTACTTTCAGTAACTTGGCTACAGCCCTAAAGCCAGCTAGTTACAGAGCCGGTGGAAGGTAACTGCAACGCAACTCTGCAACGCCGCAAGAAGAAAGGGCTGTGCTGTCACGGGGCAAAGGCCACCGTGTGGGGCAGCGTCCACAGGACTTCCAGGTGAGAAATCATGTTTTGACTCGGGGGAATCTTTGTCAGGAACAACAGATGTCAGTCTTTCTTTACTTTTTTCCCTGCATGTCTGTTCCTGCCCTGGAGAAATGTCTTCAGGAAGCTGGCGGGTCACAAAATGTCTGGAAACCTATGTGCAATGTCTTCCAAAATGGTAGGTATTACCTCTGGGAAAACTACAGACTGCCCATCTGAAGGCATGAAACTTAATCACTGCGAGCCATATGTTGCCCAAGAAGACTACTTCTGAAGGCCTTGTTTAGCTTGGTGACAGTCAGGTCACAGCCCATAGTCTCTGGCATCACCAAGGGAGATTTCCAGTGTAAGGCTTCCAGAGTGACTATCAATGAATCATTTCCAATCAAGGAAACTGAGTTCTACTACACCCATCCTCTCTAAGTCCATGTTGAAGAGGAATGATAAAAAGAAGAGGAAAGCAAAACATATAGGGACAATACACAGCACAATTTTAGTGTCTTTCCTAGGCAGACCAAGCCCATGGCAGAGTAGAAACTATAAAACAGGGTAGATTGGAATATAACTGATCATTCCATTCAGCACACACTCCATGTGCCATCTGGCAGACTTGTGTAATTGATTGCCACAGGACATAATTATTTTAAAAGACAATTAATATGATTATCAGTAATGAAGTTTTTATCTGTGCAAACTAGGAGATGGGCAATGAGGTGAAGAAAGTAACCAAGCTTCCAAAATCAGAATGCAAGATGCACCATTCGGGAAGCTAGAGAGAGGAGCCCACTACCTGGAAACACTGCAATTCAGAGATTTGTGGTGTCCCCCTCATCCACTAGATGGTAGTCCCGTTTCCAGAAATAGCTCTTAGATTACACAGAATTTGAACCTCCTCTCTTATGTACATAATCTGTTGTTCAGGGTTTTATCAATTGATTAAACGAAGGGACAAAAAGGGAATATTGCTGAGCATCTATTTGATTGAGCACCAGGCAGCTTGCTGGATACATGTTGTCTATCCTCTATTTTAAACCTCACAACCAATTCTATAAGGGAGGTTAAGGTAATTAGACCATGATCACGCAGCTGATAAGAGATTGTGGCAAGCGGAATAATGGCCCCAAGGATGTCCATGTCCCTGATCCCTCGCCTGTGAATGTTACCTTATGTGGCCAAAGAAACTTTGCGGCTATGATTAAATTAAGGGTCTTGAGATGGCAAGATTATCCAGTTGTCTTCTAAATGTAATCATGTTTATCTTTATAAGAGGGAAATTTGACTACAGAAGAAAAGGTGATATGACCATGGAAGCAGAGACTAGGGTGATGCAGGCAGGATCCAAGGAATGCTGGCAACCCCAAGACATAGAGGAGGCAAGAAGAGGATTCTCCCCTGGAGTTTCCAGAAGGAAGCAACCCTGCCTACCCCTTGTGGCCCCTTGAGACTCATTTTGGAGTTTTAACCTCCAGAAGTGTAGGAGAATAAATTTGTGTTGTGTTAAGCCACTAGGTTTGTGGTTATATGTTACAGCAGCAATAGAAATTAGTACAGAGATGAGCCAGAATTCTTACCCAATCTGCTCACACTTGAAGCCAGCATTCTTTTCACTACTTTACACTGCCTGCAATTTGATTAAAGATTTTGGAATTAAGTAAACAAAGATCGATGTCTTATTCCAATTTGAATATTCCCAAGATCTAGAACTGAGTATTGAATCAGATGAATGCATGTTGGTCTTCTAAAATCATTAGAATTATACCACTTGTTAATTATTGTCATAATGGTTCTAAACCATTCAAAGAAAAAAAATCAAAGAAACTCACCATTTAAGAACGGCTAACCCGAAGTCAGTAATTTTGACTAAGTTATTCCACATACTTTGAACTAAAATATTCAGATATTGAGCTGAAAGTGCCTCGATGCTGTTGACTCACAGAATTCAGAAAGCCATTAGGTTTACATATCTCACCTTATCCTTATCTACACTTAAACATATATGCATATTGGTTGTTCTTTGATGACACTGTCATATTAGCACAAAAATCTAGTCTGTACCATCAGTTAGATCTTCAACCTTGATCAAATCACCCAACATTTCTGGACCTCAGTGTCCTCACCTGCAGAATGGGGCAGTGGGTGGGAAGCTTGCCAAGCAGATCATCTCTAGGTTTTCTCCCAGTTTTAAGCTAAAGTGATGGCAGGATTCCCACAGCAAAGCTTCTAAGTAGATTTCAAGTGTGCTCATTATTACAAGGTGCCACTAGAGGTCAGATTAAGCTTAGTAATGCTGTCTAATCTGGTGTGTACAATGAGCAAATGCAAAAGCTTACCTGGTACATTAATGCCTTGCCAGCAGGCCTTCACCAGACCCTTCTGAGCTAATAAATGTTGGCCCCAGTGTTATAGAGTAAAATAGGAAAATCCCTGAAACCAAAATTACATTCATTAATCTGTAATTTGCAATTGCCTGGTACCAGAGTCCTCGTCTTTCTTTGTTTGCCTGAATGTTGTTAGTTGAATGTGTCACCTGAAGCTCTATGCTCCTGCATTTGCTCCTGTTACTGTGCTAATCAATCAGCTACATGGAAGCGGGACTGCAAGACTAAAAATGTTACCTGCATCCTCATTATGCATCTAGGGTAACTGTACTAAGAATATGTAACTATGTATATGGAATTTGATCCATTGTATGTATTTGAAGTGAAATGTAAAGGAATGAATGAAAAAGAAAACAATGAATAAAAGGAAAAACACATCGTCCTTGGATACTTGCCTTGTATCCAAGCTACCAATCAACTCTAGGCACAATGGCAAAGTCCATAAAATTAGATTTTTCCCCCCATCACTTCGTCACTCCCACTGTCTCTCTTCTCAACATTTTTAGTCAAACTATGCTCTCTGGAGAGATCCAAAGAACTCAAATGCAGTAAGATATAAGAATCTGACAATGCAATTTTGCTCCTCTGGGCACATTTGCATTTTGTCAGAGACCAAGGCCTATTAATGGGTGGAATTCATAAGTAGAATTGCCATTATCCAGAAAGGTATTCATCTAGGGGACAGGATAATTGACAGCATCTTCAAAAATCTTCTCAAGAGCTGACACCATAAGCCAACGACAAAGGCTGGCCTTGCCTCCAATTAAGGCACACAGCCTGAGTGCCTAAGGCAGTCTCTCTCTCTCTCTTTTTTAACAGCATTTATTGATTATGCATCATTGCATGTGAGGTTCTGTGTGAACCTAAGGCAGGTTCCTGCCCTTGAGAAACACACTCAGCTGAGTTCCTGATTCTGAGAGCTCTGAGTTTGTTTCGCTAATTCATAGGATTGCTGCTTGAGGACCTAATGACTTCTCTCTGCATGATGCAGCAGGAGCCTCAGGACCACCTCCGCAGTAAGGCCTACAGAATGGGGATGGTCTCCCGTATAACAGTAAATGACAGGGAAGGGGAGGGGGCTCCGAGAGTCATGCTGAAGGGATGGGTGCACAGGGCACTGACCTGACCACCCGACCGGAGGCTTCAGATTATTCATAATTTCCGGATAGCTCTGTGGCATGAGGACAAGGCAAAATGTTCAAGTGGCTGTAACTTAGTAACACCAGAGTCAAGCAAATCTTAAAGCTTCGGGGACCTCTAAACTCTTAGGGTTCTGATGCACTAACACTCAGAATCACAGCCTGTCTCCAGTTTCCTCTACATGAAATCACCATCATGGGTACATCTGCCTTAAAGCTGCCACGACGTACAAAAAGCACACAACAAAAATTCTCTTTGACGTTTACTGTCTCGGTAAACAGAAATACCACCTCATATTTGCCTAGCACCTGGTAGTTTACAGAGTCACTCAGAAAATCCCTTCCCCTATCCTGTAAAGGTAAAACATCCTCACCTCACAGATTTTTGGAATTGGTAGAAGACGGTCTGCTCCACCCTCCCCTCCACACTTACCCTTCTCACTGCGCTGGATGAGGAACTGTGAGCACTTCCTGACCCCCACCCCATGCTCCCACCATCCAACACCACCTTTCATAAGCACCACTTTGCAGATGATGAAATCGAGACTCACACAGTTCAAAATTTCTCGGCAGCAGAAATTGTGCAAGTGGAGGAGCAGGGTCTGAAACTGGTTGGATTTTTCAACCCTCATTCCATGAAGCCTCTCAGCAGCACCCAACACTGTTGATGCCTGTTGCTTTCTCGAACCCTCTCTCTCCAGGTTTTCACCACACTGCACCCTCGATTTTTCTGCTACCTCTGACCCCTTCTCATTCTCCTTAAGGAGTCAGAATTGGTCAGTCTTAGGTCTGAGCTCTCTTATCTACTCTATAGTCTCACCTTGTTTTGCCTCTTACTCTCATAGTTTCAGAAGTTTGTTTTGCTGTTGTTGTTGTTGTCTGGGGGGGGTGTAATTAGGTTTATTTATTCATTTATTTTTAGAGGAGGTACTGGGGATTGAACCCTTATGCATGCTGAGCTACACCCTCCCCTTTTACTCTCATAGTTTTAAATATTACCTATGCTACATCTATTCCCAAGTTTATGTCTCTAAGCCATGACCCCTTTTTGAGTTCCCAGATTTATTCATTCAAATGTCGATTTCTCATCTCCATCTTGATATTTCCAGGTCTTTATTTTCTCACCCTAACCACCTCTAAATTCTTCTTCATCTCTCACCCAGAAAATTGAGTTTTACCTCCAAACTCTTCCTCTCTCTTTCTTCCACATTCAACCAAACGAAGTACTGTGGGGTCTACTCCCCAAATGCATCCTCAAAGCACTGCTTTTATCTTCAAATATAAAAATAAAATTATAAAACAATAGGAGAAAGTTGAACACTAAATATTTGAGAATATTTTCAATGTACCATGAATTTTTATGTGTTTAGTATAGCAATCATTTCTAGAAGTACATACTGAAATATATATAAATGATATGTTGTCTGAGAATGGATTTAAAATATAACCATGCAGTGATAACTCCTAAAACTAGGTGATAGCACATCAGGCTCATTATCCTCTTTTATTTTGTGTGCATTTGCAAAATTCCGTAATAAAGTTATGGGAAAATGTTATGGTTTGCCTCAAATAACATAAGGCAATAAGACAATGTCAGACTTTATACTTTTATTCCAAGTAAGTTGTCAGCTTTATTAAGAGGGAAAAGCAATGGCAATTTAACCTAACAAGAATTTGCCCCAAATAATTCAAATTATCAAGACGCTTCTGTGAAATACACACTCACGTCCACCATCTTTAAAGATTAACCTTGCCTTAAGTCGATATTGTGCCTTAAAATATCAGTGATAGTCTGAGAGCCATCATAATTACCAAGACACACACTGATCATGCAGAACATGAAGACAAATGCCCACAGTTTTTTAGTGGTGGTTCAAAAACACCATGAAATAATTAACCCAGGCCTTTACAATATTTCACTAAACATGTAATACATATTAAATTTCCTACCTAAGCACAAAAGAAAAGCCATATACTATCAGTAAACATTGTCCTTCCTGCAGTAAGAACAGCTGATAAAATATGTGAGAAATAATACGGCTACAAATTGAAATACATTCTTTTGTCAGAAAATACTATTGGAAAATATGAAACTATTGCATATTTGAAGTAATAACTATTATTTGGTATGGGAGGTCTGTGACACAATTAGATGAAAGTATATCTGTTTTTCACATATATACTTATGGTATATTCTAGATTTTTTCCAATAATGACATATATGAAATACTAATTTTCTTGTGAAGAACTAAAGGAAAAGTGTACTCAAAGACTTATTCAACTTAGTAAATTACTTCTTTCATGTGCATATGAACATAGTTTTAGCTAACTATTGAAGGAATAGAAGCTTTGAATGTAATAAAAAATAATAACAATTTAAGTTATTAGAATATGTTATGGATAGAGCAATGACATGAGATGTATGCACTGCCATTAAAAGACGATTACAGCAAAGAAGATGAAACAGAAGTCTGCAAAGCAGTACCGAATGTCAGCAACACAACTGATTTTACAAAAACAAGATTTCAACAATACTTTGTAATAAAATGGAGAGCAGTTATGACAGTCTCCTGCAGTTCTTGAAATTCCCTGGTTATCCATAGCAAAGCGCTTAAAAGGTATCAACCCTACTGACGAGACACCCATTTTTCTTTTACAAAGACGAGAGATCCAAACATGTGACCTTTTCTTTAATGACATGTGGCTATCTATAGAAAGCACCCTTGCAGATAATTTTTTAAATGAATAAGTAAACAAACTTGTCTCTTCAAGTTAGAAGTGATGCTTCAATGCTAAGTAAGGCAGTGGTTGATGTTCAAAAGAAATTACAGGAAAAAGATTCTGAAAGTGACTATTAAGAAATATTTTCATTACTATGCATTTGCGTTGCTACAAATGATATGTATTACCCATAGCACACTTTATATTTTACATTTGCACACTTTAAAACATGAGAACAGAATTATTTAACCCAGATAAAAAGCCTCTAAATGAAATATTTCAGTAGATACTGCATCCATTTTGATGAATTTTAAAACACTAACTGATTGCCATAAGAGAAGATGAATATTACAAACTGAATTTCAATAAAACTTCGGCATAACTGATGTGTGAGATTAAAAGCTGAGCATCACATAAAGCAGTAACAGCAAATGACATACTTCATCTGGGTATATATGTATTAGTGTGAGGTATCCTTTCCACTTAGAACATTATGCCATTAAAACCAAGTACTGACATGAACTATACTTGAAACTAGAACTTTGATTCTCAATATCAAGTTGTTTAATTATTTTAAAATAAAGATATTCAACAACACAAAGAAATATTATTGAAAATATACTTAGTTCTATCATTTAAAAATTATTTAAAATATGATTTATTTCATCTTATCCTTTACTTCTACTCTTGTATGTGTTTTATAATGTGTATTTGTATGATTGTACATTCACATGAAGTAAGTATACATTTGGGGGATAGTTCACTAATTTGTTTTGTCTGATGAAGTGCCCCCAGGAATTCAAGTGGAAGTTTAAAGTAGCCTCATGTTCTACCTTAAACGGCTCTTTGGGACCTCCTTCCCTCTGCTTATCAAAGTAAAATTAAGTTACAGTGAAGTTAAAGGACAGCCTTAGAGCCACAAGGAAGAACAGGGGATGTCATGAAGTTCAGTTCATAGAATACGTTTAAGGTATCTGTTGCCAGGTAGCCAGAACTGGGCCTTGGTGAGCGCAGACTGAAATGGAATGAGGAAACTGCACCTGAAGGTAGAATAAAGAATTGTTAGCAGCTAAATCCTCTCCACTATACTAACAACAGAAGCAATGCATAGTCTCGAACTTCCCTCATGTACATGGGCAAGAATCAGAAAACTGACTTATTAACAAGATTATTATTTTGGAGACTATTTTATGATTAGATCACCTTGGCAAATCTCCTGGATGACAAGTCTCTTATGCAATCTTCTGGTACTGGAATTTTCCCCGAACCTTGACAAAGGGGTTTGTTAAGCAAATAAATAATATAAAGAAGAGCCTTCTCAAAAGAGAAGAATTTAGGAGTGCTCTATTAAGTCAACTGGTAGTGTCAATTAAGAATCATTCCTATCCAGTTACTAGGATACAAGATTCTCCTGCACAGTGGCTTTCTAACTTTTAGATGAGGACTCACAGTAGGAAATGCATTCCTCAACCTATCCAAAGAAACACATGAATATGCAATTGAAAAGGATTTCACAAAACAATTTTTGCCCTTACTATGCAGAACAAAATGGAGCGTATTTATTTTATTCCATTTTTAAAATTCTAGTCACACCTTCCTGAACTGATTCCCCTTTCCACCAATGAGTCCGCCCCTGCAGTTTGTACACACTGCTCTAGCCCCGACAGCCTAGCTCAGCAAGCCCTGATCACAGCATCATTCTACACATCTGAAGTTAACACAATTGCATTTCTTCTTCTTTAATATTATTACTATTCCATACTTTAAAAAGTTCCAGACAGGCTGTCCCTTCAGATTGGAGTGAGTCTGCAAAATTTCACTGACCTTAAAAGTTCTTCTGATGGAGAACCCAGAGCTAGGGGGTTGGAGCTTGGAGGACAGAAGGTATATACACAGGTGAGTGAGGGAGCTGCACACCAGCTCCAGGAAGGTAATATAAATTGGCTGAGCTTCCAGGTTCTGAGTTGGTATTACAACAGCATGACTGTATAATAAAGGGCAGCTCATAACAGACACATAGAGCACTTGCCAAATAGGCACTGCTGTAAGCACTTCACATGTATCGCCATTTATTCTTCTAAAACTCAGTGAGGTAAGGACTATTGACAACCCCTTTTTATAGATGAAGAAAACAGAGGGTGGTTGGCCTATTAACTCTTCCATGGGCACCAATGAGTAAGAAGTCTAACTGGGATTTGAACTGGGGCTCTCAGTTCCAGGAATCATGGTCTTAACCACTTACACTGTCTATCTCTAGATCTTTTCCAAAATCCTCCATTTTTAAAAAATAATAAATAATTTTTTTACTTACATGCAGGTTAAATAAAACTTGTCCATGGGTTACATGTTGCCCCTGAGCTGGCTATTGCAAGCTCTGCCTTAGAGAACAGTGCCCCTATGGAGGGGCACTAACCTGGGAGTCAAAGGATGGGGCTCATGCCTGCCTCTGTCTTGCTGTGAACTTTGGGAAAATCTTGTTACCCGTCTGGGTTTCAGCATCCCTACCTTAAAAATGAAAGTCTTGAAGCAGATGATCTCTAAGGACCTGTCACTTACAACATCCTATGAGTCTAAGGCACTCAAGAGAAAAGGAGGCCCTAAATCAAGAGAGAACACTGGAAATAAAGAGACTACATCTACCCAATGAGTGCAATGGAACCAGAAACATGTGAGCAGAGATAGAACAGGGGGAAGAGCAGTGAAGAAACAGAAGACCTACAATGAGAAAAGGTTCATAGATGCTGAGATTGGATTAGTGAGTTCTTCTAGGATCCTATTAAAGAAAGCAAAATGTTGCAGGTAAGATTATAGTTGGAGAATATTTACATGACTTTTTTTTCCTTTAAACTAAGGATGGGGGAAAAAGACGACAAAGCTGAACAGACGGTAAAGACATGGCTTGAGTGTGGAGCAGGAAATGTCTAATGTAATCTTTGCCAGTTAACTGAGAAATTGGCACGGCTGGGGAATTGGAGATGGAGGTTGCAGGGAGTGAAACAAGAATGTACAAAGAGATCCTGGACAATCTCAGAAGAGTGGTATGCCTTACTGGCTCAGAATCAGGATCTGCAGACACTGCGCACGGCCAAAATGACTCCTGTCACTGGGCCATCTGTTATAAACCACTCCATTTTTCCCCAGAAACTCTTTTGGCAAGATGGATGTGAAACTGCTGTGCTGAAAATCAGCCATGGAATGCCCAGAACTGAATTCATCCTGAAAATTAATTGCTTTTTGAAATCATCTTTCTGGAAAGGTTTTAAAGAGAGCCTCCTGGAAACTGGGAATTATGAAAATAAATAAAGAAACCTCATTTAATACAGAGTCATTAACGGGGGCATTGTCACTAACTACTCAGACCCCAGCAGGATAAGGAAGAATTTCTCCTTGCCCAGCAACAGCCTAGCCATTGAGAAGCAGTTACCACCTTGGATTCCTCAAAACAGCTCCTCCCAACTTTCTCTCTTCCTCCATAAAAGCAACCCCCTCTTCTCTGTTGTTTGGACTTGCTTTTGGTTCACCATGGTTTGCTTGTCCTCAATTGCAATTCTCTGTTATTTCCAAATAAATTCATTTTGCTGATAAATAACTCTATTTTTTTTTAAGATCAACAGAGTTAAGCAGATGGTCCCTGGGCATCCCTCACTGCCCAGGGAAGCCTACCCTACTTCCTTCTGGGAATGGAGCAACATTGAAAGACATCTTTAAAACCCTGACTGGATATGAATTTCCTGTGAAACTGTGTGCCCTTAATTTGTACATAAATTAAGTCAGTTTTCTTTTTAATTGTGGCTCTTGTTTAAAACACTTACGAGGATGCTAAATTAAAATGCAGGTTCATAGGCCCCACCCTCGGGGAATGGGAGTTTTCACTCTTACCAAGCTTCCAGGCATAATGCAGGAAGAAGTTTCTGACTAAGTCCTCTGCCAGACTGTATTCTAAGGGGCTAACCTGAGATCCGCAGGCACGAGGAACTGCTCCAGGAACCATTAAAGGCCAGAGACTCCAAGTTCTGTCACTTACAACTTCACCACTTATACCACTGATCTACCTCACATATTTGAGAAGTGAAAATTTCCTAAGAGGACATTCTTTTGCATCCAAGATGTCTGAAGACCTTCCTTTTCTCCAAGTTATTGTTCCACGGTTGAGCGCCGACCTTCACGGTTTTCTTTTTGTCATCATCATTGAGTAATTGCCAAGTTGCAGGAACATTTCTTTTAACTGGAGACATAAAAGTCTACCCCCGTGGAACTTATGTACTACTTGGACAAACAATAAACAGATAAATAAATTAGACAGAATGTTAAAAGATGATGCGTTCCATAGGGAAAACAAAGGAAAAAAACAGGGTAAAGAAGTGACCGGAACACTAAGAGCACTGCAATTTTAAACAGGATGGCCCAGTTGTCCTCACTGTGAAGGTAAGATTAGAGCAAGGACCGCAAGAAGGTGAGGAACTTATTTGGAAGGAAATTCCAGGCAGAAGGAAAGGCCAGTGTAAAGTAAATGCACCTGTAGTAGAAATGTATTTAGTTTTCAGGGAGAATCACCTAGGAGGCCAAGGTGGCTAGAGCAGAGTCTAAGGTCAGGAATGTAATGAAGTGGGGCAGACCAAGGTGACCGACGATCTCTAGGCCATGGTGAAGACTTTGACTTTACTCTGGATGAAATGAAATTGCTGTAGGGTCTTGAGTAAAGTGATGTGATTGACTTGGTTTACGTTATTATCACTAGATCTATTACAACTTATTAGGTTGCTGGATTAGATACAAAGTGGTTAATGTCCAACAGGGTCTTAAACCATAATCTTTGGGTTCCACTGGGCAGACATTATTCACCTTTCTACAGAACAAAATCTACCACTGAGGGCTGAGGTTATTTTCTCTGGAATGTGTATTTTTCATGTTTTTATTTTAAAAATCAAACTAGCAGATGCATTTTGAGTTTCACAAAACTCTGGCAAACAGGAGTGGTAGAGCATTTTTATACCTGTTTTATAGTTGATAAAGTATAGAAAAGTAAAGTGACACACTCAAGATTTAAATATATACATTTACAGTAAATGTGTGTGTGTATATATATATATATAAAATATTTATCTAGTAGATGGCATTGTTAAGTCTTTATTTTATTTATTAACCATAGAATTTACTCAGAAAACCTGGAAATGAGCCTTTAAAGGAACTAAATATTTATGTTGGTCAGAGCAGAAAGGTGAAAAAATAAACCCTGTATTTTGGGGGGTCCAGTCATGAGAAGAGAACCCACACAAGGCAGCCCTTTTTATTCAAGGAACTGGTTATGAAAGTATTGGAAGAGCTGAAAAGCTCAACAAGGTACAATAGAGAAACTCAGAGAGTAGCAAGAGTATGGCCCTATCACTGGTTCGGCTGGGGAGCCCAGAGGAGGAGGTACCAGAGCTCAGGAGCTGGGCTGCGTGGCAGGAACTGGAACAGGCGGTTACTGGGACCACAGAGGATGGTCATCCAGAAGGAGCCAGAGCCAAAGGGAAGCTGTAGCCACTGCTGGAGCCCGACGGGGAGAGGATGCAGAGGTACCATGGCCTCTCCTTTCCTGTCTTGCTTTAACGTCCCACAATGCTTTCTGTTGGCTGAACCTCGATGGCAGCCAGTGAACAATCACAAGGGAGCTTTTGAGGAGCTCCGCTCCCTGTATTAGAGAGCACGGCGGAGAGGAGTAGGACATGGACCTGAAAACATACGGGCACAAGAATTCAAAAAGCAGATGCCTTAAAGATTTGGCTATGATGTCCCATGAGTTCCAAAAGGACCAAAGGAAGTTCAGGAGTTGGGGAGGAACTGGGCATGGTACAATACTGGGAATTTGCCAAATTGTGTGAGAATTTAAGTGTGGTAGATGAATGGGGACCTGGGAGTCTGGTACTTTATAGCAACCGACACAAACAGGAATTAAGAGAAAAATGAAATTGGTCCTGCTGGACTCCAGACAGATGGTATTAGTGAGAGATGGGTCCTGGGGTTTATTATTTTTGGCATCAATGTTAGAAAAGGCCTGGGCATATACATAAGCCAAAGGGAAAGAGAGGCTATGGAAAGTGACAGAGATGGATAATGCAAAATGAAAAAAGGAAAGAAAGGAAGGAGAAAAAAGGAGGGGAGAGGGAAGGGGAGGGCAGGGAAGAGAAAGAAAGAAACAAAGAGAGAAAGACAAATACACTATGTTATCACTCTCATGTGGAATCTTAAAAAATAGAACAAACTGGTGAATATAACAAAACAGAAACAGACTCACAGATATAAAGAACAAATTGGTGGCTACCAGTGGGGAGAGGGAAGAGGGGAGGGGCAAGACAGGGGTAGTGGACTAAGAAGTATGAACCACTATGTATAAAATAAATAAGCTACAAGAATATATTGCACGGCACATGGAATATAGCCAATATTTTATAATAATCATAAATGGAGTATAACCTATAAAAATTTTGAGTCACTATTGTGTACACCTAAAACTAATGTAATCTTGTAAATCAACTATACTTCAATTTTTAAAAAGAAAGAAAGAATTAAAATTTTTTGTGACTATGTAAGGTGACAGATGTTAGCCAGACTTATTGTGGTGATCATTTTGCAATAATATACAAATATCAAATCAGTATGTTATACACCTAAAACTGACATATTATATGTCAATTATATCTCAGTAAAGAAATAAGAGAAATAAATAGAAAAAAAAAGGATAGCTAATAAACTATGGCAGATAAGTGTCTCAGTCTACAAATTCTGATGTATAAGAGACACTTCATTTTTTCTAAACTCCACTCTCTTTCTTGGTTTACCATTCCAGTGGGGTAGTAGAAATGCAGAGAAAATTTCCCTGAGTTTTGTTTTCATATAAATTCTGGAATCTCACCTAGTGCTAAGGTATGGATGTGCAAGTGTACATGGTTGATGTGTACATGTGAGGCTGGAGTGTGGTGTGTGTGTGTCTGCCACTGGGGTGGGGAAATTGAAGGAGCACTTGCATTTGAACCTCAAAGGCATCTCTCCACACTGGCGTCTGCTGACCCATCCATTATCACATCTCGTCCTTGGTGGCTGGTACATCTGGTTACCTGAAAAAACATCCTTTGTATCTATCTGCATCGTCCCTTCAGAAACTCCTTCTGCACCATCCTTGGATACAAAGGCATCACCTATTACTACCCTCACCACAAATCAGTGTGAAAAACTCTCTGAGGCTACCCACATCCCATCTGGCTAGAGTAATACCACGGAACCATTCTCTCTAATGTATCACCACCTGCCCAGCGCTCCAAAGGGAAGTGAGTTATAGGCCCTTTCTGCTCTCAGATCACACAAGCTTTTCGGAGCTGTCACCATAGCCCCCGGCTTGACTCAGAGCAGGACACAGGACCTTCCTCAGAAACCCCCAGTCTTTCCTGCCTTTCCTCATCCATTTCTATTCTGACAGCCCAAGGAGTCCTTAGTGGTGAGGGAAGGGAACAGTGACAAGTCATATTCCTCACTACTCGAGCCACCTCTGTCTAGGTCTCTCTCTCCCTCTAATCACCAGGAAGAAAACAAAAATCTCGAAGCCTTCTCCTCCTTCTCCTGAGACAGTGAATATGGGCTAGTAATTTTTCTGCAGGCAAGGAAGAGACAAAGAGGAGAAAGAAAGTACCTGAGGGTAAAAAAAACACTGGTTAATATTTCAAAATATCATACCCCACAGAATCAAGTTCTGAGAGAAGGCGGCGGGCTGAGCTCAGAATTACAGAGGAGAGGAGAAAGCTTGGGAGTAAAGGAACATTTGGAGATGGAGATTACAATTCAGCTAAATGGCTGTATCTTCTTAAATGTTTCCCTTTCATGGGATGGATCTTCTCCATCAGGACAAGGATGAAAGCACTTTCTGGGAGTAAAATGAGACAAAGTTGGAGAAAACTTAACGAAAAAGAAATCACCTGTGCGAGCTCTGTGCAACATAATCACGTGAATTTCTCACAACAAATGGGCAAGGTTGAAATCATAATTCTCTTTCACAAATGAGGAAACTCAGGTAAAGAAAGGTTTGGAATTTGTCCCAAGTCACACAGACCAGTGCAGGTGCTGTGAAGGCTTGAGGTGAGTGAAAAGATTTAGTCCCCCAAGCTCACGGCTTGCTTCTTCTCTCACAACAGAGCTTAAAAATAAAGCTTGTCTTCAAGTATGCAAAACGCTTTAATTAGTAATAAAATATTTTTGTGTCTTTGACAATAGCTGTTATCTGGCTTGAGAAAATGAAAGCAGGACATGACTCAGCATGGAAAACTAGGACGTGTCTTGTGGGAACATGTTTTCTATAGTAACCTAGAAGACTTCCAATTTTGCTGGGGCTTCTAAGGGCTAATTAGTCACGCTTCCTTAGAAACACCTATGCCTCCATCACATAACTCCTAAATACAGTACCCTTGTCCCAGCCCCTCGAGCGACTGGCCTGCGCACATACTGCTGCCGGGATTTGTGTCCCGGGGTCAAGCCAGATGGGTAGAGGTGGAGTATGTTACAAAACAGCCAGCAGCAGGAAGCGCCAGGGCTGCGTCATTGCTCAGTCTCTGGAGAGCACCGAAAATCAAGCACAGGAAACAAGAATTCAGTCTTGGAGTTTAATGCGGATCGGAAACCAGGCACAAGGTCTGAAAGTCAGAAGCTGGTAGAAGTAGCACAGAATTGAAAATAACGTTCAGGGAGAAGCTTGGACTTCCATTCTTTATAAACAATCAACCATCGGTATTACCAAAGAAATCGGCAAGCTTTAGAGACCATCACCGATGTAAAAATTTCTTAAGTCTCTCTTTTCATTTGCTAAATAAATAGGGGTCATACGAGGCGTATCATTTTATAATCTGATTTTTCCCTTAATATATCATGAATATGCCCCTTTATTTCTCAGCCAACAGCAGTTTGGTTTTTACCACCAATGCTCCATTGCCTGCCCTGGCCCAGGAAGCCAGTGATGTAATAACTGCTAGACCTAATGGCCACTTCCAGTTCTGGATCACTTGCCTTGTCCTCCTCGGCCGCTCCTTCCATAAAGAACATGCCTGCTCTGACCGCCTCCACATTCCTCTATCCTCGTTCTCCCTTCACCTCTGGCTGCTCCCTCTGATCCCTTTCACAATTATTTTCTTCTGATAATCTCTGAATATGAAAGACAGACATTCTGGAAACATGGCTCTCTCATCTTAAACACTCTTCTTAGACACTCTCTTTTACTGACCATCTCCACAATTTGACCCACAAAATCAAAATCTCAGCTTTGCCCCTCTCCTTAACTCTAGACTCTTAGCTATAATTCAACACAGATTGTCCACTGACTTGTTAAACTCAATGTGCCCAAAGCAGAACTTTTTCTTCTTCTTTCTCAAATATGAAGGTATCTCCCTTTAAGCTTGGAGACAGGAAACCCTCACAGCGTCACCTTGCCTCTTCGCCTTGGTAGTGTTAATTAACACAGGGCTAACATTGACTGAACTCAAATACTATGTCAACAGCTTTATAGACATGATTTTATTTAATCCTCACAAAGCACTTTACATCAAGGAAAGGGAAGCTTAGGAGAGTAAAGACACTTGCTCAAGGACACCCAGGAAGTAAGTGCAGAGCTAAGAGTCTTACCAGTTTGTCTCCAGAGCCCATAGCTTGTACTCCAGCTCCACATTTTTATGAAAAGACTCAAATAAGCCTGGGCTTTTGCAGAAGGAATTTTCACTTAGAAACCATGTGAAAGGAAAACAAAATTCAAAATGTAAGAATGGATTGAGGTACAAAGCATATATTGTTTTTTCAAATGTTAATAGTGTCTACCTGCATCGACCTAGCCAGCTTAGCTTGGCACCCTGCCCTGGTCCTTCTCCTCACCACAGTCCTCTCTTTTGGCTGTTAGACCGAATCAAACAGACTCTTTGCCCAAGGAAAGACCTGGGCAAAGAGTTCAACTTCTTCAAAATGCTGCTCATTAGAATTAGCCTGCTAGTGACGGTGTATATAAGGGCTCCTCTTATGTTCTGATTTGGTCCTCTGAGCCCAGCCCCATCCCCTGCAGTAAGGAGAATGCTTCCCTACCCTACCACTGAGCCTCAGACTCCTCTGAAACTGCCTCCTCCTTCTCCCCCTAACTGACTCACACCTTGGAATTTCTAATGCTTCTACAACTCATTCTTGTGTGTGCTATTTGGTACTGAATGATGTATTTGACTAAGTGATTTCTGATGGTGGTGAGACCCCTTAGTAAAGACCAATCTGTTGTGGCCTTCTAGTGGCTTTGTTGCCCAGACACTATTATCCTTCAGCCAACCTGGCTTTGTCAGCTCCCACCAGCCACCAACTGACTTCTGCTCCCATCCCCAAGGCCTAGAAGGAGACTTCTTAATTATTTCACCATTTATTTAATTGAAGTATAATCACTTACAATGTATCAATTTCTGATGTGCAGCACAATGTCCCAGTCATGCATATACATACATATATTCATTTTCATATTCTTTTTAATTAAAGGCTATTACAAGATATTGAGTAGAGTTCCCTGTGCTATACAGAAGAAATTTGGGGTTTTTTAATCTATATATATAGAGAGAGGCTAACATCTGCAAATCTCAAATTCCCAGATTTATCCCTTCCCACTCCCTTTCCCCTGGTAATCATAAGGTTATTTACTATGTCTGCAAGTCTGTTTCTGTTTTGTAGATGAGTTCAATTAGTGTCCTCTTTTTTCTTTTTTTTTAGAGTCCACATATGAGTGATATCATATGATATTCTTCTTTCTCTTTCTGGCTTACTTCACATAGAATGATGATCTCCAGGTCCATCCATGTTGCTGCAAATGGCATTATTTGATTCTTTTTTATGGCTGAGTAGTATTCCATTGTATAAATATACCACTTCTTCTTTATCCAGTCATCTGTTGATGTACATTTAGAATGTTTCCATTTCTTGGCTATTGTATATACTGCTGCCATGAACACTGGGGTGCAAGTATCTTTTTCGAATTAGAGTTCCCTCTGAATATATGCCCAGGAGTGGCGTTGCTGGATCATACGGTAAGTCTATTTTTAGTTTTTTAAGGAATCTCCATACTATTTTCCATAATGGCTGCACCAAATTACATTCCCAACAGTGTAGGAGGGTTCCCTTTTCTCTACACCCTCTCCCGCATTTATCGTTCGTGGACTTTTGAGAGATGGCCATTCTGACTGGTGTAAAGTGATAACTTACTGTAGTTTTGATTTGCATTTCTCTGATAATTAGTGATATTGAGCATTTTTTTATGTGCCTATTGGCCATTTGTATGTCTTTACTGGAGAATTGCTTGTTTAGGTCTTCTGCCCATTTTTGGATTTGTTTGTTTGTTTTTTATTATTAAGTTGTATAGGCTGTTTATATATGCTCGAAATTAAGCCTTTGTCCATCACATCATTTGCAAATATTTTCTCCCATTTCATTGCTTGTTGTTTTGTTTTGCTTATGGTTTCCTTTGCTCGACAAAAGCTTATTAGTTTAATTAGGTCTTATTTGTTAATTTTTGCTTTTATTTCTATTGCCTAGGAGAACATTGCTAAGATTTATGTCAGACAATGTTTTGCCCATGTTTTCTTCTAGGAGATTTATAATATCTTGTCTAATGTTTAAGCCTTCAAGCCATTTTGAGTTTATTTTTGTGTATGGTGTGAGGGAGTGTTCTAACTTCATGGATTTACATGCTGCTATCCAGTTTTCCCAACACCACTTACTGAAGAGACTGTCTTTTCTCCATTGTATATTCTTGCCTGCCTTTGTCAAAGATTAATTGACCATAGGTCTGTGGGTTTATTTCTGGGCTCTCTATTCTGTTCTATTGATCTATATGTCTGTTTTTATGCCAATACCGTGCTGTTTTGATAACTGTAGCTCTGTAGTATTGTCTGAAGTCTGGGAGGGTTATTCCTCCAGCTTCGTTCTTTTTCTTCAGTAATGCTTTGGCAATTCTGGGTCTTTTGTGATTCCATATCAATTTTATTATGATTTTTTCTAGCTCTGTGAAAAATGTCCTGGGTAATTTGATAGGGATTGCATTAAATCTGTAGATTGCCTTGGGTAGTATGGCCACTTAACAATATTGATTCTTCCAATCCAAGAGCATGGGATAGCTTTTCTTTTCCTTAAGTCATCTTTAATTTCCTTAATCAATGTTTTGTAGTTCTCCATGTATAAGTCTTTCACCTCCTTGGTCAAATTTATTCCTAAGTATTTTATTGTTTTGGATGCAATTTTAAAAGGGATTGTTACTTTCTTTTCCTGCTATTTCATTGTTAATGTAAAGAAATGCAACTGATTTCTGTACTGTCAATCTTGTATCCTGCTACCCTGCTGAATTCTTTTGTCAGCTCTCAGTTTTTGTGTGGAGCTTTTAGGGTTTTCTATATATAGTATCATGTCATCTGCATATAGTGAAAATTTTACCTTTTCTCTTCCAATTTGGATCCCTTTTGTTTGTTTTTCTTGCCTGATTGCTGCGGCTAGGACTTCCAAGACTATGTTGAATAGAAGTGGTGAGAGTGGGCAACCTCATCTTGTTCCAGATTTTAGTGGGAAGGCTTTCAGTTTTTCACAGTTGAGTATATGTGGGTTTGTCATAAATAGCTTTTATTATGTTGAGATATGTTCCCTATATACTTACTTTGGTAAGAGTTTTTTATCATAAATGGGTATTGAATTTTATCAAATGTTTTTTCTGCATCTATTGAGATGATCATGTGATTTTTGTCCTTTCTTTTGTTGATGTGGCGTATCACATTGATTGATTTGCATATGTGGAAGCATCCTTGTGTCCCTGGCATGAATCCAACTTGATCATGGTGTATGATCTTTCATATGTGGTGCTGGATTCTGTTTGCTAATATTTTGTTGAGGATTTTTGCATCTATGTTCATCAGTGATATTGGTCTGTAATTTTCTTTTTTGGTAGTGTCTTTGTCTGGATTTGGTATCAGGGTAATGGTGGCTTCACAGAGTGAGTTTGAAAGTACTCCCTCCTTTTCAATCTTGGAAGAGTCTGAGAAGGATCGATGTGAGTTCTTCTTTGTATGTTTGGTAGAATTCCTCAGTAAAGCCATCTGGTCCAGGACTTTAGCTTGTAGGGAGGTTTTTTTTATTGCTGATTCTATTTAATTTCTAGTGATTGGTCTGTTCAAATGGTCCATTTCTTCTTGATTCAGTCTTGGTGGGCTGTATGTTTCCAGAAACTTGTCCACTTCTAGGTCGCCCAATATGTTTCCATATGGTTGTTTATAGTATTCTCTTACGGTTTTTTGTGTTTCTGTGGTATCGGTTATAACTTCTCCATTTTCCTTTCTTATGTTTTTTATTTGTGTTCTCTCGTTTTTCTTCTTGATGAGCCTGGTCAGAGGGTTGTCAATTTTGTTTACTGGTTCAAAAAACCAGCTCTTGGTTTGATTGATTTTTTTCTATTTTTTAAAAATCTCTTGTTTTATTTATTTCCTTCCTGATCTTTATTATTTTCTTCCTTCTGCTGGCTTTAGGTTTTATTTGCTCTTCTTTTTCTAATTCTTTTAGGTGATAGGTTAGATTATTTACTTGAGATTATTCTTGTTTTTTGAGGAAGGCCTGAATCACTATGAACTTCTCTCTTAGGACTGCTTTTGCTACATCCCATAGATTTTGTGTAGTTGTATTTGCTTTGTTGTTTGTCTCAAAGTATTTTTTCATTTCTTCTTTGATTTCATCATTAACCCATTGGGTTTTTTGTAGCATGTTGTTTAATCTCCATGTTGTTTTTTTTCTCTCTCTCTCTCTCTTTTTTGTTTTTCTGTGGTTGATTTCTAGTTCCATGGCATTGTGGTCAGAAAAGATGCTTGAAATAATTTCTATCCTCTTAAATTTGTTGAGGCTTCTTTTGTGCCCAATTGTATGATCTATCCTAGAGAATGTTCCATGCACACTTGAAAAGAATGTATATTCTGATTTGGGGGGATGTAATGTCCTAAAAATACCCAGCAAGTTCAACAGTTCTATTGTGTCATTTAGTATCTCCATTGCCTTATTAATTTTCTGTCTGGAAGATATGTCCAATGATGTTAATGGGGTGTTAAAGTCTCCTACTATGATTGTGTTCCCATCAGTTTCTCCCTTCATGTCAGTTAGTATTTGCTTTATGTATTTAGGTGCTCCTATACTGGGTGCATATATGTTAAGGAGTGTAATATCCTCATCTTGTATTGCTCCTTTAATCATTATATAGTGTCCTTCTTTATCTTTCTTTATGGACTTTGTTTTAAAGTCTATTTTGTCTGAAATCAGTATTGCTACTCCTGCTTTCTTGTCATTTCCATTTACATGAAGTATCTTTTTCTATCCTCTCACTTTCAATCTATGCGTGTCCTTCACCTTAAAGTTACTCTACCAGTTTTTAAGCCACTGTCTTTCCACTGGTCTTTCTTAGGATTTTTTTCTGATTCTCAGCTCATTTGCAAGGCCCTGTTACTTATGTTTATACAGTAATTCTCCCTTATTTGTGGTTTTGCTTTCCAGTTTCAGTTACCTATGTTCAACAACAGTCCAAAAATATTAACTTGAATATTCTAGAAATAAACAACTCATAAGTTTTAAATTATGAGCCATTCTAAATAGCATGGTAAAATCTCACACCATCCCATTCCATCCAGCCTGGGATGTGATTCATCCCTTTGCCCAGCATATCCTGCTCTTTAGTTACTTAGTAGCCACCTTGGTTATCAGATGGACTGCCATGGTGTCACAGTACTTGTATTCAGGTAACCCTTATTTTACTTGATAATGGCCCCAAAGCAAGAGAGTAGTGATGCTGGCAATTGGGATATGCCAAAGAAAAGCCATAAAGTGCTTCCTTTAAGTGAAAAACTGAAAGTTTTTGACTTAATAAGGAAAGAAAAAAATATCATATGCTGAAAGTGCTGATCTACAATAAGAACAAGTCTTCTGTGAAATTGTTAAGAAGAAAAAAGAAATTCATGCTAGTTTTGCTGCCAAAAATCAAACTGCAAAAGTTACGGTCACAGTGCAATAAGGGCTTAGTTAAGACAGAAAAAGCACTAAATTTGTATAACAAGATATTTTGAGAGAGAGAGAGACCACATTCACATAACTTTTATTATAGTATTATTGTTATAATTTTCCTATTTTATTAGTTATTGTTGTTAATATCTTACTGTGCCTAATTTAGAAAGTTTATCGTAAGTATGTTGGAATAGGGAAAAAATATAGTATATATATATAGGGTTTGATACTATCCAAGATTTCAGGCATCTACTGGGGGTCTTGAAATGCAACCCTCTAAAGTAAGGGGGAGCTACTAACTCTTCAAGTTAGTGTTTTTGTTTTTTTTGGATAAATGCCCAGGAGTGGAACTGATGAATCATATGGTAGCTCTATTTTTAATTTTTGTAGGAACCTCCATAATGTTTTCCATAGTGCTGCACCAATTTACATTCCCACCAACAGTGTACAAAGGTTCCCTTTTCTCCACATCTTCACTAACACTTGTTATTTGTTGTCTTTTTGATAATAGCCATTCTAACATATGTGATATGACATTTCATTGTGGTTTTGATTTACATTTCTCAGATGATTAATGATGTTGAGCATCTTTTCATGTACCTGTTAGCCATCTGAATGTCTTCTTTGGAAAAATATCTATTCAGATCTTTTGCCCATTTTTTAAATCAAATTGTTCAGGTTTTGAGGGGAGGAGTTGTTTTAGTTCTTTATATATTTTGGATATTAGTCCCTTGTCAGATATACAACTTGTAATCATTTTGTCCAATTCAGTAGACTGCCTTTTAATTTTGTTGATAGTTTCCTTTGCTATGTAGAAGCTTTTTAGTTTGATATAGTCCCACTTATTTACTTTTGCTTTTGCTGCTTTTGCTTTTGGTGTCAGATTAAGAAAACCACCTCTAAGACCTGTATCAAGGAGCATGTCACCTATCTTTTCTAGGAGTTTTATGGTTAAGGGGGGACTACTGTACAAGCATTAATTGAATACCTACTATTATGTCAACCACTGTGCTTTGAGATTCTGTGAAAGTTCAGGGACAATAAGAAACACTCCCTGGACTCTAGGAAATGCCTGTCTGAGAACCAATGATCATACAGATTATACAAGTAAGTGAACCAAATGCTCAGTGAAGTCTGAGAATGGAGTCTCCAAGATGAAATGTTGGCCTTGTAGTACAGAGGTCTTACGAGCACTATACCTAATGTTCCCACTCATTATTCTATCTCAATCCCTAGCAGGTACCTAGCATAGAGCCAGTCCTCAGTAAGTAATTTTAAATAAATAATTATATCCACTTGCAAACTCCAGATGATCTGAGTTACATTATTCAGATGTCACAGAGCCAAACCAGATAAATTAGAGCACTTTTAAACTGTGTTTAAGCAGTGTGATTCATGAAAATAATTCCAATGTCAGGCTGGCCCTGAAATCAGTGAAGCATCTCAACCCTGCTGGCTTCTCCACCTGCCTACACAGCTTATCTCTAATGAAGATGTCTTATTGATCCTCAGGTTTGACCAGGCACGCAAGCCTTTGTGCAATTTTTGTGCAGACTCTGTTTTGAATATCTCCAGATACAGAAGATTCACTTCCCTTCAAGGCTCTGTAGAGCTCAGACAAATTTAGAAATCCCTTCTTTGCAGTAAGATAAAATCTATCTTCCTGAAACCTCAGCCCAATTGCCCTAGTTTTAACCCCTGCTACCACAGAAAACAAATCTCATACCTCTACACAGAATAACCCCTCAGATACTTGAAGACTGAAACTCACTGAACCTTTTCTTAGGCTGACTAAATACATCTTCAGTATTACCAATTATCCCTCACATTCCAGATTCCCTTATTTCTCTGACTCGTCTCTGTTAAACACATTCTTATTTACTTACATGCTTTATTAAGTGCAGCATACAGAATAGAACATAGGTACTCCAATGTGACTCAATCGGCATAAAGTAGACAAGTACTATCACCTTCTCTATTCCAGATTTCATATCTTAATTAATGTGGCTTGTGATCATATTACATTTTTATAATAATCGTAGCACACTACTAACATATGTTGTGTTTATTGTCAACTAAATTTTTCACATAAGATATCACTAAGTTATATTTCCACATCTGGGGGGAAATTTTATAGTTGGTTTTTTAATGCAAGGCAGGGTTTATCTTTTTTCCTATTATAATCTTATAATTCCAGTACATCTCTTCAGATCCTAACACTGTCATTTAGCAACTTCAATATCCCCCTAAGTTTAAATGTAACCATTTATTAGTTCAAAAATATGTTATTTTTTGGTGTCTCATTGTTCTAAGCACTGGGGATTCAACAGTGAACAAGACAGAAAAAAACCTCTGCTTACGGAGAATTCACATTTAGAAGTGGTAAGGCGATGGGTATAGGAAGGAGGGCTGAGAAAGGGAGCATCATAGGGTGGTGGGGACAGAGAAAGCCTCTATTTGCATCCTCTAAGAGTGAATGAGCCTTCTCATTCCTGTATCATATACCTCTGTTTCATATGAGTTAGGCTGATCCTTCTCCTCAAGTTGACAAAAACACTCCAGGCATGTTCTCTCAATCAGGTGTAGTTCTCTGTTGTCAACAGGAATGCCCCCTGAAAACCTGGCATAAACTGTATGTTGCATTTCCTTGATTTTCTTCCAAGTAATCACTCAAGTGCCCTAAGATAAACTTTCATAACCTTCCTTGGGAGTATATCTGGGCTGACCCAGTCTGAGGTACAAACACAGTTACATCTATTTTATTTTTCTAATTTATCACTTAAATCCCCCTGGTTTTCCTTAGAGAGCTGCATACCAAGAGGGGATACTGAGAGATGCTGCCTTTATAAAGTCAAGACTTGTAAGACCTCCTTCAGACCCTTTCCTTTAGATATCAGACTCCTGTGTTTATATAACTGAAGGGAACCATTTGTGATTTTTCAAATGTAAAAAGTTGATTCAAATGTAACAAGTTATCTCTTCCTCTATATTTGGAAGAAGCTGGAATATTAATTTTGGAAAGTACCCTATTTTCATTGCATTTAGTGAAGGGGGCCATTTCTTCAAGAATAGTTTTTAAAACCCTTGGCTTATGAACACGGTAAAGGTGAAAAGGAAGGTAGAGATCAGGGATCTAAGAGTCTGATCTGCTTTTCCATCAGGAAAATTAGGGGAAATTCTCTTTCCTTTTTCCACATCTCCCATTTTCTTTCCCTTTTTAATTTCACCTCCCAGAAGGAGAAGCCAAGACTGAGGAGTGATACTGGGCAAAACTGGAAAAAGTATAGAAGCTGGGTCAGAAGACGTTGAGCTGGCCAGAAATATAAATCATTTTTAATTTTCAGCCTTCCAAACTAGTCCTGACACCTCTCCTCAGGCCTTGGCAATCTACTTCACAACCAGAGAGCTACAGGCAGGCAGCCTGATGGGAATTTTAGTGACACATCAACCATTCACCTGCCCTCGGCAAAGTACTCTCCCACACCCTCCTACCTCCATCTCACTCAACCAGGTCCTAGAGGCGCCTAGAGCTTGGCACACCACCACAAGGCCGTCCCTCCCAACAGAGTCAGTCTTTCCCCCATGGCCCCAAGCCCAAGATTTCCCTTCCTGCCTACTCAAGTCATCAACACATCCTTGTGCTTTCTCTGGTCTTGGTTATCAACTCTGGATGAAAAGATGAAATCTGGCTTATTTACACCTTAGGAAGGAGTCTGTTAACCAAAATACATCTCTTGGAAGTGGGGTATGATTTATTAGGCTTCAAATTACTCCGCATTGATTTTTGTCCCGTCTAGTCAAGGGTGGAAAATATAGGACACCCACATTACTCAGCTGAACACAGCTGCTCCTCTAGGTTACTTTGGCACGTGACTTATACCAATGGCATGGGACTCAATCAAAACAAAGAAACAAATGCTCTGGTTTCACAATTGTATGCATATGTCCAAACTCATCAAATTTAGACATTAAATATATACTAATTTTTTATTAATTATACCTCAATAAATCTGTTTTTTTTTTAAAGGGCCGTCACTTCAGAGGAAGTGAGATTTGTCCAACAAATTCTTCAAACTCTGATGGGAAGGGTAAGTACTCCAGATGCATATGGTAATGATTACAATAAAATAGTAACAGCAGCTAACACATAGAGATTTATAATGCACTTTACATAGATTATCTCATTTAACATATGCAACAATTCTATAGGAGAATTACTATTATCACAATTTCAGAAAGTAGGGAATTTCTATTTTATCTAATTCTTTAAGTATCAATGAACTTTCTCTAGTATTCCACTCTTAGGACTGGAAAGGCTGGACTTTAAGGCCAGAAAGACTCCCAATTAGAGTGGTTGGGCCCTTTTCCCCACACACCACACTCACAGGCAGCTACCTTCCCTTTCCTGAAGCAGACAGGCTGCATCATTCTCCATATATGGGACCCAATGATTTCATATTGCTTTCAGCAATTATATGAAGAGACATATGACTAAAACAGCCTTTTATTCTCTCCCACAGTATTGCATTTACAGAATTCTCCACTTGAACACGTTTTCTTTAGTTTAAACTTCTCTGCAAGAAATACTGCCTCAAACACACTGGTATCTTGGCCTTCCTAGAATAATCCTTACAGGCACATGTATTTATTAAGACAAAGACCATACTGTCTGGTATTAAAAGCCAAGGCAGGGTATGAAAATTTAATCTCCAGCTACCTAAGGACGGGCTAACCCTCAGCATGTACTTGCAAGTAAAATACTACATAGAACACTCCCTAGTCAAACTCTTTCCTGGGTGGCAACTTTTGAGAGAAGCCAACCTGAAGTGTTTTATTATGGTTTATACTTCTGCATGTGAATTTGTGTTACCTGTTAAAGCATTGAGCTTGCTGTGTATTGCCTAACAAGAAAGTGTTCATGGTATAAAGTAGAGGATCAAAATGTTTCAATGGGATAAACATTTTGAAGGAAAACAATAAATGAATAAAAAGCAGGAAGTGGGAAAACCTCTCAGGAAATATATTTGTCTTGAGTCACATTTCCCCCAGAACTCGATTTCCATCTTCTGTCTCCTTGTAAAGGATTACCTTTGAAAATACTTGTTGCACAGTGAGTATAAGAGGTTTTTAGAAGCATGTGAAAGCAAAGGCTTGGCTGGGAAGGATTTTTCTTCTGCTCTTTTTTCAAATTTTATTTTATTGCGGTAAGAATACTTAGCATGAGACCTACCCTCTTAACAAATTTTTAAGCGTACAAGATAGTCCTGTTGACTATAGGCACAATGCTGTACATTGCATCTCTAGAACTTACTCATTCTGCTGAACTGAAACTTTATGCCTGTTGATTAGAAACTCCCCATTTCTCCCTCCACCCAGACCCTGGAAATCACCATTCCAGTCTTTGATTCTATGAGTTTGACTATTTTAGATACCTCATATACATGGAATCATGCCATATTTTTCTTTCTGTGACCGGCTTATTTCACTTAGCATAATGTGCTAAGTCATCCATGTTGTTACACGTTGCAAAATTTCCTTCTTTTTTTAATGCTGAGTAATATTCCATTGCATGTATAGACCATATTTTCTTTATCTATTCATCCACTGATGGAAATTTAGTTGTTCCATTGCAAATAGTGCTGCAATGAACATGAGAGTGCTAATACCACTTTGAGATCCTGATTTCAATTATTTTGAATAAATACCCAAAAGTGGTATTACTGTATCATATAGCACCACTATTTTTAATTTTTGTGCAACCTATTTTCCATAGCTGCTACACCATTTTTCATTCCCACCAAAAGTGTGCATGATTTCCTATTTCTCCACATCCTTGACAATACTTGTTGGCTTTTTTTTTTCATAATACCCACCCTGACTGTATTACCATGTGAGGTGATAGCTCATTGTGGTTTTGATTTGTATTAAATTCCAATGGCATTTTTTCATAAACAGAAAAAAATAATTCCCAAATTCATCTGTAATCACAAAGGACCACAAATAACCAAATCAATCTTTAAAAAGAAGAAAAAGCTGGAGGCATTACAGTTTCTAAGTTCAAAATATATTATAAGCTATGACAGTGAAAATTGTATGGTATTGGCATAAAGATAGACATATATAGATCAATGGAACAGAACAGACAGCCAAGAAATAAATCCAAACATATAAAGTCAGCTGATCCTTGACAAAGGTGCCAAGAATACACAATGTGGAAAGGATAATCTCTTCAACAAATGGTGTCAGGAAAACTGGATATCCATATGCAAAAGAATGAAATTGGACCCTTATCTTACACTACACACAAAAATCAACTTTAAATGGATTAAAGACTTAAATGTAATGCTTGAATCTCTGAAACTTTTAGAAGAAAACAGGTGGAAAGTTCATGACATGGGTCTTGACAGTGATTTCATGGGTATGACACTAAAAGCACAGGCAACAAAAGCAAAAAGACGTTAAGTGGGACTACATCAAACTAAAAAGCTTCTGCACAGAAAAGGAAGTAATCAACAGAGTGAAAAGGCAACTTGTGGAGTGACAGAAAATATTTGCTAACCATATATCTGATAAGAGGTTAATATTCAACATATATAAGGATCCCACACAACTCAAAAGAAGAAAACTAAAATGGTCAAAGGAATTGAATAGACATTTCTCAAAAGAAAACAGAAGCTGCCTCTTCTTGCTCTACTTTTTACATTAGTGTTGAGAGTTAAGCTTCTTCAGGGTGAAGCATTAAATGGTATTTTAATGTCTAGAGAATCCCTTAGGCTTTGACAACTGTCAGCTGTTATGAGACATAAAAGCTTTATCCATCTTTCTCATCTCCATCTTTCTCAGCAGAGTGCTAGGGGAAGGCATAATTATTTCATAGATTTACTTGATTCAAAATTAATACCCATCTGGTCTTTGATACTGTAAGAGGAGAAGCTCATTGTGGTATCAGGAGTCAACCCAGTAGTAACAGACCCCAAAGAACTATCAAGTCTTTCCCAAGCAGCAAAAGTAGGATGTTATTAATTAGTAAAACTAGACATGAAATACTTCTTTCTCTAAAGACAAGGGAAATTATTTTCAAAAAACATCAGAAAATAGAAAACAAATAATTAAGGTAGCCATGCACCTACAAGGGAAGGTTAACATAAGTTAAGTTCTTTGCTGCTGACCAAGGTTACCACACATGGGCAATGTGAATACATGAGGTCAACAAAGTTTGTTACTGAATTTTTCAGAACTGGTCCAAAAAGAAATCAACATCATCTCTGGAATCTGGAAAACATGTACGTTCCACCTTCAAGATAAATTTAGTCTTTTGGTTTTGTTTTATTTTATTCTTAATTTTAAAGAATGCAGTTTTAATAATTCTGAGCTTAATGATGATAACAGCTGAAGCAAACAGCAGTCCTGAGGAGAGGAGAACCAACTTCCCCCTGCAAGCTTCCTACATTGAGAAAGACATCCTTTGCTGGAACATAAGGATATGGATTCAGCATACCTTTCCTCAGCCTAAATTTGGCATCTGTGGTGGTCTCTATCACTCTAGTATTCAAGCAAAAATGAAAACCTTTCATTCTCTACGTTTACCTTTCCTCCCACTTCCATTGCTACTTTGCCAGATCTGGTCCTCATCACCACAAGAATGAATTTGGCAACAAGATTTCTGGTGGCTCCATTTTTTTCTGCTAGGCTTCTCCTTTAGGCTACCTGTGCTTAGATGTAAGTTCCTTAAGAGCAGGCACCATTCATTTGTATTCCAAGCATCTTATGCAACTTCTGATACACAATGAGGCTCCTTTAATATTTATTTCACAGTGAGTGAATAACTGAGTGAGCTTCCTAAATATTACTCATTGTGTCATTCCTCTGCTCAAATCTCATTAATGGCTGGCCACAAGCCTACCTCATCAATAAAGGAGTTGATTGTCATTATTTGCAGATTTCATCTTTGCAAATTTGCCTACTTGCTAAAATCTATTTGTAATCCCACAATCAGTACTCAGATACTTTCAAGATCATTCATGAACATGTATAAAGCAGAGAAAAATTTGAGTCACCTAGTGTGCATGTTCCCAGTTGAGTTTGAAAAGGTGACACTATGCCTTTTTGATTCAGCTCTTAAACTATAAAGAAGTGTCTTTTTGTAGTCTATTTAGTGCCCATGTTTTTCTTATTTATGTGCTATTTTTGGTTGACTTTGCTGTTTGAAAGGGCTCCCCAAGCATAATGCTGTAATGCTATCTAGTGTTCCTAAGCCCAACAAGGTTGTGAGACATCTTATGGAGAAAATACATGTGCTAGATAATCTCTGTCCAGGCATGAGCTATAATGCTGTTGGCCATTATTCCAATGTTAATGAATCAACGGTATGTATTAAGTATGAAGTCTTTAAACAGAAACATACACACAAAAAAAGATTATGAAGGAAATATTGTGAACAGAGGCTCACTGGAACTTAACATTCTATTTCCTCTATGGGAAACAGTTCAGTATTTGCTAATTCAGTGTTCACGGTGACTTTATAGAACATATTGACCACAGATAATTAGAATTGACTGTAAATTGTCTCTAATGGCTTACAGGTACCTTATTAATCTGGCTGTGCTATCTGTATTGCCTCAGCCCCTCCTTCCTTTAGCAAGCAAAATGCCCCCCAGTCACCTTACACCACTAGCCCATGCTGCTGTGGCCTGCGGGTCCTCTATGCCTTCTTTCATGTGGTTCTGTCACACAGACCATCAAAGTCCTCTTCAGACTGTACCTTCTCCATGAAGTCTTTCCTTCAGAGTTCAGCCCCAACTAACAGACCCATCTTTGAATTTTTAATAACTTGTCTGTATCACAGCACTTAGCATTTAATCACATGCAATCTTGACTTAATCCTGATGTAATATTATTTGCTATCCAGTTTGATGATAATCACCTTGATAGCAAGCATTCACCTCATATTCATATCAATTTCGTTTACTTATGCTTATTTATACATATACTGCCTATCTAATATGTCTAAATGGTTTCAATCTGCCTTTTAAAGTTGTGATTATGGAATGATAGAGCTATACAGACATTTAAAACTTTATGCCACTTAATTTTATAGATGAGGAAACCAAGATCTAATGAGTGATTTGTCCAAAAACATGTCATTTTTATGTCAGAAACTGAAGGAGATGCCATGACTCCCAAAGCTGGACATTTCCCCCTCCTCTAACCATCTGTAATGAAACTGCTTCCATTGCCAGGTGTTTTTATATAAACAAATATTTGCAATACTTACATTTATTAAAATGAAAAATTGGAATTAAATAAATGCTGAACTCTAGCTCATTCTAGAAAATATCCATGATCATCTACAGACACGTAAACCAGCTGAGGCGAAACAAATAGCAGCTACCCAGCTCCGTGAGAGATTCATTTCCAACAAGATTCTACCTTTATGTCGAATGATTATGTTTAAAATTAATCTTTTGGTCATTAGTATGCTAGTTATTTTTTGCATTTAAGTCTTATAGTCATGGGAAACTTTAAAAACAATTTAAGTTTCAGTCTATATTTCTGTAACAGAAAAGTGGGATAAGATAATTAAGACAAGATTTTCAAAAATAAGACAGTATATTAGGATAAAATTAGGAAAGAAGAGTGGACTAGAACTGTAAGTTCAAGAAGCTAACAAAATAACAGGAAGGGACAAAAGTGGTGACAGAGGAGGCCCCTGAACATCCCTCCTCCCACAGAAACACTGAATGTACAGCTGTGTAAGGAGCATCCCCCTGAGAGAAACCCGGAAACGAGTTGAGTGACTCCTACCCATTAGGCAAAAGAGAAAATATCCATATTGAAACAAGAAGGAAAAGCAGAGACACACTCTTACCATAAACCTCACCCCCAAAATAGTGCCATACAATTGGGAAGGAACTCTCAACTCCTAACTTCTCCCTGAAGAAGAAAGGGTTTGGACCATACCTCTAGTCCCTTGACTTCTTTTCCTCTTACTTTTGGCGGGAGGTAATCAGGTTTATTCATTTACTTTTTTAGAGGAGGTACTGGAGATTGAACCCAGGACCTCATGCATGCCAAGCATGCACCCTACCACTTGAGCTATATAATTACCATGTGAGAAATGTGTCCTCACAACATTTAGCTCTGAAAGCCAACAGGGTTTGAGTCATGAAATCCACAGGACTAGAGCAAACAAAGAAGCAGTTTTTAATGGGCATGCTTCACAGTGGGTACCCCTCCAGGGCTCAGCACAAAAGGAACAGGCAAAATGCCTATCTCCCAGTCTTTCACTGGGAGGGGTCTGACTGCATATTTCACAAGCTGCTGCTTGAGAGTCCAGCTTCTAATTAGCACATATCTACATGTTGATCCATGACCTTCCCTGGAGTCCAAAAGAGCCAGGGGGCACTTTCTCCACCTTCTCCCTCCTCCTCCCTCCAACTAAAAACCAAGTCACTGGTACCTCCCTGGAAGGAGTTTGTACACATATCTATTACTTCAACTTTTATAGCTTTCACCTGAGGATCCGGCTCTCAAAACACCTTGCTTTGATAGCCAACAGGGCTTACATTCATGAGTTCCACAGGATTACAGCAAACAAAAGCAGTCTTTAAGCAGATGCACCTTCAGCAACTATAAACTCAGACTCAGTGCAGAGGGAACATGCAAAAATGCCCAACTCCCAGAGTCTAAGCTGCTACTTGAGGGTTTGGTTTCTAATCAGCCTTCATCAAGGTGCTAACTGTGAGCCTCCCCTTTGGGGCACTAATGCTTCTTGGCACACCCTCTACTGCTGGGAACCACTAAGAACAAAGATGAAGGCCTGGACCATCACAACAATTTGATAGATAACCAGGAGTTTAGTCTGGGCTAATTGATGAGGTTAATCTGCTACACAAGACCAGTCTATCAAGACTGGGAGAGGTGGCTGTTTTATCTAATGCACAGAAGTCAACAGAGAGAGTCAAAGAAAATGAAGAAACAAAGAAATATGTTCCAAGCAAAAGAACAAGATAAATCTCTAGAAATCAATCATAATGAAACAGAGATGTGATTTACCCATTAGAGAGTTTAAAGTAATGGTCATAAAGATACTCACTAGGGTCAGAAGAGCACGAATGAACACATTAAGAATTTCAACAGAGACAGAAAATGTAAAAATGTACCAAAAGATACCATCAAGCTGAAAAGACAATAACTGAACTGAAAAACTCAATAGAAGGATTCAACAGCAGACCAGATCAGTGCAAGAGAAGATCAATGAGTCCAAAGATAGGGCAGTGGAATTCATCTAGTCAGAGGAGGAAAAAAAAAAAAAAAAACACAATGAAAAGAGTGAAGATAGCTTAAAGGACTTATGAGACAACATCAGTGGGACAATGTCAACTGGATCAATACACTCCTCTCCCAGAAGAAGAGAGAGAGAAAGGGGCAGAAAGCGTATTCAAAAAAAAAAAAAAAAAAAAAAAGTCCAAAAACTTCCCTAACCTGGGGAAAAGAAACAAAAGAATTTACAAAAGATGTAAATTGTGATATCAAACAAAAGAAGATCCAGGATGCCCAAAAGTACCAAAAAAGATGACTCTAAAGAGACTCACACCAAGACACATCATAATTAAATTGTCAAAAGTTAAAGACAAAAAGAGAATCTTCAAAACAACATGAGAAAAATCATTTGTTAAGTACAAGGGAACCCCCCATAACCTACCCTTAGATTTTTCAGCAGAAACTTTGCAGGCCACTAAGGAGTGCCACAATACATTCAAAGTGCTGGAAGAAAAAACTGCCCACCAAGAACACTCAAGGTGGCAAAAATAGTTCTCAAGTATTGAAAGAGAAATAATGAGTTTTCAAAACAAGCAAAAGCTGAAGGAGTTCAGCACCACTAGACCTGCCTTACAAAAAAATGGTAAAAGGAAGTTCTTCAAGCTGAAATGAAAGGTAATTAGTAACATGAAAGCACATGAAAGTATAAAACTCACTGGTAAAGGTAAATATATAGTTAAATTCAGAATACCCAAAGATTATAATGGTACTGGATAAATTACTTAACACTCTAGTATAAAAGTCAAAAGATAAAAGTATTAACTGTAATCATAATAATTTGTCAGTGAATACACAATACAAAAGATGTAAATTGTGATACCAAACACATAAAATATGGGGAGGGGAGAATAAAGATGTAGTGCTTTTGTATGCATCTGAAATTAAGTTATCTTAAAATAGATTGCTAAAACTGTAATAGCTTAAAATGTCAGTAGGTAGAACGCACCAGAAATTACATTTGCAACTACTCAAACCTGTAAAGAAAAACTGTGGCTATCAACTTCAACTGCATGATGAGGTACCTAGTTCTACACAAGTATTTTAAGAGGTATGTAAGCAAAAACTTTTGACCGTCATTGCTCTAAGCTTCCTACAGTTGTACTTTAGCTAAAGCCACTCAAATTGTCTGTTGGATGCAGCTTGTTTGATGCCAGCTGCTGCTCCTGCCCCAACATCACACCTCCCACTTGCCTCAATGGATTTGCTCTCTGCACAAGGGGTCACCTGAACTCCCCCAGATTTTAGGAGTAACAGCAGAGAAAAAAAAAGATACAGTAATTCAGTAGCCCAGAACCCAGAGAGACATGAGAATGTGGGTGGGGAGAGTTCTGAGAGGAAGCAGGATTTGAATATCCCTGTAAAACCTGAGCATCTCGTGCCTAACAAGTGGACTCTTGTGGTTACAACAGTAAATCTTCTCTTTAAGGACCAATTTATGAAAACTGCCTTGCACCCAGCTGAACAAGATCAGAAAGTAGGATGGAAGGCTCAGCTCCTCCATCAGGCAAGAACACAAGGTGATGAAGGTGTTCAAGTCTCTCAAGGAAGGTAGTGTACAATCTTGGTCAAACTTAAGTCCTCCTTTTAGAGGCACAGAAATTGACTATGCATGGGATGATTACCAGAATGCTGTTTTTAAAATTCAAAGTCATGCATTTCCATAATTTAAATCCTTTCAATGACTTCCTGTAACTTTCAGGCTAACATTCAAACTCCTTAATTCAGCACTCAAGCACTTCATGGGCTGGCCCCTGCCTTTCTGGCTTCATCTCACAACACTCCCAGGAAACACTCTGCATTCATTCCAGCCATCCCCAGTGACCAATGGATCTCAGCTGTGTCCAGCTATCGCCCCAACTCAGTGACTATAGAAATGATAGTGTGTCTGCCTGGAAAGCTCTTCCTACTCCTTCATCTGTCCAATTTCTCTTCCTTCAAGACACAACTCAAGTATTATCTCCTAGGCCTCAAATTTTTATATTTTTCCTTCTTTGTGCCCTCAAAGCAATCGTAATCCAGCATTCCCTACAGTGTACTGTATTCATTCATTCATTCATTTGCTAGCTCTCCTTGTAATTACCTAGCAGACAAGGCCTACTATCTTAGAGGTAAATCAATGAGTGAAAGAGAAAATAAATTAATATATAAATAGAAAAAAAAAGAACTATATACAAGGAACAGGGAAATTGAGGAGTTGTGATAAGAAATATCAAGAAATGAGGAAGCAGGAAGAAGAGCAGGGTGGAAACTGAAGAGACAGAGGAGCAGAGGAAAGTGATAGCCTCGTCTCGCCTGCTTCCCATCACAACACACAGCCTCCATCCCTGCTCAGGTGCCCACGGCCTGCCGTAGCAGACTAGCAGGACTCAAAAACCAGCCCTGCCACTTATTAGCTATGTGACCTGGTATAAATTACTAATCCTCTCAAATCCCCAGTTTCCTCATAACTGAGATGGAGATAAGTACATTAACCTCCATCAAAGAGTTGTTGTGAAGATTAAATCAATAATGCTTATGATACACCAGACATGGGGCCCTGTACTTAATAAACACATGACAAACGTTAGCTGAAAATACATTTCCAGCTAATGTTGAGGAATAAAAGAAAAGCCTTTCCTCAGGCCCCATAAAGCACATGGCCTGGACTAGAATGTTGGACTAGTCTTTCTCTGAGCCGGGACATTTAAGCTCAGTGCTGAATGCAGCAGAGCAAACCTAAATCAGCAAATGTTACCATCACTTGAATTTATTCTTTAGCTAAAAGATGTGTCAATTGTAAGCTTGGGGTTGGGGGTCAAGAAGATTTTTATATTTCTATGTTAATGACATAGTTTTAGTGCTTTGAGTTTAGAAAAAAAGCAAAAACTCATATGAGACTGCCACATGAAAGGTCTAAGGAAGATCCAGCCCCACAGCAAAAAAAAGCTTCATTTAATGGACCCTGCTCTTCCCAAGCCTCCTGAAGTTGCCAAAAAATTCTTCACAAATGAACACTAACAGTTGTTTGCCTATTGACCCAGCCACTGGGTTGGATTTGGAGGTAAAATATTATCCAGTTGGATTAAATATTGTATCACATTGGACCAGATGCCTCTACCATGCACCAGTTTTCTTGGTTGGTCTCATATTAACAATCATCGTCTTGACATCCTAAACACGCTGCCTGATTAGTAGTTCCTGGCAGCAGTGACTGATAGCAGTTACCGGAATGTCTGCTCACTGGGTGGTTATGTAATGTCTATACCTAGCTGCATGGCTAGTCACGATATTTCATGATGTTTGGCCTGAAGAGTGTCATGTTCACCAGACTGATCTCCTTATTATTTGCTTCACATGTTTTGCTTCGGCCTTTCCTCCTTTCCAATTGTTCAAATTCTAGAAGGCTTTTAAGGTTCTAGTCAACTGTTCCTTTTGTCTGTCAACTACCCAGGTAAAAAAATAGTTTGCTTCTGAAGTCCCACTGCACTTTATTTTCTGGGCAGTGCTTTTTGCTTTACGTCTTTTATTTTCCTTACTAGCACAATGCCTTACCCGCAATTGACACTAAATAAGATTTTATTGAAGGCATAGACTAGTAACCCACTACAACTAAGGCTACTATAGATTTCTTAAAAATGTAAACAGGCATATCTCTTAGTGAAAAGAAAACACTTTACTCCTCTTGAGGAAATCTTGCTTTTTAACCAACAGCTAAGTCTGCTTCCTGTTCACCTGCCTCCCAGAGGGCTTGGGACGGAGACTCTAGGCAGAATAAATTCTAGAGTCTCATCTCTGGATTATCACAAAAATAGCTTGGCCTTGCTCTCACTTCTTAGATACTGAAACACTGCCCTAAGTAGTGGCAGCAGAATTCAGAATTAGGGAAACTTGGAAATGATGGATTTAAGTTGGTGCTTTGGACTGATAAAAAGAGCAAAGACTTGCCCCCTTTATCGATCTACTCATTCCTAGAAATGAGAATCCCAGAGAGGTTAGAGATGACCTAGGGCTAGGTCAGGGTAAAAATTGGGAGGATAATAGAAGAATATTTATATGGGCTCAGTATTAGATGATGTTAAGGAATTATTTTCAATTTTATCAGATTGAGTAATGGCATGCTTATTGTGAAATATAAAAAGCCTTATCAGTAAGAGATGCATGCTGCAAAATGACATGATTTCTGGGATTTGCTCTGAAGTATTCAAGAGGAAAAAGAAGGAATGGAGAGACATAACAAGACTGGAAAAAATGTTGATAATTATTGAGGTGACTGATCAGTATATACAAGTTCATTATACTATTCTCTACGCTCTTGTGTGCTAAAACATTTCTATACTACAAGTTCTAAAGGAAAATCATCTTTTAAGGCTATAGTGACTCTCACATAGCTGAGCTCCAAACTAGATGTTTGCCTGAAATGACAAACAGGGGAAGAAAGGGAATTTTCATTATCTAGACCATGAGTCCATGCCATGTGATTTAATCCACACTACTCCAGATCACTGTTGTGTGATGTTCTCTGCTGAGTAAGTCAGAAAGCTATACATGTACAGCATAACCTGGAAAAGGTATCTGTGGTTTTAACTTCAAACACACTAAAGTTATTTGCATTGTGTCTTTCATCAAGATTTCAGACATCCCAGTAGACCAGTTCTTTGGTGTTTATTTTTGTTTCTTGAAGTCATAGTTAGGTTTTTTAAAAAATCAGTTATGCTAAAAAAAAAAAAAAAAGGAGGTGGGGAAGATGAAAGGCAGAGGGAAAGGAGGATCAAAAGCAGTCTATAGGATAACAAATTTCCTGGCAGGACATCCTGGTAATAATGTTGCTGAGCACTTAATTATCCAGCATATCTGGCCCTAATAAAAATTGAGCTCTGAACCATTAATCAAATAAAATATCTTGTGCTGATGTTAATTAATAACTCTGTATCTTTCTCTACCTTTCTTTTCTAACATCAGGAAAATATCAAAGAAATTCAGAACTTTTCCCCTTAGCTTTAACCAAAATAGCTCCAAATTTCTATCCACTGAGTAATCTAAGGCACCAAAAGTCTTTATCATGTTTAATGTTGCTTGCTGCCTTTTGCAAATAGCACCAAAGATTGGAATCCTCAGATGTCTGAAGAATATTTTCTTCATTTCTGCTTTTTTCTTTTTTTTAACATTTTTTATTGATTTATAATCATTTTACAATGTTGTGTCAAATTACAGTGTAGAGCACAATTTTTCAGTTATACATGAACATATATATATATTCATTGTCACATTTTTTTCGCTGTGAGCTACCATAAGATCTTGTGTATATTTCCCTGTGCTTTACAGTATAATCTTGTTTATCTATTCTACAATTTTAAAATTTTCTTGGGATGAACATATGCTCCCTTCAACAAACTATACACTTCTGGTCCACACTTTACCAAGAATCAAATAGTAGAAGATGGTAGAAATAACTTTATTGATTTGCCTAATAGAACTGGCTTGAATAAACTAACTTTACTGATTTGCTTAATAGAAATAGAATTTGCCTGATAGAATTTACTTCAGGAAAAAGAGCAATCCAGTTTAAAAACTCCAGTTAAAAAAAAAAAAAAAAACTTTAAAGCCTTAGTAAGCTCCTCTATTGTTGGCTACTTGTAGCTTGGTGGCCTAATTGTGCTTCAGCAAATCATGGCTTCATGAAGTGGAAATGACTAAGCTAAGCTTAAAGAACCCAGTAAAAATTTTGAAACTAGCATCAGCCTACATTTCCACATTCCTCTGTACATCTCTGTACATTACGCTATTGTAGACATCCAAATCTTTCAGAAAAATTATCTAATGCAGCATTTCCTAAATATTTTTACTTATAGATCTGAGATTTTTTTTATCATCACCAGAAAAAAAGGACTTCATGGTCAAGTGAAGCTGGAGAAAGTCTGGCTCAAAATTCAAGTATCTCTTTACTTTAGGACTTTCTAGAATCTTTAATACGATAATAGTATTATGAATCTTCAAGAAAGGAAATGTCATTAAGGCCAGTGCAATGTTCAAAAGTCATCTTGTGAAACTAGTGTTCCAAAAATATACTGATGGTTATGATCTGAAAATACACCCAGGTACACACACACACGCACAGACACACACACACACACAAATAGATATGAACATACCAGAAGACAAGTGAACCATTTGTTTCACTGGTGTAAATGAATATAAAGGCACCTAAAACTGCATGCCAGCAAGATAAGGAATATCTCCCCAAGAAAAACAAGAGACCTATTTTTCCAACAGCCCTTCAGACTGTGGATTCTGGGCAGATACTTCCTCCCTGCTCTAAAAAACATCAAATCCAGGAAGCAAGAAACTGATGAGGAAGGAAAAGTCCTCCTTGTCACTTTCAGGTTAGTGAACATTTAGTGCTATGACAAAGAACCAGGCTTCCTGTAAAATCCAGGAAACTTACTAAGATCTGGCCCTGACTTTCAATAAAACCTGGAAATGAATCTGAAGATAAATAAACATTTTTCTTTTCTTTCCTCAATTAAAGTGAATCTCCCTTAGCTACCTCAAAGGCCATAGCTATCTTCTCAAAGAACATTTACTTTATACTGTGAGAAATAAAGATCACAGCTGCCAAATGGCGGCTTGATATGGTAAACTTGATCATTTTAGCTGTCCTGACATGATACCATTCAAAACAATTCAGCTCCAGTGATCATGATTCAGTTTTGATAATAACAACAGCAATAATAACAATGAGACCATGACCCAATTATTATTGTTAAAGCTGATCCCTGAGCTGGGTGGCCTTCAATTCCAAACACTTTGTCCACTGGGATTATCAATGATGCAGACATTACAGGAGTAGTGTGAATGCAGGATTGATACCACAGACCCATTTATTTATATGTTACATTTAGTCACAAACTCAGTTTCCTTTTCCATTGATTATTTATTGAAAGGAAAATTAAAGCACCTTGGCCCAAATTGTTCATAACCTTGGTACAATCTACCAAGAGCTCATTTACTCTCGCTAATCCTGAAAGAAAAAAAAAAAAGCAAATACAAATTGCAATTACAAACAGTGCAGACACTCTAACCCATAAGCCAATGACTCGCCCTGTTGTAATTCATGGTAGGAACAGGAAGGAGTATGATACAGAAAAGCATAGTTAAAAACAGAATGCGTTAAATTTTGTAGGGTTTTTTTGCTTTTTATATGTTTTGTTAAATATGAACATTTGTGGTAGAATAATACATGACTACTATTACTTCTTGGATTTGATTACATTTGTTTATTTCCTATCAGTTATATACACTAGTTCTATATAAGAAAAAAAATGCCCATAAATTATCTTTTTAATATTTTAAGTAGATAGTTTCCTTTAAGAAAAGGAAATAAGACATTAACTTCATTGGAGCTTACCCCACTGCTGCCACTCTTTATTTGGGGGATACCAACCTTTCATGTAGGTTCTTGTCTCCAAACATCCTCCAGGGTTCCACTATGTGGAATACTAGAGCATAGAATCCCACAGGTTCTATGGGGAAGAGACTTCTTCTCAACTATGGTCCCAAATTGGAGGTAAAGGAGTAGACTAAGAAAAGGGTGATAAATAACTAAGGGATATGATCAAAAGGAAATCCAGATGACTCCTCAAAGAAGCTAAAATATTGATTCTTGACAATGCCAACTCTACACGGCTACATATAAATTAGAACTGATTAACTGGGGTACCTTAGGTCCCCATGCAAGCTACAAAGGCAATAAAAAACAGCTGGTTATGCCTCCATGAGCCCTATAAATCCACATTCCTAAGATGCTTACATGAGGATTTTTTTCCATAAAATTTTGTTGTTTGTAAAGTTTAGAGCTATAAATTCTAAATGTAAGCTACATCCATTAGATTCAGCAACACAGCTTACCAACTAATCTGGAAATTCTCTGAAACAGCCCAAGGAAGTATGAATAGATACATTCATATGTGGTAAAGATCAAGGATGGATGCTAACCACCAAATGGGTAGTCAGGATAGAGCAGGAATTTGGGCATTTTTTGTGGGATTTTTTTTTTCTTTCTGGAAAACCCCTATGTAAGTAAGTATAGTTTGAATCCACATCATCAACTTGAGAATATATTCTTAAGAATGTATGAGATAAAAAAGAATGGAAAGACTTGTAAAAGTTTCCAATTTTGAATTACATATAGCTACCAGCTTCCAACTAATAAATGGATGGAAATTAGGCATTTCTCATTTATTTAAGACTACAAAGAAAAATCACTTCCATGTGATTATGTTATTAAGTTTTTATACTATCTGGATAGGATGCCCTTCATATTTTTCTCTTTTTCAGTTCTCCTGTCATATTAAGGAAAGAAAATTTCAGTACAAAGTTATGAAAGATGACAGTAAAAAGAAGTCTTATTTGGGAACTGATGTGTTATACCAGTCCTGAGAACCTACCATGACTTTTAACAACAGACTAAAATTGTATGAACCCAAAATTCTATGTAACAATTTTATGAAAGGAATTGGAGTGAGACAAGAGAAAACATTCAGTCAAAAATCTAAAATAAAGTCAAAATAAAGTTAAAATGTGTTTATCAATAGTTATGGACTGGTAACACAGGTACACATATTTTTTAAATATATATATGTAAATATTTTATTTTAAATAAGTTTGTTATATTGTTTGTATTTAAAAAATAAACCTTTATGAAAAAATTAAAAGCTAAGACATAAGTTAATCTTAGTTTACCAAAGATTATGCCTAGTTCCAGAATATAATCAAGGTACCCCATCATTATCCAAACGGGAGCCTAATTAGTTTAATTAAAAAGTGAGTTAACCAAGGTGTGGCCAAGAAGGCAGAGCATGAAGACCAGAGCTCGCCCACTCCATAGGTACACCAAAACTATTTACAGAGCAGTATCTATGAGAACCACCTAAACACTGCAGAAAAGATTCTTCACAACTAGAGGTATTAAGAAGGAACTACAATGAGATAGGTAAGATGGGTGGAGACATTGTATAGTTAAGAGTCATACCACCAGACAGGCAATCTACAAATGGGAGGATAATCATCATTGTAGAAGTTCTCCCTAAGGAGCAAGCGGTCTGAGCCCCACATTAGGCTCCCCAGCCAAGGGCTCCTGCACTGGGAAGATGAGCCCTCAGAACATTTAGCTCTGAGGGACAGCAGGGCTTGCATATGGGAGAAAGAGAGCTTTAGGAAACAGAGACTCCACTCATAAAGGATGTGTGCAAAGTCTCCCACCTCCAAGGCCCAGCACAAATGCAGTAACTTGAAAGGAGCCTGAATTAGACCCACTTGCTGATCTTAGCCTCCCAAAGAGACAAGAGGTAACTGGCACTCCCTCTGGAGACATAGACACTGGCAGCACCCATTTTGGGGAGCTCATTCTGCCATAAGGACATGGGTGCTGGCAAGTGCCATTTTGGAGTTCTCCATCTTGCTTATTAGTGATGGGGGCCTACCTTCCCACCAGCAGGCCAGCACCAGTCACAGTCACAGAACTTACCAGGCCATGCAGCCAGCTGAGCAGGGGTCTGACCCCACATACCAGTGGGCCAGCACCAGCCTGGATCCCACCCCCACTTCTTTGCCAAACAGCCAGCTTCCTGGGACCCACTCTACCTACTAGCAGGCTGGCAGCCACTGTACAAGGTAGGGCCTGGCAATCAAGGGGGCTGGAGACCAGCCCTGCCTACCAGTGCTCCCATGGTAGTCAGCTCTACTGAAACAGAAGGTCTAAGGCAGCCCACATAGAGGGTACCCCTACAGCATATAGCTCTGGTGGCCAAAGGGGAGTGTGATGCTGGATGTCACAGGATGTCTCCTATATAAGGCTGCTTCTCCAGGAGTGGGGAATGTAAAAAACCTATCTAATATATAGAAATAAAAACAAAGAATTAGACAAAATAAAGAGACAGAGGAATATGTTCCAAACGAAGGAACAAGACAAAACTTCAGCAAAAGAACTAAATAAAGTGGAGATAAGCAATACACCTGATAAAGAGTTCAAGGTAATAATCATAAAAATATTTAACAAACTCCAGAAAAGAAGAGATGAACACAGTAAGAATTTTAACAAAGAGAAACAGAGCTAAAAACTACAATAACTGAAATTAGAAATATAGTGGAAGGAATCAAGATTAGATGATACAGGGGAACAAATCAGCAAACTGGAAGAGAAAGCAGTGGAAATCACCCAAATTAAGCAGAAAAAAGAATTTTTTAAAATGAGGACAGTTTAAGAGACCTCTGGAACATCATCAGTCATATTAATATTCATATTATAGGGGACTCATAAGGAGAAAAATGAAAGGAACAGAGAACTTATTTGAAGAAATAGCTGAAAACTTCCCTAAACTGGGGAAAGAGACATGTAGGTCCAGGAAGTACAAAGAGACTAGAAATCAATGACAAGAAAAAAAAATTTTTTTAAACACAAGTATGCAGAGGCTAAACAATATACTACTAAACACTGATGAGTCACTGAAGAAATCAAAAAGGAAATTAAAAAATCCCTGGAGACAAATGAAAATGGAAACACAATGATCCAAAAATCTATGGAATGAAGCAAAAGTAGCTCAAAGAGAGAAGCTTTGCTACAAGCCTTGGGAAATTACAACAAAAAAATCTTAAATACACAATCTTACCTTATACCTAATGAAAAACAAGCAAAACTCAAAGTTAGTAGAAAGAAAGGAATCATAAAGATCAAAGCAGAAATAAATGGAATAGAAACTAAAAAAAAAGAAGAAAAGATCAATGAAACTAAGAGCTGGTTCTTTGAAAAGATTTTTTTTAATGCTAAGCCTTTAGTTGGACTGATCAAGAAAAAGAGAGGGCCCAAATAAATAAAATCAGAAATGAAACTGTAGAAATTACAACTGACACCACAGAAATACAAAGGATTATAAGAGATTACTACAAACAATTATACACGAATAAAATGGACAATCTAGAAGAAATGGATAAATTCCTAGAAATGTACAATCAGGGCCAAATACCAGTAACAAAAATGAAACAATAATAAGAAAAACTTCCAACAAAAAAATTCCAGACCCAGATGACTTCATAGATGAATTCTACCAAATATTTAAAGAAGAATTAATACCTATCCTTCTCAAACTATTCCAAAAAATTGAGGGGGAAGGAAAACTTTTAAACTCATTCTACAAAGCTGACATCACCCTGATACAAAAAACACACAAAGACACCACAAAGAAAAAAAATTACATCATTACTGATGAATACAGATGTAAAAATCCTCAATAAAATATTAGCAAACAAAATTCAACAATACATTAAAAGGATCATACACCATGATCAAGTGGAATTATACCAGGGAGAGAAGGAAGTTTCAATATTCGCAAATCAGTCAATGTGATACATGATCATCTCAACAGATGAAGAAAAAGCTTTTGACAAAATTCAACATCCATTTATGATCAAAACTCTTAACAAAGTGGTTAAAAAGGGAGCATACCTCAACATAATAAAGGCCATATGAGACAAGCCACAGCTGACATCCTACTCAGCAATGAAAATATGAAAACATGTCCTCTAAGAGCAGGAACAAGACAAGGATTCTCACTCTCACCACTTTTATTCAACATGCTATTAGAAGTTCTTGCCACAGCAATCAGAGAAGAAAAGGAAATAAAACGAATCCACACTGGAAAGGAAGAAGTAAAATTGTCACCATTTGCAGATGACATGATACTATATGTAGAAAATCCTAAAGAAGCAACCAAGAAACTGCTAGAGCTCATCAATGAATTCAGTAAAGTTGCAGGACACAAAATTAATATATATAAATCTGTTACATTTCTATACATAAACAATAAACTATTATAAAGAGACATTAAGGAAACAATCCCATTTACAATAGCATGAAAAACAATTAAATACCTACAAATAAACCTACTTAAGTAGGTAAAAGACTTGTATTGGAAAACTACAAGACATTGATGAAAGAAATTGAAGACCACACAAACAAATAGAAAGATATACCATGGAAGAATTATTATTGTTAAAATAACCACACCCCTCCAAGACAATCTACAGAGTCAATATAATCCCTATCAAAATATCAATGACATTTTTCACAGAACTAAAACAAATAATTACAAAATTTGTATGAAAACACAAAAGACCCCAAATAGCCAAAACAATCTTGAGAAAGAACAGTGCTGGATAAGTCATGCGCCCTGATTTCAGACTATAACACAAAGCTACAATAATCAAAACAGCATGGTACTGGCAAAAAAACACACACACAGATCAATGGAACAGAATAGAGAACCCAGAAATAAACCCACCTTAAGAGTCTACTAGCCTATGACAAAAGAGGAAAGAATATATAATGGGGAAAAGACAGCCTCTTCAATAAATGATGTTAGGAAAACTGGACAGCTACATGCAAAAGAACCAAACTGGACTACATACAAAAGTAAACTCAAACTGGATTAATGACAACTATAAAACCTGAAAGTATAAAAATCCCAGAAGAAAACATAGGCAGTACACTCTTTGGCATTGGTCTTAGCAGTATTTTTTTTGGATTTGTCTTCCGTAGACAAGGGAAATAAAAGTGAAAGTAAACAAAAGGTACTAACATCAAAATAAAAATCTTTTGCACAGCCAAGGAAACTATCAACAAAATGAAAGGAAGCCTACCAAGTGGAAGAATATATTTGTAAATGATATATCCAATAAGAGGTCGATATCCAAAATATACAAACAACTCATACAGCTCAACATCAAAAAAATAAAGAATCTGATTTAAAAATGGACAGAAGACCTGAATAGATGTTTTTCCAAAGAAGACACAAAGATGATTGACAGACATATGAAAAATATGCTCAACATTACTAATCATCAAGGAAATACAAACTGCAATAAGATACTATCTCACATCTGTCAGAATGGCCATCATCAAAAAGACAACAAATAACAAGTGTTGCCAGGGATGTAGGGAAAATGGAACTCTCTTGCACTGTTGGTGGAACTGTAAATCGGTGCAGCCACTATGAAAAACAGTATGGAGGTTCTTCAAAAAATTAAAAATAGACTGCCATATGATCCAGCAATTTCACTTTGGGGTTTTTACCTGTGAAAAACAAAACCAACAACTGAAAAGATATGTGCACCCCTATATTTATTGTGGCATTATTTACAATAGCCAAGATGTGGAAGCATCCTAAATATTCACTGATAGACAAATGAATAACGATATGGTGTGTGTATATATATATAATATTATATATATGCATATGTATACATTCCCCAGCCATTAAAAAAAAAGTCTTGCCATTTGCAACAACATAGATGGATCTAGAGGGTATTATGCTAAGTGAAATAAGTCAGACAGAGAAAGAAAAATGTTGCATCACCTCACTTATACGTGGAATCAAAAAACAGAACAAATAAACATAACAAAAACAAGAACAGACTTATAGATTCAAAGAACAAACAAGTGGCTGTCAGAAGGGAAAAGGGTGAGGGGGGTGGGCAAAATAGGTGTAGGAGATTAAGAGGTACTAACCTCCAGTTATATAATAAACAAGTCATAGGGATATAATATATAGTATAAGGAATATAGCCAATATTGTAATAACTTTATATGGCAACAGGTGGTTATTAGAAATCATGGTGATGATATCATAATATATGCATATGTCAAATCATTATGTAGTGCACCTGAAACTAACATAATGTTGTACATCAACACTATTTCAATTAAATTATTTTTAATTTTTACATTTTTTAATTTAAAAAGTGAGTTAACCACCCAAAAATAGATTCCACAAGTCAGAAATTCTAACAAGTAATTTCAAATATCACAGTGCTTTTAAAGATTCTTAACTAGTAGTCAGGACTAGCTAGGAAAAAGGCATATCCAGCTAGGACTAGTTAGGCAAAAGGCATACCCAGCTAATACCTGTGGCCTTTGATGGAAAAATTCTGTTTAATCTTGAAGCTGGGGTGGACAGGTATGTATATTTACAGAGTCAGTGGTGATTAGTCCAGCCCTTCACAAGCATGGGCCTTTGCTTTCTATTAAAAACAAAATGACAATATGTCTAAAGACACATATTGCCTCATGGGTTTTCATCGTTTTCACTTTTTCTCACAGCTTCACCTCTGTTCCATGCAGCCAAATGCAGCCTCTACCTGGATCATTCCACCGTAGTCTGGGTGCCAGTCTCAGTTCTTCTCATATTATTGCTGAAACAGAGTCTAAGAGGAACTAGGTTGGCAATGGCTGCCAAGCCAGTTGTCACAGCTACTGGGGAAAGAACTAAGGGTCAAATCTAAGCCCATGAGACCCAAGTAGGGAAAAGCTAGGTGCAGTCCTACAGGATAAAAGAACAGAGCTAAGGTTGAAGAGTGAAGGGTGGATTTCACATGGCCAGAGGTAAGATCCAACAATCTAGTACATTTGGAGGAATGGAGATTGGGGAGGCGATTAAAAGCAAGACCCACCTCAAAGACCCACCATCAGTCTTGATTTATTAAAACAAACGGAAGCCTCTAGTTATGGCAGACCAGCACAAACAGTAGGTTATCTGTCAGCATTATCAAGGCATTCTTACACTGTTGCCCACACGATATTCTTCTAAGATGTATCTACAAATAACCTCTTCTGACGTTTTCTAGAATCATCCACATTGAGAAAAATACCTGGAGGTCATAACAAGAAAGATATGAATTGAATCTTTGTCTTTTGGGAGTTGACATCCTGATATGGATGGACTGGAAATGATTAATCCTTTTCTTCTTTCCTTGCCAGAAGTCAGGCATTTGCTTAATTGAATAGAGACAGAAAAGCCTGTTCTCCATATATGGGATGGAACTGAAGCTATTTTTACAGGCAGAAAAGTAAAGTTCTCATCAGATTATCTATGGAAGTAGTCCAATGTTGAAACAATATCATGTTCCTAGTGGTTTTTCATGGAACTAGTTACACATTAACTACAAAACTGGTTCAAGAGAATCCTCTGTACTAGAACTCTGTGTATACCACAGAAATAGGAGGATGGCAACCAAATGTGGAGAAGTAGAAAGGAAAGTATAGAAGAAAACAAGGGGAAGATTTTGATGGAAGATGTAGATCCAAGGAGGATTTTTAAATTTATTTTTTTATAGAATATTGAAACCCTGACAGAGTTTGACCATGCTGTTATAAAGGCAGCAGCCTCTGTGCCCTGTCTTTCTGCCCAGTCAGCTTCCCTTTCTGGTCACATTTTATTCTTGCACCCATGAGGATTTATCCAACTAGACTTCTTGCACACAACCCTTGTTTATTTAGTACAGATTATGTTAAAATCTATATTGAAAGAATGAGTAATTGGATTAATGTGTAGCTAAATGTTATTTATCATTTTTACTTTTTCACTTCTTTCCTTCAGTTATCCTTATTTTAATGTTTTCCTATTCATTTTGCACTTTGTAGATTGTATATGGAAAACTCTATTTCGGCATTGTTAAAAAACAAATTCAACTGAGTAAATTTTAAAGATCTTATTGGCTTTATTCAACAGTTTATGAATTGGGCAGCATCCCATATAGCAGGTAGAAGGGAGCTCTGCGGAGTTATACAGAAAGACTTTTACAGGCAGAAGGGAACAGCAACAAGGAAGTTATACTAGCAAAAAAGTGGACTGGTTGTGGCAAGATCAATTTTCTTTAGTGGATGATTGGGGTCTAACAGACAGATTACCTCACTAGTGCAGACCAGGTGATTCCTAACTGATAAGTTTAAGATTCCAATTCTGGGAGAGGCCAAAACTGTAACTAATTAAGTTTCAGTTTGGTGACATGGGACTTAGCAAAAGTGACTCCATTTTGGACTGCTTTCTTCTTGTTAACAGTATGCAATAAGGGATTTTGTTGTTGTTGATTATTTGCATTCTGTGCACACTAGATTTTTTTGAGTTTTTTTCTATCTTCCATATTCAATGAAAACCCCCCAAAATGTATGCGTCATTTTATTTCTATATTTGTTAATGAAATTCAACAAATTCTTCTTTATAAATCCCTCTTTTCCCTATTTCGTGTGAGTTTGGAACCCACAATAGTGTCAAAGCTGTCTTAAATCTTTAAATCTTAGTCAAGAAATTATAGCTCATTTTTTATGAATGCATATTTGATATGTCTCAGTTGCTTTTTTTGTAAACAAAGCAATACAGAATAATACAAATGGGAGGGTGAGTATCACCTAAGGTTTAGCATCCAGAGATTTCCAGTGTTAGTATTTTACTGAATATACACCTCAATTTTTCACTATGTCTGTAGATACATATGAAAATGAATATATAGTTGTACATAAAGGGGATATTTCTACTCAGACTGTTTGAAATAATGTTTTTTTCACTAAACCATACCTTGGGCATAACTCCATGTTCATAAATATAGAACTCCTTGCAGCCTGCAAGGCTGAGTGTAATCTGGCCCCACCTACCTCTCCTAGCTCATCTGCAACATCACTCCCCTTTACTCATCCCACTTCAATTGACCTCCTTGCTAGTCCTCAAGCACAGAAGCTTCCTCCTACATCAGGGCTTTTATGTTTTCTGTTTCCATGTAATTCCAAAGCTCTTTCTCCAGTTCTTTCTTTGACAGGCCACCTCATGTTTGCTGTTTATGTCTTAGCTCTAAAATCCCCCCTCACAATGACTTTATCTGAAGGGGCCCCACCCAGTCACTCTACATCTCATCACTCTGAATTATTTTCATCAAACTTTTATCTCTGTCTGAAATTAACTTACTAATTTGTCAAACATCCAGGGTACTTTTTAGTGAATTCTTTTTATATACTTCAATAAAATATATTTTAAAAAAGAACCTGCATCCCAGCAGTCACCACCATTTTTATGTTGTAAACAACAATTTAGTTTTTCAGCAAATCATTATCCATCATATTAAACTAATGTTGTTAATCTGTATTTACAGCTTTGTTTGTATTTAAATTGTAAATGTGCTTTGATTAAAAAGTAGTATAAGTGTTTTTAGTACAGGGAATTTATATTATGTTTTACATTTACATAAATTTAAGGAAAAATACAATACAAATAATCTAAGTACATAATGGGAGTCAGAATTTTTTTTTCCTTTAGAAAAGATTTATACAATACACATGGTTGAGAACTACTGACTAAACCATCCCAGTCATTTTATATAGTGGCCTTTTTTAAAGTAGTTAATGTCTCTCTATAATCAAAAAGTCAAAATCCAAACTGGCCCAGAGTAGGTTGAAAATGCATATCTATGGCTTTGATGTTGAAATGTATTTTTCTAAGCAAGGCTCTTTATTTTTCTTTCTAAGTGGCATAATATATACTGTATCTGCTCTTAACAAACTGTAACTAAGCAATGAATCATAAAGGTTCATAAAGCAATGAATCATAAAGGGTCAACAGAAATCTCAACCACTTTTTCTTAGAGACCTCTAGCTTAAAACAAATTGTACTATGAGTAAGTCAAAGGTGCCACAGTAAATGTAGCAGTTCATTCTCTCCTTTTTTCCAAGGCAGGAATAGGTCCAATACAGGGAAAATAGTGAATCCTTTAAACAGCAATTAGGAGATTAATAAACTGATCAACTAGCAATACTTCAAGCAAACCAAAACATTATCAGAACTTAAGACTTCAAGGATAGTTGGCATTACTATAGAATAACCTATAGATCTTCAATTTACATCTTCTAACAAAAGAAAAGCAATTGAAATTTCCTCCAGAGCTTAGCAAGAATCATTAGAGTTATTGCTTATAAGTTAAACATTTAAACCAGCCGGCATAGCTTATTGTATAAACTGTAGGAGAGTTGCTAAAACCTAAATTTTGGGCAATATGAGCTTCCAATGAGTTAAATTAACTTTATGTTGTAAGAAATATGGAAAGCTCAGTTTAAATGATGAGGTCCCTAAGATATAAAAAAATAGTAATAAAGTGCTTTTTTTCCAAAACTCTACTCATCAATAAAGAATTCATCAATGGAATCTATAGCCAGATTTTTGTAATTGTAATTGTAATGAGTAATTGTAAATATAAATGTTTGAGAAGATATTCATCTCTTCTAGGAAAAATACAATTTTAGAAACATTTGTGAATCATGACCTGGTTCAATTATCATGAATACCTTGGAAATCAGATGAAAAAAGAGACCAACGATTCTAAAAATCATTTACTAAAGAGCAATTCATTTAATTTAAAATAAAAATGAAAACCACTATTTTGAGGGTTTTTCTCTTTTTTTTTGGTTCTTTCTTAGTCACAAACCCTCAGAGCTCTAACACTCTGATCTAAGAGCACTCATTAGTGCAGCCTGAAAAAACAATGTGAACATTAAGCACTAATACTTGAAAATGTACAGTAAGAAATAGCTGGTAGAAAAAAAAAAATGCTGCAAGATTCACCACAAAGTGCTTGTAGTTCATTTAACTTAAAAATATATTTTCCAATTTAAACTATATTTGAAAATTAAATATTTTCTTCTTTCTGCTGAATCATAATTTTAGGCAATTTTTGATCTGCAGTTGGTCCTCAGTAACTATGAAATATGAATTTGTTACCTCTACCCAGAACTTGAACCCTTTGAGAGAGTAAAGTATTGTTAATTTCATGACTCTATAGAAAGTTCACTTGTGGAACTACCTACTGTAATTCAAGTATTGCATAGAGCATTCTGAAATTGCTATGAAATTAAATGGTGAGATTAATAATTTTAGATATGGCTGCTGTGTACTCCTGGAGTGAATCACTTTTTCTGTCTTTTCATTAAGGACATTACAAAGACTTCAATTTTCAGAGGTCTTCCCTTTACTCCCCAAATAAAAATAATCAAAGTCTCCCAGTCCACTTACACAACATAATACTCAGTCTTTTACAGGATCCTCTCTCTAAGTATTTTTAAGGGTCTCAGTGACTGCATATACACATTCCACAAATCTGTGTAGGTTGTTATGTATCCACTGTCAATTTAGGCAGATGCTCCAGGGATCTCTGTTGCTGCACCTCTCAAAAGTCCATGCCTCTTTACTGAAGACTAGGATATTATAAAAGGACATTTAAAGTCAGAGAAAAAAAAAGTTTAAAATTGGATATCAGTTATTTCTACTTTGGAGACAACTGGTCATATCTCTTCAGCAGAAGTCTTTGACCTGGCCTTCTCCCTCTTTAGTGTTGCAGCTTGCTGCCATTTTCAAGGTCCATCTTACCTCTCATAGAAATATCCCAAAAGAGCCCTCAGTTTCTACTGCTCCCCCACTTAATCAGCATGAGATCATAAAATCTGTACAATCACCACTCTGCCCACAACAGAGTCAAGGTTTTCTATTACAGAACAGCTGAGCTTTTCCTTGTCCCTAACTTTTCCATTCCAGAGTGGCATTTTGGATTTACCTATGGATAACTTGAAGTGGCATTAAAGTTTTTCCCAAAAGAAAAAACACAACCATGACCCAAAGACGAATTATGCCTTTACCCTTAGAGCAACAGAGAAAACCACTAACAGCTTTAAAATAGTAATCTGATAGTTTGAATGAATGAATTAGATCTACAATATGGATAGATCTGGAAAATAATTTTAATGTTATAGAATAATATAGTATGAAATGACGTCATTCTAGAGTGACCAGAAGAAGGCAGAAACTGAAAGAAGGATCCAGTGAAAAATAACAACTGGAAGGGTAAAAGAAGCTAGCAGAGATTTGATTTGTTGCACTCTGCAAGGAAAAACGGTCTAAAGTCTGGAGTATAAGCTTGATAAACATCTTGGGTTTCCCACACACTCACTCAGAGAAAACTAAAAACCAATCTTCTGTCTACCAAACTTAAAATCAAATTTCAGTCTATCACCCAGTAATTTGATTTTCTGCTATGTTATTATAACTAGACATAGTGAATGATACCTCATAAAGAGTCTGGATTCTATTACCTTCCTCTGAAGCATGTTTATTTGTGTTTCAGCAGGCCTGCTATGTTATTATAACCAGGCATAGTGAATGATACATTAGAGAGACTCTGGACTCTTCTATCATCCTCTGAAGATGTTGATTTGTTTTTCTCACAGGCAATTAAATTACTAAGTAAATCACCCCAGTTCCCAGGAAATCCTACATGGTGGTAGTGATGATGACAGCAGTGGCTGTGCAGAAAGGAGGAGGGGAACCCTTTTCTCTGCCAAATGGCCTGATTCTTAGTGGAGCCAAGAATATACAAGGAATTCCATTGCTTTTTTTCCCTTTATATAATCACTACTTAACCCCAGAGGCAGAGGCAATTATAGGAAATATGCAAGAGAGTGGAAAGACTAAAGTCCTAGCTTTATTGCCAGAGGAATGGGAGGAGGATTGGATACTGGGAGCCAGAAAGTATTAGGTACATCACAGAGAGGATGGAACTAGAGAAAATGATCCCATAAAATTGTGTATAAAGTCTTATGCTCACTTTACAGTTGTGAATTCATAGATCTAACCCCAAACAGTATATCAAAGGTTTTGATAACTGAACTATAAGGTAGATCACTGACCAGATCCCAGACTGGCTACTGGTGATATTTGCACAGGACTGATCAGAAAAGCACTAAAAAGACTGTGAAAAACAACCTGAAATGGAGCCATACTCTACAGAAGGTAAGATCTGAACCTAACAAGGTAGATGTCTTGTTAAAAGAAAAAAAAAAAAAGTTTTCCCATATGATTTTTAAAAAGACCTAGAGTAACATACAGAATATTTAAAAATCCAGGATACATTCCAAAATTATTTTATATACAAAATGCTAGGAAATTTTCAACATCTTGAAAAGAGGCAATTGCCAGATGCTAACCTAAAGATGACATGAGTGTTAAAATTGTGAGATAACACCTATAAAGCAGCTATTATAACTTGCTTCAAGAAGTAAAGTTAAGCACTCAAGAAACAAATAGAAAGATGGGGAAGAACTTAACATGAATAGAATAGAATATGTAAAAAATTATAAAGCCAAATGGAAATTTTAGAACTAAAAAATATAATAACCAAACAAAACTTCACTGGATGAGCTCAATATCAAAACGGAGGTGACAGAGGAAACTCTTAATAAACTTTCAGACAGATCAATAGAAATTACCTAATCTGAACAAAAAAGAGGGGAAAATGATCTAGAAAAATAAGCAGAGCCTCAAGGGGCTGTAGGACAATATCAAAAGATCTAACATTTATTCCATTTAAAACCCAAAAGAAGAGGGAAAAGAATAGGTACAGAGAAAACTATTTGAATAAATAATGGCTGAAAACTTCATAAATTTTGGAAAAGACATAAACTTATAGATTTAAGCTCAATGGATCCCAAAACAGGATAAACTAAATGGAATTAATGCCCAGACACATCATCACCAAACTTCTGAAAACTAAAAATAAAGAAAATTTCTTGAAAGCAGCCAGAGAAAAACAATGCATTACATAGACGGGAACAACAATGTGAAGTGCTACAGATTCTCCATTGGAAACCATGGATGCCTGAAGAGTATAATTTTTAATGTGCTGAAATAAAAGAACCATCAATTAAGAGTTCTACACCCAGTGAAAATATCCTTCAAAAAATGAAGAAGAAATTGAAACATTTATCAGATGAAGAAAAACTAGAAGAATTTGTCAACAGCAGACATATTCAGAAAGAAATATTAAAGGAAGATCTGAAGAAAAAAGGAAAATGATATCAAAGGGAAGCTTGAAACTTTGGAAGTGAAGGACGGACAACAGAAACGATAACTATCTGAATAAATATGAGACTATTTTCTGCTAAGTTATTTAAATAGTTATGTCAGATAAAAGCAAAAATGGTTAACATTGTCCCATCGGGTCTCATTATATGTCAGTATAATGTATATGAAAATTACATTATGGGATCTATATGTGGTATGATTTCTATATTCCCTGTGAAGTGATAAAATATTAATTCTAAGTAGACTGCAAAAAGTTAAGTAAAAATACACTGTAATCTCTAGAGCAACCATTCAAATACACACAAAAAACACACAGAGGTATAGTCAACAACTCAATAGATAAAAGGAAATATTAAGAAAATATTCAAATATCATAAAGGAAAAGAGGAAAGTAGAAAGAAAGGAACAAAAATTAGAGGAAAACAAGAGAAAAAATAATAAAAGAGTAGACCTATTTGTTTTAAACATACACAAATCTAAACATATAATTACATTAAAAGTAAATTCTTTAAACACACCAATTTTAAAATATAGATTTCAGAATGTACCAAAAAAAGATCCAACTACATGTTACAACAAACCCACTTTAAATATAACAATACAGGTAAATTAGAAGTAAAAGAATAAGAAAGGTGTAGCATGCAAGTATCAACTGAAAGAAAATAGGAATGGCTGTTAACACGGGAAAAAAGAAATCTTGTAGCAAGGAAAAGTTAAGAGGGCTAAAGACAGACATTACCTAATGATTCAAGGTATATGTTACATTCACCAAGAATATAACAATCCTAAACATGTATTACCTAACAACAGAGCCTCAAAATACATGAGATAAAAACTGACAGCATTAAAAAGAGAAGCCTCTAATAATAGTTGGAGACTTCAATACTCTCATTCAGTAATTTAAAAAGCATGTATATTTTATAAATTAGCAAAGATATCAAAGAATAGAACAATACTATTAACTAACCAGAGCTAATTAACATTTATAAAATTCCACCAAAAGATAGAATACACATTCTGCTCAAGTGCAGATGAAACATATTGCAAGACAGACCATATCCTGTGTCAAAACAGACCTCAACAAAATTTTTTAATGAAACTATACAAAATATGTTCTCTGATCATAATAGGGTTAAAATAGAATTCAATAGCAGGAAGATAACTAGGAAATCTTTAAATATATGATAATTAAACCACATAATTTTAAATAATCTATTGATCAAAGAGGGAATTATTAAGAGAAATTGTTAAATGTTTTGAACTGAATGAAAACGAAGAATCAACATATTAAAATGTGTGGGATACAGCCTAAGCAGTGTTTAGAGGGATATTATGATCAATAAGGGGTTAATATTCAAAATGTACAAATACCTTGTGCAACTCAATATCAACAAAACAAACAACCAGGTTAAAAAATGAGCAGAAGCCTGAATAGACATTTTTCCAAAGAAGACATACAGATGGCCAACAGGCAAATGAAAAAATGTTCAACATTGCCAATCACTAGAGAAATGCAAATCAAAACCACAATGAGATATCACCTCACACCTATCAAAATGGCTTTCATCAAAAGGACCACAAATAACAAATTTTGACAAGAACATGGTGTAAAGGGAACCCTTGTAGACTGTTGGTGGAAATGTAAGTTGGCACAGTCACTGTGGAAAATAGTATGGAAATTCCTCAAAAAATTAAAAATACAACTACCATATGACACAGCAATTCTACTCCTAGGTATATAGCCAAAGAAAATAAAAACACTAATTTGAAAAGCTACACACACCCCAATGTTCATAGCAGCATTATTAACAATGGCCAAGATATGGAAACAACCTAAGTGTCTATCAACAGATGAATGGATAAAGAAAATGTGTATATATAGAGAACAGAATACTATTCAGCCATAAAAAAGCATGAAATTTTGCCATATGCAACAACATGAACAGATCTAGAGGGTATTGTGCATAATGAAATAATTTAGACATAATATGCATGTTATCACTCATATGTGGAATCTAAAAAATAAAATGAATGAATATAACAAAACAGAAACTCACAGACATAGAGAACAGACACAGAGAACAAACTAATGATTACCAGTGAGTAGAGGGAAGTGGTGAGGGGCAAGATAGGGGTAGAGGATTAAGAGGTAAAAATTACTATGTATAAAGTAAATAAGCTACAAGGATATATTATACAGCACAGGGAATATAGCCATTATTTTGTAATAACTTTACATAAAGTATAATCTATAAAAATATTGAATCACTAGAATCAGGTATATATGCTATATACCTGAAACTAATATGATATTGTAAATTAACTACACTTCCATAAAAAGGGGAAAAAAACTTAGGAAAGGAAATTTCTCAAATCAACAATTTAAAACTCTACTCCAAACTAGGAAAAAAAGACCAAAATATACCCAAAGCTAGCAAAAGGAAGGAAATGACAAAAATAAGAGCATAAATCAAAGAAACTGAAAACAGAAAAATACAGAAAATTTTAAAAACTGACTCTTTGAAAAAATGATAAAATTAATAAACCTTTAACTAGATTGACAAATAAAAAAGAGGACACAAATTGTCAATATCAGGAACAAAATAAGAGACATCACTACCATCTCTGCAGATACCAAAAGGATAATGAGAGAATACTACAAAAAACTCTACACACATAAATTTGACAATTTGGGTAAAGTGGACCAATTTATCAAAAAACACAAACTTGTGCTGTACACCAGAAATTGACACAACATTGTAAACTCATTATACTTCAATTTAAAAACAAACCACAAACTACCACAACTCACCTAATAAGAAACATATAATTTGAATGACTCTATTAAAGAAATGAAATTCATAGTTTATAAGCCTTCCTAAGTTGAAAACTCCAGGCCTAGATGGTTTTATTGGTGAATTCTACCAAAGATTTAAAGAAGAAATAACCTATTCTACAATTATCTTCCAGAAGATAGAAGAGAAGGTAACACTTCTCAACTCATTCTGCAAAGCCAGTTTTACCCTGGTACCAAAATCAGAAAAATAAACAGTACAAGAAAAGAACATTACAGGCAAATATACTTAATGGACATAAACACAAAAATACTTAATAAAATATTAATAAATTAAATCCAACAAAAATACAAAAAGAACACATCACTACAAAGTGGGGTTCATCCCAAGAATGTAAGGTGGGTTATTTGAACAATCAGTGTAATCCATCATTCTAACAAGCTGCAAGAGAAAAAAATCAATAATCAGACATTATAAATTTTCTGAAGTAGCTCCTCAATAAAATTTTAAAGAAGTCTGGTTGGGGAGCTGTTCATAAAAGAAGCCAGAAGAGGTAGAAAGAACAGAACTGGTATTTGGACCATTTTTTCCTGACTTGGGGGTTGAAAATGGATATAACTCCTCAAGAATTTCGAGAAGCTCCTAGTGAACCTCTTGAGACAGTATAACTGATGGCACAGCTAGGAAGACAGCTGACAAGGATGAGAAAAATTAAATTTTACTTCTTTTTTCACAACATTTCACTTTCTCCTTTTTACCATATAGGTCACCACTGAACCGAAGTGGTCTTATTAAAAGAAAAAATACTCAGTTTCTGCTGATAAGGAAGTCAGCTCTTCTGCGTTAAGACAGTGTTACATTTTGGTAACGAGAGACAAAAAATTTCAGCAGAATGTTATATCTTTGTGTTTACTTTTTATATATGACTCCTTTCAACTATATCTGCATCCCTTTCCAAAAGTTTTTTTGAAGTTTGCTGGCTTGTGGCCATGGGTGCACTTTCCCTGATGACTATCAACAATTCTTTGGTCTCCCCCCTATTTAAGTGTCGTAAGAGGATCCTCCACCTCCATTGACCTCAAGACAATTTTCAGAGAGTCTTAGGCCACAACTCATACATGAAATTTTTAATTCTCGTGCACTGCTTTGTGATGGCAGGAATCTGTGGGAAATGAATAAAAGAGTAAGTTGTACATCTGGTTTGACATAGTACAGAACAGAAATACCAGCTCCAGATTGGTGAGGTGATTCATGATCTAAGCCAATTAGTTCAGAGGAAATAGCATTTCAGAGTCATGGGTGACCATAAGAATTAAGAATTCTGGAAACAGGCATATATCCAGAGGGAACATTAATTCAAAAAGACACCTGCACCCCAATGTTCATAGCAGCACTATTTACAATAGCCAAGACATGGAAACAACCTAAATGTCCATCAACAGATGACTGGATAAAGAAGTTGTGGTATATTTATACAATGGAATACTATTCATTCATAAAAATGAATAAAATAATGCCATTTGCAGCAACATGGATGGCCCTGGAGAATGTCATTCTAAGTGAAGTAAGCCAGAAAGAAAAAGAAAAATACCATATGATATCACTCATACGTGGAATCTAAAAAAAAACAAAAGACAAATGAACTTATTTATAAAACAGAAACAGACTCACAGACATAGAAAACAAACTTATGGTTACCAGGGGGAAAAGGGGTGGGAAGGGATAAATTGGGAGTTCGAGATTTGCAGACTCTGACTGGTATATATAAAATAGATAAACAAGTTTACACTGTATAGCACAGGGAACTATATTTGATATCTTGTAGTAGTTTACGGTGAAAAAGAATATGAAAACGAATATACGTATATTCATAATGACTGAAGCACTGTGCTGTACACCAGAAATTGACACAACATTGTAAACTGACTTCAATGAAAAAAAGTAAAAAAATAAGAAAAAGAAAAAGAAAAAAGAACTCCTGAAACAGACAGAAATCTTGGGGATTTTCACATGGCTTGAAATCGGAAGCTGACTAAATTCTCTCTCTAGAGTAACCATCTGGCATGGGGATGACATGCTATATACCACCACATTAACTAGGAGGACCTTCCAAATATTCCAAAGGGGACTCTGTCTTCTCCTGAACAACAGATTGTTCTGGTTTATACTGTGCTTAAAGAGATTATTTTCATTCTCTTCTAGGATGCACAGCCCCCAAAAGCCATCAAGTGATTTATGAAAATTTTCTAGTGCTAGTTAATTAATACTTTCTGAACAGCTCAGCCTTGATAAAAAAACAATTTAAAAAAACTTTCATATACATCTCAGTAATACTAGGAAGGATAATTCTATTTCTATGCCAGTATGTCCAACTAGCATTAAAAGAGAGGTTGTTGGTCTTGTTTGTTTGATTGTTTCAGGGAGTGGCAATACTTCTGAGAGAGGTGGTATGAACATCCTTTGGCTCCACTATAGTTGAGGCTCAGTGAACTTGGCTGTGGCCCTTATGAGTACCTTGATCTAGGTGTCAAAAGCGAAGAAAAACAATCATTACTCAAAAGAAAAAATACAGGAAAGCTTAGAATTACATGTTAGGAAAAGTAATTACAGCCTGTCTTGAATATTAAGCAAAGAATCCCTTTTCTGACAATTCTGAGTCAATGTTCTTCTTTCCTTCATTTGGTTGTGTTCAGATGAAAACATTAAGACCAGGAAGGACAAATCTAATCAATATGGCTTGCTGTAGTCAATCTATTTAATATACACAAAATTTCATGATACATGTTAACTTGGTAAATATAATACAGTTTGTAATTTGTAAAGTACTAGTTACCAAAGTGATAACTACACAAAAAGTGAACTAAGTGAAATGTGTCTTTGGTTCCTCCACATACTGCCTTTCTCTGATTTTTCCCCATCCCCCATATCCTTCCTCTAGACATCACAATCCAATATGAGGGCCACAAGCTACATGAGGCTATTTAACTTTTAATTAAAATTAAATAAAATTTAAAATTCATTTTCTCAGTTGCACTAGCCACATTTCAAGTGCTCAATCATCACATATGACTAATAACTACCATGGTGAATAGTGCAGATAAACAACGTTTTCATCAATGCAGAAAGTTCTAATGCACATTGCTGGTCTCAACACAAAAATTTTTGCAGTCTCCTTTCTGGCCAGCATTCTCCCCCACCCACTACCTCCCAACCCAGGCCATGCCTTCCCAAGCATTTCCCAGTGTTTTCCTTTTCTTTTCTTACTCTCATAGCTTCCCTGAGCCTTCTCATAGTTCTCCATAGGAAGTACCATTTTATAATTCCTTTTTTGAGGACCTTCCTGAAAACTTAAATAACTTGATACACTAACCTGTGCTTAGGCAGTTTGTGGATGCACAGAGTTGACATGTTCTCTCTCCAAAGTAACACATTTGCATTTTAACAGAAAGCTTCTGGAGATTTCATGCATTTATACAAAGGGCTGACTCTAAAAGCTGTGGCTTTAAGTACTGTAGCAACCTGGGAGCTTTGGTGAACAGACCTCAGAATGCAAGGGCCTTTTTTTTTTTTAATTGGAGTAGTCAGTTACAATGCATCAATTTCTGGAGGCTTTAAAGCATATTTCAAAGCACATTATCCTGTTGGCCTGCTCATCTACAATGCCCTTGGGTCACTATGTTGTTTTGTCTCCTAGGAGCACTGGGCTATCCCTAAGTGTCACCACAATAGAGGTAACACTATGCATCTGACACAGAAAAGGAATAGCAGGTCAAAAGATGTTTGTTTTGCTTGTAACTATGAAAATTGTTAAAGCTCAGGGTGAGGTTTCGTACCATAATCCATTTATTCTTTGTCCATTCTGGGCTTCCTGCCAAGGCATCAATCACACAAGCAATAATCAATAGCAAAATAAGAGCTCATATAACATTCTTAACAATAATTTGGCAAATATTCCCTTCTCCCCCAATGTAGGACTCGAATAACTAGACTGGCAATCCAGCTTAGGCTAGAAAACATTTTTAAAAAGAAAAGAAAGGGAAAGAAAAGAGAGGCTTCTCACACTCTGAGTACTTAAGACATCAGTCTGCAAACGATTCTAGTTTGCCCTGTGGGTCCACTCACTGGGTCGGAGAGAAGCAAACAACTGGCCACCACTGTGCCTGGGCTAATAGTTTTCATCTGGTTACCACAAAATGCAAGAAGTAAAAGTAAATATTCACCTCCTCAGAAGGCTTTGGTTCTCTTAATGTATTCAGGAAAAAAGACTGAAGAGAAAAAGAGGGTAGCCAGACCTGCCTCAGGAGCAAATAATGTCCCACGCACAATGTCCCACATTCTGAATTCAGCTGATCGTTTCCTTGTGGTATCATTCAACTTGATCTTCTACACATAGAAGTTTTTATAGAACCAAACTAAGCTTCATCTTCACAAAAAAATAATAAAAACAATGGCATCTCTCCAGTGTTTTTTGGGGGTTTTTTTGGATTTTAGGGTTTTTTTTTAAATATTATTTTTTATTCATAAAAGAATTAGATGCACATAGCTTTAATAGTGGAGAAGTTCTAAAAAGTTTATAACAAAAAAGCAGTACCCTGGACTCCCCATAATCCTCCCCAGAGCCTACCAGCTGCATCTCTTTTTAGCTATTTCTTCTAGTAGTTACCTGAATATGTCTAAATAGCATTTTTATACTACTGTCACTCTAAAAACATTTCATTATCATTTCATCTATATACTGACCACTTTTTCACCCATCCACCTCAACCGTATTTTTAAATAAATACAAGATATATCACCTTAATTATAAATATCTCAATATATATCACTCAATGTACATTACTTTTAAAAATGTCTTTAAAAATACAATCACAATACCATTATCACACATCCAAATTTAACAATTATTCCTAAATATTATTAAATCTCATTATTGATGATATTTTTCCAATTGTCTCATAATTCTTTTTTATATTTGGTTTATATAAATCAAGATGCAAACACAGTGCACTTTTTTTTCTGTGTCATTTAGGTCTCCTTTCTTTTTTTTTTTTAAACATTTTTTATTGATTTATAATCATTTTACAATGTTGTGTCAAATTCCAGTGTTCAGCACAATTTTTCAGTTATACATGAACATATATATATTCATTGTCACATTTTTTTCTCTGTGAGCTACCGTAAGATTTTGTGTATATTTCCCTGTGCTATACAGTATAATCTTGTTTATCTATTCTACAATTTTGAAATCCTGTCTATCCCTTCCCACCCCCCACCCCCTTGGCAACCACAAGTTTGTATTTTTTAATCCACAGCAGTGCGTCTTAACTGCAAGCGATTTTGCTCCCAAGGAATATATGGTGATAGTCTAGAGACGTTTTTGTTGGCCACAACTTGGAGACAAGACTCTTCCAATGGCATCTAGTGGGTAGGGACCAAGGCTGCTGCTAACCTTCCTACAATGCACAGGATAACCCCAACGCAAAGAATTATCTGGCCCAAAACGTCAATAGTAACAAGGTTGAGAAACTCTGATCTATACAACGTGGAATTCCATCCTCCCCCTCACCACCCACCCTTACATCTATCTATGTCATTTGACCCTAAGAGTTTACCACCTTCTGGACGTGGCTGATTGCATCCCCATTTTGTCTTATAACATGTTCCTCATTCCCTATAACTTCTGTAATTTAGAAATAAGGTGGGAACACATTAAAATATTAAACCAATAGAAAACATGTTGAAGTATTAAAAATGTCTGCATGAAAATGTGGAATCAGGCAGTTGGATCCTAGACTATGTTGAAATAGCCTATGCAAAGGGCCTCAGGGATTTTTTTGCTGTTGTTCATGTCTCTTTTTTTGCAAAAGAGGATACTGAGACCTAAGAAAGCAACATGACTTGGCTAAGTTCATACCAAACTTCTTGAATCGCTGCCTCTTTGAAATTTGAGATATGGCTCTATTTTTTTGCAACATAGAGGATTAATTCAAATAAGATTTAATTTTTTAGGCTGGAGTATTTTATCCATGGTAACGTGTACTTGCATTAGACAGCATGTGATAGCCGGCTGTCTTGCTAACAGCAACTGATGGCCCTCGCCTAAAGTCATTATTTCATTAGGACTTCCCTTAAGTATTTTAAATGGTTCTTTTTTTCCTATTGAAATATTCCTTAATAAAAATATTTTTACTTTTGAGGTAAACAAAAATAATCAGTGTTCACTATTTTAAAATACAAATACACATTCATTTGTGTTTTTTTAAATTATGATACCAGCCCCCTAAAATAACTGCTCCAAAACACTGGCTTATATTTTTCTACACTTTTTGGTTACATACACATATGTGCATATGTTTAATCATATAATATATGTAATATGTTTTGTCATTTTAATTTTTACTTAACAATATGTAGTGAAAATTTGTCAATGTCTATTACATGGATATCTACTTTTTGAAAAATAACTACACAGTAATCCAGCGATGGCAATGACTGCTTCCCCAAAAGTTGACTAATTTGATAGGAGAAAAAATACAGTAAGTTTTTTTTTAATTTCTTTGATTAAATTGAGCATTTTATATACAAATCTGTATCTCTTCTGTAAATGACCTGCTTACATCCTCTAATCACTTTTCTGTTACATTATCCAATTTTTTTCTTATTGATTTATGGGGTCTTTTAAAAAATAGTTCTCTATTTTTCGATTTTTTCATAATTATTTTTGCCACTGTGGTACATTCAAAATGGCCACAAATTTTTTGATGTCCCTTTCATGAGGGTTCTATGCTCTCTCCTCTTGAACGTAGGTGGGCTCTGTAATTGTTTAGACCAATAGAATGTGGCAGTTTCTGGCTCAGTCTTCTAGAGATACTGAACTTCCACTGTCTGTCTTATGGAACATTTGCTCTTATAATCCGAACACCATGTTGTGAGGAAGATCAAGCAGCCTCATGTGGAGGCTCATTGTGGGGAAGAACTGAGGTCCCCAGCAGATAATCCCAGCTGAACTCCAGCTGACAAACAATCAGTCCTAACTTTCCAGCCTTCTATGTGAGTGGACCCTCTTGAAAGTGAATCCTCCAGCCCCATTTGAACCACTGCAGTTAATGCCACCTGGAGGAAAGACTAAGATAAGCCCTACCCAAATTACAGATTCATAAATAAAGTTTTTACTTTAAGCAAATAAATGTAAGCCAATAAATTCCAGCAATTAATAACTGAAATAGCCAAGAAGAAAGTTTTTGTTTTTAAACTGAAACTGGAACTATCAATCTTTCTCATAATTTATGATCTTAAACAAAATAGAGAAAAAAACTTTCCCATCCCAGAATTATAAATCATAATTACTTTAAACTCTATTATAATTTTGTTTAATTTTAAACCTTTAATCTTTAACTCTTTTATCCTTGTATAATTATTTAACTGATGTGAAATAGGATCTATGTTTATTTTTCCCAAATGATCATCTAGTTGCTCCAACACAAATCATTAAATAATTGATAATTTTCCCACTGATGCAATTTTTTCATTGAAGAAATGCTACTTAATCCCCATCTACTAAAACTATATATATATGTATACACCTATTTTTGTATTGTCTGTTTTTGTCCACTTACATATCTGTACCTACAGCATACCATTTTAATTATTATTGCTGTTGAGCAGCACTGTCCAATAGAATTTTCTGAGATGATGGAAATGGTCCATATCTTCATCCTTCAATATGGTAGCAACAGGTCTCATGGGGCTATTTAGTACTTAAAATGTGGCTGCAACCAAGAAATGGAATTTTTATTTTATTCAGTTTTAATTAAAATATTCATAGCCATATATGCTTAATGGCTCATATTAGTACAGCTTTAGGGTGTTTTTATAATTGATCATACAAGTCAGTCGTCATTTTTCTTCTAAGATTTTTTATTAGTCTTTTCAATATTCACATGAAATTCAGCACCGATTTATTAGTGGCAGATTCTGATAGGCATATTATTCAATATACAGATTATTTGTGGAGTTATTGTCTTTATCATTTTTCCTTCCAAAATACTATGTTTTTATTTATCATATATCATTTTATATTCTTTAAGTTTTAAACAGCTAACATGATTTTTAATGTTCGTTTCTAACATGTGTCCTCTTTTCTTTCAACCTAGGGCAAGAAATCCAACTAATCAAAATTCTTGGTTCAGTACATACTTCTCGTTATTGGTCCATGAACAACTTTTCTATTTATTTTGTTAAGGCTGTTTGTTCTAATTTTTATTTCACCAACAGTTTAACAGTAGATACTGAACTAAATCAAATTCTTGTTCATTTATTAATGTTTTTCTCTTATCATCTGTATTGGATTACTTTTTGTTGTGCTGTATTCCTGGATTAAGCCATACTTGGTTATTTGGTATTTATAGAATATTTTGTTATAATTGATTTTTATATATTTTGTTTAAGTTTTTTTTCTTTATAATTTTACATGAAATGAGTTGTCCTGTGTTTTGTTCTTTTGTTTTGGGGTGGGGGGAGATTTGTGGCCTCTGTGCTTTATAACCAGAATAATTTATTCCTATTTTATTGAAGAAAAAATGGATATACAGAGAAATTGTATTTTGACAATTAGTTACTTCTAGCATTTAATCTTCTTTCTGAAAAGAAGAGCTTGCTCACTTTCTAAAAGAAGCAAGGTAACCTCTGAATTGACTGGTTTAGGTGCATTCTAGTCTTCATTTGAGAATAAAGTCAAGATTAATCCTCAAATTATATCTTATTGCCCAAGGAAGTTTTTCTCTACTAATGAGCTATACTTCAGTCAGTTTTAGATCAAGTTATCATCAGTGAAGTAAAGACTGTAAATAAAGTAATTCAGCAGCCAAAACAAACCACGTAGGATGATTAACTAGAACTTCTGGGCATCTTCTTATAATCACTCTATAACGTAGGTCCTTTATATTAACAATACTATTTCCTAAAGAAAATAATTATTGTTATTTAAAAGTTACTTATTCTGAGCCCTAAATTAATTCTGCCAAGAAAAAAAAAATCTCTGTAGACTATCAATCCACCTTCACATTTAATTACAAGAATGCACTACACAGGGAAACTCAATAGATCATCTTCCTCTTTCTTCCTAAGAAAACACCATCTGTGTACATTCTGTGTTTCTACGTCTCTGTCAGATACTAATACTGGCAATACTACTTTAAACACATCAGTTCTTCTATCCGTTCCCCATGGATGGCGTGTACATTGACATTGTGATTTATTTGAAAGTACGTGGGATTTTTTTAATGTGTTGGCTTTTATTAGATTTTTATTTTCTAACTATCATATATTAACATTGACTTTCTTTCTTTGGTGTTCAGTTCTATTAACTGTAACATACTAACAGATTTGTATAACCACCCTATGACCAGGGTACAGAATGGCTCTGTCACCTCCCAAAGAACCTCCCTCAAGCTGTCCCTTTATTGTCACACTCTCCCTCCACCCACAACCTCTGGCAAACATGGATCTGTTCTCTGTCACTGCAGTTTTTCTTTTGAGACTGGCTTCTTTCACTCATCATGCTGTCTGAGAGTCATCCAAGTTGTGTGTATCAGTTGTCCCTTCTTTTTATTGCTGAGTAGTGATGAGTAGTAGATATGGTGTACCACAGTGAGTATATCCCTTAACCCACTGAAGGATGTCTGAGTTGTTTCCAGTTAGGGGCTACTGCAAATATGGCTGCTTATGAATATTTGTGTACCAATTTTCATGTAATCATAAATTTCCAAATGCCTAGTGTAAATACCCAGGAATAGAATTGCTGGGTCATATGTTAAGTGTATATTTAACCTTATAAGAAGCTGCTAAACCATTTTCCAAAGTGGCTGTAAAACCATTTTCCAAAGTGGCTACACCATTTTTCAATCCCACCATGTGAGTTTAGGGCACTCCACATCCTTAGCGACACTGCTATTATCAGTATTTTTTTTTTCATTTCAGAATCCTAACAGGTGTGCAGTAGTATCTGATTATGGTTTAAACTTGGATTATCCTATGACTTATGGTGTTGAACATCGTTTTTTATGTGCTTATTTGTGTTTTTTTGGTAAAGCATCTGTTCATATCAAAAAGTTCATGGGGTTTTTACACCAGAAGTTAATACAACATTGTAAACCAACTATACTTAAATTAAAAAAAAAAAGGTTCATGGGATTTAGGGTCTAAGATTGGGTTCCAGTCTCTCTTTTTCTACTAATTAACTAAGTCAAGTCACTTATCTTCTTTTAATTGTAATAATAATGTCTACCTACCTGACAAGTTGCCATGAGAAACAGATGAGATAAAGTATGTGAACAGTCTTTGCAATATGTAAAGAAAAGTGCTATTTACTATTTCAACAACTAATAATTCAGTTTAATTCAATAGCTAACATTGCTGAATGCTTACTAATGTGAGAGGTTTTGTGCTAAGAATTTTACATGAACCATTTTATTTAAGCCTCTCATAGACAATGGGGCAGATAATCATTAAATGAAGAATTATAGGATTAAAAAACATTAACAATTTTATCAAGGAAACACAAATTATGACATGGAGTGAGAATTTAAACCTAAGCTTATCTGATTCCAAAACTGAATTCTTAATCTTTGCTTTTCAAGAGCAAAGACCCCTAAGAATAATGCTACTTAGTATGGTTTAAATATGAAATCAATGACCAACAATTTAATTCTTGAGTTCTCAAGGTCAGGCTGAGTAATGTAGAAGCCTGTAACCTTCCTGTTCCCTTCTTTGGTGACCCCTCCTGCACTGTGCTGGACACGTGCTCTTTTCCCCTGAGAATGCACTCTTCTCGCTGCTTCGTGGCCAGGAATGCTGGTCTGCGGAGGCAGCGTCAGTGGACTCCCTCTCTCTCTGTCTCTGGTCTGGCTCAGTCAACAGACATACTTGTTCTCCATTTGCATTGAGAATCATCCAAGAAAACATGCTTAAATTTTAGGATGTCCTGAAGCTACACTGCTTACCTTCCTTACCTTTTCTGTTTCTGGTTCTTCTTGTTCCTCTTTAATTCTTACATCTTCAGGAATGTAACCAGACATAATCAGGGAATTCCGTCACCGACCAAAAATTACTTAAAGGGGAAGACAGTTTTTTCTATTGACTCACAACGGAGGAAGGGAGCTGGAGAACAGGACAAGGAACAGAGGCTTCCTCACAGTAACTGAACATGACTCACTGGCCTTGTTTGTGAGCACAGATGAGACACCCCCCCCCCCACCCTGAGCACATCTCAACACACTGGGAGTCAGGGGACATTTTAGGTTAGTGGAATCCTGCACTATCAGACGAAGCATATCAAATTAAAACTCAGGTTACTTAAAGAAGAGCTCTACCTCTTTGGTACCAGTATGTGGTACCAAAGTACGGAACAAGCCAGAGAGCATTCCCTCTGAGCAGCGCCCGTCGTCATACCTAACCCAGCACCGACACAGAGTGGGCTCTTAGACATATTGGTTGAATGCAAATTCAGCATGCCTTACTGAAATGTTTTCTCTCTCATAAGTTTGAGGAAGCACAAAAGAGAACCCTTAATCTGTCATTCTTCTATTTTTAACTCAATTCCAATCAACAATGAAGAACTGCTTGGTGAAGCAGAAGTGATAGAACATGTTAAAAAGTTGTGAGCACTCCCTGGAGAACTGGCTGATTCCAGGCCTGGGGCAGGGGAAATACAAGAAGAGCATAAAGCATCTTGCAGTGCTAGACATTAAGAAAGTGCTCAAAACTAAAGGACACAAGCCTGTGAAGATGGCACGGGAGCCTGAAAGTGTACCCGACAGCCAAAGGTGGAAAAACTTTACCAACAAATGAACTAAAAGTTATCTAGAATTATAACCCTAGTGAAAAATCAACACCCGTGAATCGATCTAAATATAGACAAATGGTTGAACAAATAAATAAATGAGGGAAAAGAGACAACTCTTCCTTATGAAAGTATTTCATGAGATACCACCTCCCATCTGTTAGAATGGCTGTTATCAAAAAGATAAGAGATGGCAAGCGTTGGTCAGACTGTGGAGAAAGTGGAACCCTCTTGCCCTTTTGGTGAGAATGCAAATTGGTACAGCCTCTATAGAAAGCAGCATGGAGGTTCCTCAGGAATTAAAAGTAGAACTGCCAAATGATCCAGTAATCCCGCTCCGGGTATATATCCAAAGGAAGTGAAAACAATATCTGGAAAAGATATCTGTACCCCCGTGTTCTTCGCAGCATTATGCACAACAGTGAAGACATGGAAACAACCTGTGTGTCCACTGAAGGATGAATTAGTAAAATATTATATATAATTTATACTTATATACATTATAAATACTACACACATAATTCGGCCATATATCTTGCCGATTGTAATAACATAGATGGATGTTGAGGGCATTATTCTAAGTGAAATAAGTCAGACAGAGAAGGACAAGTACTGTATGATATCACTTCTATGTGGAATCTAAAAAAGCTGAATTCATAGAAATAGGCAGTAGATTGGTGGTTGGTTGCCAGGGGCTTGGAAGGGGGAGTGGGGGATGAGGAGATGGCAAATGATACAAACTTCTAGCTATAAGATGAATATATTCAGGGGAACCTAAGGTGTAGCATGGCAAATATAGTTAACAGTACTGTATTATATACTTGAAAGTTAAGAGAGTAAATCTTCAATGTTATCTCATACACACACACACACACACACACACACACACAAATGGTAATTACGTGAAGGAGTATAGGTGTTAACTAACCTTACTGTGGTAATTATTTTGCAATACATATGGATATCAAATTATGTTGTATAGCTTAAATTTACATGTATTATTTGTCAACAATGTTTCAATAAAGCTGGGAAAAATTAGCACAATTTTATCTTTTTAAGTATGGTTTACATCAGGTTATTTTTTTTAAAAAGAAACATTTCAATTAACAAATAGAAAATAACTATTAGAACAGCACAGTAATAATGGCTGCAAGTAAAGTGTTACTGAAGGATGCTAAAATTAGTGGGTGAAAGCTTATGCAAAGGATATTTGCACATTCTCAAAGAACCTTCTACAACACACTGAGTAATAAGAAGGGGGAAAGAGTAACTTTGTAGTGGAGATCCTGGAAGACATCATTCTAGCTAAGTGATCAAAGTTTACACCACTGGTAATACTCCTTGACTTCATGCACCTCCTGATATGAAGTACTGAGAAGGACAGGTCACATTTGTGATACACTTTGCAATAACCTCAGTCTAATCATGAGAAAACAACATAGAAACTCAAGTTGAGGAGTACTCTACAAAAATAACTGACCAGTACTTCCCAAAATCATCAGGGTTATGAAGAAACGGAAAGACTGAGGAATTGTCACAGATTGGAAGACACAAAGGAAATGTGACAACTAAACGCAGTGTGTGAACCTTGGTTGGATTCTGGAATGGAAAAACTAATTAGTGGAAAAACTGATGAAATCCAAATAAATTTTTTAACTCAGTTAATAGTAAATGAACTAAGGTTATTGAGGTTACTTTCTCGGTTTTGGTAATTGTTCTATGGTTATGTAAGATGTTAGATAGAAGCAGGGTGAAGGGTGTATGGGAACTCACTGGACTACTTCTGCAACTCTTCTGTAAGTCTAAAATGATCTCAAAATAAAGAAGTTTTTAAAACGTGATGAACACATCTTGGAATTTCTAGGACAGGAGGATTGGAACACTGGATAAAATCAGCACACACTCATTTGCCATTGGGAAAATAGTTTCCAAAAGTTCAGAAAAAAAGACAGACATGATCTCATATCCAGAGATCCTGAAGGGAAAGTGACTCAAGAGAAAAAGTGAACTCTAATAAAAACAATAGAACATATGAGAAACTTGTGAATCATCTTCTAGCCTCTTCCTTTCCCCCACAATCAGCCACCTAATCCTATCACTTCTATCTCCTAAATGTCACTCCCTTCAAACCCCTCCTCTCCATTACTCCATGCTGCCCTACATTCATCATCTTCTTGACTAATGATTTCCCCTCCACAAGTTTTCCAAAGTCTAACATGTCTTAAGTTGATGTCACCAAAATTGTTTTTCTAAAAAGAATCTATTTCCCTTCTCTGCTCAAGAACATTCAAGTTTATTCCTTTTGGGATAAATCCAAGTCCCTTAGCATAATATTCATGGCCCCTTACCATTTAGTTGTTCCTTAACTTCAGCCTCATCTCTATTCACTCCCCCAAGAAGTACTCTATACTCCAGCTGCAGGACCAGATATGAAGTCCAGAATGTATCAGTCACTCCTGTTTCTGCTCGTGTTATTCATTCATGAATAGGACACCATATTACACAGCTTCTCTGTTCTACAAGCTCTGATTCATTCTAGCTCCAACATCATTTCTGTTTCAGACTTCTCTGATTTTTCAAAACCTCCTTATTCCATTCGACATGCTCTGCAAGCAAAATTAACCCTGTTTCTCTGCTATGCTCTCCCCAAGACATTGTAAATTCTCTTAATAAGCACATGCTCTACTGCATGTAGCTTGTAGTATACAAGCTTGATTACCTTAGTAGAGTATAGGTCTTTTGATGGCAAAGTTCACATCTAATTCAAGGAATCTCCAACCAACTCAAGGCCAACACCATTGGTAGGCTGAACCAAGTTAAAATATAATTAAATTTGATTCACAGGGGATGCAAAGAGAGAAACAGTCAAAGAAATATGTATGGATGCACATGTTCCTGTTGAACTCAAATTTTTAAGTGGCATCAAAAAAACTAGGGCAGAAATAAAAACTTTATGATTGTAGATGGACATGAAAGAGTAGTATAATGCTAAAAGTATTCCAACAAGAATAATAATAACCAAAATATTCTAGGCTTGTGAAACAAAAATGTTATTACAACAGAAAGGGGCCCCATTAGCTACATCACCTTTAAAAAAAAAATAAGTAGGAGGAGAGCCAACTGTTTGGGAAAGATGAGAATAATGTCAAAGATGAAAAGTGAAAAACAAAATTACTCAATTCTTTTTGCTTATCTTTCTTTCAAGGAGAATGATGTTCACATAATAAGAAAAATCTTGTTAAAGGAAATGAAACCAGGATGATTTGAAAGAACCAATTATCATCTGATTCAATTATATTCCAGGGTCTGAAAACAACTTGCTGATATGAACCACTGGCACAGAAGCCAGGTCAGAAATCTTTAAGAAATTACAAGTTGAAGCAGTGAAAAAAAATTACAATTAAGAACAGTGAGAGAAAAAAGCCAGTGCACTTCAGGAACCATGAGTCTCTCAGCTTAATACTGAACTTCAATTATAGTATACGATAGTTACTTAGACATCTGGCTTACCAGATATTATTAAAGCTGTGCTGTGCAATATGGTCACATCTCACTATTTAAATTTAAACTATTTTAAATTTCAAAAAGTAAAAATCAGTTCCTGAATCACATTAGGCACATTTTAACTGCTCAGTAGCCACATATGGCTAGTGGCTACCATGCTGGGCAGCACTGGTAATAGAACGCTCTACCACTGCAGAAAGTTCCACTAGACAGTGCTATTACAGAAAGTAGTGAGCATTGGGAACCAGCCTAATTTATGGAGAATGTTACACTGAACTAATAAAATTGCTGTCATTTCATAGGATTGTTATATTGTTGGAGACAGGGATGTGTAGATACAGGCTATATTGATTTCAGCAAAACATCCAACAAAGTTTCTTATAAAACCGTGGTTGATAAAAATATAGAAATATAGGGACATTATACTATAACTGAGCAAACAATTGTCACCACAGAAAGTTGATTAATGAACTAATATAATTTTGGAAGAATGACTTACAAGTTTTCCTCAAAATCTTATCATTGGTCCTCTCTTGCTTAACATTTTTATCCATAATTTGCTGACAAATAAAAGAAACAGTTATCAAGTTTTCAAATAACATACAGCAAGATCATTTCATAACTTTCTGGAGGACAATTTACTAAAACTTATCAAAATCTTTTACAATTTTACTTACTCTCTGAGTCACAGTTCCACTTCCTCAGGAAATAGTCACAGATGTTTGCAAAGATTTAGCTATATGTGTGTTAATTATAGCAAAACATTTGGAAAATCTAAATGTCAAATAATAAAAGACTAATTAAATAAACAGCAGTACATTTGCATCTATCATCACTTTATTCCCAGTGATCCCCTACAATACTATGTACTTCATGAGTGATTAAATATATAAAATAAAAGATGAATAAAGTGAGGAAAAAGGAAAATCATAACATAAACTATGGTATGATTATATGTGTCATACATATGTGTGGCAATAAATGCACACGCATTGTACATGTGCATGTAGGGTATACATACGTGCAAAGAGAAGACTAGACAGACATACACTAAAGTGTTAATAATATTTATCTCTGGCAATGAGTTAGGGAACATATTTGTTTTCTTCTTTTAGCTTATCTGTACTTTTAAAAAGTTCCGTCATGAATAGATTCTTTATCATAAGAACATTTGAACAAGGGGCAATGATAAAAGATTTGATAAAATTTGATAAAAGAACCAATATTTAAAAGGAAGAAATATATTCAACAAGCTAGAACAATGAGCCAAAATTAATAAGAGGAAGGTTAATAGGTATATGTAGAAAGTCTAGCTTCTAAGTTCTAAAAGTCCTCTGGAAAAAAAGTAGTTTGGAGAAGACCAGCCTAACAATAAGTTTGTTAAAATAAATGCAAATTTGTTTGATGAATTTAGTAGCACAATTTCCAAAAGACTGAATACAAACTTAAATTAATGACATTAGTAGGATATCTTGCCCAGAACAGGGAGAGTGATGGTCCCTCTGCTCTCTGGGTCTGATGCAATCATATCTGCCCACTGGTCTCCTTGTGTAACAGTGGAGTTTACCCAGAGGTAGGTAACCAGGAAACTGAAAAGACTGAAGATTCTATAACATAAGAAAAAGTTGGCAGAATTAGTGCTCTTTAACTTAAAAAAAAAAAAAAACTAGGAATTCCTAGATAGCTGTCTTCATGTACAAAAGAAAGACTAGACAGTCTTTTATGTCACCAAATGCAGAGAAGTTACAGGAGGTCATATTTCCACTTAGTGTAAGGAAAAACAGCAAGTAAAAACTACATTGAACTCACAAAAATCTGCACATGAATGTTTATAGCAGCTTTATTCATCATTGCCAAAACCTGGAATCAACCAAGATGTCCTTCAGTAGGTGAATGGATAAATAAATGGTGGTACATCCAGGTAATAGGCTATTATGCAGTGCTAAAGAGAAATGAGCTATCAAGGCATGAAAAGACATAGAGGAACACAAAATGTATATTACTGAGCAAAAGAAAACAATCTGAAAAGGCTATGTATTCTGATTCCAACTATACAACATTCTGAAAAAGGCAAGACTATGGAGATAGTAAAAAGATCAGGAGTTTTCCAGGGGTTAGCAGGGAGTGGGTGGGGAATAGGCTAAGCACAGATTTTTAGGGTAGTGAAATTATTATGCACGATAGTATAGGTGGTGGATACATGCCATTATACATCTGTCAAGTCCACAAAATACACATCATCAAGAGTAAACCCTAATGTAAACTAAGGACTTAGATAATGTGTCAATGTTGGTTCATCATTTATAACAATGTAACACTCAAGTGAGGATGCTGATAGTGGGGAAGACTGTGTGTGTGTTTGGGTGGTGGTGGTTATGTGGGAACTCTGTGTATTTTCCACTGAATTATACTTTGAACATAAAATTTCTCTAAAAAAGTACATTAATTTTTTAAATTAATAATAATCAAAAATACATTGAACTTCTTTAAGAAGCAGTAATCTGCCTTGTCACTGTAAGTAGAAGGTGAGGGAATGGCTGTCAGGAACACTATAGAAGAAATTTTTGAGTTACAAAGAAGATTGTATTCCTAACCTCTACATGTCCTCCCAACTCTTAAGTTTCTATCATTTGTTTATTCAACAAGTGTCTCTGGAATACTGCTGTGGACTTAACTATTTTCACCTGCCCCAAAATTCACATGTTGAAGCCTAAATACTGAATGCAATGGTGTTCAGAGGTGGGATCCTTGGAAGACAACTAGGTCATGAGGCTGGAGCCCTCATGAAGAAGATTAGCGTCCTTTTAAGGGGATGGAGAGAACAGAGCACTAACAAATGAGGAAACCAGGAAGAGGGCTCTCACTAGAACCCAACCATGCTGGCAGCCTGATCTTGGACTTCTCAGCCTCCAGAACTGCAAGAAATAAAGGTTTGTTATTTAAATCACCCAATCTATGCTATTCTTGTTATAGTTGCCTGAACTGACTAAGACAAATACTTTCTACTTTTAAACCTGAAGTATTTGTACATCTGGGAATATATGATGGTAGCCAGAGATTCCCAAAGCCTCACTGTAAACATAATGCATCTTTCAAGTGCATTGATTTTATTTGATTTTTTTAAAGGAACATATCATCATTTAGAAAACAAAATACAAATAAATTTTTAAAATAAAATAACAAAGAAATGTCATGTGTGCCATGAGGTTCTTCTAAATTGGCCTCCAGGCCTCACCAGTGCCCAAGAAATACGAATTCATACCATTTTAGTGGAAGAGTTAGAGAAACACTGATTCACTATGTGCCAAGAACTACATCTCTGCAAGGGGGGATACATGGATGAATAATGGCCTGGTTGTACCTTCAAAGAGCTTACAGTTCAGAGGGATGACAGGCACAGCTCCCTTACAGCTGAGAAACACTGCTCTCTGATGGAGGATGAACATGGTTAACTTCCTACACCAAGACAAGCATGGATTTCTTTCCTAGCTGTGGAAATAACTGCCATCCAGCAATACCATGCCAATCCTGGGAATGCGATTTCATAAATGCCCTAAATAGGTAGCAGCACCCAGGAACTTCTCTCCAGTGCGGAATTGCATGGTTGACCTTAAATGATATCTCTCAAGGGAAGATGCTTTAAGCTAAAGCTTGTTTTATTCATGAAAAGTCCATTCTTCATAGGTGAAATGGAAACAAACAGATACTCTGATTAATTTCCTTTTTATGTTTCCCTTTTTGAAGTACATTTATGGTCACAGAGTATGTGCAGAGAGAAAGAAGAAAAACAGCTAACTTCCATTGTTGAAGAACTTGACACATTTTGTGTATCAATATGAACAACAAAACCAGAGAGAGTGAGTCAGGGTGGAGTGAGCATGTGAACAGGAGAAATGTTAAACACTGTAAAAATAATACATCTTGAAAACTATGGAATGTCCTAGAAACTAAGGCATTTCTATTCCTACATTCACAAAACCAATAAACTGAAACTAGTCATACAGAGACATGTATTCTGCATGTCAGCCCACTTCACTCCAGCATGAAGGCAAACTCACTCACTAGCTAGAAACATCTCCATCCTTGAGGTGTCTGTCATTGCACTACCCCTGACACGGGTACATATTGCCGCAAGACTCCTTCAGTGGGCAGTCATTGCTGTCCCCTCCCCACTAAGCTACTCTGATAAACGCTTTCCAAATGATAGCAAAATTGAGAACAAGAAACTAGTATCCACATAGAGTCTTAGGTTGCCAATGGCTCAAACAGTCCATTTTCAAACTCATTTATTCATTCTTTTGTTTATTTATTCAACAAGCAGTTACTAGGCTTCCATGATGTGTCAAGTACTGTGTTCTGTGAGTCCATCCCTAGCTGACTCCACTACAGTTCATTCATTCTTCCTGAAAACTCTTCCTCACAATGCCCTTCAGATAGCGATCTTCAGCACCACAGCTGATGGGGAGAAACCAAGGAAACTCACTATTTGACTTGCAGACCCAGTAGTTCCAGGGCTGGAGCCTGGTCTACAACCCCAGGCCTGGGAGGCTGGCTTGGCAGGAGAGGGCATCGTGGCCCAAGGCTCTGGGACTAACACATCAGAAGCCCTCTTTCCAGAAAGCTCTGCTCGTTCAAACCAATAGATGTAATTATAGCTGTTGCTTAGGTCCATTTACAAAATGCTCCTAGAGCCAGTTTAATAGTGCAAGAGAATCTGGCACATCAAAAATCTAGTCACCATACTTACAAAGTTCAATAGGAAGGTAAATACACAAAATCTAGAGAACGCATGTGGCATCTCCTTCCTGTATTTGAGGTTTATGTTTTTATTTTAAGTTTTAGGGGACATGAATCTGTTTTCTCTCAATGTCAAACAAACAGTTCATCTCCAGGAAATCTGCAGAAGTCAGGACGCCCACCTAATTAATAGCACCAGATGGTAAGAAAACACCTACCATAGGACTTCTCCTTCTAGAAATGGTGCAGAATTATGACTGCATCTATATTTTACTGCTGGTGGGTTTGATTTTGTTTTTAGGTTTTGTTTTTCATTTTTAGTATGGGAATCTTTCAAGTTACAAAAGTAAGGCTACAAGTAGTTTGTCTAGTTCTTAAAGATTAAGAACCAAAGAATCAGAGTCCCCAGAAAACTGGGGATTAACTGCAAGGACACAGTACTTCTTATAAAGAATGGTGCTCCTTCGTGGAGGAATCAGGAGAGTTTGAGTTGTGGAAATTCAGACAGGCAAAGGAGGCCAAACCCATCACCCTCCATTTAAGCCCTGCAGTTGTCTTTGTCTCTTTGTCTGTTTGGGGGTCTCAACAGCTGTCTGGGAGAAGGCAGGGTTTGCCTGTTACACAGCAATGGTTAAAATGAGGCCAACCACGAAACAACAGATACACAATAGACTACCTCGGCTTCTAGAAAATTGGCAGGCACGACGTCAGGAGTAGCTGGTTCTCAGAGAGTTGGCAAAGAGATTTTTCACCTAATTTTTCATTTACTCAATAAATATTTAGTTAGCATTTTCTCTGTGCCTGGCATTCTTTTCCAGCTGTATTTCTATGAACAAAGGCCTTTTCCTTAAAGAAGCTTACATTCTAGTAGGGAAAATCAGAAAGGAGGAGAAAAAGAAGGAACAACCAGCAGCTTCTGACAAGAGGCCCCCAAGTTCCCTTCAAAAAGTCCTTTCCAGTCCCGCAGATATCATCGCACCAGCCTCCAGTGTCGTTTTCAGAAAGCCTATCTAATCGGTGAAGGGCTCAAGCTGGGTTTTTGAGACAAAAAGCCATTTCCCAGTCACATCCCAAAGTTCAAGTTATCATTGGGAGCACACCAGTATAACAGCATTATTAATTTCTGGGCTTGCTGGGTGGTTTGTCTGCACATCTCCATCACCCAAGTTCGTACAAGTAGAAGTGAACATAAGTGGAAACTGCACAAGCTTTAAAGCTGCACCTGCTGAGGCACTGGGAAATTGGGTGACCTTGAACAGGTTATTTCATCTGAGCTTAGTCATATGCAAAATGTGGAAAATACCTACTTCATCATTTGAAGATAAAATGAGCTAATGTACAGAAAGGGGCAGAGTGTCTGGCACATGGCGGATGCTTTTGAAATGTAGCTAATATTAGTTGCTATTATTAGTAATAATAGTAATATAATAATATTAATAAAAGCAGCTAATATTATTAATAATAGTAACAATTATTATTAATAGCAACTAATAAAAGCTCCTACTAGGGCTTGTCAGTCCCTCCTCAACAAACCACCAAATTACTTGCTAAGCAATGCCAAGAGGTAGTGTGGGGCTGGGCTATCACCAGGGAAGTGAGAGGGAGTTATGGAAACCACCCTGCAGGGGCCATGGGAACACACAGGAATGGGTGTATCCAGACATACCCACAGGAATATCTTTACAGATTTTAATGATTTGCCCAAGATTGTCACCAGCAAAGCCCATTAACAATTTCCAGGAAATAAACATAGAATCTGGGTAATAAAATAAAGTCTAACCTTTTTTCTCTTTTCCTTTGTGCTTAATCTAGTTTCACTTGCTCTCAGGGCGTTGCATGCAGAGGCCTTGCACCGGCCCTTCAGACTAGAGTTCCTCCTGTGAAACGGCTGCACTGACACCTCAGCTCGGGGCCATTCCCAGAAGCGCTGTGCCGGACCCGCAAAATAAGATGGCGGCGGGGAGCCGTGTGCAGAGACGCTGCACCTGGCACTGCGATCTGGCGCCTGAGCAGCACAGCTGCGCAGCCTCGCGAGAGCTCCGCCCCCTCCCGCTGACGAGGTCCCTGTGAAGCAGGCCTGCCAGGGAGCGCGTGCGTTCTGGAGCTCCGGCTCACACCTCCCCATTCTCTGTTCAAAGAATAAAGCTTTCCTTTGCTTCTGAACAGAACTCAGTCTCCTTCTATTGGCTCAAAAGACACCAGACAGAAGGACCCTTGTTGAGGATCAACTTGGGAGGGTCAGTAACAATTGCGAAACATTGTAAACTCCTCCCCAGAGTGACTGAGAAGCAAGCCCTGGAAGTGTGATTGTAAGCCCTCCTCTATGGGCTTTCAATTTGTAAAAATACTGTATGCCTTCTCAGAGTGGTATAAGAGTCTTGGCAAGCATGGCTGGGTTAATCTAAAAGGTGTCAAACCATCCTAGTTGCCTCCCCCGCCCCCCTACTAAAGAATCCCCCTAGTGGTTGACCAATAACTGGGGAATGCTGTAGCTAGACAGCAGCCCGCACTGCTCAGATCATCCGGGGTGGGGTGGGGGGGGGTGTGAATGAAAGTGAGCGAAGAGACGAGGAGGGTGAATGAAAGTGTGCCAAGCTTTGGTGTGTGAAAGCATCCAGGCACGGCCCTCGAATACGGAAGGTTGTTAGGGGACGTAGAGGAGAATAAGCTGCCTTTCTAAATCCACGTCAGAAGGCATGGGAAATGCTTCTAGTTCTGTTAAGGATAAAACAGTCTAAGAGAAAAGCAGCAAAGAAGCAGCAGAATGGCAAGCGGATGAGACGCACTTAGATGAAAGGACTGCAAGGGGCGGGGGGGGGGGGGGGTTCCACAGTGAAAGGCTTGTGAGGGAGCTCAGGCTTCCAGGAAGGCAGGAAGAGTCACCAGAGTCTCACCTCTGCTGAGGCTGCAGTGCTGACACTGAGGTGAAAAGAGAGTGGCCACCGTAGATTTTATAAGAATATGTGAAAATTGCCTAGACTGTAGCAAAACCGTCACTCATGCCTCAGTAGGAAGTACGGATGAGAACTTGGTCAAGAAATCTCAAGCCCTGCCCACAGAAGTGAAATATCTGGGAAGGAAGGAAGCTCTCCTTTTGCTAAGATGAAGCCTCCAGCCCCAAGGAACCATTTGTATTTAAGTTTTTACTACCAAGTCAGGGCAAATGGGCAAATCAGACTCGGTTGCAGCCTGTCAGAGGAAACCCAGAATATGATGACACCTAGAGTGTAGCCCTGAGCTCCTGGCTTAAGCAGGTGCAAGTCAGAAAAGCAGCCTGATTTCTGCCCCCCTTTCCCTGCCCTTCTGAGCTGGACGGAGCCCGCAGTGGCTATGGGAGTGCTAGAGGGAAGCGTCTGATTTGTGGAATTGGTGGTGGCTCATGGGATGGCACTGAGGATTCTGGGATTCAGACCAGCCTAGCTACGTTTAGAAAACTGAAGAATGTGCTGATAGAGGCCCATTTTTGTGTGTGCCTGAGAAGCCTTTAAGGAGAGAACCCATGTTGAACAGAAAGTGACGCATAATGAGCCCCACCAATCACAAAGACAATTTTATGAAGGGATGGATAAGGGGGTGTGAGCCCAACATGGTGGCTGTAACTCTGGTCATTCTCCAGCGGGACTCATATTTGAGTCCTGGACAGAGGAGGGAGATTAAAAACCTGAAAAAGAGGTTTAAAATGCAGCAAGACCTCAGCACAGCTTTGAGGCCTCGATCCCAGAGTATGGCACAGCAGGGAAAGGGTGTTTTCACCTTGGCCAGAGCTGGCCCCACCCCACAGCAGTGGCTTCTCAGAGATTCTGGGATCCCTTAGTGCCTAGAAGACACGGAAGGATCCAGCAGTGGTGCCTTTGTAATTGTTAACTAGTCTGTGAGCATATGTGACACAATCCCTGTAGGCAAAAAATATTCAAAGGCACATTATAAGGAATTAAGGTGGCGTGAGAACAGAGGGGCAGGGCCAGTGAAATTGTCGTAATTCCATCATAATGAGACAATATCATGTACTTGTTAAGCATGAGGGCTCAGGAATCAAATGGCCTGGGTTCAAACTCAAGTTCCACCCTAAGCAGCTGTGTGACCCATGCAAACAATTCACTAACATCTCTGGGTCTCAGTTTTCACATCTGTAAAGTAGGGATAACAGCAAGACCTAACTCAGAATTGTTGTGAGGATTAAGGAAAAAGCTTGGAAGAGTTTCTGGCATGTAAAAAAGATTCAACACATGTTAGGTTTCTGGCTTGTTTCTTTGACTAATATGTGTACCCACTGGCTGGTCGATGTGAAAGAAATAATTTCTTCACCAAAACCAGGAAAGATTTCTATCACTCGCATCAACTCCACTTCCACAATCAGACTTGAGGGAGCTTCTGGGATCCCTACCAGGGTTCACTGATGCATGTACAGGTACTTCCTGCTCCAAAAGAAGCTTATAGTAAGATCTATGATCTCTAAAATGTTATTTAAAGTAGGGTTAAATAGAACAAAAGATAAGAACATAAAATGAAACCAAGACAGAGCTAAAAAAAAGAAAAGAAAAGAAAAGCATGTACACTTGCTAGCTGAGCTGTCACATAGAGAGGTCAAAGGTTCTCCAAAAGAAAGAACTCTGTTTTTATGTGCCCTGATCTGGCAGGGATTATGGGACAGGGAAAATTGATATTAATGTTGCCCTTTTTACATTCCAAGTACACAGCGGTGATGGAGCTAAATAAGCTTATAGCTTCTGTCCCACAACTTGGCCCACATACAAGGCCCTATCAAAATGAGACAGAAGTAAAGAAATGAACTCCAATTCCATTTCTCTGCCTCAGCAGAACTCTATGAAACCAGCTTCTTGGACCAACTTACATATGGAAACCTGGGGAGTAAAAGGTAAGCTTAAAGAAGCAATTAGTACGGGTGCTTACCAGGAAGAGTCAAACATCTTCATATATCTTAAATACTCTATATCATCTAGGAATGGTTCATCAATTGTTAATAGAAATCATTCTACAAAGCAGATATATTCAAGAATTGTTATTAGAACAGGTGTAGGTTGCCATGCAAGCAATTTGTCATAGTGGTCAAAGCCAGTTGAAAACCTTGGGATTGGTAAAGCTTGGTAGCAATTTGACAAACATAAAAAGACATTCCCCTGAAACCTGAACTAGGCAATAATATTTTACAGTTTTAAAGAAAAAAAAGTATTTAAAACATTAAGCTTAATTTGCCAGGAGTATATGATCATTTAGGCTCAGGGGTATGGAAGAGTTGGGGGGAGAGGGGCTAGTGAGGAAATACAAACTCACTGCGTTTAAATGTAGAATGAGTTTCATGCAGGCTGCCAATGGATTTGAATTCAAATTCAATTCAAATGCTGTCACAAAGTGACTGGGAAGAGATTTACACAAAAACACTTTGATAACCATACCAGACCCTCTCTCTCTCAGTCTAGTTAGCCAGACTTTCATCCTCTCGCTCTCCACAAAGAATAAGGGGCAACACAAAGCACATCATCCCTGCTATCACCACCAAGCAGATCCTACTCTGAGCTCCTTCATCGCAGTGGCAGCTCCATTCTCAGACTCGGAGCCTGATGCCTGAATCAACTCTGACTCCTCCCTCTGCCTTCTCTTCTTCCTCCTCTTGTGCATCCAGGCAGCACCACATCCTGTGCCTTCTATCCCAGAGGTGTTTCTTTCATGAGTCTTCTATTTCCTCTCATAACCCTTCACCTGATTAACTATAATGCCCATCTGAGCGTCCCTGGCTTCTCTTCTACCCTGCACAGGACTCGCATTATGCATTGTGACCACAATGATCTAGAACTCTAGTTTTTTAAAGAGGCAGGTAAATTTACTTTCCATCTTTCTCACAGCAGAAAGTAGAGCACTTACACGTTGATTTACAAATTTTAAAACCTTGAGTTGTTCGGTGTGAAATACAAAATAAGAAATATTAAAAGAAATACAAATAGTGCACATTCCATAACACCCCACTCTTGATCTGCAGCAGCTCAGTGATTTTCATGTCCCTGCATCTGGATAATCTTACGGAAACCCCAACAAGGTGTCAACACAAGATGAGTAATGGTGTAGTGACTCAGACAGGAATAAGATGTCTCTGAATGAAAGAAAACACCATGCTCCAACCACAGGGAACCAGAAACAGGAGTCATCATGAGAGCCAAGAGGCAGCCTTGAAGTAGCACATCTGCCAGCTACCAAAAAATTTCCTAGGTTGCAACTGAATTAAACTAGTGGCTGTCCTCTGAGTAAAGACTCCAGAAGACTCTAGTGTATAAGGTATGCTACTTACTCTGATCCTTTAAATAAGATTTCCGTTTAAACATCCCTTTGTGGCAAGAATTTCCTAAGCTTCTGTTTTGCTACATGAGAGGACTATCTACCCATTGAGGGAGGGCCTGTGAATTCACAATACTTCTTCAGCTCTTGGGATGTAGCTGTGCTGGCTTCCAATGCTGGTACGTAATGCTGGCTTCCAATCCAACATTCCTTTGTTTCTTCTTGCTTATCAACCCAATCCACATATTAGAGGGTATACTAATACTCTTAGATAAAACTTATACAGGTATCCCCCACTTTTCGGAAGTTCACTTTATGCCACTTCGCGTTTACGAAAGACCTATATTAGCACCTGTCTTCCGTGACCAAAAGAAATTCCAAGGGGATTCTGCTTTTATTAAAAGAGGCAAAAAGTGAAAATGGCATTCAGCGATTGTTTTGCAGCAGCTGTCACAGAGGCAGAGCACACCCAAGCAGCAAGGGTGGCCAACCAAGCTCCCTCCCCGGAAACTACACTCAGCATCTCAGCATCAAGCTGCCATACTCTGTGAGCATCTGTGCTTTGTCTCCATTTATTCTGTGCATCCATTAGCAAAAGGTGTCCTAAGGTAGTTTATTTGCTTTACAACATTTTGGCTTATAAAAACTTCGTAGAAATGCTCTACTTTCAGAAAGTGGGGGAAACCTGTACTTCCCAGCTTTCCTTACAGATAACGGCAGCAGAACATAGTTCTGGTCAATAAATTGTAAGCTGAAGTCATTGGGTGGGGCTGCTAGAAAAATCCTTAGAAGACTCAGCTGGCATACATCTTTCTGCTCTTTCCCATTTCTCCTTTCTCATGTCTGAAATGTAGATACAAGGGCTGGGAAGGCAACTACAGCCATCATCTTGTAACCATGAAAAAAAGGCAAGAGAATCATAAACACTTCAGCCCCAACAGCCTTAAACTGTTGAACCAACACCAACAAACATCAATCTCTGAGTTTCTTGTTACATGAGAAAATAAACCACTATTTAGTTAATTACTAACATTCATGTTTACTATTAAATGTACTTGATCAAAAAAATGTAGTTTAAATGGGAAATAACAGAAGTAATTAATATTCTGTACATGATCTATGATTTATCTTTCTTTTGCTGTACAAGGTATATGTGTGTATGTGTGTGTGTGTGTTGTGGGCTCACATCTACAAGTATGCTATGTTAACCCTTAGTTGACGGTGTGTACTGAATGTTTGTGTCCCCTCAAAATTCTAAGTTGAAGCCCTATCTCCCAGATGTTGGTTTTTGGAGACCAAGCCTTTGGGAGATAATGAGGGTAAGGAGGATACAGAGTTGGATATGAATCCAGGATATCCAGCTCTAAATCATTAGTTCAATTATCTTGGGCAAAGTTACTTAACTCAGAATCTCAGCTTCCCCTACTATAAAATGGGAATATTAATAATACCCATTAAATGTAATGTTTACAAATCACTTAGAGTTGGACTGTGCAAAGAGTAAATAAATGCTCAATAAAAGCTGCTGTTATTATTAATCATGATCATGATGATAATGATGCCCAAATTGGATAACTGCCTCTAAACTCACCATATCTGACAGCAGAAATGATATTCTGGTAGCAGGTGAGTGGTGGTCACATTTAGAAATTTTAAGTAAGAGACAGTGGTTAAGAACCTGGGTTTGAAGGGCCAGATCTGGAGTCAGCATAGCTTCAACACTGCTATATACTATGAGTTCAAGCAAATTCTTACCTCTCTGATAATAATACTATATGAGGTTACTGGGAGGGTTAGAAGTATACACACACACACACACACACACACACACACACACACACACACACACACACACATATGGCTTAATGTGCCTAAGAAACCCAATAACTGGCATTAGTATTATGCATCAGATTTTTGAATAACTTGTTAAATTCATAATACATTACAAAGCTTCCCACCACTCCATCTTCCTCTACCTGCTATTCCAACTTTGGCTCACATGGGTGAGAATCAGTGATCCTTTGGTTGAGTTCCCCATGAATAGCTTCATTAAAATGACCTAGTAAATATAATCTCATTCAAGGACAGATTCTCAACAACAAAAAGACTCAGAACACCTAAAATTAAATTAGCTGCTCCTATTGGACTGATCAAGATCCAAATAATAAATAGATTCTTTTTAAAATTTTTTATTAAAGTATAGTTGGTTTACAATGTTGTATTAATTTCTGATGTACAGCATAGTGATTCAGTTATATATATATATTACTTTTTATATTCTGTTTCATCACAGGCTATTACAAGGTATTAAATATAGTTCCCTGTGCTATACAGTAGGGCCTTCCTGTATCTATCTTATATATAGTAGTTAGTATCTGAAAATCCTGAACTCCCAATTTGTCCCTCTTTCTCCCCAGTAACTCCAAGTTTGTTTTCTATGTCTGTAAGTCTGTTTCTCTTTTGTAAATAAGTTCATTTGTCTCATTTTTTAGATTCCACATATAAATGATATCATATTGTATTTTTCTTTCTCTTTCTGGCTTCCTTCACTTAGTATGACAATCTCCAGGTCCATCCATATTGCTGCAAATGGCATTATTTTATTTTTTTATGGCTGAGCAGTATCCTATTCTCTCTCTCTCTCTCTCTCTCTCTCTCTCTCTCTCTCTCTCTCTCTCTCTCTCTCTCTCTCTCTCTCTATATATATATATATATATATATATATATATATATATATATTCTTCTTTACTCATTCATCTATTGAAGGGCACTTGGGTTGCTTCCATGTCTTGGCTTTTATAAATAGTGCTGCTATGAACATTGGGGTGCATATATCTTTTCAAATTAGAGTTTCCTCTGGATATATAAAGCAGTAGATTCTTAATTATTACTATAAACAGAGCCTGGAGAAATTAGGTTGAGTCAAAAAATTCACCCTACTGCTTATTTAGATGTGTCTAAAAATTATAGGAAATTGAAAGACAACACTTCAGTTGATATAATAAAAGACAACCAAAAAAATTAACAATTGAAATAAAAATTTAAGAAGCTAAATTATCCAAATTGAAAAATGGATTAAATTGAAAATAATTTAGATGTATAAAAAGAATCCATTTCTAGAGACAATACCTCAACCACACTTTCCATGTTGCTTTTGTAGATAAAGACAAGTGACCTATATCTTCAGCTCATTGTCTGAAGGAAGCCAATAAAGGGAGCTCTTCTGGGACCTCCAAAAATATTTGAGGAGTTTTTAAAAGTAATATCACATCTGAGCTAGAAACACTGATTCGAGAATTGAACTTTGGCCCTGTGTTTAAGGTGTTCTGATTTTTAATCTCATAGAGCAAAAAAAAAAAAGCATGCAAAATAAATTAATGTATCATAAATTATGGCTTGCCTGCCATTTACAGAAGCACAATGTTTGTTACCAACCCATAGAGGTCCTGGGTGATAGAAACAAATTTTACTTTGTATGTAACTCCTCCCTTCCCTAAGGCTCCAAGAGAGATGAGGATTCTCTTTATTAAACAGGTTCTCACATTTCCAATTATGACACGATGAATTGATTGTGTAATAACATCCCTAACACTGAAGTCAACCTAACTTTGTTTTTGCTTCTAAGGGCTGTGGGTTTTTTTTTTTTTTTCCATAACAACACAAGACAATACATGTTTACCCTTGAATTTTACCTTCTGAGCGCAGATCACTCACTTTCTTCTTGAATTTGTAGATTCAAAGAAAGGGAAAGGGACTTACCATTTAGAATAGCTTCAGGTTAAACTTTTGAGTATCTTATTTGGGAATGTTATTTTAGTATTGGATTGTTTTATAACCACTTATCAAATGATAAGTTAAAATTTGAGGCTCAATAAGCACATGAAAAAATGCTCAGTATCACCAATCATCAGAGAAATGCAAAACTATAATAAAGTATCACCTCACACCAGTCTGAATGGCCATCATTCAAAAGTCCATGAATGATAAATGCTGGAGAGGCTGTGGAGAAAAGGGAACCCTCCTACACTGCTGGTGGGAATGTAGTTTGGTGCAGCCATTATGGAAAACAGTATGGGGATTCCTCATAAAACTAAAAACAGATCTACAATATGATCCAGCAATCTCACTTCTGGGTATGTATCTGGAGGGAACTCTAATTTGAAAAAAATGCACCCCAGTGTTCATAGCAGCACTACTTACAACAGCCAAGACATGGAAGCAACCTAAATGTCCATGGACAGATGACTGGATAAAGAAGTTGTGGTATAGTTATATAATGGAATATTACTCAGCCATAAAAAATAAAATAATGCCATTTGTAGCAACATGGGTGGACTTAGAGATCATCATTCTAAGTGAAGTAAGCCAGAAAGAGAAAGAAAAATATCATATATCACTCATATGTGGAATCTAAAGAAGAAGAAGAGGAGGGGGAGGGGGAGGAGAAGAAGAAGAAGAGACACTATGAATTCATCTACAAAACAGAAACAGACTCATAGACATAATAAGTAGTCTTATGGTTACCAGGGGGAAGGGGATGGGAAGTGATAAATTTGGGAGTTTGAGATTTACAAATGTTAACCACAATATATAAAAACAGATTTTTAAAAAAGTTTCTTCTGTATAGCACAGGGAACTATGTTCAACATCTTATAATCACTTTTAATGAAAAAGAATATGAAAACGAATATATGTATGTATATGCATGACTGGGACATTGTGCTGTACACCAGAAACTGGTATGTTGTAACTGACTGTACTTCAATTTAAAAAATACAAAACTACAAAAATAAAATAAAATAAAATTCTAGGCTCAAGGAGGCAAATTTGAATCTTCAAATCTTTCTGAGTGTCTTCTTTGCAACTAACTTGAATTAAGATTTTTCAGCTTAAATTTATATCTAGGATTGAGACCTAGCATGTTTATGTGGAAAAGCAATGGCTATGCTTAGTATAACTTTGAAATGAATTTTAATGGTGTTCTCCATATTGACTCACAAGCACACAGGGAATATATTTCACTCTTTCTTTTGCTCCTTATGTCTGTATCTGGTCTGCTTTTTATAGTAAGCTGTGAAAGATTAAAATAAATATTGTCCCTTTCTGTTAAGACCAAGAATAGAGTTGTCACTTCCAACTGATATTTATAAATGGAAGTATCAATTACCATCATAGAAGGAAGGATATTCACAGATGTTTCATAAATAACACTAATCCATTGGACTCTGCTCTACAAACCAACATGATTCACCAGACAATCTAACTACGGGTTGCATCAGGGCCACTAAATAATTTGCGGGGTTTGGTCAGAACGAAAATGAGGGACAAGTCCCCTTGTTCAAAAATTATTATGAATTTCTTGATGGTGACAGAGAAGCATTAAACTAAGCATGGAGCCCTACTGACACAGAGCCCTGTGCAACTGCACAGTTCACATGCCCATGAAGCCAGTCCTGGATCATACCTACCCTGTCAAAATTTTCTGCATTATGCTATTAACTATCTAGATAGTGCAAATGGGTGTTTACTATACAGGAAAGTTAAAGTGTTTTGTTTGTCTTTGAAAGCCCTTTGCCAGAGGATATGGATATTGTGTCATGTCCAATACCAAATAACACAGACACTTCAGAGTTGATAGAAGGATCTACAGCTGAATGTAGCAGTCAGATGCCATCAAGACTCACAATCCCTTTCTGCACACATTTGTTATTTGCCAAGGACTCTCACATACCAGTCTTCTTTGCCAAGTCCCTCTACATCCCTATGATGAATTTGCATCCCGATGCAAATATGTCTTTACACAGGATCTAAGTGCAAACAATCTTATCAAACCAAAAGCCACGGGAAAATTCCACTCACTGATGATACTGGTTACTCTCTCCTCAGTGAAAGAATATCCAATCTTCTTGGATTTTACTACAAAAAGGGAATGGTCATAGTTGTTTTGTCTGCTTTTCTTGCTTTTTGTTTTTGTTTTCTGTGTTTTATGGTTAATGAGGCGGTAAGGAATTGTGTAGCAATGAGGCAGTCCTAGTGAGTGTCTCAGCAACTGTTTTGGCTGGAAGAGTTACTCTTGAAAAGCAATTCCATACAAAGGCCAAAGAAATGTACAGCGTTGAATTAAAAAGAGATGAACAGGGAAGATGAAGGATAGACCAAGAGTGTTTCCAAGTGTAAAATCAATGCAAAGGCTGGACAGAGTGCTGTGGGCATCCATCACTTGGAGACATGGCTTGATGAAGCTGTGGGTAGACCAGAGGAGTGTTGTTTTTGCCATCAGGCCATGAGAAATCTCAGGATAAGGAACAGAATTTTAAAATATAAACAGTTCTTAAACCTTTAAAAGATGATTAACTTGAATCATAAGAAAGAAAAATACAAATCACAGTGCTGAACAATGGAATTTGACACAACATTGTAAAATGATTATAAATCAATAAAAAATGTTAAAAAAAATACAAATCACAACTGCACTGAGATACCATATCTAACCTACTAGACTGGCACAAATCCAAGAGTTGGGCAGCACATTCTGAGTGTCTGAAACAGACACTTTCATATGTTACTAGTGGGAGAGTCACGTAGTGCAATGCCTGTGGAGGGCTATTTGACTACAGGTATCAACTTAGAAATTTACAAAGGGTATACACCCTTTCACCTAGCAATTCCACTTCTAGGAATTTCTTCTTAGACATATTTACATACATTAGAGATGACATATGCACAAGGATATTTATTACAACATAGTTATAATAGCAACTCATATAGCTATTATTAGGAAGCTAGTTAAATAAACTGTACCGATAAAACAGAATGCTCACCAGCTGGACAAAAGAATGAAGGTACATTCTATCTAGAGAAAAGAAAATGTACACAGTACACTCCTCAACTATATTAATAAGGCAAGATATTTGTATGTGACTATGTTTGCAGGGACATTTTCTGGAAGAAGACCCAAAAAACTAACAAAAAGTAATTAAAAATAGTTACCGGTGGGGAAGGGTGGGCGTGGGAACTGAGCAGATGGAAGACAGGAGTGAGAAGGTTTACTCTATGTATGTTTGTAGCATTTGGATTTTAAGGCATATGAATAGATTTCCTATTTTTAAAATTAGAAATTTAAATAAATGAATGCATGACCAAAAAGAAGAGAAAGATTAAAATACAGTAAGTTAATACAATCTACCCTCTTTGTACACAGAAGAAACTGAAGCCAAGTGAAGTGAAATAACAACCCAAAATCCAAAGACAGCTAGTGGTAGACCCTGTGTTGGAACCAAGGAGAATCAGAGGACTCTGCTGAAATGAGACACAGTAACACTCTTGTATCTGAATCATCAAAGGTAGTAGGGTGGCCAGGGACACAAACTTGATATTTCTTATTGGTCAATATTTCTTATTCCTGAAGCTCTTGACATTGGAGTAAATTTTGTGTTTGTATAAAAGTGTTTGAATTCTAATTGAAATTGCCAAGACCTATGTGACCACCATTTTTAATAAGAAAGAAAATTGCTAAAGACATGGAATATATCAGACAAAAGTCTCAGGGATGAATAAGCAAAAAACAAAGCAAGAAGCTGAGTACTAGGGAGCTGAGGTACAAAAGTCAATTAAGAAGCAATAAAAGCCCCTGTGTCAACACAGAAAACAAACTCATGGTTACCAGAGGGGGAAGGAGTGGGAAGGGATAAATTGGGAGCTCAAGATTTGCAGATACTAACTATTACACATAAAACAGATAAACAGCAAGTTTCTTCTGTATAGCACAGGGAACTATATTCAACATCTTGTAGTAACCTATAGTGAAAAAGAATATGAAAATGTATGTATGACTGAAACATTATGTTGTACACCAGAAATTGACACAACATTGTAAACTGACTATGCTTCAATTTAAAAAGAAGAAAGAGAGAAAAAAGGAAAAAGATATTTAAAAATACATAAATAAATAAAAAGCTGCTGTGTCAAGTCTTGGAGAAATCACCCCACCATCAAGCATGCTGCTTGGGACGGCAGCTGAGAGGGGCCATAACGGCAGGGCTTGCACGCGGTGGTGACTTCCACAGGCAGTCCACACCTGGTACTCTCCTCTCCTTCTGCCTTTTTCCAACTTTATTCATTTCCTGACATTATTCATGCAAGAGTCTCTTTCTTCTGCTAAATCAGGAGGACAGAGGTAACGTCTTCTTCATTTTCATCACACTGTGAACTGTGCCCAGCACAGTGACTTGAACATAATAGGCTCCTAGATTTTTAGAACTTTGGAAGCAGAAGGGTCTTTAGAAAATATCAAATCTGATTTTTTAAAACTTGTTTAAAATCAGAAAATCCATTTTGAAATGAATAGCTATTTAGACTCCTCAACATAAAAAAAATAAACTTTTTTTTTTTAAGAGATGCTTTGGCTGAAAAGGAAGCAAAGGAGGGGAGAACAGACAAACATCAACTCACAATCATCTCCTTCCTGTTTCTCCTACAGCACCTCGGGGATCACAGTTTGGAAACTATGGATGCAGTGCAACCCCTTCATTTATTACAGGAGGACATTCCTTAAAAGTGTTGTACACTGAATTGACACATCCAAGGCAGGGCTGGTGAGCTGCAATGGCTGTGACCACCATGTTCCCCTGACCTACACAGGGTGAGGTACGGGAGAGCAGAATCTGTGTAGGCTCTGGAAATACACATTCTCTTCTTTCCTTGTGTAAATATTTGGAGGAGATCCTCATTAGGGATGGGAAACAACACCATTCTGCCTGGTTCTTAAATTTGGAATAATTTAAGTCCGCTTCAGGAGAAATGAGCTGGTGCAGGGAGAGCACTGAGGTAGTGAGCACCCAGCCTAATTCATCAAGTGCTATTCAGAGGCACCTCCTTATTTACCAGACTCATGCCAAAGCAGTCAGCACAGGGCTTAAGGGCTGTTCTCAAAGACCTGGTTAAGATTGTTTGAGCTTGCTAGGAATCCACAGACTATATGGGAAGTTAATCCTTTAGTACACTGTGTACAGCTAATGCACCTGGCAATGTTTGGAAGTAGGGGACACATTAATAATAAATAAATGAGATCACTTCAAAGAGGGACAGGTGCTCTGAAGAAAATAAAACAGAAGGACGGTGTTGTAGACAGGATAAGGGTAGTTATGTTGCAATAACAAACAACCCCCAAAATCTCAGTGTCATAAGACAACAAAGTTAGAGTTTTTCTTACGCATGATACCTGGGTAATGCCAAGGCTGATGAGAATCCACCATCACATCGCTTTTATCTATGTCCTATTGCCCAAAACTTGTCCCAGAGGCTTGCCTGACTGCAAGGAAAGTGTTATCTTCCCAAGTGTCCCAAAGGGGAGAAGAACCATGGAAGAGCACACAAGATGGTGGGCAGCAGGGGACGCAAGGGCTGATTAGGGTGGTCTTGCAAAGGCCTTCTAAAGAGATGATACTTGATCTGAGATCTGAATGATGAGAGTGAACCCACCAAGTAAAAGCTACAGGAAAGGCATTTCAGGCAGAGGGAACAGCAACTGCAAAAGGTTCTTAGGCCAAAACAAGTGTGCAAGGAAATAAATGAAGGCCAGTGTGACCAGTGCACCATGAGTGAGGAGAGAACAGTAGGTGATGTGGTCAGTGAAGCCAAAAGACGAAAAGCCTTAAGGATCATGATAAAAGATTTAGAGTTTGTCCAAAGAGTGTCCCAAACTCAAATGAACTAATGTTTCCTCTTTTTAATAAAAGCAAAAGGCAATCCTTATATTACACTAAAAATAAAAATTCACATTTTGTTTTTCAGTTTTCTGTTTCTCAGGCTAAACTGAGAACTTTACCTTCTTCAATATTCACCTCAAGTTCACCTTTTTCTAAGCATGTGAAATACCACAGAACATCGTGACAGGATTTACAGTGTTTCCTGGAACTTCTTACCTCAGCTCTGTGTTTTCTCAGGCCTCACTTCAGAGTCTTGATCAGCAACCAGATCTATGCTCTTAGCTGCTGACAGAACACATATTCTCTGAAAAGACAAGAAACGAGGAAGTTACCATTCTGAGAAAAAAAAAAAAGAACAAATTTTATTTTCTTACCAGAGAAATATCTCTTCTCTGCTACTAGAGTCTAGTATTTTTAGAACTGAACCAAATATAGAAAGCTTTTTACTCCCTACGGGAATTATTTAGATTGATTAATGTTCTGGAGTTAATATTGAGTTTCCAGAGCAGCTTTCCAAAAAAGGAGATCATGAGAACTTTATCTTCCACACCACTTACCTTTATGAAAGCCTCTTCAAGTCCAAAACATTGCTTCCTGCTCTCCAACAAGGATAAACATTTAATAAAACTGGGCAAATCTCTCTGGACTTCAGGTTTCTCATCTACAGAATAGGCCTCATCAGTCATAGAGAAAAGCCAAACGTTATGATGATAGACCTACAGCTGGATGGGCTCCCTGGGAGGGCCCCCTCTTCCCACCTGTGGCCACGTTGGCTGCCTCACAAAGGCACCAGGCATTTTCTCAGTGGCCCAGTGCAGAAGTGAACTCAGCCCTACATCCTGCCTACCAGGAGGTTTTCCAGGCTGCTCAATGAAAGCCACTCACAAGAATAATCAGTGACTATTGTGTGAAATTTACCTGAGCTCATCTGGTTAGGATATGTCACTGCAAGATTTTTGTTCAGGCAACTCTGCCACAGTGTCCCCAACATTCATCCTATATTAGAGCACAGTCGTTCAATCCACAAATGTCGGAGTCAGGTCATCTGATATCCAATCACATTTCAGCCACTTAGTAGCTGTTATTCAACCTTCTACATTTCATTTCCCCTCACTTATAAATGGGGAAATAGGGCTTGTATTCATCAGATTGTTGTAAGGATGATGACATATTTCATGTAAATCTGTCAGCATAGTACATGATCCATGGTAAGTCTCCGTAAACAGTAACTTTTATCATCATCATCATCATTATCATTATCAACAACCTTAAAGAGTGGAGGGTCACTACTTAAAAATGTCTCACATGCTTTGGGGGTGTCAATTAATCAATTTCTAGCTAGCAGGCTTGAACGTTTACAAATCATTCCGAAGAGTAGACTCAAACTAGGGAAGAAAGGCTGAAACTTCCTCCAGACACTCAGTCTTCACTATGAGGAACTTCTTCCTTAGATATGCTTTTGATTTTTGCCCATCTCCTTTTGTTTATCCACGTGTTTGTGTTTTCCTTTCCTAAGTTAAGGTGAGGAATCTCTTTGGCACCACAACCCTTTACATCTGATGTTGGTTACTGGACAACTCTAAGACTTCTTTTCTGCTGGTTCCAGCATTGTATAATGCATGGAAACTAAAGGCAGGCTTTAGGTTCAAGATAATTCTATCTCATGCTATTATGAAAATTAAATAATGTATTATGAAAGTGTGTGTAAACAGTAAGGTTCTTGAATATACGTATATTCGTGTATGACTGAAGAATTGTGCTGTACACCAGAAATTGATACAACGCTGTAAACTGACTATACCTCAATAAAAATAAATAAATAAATAAACAGTAAGGTCCTGTTCAAATGTTAGTAATTATTATATTTACTATTTCCTTATATTCCTCAAACATTATAAAATTTTGTCACCCAAATGATAGAAGTAACTGGGTTAACTAGTTTCACTAGTTTTAAGTGAGGTTAAGTTTTGGGTTGTCCTCTATTCTCCTACTTTTGACACCACAAGAAGTACCTTTGGGACAAGTCATAGAATCCAGATGAGCAACCAGCCACAGATGACAGCTAAAGGGCATAAGTGCATCATTTACTTCCTAAAATCTCTTCCAAATCATACTAAATCCATAAAAAAACGCATAAATCCATAATAGATAAGATGCCAATATAGCTCCTCTGGTTCCACAGACAATAATCTCATGATTAGTAGCTTTTTCAGCTAAAACAATTCTCAAGACACACAATTTGGTCCCCCCAAATAAATCTTTTACCTGAATCACTCATATAACTATTTGTACCAGAAAATAATGTTTTTCTTTGTAAAACCCAAAATTACCAGGAATTCTTCAATGTTCTCCATCTGATATTGTTAGACACTCATCGTGCAGCATAAAGAGAAAAGGGAAGATGTAGGAGTTATCTGAGCCTGTCTTACTGCTCCCTTCTTTTCCTTCTCTGATCGCAAACACCGTACTTTAGGCTCTTGTCATATCAAGAGTGGGTTAAGAAAAAGAACATGAAAACGAATGTATGTATGTATGTGTATGACTGAAACATTAAGCTGAGCAACAGAAATCGACACAACATTGTTAACAGACTAATCTTCAATTTAAAAAAAAAAAGTGAGTTAATAGAAAAGCCTCCTAACCAGATCCCATGCCTGTATGTAAATTGCTGAGCACACAGCACACATTCTGTACACGTTAACTCCTTCTCCCACACAACTCCATCCAGCTTCCATATTCATTTGCTAAAAAACTATATTACTATATCAGTTCATTCTTTTTACCTCTAAAATAGCCAATATATCATAAGCAGACCATATCAGATTCAATAATTAAACATTTTTAATCTAAACATTGAAATTCTGAAAAATAGAAAAGCATATCAGCTCTTTGGAAGAATAATGTTTGATGCTTTGATTATGACAAAGTTATAAAGAGAAAACACAGTAATACATGAACTTTGTATTTATAATAAAACAACCTAAAAATAAAATAGATACCAATATCTTCAATAAATATTATTTGCAGAGGGTTCCCATCTATAGTACATAAGAAGTTCATGCAAAGCTGTGAGAAAAATCCATCAATATTCCAATAGATAAATTGGCAAGACACAAGTTGATAATTCATACAAGAAGAAATAGACTTTTCAAATAAATAAATGGAGGAAATGCTTAACATAGCTAGCAATAAAAAATAAATACAAATTAAATGCTTATGCAGTAATGTGGAAATGTATCACATAAAGTTTGGGTAATTTTCACTACAATTAATGAAAATAAGTATAAATTGAAACCCACCCATACTTCCTTGAACACTTCTCTCAAGTTACCTGTGGTGTCGCAACACACCCTTGCTTTCAAATACAACCACTTGATCATTCTATCCTACTTCCTGAAACATATCTCAGTGGTATATCTGTTCATTCAAAATCCAAACACAGATGTGTAGTAGGTGATTATTACATACCAAACGTGGTCCTGGGATCTGGGGTCACAAAAATGAGTAAGATTTAGTACCTAACCATCATGGAATTCACATCGAGGCAGAGAGACGGACACAGCAACACAGCAACGTGGTAAATACAATGGGATCATGTATGATGGAGTCATTAACAAAGTACTATGGAAGCTCAGCTCTGAAACACATTTAGTTCTTTTCTGCAGAGCCTTGCTTGAGTAGCTATTCTGAAAATAGTTATTGATTGCTTCATTGATTGAAATTCAAATAACTTAATTAAATACACCCATTTAACTCATTTAAGCAAATGAGTCAGCTAGAATCTTCAGAATACCTGGTCATACCAATCAACTTAATAGGTAGCAGGTGATTTTACTTCCAGTAACAAAACATGGAAAAACAGCAGACAAGGGAAACATCAGTGTCTTGAGAGATAGGAATATTTTTAAACTTATATTCTTTTCTGTGTTCAAATCAGAGGTTCCCAAAATTTCATGTGCATAAAAATCATCTGAAAGATTTATTAAAAATGCAAATCCATTGGCTGTTAGTAGTCCACAGAAAAATGCAAATCCACTAGGTCTAGGGTGAGAACCTGGAATAAGCACCTGAAATTATTCAGATTAAAAAAAAAAAGATTATCCCTTAAAAATGATCTGAAGTAATTTAATAAACATATTTTGTGAAGATAGTATTCTACCACAATGATACCTTTTAAAATAGCACCCTAATTAAGGAAAACACTCTTAAAAAATACTCAAAGCAGAGAAAAATTAAATATATTTTCTGTTTAATAAAATGTCATTGTTGTATATACAGACTAAGATATTAATTAAAGAATATTCTATATACCACTTTCATCCATAAACATTATAAACTCTGCTTACTCTGTCACTTTAACAAGTGAAAATCAATAATGTGAAACTGGATTTTTCTGATCTGAGGTATAGCTCTAGGTTAACCTAAAATTTACTTTTGGAAGTAGCATTAATCAAATTCCTTGCAGATCTTCATGTGACAGGCACACTTCTTTTTACTGACTAATGAGCCAGAATCCTTCAAGCAGAAAGTTATGGAAAAATGAAATCTGTAATCAATTTTCAGGAACATATTGTTTTCCTTCTGACTGCGTCTAATCCACAAATTAAGACTTGCTTATGATAGCTGCAACACTTTTGAAAATCGGCCACAGTAAAGAGAAGGAAAAATATTTATGACAAAAGAAAATTTTCAAGTGGAAAATTGGTTCCAGCATGCAACAGTGTTAGTTGTGTTTTTTGCTATAAAATTTAGGTTTGTTACACAAGATTTGTAAATGCGTGTGCTTTTTTCCAGTGATCATGATATTGAGGAAACATAATGTACTGGACAAAAATTAATTAAGACCTGAGCTGTAGTCCCAGATCTCCCACAAATAAGCTTCACAATCTAGTTAAATGACATAACCCCCATGAACTTCAGTTTCCACTTTTGCAAAATTCAGAGTACGAACACTATATGGTGTCTATTGTCCTTTCCAGTTCTATAATTCTAAAAATTAGGGGATATGGATATAAGAACAGTAATATAAATTTCAATCTCACAGAAGACTTTGTGTTGACATTAATTCACGTACATGATGTACTGGGAATGCTGTATTGCCACTGCCTAGCATGGTCTTTGACTCATAAGTGCTCAATTAATATTTAGTAGGTAAGACACAATAAACCTCTTAAAAGAAAACATAGGCAAAACATTATCAGACATAAATCTTAGCAATGTACTCCTCGGGCAGTCTACCCTGGCAATAGAAATAAAAGCAAAAATTAACAAATGGGACCTAATTAAACTTATAAGCTTTGCACAGCAAAGCAAACCATAAGAAAAAGACAACCTACAGAATGGGAGAATATATTTGCAAAAGATGAAACTGACAAGGGCTTAATTTACAGAATATATAAACAGCTCATACAACTTAATAATAAAATATATAAACAGCTCATACAACTTAAAAATAAAAAAAACAAAAAACCCAATCCAAAAATGGGCAGAAGACCTAAACAAGCAATTCTCCAGTGAAGATATACAAATGGCCAATAGGCACATGAAAAAAATGCTCAATATTGCAAATTATTAGAGAAATGCAAATCAAAACTACAATGAGGTATCACCTTGCACCAGTCAAAATGGCCATCATTAAAAAGTTCGCAAACAATAAATGCTGGAGAGGCTGTGGAGAAAGGGGAACCCTCCTACACTGTTGGTGGGAATGTAGTTTGGTGCAGAAATGAAAAACAGTATGGAGATTCCTCAAAAAACTAAAAATAACATTACCATATGATCCAGCAATCCCACTCCTAGGCACATATCCTGAAGGAACCTTAATTCAGAAAGATACATGCACCCCAATGTTCATAGCAGCACTATTTACAATAGCCAAGACATGGAAACAACCAAAATGTCCATTGACAGATGACTGGATAAAGAAGTTGTGGTATAATTTATAAAATGGAATACTACTGGGCCATAAAAAAGAATAATGCCATTTGCAGCAACATGGATGGACCTTGAGACTGTCATTCTAAGTGAAGTAAGCCAGAAAGAGAAAGACAAATACCATATATCACTTACATGTAGAATCTAAAAAAATGACACAAATGACCTTGCTTACAAAACAGAAAAAGATTCACAGACATCGAAAACAAACTTATGGTTACCAGTGGGGGAAGGGGGTGGGAAGGAATAAATTGGGAGTTTGAGACTTGCAGATACTAACTACTACATATAAAATAGATAAACAACAAGTTCATACTGTATAGTACATGAAACTACATGTGGTATCTTGTAGTAACCTACAGTGAAAAAGAATATTAAAATGAATATATGTATGTTCATGTATGACTGAAGCATTATGCTGTACACAGAAATTGGCATAACATTGTAAGCTGACTATACTTCAATTAAAAAAATACATAAATATACAAAAAAATTGTAGATAAACAAATGAACTAACCTGTGAAATTACACAGAATAAGAAATATGGTTCAGTAGTTTAATTTATCTAAGCCTCTATAAAATTTAGCATACTAAATCTTGGTCAGCCAATTAGTGAACATGCATTTTGATCTATTGTGAAGAGAGGCTATAAAAGAATCAAAAGTTTCTAGTTGAGGAGATGAATGTCCACACACATTAAATGATACGAAGTAGGTACTGTAGACACATGCAGGTATCAACTATCGACTATCGGTAACATGATCATCAACCTGGGTACAAAGGAAAGTAGAGAACAAGATCTGGTAAAAGCTTCCTGAGGGCGGAAGTGGGTTGAGATCTTAAACCAGGTAAGGTTGATGGGTTGGCAGGTGAGGGGTTGGTCAAAAGGGGTAAAAAACAGAAAAGAGAAAGTCATTTTAGTGATAGAGCAAGCAGATTCACTTTACTAGGAACAAGATCTGAAGACAAATGAGGCTAATGGGTGGTTGGAGATTGTTGATGGGGGAATTACAATGCTTGACAATTTATCAACATTTTTTCATCAGGAACAGGAAGGGTAGAAAAGATGTTCTTAGATCTGCAATGTCCTATATGGAAGCTACTGACATGTGGCTATTGAGCACCTAAAATGCAACTAGTCCAAACAGAGATGTGCTGTTAGTGTGAAAATACATGCCAGATTTAAACAGCTTGGGACCAGAAACATGGGAATGTAAAACATTCCATGAATATATTTTTTATTATTACATGTTGAAATAATAATATTTGGGATATGGTGGGTTCAATAAAATGCATTGTTTAAATTAATTTCACCTGTTTCTTTGTATTCTTTTAAGATGGCTACTAAAAGATTTTAATTACATCTGTGATTCATATCACGTTTCTATGGGACAGCACTGCTCTAGAAGGATTTTTCCAGCAGCAGTCATCAGTAGCATATTGTACTGTTAAGCAAAGAAAATTCAAGGGATCAGCTAAAAGGTGAAATTCCAGGGATAGCTAAATTAACAACACAGTAGAAAAGGAATTATATATTCACAGAAAAATTAATATATTAAAAGTTTCTAATCTGGAATGTCACCATGATTATAAAACACATAAATTAAATAAAATTTAAAACTCTAAGTTTTCTGCCTAATATAGAAGTTGTCCTCAATAATTGTATTGCTTTTCAGCTTTTATAACTTGGAATGTGAGAGCTCTCAGTGACCCCATATGCCTGCTGATCTCAAGCCTGGGCAGCTGATCTCAAGCCTTATCTGACAGCTTCTTAAAGGATTTCAAAGCCAGTTAATTTGGCAGCCTCAAAATTTAACAATCCATGGTGCCTACCAAGTGCTCAATAAATATTTAGAGAATGGGTGGAGAATATCACACCCAAAATTATGACTACACACAGGAGGCTAAACATCAGGTTTTCCATAAAATCTGCCCCTCCAGAAAGTGAAATGTAGCAATAAGACCCCTAGTGTTCAAAAGAGTACCACATATGTTAGTAAATTCTAGAAAACATTCATATTTCACTATATACAATCAAATTTTTTAAGAGTTTAATATGAAATAGAGCTGATTATACTCTATGAAAGCAAACACTGTATTTGTAGAATACTTCTTTTCTTTTTTATTTAAAAAAGAGAGAGAAATCCTATAAAGATTTTTACTGGACTATTCTGGTAAATAAAATACCATCAAGCAGTTTACCATTCTCCCACCTCAAAATCTTCTGTATTTTGTTTACTTAATCCTATTTTAATTAATATAGCTTGGTATTGGAATGGAAATTCTGGGGAAATTCCAAGTAGCACTGGGAAATGGTGTGATGTAATTCCTTCTTTTCCTGTTTCCGTTTTGAGCCAGTATAACATCAGGGTGAGGCGAATCTCTTGGCTAAATGGTTTTCAGCTGGTTGGACCTCACAGGCCCTGGAGATTCCATGATGCTGCCAATTCTGGGAGCTGCTTATTCCAATCCCTTGCCGCAAATATCCCTCCTCTCCCTAGTAATTCTGTGCCACCTGGTTGGGATAATGAGAGTAATGCCACCAGGCTTCACAAGCCAGGCAGTGACCAGCATAAAAAGTTGGTTGTCTCTCTGCCCCGGCTGCTCTGGTTCATCCACCAACAGGAATTCCCACTGATGCTCTGCTTGCCACGTACAGCACCTCTCCTGATATCACAACAGAAGTTGTGTTTCCTACCAACTGCATCTAGAAATCCGCTGATCTTGCTTTCATTTTTCTTTTTCTCATCCTCTCCTCCACTACCATAATTGGACAATAAAACACTCTTTCACATTTACCCACTCTTTCTCATCTTTACAAAAATAATGTCCAGGGGAAATTCACCATACTAGCTCAGCTTTTCAAGACTATAGCCTAACAATAATTATTAATAGCCTGACTTGATTCATTGTGACAGTCCAAGACTATTTCGGTTCTCAGATCATTAGATCCCCTTGACCTGCATCTGCATGAAAGTTCTCGCAAAAGTCTCACTGCAGCCTGGATACTACCAACTACAGAACTACATCCTCACAGCGTCTAAATTCTCCATAATCTCTAAGCTCCTAATGGTCTTTCTTTTAAATGAAATTCCATTTCTTCTCAAAGCACACCGTTTCTTCCAGTCTTACTCCTAATTATGGATTCCCTGTCTATTTGAGCAATTTAGAGGGAAACAAAACTCATGGTACTGTGATAGCCCTACATTCTGAGCTTGAATTGGCCAACAAGTTAGAAACAAAAACTTCCTTGTTAATACGTTCTTTTCTTTCTAGTTAAAAAAAATTTAAGTAATAGCATGGAAAGGATTTAAAAATCTTAGCAAAAATTTTACCCAAAATAAACTACATAGCAAAGTTGTTCCCTTCTATTAAGAAAAAAAAAGGGGGGGATGCTTTTCATCAAAAAGAGGAAGTAATTTTACACAGTGTTAGGAAATCTTTCTACCTTCTCAAATGTAAATGTTTCTAAGATAAAGTTTTAAGTAGAAAGGAAAAGAGGATTAGAAAGAGGTCTAGTAAAGTTTTAACGTTGGGGTACAAGGTTTACAAGTATGGTCTGGAAACCTTGTGGTGACTTCACTGAGATCCTTAAAAATGCAACTTTTTAGACTTCAGTCTGCTCTAAAATATGTAAAATTCATCAACTGCCTAAAATCCTCTCCAGAAAAATGTGAGGATACAGAGAGTAGGCAGCCTTCTACCAGCTAGGAAAAAGGCCCTCACAAGAACTTATCCATGCTAGCACCCCGATCTTGGACTTCACAGGCTCTGAATTGTAAGAAATAAATGTCTGCTGTTTAAGTCACCCAGTCTATGGCATTTTGTTAAAGTAGTCTGAGCTGCTGAAGACCCCTGGTACTCAATGTTTTTGCAGTAGACCCCAAGCACCTATGGAGCCATTGATCCTGTTCCACCTCCAGCAGCATTGGCCCATTCTATCTGATTGGGTTCCTACCTCTGCTTCCCTAAATCCCAGTTTACTCCTCTGCTAACAGGACAAAAGCTTTGCCTTAACTGACTGCTGAGACCTGGTACTTTGTCCAGCTCTTACAGATTTCTTCACTCTCAGCTGCTGGTGAATGGCCATATTTTCTGGAACCTCAGTGGTTCACCTGACTCCAATACTCATCTGCCACCTGCATTTCTGCTAATATCTCTGCCTGCTGGACGGGACCTACTGACTTTTCAGTAATGGTCAGATGGGACCATTCTCGAGTTCTGCATTTCCCTTTGCCTGACATCTGACTGTCTATAACTTAATCTTCTTTTAATCTGCCCCACAATTTTTCTTTATCTCTTCTGGCCTATATTGTTCAATACACCTGGTTCTGAATGCTCAGTCCACAGTATAAACAGGATAAAACACAGAAAGCTCTTACTTGTCTCTAGCATGATGGTCTTGCTGGCGTTAAATATATGTTTTTCAACACAGAAAAATATAGTAAGAATTTTTAATAGGTGTAATATAATAATGATAATGATGATAAATATCTGTAAGATAACTAGATGATCATATATGGGTACTTAGTGCCTGGAATTATGCTATTTTATATACATTAACTAGTTAATTCTTAGGTTTTATTACCCCAACTGATATCAGAGGAAACTGAGCCTTGGAAGAGTTGAGGGAGGTCCCCAAGATTAATACCTAGTACCTGGTGGAGCTGAGATTCCCATCTAGACCTGGCTCCAGGGCCTCAGCTCTGAGCAAATCGCCACATGGCCTGTTTAACCTCCGAAGAGTTTGATGCTGAAATTATGACCCACTCTTGCTTTGTTGTAATTGTTCAATGGTAGAAAAACCTTAACAGAATGTTGCCTAAAATACCTTTTAACCCCAAGAATCTAAAATCCTAATATTCATCCTGAGACTATGAAACAAAGCAGTAATTAGCCTGTTGGCATCCTTAGGAAATAAAATATTTGACATGCACGTTCATTTTATAAAGTTTAAAGTGTAGCAAATGCATCAGTTTCTCAATTTGTGTAGTTCTTTGTAATGAAAACCTTTGAAAAAGTATGACATAATTCCTGATTACTTCTAGGAACAACTCGAAGAAATTTTTGTTTTTTCTATGTTTTCCTCTAGCAATATCCCTCCAATTTACGACTTTTAATTTATGCATATTATAAAAGCAGTGATGCTTATTTATTTGACCTGTGGTAAAATAAGAGTGAATGGGCTCAGAAAGTATTCAGGAACTCCATTCATAAAAAAATACAGAACTTGTAGAATATGAGTTGACTGTAAATGCATGGATTTATTTCTGGACTCTCTACTCTGTTCCATTGATCTATGTGTCTTTTTTATGCCAATATTATAATGCTTGTAATATATTTTGAAATCAGGGAATTTAATGTCTCCAGTTTTGTTCTTCTTTCTCAAGATTACTTTGGCTATTTAGTGTATTTTTGTAGTTTTGTATGAATTTTAGGATTACTTTTTATATTTCTGTGAAAAATGCCATTGAAATTTTGCTAGAGATTGCATTCAGGTCTGTATATCACTTTGTGTAGTATGGGCATTTTAACAATATATATTCCTTCAATCCATGAACACAAACTATCCTTTCGTTTAATTGTGTCTTCTTCAGTATCTTTCATCAGTGTCTCATAGGTCTTAGCGTAGAGATTTTTCACCTATTTGGTCATATTTACTCCTAAGTATTTTATTGTTTTTGATGCTGCTATAAACAGGATTGTTTTCTTAATTTCATTTTCAGGTAGTTTGTTGGTAGTGTATAGAAATGCAACTGATTTTTGTATGTTGATTTTGTAGCCTTCAACTTTCTTAAATTATTTTATTAGTTCTAACAGTTTTTTGATGAAATCTTGAGGGTTTTCTATAAGTAAGAGCATGTCATCTGCAAAGACAATTTTATTTTTTCCTTTTTAATTTGGATTTTTTTTCTTGCCTAATTGCTTTAGTTAGGACTTCTAATTCTCTGCTGAGTAGAAGTGAAAGTGAGTATCATTGTCTTGTGTCTAATCTTAGACAAAAGCTTTTAGCTTTTCATCATTGAGTATGATGTAATCTGTGGGCTTTTCATATGGACTTTATTATACTGAGGTACATTCCTTTCAAAGCTAATTTGTTGAGAGTTGTCATCATTAAAGGATGTTGAATTTGCTCAAATGTATCTACTGAGATGATCATATGATTTTTATTCTTTTTTCTACAAATGTGACGTATCATATTTACTGATATGCCTAGGTTGAACAATCGTTGCATCCCAGGAATAAATCTCATTTGATCATGGTATATGATCCTTTTAATGTGGCTGTTGAATTCAGTTTGCTAGTATTTTGTTGAGGATCTCTGCATCTATATTATTCAGGGACATTGACATGTAATATTCTTTTTTTTTTTTTTAGTGTCCTTCAATAAGGGTGCCAAGAACATACAATGGGGAAAGGATAGTCTCTTCAATAAATGGTGTTGGCGAAACTAGATAGTCACATGTAGAAGAATGATATTGGGCTTTTACCACACAATGTGTACAAAAATCAACACAAAATGGATTAAGTACTTCATATTAAGACCTGAAACTCTAAAAATGCTTCTGCATAGCAAAAGGAATAATCAACAAAATGAAGAGACAACCTGTGGAATGGGAGAAAACATTTTTAAACTGTACATCTGATAGAGAGTTAACATCCAAAATATATAAGGAAATCCTAAAACTCAATAACATAAATAAATAAATAAATAAATAAATAATCAATCCAATTTTTTAAAAATGAGCAAAGGACCTAAACACATATTTCTCAGAAGAAGACCTACAAATAGGAAACAAGTATATGAAAAGGTGCTCAACATTACGAATCACCAGGGAAATGCAAATCAAAACCACAGTGACATACCACCTCACACCTGTCAGAATGGCTGTTATCAAAAAGACGAAAGATAACAAGCATTGGTAAGAAGTGGAGAAAAAGAAACCCTTTTACGCTGTTGGGAAGGTAAATTGGTACATCCATTATGAAAAACAGTATGTTAATATTTGCAAATCTCAGATTCCCAATTTATCCCTTCCCATCCTCTTTCCCCAGAAATTGACACATTGCAAACTGACTGGACTTCAATTTTTTAAAAAAAAGTATGGAATTTCCTTAAAAAACTAAAAATAGAACTCCTATATAATTCAGTAATCCCACTTCTAGGTATTACCCATAGGAAATAAAATCAGTATCTCAAAGAAATATCTGTATTCCCATGTTCATTGCAACATTATTCTCAATAACCACAATATAGAAACAGCATGTGTCCATTGTCCATCAATAGACAAATGGAAAAAGAAAATGTGAATATACATACAGAATATATAGATATAGATACAAACACAAAATGAAATATTATTTGGGCATAAAAAAGGAAAGCCTGCCATTTGAAACGACATTGATAAACCTGGGAGACATTACGCTAAATGAAATGAGACAAACACAGAAAGACAAACACTGCAACATCTCACTTGTATATGGAATCTAAGAGCTTGAACTCAGGAAAGCAGAGGAGAACAGTGGCTGCCAGGGACTAGGGGAAGAAGCAGTAAAGGAAATGTGGAGATGTTGGTCAAAGGGTCCAAAGTTTCAGTTATGCAGGAAGTAGTTCTGGAGACCTAATGAATAGCAATGGTGACAATAGTTAATAATGCTATATTTTTTACTTGAAATTTGCTAAGAGAGTAGACATTAAGTGTTCTCACCACAAAAAAAAAAAAGGTAACCATGAGAGATGATAAATATGTTGATTAGCTAGATTATTGTAGTTAAAATATATGTATTTCTAAATATATATAATTTATGTATATTTAGATGGCACCCAATCTGCCACTGCTGCCTGAACCCCTGCAGGTGCCAAAGTATTCCTTTCTGATCATGAAGCTTAGGATCTACTTCTTTCTTTAACCAAAAGGCTGAAAATTGCCAGAATGTCATTTGGGTGGTGTGGAAATAAAGCAGAGTTTGTCACTTGATTGTCTAAATCAGGAAAGAGACTATTTATTGAGACCAAATATTTATGTGGCATTTCCTACATGCCAGGCTTTCTTCTAAGCACTGTAACATAGCAAAACTAGGAACGAAACTAGGAGAGACCTTGGATGAATACTCAAACATTTATGATAAAGATATAGACCCTAAGCCAGAATAAACCTCAGAGATCACCTGTTTAGAACCCTGCCAGCAAAAGCACTTTATGCACAGGACAACTAGAGCCAAGAGGGGACTGTAACTTCTCAGGCCCTCTGAGATGAAGTGGGAGCCAGAACTCTGGTCTTTGGCCTCTTAGTGAAGTGGTTTTCCCTCTACATACAACCATTACTTATGGATTTATAGTTTTCCAGAGGCGACAGAAATGTGTAAGGTCACCTACATAGTGGTTGTTTAGGTATATCCAATTTACATAAATGACATGCTTTCAATAACTCACTGCTACTTTACTCCACCTCTCTCTCTCCTACTATCTAGGAACTCACCTGAAGGTCATGATGCAGCAGCTGAGAATTGCTCCCCTGGACCATACTCTACAAGCTGCTCTACACACTACTTCCTTTAAAGAGGAAGAATTAAAGCCCTCCCTCTCCCAGCCTGCATTAAGAACAGGATGACCCTCGGTCTTTGTCTGCAATGACGAACTCTATCAACAGCTTTAAAGAGACACTCTGTGACCCAAAGTCAAAAGGCTGAGATGGACAACTCACTGGAGGATACTTTCCTGAAATCCTCAGAAAAGGCTGGGGCTACAGGTGGGAGAAACTTCTCTAACCCAAAGTCGCTCTGGAAAACGTCCCCATGCCACCCTGACAAAGCTCTAGAAGTCCCTCTTCTCTGCCCATACTGTACTGCCTACCCTGAAATCATAGGCTGTGAATGAGGATGATCTCATCATTGGGTCAAGTTCAGAAAGACACTGATTCCTAATGAGTGATGTTCCCAGCTTACATGTTTGATATTTTTCTATTTATTTTTAACAATAACCACACAATTGAAAGGGAGCTGCAAAGATGATATAACAAAACACGTTCCCTTCCTCAGTTATTAAATTTGTTTTACAGCTACATTTGTATTTATAGCTTAATCAGTTCTTTAAAATACTGACACATGCAAATTGCATTATTAACTCAGCTAGAAGGAGATTTCATTAATCATGAGTGATTTTGATTAAAAGCTGTGTGGTCTCCTGAATGGACTTTAAAAAATAAATGAAACCAAATCTCATGGCCTTCCTAAAGATGAAACCCATATAAAAATTTCTCTTCCAAAGCTTAGTGGACTCCAGTAACCATAAATGAAAGCTTTCTTCACTGGAAAAAAACCAAATGTGGAGAAAATCGCCTGTGTCAGTCAGAATTCAGCCAGGAAATCAGAAACCATGCTAAGTCTTTTAACCAGGAATGGATTCAGTATAAGGAAGTAGGAGCTTATAAAACTATTGGAAAGATTGGAGGAGCAAAAATCAGGAGGAGCTGTCAGAAGTTTCAAGTTTGTGGCCACAAAGAGAAGGGAAACTGCTGCCCCCCAAAATCAGAACCATGCGAACAGCTGCTGCTAACTTCTCAGCCTCATGTGGCTGCTACGTGGGTAAGATGGTAACCACTCGCATCTGGACATTCAGGGAGTCTACTCATCAATCCACCACCACTGCCAGGGTGCAGGAAAAAAGTCTGCCCCCTCCCCCCTCCACCTCTGGGATCCTATAGAAGAGCATCTCACTGGAGGAGTCCTGCCCATTTGGAACCCTACTATCAAAATCGTCCAAGAAACACAGTTCTGAAGTTTCCTCCTACAGCATTATGGGGGAGGATTTATAAGGGATGGAAGAGGGCAAGTGCCAGCAGAAAATTCTGATACCAGAATTACTCCAGCAGGCAAACAAACCTCCAAACACCATCCTTCTCAGAAAAAAACCCAGGGACACACCTCTTTCGTCACTGATACAACTCAAAGATCGCAAATACACACAAAATACAATGACATACAAATCATCTCCGGCACTGTATGACAGAAGGCAAAGTAACCCCTACTGACAAATTACGGAGAAAATGCTCCAAGCCCCCTCGCCTAGGACCCGCTCTTAAGAGAACTCTATATAAAATGTTAATGGAACAGTTCCTTCAGAAAAAAAAAAAAAAAAAAAAAAAATTCCTTAAAGGAACATAAAAAGTTAAGAGGATTCTTTCCATGTAAGACTAGGAATTCTCAAAGTTCTTAAGAAATACTTAGTTTTATTTTCTAAAGAGATGATCAAATAATCTACATCAAGAAAAATGGCAAATGACATCATAACTTTCCCAAAGATAACACTTTGGAAAAGTATCACATTTATTTACAGCTTAAAGAATATTACCTTGTCGCTCTTTCTCTGGTTTTATACTTTGAACTTGTTTCTTTCACTTTCAGTTAAAAGTGACCTTTTAATTGGGGGTTTTCCATGCATGATTCTTTTTCCGGAATCAGAGCCAAAGTTTTTCCATTTACATCAACTTATGAAAGGGCTTCCTCCCTCCAAAGGAATTTTTTTTTAAATTCTAAATACATTGTCTTCAAATCTTTCTTAGATTTAATATCCTGACCCAAAAAAGGCATAATATTCCTAACAAGAAAAAGGCATAAAGATCTGTCAGTTGCAAAAGTGTCATATCTTAATATTTTATTAATTGTATCCTTTTAAGGGATAATAATAATATTCCTTAATAATAATAAAATAAGGGATAATAGCAATATAATGTGTCCCTTGCAGCTAAGAGTACATCTTCTCCCTAAAGGAATAATGAATTGGCATCCACACCACACTGGTGACTACAAATCTGTATTTACCAGGAAATACGCTATAATGCAAAATCTCACACAGAATCCCGAAGTGGATATGAGGTAGAAGGGAGCGTTGTTGCGGGGGCTGAGGCAGGAATGGCACCTTCAGAGCCTAGTGTAACTTAGCATCATTTCTACTCCTCAGCGCACTTCCCTGTCTTCTTCATCATCGAGGGTTAGGATTATAAATGGGTGATTTGCCCTTTAAACTGCCTGCAGCCATCATAACTAATGCAACAGCAGAAGACCTTGCCAGAAAGTCATTTCAGGAGCAAAAGGAAAGCCTGGGTTCCATGGGAGAACGGCCATCATACTGAGCAGACAGCAATTTTCCAAGACTGCTGGCCACACACCCCAAGGGTTCCAGGCCAGAGCTGGTCAGGCCCAATCGCTTCTGTACTTCTCAGGACAATGGGAGTGAGACATAGCTACGATCCAATGGTCCCCAACACTGGCTTGCTTAGCCCACCCTGGGCCAGGGTATTGGCAGGACAGACCTGCACTACCTGCTATACTTACTGACCATTGGGAATCAAGGCCCTGAGGGAATCTGGCTCAGTATGAATGAAATGATAGACTTTGTCCTTTAATCATTTTTTCTAAGCTGCTACTTTGTGTATAGTTCACAGTGTGTACTCACTTCCTAAAGAAGTCACGCTGTCTGGGTTTCAACCCTGTTCTGCCATTTACCAGCTATGAGATCCTGTGTAAATTAATTAATCTCTCTAAGCCTATTTCTTCACCTGCAATCTTAGGATGATAACAATAGTTGATACCTCATCTATTTATTGAGGGGCTTAAATGAAATAATACAGGTAAAATGGTTAGCCCAGAGACTCATACCTAATAAGCACCCAATAATTAATAGCTATTAGATTTTTATCATATAGAATTTCTCTTTCTTTTTCATTTCTATTATTTATTCTTTAAAGTTACTGGATGTGTGTGTATTATGAGAAACTACTGCATAAACCACTCCTCTGATAAAAAGACTCAAGTTAAGAAAAATTAAACAATCAACCTAAAGGGCATAATACTGGAATAGCTTTTTACTAAAATATAACCAGTCAATTTTGAGTAACATACAATTTGCTGGACTCTAAAAAGTTATTCCATAAGTCTATGTTGTGTAGTCAGCATTATTTGTTACCAGAAGTCATTGCAGTGTTTTAAGCAGGGATTCGCCTGTATATGATAGAAATTGGTCTAGACTGTGGTATAGACAAACTCTAGCCTAGACTCTGCTAAAGTAAATAGAAAGGTTATTACAATCATGAAGTACCTTTTCTTGTCCCTAGAACTATAAAATAAGGTGCCTAGCCCATTACATGGCTTCCTTCCATCTCCAAGCCTAGAGCTTTTTTCACTGGTAACAGTGTTAAATCTTTATTAACTTGTATCTTAGAAATGGCTGTGAAACTTCAGAATGAACAAAGTGAACACACTACTTCAGGGAGATCATTTTCAGCTGATTACTATTTAGCCACCTATTTCACAAGAGACTGGCCATATCAAATTCTTGAGAAGACAAACACTGTAAGCCAGTTTTACATGGACGTTTTTCTCTGTGACTATCAAAGACATTCACAGCATTGCTCAGAGGCCAGCATTACGTATTTCTTTCAGGAGCTAGATGATTTACCCAATGTCGTACAAATCCAATTGTAGGGCCAGAAACAGGAGCCCCCTTTGAATTCCCACCCCATGGCTCTCTTCATCAAGTATCTTAACTAGCTGAAATTAAATGGCTTGGAAGGGTGGGCAAGCAGAGTCACCACTGAACAGTCTTCAGCCTTTTCAAATCTCAGTTGGATACATATGGATGCATAAAATTAGAAACTGCTTTACATAATTAAAGCCAACTATTATTAGAAAAGCCAAATATTATTAGAAACATTGACATTTAAAATTCTAACCTTACTATTTGTTAAACAAAGGTTCCACCACCACTGGAGTAAGTATATGCCTTCATAAGAGGACCACTTTGAAGGACAGCCCTCATATGTATATACACATTCCCACACATGCGGAATCGAAGAATATATGAAAATATAGTAAATTGCACTTGCTCTGTCAGACTCCACGTCTCCTGCTCTTGTCCCCAATCACATTTTCTTTCTAAATTAATCACAAAAGACCCCTCATTTCATAGCATGGGAGTGAAATATTTAATGACCTCTTTTTTCAGGTAAAAGGATCAGTTGGAGGAGTGGAAGAGTTTGGCCATTCCATAGCTGCTTCTCTATTAAAAACAAATGATAAGGGTTAACAGTAAATCTGTGGGCCAGAGGTTAATGCCATAAATACATCAGCCATGCCTTTATGATCTAAAAATAACCAAACACCAAACTATGAAATGCTCTTGACGTCAATGGAAGACACAGCAGTCAATTGAGATCACTTTATAATGTTCCCATAACTGCCTCACAGATAAACTTGTACTGTGGTCTTTCATGTCAAGACCATAAAAAAAAACCCTTCCGGGCTTCACAAGGCAGTTACCCGTTAACTATACAATACACTAAATCCTCGTAAATTATGAGTCATATGACCAGCCATGGACAGTAAGTATAACCTCACGCTCCAAGCATAAAATAAATTACAGAGAGAGACCTAGAGAGAAGTTTTATTTCTCTTTTTAATTATGCATTAGTTGTTTTTAAGAAACTTAAGTTTGAACCTAGCTTCTAAAAAATATCCTCCAAGTTAAGGGTTTAGGCAATTTGGTAAAAATTCAGTAAAATAAATTCAATTGTTTGTATATGCAGTTAACTGTATCAGATTTCTGTTTATCTCAGCTCTAAAAACATCATCTGAGGTCACTCTCCATAGTCTAATGTCACTAACCATCTTTTCATCTGGAATTTTACAGTAGGAACTATAGAGGGAAGAACTGATTTCTTCTCTCTTCTCCCAGTGAGCACTTGCATCTGGAGGCTTTTTACTCTCTCTAGCTACATTTAAAATAAATCGACTCCCATGCAAAAGGTGATTAATTCATTGGTGAAGAAAACCGAGCCCCAAATTTTGTACTTGCCAGGCCTATTGAAGTCTTAAATTTAGAATCAGTCTAGAAAGCCCGTATCAATATGACCTCTGGTGCACCTGAGGTAGCCAGTGGATCTGAGATCTCATGAAATCTTCCCCCATTAAAGTGATGTCCAAAGGCCAAATGCAGATAAACATTTCATTTGTGTGTGAACAGAATTATTGCTTTATAACTCACCGGCTTTGGAAGAGAGCCAAAATTCATGATATTTTATTCAGCACAAACAAGGATTAAGAAATACTATTGTTTCACCATGGAGCATTGAGTAGAGAAGAAATAGCAATGTCAAGTGACTGGCATCACTATATTGCAATATATCTAATTTATGTTCTGTGTAACATGATATTTTTAAATGCTTTAAGACATCAAAATAAATGTTGCAGACTGGTGGTGCCTTTGGGGTTCTAGCTGGTGACTGACACTACAGAGGGAACAATACACACAATTAGGTGCATTTATAAGGTCTAGAAATTGCCTAATCCAATATATTGGGAGTAATCAGCAATCAGATGCAGGCTGAGTGAATTTAGGTGTATGAATAGTAGTCCAGATTATACAAGGAAGTTTTTCTCATGTCTAGATAGACAAAATGTATTAGATCACTCCTAACTCTGACTGTATTACATAGATACGGCCATCAAATTCCAGAGCAGTTGACCTATTTCCCAAGTCAAAGTAAGCTCTGTGTGGGCAAAATTTCTTGAAAAAATTTGTTCTGAGCTCAGGGGTCTCAGTTTGTGTGTGTATGTACTTAAAAATAACATAAATTACACTGCTAAAAACAGGGAAGACACCATTCCTTTTCTCTTCTGCTTTTATTCTTTGCCTGTTTTTCTATGATACTTTGACCTCATATCAATTCGTAGTGTCTGTTCAATGTTTTGTGAATATTTTTGCCAATTTGTCATTTGTCTTTTGACAACAGCATTTTTTATTAAAATCCTCTCAGTCTTACTTTGCTCAACAAAAATTTTAAAACACATTTTAATGTAATCAAAACTGTCCATCTTCATTTACGCTTAAAAATGTCTTTCCTTTATGCTTAAGAATGTCTTCCCTCACACAGTCAAATAAATTTTCTCCTAAATTATCTGTGAATACTTTCACTATGTTTCTTCATTCATATCTTTAATCTACCTGGGATTGATTTTTGCTGCATGGATTGTAGTAAAAAAAATCTCTAAAAACATGAAAAGATGCTCAGCTCCCTAATGTCACTGAAAGGAAATGACAGCAATATGACCATGCCATTTTGTTCAAATCAGAGTGGCAAAAATTATAGAGTAATAATACCCCTAATGGTTAACATGTGTATAAATGGGGATTAGTATGTATTGCTGGCGGACCTATGATTTGCTACGGTCTTTTGGAAATGTAATCTGATAACATGTTTAGTTTCAGGAATCTAATACTTAGCAATTTGAAAAAGCACTGATATACAAAATTTTAAAAATAAGTTTCAATTAGCATTGTTTCCTAATAGTAAAAAAAATGATCTGTTTGTCATCTAAAAGAAAGATTCATGCACCCACAGATTATTTGGAAGGTGCTTCAGAGAAGGAAGTGAGGGACCAGGGAGAGGGATACAGGGAAGACTGAAAAGCCAAAATAAGAGTAGAATGTGATTACCCCAAGGGAAATAAGCCTTGATTCTGCCACCTGAATAACTTAAAGAATAACTGGAGGTCAGAGATGGGAGCACAACCATTAGAGAATTCCCAGAGGGAAGAAAAGCAAAAAGACTCAGAGCACAGGCTTGAAGCAACATGCTGTCAACTTAAGCTAACTCTCCATTTGCATGGAATTGTTCAATTATAGTGTGGCTGGAATCAGAGGTGGCCTGAAGGATGTGTCATGAGACTCCTGATATAATAGCAATCAGTAGGTGAATGCCTCAATAAATTATGGTATATCACTTATATAGAAGATGCTACAGCTATTTAAAAATAAGTGACATACACATATGCTGACTAGAAAGATGTCAATAATATATCAGTAAGTAAACTGTGGAACAACTTATATTTTTCATGATCTCATTTTTAAAATTAAAAACCTGCCTGTGTGCCTGCATGCACACAGGCATGCAGTTTTATTGTATAACCTTGTATACATACAGAAGAAGGTCAGGAGGATACACACCAAATTGTTAACGTTTGATAACTGAGAAATTAGGACTAGAAGAGAGGAAATTATTAAGCATTTCTTTACACAACTCTGCATTGTCTAAATTGCTGCCCCCAAATGCATTACTTTTGATTTTTTTTTTCAAAGTAATTGAGGGACATTAAAAGTTAGCTAATACATTCCTAGTTTGAGCTTTATTCCCACTCAAGAGCTTCGTCTGAAAGGAAGTCCGCTGCATTGCTGGACAGTCATAATTCTTTAATGCTAGTAAAAATCACTCTACTTCTAAGCCAAAAAAAGTCTCTCTTTTATTTATTCAATTTCTACTCTAGATTGGCAATGTTTAAAATGGCAGCCACCAGACACATGTAATATTATTAAGTATTTGAAATGTGTCTAGTTCAAATTGAGATGTGTTTTAAGCATAAAATATACATCAGGTTTTGAAGACAGTTAGAAAAAAGATTGTAGATATAGCTCATTAATAATTTTTTATTTATTATATGTTTGAAATAATATTTTGGATATACTGAGTTACATTAAAATACATTAAATACATTAAAATTGATTTCCCCGATCTCCTTTTACTTTTTTAATGTGACCACTAGAAAGTTTAAAATTATATATGTGGTTTGTATTATATTTCTGTCAAACAGTGCTGCCCTAGAAGAACATTATGTTTTTTCATGTCAGTTGATTCAATCTTTATTTATCAGATGATGCAGTTTCTGCAATCATCTCTCAGCTATTATCTCGGTTTCCATACTCCAGGAAATACCTGACACAGAATAACACTCCATAAAGGTGTGCTGCTGTTGAGTTGAATAGGGCTTTGGAATCGAGGAGAACGTGCCTTCCAGGAAAAAGCTATCATCAGAAGGAGTCGCTGAAGAGGATTTGGTGATTAAAGAGACCACCAGTGTTTTTAGAAGCAACATGCTCTTCATGATGTGGAGGACAGAAGTCAGACTACACAAAATTAAGAAGTAAGTGGGTGGTGATCAAGTAGAAGCTATAAACGTAGATTCCTTTTTTGGCAAGGGTACAGAGATAGTGATTTAGGTGGTCCAGAGAAAGTTTAAAATAAAGAGACTTAAATATACTTTTTGTAGAGAGAGACACAATCTTTGAGCCTCACTCTATCATTACACCCACCTCATACGCCCCTTTTTCCCCTTTTAATGAGATTTTAATTGGTTGAAGGATGACACCAACAATTAGCAACAGCTTGCCTGAAGATGGAAAATACTACATAATTTCACACATTTTATTTGGGACCATCTTTCAAAGCAGCGCTGGCAATGCACTGCCTTAGAGGACACCATGCACATGGGCAGCCCTGATTCAAGCTGGTGGATATCAGTGATGGGTAGAGGTCAAAGAAGAGAGAAAATTCAGAAATAGGGTAACAATGTCTATTGTCCACACTAACCAATAAAGCAAAAGAGAACTAAAACTTTGATAAAGGGAAAAGCTTCATTACATTAGTTTCGGCATTAATTTCTTGGCTATAGCATCAAAAGCAAAAATAGATGTGGGACTAAAAACTAAAAAGCTTCTGCATAACAAAGAGAACAATCAACAGATTGAAAGAGCAACCTATGGGATGGGAGAAAATATTTGCAAACCATATATTTGATAAAGAGTTAATATCCAAAATATACAAGGAACTCCTAAAACTCAACAGCAAAAAAAAAAAAAAAAAAAAAAAATTCAAAATGGGCAAAGGACTTGAATAGACATTTCTCAAAAGAAGACATACAAGTAGCCAACAAGCATATGAAAAGATGCTCAGCATCACTAATCACCAAAGAAATGCAAATCAAAGCTACAATTAGATATCACTTCACACCTGTTAGGATGGCTATAATCAAAAAGATAGACGTGTCGACAAGGATGTGGAGAAATTGGAACCCTTGTGCACTGTTGCTGGGAACATAAAATGGTGCAACCTCAATGGAAAACAGTATGGAGGTTCCTCAAAAAATGAAAAAGAAAACTCCCATATGATGTAGCTTCCACCTTGGTGTATATAAATCCAGAACTGAAGAAAAGAATTGAAGTCAGGAACTCAAAGAGATTTCTGCACACCCACATTCATGGCAGCATTATTCACGATAGCCAAGATACGGAAGCAACCTAAATGTCCACTGACAAACGGATAAAGAAAATGTAGTGTGTATATGTATATATATATATATACAATGGAACTTTGTATTCATATTCGGCCTTTAAAAAAAGAAAATTCTGTCTACAACATGGATACACTTTGAGCACATTATGCTAAGTGAAAAACACCAGTCGCAGAAGGACGAATACTGTATGATTTCATTTCTGTGAGGAATCCAAAGCAGTTAAACTCATAAAACAGAAAGTAGAATGATGGTTGCTGGGAGATGGGGAAGAGGGACTCAGGGAATTGCTGGGCAATGGGTATAAAGTTTCAGTTATGCGAGGTGAAAAGCTCTTGAGATCTGCTATACGATATGTGTTTATAGTCAACAATACTGTACACTTAGAAATTTGTTAAGAGGGTAGGTCTTGTATGATTTTTACCACAATTTTTAAAAAAGAATGTATTGGTTTTTCATGATTTAAGCTGTGACTTTTTTCCTCATGAAACTCATTGTCAATTCCACTGGCTTACAAATATTCAAACTGACCATGTTGCTCAAACCCTTTAATGAAATTTAATAAAAATTTGGATTAAAAGATGAACTTTAAAATATGCATAATACCTTCACTGACTTAAACCTAAGGAAAAAAGTGTAATGATTTCTTTTAGTGGATGGAGATGATCATGAGTTAAATGTAAAATTATTTGCTATTTCCTGCTGATGCCAAAGTTCTGTCGTATTAACAATAGGATAGAGTTTGGTTTGAAGTTTTTTTGTTTGTTTTCACAGCAGCTAGTATAAGAATTCCTCTTACAGGAAGAGTTGCTTTTGTTGGGAAAATGCTTTGGTAAATCCACAGGGAGCATTAGCTAAGATTCATAGGCCTTGACACTGGGTAGTGATGAAACTTTGGAGAAAGATCAAAATCACTCTGTATAACTGAAAGAAAAGAACTGGGAGCTTCAGAGGAAACTTGGAAGTTGGGGCGGAAAGTAAAGAGAGGAGGAGAAAGAGGGTCAATAAAACGATGGCTTGCTATGTGTGATGTGACCCTTATAAAGAAAAAGCCTGCAAAAAATTATCTAATACTGTTCAAATTATCTAATTCTTCTGTAGTCTTGACTATATTTTAAAATAAAAGTTTTATTAAAGTATCATTTCAAAAATAAACCAGATATGTTGTTTCTATCTACTGAAAAAAAAATACCAAATTAATGGAAATAGGATTATCTGAGTCTTCTGAAAGTGTTTATATTTTATCTAAAATAAGCCGAAACTTGAAGAAAGGTAAATATTTAGAGTCTAAATTATTTAGCTTTTCTGACACAACTCAATTGCAGTACATTGGTGGATTTCTTCAGGGCTGTAGGTGTCTGTAGATTTTAAAACTGACCTAAGTGCTAACTAACGTTTAGATCTTTTTATGTTTAAATGTTGTTTGTATTCAAAATACCAAATTTATTTCCTGTTCCTGAGCTGTCAAAACGTCACTTAGCAATTATCTCCAGTTACCAAGCTCAAGTGCTTTGTGGGTTCACAGTCCTAGATGGGGCAAACCTGCAAAATAGGTGGATGTCAAGAATCTCCAGCTCCTTTAATTCCCTTTTTAGAGTTTCTGTCCTATCATCTGATACAACTTAATCCTACAACTTAGATACTAAATATGCCTTATTAAACTAACTCACAGCGAGAGATTTGCTCTGGAAAAAAAAATGAATTCTAAGGAAGACTTTAGAGTGGGCAATGCTGAGCATAAAGGAATGAATCATAAATCATAGGCTATCCAGTGCCAGGAGCAGGCCAGTGTGAGAACTATATTTGAGTAGGTACCACATCATTGACTACCTGGTCACCTTATGCCTTATCTAATCTGGAGATTTGGGGCACCCCTTGTCTCTCAAGGATTTTAAGGGAGGAAATATTTGATTTGCTTTTGAAGGGTCAACATTGTCTAGAATAAACAAACACTTCCTAATTCCCTTCCCATTTTGAGTAATATAGGAATAAAGTAACCAATAGAGTTTAGCTCTCTTGGGTTTCGTTAGCAGACTGAGGTCTTCTGTGTATATTGTTTATAACAAATTGTATTGGTTCCATGAGCAGCCTGACAAATAAACAAGCACAGTATCACAGAATATCAGATCTGCCACTTGCAAGCAAAGGTCATTTCTTTATATGTCCCCAAAGTGCTTTTACCCTAGTAATGTTCAATGGAGTTTGCTGAACAACTTATCTCAAACATCGTTTAGTAAAACTTTCCACCCAAAGCAGGAATAAATCCCAAGAAATGAAAATCCTCACCTGAATAAAGTGTTATGAAAATAATGTTTTGCTCATAGTCCCCTAAAAAATCCCTGATGAATGAATAATTTTTTAAAAATAGATTGTTACCCTTGGCCAGAACAGTGTACCAAAGAGATTAAATTCAACCAATTTAACCAATGTGATTAAATTGAAAAGAAATGCAAAGTCCAGAATTTAGTATAAAATAAATGCACATGCACGACAGCCTATCCAAAGAAGCAGATTTTAGACTAAAGATTAGACCTGGGGGCTATGGCAGACCTCTTTATGTATCTGAAGGGCCGTCTTATGTAAAAGGGGCTGAACTTAATCTGTGTAGCTCCAGAATACAGAATAGGAGCACTGCATTGAAGCTGTAAGGAAATGTATTTTTTTACAAGCTTTATGATAATTATAGCTGACCAATGAAAGAGACTGCTTATATTCTATCAGTCCAGGCCACTTGTTGATTCTACATGGTAGAACATCAAACTATTTTTCTTACTTATCTTTTAGATCATGCAGGTATAATTCTAAAATATGAGTGAAAAGTTCAAATCCCATGCAAGTATCATAAAGTATAATAATAATGATTTTTTTTTCTTTTCACCCAGCTGCCTTAGTGTCAGGCACTTTCAGATTTAATTTTCTACATCATGAAAGAAGAGTAAATTTTTTTAAATTTCAAGATTATTAGGACTTTATGAGTCACCTAGTGCAACTGTCCATAAATCCCCCCCTCAGCATTCCTACTGATTGGACATTCTCAGCAAAATAAGGGACTTTGCAGATCTGATTAATTTAAGGATCTTGAGATGGGAGATTATCCTGGATTAACCCGGGAAGGCCCAATGTAACCACATGGGTCCCTTTAAGGAGAAGTCAGGAGGGTCAAAGTCAGAAAAACTGGAAGATGCTACACTGCTGGCTCTGAAGATGGAGTTAGGAGCCATGAGCCAAGGAATGAAGGTGGCCTCAAGAAGCTAGAAATGGCAAAGAAACAGATTCTCCAATAGAGTCTTCAGAAGGAATGCAGCCTTGCTGACACCTTAACTTTAGCTCAGTAAGATCCATTTCAGACTTCTGACATTGAGAACCATAAAGTAATAAATGCGTGATGTTTTCAGCTACTAAGTTTGTAATGATTTGTTACATCAACAAAAGAAAACTGATATAGCTCCTATTAAACCAAAATGGCTCTCCCTGAAGTGTCATTGTTCTCTGGTCCAGTGCTGAATAGGTTTAATCTGTTTTTCATATAAGGGCTTTTCGACTATTTAGCAGATCAAAATTTGGCGTTACTAAAACACATTCCTTTTTCAGCCTTTACATTCTTAGTTCCTTGATCCTTTTCTCATATGACTACTCTTCAAGTTAATTTGCTTTCCTATTCTCTGTCTGCTGAAAAGGTCCCCTTTAGTTCAGTGGCTTAGGACAGATCACATTACCCAGTATCATCTGACCAGCACAATGGTATAATTCACTGGTAACCCGGACACAAATCACATTTAGTCCATCTTCTTATTTTCCTTTAACTTTTATAAAGCACTGATGCAGAACGCACCACAACTTCCTAAGTGTAATGGTGCTTAATAATTTGAGTTAGACACAAGACAAGTCATTCTTACATTAGTAGAAAAGTTCCTTAAGGTTTCCTAAGATAAGCTCATAGAGACAAATTCAGTTATAAAATGAGATTACAATTACTCCTCTGCAATTATTCACATACACCTTCTCTTCTGGAAAATTCCAACATCATTCTGGTTTCTGTTTCATTGTATTTGTGATCAACTTTTGACCTTTCTTTTTCTTTCTTATACTTTCTGGGAGAGTCTAAGATCTGCTCTTTATTCTCAGGGTTCTGAAATTTCACAATAATACAATTTGGTCTGTGGTTTATTTCAATTATTATACTAGGCACTTGGCAAAATTTTTAATCTTATTTTCTTACATTATTTCTTCTATGTTTTTCTTCCTTCCATTTGTCTGTCTTCTCTTTATGAGATCTTGAACCACTTGGATTGTTTGTCTAATTTCTTCTTTTGTTCCATGCTTTCCATCATTGTGTTTTGGTTTGCTCATTTTGGTGTTGTTGTTATTCTATTTTTCTGGGAAATTTACTATATTAGTTTGCTAGGGCTGCCATAACAAAATGCCACAGAATGGATGGTTTAAATAGCAGAAATTCATTTTCTCACAGTTCGGGAGGCTGGAAGTACAAGGTCAAGTTGCCAGTGGGGGTGGTTTCTTCTGAGACGTATCTTCTCAGCCTGCAGGTAGCAGCCCCCTTGCTGCCTCTTCATATGGTTGTCCCTCTGTGTACACATGCCCCTTGTGTCTCTCTGTGTGTTCTAATCTCTTCTCATATGAACACTTGTCAGATTGGATTCGAACACATTCTAAGAGCCTCATTTAACTGAATAACTTCTTTAAAGCCCTATCTCCATATACGGTCACATTCTGAGGTACTGACGGGTTAGGACTTCAACGTATAAATGTGGTGAAGGGATACAATTCAGTCTATGACACATTCAACTTTTCTATAAACATTTTGTTTTAATTTTTAATTTCTGCTATCAATTTTTTCTAGAGCTCTTTTTTATTCTCTTCATAGTCATTTTTACTGTATCCTATCCTTGTTCATGGATTTATTATCTTCTCTTACCTCTCTGAGAATCTGTTTTGTCTTTTCTTTATTTCCAACATTGTCTTTGCTGTCTCTGAGTTCATTTCATTGTAAATAGCTAGGGATCTTTGAATGTCCATTCACATTTAAGAGGGATCTGTTTAAGACACTGAAAAATTGATTAGAAACTGTGAAAAATAAAATAGACTTGACAATATATTGCTATAGGATGACCAGGCTGTAAGCCAGTTTATTTTGTTGGGGAAAGGAGGACATTAAGGAAATGAGTGATGAGAAGTGAGCTGTGACCATGGACCACAATGGTGAGATCATAATAGATTTGTTCGTGATAGTCCCCTGTATGATGGGAGCCCTCAGGCCTCAATAAACTCAATGAACGTGAAGAAAGGCTGAAGAAAGGCTCAACAGCAATGATGTGGGATTGCTTTTTCGCACGGTCCAAAGAGATGAGATGCTGCGAGCTAACACAAACTCACACACAGCATATACAAAAATTAACTCAAGATGGATTAAAGACCTGAAAACATAAAACTCCCAGCGGAAAACCTAGGCAGAACACTCTTTGATATAAATTGTAGCAATATTTTGGGGGCTCTATCTCCTAAGGTAAAAGAAACAAAAGCAAAAATAAGCAAATGAGACTTAATTAACCTTAAAAATAAAACAAATGAATGTATATAACAAAACAGAAACAGATTCACAGATATAGAGAACAAACCAGTGGTTACCAGTGGGCAGAGGGCAGGGGGAAGGGACAAGACAGGGGGAAGGGATTGAGAGATACAAACTACTATGTATCAAATAAATAAGCAACAGGGCATATTGTATACCACAGAAAAATACAGCCATTGTTTTGTAGTAACTTTAAATAGAGTATAATCTATAAAAATATTGAATCACTATGTTGTACATCTGAAACTCATCTAATATTATAAATTGACTATATTTCAATTTTAAAAAATTCATAGGCTAGCCAGAAAGTAGGAGGTAGGGGGACTTGATAGGCAAGAACATGAGCGTGATCTTCCTGATGCGGTAACCTCAGGGCTGGCTACATAGTACTGCAAGTTTTCTGTGCACACCAAACAAGCCATCATATGTTTATCACTGCCACTTTGGCACTACTCTCTGCTACCTTTGTGCAGTGGGGTAGGGTGCGATGGGAGAAGAGTTTGTTGTGCATTCCATTTAAGTGTTTTTATAACCAGAGAGAAAAAATAATTCCATTTTAAGAGACTTTTTCAAATCAAGGCTACTCCACATAACCTGCACTCGGTTTTAATAATATTTTGTATACAATAAAATGTTCCCATGTGACTGTTCAACGAATGTATTTTGTAAACTTTGATTCATCCTCTAAATCCTCATCAGAACGGTGGCAGGAACTCGTCCCCGCATCCCTTAAGGGCACTAGGTGGTAAGGAGCTTGCCCAGATCAACAAGCCGGGAGCAGAGGACAGCTCTGTTTCCATTAAATCTCATTCTTTCCTTGTCACACTGAGTGGAAAAAATGGGCCTTAGGATAATCTGACAGGGCTGACCTGCCAAAATCCACCAAAGGGAAAAAAATAAGCAAAGAAATGGCTACCTTCAAGTCTTTTCTCAGGAACCCTTTCAGCTTTGGGGAGAAGAGAAGGGATATCGTGCTCATCCATCCAAATGTCTTCGTTCTGTGTCCTCCATCCCATCCCCCAAAGCTTCTGAACCTCTTAACCTAAAAAAAAAAAACCCTCTGTCCTATGATTAAAGATATAACTGAAAATGCTAATATGATGAGGTTAAAAGTCACATTGACCTTAAATCACATAAAATTGTATCCGAAGGTTCTCTCTTGGTTTAGGGGAAAGGGAAAGTTTGTCTTGCTTGCATTTTAATTTATCTTTTAAAAAAATGCATAAAGTGGCAGGGAAAAGACTTGAGACGAAGAAGCTGGGAGCACTAGAGCTCATTTTCCAACTTCAGTTGCTTCTCCGGTTGCTTGAGGCCCAGCCCAGTACGAGAGGCTTTGCGCTGGTGCAAATGTGGAGGGGTCTGACAACCACTCAGAGTTGCTAAGAATCAGGAAACCGAAATGCCAAAGATGACAAATATTTTTACAGACCACATTTACGTTTCATTCTTTTTAACAAAATACAATTAAATAACATTTATTGGGAGGCAGTAAAGAGCTGGTTTAAAAAAAAAAAGTTAAAAACATTTTTAAAGAGAAAACAGCTCACCTGTCCTCATATTCTGAAAAATACAGATTATGAGACTTCAAAAACACATTGTGAACTAGGACATGCAGTTTTTCCCTGCTAAAGAGAGCTTTACAAAGAGCTTATTTCATTAAAAAGTTTAAAAGAAGAGAGCCCCACTGGAATAAAGCCCTTATCAGAGACAGAGCCTGAGAGCTTGCCTTGATTCCAGAAATCATTCCTGGGAATTAAGAGATTAAAAGCATTGTTGATCTGAGTGTGTATTACAAGAGAGATCTGCAGTCTTAATCTATCTCTGGCTCTTTCAAATTGCATAACTTTGCCAACTTACTTACACTCTTGGATTTCAGTCTCTCCTCACTTGTAAAGAGGGCCGGTGACACCTGTCTCCTAAAACGAGTGTAAGGATTAGATGGGATCAGGTGTGAAAAGCACAATGTCAGGCATGCAATAAACCGTGTCTATTATTATCACTCTTACATATTGCTTATTGAACCACCCCTTAACTTCACACCTCTAGCAACACGACAGTCTGATCTGCGACCTGGACAAGGAAAGGTTAATCCACTGGGATTTTGCAGGGCAGTCCTGGTGGAAGCCCCTGTGAAGCCCTGCGAACTGGAGCTGGGGGCCGGCATGGGGAAACAAATGAGAAGGCGGAAGGGGCCATCCACGGGGCTGCTGAAGCCCCACTCAGAGAACTGACCAACACTGTCCCTGCTCTTGTTCTCTTGTTACTCTTAAAAGCTCAGAGTAATATTTCAGAAATGTGCCAAATACTCCTCTCAAAATATTTTTAATAGGCTGGAGCCGAAGTATAGCCTATGAAGAGAATGGGGGAAATCCAAACAACGTTTTGGTTCCCAACACCCCCTAAATGGTTCCTGACCATCGGGCAAGTGAAGAATGCTCCTTCAAAGCAAATCCAGGTGCTGAGAACAATATCTATTCTTTAGTCCCAGAGGAAACCCACCAGTCTTCTTCCCATCTCCCAGAGTGCCCTGGGAGTCCAATTCCTGGCTTCCTGAAGGCTAGCACGTCCGTGTCACTATCACAGGTGGGGTGAGCAGACACGTTACAGCAACTCACCTACAAGCCTGCTGCTTAGAGAACAGCAAAGGAAGGTGGGCCTCCAGTATAAACACTGTGGAATTTAAGGGAGTCAAGGCAGTGTGGGGGAGTTGGGGGATACAGGATCCTGAAAACTTGCAGTAAGGATTTAGAATTCCAATTTTTAACGTGCAGAAATTAAATCAAATTTTGCAGAATATTCTAGAAAGCTCAGAATCTTCCATGATAACCATCAGGGCCTCTTTCTCCAGTCCAGTCACTAGTTATATCTGCTTGATCTTTCACCAAGCCTCTTGCATCTGCCCCTTTCCTTCCATGACCACTGCCCAAATTCAGGCCCCCACCCTGGCACATCCTAACTTAACACTATCATTTCATAATGCTCTTTCTTTCCCCTCCTGGTCCCCAAAGGCAAAGTCTTCTAAAAATCCTCCTAGCTGCATGTGAAACTATAGTAGGATTCTCAGCTAGAACATTAGAAGCATTCACCTTAGAGCATCTGGGAGACACAGTTGAGGTGGCCCTAAAGGGTGTGAGACGAAAGAGGTTGACTTAACATGAGAAATTGAAATAACTCCCAATGATTTGCAAATATGAACTACTATATATAAGAATAGATTTAAAAAAACAAATTTCTTCCGTATAGCACAGGAAACTATATTCAATATCTTGTAATAACCTTTTATGAAAATGAATATATGTGTCCCTGGGACATCATGCCATACACCAGAAACTGACCCACTGTAAGTGACTATACTTCAATGAAATACATAACTCTGGGAAAATAACTCTCCCTTGGGAAGAGCAGCCCTTAACGTAAAAGCTTGGCCTGATAATAAAGCTTCAGTGTTAGAAGGGAGGGCAGCTTTTTTCAGAATGATTCCAGTTTAGTCAAATTTTCCTCTGGCCCAGGCCCCATGGACCATGATGGAGTCCCCCAGGAGACGGGCTAAACATACAAACAGAAGGAATGAAGTTTAATATGAGGACAGAGGAGAGATTCTCACGACATAAGGGAAGGAAATGAAGTGGTTCTGGCGCCTCGAGGAAGCAACTGTGGTAACGTGGGCCCTGTGGACGGCCTGGCACCGGCCGTGACAGGAGCTAGAAGCTGGCACTGACAGGAGATGATTTCCCAACATTCTCCCAAAGTCACCTGAAGGTTCTTGGAACCTTTTGCATTTGCTTCACCAGAAACAGCAGTCGCAGGAGTAAATGGTCACGTATGGCCAAAGCGGAGGAAAACGTGGCAACCTGGTGTGAGCTGCCGCGAATTCTGCTCATTAGCATGTGTGAGATAGTCCTGGAAACCCTACAAATTTAGGAAGATTTATTTAAAGGGAATTTGTAAGGCCCCACCTAAGATGGTGGGGACATTTATGCTGTTGGCCCCTTTTTCCTTCAGGCTGGGGTGGCTTGAGGAAATGTGGTATTGAATCACAGAATAGTTTATCGGGGGGGAGAAAATGGTATTTGTTAAATGTCTGCTATATGTTAGGTGCCATTAGTATATTTGCAGCTCGTTCATTTAACTTTACAGTAACTCTACAAATCAGATACTTTTATCCCCATCTAGTTAAAGGTGAAGGAACTAAGGTTCAGAGTAAATTACCTGCCCAAGACCACAGAGCTTGCCTGAGATTGCACCCAGTTCCCTTGAATGCAGGGCCTTTCCTTTCACCATTGTACTCGCACTTGTGTAGGAAAACCATCTTCAGTAATGCCTGCTACCAAATGGGTGGCATCAAAACATGATTGATTTGCTACCATTCTACATTAAGCATCACGTCCTGAATATGCTCTGTTAGCATCACAAGTCATCACAAAATATAAACAAGTCAAATTTGGAGGCCCATTATGTTACAAAAGCATTTTATGTGCAGGAAGGAAAACAGAACAAAAGAGAACAGTTGGCAGGTCCCACTGACAGCTGTGAATCTTCTTATCTACACCATCAGTGAAATTCCAGAAGGGATGCATTACAGTGAATGAGAATGAAATGAACTTGGCCTTGTGCCTATGCAAGTTTCTTGTCAGTGTTCTGCCTCTGGGATTCTAGTGTCCATTGGAAACACAACCCGTTCCATTGCATTAAGCGTTTTTTGACCTTAAGGAAATAGATCCTGTTTGAAACAAGCACATATTTAAGTAATTCCAGGATCTACCTCTATGCCTTGCAGGGACATAATTACACTCCAGAAGTGAATAAAACTGTTTCTTTATGTAAAGTGTACCTAGAAAGAAACCCAAGTGTGTGTGTTAATGTTAGAAGCAAAGAGAATATAAAGCAGTCAAAAAAAGGGGATGTTGATATACAATGGAATACTACTCAGTCATAAAAAAAGAATAAAATAATGCCATTTGCAGCAACCACATAGATGGACCCAGAGTTTATCATACCAAATGAAGTAAGTCAGACAAAGACGAATATCACATGATATCACTTACATGTGGAATCTTTTTTTAAAAAATGGCACAAATGAACTTATTTGCAAAATAGAAACAGGCTCACAGACATAGAAAACAAACTTATAGTTACCAGGAGGAAAGGGGGAGGGGGAGGGATAAATTAGGAGTATGGGATATGCAGATACTACCTATTATATACAAAATAGATAAACAACAAGGTCCTACAGTATAGCACAGGGAACTATATTCAATATCTTGTAATAATCTATAATGATAAAGAATATATGTATGACTGAATCACTATGCTGTACACCTGAAACTAACACAACATCGAAAATCAACTACAATTCAATAAAAGAAAAAGGCAGGAGGGATAGGGTATAGCTCAGCAGTGGAGCACATGCTTAGCATATACAAGACCCTGGGTTCAAGCTCTAGTTCCTCCATTAAGATAAATAAATTAATTACTTCCTCCCCAAAATATAAATAAATAAGAAGAAATTTTAAAGGTGGGATGTTGGTTACTTTGTGTCTCACAGACATCTCACACTTGTCTTCATCAACACTACATTCATCATGTTCCCCCTGTTCCTGGTTCTTAACTTGAGGAATGGCTCCAACATTCACCCTGTTGTCAACACTGAAACCAAGCATCCAAAGTGGCTTGTCTCTCTCTTCCCACTCACATCTAGTTGACCACCGAATCCTTTTGTTCCTAACTTCTAATTATTTTTCCATCCTTCCCTTTGACTTCAACCCCAATTAGACTACCTGAATTAAAGTCACCATCATCTCTTCCCTGATTTGCAGAAAGACTTTCCAACTGGTTTCTCTCCATCCTGTGTTTGTCCTCATTAAATCATTCTCCAAGTACATCAAAGGTAGTTTCATTTTTGAAATTTAATTGTGGTAAAATATACACAACATGTATCATCATAACCACTTCTAAGCGTGCAGTCAGTGACCATTAAGTATTTCAGTTTTCCCACCATTACCACTGCCCATCCACAGAACTCCTTCCATCTGACAAAACGAAATTCTCTGCCTATTAAACAATAACTCCCCACTCCCTCCTCCTCCCAGTACCTGAAAACATCATACTATCATATATATATATATATGTATGTATATGTATATGTGTGTGTGTGTATATATATATACATATATAGCATTTGTATATATATAGCATTTTGTTTATATATTCATTTCTAGATGGACATTCGAGCTGTTTCCACCTTTTAGCTATTGTTGATAACACTGTTATGAACATGGGTGTACAAAAAGCTCTTCTTGAGCCTCTGCTTTCAGGTTCTTTGGGGTATACACCTACAAGTGGAATCTCCAGATCATAAGGTAGATTTACTTCTAGTCTTTTGAAGAATTGCCATATTGTTTTCCACAAGGGCTAAACCATTTTCCATTCTCATTAACAGTGCATTAGGGTTCCAATTTCTCCATACTCTCACCAACACTTGTTATTTTCTGGCTTTTTGATAGTAGCCATCCTAATGTGTGGTGTCTCAATGTGGTTTTGATTTGCACTGGTGATGTTGAGCATCTTCTCCTGTGCTTGTTGGACATTTGTATATCTTCTTTGGAGAAATGTCTATTCAAGTCCTGTGCTCATTTTCCAATTGAGGTGTTTAGTTTTTTGTTATTGAAGTATAGCCTCATTTTTATTTTCCACTATAATGTTTAGTTTCCAGCTATAGTACTGTTAAATTTTATTTCTTCATAATTTAAGACCATGTCTCAGGTATACAACAGTTAAAGACTATTGTGTCTTTTTTAACTGTGAATTAAACAACAAAAAATATTGACTCACAGTTCTGAAGGCTAGAAATCCAAGATCAAGGTGTCATCAGGGCTGGTTCCTCCTGAGGACTGGGAGGGAGAATCTGTGCCCTGCTTCTCTCTAGCTTCTGCTGGTCTCAGATGTTCCCGGACTTGTGGGTGGCCTTCTCCCTGTGGCTCCACATCATCTCTGTCTCTTCACATGGCATTCATTTTCTAAGGACACCAGCCATATTAGACCACTCGATTTCAGTATGACCACATTTTAACTAATTATATCTGCAGTGACCTTATTTCTAATAGGGTCACATTTTGAGGTACTAGGGATTAGGATTCCAACGTATGAATTTGGGGGGGACACAATTCAACTGGTAACACCAATCAAGATTTTATAGCCACTGCCTTTAGTTTCACCTTTACCCAAAAAAATGTTAACACTTCATGTTAAAAGGTATCTAAGAAAGAAACATTCTAATCTTCTTGTTATTGAAACTGCCTTCAACCGAAATAATTTTGATGACCCATGAAAGAGTCATTTGTTGTCTGCAAGGATAATAAGGATATAAAACCCAGATGATATACCCCATTACCAATCCAGTGAGGGAAATTGATAAACTGGGTTTTACTCATCTGAATGCTAAAGAAAGAACAAATTTTAAGAATGATGTGCAGAACTATATTCAATTTCTTATAATAACATATAAAAACAAATAACATCTGAAAAGAAAAAATATACATGTATGTATATGTATAACTGAATCACTTTATTGTACACCTGAAACTAACATTGTAAATCAACTACACTTCAATAAAAATTTTTTTTAAAAAAAAGAATGGTTTGCCTCGAAAATAACAGTCCATTTAAGCATCTATAACAGTAGCTATTTGTTCTCTAGAAATTCAACTATTACATTTTAGAATTCAATTGCAAACATGTGTATGTATAAGTATGACTGAAACATTATTATGCTATACACCAGAAACTGACACAACATTGTAAACTGACCATAAGCTAATAAAAAAAAAGAATTCAATTGCAGTACCCTCAATTTTGAGTCAGTAATGTACTTTATTACTAACTTCAGTGCTGTGCTTCTTAGTTACTGTTATTCTGCACCATTGGCAAAAAAAATAAACATTTCACTTGACTATTAGTAATTTTTCAATAGAGATATAAATTTGCCTAGGGCAGGTGGATTTTTGTGTAATTGCTACTGGAGCTAGACCAAGAAAGAATTATTATTCAAGATTCAAAGTTGATAAACATAGGAAGGACAGATTGGGTTCAAGAATAACCTAAGATTCTAAATCAGAATCCAGGTGAATTCAAAGGATTACATCAGTTCCCTCTTTCTTTTCCTCTTGGCCTGCCCTAGTTGACTTAATTTACCCAATATAGCTGACTTTCTCTATTAGGTTTCCCCCATAAAAACCACCTCTTAGCAAGATATCTAATCTCTCCTTTCAAAGTCTAGAAATCATCAAAAAAAGTATTCATATTTAGATATAACAGAAGACTGATAAATACACACACGTGTGTGTGTTTTGTAGGACTGTAACACTATAGACTATGACAATGCATATTGAAAACTACCAGACATTGATAAAAGAAATCAAAGAAGACATAAATAAATGGAAACACAGTCTGTGCTTATGGATCAGAAGAATTAATATTGTTAATTTTTCCATACTATCCAAAGCAATCTACAGATTCAGTGCAATCCCTATCAGAGTTCCAACGACATTTTTCACAGAAATGGAACAAATAATCCTAAAATTTGTGTGGAACCACAAAAGAACCCAAATAACCAAAGCAATCTTGAGAAAGAAGAACAAATCTGAAGCCATCATACTCCCTGATTTCAAATGCTATTACAAAACCACAGTAATTATAATAGTATAGTATTGTCATAAAAACAGACACATAGGAACAGAATAGAGAGCCCAGAAAATAAACCCACGCATATGTGGTCAATTACTCTACGACAATGGAGCCAAGAATATACAATGGGGCAAGGGCAATCCCTTCAGAAATGGTTTTGGGAAAACTGAACAACCACATGCAAAAGAATGAAACTCGACCATTATCTTACACTACACCCAAAAATTAATTCACAATATAAGACCTGAAATCATAAAACTCCTAGAAAACATAGGTGATTAGCTCCTTGACATTGGTCTTGGCAATGATTTTTTCAATCTGACATCAAAAGCAAAAGCCAAAAAAAAAAAAAAAAAAGCAAAAATAAACAAGTGGGACTAGATCGAATTAAAAACCTTCTGCATAGCAAGGAACCCATCAGTAAAATTAAAAAGCAGCCTACCCAATGGAAGGAAACATTTGCAGATCATTTATGTTAAGAGAAGGTTACCAAGTGTCTAACAAGTGAGACATGCTGACAAAGGGATGACTCATTTCAGTGGGATGGAGCAGTACTGTGCAAGATTTCATCACACTACTCAGAACAGCATGCAATTTAAAATTTATGACTTGCTTATTTATGGAATTTTCCATTTAATGTTTCCAGACTATAGTTGACCACATGTCACTGAAACTGCAGAAAGTGAAATCATGGATAAAGGGGGACTGTTTATGCACCCCTATGTTTATTGCAGCACTGTTTACAATAGTCAAGACATGGAAGCAACCTAAGTGTCCACTGATGGATGAATGGATAAAGAAATTCTACACATAATGGAATATTATTCAACCATAAAAAAGAATGGAATCTTGCCATTTATGACAATATGGATGGACCTCAAAGGCATTATGCTAGGTGAAATAAGTCAGAGGAACACAAACACTGTATGATCTCTCTACGTGTGACATTAAAAAAAATTTCACAGATACAGATATAGAGAACAGACTGATAGTTGCCAAAGGCAGGGACAAGGGAGAACTGGGTAAAGGGGATCAAAAAGTTAAAAAAAAAGATGTAGAATCAACTTCCCTATCCATTAAATATGGGATAGCTTTTGACTTGCTGCATCCAACAGAACATAGAAAAAGCAAATGCCTCTGCTTTTCCTCCCTTGGAACACAGCCCTGAGACTGTCAGTTGAACAAGTCCAGACTAACCTACTTGAGGATGAGAAGCCAGGAGAGAAGAGCTATTCCTTCTGAGTCCCTGGATCCCCACCAGCTAACAGCCTGCTCCAACTCTGAGCAAGGTCATGTTAGATCATCCAGCTCTGGTTGAGATACCAAAATTTCTGCAGCTGCAAAAGTAACTCCAGGGGATACCAGCAGAGGATCCTAGCCCAAATTGCTGACAACAGAATCATGAGCTAATAAAATGGCTATGATTTGGGGATTGGTTTGTTACATGGCAATAAATTAGTACCAAGGATAGTATAGGGTCTGGGGCTTAAAAAACCAAAAGTGAGGGAGGAAATCATCAGTATCAGGATTACTAGTGGAGGCATCTTGCTGGGCATGATTGGTCCTCCCAGAATTAAAGCCTTGGCCTCTGTTTCAAGATGCTGAAAATACAGGAGAGAGATAAGACATGTGTCCATGAAAAGGATCATGAAGATATTAGGAGAGAGTGATCCAGGCAGGAGGTTCAGAGGAGAGTCCCTGACTGGGGAAGCCAGGGAAACTACTCCAGCGGGGGTGGAAGTTCAACCCCTGCCCGTTCCTACAAGAGCCTTTAATGCCTAAGGGACTCCAATGATCTGAAATAAGACTGCATCTCATAGTAGCCACAAGTGCAGGCTGGGGAGTCAAATGGGACTAAGTTTGCATCCCATCTCTGCAACTAACTAGCTTTGCGACCTAGTGCAAATTGCTTGACCTCTCTGTGCCTCTATTTCCTTATCTGTCAAATGGGAGTAATAATTGTACCTCCCTTAAAAGGTTGCCATGAGCATTTAAAGAGATTGGTACTGAGTACAAGTTCAATTGCATTGAGTATTATTCAATAATACTCAGGGCTATAATGGGTATTATCATTTTCTTACATCTCTATGAACATAGTTTAATGTACCAATTTGGGCATGGAGGCAGACAGAACTTCTGTGGAAGGTCCAGGCAACAGGCATACCTCATCCCTCTATCCCCTCAGCAGTCATTTTTGAAGTACCTCCTATGTGCCAAGGACAGTCACCATTTCCACCATGGTTGCCAAGGGACTGCCCAGAAGGGAGCTGAAGGGAAATGAGTTCAATGTGATGGCCATGGAATACACATTAATTTTGTTAATGCTCTACTTCAAAAGGGGGGTGGTAATAACATGATTGAGCATTTGTAAATTATTTTTAAACATGACATATATGTTATTTTCACCCTTCTGTACCTACTTGACACAAATTTTGGAAGTAAAAATATATAAGTAGGTAGATATACATTACAGGTTGAAAAAGTCTAGACTTTGGCCATACCATGTTGGTCTGTGGTGTTTGAAAAGTTTTGACAAAGTGGCCACCATTTTTAAATAAAGAAAATGTTATGCAAAAATCCGAATTTTGGCCTTATCTTGAAAAACTGGAAGACCTGGCAACACTGAGCGTAGTCTGGAAGGTGACACTCAGAGATGAAGCAGTGACACCTCTTGGGCTTAGAGCGTTTGCTCAAGGTCTCCCACGCCCTCCACTCTCTATTGTCCCTCAAATCCGGGTCACTTGGCTTTGAACTTTGTAATTCTCAGTACGATTTTTAATGGCTACACTATATAGCATAGCAATTCTACAACAAGCAATCTAGTCATAAAACCTGTGTAAAACTTTACAGTTGCCTTCTTAGGAAAGTTCTGAGAAGTATAATGAGTGGGTCAAAGAATAGTCTCATTTAAAACTTTAATAGATAGTGGTACCAATTTAAATTCTCACTAGACTGTCTTAGTAGAATGCCTGTGGTCTCTGACTGCCGCCAATAATGACTATCAGCAATTAACCTTTCCCACGCTAATAAATGAAAACCAACAGCTAATTTAATTCTTCTAATTTGCATTTATTTAGCCACAAATAAGGCTAGCCCTTTTGTCAAGTTTATGGCCACATCTACAGTAAATTGTCTATTTCTATCTCTGGACCTTTTCTCATCATTTCTTAGTGATTTATAAAACATCTTTGTGTATCAGAGATATTAATCTGATAGTTTTAAACATTGTTTATGTGAAGGTTGAGGAGGATTGTCACATAGAGACTTTTAATGTTATGTAGTCTGATCTATTAAGCTTTACAAGAGCCAATCTTGGAGAATAAAAACATTGACTGGGTATTTTTTTTTCTTCCAAATAGAACAAATTTACCTTTCGTTATGAAAATAATATATTCACTGGTTTTAAAAATTCAAACAGCACAGGGGTGTTTAAAGAAGAAAGTAAAATTAACTACAAATCCTAGCATCCATGATGGTCATATTCTAAATATTACAAGAAAATCTTTCTTTACAAGTTTATTGAGCCCCTTAGAAGAGGGAAAAATATATATCCTTATCACTATCCTTGCAAAACAGAGAACTTAGCTGATAAAATTTGGTACTACTTTTAACTACCACAATGTATATATCTTGGCTTGTTTATAAGGCTGCCACACAGAGGCAGCTTTCTAATCTTTCATCCCAAAACCAAGCATCAGAGCTGTTGTTTGAGCTGGCCAAGCTCTGGATGGCCTTTGGACCATCAGTGACTCATCAGTGACCAAGTACACAGGCAACCCAGGAGTTCCCCCTTGCTCTGGTGGGCTTTCCAGGCTAACAACCATGGACTCTCACATTTAGCTGCTTCTTCCTCAGTCTTCTGAGCACGTAGTGAATGGGCCGTATTAGGCAAGATGAGGCATAGGTACTGAATAGTATTAAAAGTCTAAGTAGTGTATGAGGACGAACAGCCATCAGCTTTCATCCTACACCTTCAATGCCTACCCGTCATCTTATGTTTATGTCTCTGGTCTAATCACTTTACACAAAACAATCTAGTGAGTTTTAACTGAATTTTCATTTCTCTAAATTCATTTATAAACTCTATTTCCATTTCTCCAAATCCATTGGTTGGGAATACACTTATTTGATATAAGTACCCCTGTACAAATATTCTATTTTGCCTTGTGCATTCTTCACCTAAACAATCTCATATTTACTTTTCAGGGTCCAAAAGAACACCCAGCGCTTTTATTTCTGGTGGTTTTGTAGCCTTCCATCTTCATATAGTAACTTTTTTGGTTGTTTAGCTATGACTTTCTTCTTGAACACTTGAATTGCTCTATTCTATACCCTTTTAAATTCAAAGCATGTCTATACAAATTACTTTTCTGGTATTTCTTTGGGGTTTATTTCCTTGAGGCATCAGCCAAAGGTCGTGAACAGCTTTACAACTCAAGTGAGTAGTACTTTCAGTGAAACAGCTGTGGTCTCACCTTGTGATTTCCTTTCATCACAGTTTCATTAATACTAATGAAGGAAGAATTTCTCTGGCGGAAACCACCCAGCTGTAGCCACCACTCATGGCCACAGCCGAAAACCCAGTGACATTTTGCTCAAATTCCCTAAGACCAAGGCCCTGCAAAATTTTCTCAAAGGTGAGTCTGACCTATTCAATCAGAAAGAAAGAGCTCCTCTGGGAAACTGTCCCTTTTGCTAACCTCAGCATGTTGCTCAGATCACAGAGTGTCCAATAGTCTGACTGCCTTAACCCCAAAGCAGACAGCAGACGCTGCCTGCAGGTACCAGGCCCATGGCCACAGATGTCAGACTGCACTCTCTGGGGCATGCCCTTCTTACCTGGGTCATCCATGAGCAGTTTGCCCAGGGCTAGGGCATCCTTGGAATTTGTGTGGTCCATTTTGTGAAGGCTACCAACCCTGCCCACGCTGCATATAACACCCACGTCCAAACACCATGAACTCCACACCCTTCAACCAATAAATATCTTTTGAGGGTTTACTTCCACTCTTGGCCCCAAGCCAACTCTCAACTCAGTAGCCAGAATCCATGAAAATGTATAGTAGATCTTGTCAGTCTTCTGCTCAGAACATACTGCCCCTTCCCCAAAGGCTGCCCAAACCAAAGAACTTTCAATGGCTACAAGGCCCTGTGCAATCTGGGCCCCTGTTGCGCATTTGACCACTTCTCCTCCCTCCCACCCACTCTGCCCTAGACACGCTGGTCCTCTTGCTGTTCTCTAACACATCAAACTGACTCCTACCTCGGGCTTTCTGCCCTCATTCTCTCTACCTAGAACACCCTTCCCCTAGAAAGCAATCAGCATATCTCACATCCTTCCTTCCTTTAGGTATTTGGCCATATGCCATATCTCAGTGAGCCTTCCTTGAACCCAGTCTGAAATTGCAACCACCCCCCTCTTGCTACTTACTAGTCTCCCTTTCTGCTTTGTTTTTTTTTTCTGTAGCATTAGTATACATACCCACTATAATATATATGCCTATTACCACACACCTATGTGTTTATAGTCAATCCCCACCACTCTAAGGTCCATGAGAGCAGAGACTTTTGTCTATGTTATTCACTGCTATATCATCAGTGACTCCCAGGATGTCTCAGTGGTACATAGTGGGCATCCAACATGTATTTCTTCGATGAATTACAACAGGCCTTGCACAATGCCAGGCACTGTGGAGATACAAAAATTTACTGGAACAACCCCTGTCCCCCAGAAACTCTTGGTTTAGTTGGGGAGTTTGATCATTGCTAATAACTTATAAAGTCAGATTTCTAAGGCTAACACCCTAGAAACTGCTTAGTTCCTCTTAGATACTGTGACCACACCTAAGGGAAGATGCCTCCAGGAGGAGGGTAGTTATGGGTTGTGGTTTTGCGGTCAAATTGCATGGTTTCACACAGGCACTACTAGCTTGGATAAAGATTTTAGCTTTTTTTTTTTTTTTAACTCATTTGTGCTTTTTCTATGAACCTTGTTTTTTTATTAAAATAGTAGAGGACAATAATTGTCAACCTTGGATTATATGTAACCCTTAAGTCAGAGAGGCCCATAGAGCAAAGTATCTAACTGAACTTTTAGAGTTTATCTTGATTCAAAACCACACCTAGAACACCCACTAGAATGACTGCTATTTAAAAACCAAACAAACAAAACAAAATAACTACTGTTGGAGAGGATGTGGAGAAACTGGAACGTCTGGGACCTGTTGGTGGGAATGTGAAATGGTGCAGCCATTACAGAAGACAAGCAGTTCCTCAAAAAATTAAAAACAGAACTACCATACGATGTAGCAATCCCACTTGTAAGTATATACGTCCCCAAAATTGAAAGCAGGATCTCAAAAGAGATATTTGCACCCTCATGTTCGTAATAGCATTGTTCATAACAGCCAAAGGGTGGAAGCTACCCAAGTGTCCATCTACAGATGAATAGAGAAACAAAATATGGCATACACATACCATGGAATATTATTCAGGCTTGAGAAGGAAGGGAATTCTGACACATGCTACAACATGAATGAACCTTGGGGACATTACACTAAGTGAAATGAGCCAGTCACAGAAAGACAACTGCTGCATGGTTCTACTTACATGAAGTATTTAGAGTAGTCAAACTGATAGAAACTGAAAGTCTAATGGTGGTTGTCAGGGCTGGGGGAGGGGAAATAGGGAATTGTTGAATGGATCTCATTTCAATTTTGCAAGATGTAAAGGTTCTGGAGGTTGACTGCATAACAATGTGAGTATACTCAACACTTCCTGAACTGTACACTTAAAAATAGGTAAGATGATAAATTTCACATTATTCAAATTTACCTACATATAATTTTTTTATTAAAAAAGCACACCTAGAAAACAAGAGAAATCTATTAGACATTTGAATTCCTGGGCACCAGCTCCTCTTATGCAAGCACATTGGTCTCAATGTAGCGAAAACAATTTTTTTTAAAGAAGGAAAAACGTCTGCAGTTCCTTGATGGTCTACAGTAGGAATACTGCAGTTACCTCAGGTTCCTCCATATTCTACTTTTCCTTCATTTCCTGAAATGATTGTCTTCTGATGGAATCAGTAGACCCTGAGTGAGACGTGAGCTAGCAGACACATTTCATACTGAGGATTCACCATCTAGTGATGTGACCTGTCCACAACGTATTACTGGTACACAAGAGAGGGTGCCTCCAAGAGACGAAATGGTTAAGCAGAGAAAGGAACCGGTCAGTGACCTGGATCCTGAGGCTTAATTAAAGATTGACCAGTGAATAAGATTTCTTCTCATTGCAGGCAGAGGACCCAGCATGAGGAAGACAGAGAGGCATGACAGGTAGTGGTGTACATTTCAGTGTTGGTTTCAGTGAAGACGTCAGTGCTTTGGGTCCATAAGGATGCATGGGAAAGATCAGAGATAGAAAGGGAATATGCAATTCATTATCTTTGGGAAAATTATTTCATCTCTCTAAGCTCAACTTTCTCCTTTAAAAAAATGGAGATAAAACTACTAACCTCAGAGTTGTGTAAAAATGATAAACAAAGCTGTCCTGCCCTAGGCCCTATAAACAAGCAGCCAAGGTCTTTACTGCCAGGCAGGGAGCAAGCTGACTGCCAGGCCTCCTGAAACTGAACTTTTCAGAGCCTGAAACATATAGGCACCATCACGAGTACCAGAGACACTCCTTTCCACTGAGTCAGAGGATTCTCCCTGAAATGTTCACTCACAGCTAAAAGTCAAAGCTGATTCTGCTTAAACACTGATTGATTACAGGTGAAACAGATTCCTAACTGGACCTTGGTGTTTGAAAAATCTTTTTGTATAATCCTACTTAGATACAGAAAGGATTTTTAAGTATCTTTATTAGCAGTACCCTCTATTTAAATTAAATCATGCACAGATCTACAATATATAAAAGACATAAAAGACTGAATGGTTTTGACTAAATATGGATGTAATGTGTTTGAGGCTGGCATGGGGGTGGTAGGGGGAGAAATTGCCTCTCAAAGCCTTCTCCATGCCCTTGTGGAAACCAGTTTGAAAACCACTTAAGTAGGGATAAATAAAACTTTAACCCTCACACAAGAGGTGTTTTTTTTTTCAGTTTGATGTTTGAATGACACCAAATGGGAGTACACATGTAATAGAATGAAATTCTAATAGATTAACTATATATCCCCACCCACCCCACCTCTTCTTTGTCTTTTAGCCTTTCCCCAGGAGTCAGATAACATTAATTCCTCATGGTCAGAGCCAAAACAATCACAGCCTGAGAACAAAGCATTCTAGTCAAGCCTCAAAGGATACTTTTGTAAATCCACATCATAAACCACAGCTTTGTGAAAGGTGTTTTTTTAAATGTCAAAAATAGAGTTCTCTGCTTGAAAAAGTTTGGAAGAACAAACCTATGGTTATCAGGAGGTAAAGGGGATGAGAAGGGATAAACTGGGAACAGGAAATTTTCACCTGTTGGGGAGTGATGGAAATGTTAGCTATCTTGACTGTGGTGGTGGTTTCATGTGTGTCTACATCTATCAAAATTCATCGAATTGTACATCTGAAATATGTGTGGCTTACTGTACAGGAATCAAGCCAAAATAAAGGTGTTATAAAAAAAAAAGAAGAAGAATTCTCACCAGGTCACTCAAAGAGGAGAATAAATGTTAGTTACTTCATTAATTAATAATTTTTCTGAAATCAGAGATGTCACAGGCATTTCGACTGTTTTGGCCCACTTCCAATCCCTTGGGAGTGGGGAGGGAAGAAAGATCAAAGTTCCATTAGGTCTGGAGAATTCTGAAAGCTGGGCCTCATGTCCCACGTGCCAATGGAGGAGACAGCAAACCTAGTTCAGATTTCGATCCACTTACCCCACTGTCAATATGATCCAACAACAGTAGAGTTAAACAGTTTAGGAAGACTGGGTCCCAAAGGGCCACAGAGAAGTCTCCAAAAGCTCCCTGTGCCTCCAAGAGGATCATGGGAAGTGGCCAAATGATGGCCCTATGCCTGGAGCAGGAATTTCAGGCTTATTTCCCTCAGCTAACCGAGTCAAAACCTTACATGACTGAGCAATCACTAACTTAACTGAATTTACCTGATGTTTTCTTCAGGTGAAGATGGAGCCTTGCGGTAAGAACAAAATTCAGTTTTAAGAGAATACTTTGTTCAACTGAATTTACGATTTGTGGAAATTTCGACCCAAAACACTGATAAAGGAATACTCTTGTTATCAAGAATCCCAATCTATGCTAGAAGTTAGTTTTATGAAAGCATCTACAGATAGATCATAAACTTTAAAAACAGAGATATACAGTAGTTTCTCCACAAGGACAGTAACAGAGCCACATCGCAATACCAAAAACCCCAGGGGCAGGTAAGTTTCTGAACTCAGATCATTTTAGATTTTAGACCAGTAATATGTAGTATTAGATATTACCCCAGAGGGGTCCAGGATAGTACATCACAATCAATCAGAATATGAATATACACACTACATGAGATAAGAACTACAGGTAAAGACAAGTCAGTGTAATTCAAGGTTGTCTCCAATCTATTTCAGATCAGTCTAGGTTTTGCTGCCAAATGAGTTATTTAAAAGCTTTCAGTTTCCAGAGCTTCCCGAATTTAAGAATTGAAGATAAGGGATAATGAATCTGTAGAAAGTTTAGCATGGTTCAGAGAAGGTATTAAAACCAAGTGAAACTTGAGTTGCACTTTGAAGACTGGATAGGACTTGAAAGAGAGGGAAGAAAGATGTATAGACAGAAGCAATGGCATGACTAAAAGATGTAGGGGAGGACAAATACACCTAGGCAGTCCAGGTGAGACACTGCAGAAGGGCTGTGATAAGACCTAAGATTTGAAAGGTAGGTGATAAGACTTCAGAAGGTCAGGCTAAAATTTGAGACTTTTTGAAGAAATCATTCAGAGAACACAATGACTTTCAATCCAGAGAGAGTCGTGATTATTGTTACACATGATCGAACGCCAGGCGCAGGCAGCTTCTATGACAAGATTGCAGCAGCAAGGGGAGGAACAGGAGCCTAGCATTGGTCCTGCCCTGTAGACCAGCAACAGCCAAGATCCTGCCAGGCAGGGAAGGTACAGTGTTGAAGGGTTTGGTCATCTTCAGCCTCAGTTCAGAAAACACTCAGGACCAAGACTTCATGATGAAATAGCATGATGTCTCAACTGGCAGTCAACAGGAGCCAGATGTCCCCATAACACAAGAAACACTGGAGGAGGAGAAAGGAATTCATATTTCATTTGTTTCAGTACATTTGCAGGAGTACCTGACACTTGTTTAACTGCTGTGTTAGTTAGGAGAGGCTAGTTTATGTTAACTCAGATCTCAAAAGGTTTACTTCTTATGCAAGTTCCACGTCCAGCACTGGTCTGTGGAATTCTCTCTTGCACAGGGTGTCCAAGAAACACTGGCTGACAGAGGTTCCACCATCTTGTGCCTAACCAGCTGGAGTGTGTGGCGGCTCACTTTGCCTTGGCCCAGAAGAGACATGTGTCTTTTCTACTATCCACTGGTCAGAATTAGTCACGTGGCCCCAAAGGAGGCTAGGAAATAAAGAGAAACACATATAATATTTGGTGAGCTCTCTAACTCACAACTGAAGAGATTTTATAATAATTTTAATTTTTTTAGAAACAGATCTCTCTTTCAAGATAACTTTATAGAATATTGAAGAAACTAAGTTTACTTAGCATTAGTTGTACAAATAGTCTTGCTTTGCTTATAAATCTACACACTGTGAAGTATATGGGAAATTCTTTCTGTACCAAAATTCAAGACAAATTAGAAAATATTGAAACAATTTCAACAAATTTTAATTCAATAAAATTTAAAATTACCTTATGAATTGTGTATCTGTTCAGGTACCCCTCACCCCAAGACTTATAAAGGCAACTGCTCATTTACCAAGAAATAATATTTATATATAAACCTTTTTTTCCCATCAAGAAAATGCCCAATGATTATAAAGTAGGCATATGATTTTTTTTATCTTCTTCACTTTTCTAGATAGGAAGCAAATCCAGATCAGGACAGTGATTAAGGGTCGACATCAGTCTTGACCATCAGAACCATGATTTGGAAAGATTAATCTGATGACAATACGCTGACTAGGTTGGAGGTTGTGGGCAAAGAAAGCAGCTAGCACCAAAATTCAGCTGTCAAGTAATGACTGCGTGCATTTTCACAAAAGAAATACTTTATGAAGAGGAACTTTCTTCCAGGCTGAAGCCAGGGACAGTTCAGCCTGTAGTTTCTAAACTTCATTGGGACAGATGTTACCATGCACAGATAATGTCTCAGGACCACTGAATCTGCCAAGTTCCCCTTCCAGTCCATCGGTACCTTCCCTTAAGTCAGAGGAGGTAAAGCTGCTGTGGGGCTGACTGTGCCACAACCACAAGCCCTGACTCACACTATTGGTAAACAGAGCAGAAGTAGTATCACGAGGCCTGGAGCTTGCTGAGCAGGAAGCCTGAAATAGCAAACCCCAGAGCTTAATTTAGAAGAACCCTCACAATGTACAAGTCTGCGAAACAGCACTTCACTGCCACTAAAAAAATAATAATAATGTGGTGGCATTTCAAAAAATACAAACTATGTGCTCTTTTTTTATTCATAGATCACTTAAAGATGAAAACTTTAATTGAGGGGACAGCCACATTGTTAATTACCAAACTTTATGGCATTCTCAATTTTGGGCCGTGGCACCCTCAACTGTAATGATTTTTGTCAAAAACAGAGGTCTTAAACATTAAAGATTTTATTTATCCTATCTGTCCTCTGAGCTCACCATTGGTTATTGGGGGTGAGGCAGGGGGTTGTTTGTTTATTAGTTTATTTTGGTTCTGTTTGAATTTGTCTTGAAGTCAACATGCTCAAGGATTCACAATATAGAAAGAAGTCCTATGATGGCAGCAGATTCTTGATATTTTTCCCTTCTCTAAGATCCCCCATTCAATGCCCATACTCAACCGAACAATAATCAGAGGCAGGAAAAAAGTGAAAAGCTCAACCCAGTAAAATTCTCCCTCCATGTGTTCCATTCATGGAGCTTTGTTCCCCTAACACTTTTCTAGACCCCAGACACCGATAGCAGAATAAAAGCAAGCCATTGCCCCCACCCCATCCTGCCCTTCTTTGTCTCCCAACTCCTTCCCCAGCACACACACACACACACACAATAACTTCTTTCAAAATGATCGTTCCCATTAGAAACATGCAAGCTTAGACAGAATATTCTTTGGACTTACTAGTAATTCACCAATGTTTCCTTTTTTTTTTTTTTTAATTTTGAAAGAATGGGAAGGGAAAGAAGCTTAAGAGTCTTTAAGGAAATGCAGAGACGGGTGCTGTGCCCAACAAGCAAAGAAAAGCAAATAACAGTCCTCATTTCCAAAAGAGGAATGAAGTTGGAGGCCACAAACTCTAGACAGATAATGAAAATATTCATCAAAGACATTAGGAAACATCTGGTTTGTGAAGTTACACAGGGGAAATGATGGCTCACGAGAAGACACCATGTATGCACTAAGAACAAGTCATAGGAGATTGAGTTCATTTCCATTTTTGAAAATTCAGCTAAGGAAAGAGCAGGAGACCCCCATGACTATAGAATATCTAGACTTCACAAGACATGCTATATTCATAATCTCCATGAATCCTGATAAGTGGGGGCTGCATGTCAGTGCTTATGGTGACAACTTTCAGTTGAATGGCTAAAACCCCCAGGTTCAGGATCTGTGCCCACTTGAGTTAGTTTTCTAGCAACTTTGACATAGGGCTCACTCTCAGCTCTGTGCCTCTTAACCCACTTATCAAGAACTTCCACGGGGACCTTCATATCATGGGCATCAAATCTGTACAACTTAAAATAATAAGGGTTGTTGACAATTAGCTCAAAAAAATCTCAGCCAGATGAAATAATGAGCCACATCTTAAACACATACTTATATGAGAATTAAATAAAGCTTTGCTTACCATTTCTCTCATGAAAGCTGAAATGTCTTTAACTTTTTACCTCTTCATCTATCATATTCAGTCTCATATTTTTCCCAATGTGTTCTTTACCCATAAATCGTCTTTCTAGAAGTTGTGTCTTAAACTTTAACATGTAGTGAAATCTAAATACTTTTCCTTTGTGATTTTATCAGTGACTTTATATTTAGAATTACTTTTCTCAGCTAAAGTGTAGGCAGAGATTAACTAATACTTCTAATATTTTTTATAGTTTAAATTTTTACATTTAATTTTTTAAGATATTTCTAAGTTATTTGTATGTGTGCTACAAAGGTAGGCTTCAAATGCATTTTTGTTTTAAATATCCAAGTGTTCTAATCATTTATTGACAATCTATCCCCTCCCCTTTAATTTGTCATGCTTTCTTTATCATCTATTATAGTCTTGTTTTTCCTAGGGTCTATTTAATTATCTTACTAAAAGTATTTTAAAGATTTAATTTCAAAACAGGAGAAAGAGAGCTGGCCTAAGGTGGGTAGGAAAGGATAGAAATTTATCACACAATATCAGTGTTCCTTTAGAATTAATGTCTAAAAGAGGAATTGGTGTCAAATAGATTTCGTATTTACGACTTTATATATATGTTGTCAAATTTCCGTCTGTCAATATTGTGATTTCAAAACTCCATCTAGTAGTATATGAGAGAGTTTGGTTTCTTGCAACAGCTTAAAACCTAATTAAACATTTTTAATTGTGTTTTTTGAAAATCCACATAGCTGTATTTTTTTCTGAATATAAAGGTACTATATGTATTCACTGAAAACATTCTCAAAATAAGCATGAAGAGAAAAAATAAGTAAAGTATAAAGAGAAATTCACCATACAACTCTCTAAATTCTAATCTCTGTGTTAAGATCAGAAATGGAAACTATTCTCCTTTTTCTGTACTTCCCCTAACTGTCCTTGAACTTAAAAACTGACTTTTAAAGCTATCACCACATGACTAGAGGAATGTCCAGAAGTCAGAAGGAACTGCTAGTCCTGCCTGGGTGTTATCTTACCTTCAGAAAACACCCCCAGATTGTAAATCAATTACAATCAATAAAAAATTTTTAAAAAGAAAATAAAACACCCCCAGAGTAACAGTGGTGGGACCATTGTCATCAGAGTTGCTCAGAGCTGCTTTAATTGTTGCCACATCCCAGCTGTGTGACCTGGGTGTGATTCTAAGCATCTATTTCCTCTCTATAAAAGGAGATAATACCCATATCAATGGGCTTTTGTGAGAACTAGATGAAACAACATATGGATGGCGTTTGACAATGCTGAGCACACAGTAGGTACTCAAGAGAAGATGGCTCCCTGCCCCTCTCCTAACTTCATCTTTCCTGAGAGAGCCCAGTAGTGTATGAGTAGCGAAGCCACACTCCTTGTCCTTCACTGGGCAACAAGACCAAGACAGGACTTGACTTTACTAGGGGTAGTGGCCACACAGGTTTCCCAGTCACCCCCCTCATTGACCTTTGACCAAAGGTGACTTCTGTGGAAACTACTCACAAGGTTTAAGAGAACAATTAGTGATCCAAGACCTTCCTCCTATATAATCTTTTCTAGTGATCCCTTTCCATCTGTCATTTCTCCTGAAGTCTGGCAGACAGTTGGTTCAAGTGCATATCAGTACCTCCTCAAGGCAGAGGCAGCTGAAGAGTCTAGTCCTATTACAAAGCTACTGTAGTAGAATCATCCAAACCACCTCTTGTCTTTCTAAGAGTGGAGGTGCATTTAAGGATTACAGGGAAGTGATTTGAACCAGACATCATTTATCATCAGTCAGTGTGACAACACATTTTAATGCAACTCAGAGCCACAGAATCAATGAATACTGAGTTACCAATATTAATCAGCTATTCGTTCAAGAGACTGTAAGGTCAGAGTATCGTGTTGAGCATTGACAATCAGTAACATCTGAGGCTACAAAGTTTGCAATTCACAAGAACTGAGGGAGCTATAAATTTTATTATTACAGTGAGCGGGCCTAAAAAAAGAGTGTGGGGATTAGGTCAAAAATATCAACAGGGAAGGGGTTAAAGGAAAAGAAATACTGGAAATAGAAGAAGAGAGAAATATTAAGAAAGGAATTGCCCCTGAGGGGCAGTCCTCCCTGTCCCCAAGGTCTAAGCAGTGAGCCTCAGTCCTTGTAGAATCTCCTGGCCATGGAAACCCAGAGCCACCTCAAGAACCTGAAGGTCATATTTATATTTTTAAAGAGAATCAACCCTCAAAAGAACTGTTTCATTTTCTTATAAGACTTTCTAAGACTACATATTTACATACTTCACAAATATATATTGTCAACTTTCTTTATTTAATCTTTTAGAGGGTTTCCTAATCTCCAGAACTTTTGGGTAGGAAGGAATGCTTTGAGAAAAAGATATATTCTTCTCCCCCTGTATAAACTCCTAGAGAGTGACTCTGATGTATTTGATGGCACATACTTTTAAAATATCAATGGGAGAACCAGGTATTTAGAATCTGAAACTATTGAAGGAGTGGCCAGGGTGGTAGAGTAGGAAGAAACTGAGTTCACCTCCTCCCATAGGCACACCAAAAGTGCAACTATTTACAGAGCAACTATTGATGAGAAAACCTGGAAGACTAGCAGACAAGACCTACAACTAAAAATATAAAGAAGGAGCCACAAGAAGACAGAGATGTGGTCTAGTTAAGACCACACACACGCACCTCCCCAGGTGGGCAACCCACAAACAGGAGCCCACAGCTGCCCCAGGATTGGCCCTGCCCACCAGAGCACCCAGGACCTGGCCCCACATACCAGGGTGTCAGCACCAGTGCCAGGAAACCCAGAGCCCTGCAGTCAGAGACCCTGGGGCCCTGCTCCACCCACCAGTGGGCATGCACCAGCCCTAGGATCCCCTGTGCCCTGGTCCCACCCACCAGTGGGCCAACAAAAGCCCCAGGACCCGCTGGACACTGACCCTGCCAATACCAGCTCTGGGACACATTGAGCCTCGCAGCCAGTCAGCCTGGGATCCAGCCCCACCAACCAATGAGCTAACTCCAGCTTTAGGGCAACCCAGACTGTGCAGCCAGCCATGTCAGGAACTGACCCTGCACACCAGCAGGCCAACACTAGTCCTAGGACACCTCAGTGCCCTGCAGCCAGCAGCCTCATGACCCAACCCTGCCCACCAACGGCCAGTCACCTCCACACAAGGCAGGACCTGGCAAGCAACCAGACCAGGGGCTAGCCACACATACCAGAACATCCACAGTACTAGCTCGCCACAACAGAAAGGCCCACACAACCCGAACAGGGGAGACCACTAGAGCATATAGTTCTGGTGACCAGAAGAGCATACATTGCTGTGGTGCATAGGATGTCTCCTACGAAAGGCCACTTCACCAAAGTGGGGAAACATTACCAACCTATCAGATACATAAAAATAAAAACAGCAAATTAGGTAAAATGAGGCAACAGAGGAATATGTTCAAAACAAAGGAATAAGATAAACCCCAAAAGAACTAAGTAGAGATAGACAATCTAGCCAATAAAATGTTCCAGACAATGAGAGTAAAGATGCTCAAAGAACTTGGAAGAAGATTGGATGAACAGAGTGAGAAGTCAGAAATTTTTAGCAAAGAGTTAGAAAATGTAAAGAAGAACCAAACAGAAAAGAAGAATACAGTAACTGAATTGGAAGATACACTAGAAGGAATCAACAGTAGGTTAGATAATACAGAGGAAGGGATTGGTGCTCTGAAAGACAGAGTAATGGAAATCATTCAAGCTGAACAGAAAAAAGAAAAAACTAACAAGAAATGAGGACAACATCAAGCATACTAACATTCACCTTATAAGGATCCCAGAAGAAGAGAGGGAAAGGAGCAGAGAATGTATTTGAAGACATAATGGCTGAAAATTTCCCCAAAGGAAACAGGCATCCTGGTCCAGGAAGCACAGAGAGCCCCAAACAAGTTCAGCCCAAAGAGGACCACACCAAGACACACTGTAGTCTAAATGACAAAAATTAAAGAATATTAAAAGAAAAAGGAAAAAGCAACAAGTTACATCACGGGGAACTCCCATAAGGCTATCAGCTGACTTTTCAACAGAAACTCTGCAGGCCAGAAGGGAGTGGCATGACATATTTGAAATGATGAAAGGGGAAAACCTAACCAAGAATACTCTACCCAGCAAGGCTTTCGATCAGATTTTATGGGGAGATGAAAAGTTTTACAGGGCAGAAAAAGCTAAACCCCAGCTTTGCTTGCTATCAGCACACCAAACCAGCTTTACAAGAAATGTTAAAGGAAATTCTCTAAGTGAAAAAGAAAAGTCCACAACTAGAAACACGAAAATTATGAAAGGAAAACTCTCATTGGTAAAGGAATATAAGGTAAAGGTAGTAAATCACCCATGTATAAAGCTAGTAGGAAGGTGAAAAGACACAAGTTGTAAAATCATCTATATCTGCAGTAAGTAGTTAAGGGACATATGAAACAAGTAGACAAGTGCAAAGATATTACATAGTTATGGACTAGATTCCCCTGCACTGCACACAGCAATCGGTGTATACATGAGGTTATTTTAAGTTGCTGATCTCTTAAATTCAAACACATTTTAACAACCCTGCATTTTTACTCCCTGCAGCACGTGAACTGTTTCTGATGTCACATTTTATGCCTTTTGGGGCTTTGTGGCCTACTGAGCTCAGCTTGACCTAGAACAAATTGTTGAAGCTTCCTAAGCCTAAGGCACTAGTGTGCAAAATAGAGGTAACAAGATGTACACCAAGTGATTGGTGTGAAGATAAAAGATAATATACATGGAGCAAATGATGTAAAAATCTGGTATATAGTAGGTGCTCAATAAATGATAGATATTATTTTTAATATTTCTACTATTACTCAAGAGGTTATTTGGTGCTTAATGAACTGTGCCTTCAATTAAACTGAGAAGCTATGAGATGATGTTGATGTCTTTATGGCCTGAGTAGCAGAAATCATCTTGTCTCCTTTTTTCACTTCACCAAACTAGAGAAAGTTTTTGCCCACAGTCTCCCTGTCAGGTCTCTTGGTTTTCTGTTCACTCACCCTGCTTCAGGTATAATTTATCTGAGATGGAAGTAAGTTTGCTTTTCTTATCTGGTTCAATAAGATGGAGCTCTATTTTTAAATACATAAGTGATTAATATACAGAACACACATTTCAAAGCTAACAATCTAAAAACAAAATAAATGCCAAAGTACAACACTTTGATAGCATGTTCATTAATATCTAACTGATGGTGCTTATTTCAATACCAAATCTTGATAACTCTCTCTACTTTCATTAATTTAAGTCCCTTCACTGAAATTGTAACCAAATCAAGGATCTGGGGCTTCCAGCCCTCTTAGTATCTTTCTAATGGTGATTCTTCTCATCAGTTTCTAGTTTCCCTCCTCTAGTTAACTGAAGGATAGACTTTTAATTTCCTTTCTCCCCTTCTCATCTACAGTCACAGAAACACAACTCTCCACATCTCTGCACTTGATACAGTCCAGGACCCAACATTTGAGGTGCTTGCACTGGATCCCTGCAACTAACTAGCAGACTGTGAAGTTTGAGGCCAGTCATGTGACCTCTCTGAGACTCAGTGCCTTCACATTCAGAACTATGTGGACTCCAGAGGACACTGAGGATCAGAGAATCTATGACTTCATGATTCCTCATCTTGCCAACTGTCATGTATAAATGAAGCTTAAAATGGTCAACTTTAAAGTTAACAACAACAATAATAATAATATGGGAAAATAAATTCAGTAAAGCTAGGCCTCTTGCACAGACAATCAAAATATAACAGGAATCTCTGACAGACTCATTTGCTCCAACTTTTTGGAACCCAATCAAAAAAGAAATCAGTATTTTAGGGGTCTCTAATGAGTCCCTTTCCTTAGTTTTTGATTCATGTGTGTCTGTGTGCTTTGTCCCTCTTAAGAGTGTAAGTCCCTCCAGGAATGGGAATAGATCTTTTCCTAGCTCAATGTTTATCATACAATAATCCAACAAGAAACACTTGATGACTGATCAGTGACTTACCAATTAATAAATGTGTCTTTTCTTGACAGAGTCATGCAGATCCCATTTGACAGCCCTGTTTAAAAAACATATGAAATGCATTGAACATCTTGATTTTTATTTCATATATGGAAGGCGAGTCTCCATGGTTTACTCTTTTATTAGGAAAGCTAAGCTATAAATAACTTGATCTTTTCCCGGCGCCTATGCCAAATCACATGCACCTCACCTGTGAACGCCACGCTTTGTGCTTCATGTACCACCTGTTCTTTAGTAGTTCCACATTTCAAGACATTGTATGTGGTGACACAGACTTTATAACCTAATATAAATGCACACAGTTAAAAATGCTCATATTTTATAATTCATTCAAAATCAGAATTCTAAACTTCTTTTAAATAGAAAAGGATAATACCTTTACTAATTCCTAACCCTTGTTAAATTCTTCTCCATTCTTATTCCTAGGCTGCATAGCATTGCTGAAAACATTTTTTACAAACCCCATACTCAAAAGTATCCTGGCATAAAATAAAGGACAAATATAAATAATCTGTAATTCAAATACTAATGGGGGGGTATAGTTCAGTGATAGAGTGCATGCTTAGCATGCACGAGGTTCTGGGTTCAATCCCTAGTACCACCTCCAATAAAATAAATAAGTAACCTAATTACCTCCCTCCCCTCAAAAATAAAAATAAATAAATAATATTTTTTAAAAGTTTATCTAAAAAATACTGATGAATAATACATGTGCTTAAAGTTAAAGCTAAGGTAAAACTTAAGAAAATTTGAAACTTTTCGAAAATTCATTTCCCTTAGTTATTTCTGGCTTTCAATTGCTATAATTAAAGGCACTGGTTTCTCATGAACATCAAAGACAGCAGACAGACACTATAAAGTGCTTGAGAAAATCTTGTTTTTCGGTTTATTGAATTCTAGACTCATCTGTGCTCATCACTAACTTGAGATTTATTTTGAGTTACTTATTGTAATTGCCAGCGTCCCTTATTACTATATTTTCCTTTCCCACACTCAACACCAATTAACTCTTTTATTCTAGCCAACTCATTTAACCTGTCTGGCTAATTCTGTTAGGTTCTTTCTTTCCATTCATCAAGCTCACAAGAATGTAGTGAAAATTTGGGAGACTTCAAAGACTTGAAGAATATTAAATGAAAAAGCTATTTAATGGTGATGTAGTGGAGGTGCTAAAAAGATAGAAATTAGAGAAGATATGGGTACAATGACACCCAGTTTACACCCAGATACATGAGCCAACACTCAGCCTTGTGCTCTGTGGAATCCAACTGATTGTGAACTAGCTCACCTACATCCTCAGCCTTCTCTTGGATCATTCCTAAACCCTGACCTGGGCCCAACAGCAGGTCAAAACTCCCCAGCAGTGTCTACTCCTACCACTTCTCAGAATTACATTAGTTTAGGAAGAAACATACTCTGACCTCCTCCCAACCACTGCCATACCACCCCTCTACCACCAGCTCTCAGCAATGCCTAGCCTTTTGACTCCCTGTTCCCTCTTTACTATTTTCCACCGATCTCTGGGCCCTTCATTCTCTCTCTTGACAGTTTAGCCTTGGGCGTGCAGTCTTCTCTCAGCTGATTCATGGCCACATCTTGTTCATCTCAACGTCCATGTGAATGGCCCTTTCCACACTCCAGCCTTGGCACTCTTACACCACCTGTACACCTCCGCTGAAGCCCCCACACCTACCTTTGGATCTGTTCTTCTGCCGAATTGCTCCCTTACCAGATCTTAAATTTCCCATCTTTGACCACAACATATCCTTCCCCCTTTTCCATATCTACTGAAATTGCTGCTCGCTCACTCACCTTCATCCACAGCTTTCAGCCTATTCGTTCCTCCCCTACCTCATCACCTCCATTATTTGCCTTCTTATCCACCCTTGGCTCTGACAGTGAACGTTAATACAGTTCCTGTTAGTACTCCAGAATCCCTCGTGCCTTCCTACTTCCATGACGCTGACTTTGGCAAGTCCCAGCTCTGAGCAAACTGTCATCCACTCCCTCTGCTCACATATCAGGCTGCTGAATATTAATGAAGAAAATCTCAAACTTGGGTTACTTGTTTTCATTCCAAAATCACACCATCAGGCCCAACAAGCTTCTAACCCAGCAAGAACAAGAAAGAAGGGAGAACACACAAATACCTATCACTGAGTGAAGTCTACTCCACTCAGGAAAGGATATGTGGAAACCACGGGAAATGGAAGTACCCAGCCAACCCCAGCCCAACCCAGCCTCACCTCTCTTAGATCCTTCCCCCTACGCTTTCTGGAGTTCCCCAGGCATGTTCTCCTCATAAGTCACTGCTTCCTGTCTATCATTACCTCAGTATTTTGCATCAGGGAAGACTAAGTACCTTGAGGTAAGGAATCTCCAAAATTGAGTTGAGGTTAATTAGCCTATGAAGCATATGTGGCCATGAATTTCAAGTTCCTTAATTACAGAGACGAGATGATAATTAATTCAGTTCAGTCTGACAGACATTAGTTAAACAGCTACTATGCCCCTCAAAAGTACGGCAGAGCCCTTGCCACTTAATCAGCAACTTTGTAAACCAAGAACAAGAAAGAATTTCACAGCTCTTGCTCTGTAACAGAAAGACCACTATCAAGCCACATGCTGATTACATCATTTTTCAGTGTATTAAATGCTTTATTTCATAAACCTTTTCCTCATCTTCTTCCCCAGTATCTTCTGTGAGAAAATTAGCCTTGACATTTATTTTAAAAGATCTTTGGTATTTCACAATCTATTACTGCTCTAGCGGTCTGTCCTCTAAACTAATCTGATTGTCATTTTAATTGGCACTTCTTTTTTTTAACATTTTTTATTGATTTATAATAATTTTACAATGTTGTGTCAAATTCCAGTGTAGAGCACAATTTTTCAGTTATACATGAACATATATATATTCATTGTCACATTTTTTTCTCTGTGAGCTACCATAAGATCTTGTATATATTTCCCTGTGCTATGCAGTATAATCTTGTTTATCTATTCTACAATTTTGAAATCCCAGTCAATCCCTTCCCACTCCCCGCCCCCTTGGCAACCACAAGTTTGTATTCTATGTCTATGACTCTGTTTCTGTTTTGTATTGATGCTTTGTTTGTTTGTTTGTTTGTGTGTTTGTTTAGATTCCACACATGAGTGATCTCATATGGTATTTTTCTTTCTCTTTCTGGCTTACTGCACTTAGAATGACATTCTCCAGGAACATCTATTTTGCTGCAAATGGCATTATGTTGTTGGTTTTTATGGCTGAGTAGTATTCCATTGTATAAATATATCACTTCTTCTTTATCCAGTCATCTGTTGATGGACATTTAGGCTGTTTCCATGTCTTGGCTATTGTAAATAGTGCTGCTATGAACACTGGGGTGCAGGTGTCTTTTTGAAGTAGGATTCCTTCTGGATATACGCCCAGGAGCAGGATTCCTGGGTCATACGGTAAGTCTATTCCTAGTCTTTTGAGGAATCTCCATACTGTTTTCCACAGTGGCTGCACCAAACTGCATTCCCACCAGCAGTGTAGGAGGGTTCCCCTTTCTCCACAGCCTCTCCAGCATTTGTCATTTGTGGACTTTTGAATGATGGCCATTCTGACTGGTGTGAGGCGATACCTCATCGTAGTTTTGATTTGCATTTCTCTGATAATTAGTGATATTGAGCATTTTTTCATGTGCCTATTGATCATTTGTATGTCTTCCTTGGAGAATTGCTTGTTTAGCTGTTCTGCCCATTTTTGGATTGGGTTGTTTGTTTTTTTCTTATTAAGTCGTATGAGCTGCTTATATATTCTGGAGATCAAGCTTTTGTTGGTTTCATTTGCAAAAATTTTCTCCCATTCCGTAGGTTGTCATTTTGTTTTACTTATGGTTTCCTTTGCTGTGCAGAAGCTTGTAAGTTTCATTAGGTCCCATTTGTTTATTCTTGCTTTTATTTCTATTGCTTGAGTAGACTGTTCTAGGAGAACATTTTTGAGATTTAATTTGCACTTCTTGAATAACAAATGATGCAGAACATCTTTTCATGCACTTATTACCTATTTGCCATTTATAAATCTTCTTAGGTGAAATGTCCATTCAAATCTTTTTCCTTTTTGTCAGGTTTTGTGTTTTTTTACTGTTGGATTTTGAGAGTTTATATACTTGAATACAAATCTGTTATCAAATAGGACTTGCAAATATTTGATGCCAATCTGTGGCTTGTCTGCTCTCTTAACACTGTCTTTCAAAAAGCAGAAGTTTTTCGTTTTGATTGGGTTCAATTTAGGAACTTTTTCTTTTATAAATTGGGCTTTTGGTGCCATATCTATAAAACCTTTGCCTAATCTAAGTTTCAAAATATTTTCTCTTAAGTTTTCTCATAGACATTTTATAGTTTTAGTTCTTATATTTAGGTCTATGGTCCATTTTGAATCAAGCTTTGTATATGATACAAAATATGAATTTAAGCTCTTAGTTTTGCATAAAAATATCCAATTGTCCTAGCACTACTGGTTGAAAAGCCCCACCTCTCTCCAGTGAATTGCCTTGTGCCCTCAGTTGTCCACATATGTGTGTGGATCTATTTTTGCACCCTCTGTTCTATTACATTCATCTATTTGTCTATCTTTATATCGTTAGCACACCGTCTAGATTACCATAATTTCTAAGACTTTCTTGAAATCAGATAATATTTGGCCTCCAACTTTGATCTTTTTCTGTTGTGTTGGTTATTTTAGGTCTTTTGTCTTTTTCATTTGAATTTTATAATTATCTTGCAATTCATATGTAAAAACATGTGGGAATTTTGATTGGGATTATACTGAAATTCTAGATCATTTTGAGGAGAATTGACATCATGGCAACACTGACTCTCCTGACCTATGAATGCTGTGTATCTCTCCGTTATTGAGTTCTTCTCAATGATGTTTTGTAGATTTTAGTATACAGGTCTTACATTTTATCAAATACAATTCTAAGTATTTTCATACTTTTGATGTTACTTTAAATGGCTTTTTTTTCAGTTTCTGATTGTTCGTTACTAGTATATACAAATACAATTGATTTTTGTGTATAGATGTTGTAGCTTGCAACCTTGATAACTCATTCATTAGATCTAGAAGTTTTTTTAGACATTGAATTCTCTACATGGAATAGTATGTTGTCTGCAAATAAAGTTAGTTTTATTTCTTCTTTCCAAACTGAATGTCTTTTTCCCCCTTTGGTTTGTGCTGTAAATTTTCTTATAACTACTATTTTAGCAGCATCCAAAGATTTTCATATGTTGTGATTTCATTTTCATTCAGTTCACAGTAATTTCTGATTATAATTGGGGATTTGTCTATTTTCCTTTTGATTTCTTCTTTGGCCCATGAGTAATTTAGAAATGTGTTGTTTGGTTTCTAAATATTTGGTGATTTTCCAGAGATCCTTCTGTTACTGATTTCTAAGGTAATTCTACTGTGGCCAGAGAACATATTTTGTATGACTTCTATTTTTTTAAAGATATTCAGACTTTAATAGCCTGGAATGTAATCTTTGTAAACATTCTATATGCATTTGAAAATAAATGTCTGCACTTGAAAATAAGCTGCTCGTCTTGAGTGTTCTATAAATGCCAATTAGGTCAGGCTGCTTAAATGTCTTGTTCAAGTCACAGGTCTTAACTAGTTCTCTGTCTACTTGCTTTACCAACTATTGAGAGAATTATAATGAAATATCTGACTATTTCTCCTTGCAGTTCTATCTGTTTTTGTTTCATGTCTTTTGAAGCAAAGCTCTCTGCTCTATTATTGAGAGCATGAACCTTTAGGAATGTTATTTCTTCCTGATAAATTGACACCTTTATTATTATGTAATGACCTTCTTTATTCCAGGTAATAGTCTTTGCTCTGAAATCTACTTTATCTGTTATTAATATAGGCACTCCACTTTTCTTTTAAATAATGTTAACACATCATTTTCCAACCTTGTATTTTTTTAATTTTTTTGTGCCTTTGTATTTAATGTGCATTTCTTATAGCCAGCATATAGTTAGGTCTTCCTGTTCATCCAGTGCGACAACTTCTACCTTTTAATTGGGGTGCTTAGTCCATTTACAATTAATGTGACTACTGATACAGTTAGATTGAAGCTTATCATCTTGCTGCCTTTTTTCTATCTGTCCCATATAATCTTTACTCCTTTTTTCATTTTCTGTCTTTTTTAAATTAATTAAACATTTTTATAGTTGCTTTTTATCTCCTTTGTTGACAATATTAACTAATACTTCTATTTCAACAGTATACTTTCATCTGCCCATTCCAGCTTTGGTGGCATGTTTGTCACACATTTTACTTCTATATAAGTATATTAGTTTTCTAGTTTTCTGCATAACAAATTACTGTCAATGTAGAGGCTTAACAGGACACCCATTTATAATCTCACAGTTCTATAAGAAATCTGAGATGACCTGGCTAGGTTTTTTGCTCTGGGTCTCACAGGCTGAAATCAAGATATCAGCCCACTGTGTTCTTACCTGGAGCATGGGGTCATCTCCCAACCTTATTTCTGTTACTGACAATATTTAATTCTTCATGGTTTTAGTGCTGAGGTCCCCATTTCCTTCTTGATGGTAGACAAGGGGTCATTCTCAGCTCCTCGTGGCCACTCTCCAATCTTTGCACATGAACCCCTTCATCTACAAAGCCAGCACCAATATATCAAATCTTCCTTGTGCTTTCAGTCCCTCTGCCTTCCTCTCAGCTACACCCTGCTTTTAAAAGAACTCATATGATTTCACAGCAGGTAAGCGGAGAAAGTGGAATCAAACCCTTACATACAGGGAACCTCATCATTGTGTGCAGCTGACAAACTCACACCATCCTGTAACCACCACCACAGTCATACGTAGTTAGGTGACAAGTATGTCAAGACCACTCAAGAGGGAAAGGACTGTCTTTTTAACAAATGGTGCTGGGAACTGGATATCCAAGTGCAGAAGAGTGAAGTTGACCTGGCCTCACATATAAAAATATACAAAAATTAACTCAAAATGGATCAAAGATCTCAATGTGAGACCTAAACAGTAAAACTCTTAGACGAAAACATAAGGTACAAACCTCCCAAGATGGGATTTGGCAATGATTTCTTGACCATGACACTAAAGCAACAAAAAACAAAAGAAAAAATATATATATAGACAAATTGGACTTCATCTAAACATTTTTTGTGCATCAGGCACAATCATCAGAGTAAAAAGGCAACCCCAGAATGGGAGAAAATACTTGCAAATCATACATCCGATAACAGATTAATATCCAGAATAAATCAAGTACTCCTAAAACTCAGTAACAGCAACAATAAAAAACTCAACCTGATTCAAAAATAAGCGAGGGAGGGCTGGGTGCAGCTCAGTGGTAGACCACACGCTTAGCATGCATGAGGTCCTCAGTTCAATCCCCAGTACCTCCATTAAAATTTTTTTTAAAAAGCAAGAACTTAACATTTTTCCAAAGAAGATATACAAATGGCCAATAAGCACATGAAAACATGTTCAACATCACTAATCATCAGAGAAATGAAAATTAAAAGTATAACAAGATACCACCACACACACATGAAGATGGCTACTTTCAAAAAAAAAAAAAAACCAGAAAGCAACAAGTTTTGGTGAGGATATGGAGAAATAGGAACACTTGTACACTGCTGGTGGGAATAAAATGATAACAGCTACTGTGGCAACAGCATGGTGGTTCCTCAAAAAATTAAAGACAGAATTACCATATGACCCAGCAATTCCATTTGAGTATTTACTCAAAAGAATTGAAAGCAGAGTCTTGAAGAGATATTTGTACAGTCACATCCACAGCTGCATTATTCACAATAGCTGAATCATGAAAGCAACAGAAGGCATCCATGCACTGATGAATGGACGAGCAAAATGTGGCCTGGAAAAGTATTCAGCCTTAAAAAGGAAGGAAATTCTGACACAGGCTACAACACCGATGAAACTTGAAGATTTTATGCTAAGTGAAAAAAGGCAGTCACACAAGAACAAACATTGTATCATTTCCTATATATGAGGTACCGAGAGTAGTCAGGTTCATAGAGACAGAAGGTAGGGTGGTGCTGAGAGGAGTCGGGGTGGGGAGCTGGCATTTAAGGGACAGAGTTTCAATTTTACAAGATGAAAAGCATCTGAAGATGGATGGTGGTGATGGTTTCCCAATACTATGAATGTATTTGCTATCACTGAACTCGACACTTAAAAATGATCAAGATGGTAAATTTTCTGTTATGTGTATTTTATCACAATAAAAACAAATTGGAAAAAAAAGTAATTGTATGATTAGTCAGGTCCACCTGTATAATCTCCCTATCTCAAGGTCAACTGTATTGTAAAACATAACATGGCAGAACATTAGAACGTAACACAACAAAACGGTATCATCATATTCAGTGACGCCAAATATTAGAGCATGGGATCTTGGGGCATCATTTTTAAAATTCTCTCTACCACAATATGTTAGAAACTACACACAACTCCGTTGTTATCTTTTTAACTTAGTTTTCTTTTGAAATATTTAAGTAAGAAAAATATCGTATGTACCCATGTAGTTAGCACGTCCAGTGCTCTTCATTTCTTTGTGCAGCTCCGTATTTCCATCTGCTACCTTTTTCCTTCTGATTGAACAAGTTCTTTTAACATTTCTTTGTAGTGCAGCTCTGCTAATGATGACTTCTTGAGGCTTTTGTTTATGTCTAAAAATTCTTATTTCACCTCTGTTTCTCTAAGATATTTTTATGGGGTATACAATTCTCAGCGTCAGTTTTTCACTTGGGTACCCTTGCAAGATGTGGCGTATTCTCAACTGCATGGTTTCTAATGAAAAGTCTGTTACCATCATTATCTTTGTTTCTCTACACATAATGTGTCATCTTTCACCACTTAAAAGATTTTCCCTACCATTTTACTTTTTAGCAATGTGACAGTGATGTGCCTTGGTATAGTTTTCTTCAAGCTGCTTGTGTTTGGGGTTTCAATGTACTTCTTGCATCTGTAGGCTTATAATTTTCACTAAATTTGGAAAACTCTCAACCACTATTTCTTCAAATACTTTTCTGTATTTTCCTTTTTCAGGAACTTGTGCTACAACTACAGTAAGCTGCTTTAAGCTGTTGCAAGGCTCACTGATGCTCTGCTCATTTTTGATTTCTTTTTTCTTGTGTTTTATTTTGAATTGTTTCTATTGTTATGTCTTCGAGTTTATTATTTTTTCTGCAATGTCTAACCTTCCATTAATTCTATCCATTGTATTTGCTTTCTTAGACGTATTAATTTTCATCTCTAGAAGTGGGCCTGGGACTTTTCTATGTCTTACATGTTATTTTATTGAACATATAGAATATAGGTATAATAACTATAACTGTAGTTTCATACCCATCTGCTAATTCTAACACCCATGCCAGTTATAGGTTTGTTCTGATTGATTTTCTCCTCATTATGAGTCATATTTCCCTGCTTCTTTGCACGCCTGGTAATTTTTGATGGGATGCCAGGTATTATGAATTTTACCTTGTTGAATGCTGAATATTTTGGTACTCTGAAAGTACTTCTGAGCTTTGCTCTGCAATGCAGTTCAGTTACATAAGAACAGTTTGATTATTTTGGGTCTGGCTTTTAAACTTCGTTAGGCAGGACCAGAGCTGCGTTTATTCTAGGGCTGATTATTTCTCACCATAGGAGCAACAGTCTTTGGGTACCCCACCTGTCCATGATGGCATTTTTCCAGTCTGTCTAGTGGGAACACACCATTCCTGGCCCTGCGTGAGAACCGGGCACTGTTCCGTCTACTTCTTTCCAGTGGGTTTTTTTTTTTCCAACCCTGAATAATTTCTCAAAAGCAAATGCTGATCAGAAGTCAAATCAATACTTGATTGGGTCCCTCTGTAGCTCTGCAAACTAAATACCTGAAAACCCCTTGTACTTGCATTCTGAGGAATCCCAGAACTTTCCTCCCCTTGTCCGGTGTCTCAGCACCACACTGTCACTCGCCCCTCAGGCGCTCCCAGCAGCGTGTACGGCGCTTAACGTCACGGAGCGCTGTCTCCAAGTGGGCGCTGTGTCACCTCTGAAATTCTAAAAACTGCTAAAATCCAGAACTTAAAAGATTTTTGTTTTTATCTCATCAAGAACTTTTTGCAGTAAAATGTAGACGACAGATATGTCAGTCTTTTTCTCGAGGTCATGAGCATTCAGAACTTTCTAGAGTGTTAAGTCAATCTCTTTGCCGATTCTTTGCCCACATTCCAGTCCACTCAGGTGGTTCAAATGACTTTTTGGATGGGCCTCTCCTACAAGACAAAAACAATTCAGAGTCCCATTCAGGGACCCAGGTATTTAATATTTAACAGGACAGAATGGTAACTTAGCTTCCTTTTTGGTAAAGTAAAAGATGTTAGCCCAGAAATGTGAATATTCCTAAACAATAATATCCTTGAATAACACTAGAAAGCATTGTTTCAGTTTGTTTTAATTTCTGGTAATTCTTTATCAGCATTGACTTGGAATACTGAAGCTTTTAGTTTTTTACACTGTTGAGCATTTAATGACCTGTAAAGAAATTTCAGGAAATTAGCACTTGAAACAACCCAACAATTCCTTTGTAATCCCTTTACAAGGTGAGTGATGTCACCTCTAATTTCTCTTTTTACAAACAAGATGTTCAGGTATTACTATCAAGCGTTCCATTCAGTAATGCAGAAGACTGAGTGACTTCTGCTGTCTCGGTGGTTTGTTTTGTTTCGGTGATGGAGAGGCACAGAAATCTCCTCAATGAGCAACCTCTTGAAGAGCCCTCTGTTCAACTGACTCCTGTCTTGCATCTTCACTTCCAGTTAAGTCTTTCAGTAGTTTCTTGGTTCTCAAAACAAAACTACCAACACAACCGAAAAAAAACAGGTTGGGGGAAACTTCCTCCTTTCTTGAGATGCTATCCAGTGTCTCTCCTCCCTACCATCAGACTTTTTCTAATATTCACAGCCTCTACTCCCTCATTCCCTACTCATTCCAAACTCCTTATAATCTGGCCTTTGCGCTCTACTAATTTATCCCACGACAGTGTGGTCTGAAGCTAGACTATCAGAGGTATACTGCCCTGAAATGTTCAGACTTTATTTAACCCAGAAATTCTAACAGTGTCAGAGGCAGCAATACTGTTCAGAAATTTTTTTCCGAACATAGTTACAGTAAATGATAACTGAGACTCTAACCTAACCTCTAAACTAACCCACAAACTATTAAGTAACGCTCCCAAATTATTTTTTGTCATGTTGGGGAAGAGGAAGAAGAATAGATAAGGGATTTTCTCTCTTGGATTCTTCGTGAGTTCAGAAGCTTAAGACATTAATTACACTACTCTCGCATGAAACTGCTGACACCATTCTTTTGGTGCCCATGAACTTCCTCTTTCCTGTCATCATTTCCTCTTCAGAAGTTGTTTCCTATTACTGTCAATGCTTTCTTTTATATAACAGTTATGTTTTTAAAAGGCAGCAAATGAGCTTGCCCAAGAGCTATCAAGTGGAAAATCAAATGTAGCAATGGCAAGTTTCATATGCAATACCCTCTTTCCCCCCGAAGTAAGAAATGAATATTGTCTTACCAGCAATATTGGTTTTAATGACTGCTGAGAGGGAGAGATTTAACAGGGAATTATATAGCAGTCCAGAGAATGCCCATCTAGATCCTACTGAACTGTTCAGATGGCAGAAGGTAATTCTTTAGGAAATAGAGTCAGCAAGCCGGCTAGAATACTAATCATCAGAAAAATGCAAGTCCAAACCACATGAGATATTACCTTGCACCTGTCAGAATGGCAATCATCAAAAAGATAAGAAATAATTAGTGTTGGCAACAACGTGGAGAAAAGGGAACCCTCCTGCTCTATTGGTAGAAATATAAATTGGCGCAGCCACTTGTAAAACAGTATGGAGGTTCCCAAAAAATCTAAAATAGAATTACCATATGATCCAGCAATTTCACTTCTGGGTATTTATCCAAAGAAAACAAAAACACTAACTCAAAAAGATATCTGCACCTCCATTTTCCCTGTAGCATTATTTACAACAGCCAAGACATGAAAGCAACCTAAGTGTGCATAGATGGATGACTAGATAAGGAAAATGTGATATATACTGGAATATTATTCAGCCATATAAAAAGGAAATCCTGCCCTTCGTGACAACATGGATGGACCTTGAGGGAATTATGCTAAGTGAAATGAGTCAGACAGAGAAAGACAAATACTATATGATCTTACTTATATGTGGAATCTAAAAAAACAAACAACAACCACCAAAAAAAACCAACAAAAAAAAAACTCATACAGATAACAGATTAGTTCACAGTTGCCAGAGGCAAGGGATAGATCTTAATAGTTAAAACCACAAGAAAAAAAGAAAAATTGTAGCTGATTAAGGTGATGAATGTCAACTAGTCAATATGGTGATCATTTCACAACATGTAAATATATTGAATAATTATGCTGCATACCTGAATCTAATATAATACTGTATGTCAATTATATAAACCAAATAAAAATAATAAACCTAGAATGTATAGATTTATGAGCCATGGCTTCTTAGAGAATGTCACTTACACCAGGGTATAAAATGGAGATGTATCATAGAATAAATACTCCCTACTATATGAGATAATGTCTCAGTACCTCACTTGGAGGTCTTATCTACTCTGAACTAGAGAGCATGTGTCTGATGTAGAAAAGAAAAATCTGAGAGCTGCCCTTAGCATCTTAGGTTTCCTGTTGCTTTGTCTGAGCCTCTTCATTACCTCTGTACTTGAAATTATCAGTAAAACTTGACACTGGCTAATAGCTCTGATTCTTGTGAGCTGCTTGACAATCTAACCCTTTGTTTTAGCTAACACTCCCAAGAAAGAAGAGTCCTTTGCTTGCCAGCATCCGTAGTAGAGCAGAAGGAAAGCAAGAGGCTTCCTTAGACAGAGGGGAGAAAAAAGCAGTTGAACTTTTAATAAAGTTTTAATGCTGATGATCTCAAATCCCTAAAATCCAGAAACAAAGAGAGTCTGCACACAACTGCCAACTCTTATCCATAGGCCTTCACCATGTGCTCACAAGAAAGACTGGAGTTGGATCAGAGGAACTGAGAAAGAATGCTCTGCGGTTCAGGCATCAGAGACATGGGTGTCTGAGCGGAGAGCAGAAAAACTAAGCGGAACCCCTTCATTCACTCTAGGCCTTTAATAAGTGTGAAGAAGGGGTCACCTAGAGCTGGGATGGGGCAAAAGAGCTGAGAGAAATCCTGGGAGGTTCAAGCACGTGAGGCCTGCTGAAGTCTGAGAACAGAATAGGAGAATGGAAAGAAACCTCCCAGGAACTCTAGCCCTTCTGCTGCGTAGAAAGAAGGTAACAGGAGTGGACAGCTGCAGGAAGGGCAGGCCAGCTGAGAGGGACCCCCTCTCGGATGCCAGGGCTGAAGGTCGCTCTGGGCCTCAGCAGCAGCCGCCTGTGGTTGAGGACAACAATATAACTGAGAGAGATTTCCTGGCAGGCAGGCATGTGAGGCTCCCGAATGCTAAGGGCAAGGAAAGCTCCAGACACAGAGATCCCAAGCCTGCTATGGGAAAGACTGTAAACTCACCTTCAAATAATCTGAAGCCATTGGCGAACTATACCAAACTCTCACCAATACTTGGCGATTGTCAACCTTTTTGACTTTGGCCATCTACAGTGGTCTCTCACTGAAGTTCATCATTTGATTTTCTGTGATAAATACTAGCATTAAGCACCATTATTTGTGTTTTGGCTGTATTGATATCCTTTTATGTAAAGTGCCTGTTTAGTTCTCTGTTTTAACTGGATTATTTGCTTTTATCTTATTGATTTGTAGGAGTTATTTCTATATTATCAATACAAGTCATTTGCCAGATGTGTGCATTGCTGATGTTTTTGAATTCTGTGGCTTGACTGTTTTTGGTGTCTTTTGATGAACTAGGTTCTGAAATTTTATAAATCTCAGTCTCAGTGTTAAAAAAAAAAAATCCAACTGAAGTAACCACTAAATCCAAAGCCAGATCAACCATAGACTAGATAACTCAGTCTCCTAGTGGCCTGACAAAAGAAAACGTGACTTTTATAGGCAAAAATATTATTTACTTCAAGATCTAATGTTCTTTATACTCAGAGTCTAAAATTCAGTTGGAAATTATGAGACACACAAAAAAAGCAAGGTCATGTAACCTATCCCTAGGAAAGTGTTATGAATTGAATTGTGTCCTCCCCCTTAAAAAAAATTCTGTATTGACGTCCTAACCTCCAATGTGATTGTATTTGGAGGGAGGACCTTTAAGAAAGAATTAAGGTTAAGTGAGGTCATAATGGTGGGGCCCTAATCTTGTAAGACTGGTGTCCTCATAAGAGGCGAGACACCAGAGACCTTACTCTCTCTCAGCGCATACAGAGAGGAAAGGCCGTATGAGAACACTATGAGAAGGTGGCCATCTGCAAACAAGGAAGGGAAGACTCACCAGAAACCAGCCTGCTTGAACTTGGGCTTCCAGCCTCCAGAACTGTGAGAAAATAAATGTCTGTTTAAGTCACCAGTCTGTGGCTTGTTATTGCAGCTGAGCTGACTAATTCAGAGAGAAAACATTCAATAAAACCAGATCCAAATATAAATCAGAGACTATAATTATTAGACAGGGATTTTAAAGTAACTATAATGAACATATTAAAGGATCTAATGAAAAAGGAGACCAACATATGTGCACAGATGAGGAATTTCAAAAGAGAAATGGAAACTATATAAAAAGCTAATGGAAATACTAGAAATAAAAAAATAAAATTAGAATAAACAAAATAAAAAGACAACCTATGGAATGAGAAAAAATACTTGCAAACAATGAGACTCACAAGAGATTAATTTCCAAAATATACAAATAGCTCATACAGTTTAATACCAAAAAAAAAAAGCCCAATCAAAAAATTAGCAAAAGACCTAAATACACATTTCTCCAAAGAAGACATACAGACAGCCAACAGGCACATGAAAAGATGCTCAACATTCCTAACTATTAGAGAAATGCAAATCAAAACTATAATGAGTTATCACCTCACATCAGTCAGAATGGCTATCATTTTAAAAATCTACAAATAATAAATGCTGGAGAGGGTGTACAGAAAAAGAAACCCTCCTATACTGTAAGTGGGAATGTAAATTGGTGCAGCCACTATGGAAAATAGTTAGAAGGGTCCTTAAGAAACAAAGCAGAGTTACCATATGATCCAGCAATATCACTTTTGGGCATATATCCATATAAAACTATAACTTGAAAAGATACATGCACCCCAGTGTTCATAGCAGCACTGTTTACAATAGCTAGAACATGGAAGCAACCTAAAGGTCCATCAACAGATGAATGGATAAAGAAGATGTGGTATGTATATGCAATGGAATATTACTCAGCCATAAAAAAGAATGAAATAACGCCATTTGCAGCAACATGGATGGACCTAGAGATTATCACACTAAGTGAAGTAAGTCAGACAGAGAAAGACAAATATGATATCACTTATATGTGGAATCTTGTTATTTAAAAAATGACACAAATGAACTTATTTACAAACCAGAAGTAGATTCACAGACACAGAAAACAAAACTATAGTTACCAAAGGAGAAAGGGGTTGGGGGAAGAGATAAATTAGGAGTTGGAGATTAACAATACACACTACTATATATAAGATAGATAAACAAAAAGGACCTACTATATAGCACAGAGAACAGTATTCAATTTCTTGTAATAACCTATAATGGAAAAGAATATAAAAAAGAACATATATGTGTGTGTGTTTGTGTGTATTTATATAATTGAGTCACTTTGCTGTACATCTGAAACTGACAACATTGTAAATCAACTATACTTCAACTTCAAAAATTAAAAAAAAATAATAAAAAATAAAATAAAATTAGAAAAATAAAGATATTTTTCAATGGGCTCACCAGCAGACTGGAGATACAAGAAGAAAAAAACCACTGAACTGAAATTAATTATTAAAAGTAAATCATGAAGAGAAAAAAAGAAAGTAAATAAAGAAGAGACAGTATCCAGGAATTGTGTGGCAATAGCAATTGCTCTCACATGGAAATAACTGGAGTCTCAGAAGAAGGAATAAAGAGGAAGTCAGAAAAATATTTAAAGAGATATGGCTGAGAATTTTTGTTTAATTGATGAAAGGAATTAACTCTCAGATTTAAGAATCTCAGTGGACTCAAGCACAATAAACAAAACAAAACTACACATAATTACATCATAGTCAAATTGCTGAAAAACAAAGATAAGCAGAAAACCTTGAAAGTAACAAAAGAAATAGGACATTACGTAAAAGGGAACAATAAGAAGAATGACTGACTTCTCATCCAAAATAACGGAATCCAGAGGACAATGGAACATTTTTTAAATGCTGAAAGAAATAAGTTAATTTAGCATTTTATAACCACAAAAACTAGTCACCAAAAAAGAAAGTAAAATAAAGACATTTTCTGACACACAAAAGTTGAAAGAATGAATCCCCAGCACACCTGAGTTTTACAAGATATGCTAAAAGCAGATACTGGTAGGCTGAAAGGAAATGATTCCAGATAGAAATCTAGTTCTGCAAGAAGAAACAAGAAACACCCCAAAAAAAAGCAAATACAATGGAAAACATAGGACTTTTTAAAATATTATTCATACATTTTTAAATCTCTTTAAAATACTACTGATTGTTAAAAGTAATACTCCATTGTAGAGTTTATTGTCTATGCAGAAATAAAATATATAACAAGAAAAGCAAAATAGGCAGGAGTGAAAATTGTAAGGTTTTTATAAAGTTTGTGAAGCAGAAGACATTTTTCAAAACTTTGGCAGTAATAAAAAGTCAGTAGCAGAGGTGAAATCGGAATCCTAAAGATAACTTAGGAGAAGAGACACAAAAGGAGAAAGAGAAGAAAATAGAGCATAAAAGGAAAATAGAAAACAAACACAAGATAATAGAATTAAGTCCAACATATTAATAATGACATTAACAGTAAATAAACTTTGAACCCTGATTAAAAAGCAAGGATGTCAGAATGGGCAAAAATATAAGAAAAAACTATATGCTGTTTAAAATAAACATCTTTAAAAATAGACAAGTTGAAGATAAAAGGATGGAAAAGATATAACTAACAATAGACATAAGACAAATCTACAATCTTAATTGGAGACTTCAAAATCCCTGTGTCAATTTGTACTGTGTTGACATAGCTAAACCAGTGTTACCCAGAACTCCCTTTTCTGTGTGGTTTCAACTCCGCATTGGCCACAGGAGAAATCTGAGTAAGATTTAGGGGGAAAAAGGGAAGCAACAACCATTACACTCTGAGGGCTGATGTAGAGCACTAAGTACCCTTGAAGCTCAAACACTGTCCCTGGTCTGTTGGCTCATCTTGTGTTCATGGAACAGCAACACGTCCTGCGATATCTGGAGCTCCCACTGGATCTTCTGTTTTACCTCCTCTGAGTCCTGGACTATATGCATGTGCACCTCTGTGGTGAAGGGTGTCAGTTCCTTCTGTTGGTGACTCACTTTTTCAAGATTAGAGGAAGTAAAGAGATGCAAGATCCAGTTTGTCCTCACTAGTCCCAGTTTGTCCTTGCTCTTCTCTGCTTCACGTTCAGCTTGTATTTCTCACTATCAGCCCTGATCAATAGTGTCTTCAGACCTGCCACCAGAAAGAGAAGCAACAACATTCTACAGACTTCCTCACCAGCTCTTAAAATTGCTTAAGTTCCTAAAAACTGCTCTAAAAGTAAAGTCTACTTTCTAAAAGTTGCATTAGGTCTAATTACCTCATTCCATGTCACTTATAATCTTTCTAATAGAAGTGAAGATACTAAAATCTAACAGAGGATGTTCTCTGCTGACATCAGTATTAAATTAGAAATCAGTAAAAATAAGATTATTTAAAATTCTAAGGCTATTTAAAAATTAACATGCAAATCAACAAGGTCAAGGGTTTGTTTTTTTAAGATTAACAAAATTGATAAATATCTAGCAAGAGTAATTAAGAAAAAGAAGTAAGATATAATTTCCAAATATCAGAAAAGGAAGTATATTACTACAGATCCTACAGATATTAAAAAGAATAAGAAGAGGTTATTTTGAAGAACATTTGCCAATAAATGTGACAACTTACATGAAATACATACATTTCTTGAAAAATAGTTCACATGCCTGACATTAAGCTTTTAATTGTAATGTAAGTGCGTGACATCAAGCTTTTGATTGTGAGGCATCTATTTCAAAGATATCCATCTCAAATAAACATATTGCCAGCTGTATGACACAGCAAAGCAACTAGATAAGGAACCAGGCCACTCCTACTCATGAAATGCCAATTTTAGAAAGCCCTAGTTTACCTAGGTAACTGACTGCTTAAGTAACTCCCACTTCTCCCCTCACACACATGAATTCCCGTTCTCATGCTTTAAATTCACCAATAAAGAGTGAACTCAGGAAGCCGCAGACACCTTACTCTCAGACCCTGATGAAGACAGAGTTCCAGGTTCCCCCCCTTCCCCCACTAAGACCTTGCTGTGGGGCCCTCAGGCATGCTGTGTACCCTCAAGGACCTGTGAATAATAAATCTTGTTCTCTTGTTTCTGCTAAAGTACATCCTGTGATCATAATAAGAATCACAAAAGCCAGCCCAGCCACAGCATTGGCCCAGCCTCACGACTAGAGTGAGGGGCGTGTTCTTCGAATGAGGGCAGGGAGGGTTCTACAAGGCTGGGGCAGTTCCCCAGGCAGTCCTAGCCAACAACATCACTGTCAATATGCTCGCAGGACACAGCAATACAACTTACCAAAACTGACAAAACAAACAGAAAATCTGAACAGCCTTATATCTGTTTTTTTTTCTTTAATATCAAAATTTTAAATTAAAAACTGTTAGCGCCCAAATAGCTTCAATGGTGAATTCTATCAAACACCTAGTAAGAAAAGAATGCCAATTCTACAAAAATTCTTTCAAAAACTAGAAGAGGGAAGGAACAGTTTCCAAGTCACCACATGAAGACAGCATAATCTTAACAACAAAATAAGACAAGGATTATATAAGGAGATGAAAGTTGGAAGACCAACTTCCCTCAATAGTCCAGATTTTTAAAAATAGTAATAAAATATCAGCAAATCAATTACAGCATTATATTTAAAAATGCATCACAATCAAGTAAGATTTATCCCAGGAAAACAAGGTTGATTCAACATACCAGGACAAACAATACAATTCACTATGAGACAGGAGGGAAGGAAGCAGGGCGTAGTCATTAAAAGAATGACACAGCTTTGAGGATAAACTGGTTAGAACCAACTCAGCCTAAGACAGATGACTGGACTTCCAGTAGACCTTGAGCCTCATTCCAGGCTCACTGTAATACACCAGCATGCTAAATGACACACCCACAGGCACCATGACAGTTGCCAGGCTGATCATAAAAGGCCAAAAAGTAGGCGGGGTCCAATTCCTGGAAATTCCCACCCCTTCCCCCAAACAGTTCGAATAATCCTCCCACTTGTTAGCATATGAAATTACCCAGCTCATAAAAACTAACAATCACGTTACCTGGGGCTGCCTCTCTGGCCTTCTGAGACTCTGTCTATGGAGTGTGAATCTCTCTAAATAAACTTGCTTTCACTTTATTCTGGCTTGCTCTTAAAGTCTTTCCCTTGTGAGACAAGAGCCTATTCTCTGGCAACAACTACAATACAGATTTAAAGAGAAAAAATTATAGGATGAGGTAAAAGCAAAATGTTGACAAAACAACATTCATTTGTGATTTTACAAAGAAAGGGGGGAAAAGTCCTCTTAGCAAATTAGGAAGAGAACAGAAGTTCCTCAATCTAATGAAGGCATATGTGAAAACTCTTTAGCTAATGTTTTCCTGATGGCAAAATATTAAATGTTTTCTCCCTAAGATTGGAATAAGGTGAAGATGTCTGCTCTCATTATTTCTATTCAACATTGTGTTCAAGAGCCTACCCAGTTCAATAAGAAAGGGAAAAAGAAATGCATGCTGCTAAGGGAAAAAGAAGTGTATTGGTCTTAACTCGTGATGACATGATAGCATATATGAAAAAAAAATCTTTAGTAATATAAAAAACAAAAACTACTAAAAGTAGTAAGTGAATTCAGCAATTTGCAGATTGCAGTTAACCCAAAAACTTCAACTGTATTTTTATATATAGTAGCAATGAACAGAAAAATAATTTTAATGCTATTTACAATAGCATACAAAAATAAATACTTAGAGTAAATTAAAAGCTTTGTGAGACCTCCACAGTACAAACTTCAACTTATTGCTAAGAGAAATTAAGGAAGATCCTTCCTAAAAGGATGGAAGTATATACCATGTCATGTTCACAGGCCAGATTGAAGGCTCAACATTGTTAAAATATCAATTCTCTTCAAATTGATCTATTGATTCAGTGCAATTTCAATAAAAATTCAGGCATACTTCTTTGTAGAATCTGACAGTCTGACACTAGAACTTGAACTTACATAGAAATGCAAAGGACTTAGAATATCTAAAACAACTTTTTTTTAAAGTTAGTATTGGAGGACTTACTCTACCTTACATCAAGACTCACTTTAAAAATACAGTAATCAACCAGCACAAAAACAGATCAATGGAACAGAATGGAGAGGCCAAAAGTAAATCCACTCATGGTCAAGTTATCTACCACAATGGAGGCAAAAGTATACAGTGGAGAAAAGACAGTCTCTTCAATAAGTGGTGCTGGGAAAACTGGACAGCTACATGCAAAAGAATGAAATCAGAAGAGTCTCTAACACCATATACAAAAATAAACTCAAAATGAATTAAAGACTCAAATGTAAGACCTGAAACCATAAAACTCCTAGAGGAAAACATAAGCAGAACACTCTTTAGCATAAATCAAAGCAGTATTTTTATGGATCTGCCTCCTAAAGCAAAGGAAATAAGAGCAAAAATAAACAAATGGGACCTAATTAAACTCAAAAGCTTTTGTACAGCAAAGGAAACCACTGACAAAATTAAAAGACAACCTACAGAATGGGAGAAAATATTTGCAAATGATATGATTGATAAGCAGTTAATATCCAACATACATAAACAGCTCATATAACTCAATATCATACAAACAAACAACCCAATTAAAAAATGAGCAGAAGACCTGAACAGACATTTTTCCAAAAGAGGACATGCAGATGGCGAACAGGCACATGAAAGGATGCTCAGTGTTGCTAATCATGAGGGAAATGCAAACCAAAACCACAATGAGGTATCACCTTACATCTGCCCGAATGGCTATCATCAAAAGGAACACAAATAAATTTTGGTGAGGATGTGGAGAAAAGGGAATCCTTGCACACTGTTGGCGGGAATATAAATTGATACAGTCCTCGTTAGAAAATAGTATGGAGGTTTCTCGAAACTCAAAACACTCAATATAGAACTACCACATGACCCAGCAATTCCATTCCTGGGTGTATATCGAAAAGAAACAAAACCACTACTTCAAAAAGATACATGCACCCCAATGTTCATGGCAGCATTATTTACAGTTGCCAAGATACGGAAGCAACCTAAGTGTCCATCAACAAATGAATAGACAAAGAAGATGTGAGAGGCAATAGAGGGGTAGGGAATTAAGAGGTACCAAGTATTGTATATAAAATAAGCTACACAGATATCTTATACAACACAGGGAATATAGGCCAATATTTTATAACAATTATAAATGGAGCATAACCTTTAAAAACTGTGAATCGCTGTATTGTATACCTGTAACTTATATTATATTGTGCAGCAACTATACTCAATAAAAAAATAAAAATAAAAAATACAGTAATAGTGTGGTACCTAGCATATGAATCAACAAATAGATCAAAGTAACAGAATATAGATTTCAGAAATAGACCCACAGAAATTATTTTTGACAAGGATTCTAAACAATTTAATAGAGAAAGAAAAGCATTTTCATCAAATGGTGCTAAAACAACTGGAAACTCATTTAAAAAAAAAACCCTACCTTACACCATACACAATTATGAATTTGAGATGGATCATTGACCTAAATACAAAAGCTAAAACATCCTATTAAAAAATATTTTCATATACATATATGTATGTGTACATATATGGAAATAACTTTGTGATGTTAGGATAAAGATTTCTTAAACAGGACACCATGAAATAGGCCCATTTAAAGAAAAAAATGGCAAACTGGATTTAATCAAAATTAAAAACTTCTGCTCACCAAAAGATGCTGTTAAGAGATGAAAAGGTAAACCACAAATTGAGAGAAAATATTTGTAAAATGTATTTATCACAAAAAATCTTGTACCCCAAAATATTTAAAGAAACTAATAAGACAAAGAACCCCATCAAAAATAAACTCCATTGACACATTGTAAAATTATTATAAATCAATAAAAAATGTTTAAAAAAATAATAAATAATAAATAAATAAATAAACTCTTAAAAAAGACAGTTCACCAAAGAAGATATAGGAATGGCCAATAAGCATACCAAAAAGTGCTTAACTTCATTAGTCATCAGGGAAATGCAAGTTAAAGCCACAATGATTACCACTACATAACCACTAAAAAGGATAAAATGAAGAAGACTCAGAATACCAATTATTAGCAAGGACATACAGCAACAAGAACTCTCATGTATTACAGGTACGCATGTAACATGGAAAGCTGGCAGTCTCCTAAACGGTTAAACATACATTCAGCCTATGACTCAGCAGTTTCATTCCCAGGTGTTTATCCAGGAGATATGAAAACCTGTGTGCACAAAAACACCTGTACAAACTGTTCACAGTAGCTTTACTAGTTATAGCCAAAAGTTAAAAACAGCTCAAATGTCCACCAACTGGAAAGTATATAAACAAACTATGGTATATTCATATAATGCTATGCTACTCAGCCACAAAAAAGGATAAACTACTGATATACACAACAACAAGAATGAATCTCAAAACATTATGCTAAGTGAAGAGAAGTCAGACACACACACACACTCACACCCAAAAACACATGCTATGTGTTTCTATTTATATGAACTTTCAGAACAAGCAAATCTAACCTATGGTGATGGAAACCTGAGCAGCAGTTGCTTCTGGGAGTTGAGAATGGTCTGGGGAGGGACATGAGACATCTTTCTGGAGTGATGAAAATACTTTCTGTCTCGATAGGGTTGTTTACAAAAGTATACACATTTGTTAAGTTTTATTGAACTGTATGCTTAATATCTGTGCGTTTCAGCATATGAAAATCATACTTCAAACTAAGCTTTGATGTCAGAAGCCAGTGTGGTTAATGCTGGAGAGGAAGAAGGGAATATTGCTGGAGAAGGGACGTGAGGTGGGCTTCTGGCTACTGGTAAAGCTGTTGGGTGTGTTTACCTTGCAATCGCTTATTCATCTATATACTCTTTTTGTGCCCTCTTCAGTATGCATGTTCTACTACAATAAAGTCTTAAAAAAAGCCTCAGCCAACCATGGCGAATTCTGATGCTAGATTGTGCCACGTTGGGGTGAGAGGGTGTTTACACTATAAACCTTTACATTTGAGTGTTGGCTTCCCTTGGAAGACAGCATGCTTAGGGGAGACGTGCCCTCCACATGAGGCATGTCCCTCTGAGTGGGCTGACATTGAGGAGGGCTTGCTGGCAGCACTTCCAGCTGACAAGCTGATTAGAGTTCACCCCTGAGGTGGAGGGATTTAACCAACTCATCACAATGTTCACTACATGCTTTGTTCCTGAATCTCCTACATAAACTGTTATAATCAACTACAGAATGAAAAGAAAAAAGAAAAAATATAGAAACAATGCATTAAGAACAACCCTCAAGAGAGATTCTGGAAATGTATTCTGTAGCTCATGAAAAACATTCTCCTTGGAGGGAAAAAAAAATCTGGCTGCTAGGTTTTAGGACCTTTATTTAAAGATGGGGTTTTGCCTAATTATTTCTATCAAAAATTACCAGTGTTTCTATGATTCAAACTTCCTCTAACCCTATTCACTTTTATGCATTCATATTCTCTCAGATCATTTTTTCAACAGCAAAATCTATCAATTTAGCTTAATCCCAATAAAAGTTCCTCAGTGGCTTACATCTCCTAGATAAATACCTAGGGATGAAACTGCTGAGTCATAGGTTGATCAAAATTAAGGAATATTCTACAAATTGATCCGCAAATGCATTATTTTCTAATCTTACCCAAAAACAGATCAGAACAGTTCACATTCACTTAGAATGGACAACAGTTGTTAACCATACACATCTGCCTGGACCACCCAGGCATGCCACAGAAGATGAGAAGGTGGGAGATAAATTCTGTAAATGTTCAGGAGGCTGTCATGTCAGTTAAATTTTTAGGGGCTTAGTAGTCTGGAGCATTCTGGACATTTCCTCCAAAGCAAAGCATAGATTATTTTACTTTGTACCTCTCATCAAGAAGTATAACACGTAACAGTCTTCTTCGAGTTCTGGAGGAAGTATATTCCATACCTGGGATATTACTTCTACCCATTTACTATGGGGCCCAAAGCAGGAAAGGAGAGAGCAGGCCCAGGTTACGGTGCAAGTGGCCCTGCTTCTTGAATCATATGACCAGTAGTCACGATCACATTGGATGTGTCAGTAGTGGGAAAAGGTGTGAACTTCACAACAGCATTAGCAAGAGAACAATACCATATCCCCTGCAGTGGCAAATTATACACCTTACAAACAACAAATTCTGCTGCACTACTGAGCCATGACAGAGATGGAGAGCTTGTTCCTAGGACATCAAGCTGAATACTGTGCCAGAAATGCTGATCATAAGCCATCAGACCCACAAAATCATAAGACCAGAGGGCCCAGCAGCAGGCCTTCATAAGATACGAGTGGAACACCTGAGACTGAGCATGAAGAGGGCCTAAGGGTTCAAGCCAGCTCCATGAGCAGGCAGCCTAGATCCACACATCATTGTCATCCATAGCTACATGGCCGTATGTGTGAGCTGATACAGATATTACATCCTAGATATTTTGGTCAAACACTATTATATGTGGTTTTTGGATGAGATTAACATTGAAACGGGTAGACTGAATAAAGATTATCATCCAGGATGTGGGTGAGTCTTATCCAATCAATTGAAGACCTAAATGGAAAGGCTGATCCTCCCCTGAATATGAGAATTCGCCTGCCTGTTGGCCTTCAAACTAAGACATCTCTTCTTCCTGACTCTACCACAACTTTTGGCCTTTGGACTCAAAAGGGAACACTGGTTCTGGAGATTTTGGCTTTGCCAGCCTCCATAATTGTATGAGCCAATTCCTCATAATAAATCTCTTTATATATATCCTGTTGGTTCTGTTTCTCTGGAGAACTGTGACTAATACTCATGAAGGGGAAAATGATTAAGCACAGTCCATGGATGGGTCAGTATGTGATGTAAATAGTATGTGATGTAAATAAGCCTAAACAGAGTGGACAATTTACATTCCTATTCAAGGGTGGCCCTGCAAGAGAGTGGTGAGAGGAAATTCTCCTATTGGGCTGAGCTTTGGGTGGTACACATGGTCATCTGCTTGAGATTAAAAAAAAAAAAAAGGTGGTAGGGAGTGACCCATGGGGAATGGCTTAGCACAGTTGATCAAGGTCTTGGAAGGAAAAATATTGAAAGACTGGAGTCAAGGAAATCTATAGTAGGAGCACATGGATGGACATATGGAAGTAGAGTCAAAGCCTGAAGGTTCTGTATTGCATATGATGCCTGAAGAGAACGTATGACAGAAAAGGCACTAAAACCACAGAGGTACACAAAATGATTTGACAGTAGACATAGGTCAGCTTCTGCACTGGCCATCCTCTTGCATTGGGCAAGTGGACAAAGTAGTCGTGGTGGCAGAAATGGCGGCTATGCATGAGCTGAAATGCATGGGGTCCCAATTACCAAAGCTGATCTAGCTGATCTACCAAATCGCCTCCTGCCAACAACAGAGATCAACCCTAAATCCCCGTTACAGGGATTCACAATGAGACTGTGGTAGCTTGTCTCCAGCGTGGCCACCACTGAGTCTTTTCTTCCCTGTATGTACCTGGCCTCTCCCCATAAAGAGGTAAAATCTATTCCCCTTTTCACTTGGATCCAGGCTAAGCCTTAATGACTCACTTAACAATAAAAATACAGACATTCTGGAACTTCCAAAGCTAAGCTAAAAGAAGCCTTGCAACTGCCACCTGGACCTCTCAGAATGCTCTTTCCTGGAACTCTTGTTTAAGAGAAACCAGCCGTCAAATAACAAATCAGACTTCTACCTTGAGACAACCATGCTGTGAGAAGATCAAGCCATCTAGAGAGGCCTTGAAGAACGAGACATCATGTAGAAAGAGAGAGGGGGGCCAAGGTGGAGACACCAGACATCTGAGGAAAGAGCCACCTTAGCAGTGACTCCTCTAGCCTTAGATGCCCCAGCAGCCATGTGAATAGGACACATACCGCCCAGCTGAGTTCTTCCTGACTACCTAAACTAAGAAACCATGAGCAAAATAGAATTGTTATTTTAAGCCACTAAGTGATGGGGTGAGTTATTACACAATAATAAAGACCAACTAGCCAGTTGGTGGCAAGCTGATTGCTTTAGATCCCTTCCACCTTGGAAAAGGCAATGATTCATTCTGACACTAATATGCAAATATTCCAGGTAAGGGTTAACCTCCCCTATTTGCCAGCCTGAAAACTTAGAAAGTATTTGACCCACTGTTTCCAGCATCCCACATTATCATAGCAAGAGAACAACAGCAAAGGAAGTGCAGGGGTTAGCACATGCCCATGGAATCTACTAGTCATAGCACACTGTACCAAGAAGGACGTGCTGAAATGAGAGAGCACAGGCAATACCTTGCAAAGTCAGAGTGCTGTCCTTTAAAATGTTGTATTCAAATCATTGACCTTTACATGGTTCCTAGTAGGTCCCTAACAGGTGGAGTACATGGGTCCAGAAAGTAAGAAGTGGATGTAGAAGTGGCCCCATTTACCATCACTCCTGGTGACCCATTCGGGGAGTCTCTCCAAGTTCCTGGGGAAGCTTCCTGTTGTTGCAACTCAGGGCTCTTCAGAATTAGAGGCCTCGGTTCCCAAAAGAGGAACCTCTCCATCAGCAGAAACAGGTAAAGTCCCGCCGACCGCCATGGTGCCTCTGCCTCCCGATCCCTTTAGCGTCTCACCCCGTGGTATCAGCAGGCAATCCGAGGAATCATTTGGTGTGGGCTGCCCCAGGGAACATGACTTTGGGAGAGGTGGCGGTCTTCAGTAATCCTGAAGAGAACTGTAGCTAAAGGATAAATGTTGACAGCACTGCCAGCAGCCAGAGATGTAAGACTTTCTGTCTGGTAGGAGCATCTGAGCAGGGCACAATACTAGTTCGTATCTACTCCACATTGTATTTGGAGAAGGTAACAGGAAGGACCTTGTACTTCATTTGTAGATATTTATACTTGACCTCAATAAAATTCCTTGTAGTTGTAAAAGTAAACCCAAGAGGCCTTATTTGAGCCTTCACTGTAGAAGCTGAAAACCTTAGTGAAAAAATAAAGGTTTTCAACTGACCAATGGAGAAGAGTAAGGAGTCCCAAAACAGGTCCAGACAGATAAAATCAACTAACTTGACAAGGTGACACTGTGGTTTAGTAGAGACAGGATAGTCTTTGTCATAAATAGTGCTGGGTAAATTGTATTTCCAGCTGAAAAATAATGCATTTTGATACCTACCTCATATCATACTAAAAAGGTAACTGCAGGCAGATTAGAGATCTAATTGCAAAGGATAAGCTTTTAGAGGAAAACAAGTCGTTCTGCATTTCCCAGCACACGGACATCCTGCTCTCCACCTAGTCACTTTCCATCCCTGCACCTCCCCGCTCCTTCCTCCTCAGCTGATGAGCCCTGAGAAAGTCAGCATCACAAGGGGGAAGACTCGTAGCGTCTGCCCGACAATAAACCCACCTGAATTTATGCCCATATTCTCTATTTTCTTACTAAAATAGAAGCTCTACCTCTGTCCTATCCAAAGTAAAACAAGCAAGTAAAAAACAAAAAAACCATTTTCTGGGTCCTCTCTCTGTGCCTCAGTTTCCTTACCTGTAAGCAAAATAAGACCAATAATAGATCCTTCATTGGGTTATGATGAATATTAAAATAGTGAGATGTAAAAATAGTTAAAATATGGACTGGCTCATAGCAAGCACTAAATAAGTGTCAGTTACTACTCTACCTAGCACAATATCTTGAGGAAGTTGATATATTTATGGTCTCTGTTTCCTCACCTCTCATTCACTCTTAAAATCAAATAGCATTAGCACCCATGCAAAAGCCTCTCTAAAGTCTTCCCACTGCATGTGGGATAAAATTCTAATCCCTTACCATGTAGTCTATGAGGCCCTTGTCGTGTCAGCTGGCCCCAGTCATCTCATATTTCCTTAACTTCTCCATTCTGTTTAATCACTGTGCCTCAGATAACATTACCTTTCCTTTTCCTTCCTTCCAATATTCCAAGGTCATTCTGGTCTTTGTAATTGTTGTTTTCTTTCTTATTTGCCATCCCCTATAGGTCACCAGGGAAGTAGACAGCATGTCTGCTTTCTCATCAGTGAATCCCCAAACACCCAGAATGATGTCTGCTACATAGTAAGGGCTCAAAAAACTTTTGTGTGGACATCCAGAATTAGCTGATGAAAACCCCATTTTAACCTGGCTTCCTTCCACATCATGCCAGTGAGCCTGCTCCATGTTTCCACATCCTATAGACTCATCTCTCCACATATGTTATTCTATTTTCCCTGTGAGTTCACAGTTCACTCCATGAAGCTCTCCTCTTGGGTTTTTGTGAGACCACTCTTTCCTGATTTCTCTCCAATCTTATCGTGTTTTCTGCTGCTAACTATTCTAGGCATCCTCGCCCTCTTTGGATATCTAAATTTTGAGTGTGTCAGGCAGGGCTGGATCTTGAGAATTCTCTCCCTAGGTGATCCGTGTCATCTGTGCCAAACCTGACATGTTCCTTCATTGCCGTGAACAGATCAGTTAGACAGAGGGGAGGAATTCTGGCTTTCTCCATCACCAATGGAATTTCTCCTTAGACACCTGAATCTTCAGAATAGGCAAGATGATTTCTTCATGTGCAAGGTGGAAGTCAGGGAAATCCCTTATCAATTCACGGCCTCGCCTTTGGAGTTTTGTGATACTCTCAGGCTCCGGCTGTCTGCCCTCCTAGCCTGAATTTTGCTGCTTCTCTCTGCCCAGGCTTGCCGCCCGCTATTCCCTTAATCTGTCACTCGCCCACTCCCAGCACCTTTGTTCTCACACTACACCCTCTCTGTACCTCCTATTTGTACGTCGATCACGTGCTCTCTGCCCACACACGGGTGGGGTAGGACAGCCAGGCAGTCATGCGTGAGAAGAGGAAGAGCAATTAACGTCACACACATTTTATCACATAAATCACCTCCCTGAATGGATGTAACTCAGCATGCTTTCTCTCTCATTCATCCGCCACTTCTGAACGCTCCCCTCCAACAGTCACTCTGCCCTTCCCGCAGAGGTTAGCCAAGGATACTAGGCTGACCACAGAGCCACAATGTCGGAAATCTAAAGAAAGAATCAACAGAAACGAATAAGCTACGGTACTTGCATTTCTCCCATTCTCTTTCTGGCCAATTCAAACACTATTTAATCTGTGTAAATCAGGGCCATGTTTTGAAAAGGGCATCACCTTAAAGCAGAGGAAGGGGATTAAAGACCATCCCTTCAAACACAAAGATCTGACTAGATGTTAACAGGCAGAGAACGTTACAGCTTTAAGTCTCCGCAAAATTTTTGCTTGGTAATAGATGCATTTTTCCTTTTGCCTGATACAGTCCCTTTGTTAGTAGAGTCAACAAACGAAGAGCGGCAAGGGAAAGAAAGGCTAATCTAGTTATTCTTGCTCTACTTGCCTGGGCAGACATGTCTGTCAGAATTAGGAAGCTGATCACCAGTGAGGGAAGACACGTCTTCACCAAGAAAACCTGCCTAGAAAGAAATCCTCTGGGGTCTATAATTCTAGAAAATAATGGGTGGCAACAAAAAATCATGACTTTAACTATTTTATTTACTACATAATTCCTGTTCATCATTTGTTTCAACTTATTCTAAACTACCTCAGCAGAAAGAAACGTTAAATCACTTGCAAGTCCTGTATGTACCGAGCTCACCTCCTGGCATCAAGGCTGCAGCTCAGGAAGTTGACTAGTTTATTTCCTTTCTCCTACTTTAGCATGGGGAGGGGCAGTTTTATGGTTTGTTTTCAGGAGGAACAGTGCAGGTCCATGCTGCACCAGGTTCCTAAGAGAAAACCAAGGTCAGTATTATACAGGAGACATAAGCCACATCACCCCTTAGGAACAAAAAAAAAGAACAAGAGAAATGGCAATAGACCACAGCTTTAAATAAATGTGTGGAAGACGAAAACTGGATGAAGGCGTGGTGACTGGTTTAACTCAGTAGAGGACGGTGAACTCTAAACACAACACCCACAGTGAGGTCGGCAAAGAGAAGCAAGCTTGTCCACCCACACATAAGCACTGCTGGATGGATAGTCAGTCTACCCCAGCAAATCTCCTTGAGAGCAGGAAGGAATCTGTCCTCACTCAGGTTTTAATCCCAGAACCTAATAAAATGGTTGGCTGCTAATAGGGGCGCAAAAAGTATTTGTGAGTAAAAAGAGTGAACACATTTATTTGTTAATATCTCTACAGGTAGCCCTATTTACTTGATTCAGCCTTTAAAATCACGTTCTACATTCAAGATTTTCCTTCGGGAGCTGGCCTGAGACTACAGCTTTATTATTTAGACAGAATTCATGAAATGAACCAGCAAGAGATGACAAAGAGATAGTGTTGACAGAGTACAATGTGGTCTTAGTTTTCTTTGGCTGCTGAGTGGCTTAAAAGAACATAAATTTTTTATCTCACAGTTCTCAAGGTCAGCTGTGTTTCTTTCTGGAAGCTCCAGGGGAGAATCCATCTCGTTGACTTTCTGAGCTTCGAGAGGCCGCCCACATGCGCTGGCTCACAGCCCCCTCCCCCATTTTCAAAGCCAGCAAGAGTAGGATGAGCCCTCACAGCATATCTACCTCATCCTTACTCCATTGTCACCTCTCTCTCTGACCCAGCTAGGGAAGTGGCTCAACTTTTAACGACTTGTGTGATTAGACTGGCCCTACTTAGATAATCCAGGATAATCTCTCATGTCAAGACCTTTATCTTAATTACACCTGCAAAGCCCCTTTTCATGTGTAAAGTAATATAATTCACAATGGACGTCTTGGGGAGCTGTTATTTCGCCCACCACACATGTCCTGCAGCTAAGTACCACTGGACTACATTCAGGCAAATGCCCTCATCACCTCTGAGGAGAGTCCTGTTTCTCTGCAGCAAATTCAGTGTCAGCCATGCTCAGCTGGAGAGGAAAACCCCTTGGTCAACTAGATCATAAAATGCCACCTCAGGGCAAGCCCCCCATGGTCCCCTCTCCTAGCAAGGCTAGGGCTGGCTTTAGCCATGTCTCTCACCAGAGCACCTGACCACCTGCCTGCTCAAGCGACAGCAAGCTGACCCATTTCTCTTTTTCAAAGAGACAAAGATACTAGCCATGCAGAACCACACACCTACTGAAATACACTGAAGACTGAAAAAGGGAAAATGTAAATGAGCCCTCAGAAGAAATCTCAGTTCACGTTTCATCGGAATAGTATCTTTCCACAGCTAAAGGTCATTCACCAGTCTAGCTTTTGTTACAAGAGTTTTCTTCTCAATTTGGTGATGGGTTTTTTTCTCTCTCTCTTTCCCACTTTGGTTTTCTTTTTTCCCACCATTTGGAATGCAGTAATGGCCTTTCTTTTCTGTCTTCCATAGTTATTGGAATCCGAATCCAAACTCTCCTGACCACGAATGTATCTTCCTTCACAACCGAGTCTTCCTGTGTCTTCCCTGGCACCTGCTCTCTGAGACTGTGTTCAGACAAGCACTGGGTGGCTGAGTTATTATTACTGTTCTGACACCATGGCACCAGCAACTGGGAGAGGGGCTGAGATATTTATCAGCATGAGCCCCTGGAGAAAGGACAGCAGGGTGTTTTTCAAATGGCTGTAGACTTCACTTGAGATTTGATTGTTTATTACAAACTAAGAGGTTCTTACTTCTATTATCTGAGGTTTGAATGTAGGAGGAATTAAAGAGCTCACATTAGATTTCCTCAAAATATCTCGTTCATAGACAGTCTATGCTGCAGGCTCAGCCTTCTTTCAAATTGACCCTTTAAGGAACCAGAAACAATTAAACTGACATTTCAGGGGGAAGGGAGATGTATGATTTGAGAATGAAACCTAAATTTGCTATAGTAATTTCTCCCAGGTAATCAGAATTATGAAATGCTGCCAGTTGGAAATTTCTACTGGGAAACACCTGGGAAACATTTGAAACATGGGACAAGTCCTCCTACCAGAAAGTTTTGTTACGAAAGTTTTATTAAGATGTTTATTTAAAATTCCAAGCTATCGCAGAAATCATACATTAAGTCTGGTTCTTCAACCCTGCCCACATTTGTGTTAGCCACCTCGCCACCAGTAGCTGGCTCACTCTTTCCATAAAACACCTTCTTACACACGCACTAAGCCTTGGAGGAGGCCAGGAAACCTCCCCCAGCCAAGCCCCACAGCTACACCACCATCTGTCCTCTCTGCTAACACTGACCCTGGCTTCCATTGCTCAGGTCTTCATCCTTTTCCTCCCCAGGTGCCAGAAGGGCACGGCTCACCCAGTAACTCTTCCTTGCCATTCATCCTCTCCACTGGAAGCTCTCATCACCTCTATCCCTTTCACTGTGACCATCAGATGGGTAACTTACTCATTCATCCTTTTACTGATGATCACAATTTTGTTTCCCCTTCTCCACTCTCCCACCCAACAATGTGGACTTCTATGTTTTTTGTCAGTGACTTTCTGTCTTATCTCAAGGCTTCTTCTTTGACCCACAGTCTCCTTTTTCTCATACATTTCCTACCTTCATGCCTGAAAGTTTATGCAAGTATTACTGTAGCATTACACCATAAATAATAATGGACACAAAATCCATACCGACAAGTGTAAGCATTCACTGGATGTAAATATTATACAGGATAACACACAGAGAAGAGCACACAGAAGGCTATTATTACCTTGCCTTCTGAGCAACATCTAGGGCATCTCTCGAGTCAGTCAGGAGTCTGTCTTACTCATAATCGGCTTGCAATATTTCAAATATTGCAATATTGCAAGTAGTGCCTTTACAGGTCTACTGAAATATAGATCTAAAAAGCTGCAAAACATCACAAATATCTCCACCTTTTTTATTCATTCATGGACTCTTGGCTTGATGCCTTTAGCTTCAGTCATAAAACCAAAACAAATTTTAGAATAAAAGCAAATTGTTGTTTTTTTCTTTAAAAAAAAAAGCAAACTGTTTACTACAATAAAAATTTCTAGGAAGTAAGTGATTGATAACCTACAGTACCTACTACTATGCCAGTCCCATGATGAGCTCTCAGTAAATGACTCTTGAATGAATGGATGCATCAGTGAATTCACAGCATGGGAAGAAAGTAGTGAGACTTAGTTCAATATACTGTACCTGAAAGTTCATCCATTACTTCAGAGTCAGAACACACACACTGTCTCCTGAATGAGTACCAAGCAAAGGCAATAACTGAATGCAGATCGAGGTGAAACTCTGGCGTGATGACACAGCTCTGTGCCATCTGGCTTCATTTTTCTTCTGCCTGTCACAGCTCCCAACCTTCCTGGCAGAACTCATTCTGTCTCCCTTACGAAACTATTGTTCACAGTCAAAGTATCTGCAAGGAAAAACAAACAACAGGAAAAGCTAACACTCCGTATTCATTCCCCTTCAAGACAGACCACAAGCCATTGCTTCTCCTTTTACCTCCACTAACTTCTCATCGCTCATCCACCAACCAGCCTCCTTTTCACTCTGCCCTCAGAAAACTGCCCCCACCACCCACTGCCTGGGTAACAAGCGAACCCTATGATAAATGAACTGATCCTACCAACGGGCAAGATAAAGACAATTCGTTCTGAAATAACATAACTATTTTTTTCAGCTTCATAGATTCTCTTCACATCAGAGAAGCAGCAAAGCCAAAGGTGGGATTCACGCACCTGAGATTCTCCATCATCTCAGGGATGGGCCGTGCTCTACAGCAGCAAGTCCACGCTTTGGTTAATTCTGGATCATTTCCATTCTCACGAAAACAACTGAATGCTAAGAAACAGACTCACAGACATAGAATGCAAACTTGTGGTTGCCAAGGGGGAGAGGATGGGAAGGGACAGACCGGGATTTCAAAATTTGTAGATACTGACAGGCATATGTAGAACAGATAAACAAGATTATACTGTACAGCACAGGGAAATAGACATAAGATCCTGTGGTAGCTCACAGCAAAAAAATAAAATGTGACAATAAATATATGTATGTTCATGTATAACTGAAAAATTATGCTCTACACTGGAATTTGACACAACATTGTAAAATGACTATAACTCAATAAAAAAAAGTTTAAAAAAAATCAAATTCATTTGGCACAGCTGCCCAGGGACATGAACCTGCTCTATGGAAAATACAATGGGTACAGTTTGACCTAGAATTCCAGATTCAAGCAAGTCCTACTTTTGGATTCAAAAATCTCTGTTCACAGGAGTAAGAAGGATGGTAGGGGTGAGTAACAATATAACATTAGATGACTCCCCTCTTTGCTTCAGACTGAGTCTGGGTTAGACCCAGATCCACGTAAGACATTGGGAAAGTTTTATGGAGCACCAGTCTTGGTAACATCGATTCCACAGCATTTATTGTCCTATCCTGTGCCACAAGGACAAGACTACGAGTCACCTGCCTGCTTCTTGCTGAATCAAAAAGTATGCAATGCTCCAGCCCCCATCTTGCCTTCCCATTCAACTACTTACTTTAATAATGTGGGAGAGATAAATAGACATCTTTTTAAAATGCCAACTGGAATGAAGACAGTCTGTTTCACTTTAGCTGTAGAGTCATCCTCAGTTCAAGCTCATCCAACAACTAGAACGCTTCTATAGCCTTTGAGCACCAGCAAGGACCTATCTCACAGACTGTTCACTGCAGTTTTACATTATCTGGTTGGATACTTAGAAGATTATAGTAGGAAAATGTAATTGGCCCTGTAATCAAAGTGAACGTGCCAGTATTTGACTAGAAAGGACAAAGATTCTTTTTTTTTTCATTCTTATTTTTTATTGAAGTGCAGTCAATTTACAATGCTGGTCTCATGTGTACAGCCAAGCGATTCACTTACACATATACATATATATTTTTTCAGATTCTTTTCCATTTTCAGCTCATTATAAGAAATTGAATACAGTTCCCTGTGCTATACAGTAAGTCCCTGTTGTTTATCTATTTTACATATAGTAATGTGTATCTGTTAATCCCAAATTCCTAATCTATCCCTCCCCCCTCTTTCCCCTCTGGTAACCACAGTTTGTTTTCTATGGAAAGGGACAAAGTTTCAGAGGCTGCTGCTGATCCCATGCTGGGAGGTGAGATGCTCAATGTATGAAGCACCTGTTTCTCCTCATCTCACCGTCACTCAAGCACCCAGGATCGTTGGGTTGCTCTCTTTGGCCGTGAGAAAGTCACCAGCCCACGCCAGGCCAGTTTCTCTTCATCTGGAAAGGAAGCTACCCACAAAGCCTAGTGCATTTCAAAGATAAAAGAATGAACTTTGCCCCAGAAGGCCTATCCTCATGCCAGGCCAGGAACATCCACATATAAATGTTTCCAAATCAGCACTCCACCCCAGCACCATACACGCCCTTTGACTGTTCTGATTTCTAGCCTTCAAATCTGGTGCAGCCTCATGTGCCCTTAGGTGGTGGATTATTCCACCTCTGTGACAGCTGGAACCTCTCAGAACATTAGGTTAAATCTGGCCTAATGGGTTACGGCTCATGGAAAGCAACCATACATTTCTGAAGACAAAAATTATAAGCCTATTTTCTAAAAGCAGAATAAAGGGAGAAAGAACACCAGCCTATCTGAGATTGCTGTGAGGTCCATCTCCCTAACGGTTTTGGGAAATGCTCCCTCTCTGCGTGGAAGTCAGTCTTTACTTGTCACACATTACGTGATCACCAGGGGAAGAAGTGAAAGGGATACCACATTCCTCCAGTTTGCAAAGCAGCATCCCCTCCCACCCCAGAACTCTCTACACAGGCCACTCCAGGTCTCTGTGGTTGTCTAATGATTTTTTAAACCCACTCTTTAGTGGAAAACGGACGGCTCTCAGCAATAATATATGTATGAATTTAAATTTGCAAGTATATTTAGTCTTCCATTGGTTTACTCCACACAAGATCCCCATCAGAAAAGTTCTACTAGAGTTAAATGCATTCAAAGATTTATCAAACTCTCCTAGGGCTCAGATGAGTCAGTTTTTGACAATGGTAATATTGACTTCTAAACCCATCTCAAACTCTATTTTGGAAGAAGCCCTCTATGTCACCAAATCCTTCCCCTTCCAATTGGCATACCCTTGAAATTTAAAAGAAATATTGGCTCACACAGGCACCTCTCATCTGTGTGGCCCACAGCAGCATGACTATTAAACTTTTTCTTGTAAATAAATAAATAAATAAATAAATAAATAAATAAATAAATAAATAAATAGATGAAATATTGAGGGAGTGAAGGTTTAGCCTTGCTGAGAATGAAGATCCAGAAGGGACACTGAGGATGCAAATCAAAATTACCAAGATTCTTGTGGATGCTCTGTGGTAACCTCAAGGTAGCCCAAGAGGCAGCAAGGGGCTGGATGCCCTGAGGCTCCAGTTTCTCAGTTCCAGAGGATGTCTATTAACTAGGTAGAAGCAAAGAGGATGAGGCAGGAGATGGAGTCAAAGAATGGTAGCCAGGAACAGCCAAGGAAGGGTCATCAGAATGTTTCTTTTCTGGGTTATTACCGGAGGCTGCAGTGTCACACAATGGTGGCCACAAAGAATTTTACATTTGGTGTGATGCATTTGTTCCCAAAGAATCCTTCATATCCTCTAATTCTAGCCAAAAGGAGCATCCAAGGAATACTAATCACTTTTATGTTATTTGATTTTATTGATATCAGTCCTCTGGGTTTCATCAGTACTTTTTAACACAGTTACTTTCACATAAATCAGCTGGGTTTTCTGTACTGTCTCTTTGGCAGTGATACAGAGATATAGCAAAAACGTGTTTGACCTGGAGTCAAGGTCACTGGTTTGTCCCAGCACAGATCCTCCATCAGATACCTCTGTGCCAGGCAAGCTGTGAATCACTCTTCTTGCACCCTCACCCGTAAAATGAAGTGATAGGAATTTAGATTATTTTAATCCAATCAATGCTTAAGTTTTACCCTTCCATAAGTTGGCACATTGGTTGAACTCACTAAATATCTAGCATTATTTGAGGCAGAGTGAGAATACACACAAAGAATATTTTTAAATGTTTCTACCTTTAAAGAGTTTTAAATCAACTAGTGTATACTCTACCAGATTATATTATTTCTTTAACATCTTGTATTGAACCTAGTTTATTTCTGTTTCCTAGGATTAGATGAATGTGTTAAATGAATAAGTAGCACATAAGTGAGCAAAATGCACACACCTAAAACTGACACCTGTTAAGGACCAAAGAGTATAACACTGAGAGTCAGAGAAGGTAAAGTTCAGGAAGGGTGAGATCAGGATCTGAAGGAGGCTTTGAACAGCAAAGCATACCAGCATCTGAGTTTGGGATCATTCCAAAGATGAACAGTATGCACAGCAAGCACTTGAGAAGAACTGAGAGGTCAGTGACTACCTGGCCTGGGATGCTAGGAAAAGCTTCCCCCTAGTAATGCAGCCTGGTAAACCAAAACCCCAAATAGGGGTGGGATTTGCATAATTAAAGAGACAGTAAAAAGTTCTAGGCAGGTGAACAGCATAAAGAATTACTAAGAAGAGAAATAGATTTAATGTGTTTGAGGGTAAAACCAATCAGACTGACCAATAAGTAAACAGCTCTGCACTAAAGAGTCTCTCCATTTATTTAGCAAGTATTTATAAATATATCCAAATATGTATGTAAATATTGAGTATGTATTACAGTTCAAGGAACTGGGGAGGCAGCAGTGAACAAAACAAGCAAACAATCCCTGCTCTTGTGGAACCTGCATCCTGGCTGGGAGAGACAAATAATAATCAAGTACAATATAGGATGTGTCTGACAGAATAACCGCTAAGGAGAAAAATAAGTCAGGGAAGGCGGATCGGTCAGTCAGGAAAGGATGTGGTGCTGGTTTAAGGAAAGGGAAAAATAGCTTCTACTTGGTCCCCTTGTAATTCCTCAATGTTCTTTCCTTTGTCTAACTCAAACCCAGCCTGCTATAGCATCATCTCATTTCCAGTTCCATGTTCTGCCTTCCATTTCATTTGGCATTAGCTCAAGAGAGATCAAGTGTTTATCTGAAATTTGCACCAGGCTACTATCTAGGTCTCTAGTTCACTTTATGTGCCCAACACTGATGGGACAGTAACCCAGTTCAATACAAAATCTGAGAAACCTGCATCAGTGAGCAGACAGCTCCTTTTTTTTTTTTTCCTTTTGTAGCTGCCTTTATAACAAGCTCCATCTCCTGCTTATCAAGCCCACCTCTCTGTCAGCCACCCAGGATCCATGTTCTCCCCAACCTGCTAAGAAAAGGGTTGACTATGTAGGGTAAATGAAAGCAGAAGGGACGAGGAGGTTTTGCTTTGCCCTGCAGGCCATGGCAAGCAAAAAGACTTCACAGTAAAAATGATGTGTGCAGAGGACACACCTACCAGCGGGAAGACAAGGGGGAGTTGTCATTTAAGAACATGAGACATGGAGAGCAGCAACGAAAACTAAAGAAAAAGAGAACAAAGTAAGTAAAGAACTATTTAAAGGAAGACTTGATAAAATATTTACAAAACAGAAACAGACTTACAGACATAGAAGAGAACTTATGGTTATGGGGAGGAAAGCAGGTGGGGAGGGATAAATTGGGAGTTCAAGATTTACAGATACTAACTACTATATATAGAATAGATTAACAACAAGGTCCTACTGTACAGCACAGGGAACTATATTCAATATCTTGTAATAACCTATAATGGAAAAGAATATGAAAAAGAATATATATGCATATAACTGAATCACTATGCTGTACAGCAGAAATTAACACAACATTGTAAACTGACTATACTGTCTACAGTATTTAAAAAAACTGTTTAAAAGAAGATTTGATAAGACAGGGTGTGAAATACATGTAGAGACTGAAAAATAAACTATCTATTCCAGGCTTAGGAATATAAAACTGGGGGAAAATTAGGGAACTTTTAAAGGAAAATAAGTTTGGCCTGGGACATAATGATTTCTGAATGACTTCATAATGATGAAGGATCGAAGCAGGCAGCTATAAATGAGCATCAGAGTTCAGGTGAAAATCTGGAGCTGGATAAATGGAGCATTATTAAGCATTACCTACGGAGAAGTCAAAATCAAAGTTGAAATCAAAATAGACCTACTCTCCAGGGAAGAAAGTATAGAAAGATAAAGCAGAGTACTCCGGGCCAGGTTTTAGGAAATACCACTAGGTAAGAGATGAGAGGAGTGATGAGAAAGACACCTTATACGGTGCAGATTCCCACAGAGAAGTTTAGAAAAGAATTTAACACCACTGGATTTGGCAAGGAAGCCTCTTATGATCTGTAAATTTCTATCTCATTCTCCTATATTAAAAAAAAAAGACACAGAATGGCAAACCCTTAAATCCAAAGAAACTAACAGGACTTTGCAGAGCCACCCTTAGACATCTTTAAAATGCCAGTTCTGTAAATTTAAGAGACATCATCAGGTCACTTAAAAAGCTGGCACCAGCAAGGCTGAGAGGCCCGCTGAGCACCTGTGAAGCAGCCTGCTGGCTAAGCCACAACTTGTCACCTGCATCCCAAGTAGGGACCAGAGGCTGCAGCCTGGAAGACTCCTTCAGCCTTGGGAATCTAGGCAGCCTCTTTGGGGCCCTGTAATCACTCCCTAGAGGTGAGGACCTTGGGGGATTTGGGTGGGTAGACTGGTTGATTAGTTGCTTGGTCGATTGAGTTTTGTTTTATTTTGTTTTTATGGGGTTTTTTTCCATAAAAAGAAAGCTTTCTTAAGAGGCCTGATTGAGCAATAAATACTAGACACCTGTGTGCTGCGACACAGGCAGCACAGATACAGGAAACGTCTAGCCCGTGAATGAGATTCGTGATGCAGACAGACAGTTATTACGGGCAGCATCATGTGAGGTTGCCAGGTCAGAACCATGATGAACAGACCAAAGCCACATGCCACTGGGCCTGCACAAGGCAGGACAGCCGAGTGCGCCTGGGGAACAAGGGAAGCTGATGTGTAGAAAGACTGAAAATGATCTGAAGGAATGTAAGCCCAGAGAGTCTCTATGATCTTGCAGCAATTTTTTAAGCAGTGCTCAAGGCTTCTGGCATAGGCAACTTGGTATGGTTAAAGGAGCCGACTCAAAGCACACACTTTCTCCTGTGTGCGAGAGTTTAAAAAAAAATCAAGTTTAAAAAAAAAAAAAGTCTGTGTCCAGAGAAATATCCTATGATATCATATATATGTGGAATTTTTTAAAAGATACAAATTCTATTTACAAACCATAAAACAGACTCATGCACATAGAAAACAAACTATGGTTACCAAAGGGGAAAGGGGCAGGGTGAGGAATAAACTGGGAGTTTGGGACTAAGAGACATACACTACTGTATGCAAGATGGATAAACAAGGACCTACTGTGTAGCACAGGGAACAATACTCAATTTCTTAAAATAAGCTATAACGGGAAAATAATCTGAAAATATATGTACATATGTAAATGTAGAACAACCACTTTGCTGTCCATCTGAAACTAACATTGTAACTCAGCTACACTTCAATAAAAAAAATTTTTAAGTCTGTGTCTTGTTCAGTTTTCCTCCATACGTTCCTTGACTTCACACTTCCTTGCTGAGATGGTGCTTTGGGGGGGGGGCATCTTCCATCACTTCAAAATGTACTGCTCCCCTCACTTTTGAAACTCCCCCATCTCTGAAACTCTCCCAGCCTGTTCAGCTCTCCACCTGTGACACTGGGCAGACTCCCACAAGCCTGTGGCTGATCTCTAATTCCTGTTCCTGGCTCACAGCTTCCCGTGATGAAACTGAAACCAGTTGGTTACTGATGACAAGCAGCTGACTCTGTACCGATAAACACAGCCAGAGAGCAGCTGGGACACGCACCTCTGGGTCAGGCTTGATCTCTGTGAGAGCAGTTATGAGAGCATGAAGGAAATGAGATCCCTCATACGCATGAGGATCACCACGTTGATGGAAGGACCACTGGGGCATTTCTATCAGGATACTACCCCCTAGAGAAGAACCCACGTTGGTACATGTGCCTCCACAGAAAGACTAGCTGGGTCAAAAGCAGGCTCCTGTCTGAGTCACTAGCCAGACAACACTCTATGGCCCTGGAAACCAAATATCCTACACAACAAAATCAAACATTTTGTGGTGTTTCTGGTTTGTTTTGATTTAAGGATCCTTTGAATATCCTCACCTCAGAGTCTGTGTAGATAAATTTTCTCCTCTGGTTTAGAGTCTACCTCTGCTTACCTGCCTCAGCATATCAACTATACTCAAGCAATGCTTTGGAACATTAATTATTCTCTCTTTTAGGCAAACAATCTTGGATATGGGGAACTTCAACACAAAACCGAGTGTTCAGTAACTGGAAAACGTATCAAGTACTCAAAAATTCAAAAACTTTTCCAAAGTATTTTTAAATGAAGCTTAGGATTACAAAAAAATACATAAAACTGAGCACACACTTTATCATTTCGGATCCAGAATGAACACATGGTTTGTTCCACCCACTTCTGCCTTCTCACAAACAGCAAGATCTAGACAAACGTCAGACTGCTCGAGGGCTCTGTGGTTACTCTGGCTTTACAAGAAAAGCCAATCACTATACAACCACAGGGCTCCTCTGTTCTTGAAAAAGTGCTGTGAGTACCATTTTCCATAGTAGCACTTTTAATTGGCAAAATTTAACAAATTGATATGAATCTGTTAGCAAAAATTAATTGACAAAATTAACAGACTTTAATTAACAAGATCCAAATTGAATAGATCATGTAAATATCTGATCAATCTTTTGGGAATTCCTTTTTTATAGTACACAAACTGATCACGAAATGAGAATTGCTCTGTGTGCCCTGGAAGCACACTGATGGAGAGCAGAAAGACCTAGAGTCACACAGCCCGGCTCAGCAACAACACCATGACCCAATCTGAACTGAGGATACTCAGGAGCACGACCTCAGGAAAGTACACTGACCGTCTCCTCCCCCTCAACCCTCCAACTGTACCTTCCTCTTACTCACATCTAGCGAATGACTTTACTTCCTATTTTACCAAGATGACTTGAAGCCATCCTAAGATTCCTCATCTACTATTTCATTTCTACATTCATCCTCACATTTAAATCATAACTAGTTTTTGGGGGTTTTTTGCCTCCAGTCCTCCCCACCTCCACCACTCCAGTTTTTATTTCCACCTGATCTGCCTTCCTAAATCCCAGTTTCCACAATGCACTCCTCTGTTCAAAAGTCTTCAAAGAATCCACTGTGTCTCTCAGCTTGGCCCTTTAAAATTTGACACTGGATATTTCCAATATAAATGTTCCCAACCCAGACCATTCTTTTGTACATTCTGTACTCTAAAAAAATTGACTTCTCTTCCATCTTTCTCCAAGGACATCTAGAAAACAGAAACTGAGGCAAGATTTGGGGGAGGTGCAATCCTGGGGGCAAGAGCGAAGGAAGAGGAAAGGGAGGCAGGGAAAGATGACAAGCAGCATGAGGTAAGCTCAACAATGGCTTCTACTTCACAGTGAGCTTGAAGAATCTCAGGCACCTGGCAGGGCACCTGCTCAGGCTGCCCAGGACGCCTCCAGACAGGCTGTTCAGAGAAACTATGTCTGGGATGAGCCCATCAGAGGAAGAAAGGGGAAGAGTTCGTAGCTGTCCAAATCCTTTCCATCTTTTATTTTTCTTTGGCTAAGTCAACTCTCCCGCACTTCTAGGTTCTATCTCCTGGACCGATTAAGAGCTGTTTAGGAAGACAGAGCCCATACGTAAGACTGTGATACTTCATATACGTCTCAAAGTGGTGGGAGGAGCCGGAGAGTCCAGGCTCAGAGCTGGCTGGGCTCGGGTGCTGGAACCTCACAGGCCACAGACTCTGTCAGGCCCAGCAGCTGAGGCAGAGCAGAAGGATGGAAAAGGTTAAGTCCTGGAACCAGATGAGATCAAGAGATTCTGCAGAGGTGCACATGTTCAACATGCCTTCTCCCCATCCAGCCAAAGCCAGCCCTTCCATAAAGTTTACCCATTGATCATTCCATTCCCTGAATTCCTTTCTTGGGTGCTTGTTTAGATGCTGCCAGACTGTGAGGGCTATTTAAAGGTGGGGTGCGTGTATGTGGGTATGTGTCTAGTCTCCTCTACTAAATTTTAAGCTAATTAATGGCAGATACCAAGCCTGTATTTCCATGGATTCCCATCTCAATTTGCACAGTGTTGATGCACAAATGGTATCCCATCAGCAGTTGTTTAATAAGCAAAAGACCAGGACAGCCTAGAGAACAGAGGATCTGGGGGTCATGTGAGCTCAAGTGAACACAAGAACAGCCTCTTTTCGTTTGGCTTCACAGAAATAGTCCGAGCTTTGGAAGAAACACTAATGGACACTTAAATCATTCACTCATTGTACCCAGTGCTCTCAAGTCATTTCCTGCACAGTGAAAAATTAAACTGATACAGGCTTCAAAAGCTACTTAGAAGCAAATGGCTCTTATTTAAGAAAAGGAAAAAAGAAAGACAAAAGTAAAATGAACTTTTTCCCTCTCCAACAGGAAATCAGTTAAATTTAGATCTTGTGTTCATCATTCAAATATTTTTCTTTTTTGGAAACAATCAGCAGTTCAAATTCAAGACCAGGCAACATACTGACACTGTGAAGACCTCTGGTTCAGATCTCAGCCCTGCCACTTACTACGTGACCTTGGGGGAGTTACTTAACTTCTATGCCCCACAACTGCCTTACAGATAAAATGAGGATGATAGCACCCACCCCAAAAGGTTTTTATGAACATGAAGTATGAAGGCATCTGGAAAACATTACCTGCAACATTGCAAGCCATATATAAGTGTTTGCTTAATAAATAAATAAGGTTATGGGGCTTGGGAAGGAAAGATACAAATAAGCAAAATTATGTACTGCTCTGGCTGGTTGAATATGTGACTGTCAACTCTTTAAGGTCAGACTATCACAGTAAGTAGCACATAGCTGATGATGCATCACTGGGGAGTGTTTAGAGTAAATAAATGAAGGGGAACATTACTAGAAGGAGGAGTGAGAAAGCCCAGCTTGACATTAAAAGGTGGCTAACTAGATAACATCTTAGCTGACACTGCAAGAAAAACACTTAACTAGTTGATTGAAAAACATATGGGTCCCACCCAACATGCTGTTTTCTTAAATCTCATTCTTCTGTCACCTCAGCTGGTGTGGCTTATCATCAGGGACTCATCTTGCCCTTCCGATTTGCTCTGTTACCTCTGCTCTTTGTTCTCTCTGCCCCTCAGACCCTAACTGGGTCCTTCCCATCAGGCAGTTTTATTAAAGGAGATCATTCACTCAATTAAGTTTGTGTTGATCTAATATTTGTAGTCATTGGACCACACCAGCCCCAGATCAACGTCATGGGCCCAAGTTTCACAGAGATGTTTTATTTCAAGCCCCCTCCAAGTTTCTCCTGGGATTTAAACCCTGTCAGATTCTGTATCTTCCCCGACAGCGATGAATTTCAGCATTTCCTTTGTAGGGATTTGTGCAGAAGAGTCCCTCCCTCGATGTGGCATTTGCCAAATCAAAGGAGGCCAATAAGGAGGTAACTTCCAGAGAAGAGCTTTGAATTAGGTCTCTGAGGTATGACTTTGTAGAAGAAAATAAGAAATCACTTTCCCCCAGAAGTACACATCTTGTTGGGGAGCATGGTCGGGGAGGTGAGTTTTTAATCTCTTGTTCACTATGCCCTATGGTCAACGGATTTCCTTCTAAAGAGCCTGTGATAACATGGCCCCAACCCAGAGGTTGGGCTCTTTGACAACTAAGTTTTTTGAGAATATGAACAGTAAAGGTTTAGACTGAGAAGAGACCTTAAGACGGCACATCTAATGCCCTCACTTCCAGTAAGGAAACTTGGCCCAGAGTGGTAAAATGATATAGTCAAAAAACTCAGTTAAAATCAGAACTAGCATGTGAATCCAGACCTAATTATACTGCTCCTGGGCTCCGGTGCTGGAATACATAGTAATAAAAGCAGCCTGACACTGTAACATCGTATAAACTGTCCGCACAATGACTCAGTACTAAATAGCAGGAAAGTTTATTACTTTATTAAAACTGATTCCCTAACTCCAGCGTGTTCAACTGTTTTGGCGATCCGACGTGCCTAGGAGCAAAGTGAAAGAACTGCATAAGACGTACATAAAGAAAAATGAAGGCACTTGAAAAGAAACCGAAAAAATGAGAGAAGTTACCACATAACTGGACAGGAGAACACACACTGCATAGATATACACTTTCTCCAGTTAAATTAAGTGAAATGGGAGAATCAAATAAATTATGGCATAAGCACTTTGCAAGTATTAGCTCCTGAAAGCCTCGTAACGTCCCTGTGAGACACAGACAGTGAAGTAACCTGCCCTTGGTTTGTTACTGACAGAGTCATCTAATGAGAGCACCGGGGTCACATCTAGACAATCTCACTCCAGGACTTTGATTTTAACTACCCTTTTCGAACAGTCAGCATATGAAAACATGTTCAACATCACTAGTATCAGAAAAATAAAAATTCAACGGCTGTTTTAATTTTCAACTATCATAGCAGCAAACATTAAGTGCATTGATGATCATACCTAAGTTTGGTAAAAGCGTGTGGAAACAGATACTGTGTTGTCCCTCCATGGGAGCATGATTTGCTTCAGAGAAATTTGGCATTTTCTGTCAAAACGTAACATGTGCATATCCTTTGAAGCAGGATTTCCAAATTTAGGTATTTTCCTAGGGAGATGTTCACAAACTGGCACACCAATGTTCAAGGCAGCATTGTTAGGAATACTGAAAATCTGGAAATAAATTATATCTCCATTAATAAACTATGGGGCAGCCAATCTGTGGAAGACCAATAAGGCATGACAAAGAATGTAGCAAATTTCTAGGTACTGTCATGGGAAGGCAAGTTGCATCTCATATATTGCTGGAGGGAAGTAAACTGACATGAACTCCATGAAGGGCAATTTGGTAATATCTGTCAAAATTACAAATGTACACATTTGACCCAGAAATGCCACTTCAGGAATTTATCTCATAAATGTTCTTTTATATGCGTGAAATACCCTATATACAAAGTTATGTATTGCCATGATTTTTAAATAGGGAAATATTGGGAACAAACTAAATCAATAGGTTACGGGTTAAATAAATTATGAGAGCCCCACATGATGCAATACCATGTGACACTATCACTAAGATGAATTATTACAGAACTGTACTACATGCTATACTGCTGCAACCATTAAAAGAAAAACAGAAGCCTTTTTATCTGCTCATCTGGAATAATCTCCAAGAAATATTAGGGTTTAAGTAAGGTACAAAAAAATTTGTAAACAGTGGGTAAAGACTTGTATGAGCAAAGAATCTCTCCAGGTAGTTACACAAGAAAGTGGTAACACTGGTTGCCTCCAGGTAAAACTGCATGACTGAGACACAGAGGGAAATGAGAGAATTTTCACATTCTCAAATCTTTTAAATATATATATATATAAATATATATATATATATACACACACATAAATATATACTTACTCAAAAAATACAATTTTACAAGCAAAATAAAGCAAGCTGCCGAGCACAAGAAATGTGAGCTCTATTAATATTTTTAAACTATGTTTCATTATTTTCTTATGTATATACCCCTGTACATATGTGAATAGAAAAGGAACCAACAATATTTACACAGAGAAAGGGAAAAGGAGAAAGAAAACTTAATTCTTTTCACCCTTTATGATTTGATATTATATAAATTTTATGAAGACTATACACAGATACACGTATATATATATATTCTTGTATTCCCGTACAAGTGAAAAAAAAATTCTCTTTCAGAAGAGTGCACAGGAATAATAAATCCTGACTTGTCATTCCTCCTCCTAGTTAATCTTAGGCAAATCATTTAACCTCTCATGGCCTCAGTTCCCTCATCTATAAAACAGTGAGAGGGTTGGACTTGGTGATTGATACCTAAGATCACTCCTGCTGGATAGTCCAAGAATTGAATCTACTAATCCATAATTCAATACAATGGTAAATGAATTACCCAATCATTGAGATACTAAGCAAGAGGATGACATGCTACTACTTCAAAGGGTAACAATGTTTAAAAAAAAAAAAAAAACTCTTGAAAAATTTCTTACGTAAAAGAAAAAAATGCTGAAGGTAAGATTCTGTGGTAGAGAGGGGTTTTTTTGTTTATTGGGGTTTTTCTTAGAATTGTTTTTAACATTTTTTATTGAGTTATACTCATTTTACAATGTTGTGTCAAATTCCAATGTAGAGCACAATTTTTCAGTTATTCATGAACATACATGCATTCATTGTCACATTTTATTTTTTCGCTGTGAGCTACCACAAGATCTTGTATATATTTCCCTGTGCTATACAGTATAATCTTATCTATTCTACATAGGACTGTCAGTATCTACAAATTTTGAAATCCCAGTCTGTCCCTTCCCACCCCCCACCCCCCAACCCCTTGGCAACCACGAGTTTGTATTCTATGTCTATGAATCTGTTTCTGTTTTGTATTTATGTTCATTTTTTTTTTTTTTAGATTCCACATATGAGTGATCTCACATATGGTATTTTTCTTTCTCTTTCTGGCTTACTTCACTTAGAATGACATTCTCCAGGAACATCCATGTTGCTGCAAATGGCATTAAGTTGCCTTTCTTATGGCTGAATAGTATTCCATTGTATAAATATACATCTTCTTTATCCAGTCACCTGTTGACAGACATTTAGGCTGTTTCCATGTCTTGGCTATTGTAAATAGTGCTGCTATGAACATTGGGGTGCAGGTGTCTTTTTGAAATAGGGTTCCTTCTGGATATATGCCCAGGGGCAGGATTCCTGGGTCATATGGTAAGTCTATTTCTAGTCTTTTGAGGAATCTCCATACTGTTTTCCACAGTGGCTGCACCAAACTGCATTCCCACCAGCAGTGTAGGAGGGTTCCCTTTTCTCCACAGCCTCTTCAACATTTGTCATTTGTGGACTTTTGAATGATGGCCATTCTGACTGGTGTGAGGTGATACCTCATCGTAGTTTTGATCTGCATTTCTCTGATAATTAGTGATATTGAGCATTTTTTCATGTGCCTATTGATCATTTGTATTTCTTCCTTGGAGAATTGCTTGTTTAGGTCTTCTGCCCACTTTTGGATTGGGTTGTTTGTTTTTTTTTTTTCTTATTAAGTCATATGAGCTGCTTATATATTCTGGAGATCAAGCCTTTGTCGGTTTCATTTGCAAAAATTTTCTCCCATTCCGTAGGTTATCTTTTTGTTTTAGTTATGGTTTCCTTTGCTGTGTAGAAGCTTGTAAATTTCATTAGGTCCCATTTGTTTATTCTTGCTTTTATTTCTATTGCTTGGGTAGACTGCCCTAGGAGAATATTTTTGAGATGTATGTCAGATAATGTTTTGCCCATGTTTTCTTCTAGGAGGTTTATTGTATCTTGTCTTATGTTTAAGCCTTTGATCCATTTTGAGTTGATTTTTGTGTATGGTGTCAGGGAGTGTTCTAGCTTCACTGATTTACATGCTGTTGTCCAGTTTTCTCAACACCATTCGCTGAAGAGACTGTCTTTATTCCATTGTATATTCTTGCCTCCTTTGTCAAAGATTAGCTGACCATAAGTTTGTGGGTCCATTTCTGGGCTCTCTATTCTGTTCCATTGGTCCATATGTCTGTTTTTGTACCAATACCATGCTGTCTTGATGACTGTAGCTCTATAGTATTGTCTGAAGTCTGGGAGAGTTATTCCTCCAGCCTCTTTCTTTTTCTTCAGTAATGCTTTGGCAATTCTAGGTCTTTTGTGGCTCCATATAAATTTTACTATGATTTGTTCTAGTTCCGTGAAATATGTCCTGGGTAATTTGATAGGGATTGCATTAAATTTGCAGATTGCCTTGGAGAGTGTGACCATTTTAACAATATTGGTTCTTCCAATCCAGAAGCATAGGCTATCTTTCCATTTTTTAAAGTCTTCTTTAATTTCCTTCATCAATGGTTTATAGTTTTTTGTGTATAATTCTTCCACTTCCTTGGTTAGATTTATTGCTAGGTATTTTATTACTTTGGGTGCTATTTTAAAGAGGATTGTTTCTTTACTTTCTTTTTCTGTTGATTCATCGTTAGTGTAAAGAAATGCAACTGATTTTTGAACGTTAATCTTGTAACCTGCTACCTTGCTGAATTCTTCGATTAGTTCTAGTAGTTTTTGTGTGGACCTTTTAGGCTTTTCTATATATATAGTATGTCATCTGCATATAATGACACTTTTACCTCTTCTTTTCCAATTTGGATCCCTTTTATTTCTCTCTCTTGCCTGATTGCTGTGGCTAGGACTTCCAAAACTATGTTAAATAAGAGTGGTGATAGTGGGCAGCCTTGTCTTGTCCCAGATTTTAGTGGGAAGGTTTTGAGTTTTTCACCGTTGAATACTATGCTGGCTGTAGGTTTGTCATATATACTTTTTATTATGTTGAGATGTGTCCCCTCTGTACCAACTTTGGTGAAAGTTTTTGTCATACATGGGATTTTATCAAATGCTTTTTCTGCATCTATTGAGATGATTATGTGTTTTTTGTTCTTTCTCTTGTTGATGTGATGTATTACGTTGATTGATTTGTGTATGTTGAACCACCCTTGTGTCCCTGGGATGAACCCCACTTGATCATGATTTATAATCTTTTTTATGTGCTGTTGGATTCTATTTGCTAATATTGTGGTAAGGATTTTTGCATCTATGTTCATCAGTGATATTGGTCTGTAGTTCTCTTTTTTGGTGGTGTCTTTGCCTGGTTTTGGTATCAGGGTGATGGTGGCTTCATAGAATGAGTTCAGGAGTATTTCCTCCTTTTCAATCTTCTGGAAGAGTTTGAGAAGGACTGGTATGAGTTCTTCTTTGAATGTTTGGTAGAATTCCCCGGTGAAGCCATCTGGTCCTGGACTTTTATTTGTAGAGAGGTTTTTATTGCTAATTCAATTTCATTTCTAGTGATCAGTTTGTTCAAGTGGTCAGTTTCTTCTTGATTCAGTCTTGGTGGACTGTATGTTTCCAGAAACTTGTCCATCTCCTCTAGGTTATCCATTTTGGTTCCACATAGTTTTTCATAATATTCTCGTATGATATTCTGTATTTCTATGTTATTGGTTGTAATTTCTCCATTTTCCTTTCTTATTTTGCTTATTTGTGCTCTCTCTTTTTTCTTCTTTGTGAGTTTGGCCAGAGGATTGTGAGAAAGATTTTTGGTTTCTTTTTTTTTTTTCCAGAAACCCTTTTCAAAGTCGCTCCATCACAGTTGGTCATAAAGTTGATTTTGGCTAGACCATAATGTGACCACATAAAACAAAAGCTTCACAGCTCTGAACACATGAATCAAATGATCCCACCAGCTTTTCAGAACGTCACAAAGTATGTCTCCTTTTCTAGCTTCTTCCTCTAGCATTCAACTTAATAATTTACTTTTTACTTTCCTTTGTTGACCAAAGCTGTTCATTTTTCTCACTGACATCAGAAATATATATAATTTCAGATCTTTCAACCGTAGATTTTTTTTTAACTTTGCCCTAGATGAAAACTAATTTAACTCATTCTGTAGGTGTATTGTTATCCAAACATGGAAAGAATGGAGACCAGCATTATTTGAAAAATAAGCTGAGCAGATCTTTCTTTCTTTCTCTCTCTCTCTTTATTTTTTTTTTAAATACCAAGTAGTTCATGGATCAGAGTTGAAGAAGTAGGAAAGAGGTAAGAGGTCACATCAAACAGGGGCTCAGAAATCCTTCTGGCTCACAGTCTCAGACATCTTCTTTCTGGCACCACCATAATGGTAGGCTTCAGGAAAAGTTCTCAAATCAGATAGAAATAATAATAATACAATGAAACTTTGACCCTAAAAGTTGTGTAAGATGTTTGTTTAGGTTCTAGTCCTATAGGCGTTAACTCTTCTATTTATGCCAAAAATCTGCCTAGAAGGGTTGCAGAAGAAAGAGCATTAGTTCCAATGTAAAAAGTCAAGTTCAGGTGTTCATGTTTTGGGTCTCACTCACCAGCCACGTGACCTTGGGGAAGGAGTTTATTCTCTCAGGGCTCAGTTCCTTCATATGAGTTTTATCCTCCAAGACTTATGCTCAGATTCAGGTTTCTCTGCATTCCTTATAGGGCCTCACACAGGGTTAAGGACTGTGCTGAAATTCAGCAAGTGTTTGCTGATCAGTCGAATCCCATGTGCCCAGCATGTTCTCATAGCCAGGACTTCTGTGGAGGTGATTTAAAGGATTCAGATGAATTCTGGTTGACATTTCCACTCTTTTCCATCCATGGCATAGGGGGGAGTTAAGAGTTCAATCCCTGGAGTGAGACACTCCTGAGTTCAAATTCTGGCTCACTATTTTCTAGCTCTCTGACCTTAGGCAAATTATTTCTTAACCTCTCTGAGATTCTGTTTTCTCAACTATAAAAATATCAGTACCTACTTTATATGGTTAGTGTACAAATTAAATAATATAATGCCTGTAACTTACACAAAGCACAATACATGATAAATGCTCAGAAAGCTATTAACAATACTGTTATTGTCCTTCAGTTAACCTTTACAGCAGCATCCATCTGTTCTCTGACTTAGGGACAGTAGCGCTTGCCATTAGCCTCATCAATAATGGTCTGTTACTTAAACAGTGTCTGAGCCAAGCACTAAACTTTCCTTATGAGCTCTTCTGCATGGAACCTAAGTTCCAACTTGTGCTTATCTGAACATTATCTCTTGGAAGCATTTGATCTACAATTTTTGTTATGCTAAATTAAGTAGTACCTGAGAAGAATCATGAAATAAAAGCAAGTCAATAAGCTTTTTATTCCAATTGCTATTTCTCTTCAAATCCCAACTTCGATGCCACCTCCTCCATGAAGCCTACCCCCATCTCCTTGCTTCTCATTCTCTGTGCCCTGAAGTTACTCACTCAGGGCCTTTTATCTGCTCAGCACCCAAGGTAGATTTCTATTATAGCAACTATCATTCTGTGTTGTATTCATGTTGGTTTCCTCTTCTAGATTGTAAGTGCCTCAAGGTCAGGGGCTAGGTCTTATTCATCTTTTATCCACCAAAGATCACCATGATGCCTGAAACATACTCCAAAAAATGTGAAATAGACTAGAGATAAAATGAGTTGAATTCTGAGGTACTATCTCAGAAATATTTGAAAGCTTATCCCCAAAATGGTTAGAAAAGAGCCCAAGAAAAAGCTAGAGGAAAGAAACAGAAAGGCCTGCCTGGGGAGTTGCTGCATATATAATACAGCAAAGCGGAAGGTTCTGAGTTCATAAATCAATCCATGCTCTATTTATTTTAGATTCTACTTCTCTGATCACATAGTTGCTTATGAGAGGTTAAAGCAAGATGGAAAGAATCCTAGACTAGGAATTCAGAGACCTGGATTTAGTCCCAGCTCTGCCCTGAACTCCCTATGTCATTTCTTGTCTCTAAGTCTCTGCTGGACATAATGATTTTTAAGATCCTTTCAGACTCTCTTCACATACAGGCACAACATCTGATCCACACTGCCACCACCTGCATTCTACAGCTAGAAAAATTGACACAAATACTACAACAGCTCATTTCAGAGCTCTACAGCAACTGGCTGCCATAGTTCAGAGTGGAATGTGGAAGGAAAGATTCCCTGTCTGGAGCCCAGCCATGCAGAGGCACCCCACACCTAGAGGCACAAGGGACCTGTGGGGAAAGACAAAGCTTCTCTATCCTCTGCCAAGAACAGGAAGTTCCCACACCCATGGGAGCCAAATGGATATGTAGTGTTGGCAGTGAGCACAACCTCCTGGGTTCCAAGCAGACATGCAAGGATGTCTTTACCAGTGTTCGTGCCAGGCACTTGGGGACAGAAATTGCTAAGCTCCACCTATGAAAACAGGAGTCTTGTCTAGGCCATCCTGTTTGCCATAGTCATTGGGGCATCATCTGAGTCTGACAAATAGATCCAGGACCAAATCCAGAATCAAGAATTTGACTGGCCTTTTGGTTCAGAGATCCACATCCAAATAAAGTACACTGAAATATTGACAAGGAAGTCTAAAAGGGTAGACTGTATGCACACATTTTAGACTAAAATCAATTAAGCCTCTTAGAAGACAAGGTAGGAATCAAGAATCAGGAGGCAGGACCAAGATGCAGAGTAGGAAGACCCTGAGCTCACCTCCTCCGCAGACTTATAGAAAAATTACAATTACTTATAGAAAAACTCTCTGAAAATGACCTGAAGACTAGCAGAACACCTCAGATAGAGTTTAAAAAAATAGTTGCTAACCTTAGCAGTTGGGTAGGAGGGGCAGAGACATGATCAAGTCAGGATCCAAACCCCAGCACAGTGACCCACAAGCAGGAGAGGATACCATAAATATGAAGGTCCTCCCTAAAGAGCAAGGGATTCGAGCCCCTCATTGGGCACCTTAGCCCTGAGGACCAGCACTGGGAAGATAAGCCCATAGAACTGGCTTTGAAAACCAGTGGAGCTTCAGTCTGGGAGAGCCAGGGGGAGGTAGGAAACCTAGAATTTGCTTTTGAAGGGCTAATGTGTAAACTCACTTGCTCTGGGTTCCAGCACAGGTAGCAGTTTGAAAAGTGCCTGACACTCTAGCTGGTCTGTCAGGCCACCAGCCCAGCACACCCCTGACCCATGCTCTCTCTAGTGCCAGCTGTCAAGCCAAGGTAGCAGCCCCAGCATGCCCCGGCAAAGCCCCAGCCTGTGCCCACCGTAGCGCCAACCATCCCGCCAGGGCTGTGGCTCTGCCATGGCTTGGGAAGCCCTGGCCTGCACCTGCTCCAGCTCTAGCTATCCCACCAAGGCACCTCTGTCCAGCCCACCCTGGGACTCTCCCACCCGCTCATGCCTGCTCCAGCTCCAGCTAGCCTGCTAAAGCCACCCAGAACATGCAGTCTACACAGATGGTGCTCCAACACAGGACAGCATCTTCAAGACCAAAGAGGCAACTGTCTCACTTAATTCATAGAAGCAACCACAGGAAATCAAACAAAATGAGGAGACAGACGAATTTGTTCCAAACAAATGAACAGACAAAACCCTAGTAAAAAAAAAAAAAGAAAGAAAGAAAGAAACAGAGATAAGTATTATTTACACAATAAAATGAGTTCAGAGCCACAGTCATAAAGATCCACGGAACCTGGAAGAATGGAGGAACATAGTGAGAACTTTAACAGAGAGTTAAGAAATATAAAAAAGAACCAATCAGAGCTGAAGAATACAGAAAATGAAATGAAAGATACACTAGAGGGATTCAAGGAGATTATATGATACAGAAGAATGTTTAAGTGACCTGGAAGACAGAATGATGGAAATCACCCAATCAGAACAGCAAAAGAAAAAAAAAATTATTTAATGAGGAGACTTTAAGGAACCTATGTGACAACACCAAGCATACTAACATTTTTATTATAGGGGACCCATAAGGAGAAGGGGGTGCAGAAAAATTACTTGAGGAAATAATGGTTGAGAAAATCCCTAAACTAAGGAAGGAAACAGATATCCAGGTCCAGGAATCACAGAGAGCCCCAAAAAGATGAACCCAAAGAGGTCCATGCCAAGGCATATCAGAATTAAAATGGAAAAAGTTAAAGATAAAGAAAAATTAAAGGCAGGAAGAGGAAAACAATGAGTCACACACAAGGGAACTCCCACAAGGCTATCAGCTGAAACTCTGCAGGCCAGAACGGAGTAGCACAATATATTTACAGTGCTGAAATGAAAAAAACTTACAACCCAGTAAGGCTATCATTCCAAGTTGAAGGAGAGATACAGTTTTCCAAACAAGCAAAAACTGAAGAGTGCATCACCATTAAACTAGCCTTATGAGGAATGTTAAAGAGTCTTCTTTCAGTGGAAAAGAAAAGGTCATAACTAGAAATGAGAACATACGTGAGAGAAAAAATCCCCTGGTAAAGGTGAATATATGGTAAAGGTAGTGGATCAACCACTTAAAAAGTTAATATAAGGATTACAAGACAAAAATCGTAAAATCAACTTTAACTGCAATAAGCAGTCAAGGGATACAAAAAGATGTAAAACATGACGTCAAAAACAAAATATCTGGGAGGTGGGGAGGGAAAATGTAGCGCTTTTAGAATGCATTTGAATGAAAATGAATATATGTGTATTCATGTATGACTGGAGAACTGTGCTGTACGCCAGAAATTGACACAACGTTGTAAACTGACTATATATCAATAAAAATAAATAAATAGAATACATTTGAACTTAAGTTCAAACATCAGCTTAAGACAAATAACTATATACATAAGTCAATAAATATGAACACCATGGTAACCACAAACCAAAAATCTACAATAGGTACCCAAAAAATAAAGAGAAAGAAATTCAAATATGACACTAAAGAAAGCTTAAACCACAACCCTAAGCCAAAGAATCTAACAAAAAAGGAGAAAGCCATCTTAAAGATATCATCTTTCTTTTCTAAAAATTCCTTTAAAATACCGCCCTGAAAGGTTAGAATAAATAACTCATAAACCAAGGCTCTGGTCTGGCCTATCTCCAGACAGAGAGGGACACTACTCAGACTTTCCAGGTTGATTAAGGTCTGGCCTATGTTTAAAGATCACCCCTAAGACTGAGCAAGCTACCATGGGAAACTCAAGGGCATCAGAGGTCCCTGAATCCAACCCCTGGCACAGTCACTCACTAGCCCTTTGACCTTGACCTTGAAGAATCTATTTTCATTTTCCTCATCTGCAAAATGAGCACGACAACAATATATTCTTTGTGGGACTGTTATGAGGACTAGAAAAAAATTTATGAAGTACCTTGCTTAGCATAAAAAGGGCCCTCAAGCTTATCATTATTACTACTTCTACTATTATTTTTCTCTTCTTAAGTGCTTTTTTTAATCACTCCTGACACATGTTCTGTGAACTGAGCAAAGAATTATATTGGGTTTTATTCCTTGCCCTCAAGGAAATGACATACTATGGGAAGTGTACATATTTTTATATCTAAGATTGTATGTCCCTATTGTACTAGGAACTTTTGTAGGCTTGACTCTTCCAAGAAACAGGTGCCAAAAGTGAAATTAGTCATGCAGGAGATTTCTTGGGAGAAGTGCCTGTGAAGAATTAAGAGAAGGGGCAGCAGGCGGCAGTGGGGAGAGTCTTCAAACCATGATGTAGGTCTGACACATGAGGGAAAAGAGGGGACAAGAAAGAAGACAGGGTAATAGGAAGGCCAGACTGAAGGACAGCTTTGAGAAAGTCTAAGTCAGGTGGACTAGGAGTCCCCAGGCAAAGATCATCCATTAGAGGTGTCCCGTGCTGGGTAGAAATGGCCACATTCCATCACTAGCTGAGAGAAGCACAAGAGGAGGGAGGCTTGGAAGGATGAAACAAGGGCTGATTGAAGGTGCTACAGCTGGAGACTGAGGACTGACCACAGGCCTTTCAGGAGGTTCTTGTGAAAGCTGAATTGAGCAGCACACCTCCACGGCCTCCACAGAACTCCCAAGGACAATAATTATTGGTATTATTACTTGTACTTGGTACATTCTCAAGAACTGTTTGTTGAAAACCGAGTTAAGTGCTGATTTTCAGCCTTCAGCAAGAAGAGCAACCCATTTACTCAACCTAGATAGTTTTGATTTCATCATTTCCAAAGAGGGGAAATGTTTTCCACCATGATCACTAAATGACATGGCCCAGAAAATATTCCCATGGCCAAGAAGATTCCCAACCTGCAAACAAAAAGTGGGGTAGTGTGCTGAGGCCGTGAGCCAACAGCAACAGGAAGAATTGTCAGGCAAAAGTGACTTTGACACCTAAATTAAACCCATCGTTGATTTGATTATCCCCTTAATTTCACGTGTCTCACACAGCCACAAGATGAAGCAATCAGGAGAGGGTGTGGCCTCAAAGCTAGAAATAAGATGGCAGATAAAGTGCTCCTGAAACAGACAAGAGAACAGAGAAAGCTTCAGGAGCCCAGGCTGGTGGGGAGATTTTAATCATGGATGTGCACTTGCCTAAAAGCACGCCACAACTGGAAAGCAGGTTACCACAGCATCCACTGGAGTCATGAAAAGGGTAACTCCAGTTTCCAAAGAATCAAATAGCTAGTGGTGAGGCAAGAAGATGAGTCACAAATCTGAAAGAAAAGTGAGATCTTGATGCTAATAACAACAAATAAAGGAAGGCAGAGAGAGGAACAGTGTTCTAATTGGGTTCATTTTTCACTTTCACAAAGGTCAGCAATCTACTTCAATTTAAAAATTCTTTATTGAGCACCTGCTATACACAGAAGTAGCAAGTTTTCAAGAACATTCACATGTCCAACCACCATGGCTGAGCACCCCTGCCCCACGTGCCAGGTCTGTGCTAGACTTTGGGGAAACACAGAAAACCATTCCCAATGGCTGCCCTCATCCTGCCAAAGAGACAGACCCACAAGACAATTAAGATATACATGATACAGTGTGGGTTATGCAATGCCAGAGGAAGGTCTAAATGCTATGAGAACAGTCAAATGATGGTGATCAGGTAACTCATCATCCAAACCAGAATGCCTGGAAAATGGAAAAGGACAGTATCATTAATTACACTGGTACAACAGGCATAATAAACTGGGACTGTTACTGGGCAAACCAGATGAACATGATCCTCACCACAAGGAATCAAAGTCAGAAGAAAAGGAATAGCAGGAGAATGTGGGAAAAAAATGACAAAATACTAGAATGAAGAGGTTAAACTGTTCAAGAGAAAAGGGACAAGAGAGATAGGTAAGGCAGAGTATGACAAAGAAATAGCTTAATGGAGCTGTCGTAACTTTGAAGCTGGAATGATCTTGCAAATAAACTCAGTTTGACTGTGGAGAAACTAAGGAGGAGTAGGGAGGAGAAAACCAGCATTTGTTAAGCACCCACAATGTGCTAAGCACTATGCCAAGGACTTAGAAAGCACGGTCTTATTTAGTCCAACATAAAAATAGGTCTAGTTATCCTCCATTTACAGATGAAGACACTGAGGCTCAGTGAGACTAAGTGACAACTCAGACTTGGAACATCTTCTTGAATTCCAAAGTCTGTGCCTGTGAAATTAGCAGCACAGGCAGAATCGGGACCCGGGCCTGTGACTTACAGGTTAGTGCTATTTTACTGCACTACAGGGCAAGTGAGTTTTCATTGGGTTGGAGAGTGTTCCCCCAAAATTCAGTCTCCCTGGAACCTCAGAGTGTGACCTTATTTGGTAATAGGGTCTTTGAAAAGTAACCAAGTTGAGGTCATACTGGATGAGGGTGGGCCCTGAATGAGTAACTGGCATCCTGAAAAGAAGAGGGATATTTTGAACATACACACACGAAGAGGAGAAAGCCACGCGAAGGCACAGACACAGAGAAAACCACCATGTAAACGCAGAAGCAGAGATTGGAGTGATACGCCTACAAGGAACACCAAGGATTTCGGGCAACCACCGGAAGCTAGAAGGAAGACAAGGAAGGATTCTTCCCTAGAGCCTTCCGAAGAAGCACGGCCCTTCCGACACCGTGATATCAGACTTCGGGCCTTCAGAACAGTAGGGGAATAATTTTGTTTTAAGCCACTAAGTTTGTGGTATTTCATTACAGCAGACCTAGTAGACTAATACAGAACTAAAGAAAGACACAGAAGGAGACAGCAGGAAGGGTAGACATGGAAGGAACGTTAAAGGAAAGTCAATGGCAAAGAACCTGAGGCCAAGAGATTCTAAATGAAACATAACTGGAGCACAGGAAAAGGTGATGTCACCAAAACCCCAAAAACCAAAAATAGTTTCTTTGATTCCATGATGATACCACCCCTGGTCTCCAACCTCACCGTTCTCACCATTACTCCCGCCTGCATTTAAGGTGCCCCTAAGATCATTGGTCAGCTCTGCCCAAGTAAAAAAAAAAAAAAAAAGTAACAAAAGCTAGGAAAGAACTGACACAAGCTGCTGAGGGCACTAAAGCCTACACTGCTGCAAACGTCAGCTATGAACAGTGAGTCACAGCTCTAAGCAGCAAAGCTGATGCTGATACGTCAAGGATAGATGTGGTCATTTCTAATCAAAAACAGTAAGAGGATGTGCAAATACCAAGCTAATAGAGGGCAAAATGGAATAATGAAATACACAAAAATCTAAAACAAAATGTGACGAGGAAACAGAGCATTGAACAAGAGGGGAAATGGCAAAGATTAACATTCAAACCCAAATACAGCCATAATCACATTAAATGGAAATGAACTAAATAATCCAATCAGAATAAATGATTGTACTATTACATAAAGAAAACAAAGCACACTATGTAATGCTTACTAGAGATATATATAAAATATACGGATACAGAAAGATTGGAAGTCAAAAGAAGAGATATGTCATGCAACACTAAAACACTTCAAACTGTCTTTGGTTGCGTTCCCTCTGAAACAGGCTTAAGACAAATATTTGAGAACACATAGTTTATTTGGGAAGTGATTCCAGGAAGCTCCAGAAGGGGAATTGAGAAAGAAACTAATATTGGGTGTATTAGTGATTGAGTCCCCAGTGGGAAACTGGGGCTCAATCCCACTAAGAATCTTTGAGAGATGATACAGAATATTCCTCAGAGTTGTCCTATGCAATAGATTATGAAGCTAAAGTATTTATTTCCAGTCCCTCTCTGTCACTAGATAAGGGCTGCTCCTGGGGCATCCACCTCCCAGAACTTCTGACCAGCTTGCCCTGCACATAAACCAAGCTCACCAGAGAAAGCCCTCAGGTGGAGGGTCACAGGTGACTGAAGCAGAAAACCATCAGTGTGTACAGAAATGGTGAGAGCCAAGGGAATACAAGGATATTAATATGATCTGATACATACTTAAAAGAGTCTTCAAGGCAAAAAGCACTACTAAAGGTTAAGAGGGACACTGTATCAAAGTTTTCACTCACAAAAAAAAAATATGACAAATTCATATACCCCAATAACACAGGATCAGAACATAAGGCAAAAAAATGACAAAACTAAAAGGGAAAATTAAAAAATCCACAATCTTAGCAGATTTTAACATAGTTTTCTCAGTAACAGATAGAAAATACAAATAAAAATATTAGTAAAGATATCAAAGATCTGAACAGTACAATAAAGAAATTTAATTAACAGAGGATAGCTAACAACTTTAACATACATTCTTCAAGTATAAACATTTATAAAAATTGAGTCATAAACAAGTCTTAACACATTCCAAGGTTTAACATTACACAGAAAATGTCCTCTGACCATAGTTCAAGTAAGCTAGAATTAATAGCTAACAGATAACTGAAAATTCTACACACTTGGAAATTTAAAATGTACTTTTAACTATCCTATAGACTGATGAAAAAATTACAATGGAAATTAGAAAATATTGGACTAGTAATAATGAAAGTGTGGCACATTAAAATTTATCAGATATATTTAAAGCTGTATTTAAAGGGATATGTATGACCTTAAATGTGTATTAGAAAAAAAGAAAGTGTAAAAAAATCAATGATCATCTCAAGAAAATAAAAATAGCAAATTAAAGCCAAGGATAGTAAAAGAAAGGAAATAGAAACAATGCAATAGGAGCAGATATTGACAAAATAAACAAACTTTTAATAGAATCAGAGTCAGAAATTGGTTTTGTGAAATAATTAATAAATGTGTGAGACCCCTGAAAGACTGATCAAGATATAAAGAAAAAACATATAATCAAAATTAGGGAAGAAATAGAGCACATAATTATAGATCACTAAGAATCTCATTAGACAATATTATAAACTACTTCATATCAATCCATATTTTAATTTATGTGAAATTAATTTATTTCATTAAATAGTTCCTAGGAACTACATTTACCAAATTCCTAGGAACTACATTTACCAAATCACAACTGAAGAAATAGAAAATCTGAATAGTCCTATAACCATTAAAAGAATTGAAATATGAACCAACAAATTACCATATTTTACATTATTTGACTTGAGGTTTTGTCATCTGACTACCCATTAAATTTCTGACTAATACAGGCATACAAATTAAAAATACAAATTTGGTTTTTCGTCATGATTAGTCATCACCACTAATTTTACAGTCATTTTTAAATAGAAGAAAAGGCATTTATTACTCAAACCTAAGAGATTTGATGTACTAAAACAAGAGAGATGGTTAAATAATTTTAACATTTTACTGCAAAAATAAATGAAACACATGAAAAGTGAATAAAAGCCATATAATCTTTTCCCTATTAATAAGATAAAATAAACATTAATGTAAAATAATTTTAATCATATAATGTGGTCCATGCCATTTTATCTTCTTTTGGTAACAGACTTAAAATAGTATAAAATATGAGAAAATAGGAAAAAACAAAAATGGTCTTTGCCAGAAGTAGAAATAAATTTGAAGAGCTATAGAATGTCAAAGCTCTAAAGGAGAAGAAACGTAGGTCATGTCTGTGATATGTCTCAGTGATTTTCAAGACTGCCTTTCCAGTTTTTCTCCCTCTTTCCTTGCAAGGCCCCTTCACTCCCTTCAGACCCACCTACTCCCTCTGCAAGGCTCAGCACAGACAAAGATGACCTTCCCACACACCACCATGGTTGTTCTTTCTTCAGCTCCAAGGATTCATTGATGCTGATTTGGTGCTTATGATTAGCTTTAAAGAATATGAACATGTATGTATTGAGATTGTCATTCTAAGTCAAGTGAGCCAGAAAGAGAACAAAAAATACTATATGATATTACTCATATGTGGAATCCAAAAAAAGAGAAAAAGACACACACACACACACACACACACACACACACACACAAATAAACTTATTCACAAAACAGAAACAGACTTACAAACATAGAAAACAAGCTTATGGTTACCAGTGGGTGAAGAGGGTGGGAAGAGATAAACTGGCAGTTTGAGATTTGCAGATACTAACTATTGTATATAATATAAACAACAAATTTCTTCTGTATAGCACAGGGAACTATATTCAATATCTTGTAGTAACCTATAGTGAAAAAGAATATAATATACGTATGTACATGTATGACTGAAACATTATGCTGTACACCAGAAATTGACACATTGTAAACTGACTGCAATTCAATAAAAAACAAAATAATATGCATTGAGTTTTCCCATTACAAAAGCATACAAAAGAACTCGGAAAAGCAGCAGAAAAAAAGTCATCCACAGTCTCATGTCCCAGGGATACCTGCTAAGAGTTTGATGTATCTCCTTGCAAAGTTTTTGTTACCATTTTATGTGGTGGTAATCTTACTACATCACCATTAGGACAAATAGATACCATCTGTTTCTTGATATGATGCACTGAGGACAGGAAACACTTCTATGGTATTCCACCCAAAAATACATAACCTTAATCAAATCACAGGGACAAAATTTAACAAACCTAAATTGAGGGCAATTTTACAAAACAAATAGCCTGTACCTTCCCCCCCACCCCCAAAAAAAGTCAAGGTCATGAAAGACAAAGCAAGACTAATAAATAATTCCAGATTAAAGGAGACAAAAATACATGACAACTGAATGCAATGTTATTCTGAATCGGATCCTGGGCCAGAAAATATTTTTTTTCTTCTTTTATTATTAATGGCATTAGTAAAACAATTGGAGAAATCTGAATAAGGTCTGTTGTTTTTATAATAGTACTATATCAATGATTATATATAAAATCCATTGATTTTAATAGTTATACAGTATTTACATAAAATAATGTCCTTGTTTTCAGGAAATGCACACTGAAATATTCAGCAGTAAAGAGATATTATGCCTGCCACTTACTCTCAATTGGCTCAGAAAATTAATAGCATGTGCATGTGTGTGCCCAGATCCACCTTGATCAGTTAGAGGGTGAGCTAAGTTATCCTGAAAATAGGAATAAAAACTAAATCAGTTTCAACCTCAGGAAATGTATTGGCTCCTTTTAAAAGCAAAAATTCTCATAGACCCCAAAAGTGACTTAAGAAACTGAAACCTTTGTATTAGGAAAGTAATTGTGTCATCAAAATAAAATTTCTTTTTATTAAGATGAGTATAATTATCCCCACTTTAAGATAAGAGAAATCATTGTTGTCTTCCATGCTCCTTCCTATGTTCCATTGAAAGTTTTAAATATAAGGGTTATTTACTTATTTCATATGCTCAGTAACACTCTAGAGAACTGGGAGTCTATAGGGGGAAAAAAAGCAATGAAGTCATTCTCGGACTGAAAGAACATATAATCTAAGGAAGAATTAAGAACAATATCCAAGAAAAAAGAATCAAGTGCTTAGGCACATACCCAAGTATATGTCATGGACCACTGGTGTTAGAGCAGGCAGATAGCTAGATATGAGCAGAAAAAGGGGGATGCAGGCCAAATGGCAGGAACTGGACAAAAAGGGGGGGCACAGGCCAAATGCAGAAAACCATACATCATGTAAACAACAGGGGTCCCTGGGCAGACAGAGAAAAGCAGGAACCTCTGGGCTGATTTTCAGAGGGGAGCCGACAAAGAAAGGTGGGAAACGGCAGGAATCTCCAGTGTCCGTGTAACCTTTTGCTCATTATGCCCTCATTTCAATAAAATTAGCCCTGCAGATTAGCAGTATCCATCATGTACCAACACCATGACACTTCCGATCCAGACTAAATAAGGACAAAAATCCCTCCTCCCCTCGGGAAGGTGAAGCTGGAATGAAAATCAGGGACTACAACCCCAAACCCTTCCCTCCCCAATGAATATTCTGCCTGTTCATTTTTACACCCTATGGAACCAACTTGTCGAAGAAACTCAGCACAGTTGCTCACCTGAGCCTGCCTGCTCTCCCCTTGAGAGTGCACTATCCATCCTTTCATAAATCGCCACTTTACTTTCTTAACCTCCATGTCTCGTCTCTGAATTCTTTCTGGGACGAGACAAGAACCTAATCACCGACAACACTAACGCAGTACAAGTTCAGATTTCTCCAAATTCTAAGGCCCTTATAAAGTGATTCCAGGTGGTAGGTGAGAAGCGACTGTATTCCTTTTAAGGCAGTTCCCTAAGCCCAGGCACAAAGGTTTCCCATTGTTCTTTCATCTAAGAAGACAAAATTAAAATGCAATTGTTTAGAGAAAAGACAGACTGGGAATCTGAGATACAACTGCATGCCCTGCTTTAGACTTAAGTTCCCATCCACATCACCTCAAATCACCTTTCAAGGAGAAGAGCATCTCACGCATATGGCCTTTGGTTCCAGGTGGCGTGCATCCAGTTTCAGGCTTGGCCACTTACCAGCTGTGTCACCTTAGGGACAGTCATATCCTCTCTAAACTTCAATTTCTTTGCCAACACAACAGAGGTGCCGATAACTAACTCACAGAGATTTTTGTGAAGACTGAATGATTTTACATATAAAGCTTTTAACCCTGTAGATGGCCCAATAATACTTAATAAGTGCTGTTTTACTCCCCATCAGAAGCCCCTCCCAGGTTTATTAGGAAAGCTGTTGCATAAGAAGCCCAGAGGCGCCCAAGTTCTGCATTCAAAGACTTCTCTGGGATGAGAAAACTTAAAGAAACTGCTTTCAGCCTCTAGATTTGGACCCCTTTCCATCCTTGATTTGGATATCAGGCCGCTGTGGCCAGGCTGTGACTCAGGGAAGAAAAGGCAGACCCCGCTCTCAGTAAGACCAAGACAGTCCCAGCCATAGCACTTAAACACACCCCAGGCCAGCACAAACACCAATGTAAAGTGACGTTAGCTGCCTTGCAGTATTTCCCTCCTCCCTACCTCCCCAACATCCCCTTCAGCCTCAAGGCCTCATAAGAATTCCGTGTCCTCTGTTGTTATCCTCTGCCCTTATTTGATTTAATCTGATGAAACAGGGTAGGGAGATTAAAGGGCTCTCAAGTATAATTTATCCCATTCATTCCCTTGATGGTTATGTATGTGGGAACTGAATCTCAGAAAGGCCAAGAGGCTTGGCCCAAAGTCCAGCAGAATGGAATCTAGGATCCAATTCCCAGGTCTTTACTCTTCCCTGTACTAAATGCTGCCTCTCTAGCACCTCTGGCCTCTGAATTATTTCATCTTCTACAGAGAATGGGATTCTTTCTTAAGAAAGATCTTTGAACTATAGTGTATTAGATTCCTATGACTGCTGTAACTAATTACTATCAACTTGGGGCCTTAAAACAACACAAATGTATTCTCTTACAATTCTGGAGGCCAGCAGCCTGAAATCAACTTCACAAGGAGAAAAGTAAGGCGTCAGTGGGGCCATGCTCCCTCTAAGGGCTCTAGGGGAGAACTCTTTTCCTTGCCTTTTCTGGTTTCTAGGAGCCACCTGAATTCCTCAGTTTGTGGTTCCTTCCTCCATTTTCAAAGCCAACAGTGTAGCATCTTCTCTTCCTTCTGCTCCCATCACATGATCTCATCTGTGTCCAAATTCCCTCTGCTTCCTTCTCATAAGGTCACCTGTGATTGTATTTAGTGCCCACCTGATAACCCAGGATACTCTCCTCATCATTAATCACGTCTGCAAAGTATCCTTTGCACTAGAAGGTACCATTCACAGGTTCCAGGGATTAAGACCTGGTTATCACTGGGGCTGTTATTCAGGCTACCACACATGGTAACTCATTAAATGAAATGGATACAAATGGTCATTTTCATGTTATGTACATTTTACAACAATAAAAATAATAATAAAAACTTATTTTTAAGGACCTGGCCATGGTGTAACATCTCTGGTATCCTACACGAAGCCAGTAATGCCAGACACACAGTAGGTAGCTAAAAAATATTTGCTTAATAATTAATCAGCTAGTATGTTTCTCAGTTTATATGATCTTTGTTTTTACATGCACAGGAAAGGGAAGGGAAAACAAAGGAGAAAAACATATACTTAGCACCTACTATGTCCCAAACATTGCTAACGGGTTAATTTACCATCATTCACTTAATCCTTAAAGGCTCATAAAATTCAAAAAGAACTTCCCGTCATAATCAAGACTCCAATTGGGCATCCTACTTTGTTCACTTATTGCCAGTATTTTTACATGTTATATCATCTTCATAGTTACCATGAAGCCAACATGTGATGTGATTTTGAGTCAGTTTCCATCCAGGTGACTTCTGTAGGATAAGCCTAACCCCACTGGCAACCAAAATCACAGGATTCAACTTGGGGCCCCCAGGTAGCTCTACAATACGAGACTTCTCAGGATTATCTTCAGGGCTGCCCCCGCTAACACCAGACAGACGAGCAGGTAGAGAGGCTCTTCATGAGAAGAACTCTGAATACATCTACTTATTCACTTTTACAGTCAGTCTAGAGCCTGAACATCTTGGCCAGAAGTGGTGGGAGGGTGACAATGAAGATTTTATCAAAGGTATATGGATCAGAGACTGTCTGAGCTCAGGCTGCTAAAACAAAACAAAAGGTGGCTCAAACGATAGACATTTATTTCTCACAGTCCTGGAGGCTGAAAAGTACAAGATCGAGGTGCCAGCAGATCTGGTTCTCTGTGAGAGCCTGTTCTCTGATTTGTAGACAGCCACCTTCCTGATGTGTCTTGACATTGTGGAGAGAGACCTCCAGTCTCCCTTTCTTTTCTCACAAGGACACTAATGCCATCAAGGGGCCCCCTTCAAGACTTCATCTAAACAGAATTACCTCCCAAAGGTGCCACCTCCAAAATACCATCACATTGGGGATTAGGACATCAATATATGCATTTAGAAGGTAACACAAACATTCAGTCCATGACCGAGACCCAAATCAAGAGGTTTGGCTTGGAGAAACTGGTGCCAAGCATGTAATTGTATTCTATATGGAGAGAAATAAGTAAATTCCTATATTTTGCAGGTGGCTAGCATAATGAAGGAAAAAACAAAAACAAAAACCAAACTGCCTCTCAGTGTTCTTAAGACTAAATGATTCCAGTTTCTTTAACTTTTACCTATGTGTCAACTTTAAATAAAAACAAAAGCATTGGAAAGAGACCCAATGGATTTGAGGTCAAATCCCAATTTTACCACCTAATACACAAATGATCTTGACAAGTTATTTCATCTCTTTGGATCTCAATTTCATCATCTACAAAATGACAGCTGGCTGGAGGTATAGTTTTAGAAGCAGCTTGCCTAGAAACAAATATGGCTCGTCAACCTGCTAGCACAGGGGCCACAGACAGCCTTGCTTCCTTTGGGATTTAGTTTTCTAAGCTAGAAGGTAAGAATAATAATATCAAACTAATGTGTTTAATGAGGATTAAACAAGTTACTGCTTGTAAAGCCCTTGGGACTATATCCAGTACATAAGATACGGATAAAAATTTATTTTTACCAGTATTATAGGTGCTCAAATTTCTCTTAAAAAAAAAAAAGCCCCAGGAGGAGGGTATAGCTCAGTGGTAGAGCCCGTGTTTAGCATGCACGTGGTCCTGGGATCAATTTCCAGTACCTCCATTTAAAAATAAATAAAAATAAATAAACCTAATTACTTCCTCCCCAAAAACAAAAAATAGCAGAAATTTAAAAACGTTTTGGACGTATTTCCTTCTATAAAGCCTGCTACCAGACGGGACTGAATCCTTTAAACACAAACAACACACCACAGTTTTGCCTTTGATAGTTGGGCCTATTTAACATAAAATGTAAACATTGGTGTAAATTCTTTTAATAGAAATGTTAAAGAAGTTTACTGTTTAAATGATTTCCAGTGGAGCCCAGGAAATTCTTAGATTATTTCTGCTGCCAAATTGAAAAAATAAAAGCCTAACATGCAATTTAAATGCCCTAATACTTTAGAAAGGCTTCTTTTAATTTCCTATCTCCAATAACAAAGAGATATTGCTTCAGGAAAGAATAGAGAAGCCACATGGCTATTACCTGTTGCCATGTTTGTCACATCACAGTAGGATGTAATGGCTGAGATAAAGTCCTGCAGGCCTGACTAGTTCTACTGTTCGGAAGAAAGTGATAAGGAATGGGAGCCACGGCCACAAGGATGCCAAGGGTTGAGCAATGAAGGGATGTTCTATTAGAATCAGAGGTTCTTCTCTTCTTTCTGCTCTTCAGCCATACCACCCCTGCCTCTATTCCTGCCATGGTTTCCAAAACTACAAACTCAAAGAAAGCTTATGTGAAATGAAAGAAGGAACTAACATAGCACATGAATTAGGTAAGCTGGCTGTTCACTCTTGCTTGGGTCCACTAATAGATTCAGAGGTTTCTGTTTGTGGCCACAAAGCAACATAAATGGCAAACCCATAATTTTGTCAGGCTCATTAGGCTGCTTTGGGTAGAGATATATCCTGAGGAATATTGAAGAAGCCTGGAAAGAGATACTTTGGGGAAAATCTCAAAAACTACTATGTAGTTGACAGATTATTGTTGAGTCCCCTGCTCTGTTCCAGAATGAGACAACATCTCTCAACCTAGCTTTAACTCAGAACTCGTTCCAACTCAGATGATTGATTCCCTATCTTGAAATAAGTTCAAGTCTAAATTTAAAGGAACGTAGGCTACATGTCTATTTGTCAACCTGGGTTTTCACTACAGTTGACACATCATTTACTAAGGACAAATTCCACCCTCACCAGATCTTTTGCTTTCAGCATAATGCAGACCAAACCACATTCTAACAGAATAGAAGCAATACAAGTCAACGAGGCAGAAAGAAGGGAGTCCAGGGCTAGAAGTAAATGATTCAAAAACATAAGTGGACACACTTAAGCCCTTCTTAAACTTTCTCATGATTTATCTCATATAGAATTACAAGGAACCAGTGAAAAACCCTTTCAGCAAAATTTGAAAGTTTAAGTTACTAAGAAGGTCACTTGATCTTGCAGATTATGAAAAGAATGAAATGGGACTGTGGAACCACGTGAAGGCTAGCTGACCCAGGTTCACAGGCAAAACCAATTAACCTCTAACTGACTCATACTGGGCCACCAAGACTTAACAAAGTATCAGAGCATCAGGAGTTTTTAAAAAGTCAGTTAAGTGATTTAACAAGCTATGTTGACTAAGATCCCGTCCTTGGTTACACTGAGCCCTTCTGCAATGTCCTCATTTTATTATTATTTTTTTCATCTTTTGGGGGGGAAGGTAATTAGGTTATTCATTTGGGGGATAATTAAGTTATCCATTTTTTTAATGGAGGTACTCGGGATTGAACCCAGGACCTCAGTCATGCTAGGCATGCCGTCTACCAATGAGCTATATGCTCCCCATGCAATGTCCTCTTAATACCACATTTTTCAGATATCTGCTCTGATTACCCCAGCTAAAACAGATTTATTCCTTCCTAATCAAATATCATAACACTGTATTAGAAACACTAATGCTGCCTTTTCTCACTCTATAGTTATTTGGGGTTTTTTTCCTGAGAAGCCATGTCTTTTTTTTTTTTAATTTTTCATAATGCTGTATATATAGTACACACCCAAAATACTGACTGAATGGCTTCAATTTTCTTGTCATGTGCCATTATGTGGAAAGATCTCTAACCATTCTAATGCAAGGGAAGGAATGGCAGGAATTCAAATTTCTCTTAAATTTTATTTTTAATGTACTTGCCTTCCCACTTATATTGTGCTTGGGCTGTTTCTCAGATTACATAACTGTCAGAAGGAGAATCACCAGAAGAATGCTGAATGAGTAAGAAGAAGAAATCATTTGGGAATTAAAACTTTTCCTTAGCTATTTTAGGTCATGTTCCCTGGGGGAAAGACTGCAATAGAGATTTGCATCAGTACTTTATTGGCCTCAGGACCAACTGTAAGGGGGAAAAGAAAGAAGGATTAGACAGAGAGGTTGCACTGTGATACAGAAACAACAAAGTTCAGTTTTACCTCTCTTCCAATACTGAAGAAAAAGAACAAAGCTGGTGGCACAAATCTCCGAGATTTTAGATAATACTACATAGCTACAGTAATCAAAACAGCATGACATTGGCACACAAAAAAAAGACATATAGATCAATGGAACAGAATAGAGATCCCAGAAATAAACCCTCACACTGAAGGTCAGTTAATCTTCAACAAAGGAGGCAAGAATATGCAATGGAGAAAAGACAATCTCTTTGACAAGTTGTATTGGGAAAGCTGGACAGCCTCACGCAAATCAGTGAAATTAGAACACTCCCTCACACCATACACAGAAATAAACTCAAAATGGCTTAAAGACTTAAACATAAGACAAGACACTATAAACCTCCTAGAGGAGAACATAGGCAAAACACTCTTTGATATAAATTGTAGCAATATTTTTCCATGTCAGTCTCCCAAGGCAATGAAAATAAAAACAAAAATAAACAAATGGGACCTAATTAAACTTACAAGCTTTTGCACAGCAAAGAAAACCATAAACAAAACCTATGGACTGGGAGAAAATATTTGCAAATGATGCAGCTGACAAGGGCTTAATTTCCAAAATATACAAACAGCTCATACAATTCAATAACAACAACAACAAAACCCAACCCAATCAAAAAAATAGGCAGAAGACCTAAACATTTATCCAAAGAAGACATACAAATGGCCAGTAGGCATATGAAAAAAATGCTCAATATCACTAATTATCAGACAAATGCAAAACTATAATGAGGTATCACCTCACACCAGTCAGAATGGCCATCATTCAAAAGTCCATGAATGATGAATGCTGGAGAGCGTGTGGAGAAAAGGGAACCCTCCTACACTGCCGATGGAAATGTAGTTTGGTGCAGCTATTATAGAAAACAGTATGGAGATTCCTTAAAAAACTAAAAGTAGACTTGTCATATGATCCAGCCATCCCCTACCCAGGCATATATCCACAGGAAACTTTAATTTAAAAAGATACATGCACCCCAATGTTCATAGCAGCACTATTTACTATAGCATGGACATGGAAGCAACCTAAATGTCCATCGATGGACAACTAGATAAAAGAATTGTGGTATCTATCTATTTATCTATCTATTTATCTATCTATCTATCTTTCTATCTCAGCCATAAAAATGAATGAAATAATGTCTTTTGCAGCAACATGGAGGGATCTGGAGATTGTCACACTAAGTGAAATAAGCCATAAAGAGAAAGAAAAATACCATATGATATCACATATATGTGGAATCTAAAAAAATCACGCAAATGAACTTATTTTCAAAACAAACAAACAAAAAAAACCAGACTCACAGACAGAAAACAAACTTATGGTTACCAGGGGGAAAGGGGATGAGGAGGGATAAGTTGGGAGTTTGAGATTTGCAGATATAAACTACTATATATAAAACAGATAAATAACATGGTCCTACCATATAGCATAGGGAACTATATTCAATAACTTGTAATGGCCTATAATGAAAAAGAATAAGAAAAGGAATATATATATATATATATATATATATAGTATGTGTATATATATATAAAACTGTATCGCTATGCTGTATACCAGAAACTAACACAATATTGTAAATCAGCTAAACTTCAATTAAAAAATTAAAAATAAAATAAAATCCACAGAAAAGAAACATACTAAACAGCAACATGAAAGCATATGAAAGCATAAATCTCATTACTAAAAGTAAATATATGACAAATACAGAATAATGTAATACTGTAATGATGATGCCTAAGTTACCCTAATATACCAGTAAAAACAAAAAATATTAATGGATACACAACATAAAAAGAAAATCTTGACTACAAGAACACAAAGTGTGTGGGAGAAGGGAGTAAAAGTGTAGAGTTTTTGTATGTGATTGAATTTAAGTTATCAAGGTATAAGAGATGGTTATAACTACATGATATTTTATGTAAGCTTCATGCTAAGCACAAAGAAAAAGCCCTAATAGATAAACATAAGATAAAGAGAAAAGAATCAAAGTAACTGCTGCAAAAATCAAAGTAATTGCTGCAAAGGAAGACAGCAAGAAAAAAAGAGCAAAAACAACTGTGAAACAGACAAATAACAATTAATAAAATGGAAATAGTCAGTCTTCACCTATTAATAATTACTTTAAAAGTAAATAGATAAAACTCCCAAACAAAAGGCATAAAATCCCTGCATAGATTAAAAACAAGATCCAGTGATATATTGCCTACAAGAGACTCAGGTTAGATTTAAAGACACATATCTGAAAGTGAAGGGATGAAAAAAGATATTTCATAAAAGTAGTAATAAAAAGAAAGCAAGAGAGGCAATTATATCAAAGAAAATAGACTTTAAGTCAAAAACTATCTCTAGAGACAAACTCGGTCATTATATAATGATGAAAGGGTCAACTCAACAGGAAAATATGAAAACTATAAATACATAAGTACCCAACATCAGAGCACCTAAATGCATAAAGCAAACACTGACAAATCTAAAAGGAGAAATTGACAGCAATACAGTTAGAGTATGGGACTTAAATGCCCCACTTAAAATAATGGATAGAACATAAAGACAGAAGATTAATAAAGAAATAGCTAACTTGAACAACACTATAGACCAAATGAACCTAACAAACATACACAGAACTTTTCACTCAACAGCAGGAAAATACACATTCTTCTCAGGCAAACACAGAACATTCTTTAGGATAGATCATGTTAGGTCACAACAACAAGTCTTAACAAACAAGAAGATCAAAATCATTCCAAGTATATTTTCTGACCGTAATGAATTAAAACTAAAAATCAGTAACAGCTAGACAACAGAAAAAGTTACAAATATGTGAAAACTGAACAACATTCTTGAACAACAATTGGGTCAAAAAACAAATCAAAAGAGAACTGTAAAAGTATCTTGAGACAATGGAAATGAAAACATATCAAAAATTTGGGGATACAGCAAAAGCAGTAATAAGACAGAAGGAAATAAGAAAGATTAGAGTATTAAGAATTAAATCAAATAGGAAATAGAACAAGAAAAGAAAAAATCAATAAAACTAAAATTTGGTATTAAGATAAAGAAAGTCAATAAACCCTTAGGCAGACTAAGAAAAAAGATAAAGACTCAAATAAATAAAACCTTAAATGAAAGAGGAGCATTACAATGGAAGCCTCAGAAATAAAAAGGATTATAAAGGACTATTATGAACAATTACATACCAACAAAGAGGATAACCTACAAGAAATGGATAAATTCCTAGAAATACACAACCTACTAAACTGAATCAAGAAGAAATAGAATGCCTGAAGAGACCAATAACAAATAAGGAGATTGAATCAGCAATCAAAAATCTTCCAACAAAGATAAGCCCAAGACCAGATGATTTTATAGATGAGTTCTACCAAACATTCAAAGAAGAATTAATACCAATTCTTTCTAAATTCTTCAAAAAAATGTAAGAAGGGGAAATACATCCAAACTCACTTTATGAGACTAGCATCACTCTGATATCAAAACCAAAGCTACTATAAGAAAAGAAAATGACAGGCCAATATCCCTGATGAACATAGATGCAAAAATCACTAATAAAATACTAAAAAACTGAACTCAATAGCACATGAAATGGGTCATAAACCACAACTAAGTGGGATTCAATGCTGGGAAGCAAGGATGGTTCAACATATGCAAATCAATTGTCCATTGATGGATGAATAATGTGATATACCATATTAAAAAAATGAAAGAAAAAAGTACATGATCATTTCAATAGACTCAGGAAAAGCATTTAACAAAATTAAGCACACTTTCATGATTAAAAATCTCAAAAAATAATTATAAATGGAACTTACCTCAACCCAATAGAAGCCATATATGAAAAGCTGACAGCTAACATCATAACCAATTGGAAAATAACTACAAACTTTTCCCTCTAAGATCTGGTACAAGGCAAGGATGCCCATTCCCATCATTTCTCCTCAATATATTACTGGAATTCCTAGTCAGAGCAATTAGACAAGAAAATGAAATAAAAGGCATACAAATCAGAAAGGAAGAAGTAAAAGTATCTTTACTTGCAGATAATATAATCATACACGTGAAAAATTCCTAAAAGCTCAACAAAAAAGGATAGAACTAATACATTCAGTAAAGTTGTAGAATACAAAATCAATCACATTTCTATACACAATGAACAATCCAAAAAAACTGAGAAAAAATTCCATTCACAATAGCATCAAAAAGAATAAAATACTTACGAATAAACTTAATCAATGAAGACTGTACACTCAAAATTATAAGATATTGATGAAAGAATTTTAAAGGACACAGATAAACGGAAAGACAATTCATGTACATAGATCAGAAGAATTAATATCATTAAAGTGTCCATACTACCCACTACAGATTCAGTGCAATCCCCATCAAAATACCAATGGCATTCTTTATAGAATTATGAAAATAATCCGAAAATTCATATGGAACCACAGAAGATTTCAAACAGCCAAAGCCAACTTGAGCAAGACGAACAAAGTTAGAGGCATCACACTTTCTGATTTCCAAATATATTACAAAGCTACTATAGTCAAACAATTGGTACTGATAGAAAAACAGATATATAGACCAATGGAACAGAATAGACAATCCAGAAATAAATCCACTTATGTATGGTCAACAGACCTTCAACAAGAGTGTCAAGAGTACACAATGGGGAAAGAATAGTCTCTTCAATGAATGGTAGTGAGAAAACTGAATATCCACATACAGACCAATGAAATTGTACCTTTATATCACTCCATATACAAAAACCAACTTAAAATGGATTGAAGACTTAAGCATAAGACCTGGAACCATAAAACTGTCAGAAGAAAACACAAGGGGAAAACTTCTTGGTATTGTGTCTGGGCAATGATATTTTGGATATGACACAAAAATCATAGACAACTAAGGCAAAAAAGCCATGGGATTGCATCAAACTGAAAAGCTTTCCCACATCAGAGGAAACCATCAACAAAATGAAAAGGCAACTTATTTGATGGGAGAAAATATTTACAAACCGCATATCTGATAAGGGGTTAATATCCAAATATATAAGTAATTCATACAATTTAATAGCAAAAAAAAAAAAAAGATTAAAAAATAGGCAGAGGACCTAAATAGACATTTCTCAAAAGAAGACATACAAATGGCCAAGAGATACATGAAAAAATGCTCTGTATCTCTAATCATCAGAGAAATGCAAATCAAAACCACAATGTTTTTGTTTATTTACATTGAAATCAGGTGAGTTTTCACACCTGTTAGAATGCCTATTAATCAAAAAGACAAGAGATAACAAATGTCGGTGAGGATGTCTACGAAGAGAACCCTTGAACACTATTGATGGTAGTGTAAATTGGTACAGCCATTTTGGAAAACAGTATAGACGTTCTTCAAAAAATTATAAACAGAACTGCCTTATGATCCAGCAATCCCACTTCTGAGTACATATCCAATGGAAATGAAATCAGTATCTCAAAATATCTGCTCTCCCCTGTTCACTGCAGCATTATTCACAATTGCCAAGATATGGAAATAATCTAAATGTCTATTAATGAATGAATGAATAAAGCAGAAGTGGTATATGTATAAACAATGAAATATTATTCAATCTTCAAAAGGAAGGAAATCCAGACATTTACAACAGCATGTATGAACCTGGAGAACGTCATGCTAAGTGATATAAGCCAGACAGAAAGACAAACACTGTGTGGTCTCACATATGTGTGGAACCTCCATATGACGGAGTCACATTCATAAAACTAGAGAGTAGAATGGTGGTTGCCAGGACTTAGAGAAGGGGAAGTGGGGAGATGTTGGTCAAAGGGTACAAAGTTTCAGTTAAGCAAAATGAACAAGTTCTGAAGATCTAATGTACAGCAATGTGAACATAGTTACCAATACTGTATTATATACTTGAAATTTGCTAAGAAGGTAGATCTTAAGTATTCTCATCACAAAAAAGAAGGAAGGAAGGAAGGGAAGGAGGGAGGGAGGGAGGGAGGAAGGGAGAAGCGGAGGAAATGGTAGCTATATGAGGTGATAGATATGTTACTTTGCTTGATTGTGGCAATTATTTCACAATGCATATCTGTATCAAAACACTGTCATACACTTTGAACAAACACAAATTTTGTCAATTATACCTCCATAAAGATAGGGGCAAAAAACATCATGGTGCTATTACATAGAATTGTATGTGGAATATAGCTTAGCAGAATGCTTCATATATTCATTTATTCAAGGAATCAGTAAATACCAAATAGTAATAGTATATTTGAAGATACTGTAAATTTGAGGAAGTATATTTGATCATCAGTGAACTATATTCCATAGAAGAGATCCAGTAAAACCACATTTTGAAAGCTTGGGCTATGAAATATCCCAAAGCCCTGTGATCCCATGATACTGGGAAACAACGAGCCCCAATTGTCCTAGAGCAGGATACTCTTATATTATGGTTCCCTACTTTTTAGCTCATAGTTCCTCTAAAAGATCTTTTTAAAACTATATACTTCTTCACATGTTTCACTTCTTATTCTAGGGTTTTGAGTTTTATTTCTTATTATTAGGAAAGAGAAATGTATACATTTCATGAAATAAAATAAATGAGGTCTCACTAATTAGAATAAATATTTCATAATATGATTTGATGAAATATGTGTTAACTCTTATTGAATAAAGGGCAGCCAGTTTGTAAACACATCTCATAAACTGCTATAGCTTCTGTAAAAAGTAAAGTTAATTTCTTGGCTCTACAAGACTGGGGTGGAAAATTAGTATAATACATTTGACTAGTTATTCATACTTTTCAAAGAAAGTTCCATACTCTTATCTCTCCAGATGGGCTTTATCTCTGAACTTTCATTTGGTGGGAGAACCACTACTCTTGAATCTCTGTGGCCTTTATAGAGACATCAAGTGGAAGGTGGCTGAACTTAAGTTTCCTGAAGTTGACTCTCCCATGTCTCAAGATTTTCTCATGTATTTTTGACTTTCTGTGTTTAACTCAGCCCACCATTGAGAGTCCGCTTCTTTCAGGGAACTTCTTTCAATTTATGGGAAAGTGGAAGGATGATAATTTCCCACATGGTCAATGAACAGAAAGCATTACTTGTGTATTTAAAGCCTGTTTCAACAAGACAGGGAGATAAAACCATGAGAGAAGGAGGTATTTTTTAAGTGCTACAACTGCTCCAGAAGATCATTTGTTCTTGGGTTGTAGAGGAAATTTTGACAGAATATGAAACTTAATTGATGGTTATCAAAAGATTATGCAGATAACTTTAAAACTGTTAGGCAGCATTCACACCCACCAATTCTCCTTAAACCAGTATCCCGGAAAGACCTGAAATTTACATTTGCGTTATCAATGAAGTAAAGGTCACAGAATTCTTGAGCTAGGAGCATTTTGAAAATATCTAGCTCACTACTCCATTTTCAGATGCCAAAAAAAGTGAAAATATGAGAAGAGTTTCTATCTTTTAAAATCTACTACCATTGAATTATCATGGCAAATAAATGAAAACAACTGATGCATAGTTCAGCAAGTCAATAGGAAATAAAAGAAGAATCTCTTCTGATGCACTCTTCCTGCTGAGGTAGATATTAAAGGTATTTTTTCCACAGCGAAGTTGCAAAGTGCTGCTACAGCAGAAAATCTGTTTTTAAAAATGCTAGACACAGTATTTACTGTAAAAGGTTAACTGTGATGTGTTAGGATTTTGTTGTCCAATTATAAGAAATTGTTAACATTTAGGGAGGCTGTGAGTAGTTTAATTGTTTAGAGCTTAAGTCAATGAAACCAATACATTTAACCCCCATATTGTTCACCTTCTTAGGCACTGCTTTACAGCTAATGTCTTCTCCCCTGAACTTGACCAGTCTTTTCAAAAATGTGTATTAGCATTACCACGTATAAATAAACAGCAAGGACCTACTGTATAGCGCAGGAAACTATACTCAATTTTTTGTAATAAGCTATAGTGGAAAAGAATCTGAATACATATAAATGTGTATATTTATATACACATATGGATATGCATAACTGACTCACTTTGCTATACACCTGAAACTAACATTGTAAATTAACTACACTTCAATAAAAAATAGGGCAGGTGCCAAGATGGCAGAGTAGAGAGACTCACAATTCACCCTCTCCCACAAATACACCAAGAATTACATCTACAAACACATTGAATGGCACAGAACACCTACTGAACTCTTGCAGAGTGTCTCTCACTTCGAAATACAGGACGGATTCTCACAAAATCCACCAGGAGGTCACAGGGACAGAAGCAGAGCTTCTGAGGCTCAGAGGGGAAAGTGGCATTCACTTGGCAAACAGAGCTAAAGTAAACTGGCATAGAAGGTCCGTGCGATCCCTGGCCCTAGACACCAGCGGGCAGGGAAAAGCTGGGACTGGCTGCTGGAGACTGGTGAGGAGCCCGAGGAGAGGGCTGGGGCCCACTGCACAGAGGCAGCCTCAGGGGACTGGAGGGTGGTGTGAGCTCTGGCTGGGGGTGTGTGTGGAACAGAATAGCCTGGAACCCCAATAAAAAAGCACCACTGCTGGTGTGTGTGGAGGGGGGGTACAACGCAGCCTCACCACAGCCCCTGTTTCCACTTGGTGAGAAGAGGGCTGGGGCTCAGTCTCAGCAATAGATGCTGCGCAGAGGCAGGGCTGAAAGCTGAATCCATACCCAGGGGCCCTGCAACTTCCTCAGGCGGGACTGAGGTCTGTCTACAGCCCCAGGCAGAGAGGTTGGATTTGCTCTCTCTGGACCGTTTGTGGACCCACGCCTCTGGGACAACAGGCAGTGAGCAGAGTTCTGGCACATGGTGGGGGCAAGTATGGGCCAGTGTACCCTACCATCCACGGAGGCAGGGCTGGGGTCTGCACTGACCCTGTGGCACTACAGATTCAGGGGTATGACTGCTCGCTCACTATGGCGGGTCCTAGTGCCTGACATTGGCAGAACTGCGCTGGTGGTTCCTGGGACCCAGAACCTGGGGGCCACCAGAGTGGGTGGCCAACATTCCCACAGCTAAGGAGGGGACAAAGGCAGCATCAATAAAGAGTACTTTCTAAGCCTGCACAGCAAGTGACAGACAACACCATGGAGGGCACTTCCCCGTCGACATCTCCTACAGAGGTACACTCAGCAACTTTTCTTCCCAACTGAAGTGTTCCAACCCTGCCTACCATACACTACAGCTTAAAAACAGGTCTAGAAGCCTCTATTCCAGCAACAGGAGAGCAGATCCAGCCCCCTGTCAAGGCTGTGACAACCACAAAACAAAAAAGGAGGCCCCACTAAACAACAATCAGGGCAGGCTCTGATCACCACAACACCAACCACACTCCCAATCAAAGGGTAACAGCCAACACACATGGAAGGAAGACATGGCAACCATCTATAGTAAGCACAGCCCTCGCAACAAAACTATTAGATGCACACAGTCTAAATGGGGTCACTCCCACTTTAAATAAAAACAAACCAACCAACCAACAAAAACAGCCCTTCAAGACCACAGTAGATAACTGGTACTCCTAAATCCACAGACCCAGAGAAATATAAGTAAAATGAAGAAGCAGAGGAACCACTCCCAATTAAAAGAACAAGAAAAGTCCCCTGAAAGAATAAACAGTGAGATAGACCTTGACAATCTACTAGATCATGACTTCAAAAAGGGGGTGATAAAAGCACTGAAGGAAATAAGAGAGATTATGAATAGAGATAGAGGATACTATAAAAAAGGAAATAGAAACTATAAATAAGAGCCAATTAAAAACAGAAAACTCAATGGCTGAGATAAGAGCTGAGTAAAAGCAGACCAGATAATGCAGAGGAATGAATAAGTGACTTAGAAGACAGGATAACAGAAGTCACCCAATCAGAACAGCAGACATAAAAGCAAGTAAAAACCAGTGAAAGCAATATAAGGGACCTATGGGATAAAATAAAGTATGCTGACCTTTGCATAATAGGGGTCCCAGAAGGAAAAGAAAGAGAAAAGGGGATTGAAAAGGTATTTGAAGAAATCATGACTGAAAACTTCTCAAACCTAAAGAAGGAACCAGATATCCAAGTACAGGAAGCACAGAACCCAAAGAGACCTACACAGAGACAAATTATAATTAAGATGGCCAAAGTTAAAGATAAAGAAATGATTCTAAAGGTACTAAGAGAAAAAGAGTTAGTTATAAGAGAACCCCGCATAAGGCTTTCAGCTGATTTCTCTACACAAACACTATTGGCCAGAAGGGAGTGGCAAGATACATTCAAAATCCTGAATGAGTACAGCTGCAACCTAGGATACTCTATCAGGCAAGACTATCCTTTAGAGTATGAGGAGAGATAAAGAATTTCACAGACAAGCAAAAACTAAAAGAATTCAGCAATACTAAACCTATCCTAAAAGAAATTGAAAGGTCTACTCTAAATAGAAAAAAAGCAGAAAGCTATAGAAATGAGAAAACCATAATTGGAAATGCGGTAACTACAATGAGTTGCAAGAGAATAAACACGAAGATTACAAAAAAATAAAGGACATCAAAATCATAAAAGGTGGGAGAGGGCAACAAGAAAATATACATTTTTTTCTCTCTCTTCTTTTTTTTTTCTTTTTTCTTTTTTTTTTTTCCTTCATTCTTTTTAGGATGTGTTTGAGCCCACATGACTACCAGTCTAAAGCAAACAGATATAGTAAGGGGTTAACACACTTGAAAAACAGGGTAACCCCAAATCAAAAGCATACAACAGAGTCACAAAAACCAAAAAGAAACCAAGCTAATAATACAAAAGAAAATTATCAAACCAGAAAAATACCATATGATATTACTTATATGTGGAATCTTCAAAAAATATATATAAGTATATATATGATATATAACAAAAATATAAATATATATATATATATGAACTTATTTACAAAACAGAAACAAACTCACAGACATAGAAAACAAACATGGTTACCAGTGGGGGAAGCAGGTGGGAAGGGATAAATTGGGAGTCTGAGATTTGCAGATACTAACTACTGTATATAAAATAGATAAACAAGTTCATACTGTATAGCACAGGGAACTATACTCAATATCTTGTAATAACTTATGGTGAAAAAGAATATGAAAACAAATATATGTATGTTCATGTATGATGGAAGCATTATGCTGTACACCAAAAATTGACACAACATTGTAAACTGACTAAAAAATAGATAAATAAAAATTAAGAAAAAAAAGAATGTGTATTAAGATTAAGAAATAACTCAGTAATCAAGTACAGATCATCCATCCTATTGGGTGAGAAGTAGTATCTCATTGTGACTTTGACATGCTTTTCCCTAATGACTAATGATATTGAGCACCTTTTCATGTGGTTATTGACCACATGTATATCATTTGGAGAAAAGTCTATGCAATTCCTTTCCTTGTTTTTAATTGGATTATTTGTCTTTTATTGTTAGTTTAACAGTACTTTTTATATACTGAATACAAATTCCTTATCAAAGAAATTATTTGCAAATATGTCCTCCCATTACATTGGTTGCCCTTTTACTTTCTTGATGGTGTCCTTTGAAGCATAAACATTTTTAATTTTAATGAAGTACCATTTACCTGTTTTTTTTTCCTCCTATCCCTCATGCTTTTAGTGTCTTCTTTTTTAATTTTGCACTCATTCAAATATATATATACACAATACAGAGAGGTTTAAAATTAATCCAGAGATCAAGGACTACCTACTCTAAAGACAACCTAGCGACACTGGATCCTGGTTGTACATAAAGGACAGATCAGAACTCTGTACTATGCAAATTCATTGATTTCTATGCTCTCCCACCATCTGACCCCTCTACTCCCACCCTATTCACCTTTAGTTTTTGCCAAAGTTCCTTTTGCAAGAGTCCAACATTATCACAGGAGAACTAAAAGCAAAAAAAACTACATCTTTCCCAAGATATACTGGGAAATCAATATGTTCTCAATGACCAGATGTCTCTGTGGTACACCTTCAACTAAAAAGTTCACAAGGGCCAGTATAGAACGTATGGACCCAAAAGGGGCAGAACTGGGTAGAAACATGACTATCTTTCTCTCCTTCCTTGGGCACCAAAATTGCAAGAAGAAATGACAGCTAAAAGTCCAAGAGAAGAATCAGAAATGGATGAAAAGTAAATTTAAGGACTCAAAAGTACATACGGGCTCTGCTCATTTTGAAAAGGAGCAGGTTGTTCTGCATAACTCAGGGGGTATGATTGGGTGCCATCAGCCAGGACCTCTTTCCCAAAGTAGCAGCAAGTTATCACTACATCCATCTAAAGGGAGATTGGGGTCATCTTAGAAATCTGACTACAACAAAATGGAAATGGACTAAACTAGAATGTTTTACTCCTAATTCACCAATCATAGAAAAGAGTACTTGATTGGCCCAGGCTGCTCAACTTACCACCTCTGCTCCAATCAAAGTAGCCAACATTGTTTAGTACAAACATAGCTCCTCCAGTAAGAAAAGGTGAAAACATGTCTAATATGAAAACAGTTTCACTACTTGGTAGGAAGAACAGTGGTAATCTATCAGTTACATAATCTCAGGGCAAGTTCACAGTCTTTATTGTTGCTGTATTTAATGAGTCTGTTCTGTTAAGAATCAGTGGGGTTTTTCTAACTTCTCCATACACACACACACACACTTATTCCCACAGATCAGTTAAATTACCACCGCAATTATGAGATTAAATATTTTTTCGCAAGCACATATCTAGGTTGAGTTATTTCTCTAAACACAGTGAATTCTCCCATAACACAGAACAAACCCAAATTCTGAGGTTTCTTGTGTTGTAAAGTTATACTTCACTTAACTTTGTCAAGTGAATAGTTTCAAATTGTATTTTCAACTGGGAGCATGGATCAGTGGTTAAAAACAGGAAGTTTGATGAGTAAGCTTGAAACCAGTGAAAATACAGAAGATAATGAGGGAAATTCAGAAAAACCTGAAATTGTCCACAGATGTGACAGTTATGGAGCAGTTCCTAAGTTTTCCCACATGAACCCGGTAATGAAAAGCATGATTGCAATACCCTGCCAAACAAGCAGTAAATCAACAGAAGGCAATCATAAGCTGTTCTCACATGTGACTTTAAAATGTTTTCCTTAGTATTTTGGAGGCTTAATAAAGTTTTGGTGACCTTTGCTCAAGAAATCCTGGAGGTGGTGGTGGCAAAGGTGTAGCTCAGTGGTAGAGTGCATTCTTAGCACGCACAAGGTCCTGGGTTCAATCCCCAGTACCTCCATCAATATAAATAAATACATAAATAAACCTAATCACCTCCCCCCCTCAAAAATTTTTTTAATTTTAAAATTAAAAAATCTGGAATAATAATTGTCTGAGTCCATGATGCTAGCAGAATTCTTTAAAAACCAATCATGCAAATTTTAAGGAAGAGCACCAGAATTCAATGAAAAGCACAATCGAAAAAGCTAATTAGAAATTGCTTAAAGATTCCCTCAAAGGCAATTTTAGAACTCCCTGAGAAAGTGAAGCCTAGGTTCTAGTAGAAACTGGAGTGATACAGAGGCAGACAAGTGAAAAAGCATCATGTCAAAGAGCTCGCTTTTATGGCTCAAAACAGCATAAACAACTGTCTGGGAAAATGAAGTCCATCTTATTTTTTTTTACCTTGCCCTGGAATTAAAACACCAATATTAATAATTTGGCCATTTTCTTGGTCTTCACTTGCTATATTTATAATAGTGTGTTTGATGGTAAAATGATGAATTAATAAATTTTCCCTTAGTTATTGGCATATGTTCAAATCTAAGGTACACAAATCTGAAGGAGTGACAGTCCCAGCCTGAACCATCGCAAACTCAATGCCTAGGCAATTTCTGCCAAGTTCACCAAAAGCACACTTCCTCAGACACTTCTCTGGATTTTTCAAATGTTCCATTTTTCCAATGGAACAACTGACATTCTGTTAGGCTTAAAAATGTGTTTTTAATACTCTTCTTTTGACAAATTCATAATGAAATGGAAGTTTTTCAACCACACAGACGTAAGCACTCTTAACTAGAAGAAAGGCCTGGTCAGGGATAAATTATTTTTCATTTTAAAGAAATTTTTAAAATCACCCTTCATTTGGCTGCTCAAAGACTTTCTTGGAATCTGTTGAGTTCTCACCTATGATTTAAGCCTGTAAACAAACGGCTTCTGGAGGAGTTAGGTACAACTACTATCCTTCTTTACCTAGGACAAGCCCACTTGTCCTGTTGTTACTGAGTGACCTGGAGAACCTCCATGTGTTCTGAAGTGCTTACCTCACTCTGGGATCAGACCCCAGAGAAGCTCTGTCACCTAAAAAGACTGAGGAGGTCTAGGACATCAATTAACAGGCTACTCCTGAGCACCACTTGAATACTCAGCACATAGGGTCCCCAAATCTTAGACCCCTCCGTGTACTTGGGCTGCTCTATCTCTGCTTGTGTCCAAGTGACCACCTTTACACAGTGACACGGGGGATACCAGGATCCCATCAGGCGGCCTGACATAGGCCGGGATTTGGGGTGCTCCTGCGATGACTGAGAGCTAGACTTTTCATGACACTGTCATTTCCTCTCACCACCACATCTCATTCTTTCCAGGGCGTTTCCTCTATTTTCAGATAGAGGGCAATTTGCCAGCATATCTTCTGTCATGGAGTATTAATCATTATACTATTCCAAGAATTAGAAGAGGATCAGAATGGAGATTGCTTTCAAAACTCCCCCTATCAGTACAATCCTAGTTTTGCTACTTTGGGGGGACTTATACTTCTTTGCATTTCCTACTTTTCTCACCCAATCAGAAAATAATTACTTTGTTCCGCAAAAGAACTGCCTTTCTCTTTTCTTCTTCTCTTTCTTCTTATTAGTCCTCCTCTCTCTTTCTCCTCTCATTTAATGTTATTTTTTAAATAGAGGTACTGGGGATTGAACCTAGGACTTCATGCATGCTAAACATGCACTCTACCACCGAGCTACACCCTCCCCCTTTACAATTCTACTTATTATTATTATCATTTTTTAAATCGAGGCACTTCTTTCTCCTCTCATTAACAATGGTTCTGTTGTCTAAAAGACTTTCACAAGGGGATCTGTATATCAAAGTTGTATTATTTTAATTAAGCCAAAATGTATTGAGGGCCCCCTAGATCAGCTATTTTCAAAAATAGGTACAGTAATTAGACACAGTCTCAAAGATCTATGTTCTTATGAGGGGAAGAGTGAGAAAGTGTAAAGAAATAAACAACTAACCACTAAAATGGTGATTAAGTTGAGGATGAGAAGTGCAAAGTCTTTGTAGGGTCAAAGGAGAGAGAAGTTTCAAGTGTTTAGGGGATCAGGGAAACCACTGTGGTAGAAACAGATCTGGCAGACAGAGACTTGCTACGTATCACTCCAGACCCAGGAGGAAAGGCAACTGAAGAGAAAAGTAAGCACGTGTTAAACGATGCAGGCCATATGTGAAAGAATTGTGACATTTAAGTCGGTGAGGATAACTTGGACCATATGTTTTCCTAGTTCATTTTCTGGGAAATAATGAAGCATTGAAGGTTTCTGAGCAGGGGAGTTGCCTTGTCTGAGGAAGCCTGAGGAAGGCCAGCCAACCAGCAGTGTGTGGGGTAAATCCAAAAGCCCAGGCAGGAGCCAGGGCCATGTGGGAGCCCCAGAAATTGTCCAGACAAGAAACAATGTAGGTCTGAGCAGAGGAGGCAACAACAGAAGAAAAGAAAGGGAAAAACAGCATGTGATGAACACCTACATGTGGGGAGCTGCAGGAAGTACCCGGACAAGTACTGGAAAAGAAAAGTGTGTCTGAGAGAACCAGAGCCAGGGAAAAGAATGAGATTACTATTTATTGAAGAGTGAGTATAAAGTGTGCAGCTGTCTTCCAATCCTCTCAATTGGCCATGTAGGAGATTTTTTTCCCCCTTTTTATAGATAAGGATACCAAGACCCCTAGAGCTTAAGTAATTTGCTCAAGGCCAAAAGGGCAGTAAGGAGTAAAACCATGATCTGAACCCAGACTTGTCTGACTCCAAAACAGATGATTTTCCCACCCTGTGTACCATAATTTAGTAGGCATGAAGCACAGGAAAAGGAAGAAAGGAAGGAAGGAAGGGGAAGGAAGGAAGAGTGAGTTTTGAAAGAAGACTCATTAATAGTAGCGTCATTAATAAAAAAATAAAAACAATCAGAGTTTGGAGTTTAGCCGGTATAAGTTAATAAGCTTAGTTTAAAATATGTTGAGTTTGAAATTCTGGCTGATTATCTAAGTAAGAAAATTCTAACAGTCAGAAACTGCTGGGCTTGGGAATCATCAGGAGAGAGATTCTGAGATGAAGGGACGAGAGACTGAAGGTATTCGTGTGTAAATCAGCGTGAGGGGATGAGGAGTTACCTGAGGCAAAGAATGCGGAGAAGAGAACATCATTAGGGAGCAGAAGGAGGAATAAAAAGCAGCTAGTGAAGGAGGCGGAAGAGACGTTCTCAGAAAGGTGAAAGACCTGGCAGACGACAGTACCACAGACACCACAGAAGGGGCGAGTTCCAAGAAGGGAAGTTTCTGCAGAAGGGACAAACAGAATGAGGACTGCAAAATGCTCATTAGATCTGTTGCATATGAAATACCCAGTGATCTTCCAGAAGGTAGTTTCACAGAGGGGCAGAGGTGGCAACCATATTACAAGGGGTTAAGAAGTGAATGCATGAGTAAGAAGTGAAAGCAGTCTTTTAGAAGTTTGGTGGTGAACGGAAGAGAGGTAAGTAGCAGCCTGCTCTTGTAACAGAGCCAGAGGATGGTTATTTGAGGCTAGGGAGGGCCCTGACCATATTTGTGGGCATGAGGGGAAAAGATAGATGGAAGTAAGATAGTATGGAAAGAAGGGAGCAAAACCGAGAGGAGGTGCGCCCTAACAGAATCAAGGACAATGTTCTTGGCAAGAAAAAGAACAAGCTACCTTCTTCGGAGGTAGAAAAAGGGACCAGAGGTTACCCTCCAGGAGTTACTGAGAGAGCTCGTATGGACTGGTCTCATTCTCAATGAAACCTAAGACAAATAGCTAATTCAGACGAAAAGAGGCTCCCCAAAAGTTTGGGGTTCATATTCCAAAGGAAAGAGAAATGTTTACGTATGTCAGAAAATGGAAATTTACTTTTGAAAAGTGACCAGACTTCACCCATTTCTTCAGCTGCTCTCTATAGTATTTATTTCAGTTTTTACAGAATCTAGAACTGTTATTCTCCCAAAAGCACAAGTACCTTCTCTGGACTGCGTGGTTATAATTTGGACAATGAAGGCAACCTTCTGGTTGTTGGAAATGAAGCAGCTCTGTACTCTCATCTGCGTTCTTTTGAGGGGAAAGTTCAAGATACTTCCTTCAGTGAAGTTTGGAGAAGTAAATAATGGTCTCAATGTTTATTTTCAAAAGCTATCAATTATTTGGTGATTTGGATTGGGCTACAAGAAACAAATGCCATCTCAGCAGAACACTGTATTTTATATGGATCAGCAACAGAAACTCTAAAACAAACTCAGTCTTAGAGCTGTTTTCCTCACCCTTTCCATTCTCACACTGACTCGCCGAGCACCCACAGACATTGATCCAGGACTTCATGTTGGGTGCGTGCTGTGCATGAACATATCGCTTAATCCTCATAATAACCTTATCGTGTACCATTACTATTTCAATTCCCGATTTGCAAATAAGTAACTGAGGATTAAGTCAAGTAACTTCTCCAAGTTCTCAGAGCTAAAAATGATAGAACCAGCCTCAGTCCTGGTCTGATATGAAAGCTTGTGCATCTGAAGATTAAATTGTACCACCTCACAATTCAGTTCTATTTTTTTATCTTCATTTTTTTTCTTCTGCTCTAGTTTCTTTGTTTATCTAAGAACTCTAATTTCTGCCTCCCTCCTCACCACAAGAGTCTAGTATACTTGGAAGAGAGTCTAGAACATTGTGTCTCTTCAAAATACGTGGAAGTAAATTGAAACAAATTAAAATCAACTTAAATATAATTAATCTTATTCAATTTTTTATCACTGCTGCTTTGTTCCCACTATACATCCTATATTCACCACCCCTCCTCCCCTGCTGGTTTCAAGAGACCATCCAAGTTGGAGGATGTGAATATAATTGTGAAAATAACCCTGTAAAACAGCTTCTATAAATAAGCCTGTGTTTAAGTCAAGTATGTGGGTGCACAGATGAACAGTCTTTTCATCAACAATTATCCTGGCAGATTTGAGAGGATGAATTCACTCCCTTAGAGCTGACATTCACTTGTTCATCCAACAGCCATTCCCTGAGCATCTTCTATTTGCTTAACCCAGTGCCTGCCCTTTACAAGTTCACAGACAAGTGGAGGAGACAGACAGGTATCCTATGGTTGTAGAACAGCCTGATAATGCCTGAACAGAGGTGGGGAGGATGGCCAAACAACAGCCTGACACTTTTTGCATCATCCATTAGCTGTATTTCAAGCTAACTTCCCAATATGGGCTCATTTCCTTTTTGCATCAACATAAAGCCTCAAATGAAACCACACAGTGTACTTTATTTCAAAATGAAACTCATGACACAGCTCAGTGGTGAGTCATCCTCAGAAGCCATGAAATTTCAATCCCAATGTTTAAAAACTTGGCTGGGTCTTTTCCATCATTATGCTGCACTGTGTGTTTCTTGACTTGAACTTCTTTATTACATATTTAAATTTGGTGATTGTCAAAATAGTTCATCTTTATGTTACAATGATAAAATATGCAACTCTCCACATCACTAAAAATGAATTTGGAACAGAGGAAATAAAGTGGGGGAACTATTTTCCTTATCGACCTAGATAATGGAGGAAATTGGAGATCTGATCACAATTTTTCCACAGTGACTATTCTCATAAAAATAGTGTTACTATTTTTTCTTTATTGGATGCCCTTCAGAATTTTATAAGTTAACCCAAGGCTGTATCTTTTCATGTTGAAAGTTTCTCAACACAAATAAAAACTAAAAATAAAATTTTTTAAATGAGCTAGGACACCTTACAGTGAAGAGCAGACCCAGGTCGGTAACACAATTCTGTGTTTGCGGAGGATGCTTCCTAAGCATGAGTTCTGTCGTAGTTGCTCATCTGTTTCCCAGCTTCCTCTTGAAAAAAAACCTCAGTGATTTCTCAAGATAAGAACACAGGTCAATGTGAACCAATCACCGCAGAAGCTCCTTTAGATTGCATTAGCCTCACCCTCACACACTGAAACAAATCCATATTACACAAAAGGAAAGGAAGACTAAAGTATATCTCAGTAATGCAGAAACAAATTCACCTTTACTTCAACTTTTAACTAATTTTTCAAAAAATATTCTTGTGCATCCCAAAGCACATCAAATCTTATATGTGACCTTGCATCATCTCAGCCTCCGTACTCCTCTTCTTCACCCTATTGTCACTACCTCACAGTCCTGCACACGCATCCCCACTTCAGGCCTGCCAGGCTATGGTTATGTGAAGCATGCACCAACAAGTGAGTCAGAAATTGTAAAATCCTCGCGGAGGCCAGCTGCACAGCTGCAGATCACAGGCAAACCATGTGATGATTTCCAGTGGCACTGACATGCATGAAGATGAGATGTTTCATTAATGGAGTGCACACTGGAAACTCCTAATGAATCACCAACTATATGACCAACCAGGAAATCGACAGCCCATGTCCAACCTCGTTACTCTGTGTAATGGAGAGGTGGCAATAAACTAGAAAGAAGTGCTTGGATTTCACAACCACTGATAGTTTGGTTTTGGTCAAAATCAAGGCTCTTCCTAAATAACTATCAGCTAGAAAGATAGGCGACACACAGAACCACCTCCATCGTGATACATCTTCTTCTATCAACCTTACCGGTTTTAGTGCACACCCAGTTTAAACCCTGGTCTTTCCTCTTCTCTTTACAACAGTCACATCCTCCTCCAGGGTTAGGTTGCTCAGCCCATAAAGTGAAAATCTCATGCAATTCAAATTACCCTTGAAAACTCCTTAAGTCCTCCACAGAGTTTAAGGTCTTCAGAAGGTAATCTTACCAGTTTTCTGATGTTTCTCTAGGGCTTTTGATTAATTTTTCAGTTCCTACATAGAGCATGTTAATAAATCCTTCACCACTCACTTACTAAGTCCCTTAAAAATCTGTTTCACATCTTTCGTGTTGGTCAGGGAAACCCTTAAAATTATCCATACAATCTTTCCATGGATTTCTACCAAAGATATTGACTATTTCAGGCTTGACTGAATCTGCTGCCTGAGTAGAGTGAACAGATAGCCACACCACTACTCATCCCAATCTTTAGCCCACCTTTTTGTCTCCCCACTTTCTATTCTGTCCCTTCTCTCCTTCCTCCCCTCCTTTTATTGCCCCAAAGTTCAGTTTAGATAAATCAACTGTACCTATCAGGAATATCTTCTATAATGAGGAAATTGTCTCAAGAAACATTTAAAAACCCATTTGCCTGACTTTCTTCCACCAAAACCATTCATTTTTATTGCTCTCATGTATTTAGTCATTCATTCATCCATTCCACAAAGATTCATTATGCACGACGTACATACCAGACACCATTCTAGGCACAAGGGTTACATCAGTGCTCCCAAGAGGCAGCGTCCCAGCTCTCAAGGAGCTCACTCTCCAGTGGGGTAGACAGTCAATAGATATATTCCTAACAGACTGCCAGCCAGGACTGAGTGCTAAAAAGGGGTGGGGGGGGGGTGTCAGGAATTAGACAAGGCTTCTTAAAAAGGGGGCATTTGAGCAAAGACCTAAGTAAGCCAAGCCACATGGATGCTTTGGGGAACAGTGTTACAGACAGATGGAGCAGCAAGTGGAAAGGGGTTGGAGTTTTCCAGCAGCAACCAGGAAACTTCCAGGTGAATGAAGCTGAAAGCTCAAAGGGGAGAGTGGTATAAGATGAGTTTGAGACTTGGCCAGAACCCAGAAGGACTTTTGGCTTTTATTTGCGGATGTTATGCAAAGCCCTGATTTGTGGATCATTCTGAGCAGGGAGGTAGCATGATCTGACTAAGGTGTTTTTAGAAGGATTTTTCCAGCTGTTACATGGAGAGCAGTGGGGAGGGGCCTGTAGAGGGTGAAAGATGGAGACTGGGGAGGTTCCTTCAACCTCCAAGTATTGCCTTGTGCCTCAAATTTGTGTTTTTCAGTATTTGCCTTTTCTGTCAGGAAAAACAACTGAGAAACGATTTCTAGTTAAGTAGGTTTTGATCTTATTACAAACTATGCAACTTTCCCACAATCCTTCTCTCCCACTCTGCAGGTCTGAGTCCCCACCGTGAAGTCTGCTTTAAACCTGCCCTAAGAGCAAAGCTCCCTGGTGGACAGGCTCCTTCAGGGCCCTGGAAGCCACAGAGATTCACTGAGTGCTGCCCTCTTTAGTAATAAGGGATCCCACCTTTTCACTTTCTTTTACACACAGAGATTCTGGCAGCTTTATCAAAAAACATAATAGCTTGAAATAAAAAATTCAATGACAGCTTCTTGAAAAAAAAATGTTTGCACTAATAAAGTAACATGTTTAATACAGACCATAAATTTAACTCTGAAGCACTGAATGTGTATACAATAGTTCTCAAATACCTGGAGGAAAAATTATCTTTGAAAATTCACCTTCTTATAAGTTAGAAAGAGGAAGAAAAATACCACAGTATATCACTTATACATGGAAACTAAAAAGAAAAATTTTAAAGACACAAATGAACTTATTTACAAAACAGAAAAAGACTCACAGACATAGAAAATAAATTTATGGTTACCAGCAGGGAAAAGGGGTGGGAAGGGATAAATTGGGAGCTCAAGATTTGCAGATACTATATACTATATATAAAATAGATAAACAACAAATTTATATTGTATAGCATAGGGAACTATATTCAATATCTTGTAACCTATAATGATAAAATATGAAAAGGACTATATGAATGTATACGTATGACTGAAACATTGTGCTGTACACCAGAAATTGATACACTATAAACCAACTATGCTTCAATTTTTTAAAAAAGACAAAAAAAGGAAAGAAAATTCACCCTATTTTTCGAAGTTTAATTCACATAAAGTTTAATCAGTCAAGTTAATGAAAATATCAAAAATTCTGAGTTAGTGTATGGCAGAAGAAATTTAACTTTGTTGTAAAGAATACAGTATTTGGTGTTGAAAGGCCTTGAGCTTGAAAGGCTTTCAGAAAAATTGTAAGTAATCACCTAGATTTTTTAAAGACAGATGTTTTTGCCACGGCACATACACAGAAAGCTTCCCCTTCACATTCTCGTTATGAGGAAGATGAAAAAGCAGGTCTCCTCTAGACGAAAAGCCACTCTTGGTAAGTAGATATATTCTTACAACAAAGAACCTGTCACTTCAGATTTGCAAAACGACTTCAATATTTTGTGCTACTTTCTTTGTTAAACACCAGTCTAGATGCAATTTTGAGCACCATGAGAGATCTGTGAATGTAACAGATTGAGTTTTGAATCCATAAGAAGCAATTTTTTAACTCTACCTTAGACGTATTTAGAGGCAAATAGTAAGTTTTAATTAAAAAAAGAAAAAGGTCATGTGATATAATGCAAAATATAATGTATAGTGCAAATTATTTCCAATAAACTCATTTCTCACCTATATATGTATGTATATATGTATACATATGTGTGTGTGCGTATACATATACACATATATGCACACATTTATATAAATTTCAATCAGGTCTTCCTGGGATATTTTTATTTAAACCTACCCCTTAGCTCCTGTCACTGCCATCACACCCCTGTTTTAATCACTGAGTACTTCTCAGCTGCCTGAGTCTATCTATCGCCTGCTGGGCTCATGCGAAGGAAAGCAGATCTGATTCTTAGGAAACATGGGTTCATTGAATAGACCAGAGAATAGAAATAATGTAACTTTTCAATATTCATAGATTCAAACATTCGTTGTACACCAACTATGTAACAGGCGCTGTGCTAAGCAACGGAGGTAAAGCCACAAATAACACACAGCCTGTGTCCTTAGGCACCAACATGACTGCCACAGGGAAAGCACCTGGTAGGGAGCCGAGTCTGAGGACAGACAGGCAGCAGCAGCCTTTTGTAATAGTCTAAGAAGAAAAGTGGAAAAGCTCAAGGAAACTCAAGGGGCATGTCCGAGAGAGGATTAACGACTCTATGGGCCTTTTTACTGTTAAGGTTTCTTCCCTTACCAGCTCTCAGTTAATTCCCTCCAGGATTTTCCCTATCAGTGTTTACAGCACTTCTGAACTCTGTAAGTGATCCAAGTATTCAGAGAGCTGTACCACAGTACCCTGCTTTATTTGCCTATAAAGAAGTAGAATAAATATTGCCAATGAGTTTAGCCAAGGATTTGAGTACCTGTGTGTTATGGTAATAAAGAAGAGGAAACTCATCCAGAAAGGTATGAAAAGCGAAGTTATGGTTTATAAAGCAATGAGGATAAAATAAAAGTTCTAAAGTCCTCATTAAATAGACACCATTCAGCACTCTCAACAAAGCACAACAATACTTTCCAGTATTTCAATGGAAAAAGAAAAGGCTAAAGTTTTGGCACAACCTGAAATCTGGCAGGAATAACGTTTAGCTAGCCAGGGAGGCTGTCCTTCTCTAAGGATGTCCTCATGAGAAAATGCAGACTGCCTCAGAGCCACGTTTAAAAACAAACAGTCCATGTCAGGCAGAAGAGGACTTGAAGTACTATTTTGTTTGTTTCTTAGAAGCAAGTGAATAGAGCAGGATTAGGTTAGAGATACCACATTTCCCCAGATGATCATCTGAGACATTGAGCCACAAACAGAAGAGATCTAGTTATGGAGGATGAACCAGCTGGTGGGGCGCAATCATCTCCTTCCCGGTCCAGCTTCCGACTGAAAGCCTAGACACGTTTCACTCCTTAAAATGGCGGCTTCTGCTCAGTCTGGCAGCTGGTTTTCAAAGGTCCTAAGCCAAGCTCAGGTCAAAGTCAAGTGCACACATTTCTATATCTAAGCAAATAATCCTGATTTCCTGATCTTTGCAGATAAGTGGCTGTGAATAAATACAGAACTTGTGATAGACCGAGAAAAGCAAGATTTCAACTGCCTGTTTGTTGTCATTATTATTTCAGTTATCTGTTGGCAGAACAAACCTCCCTAAACCATCGTGAGCAGCATAAAACAGCAAACAAACTATTGTGTTGCCCCATTCTTGTGGTTAGGAACTTCAACAGAACACAGAGGGATGGCATGTTTCTGCTCAGTGATGTCTGGGGCTTCAGCTATGATGACGCCAAAGACTGTGAGGTGACTGAAAAGGTACGGCTGGCATAGCAGGGACAGGAGAACCCACTCCCAACACAGTTTCTTTATCCACATGTCTGGCACCTAGCCTGGGGCTGGTGAACGACAAGGTCGCTCAGGCTGTTGCCCAGAGTGCCTGCGTGTGGCCTCTCCAGCTTGGGCCTCTCCAGCTTGGCGGTCTCAGGGCAGTCAGAATTCTTACATGATGGCTCAGGGCTCAAAGGACAAGCATTCCAGCAAACAAGGAAGAAGCTGCATGGCCTTTTGTGACCCAGCCTCAGAGGTCACCGAGCGTCACTTCCAGTGTGCTCTACTGGTCAGAGCAGTCACAAGCCCACCCAGGTTCCAGTGGAGGGGACACAGGCAGTGATAGGAGGAATGTCAAAAAATTACAGTCGTGTTCGTAAACTGTCCCAGTCACCTTCCATAAAAGATGCCACCATCAACAGAGAGGCAGAGTGTGTTATCTAGGAGGACAAGGGAAAGTGGAGAGTAGGGAAAGGCCTCAGTAGGTGCATGTGAGGTGAAATGAGGGAACAGGCCTTACAAGAGTAATCTTCTCACTGGAGCACGGCCAGGAAAACTCAAACTCTAATTTCCATGTAGCTTTGTTACCTGGAACGGGGCATCTCACTGTGCATTCTTCAAGACCTCCCTTGGGGTTCAATGGCCCCCTTAACCACTGGTGCTTCAGATGTGACTCCAGATCACAGCACTGTCAACACCATGGGGCTACCATGATTCCTTCCAGACCAGTCCTTACGCAGTGGGGCAGAAATAAGGAACCAGAACATTGCAGCTGAGTAGTCACCACTGTATGAATATATGGGGCAGTTTTACCCGTCTTGGATATCTATCCTGATTCTTCTGGGTGTAGGGTGGAGAGTCAGGGATTCCTGTTCCCATTAGCCCCCAAAGTCATCTTCCAGCTGTTCAGTGTCACACCCAGTGGGATAAGGGAGCATCAGGGAAGGGAAAAGGAGATGAGCAGTGTGCAGGGCCAGGCATGGATCTGCCAAATATCACCATTAATTATACAGGTATGTAACTATATTAATATCAAATGAAATAAACTCATAAAGGCATAAAGCTTTCCTAGAAATGATATCCCATGCTCCTGGATTGGAAGAACCAATATTGTTAAAATGGTCATACTGCCCAAGGCAATCTACAGATTTAATGCAATCCCTATCAAACTACCCAGGACATATTTCACAGAACTAGAACAAATCATAATAAAATTTATATGGAACCACAAAAGACTTAGAATTGCCAAAGCATTACTGAAGGAAAAGAAAGAGGCTGGAGGAATAACTCTCCCAGACTTCAGACAATACTATAGAGCTACAGTCATCAAGACAGCATGGTATTGGTACAAAAACAGACATATGGACCAATGGAACAGAATAGAGAGCCCAGAAATGAACCCACAAACTTTTGGTCAGCTAATCTTTGACAAAGGAGGCAAGAATATACAATGGAATAAAGACAGTCTCTTCAGCGAATGGTGTTGGGAAAACTGGACAACAGCATGTAAATCAGTGAAGCTAGAACACTCCCTGACACCATACACAAAAATCAACTCAAAATGGGTCAAAGGCTTAAACATAAGACAAGATACAATAAACCTTCTAGAAGAAAACATGGGCAAAACATTATCTGACATACATCTCAAAAATGTTCTCCTAGGGCAGTCTACCCAAGCAATAGAAATAAAAGCAAAAATAAACAAATGGGGCCTAATTAAACTTACAAGCTTCTGCACAGCAAAGGAAACCATAACTAAAACAAAAAGATAACCTACGGAATGGGAGAAAATTTTTGCAAATGAAACCGACAAAGGCTTGATCTCCAGAATATATAAGCAGCTCATATGACTTAATAAGAAAAAAACAAACAACCCAATCCAAAAATGGGTAGAACAGCTAAACAAGCAATTCTCCAAGGAAGACATACAAATGATCAATAGGCACATGAAAAAATGCTCAATATCACTAATTATCAGAGAAATGCAGATCAAAACTACGATGAGGTATCACCTCACACTAGTTAGAATGGCCATCATTCAAAAGTCCACAAATGACAAACACTGGAGAGGCTGTGGAGAAAAGGGAACCCTCCTACACTGCTGGTGGGAATGCAGTTTGGTGCAGCCACTGTGGAAAACAGTATGGAGATTCCTCAAAAGACTAGAAATAGACTTACCATATGACCCAGGAATCCCACTCCTTGGCATATATCCAGAAGGAATCCTACTTCAAAAAGACACCTGCACCCCAATGTTCATAGCAGCACTATTTACAATAGCCAAGACATGGAAACAGCCTAAATGTCCATCAACAGATGACTGGATAAAGAAGAAGTGGTATATTTATACAATGGAATACTATTCAGCCATAAAAAATGGCAACATAATGCCATTTGCAGCAACATGGATGTTCCTGGAGAATGTCATTCTAAGTGAAGTAAGCCAGAAAGAGAAAGAAAAATACCATATGAGATTCACCATATGAAAAAAAAAAACAAAACATAAATACAAAACAGAAACAGACTCATAGACATAGAATACAAACTTGTGGTTGCCAAGGCACAGGGGATGGGAAGGGACAGACTGGGATTTCAAAATGTAGAATAGATAAACAAGATTATACTGTACAGCACAGGGAAATATATACAAGATCTTGCGCTAGCTCACAGCAAACAAAAAAAAAAATGTGACAATGAATTTATGTATCTTCAGGTATAACTGAAAAATTGTGCTCTACACTGGAATTTGACACAACATTGTAAAATGACTATAACTCAATTAAAAAAAAGTTAAAATAAATAAATAAATAAAGTTTTCCTAGAGATAGAGTCACTTCATAATGACAAAAAGCACATTCCATACATAAGAAATAATTTTAAATGTTTATGCAACTTTTGACACCACCTCAGACTATTTAAGCAAAAATTAGCAGGAAAAAAAATAGATAAATGCAATATCATACAGGGATAGTTTAACAAATCTTTCTGTATTTGATAGACCAAGAATATTTTTTAAATCAGCAAGAACAAAGAAGATATTTAATTACATAATCAGAAAATTAACAAGCATAATTAAGATTTAAGATATATACATAATAGAACAATGCATCCCCAACTGCAGAATACAGTTTCTTTTCAAGCACGTGTGAAGACACTTACAAAGACTGACCCACACTGATCCTTAAAGCAAGTTTCAAAAATACCAACATATTGGATTCACTTAAAGTGCAGTCCCTGTCCACACTGCCAACAGATAACTGAAGATACCTAGAAAAATCCCATATGGTTAAAATCAATAAACTCATAAGTAGCTCTAGAGTCAAAGAGGAAATTAAATCTGACAATAGAAAAAACTTAGAACTGAATAATAATAAAAGTACCACAAACAAAACTTGAGGAAATACAGCTAAGGCAGAAATTAGAGAGAAACTGGTAGTCTTAAAAGCCAGTATTGGAAAAGATGTATGAAAATTAAAGTGTTAAGCATCAACCCAGGCAAAGGAACAGAACAGACGTTTTTCCAAAGACATACACATGGCCAACAGGAACATGAAAAGATGCTCAACATCATTCATCATCAGGGAAAAGCTAATCTAAACCACTAGGAGACATCATCTCACACCTGTCTGTGTTGGCTCCCAAACTGGCCTCCACACACAGAGGACAAGGAGAGACTCAGGAAACAGGCTCCTCCAGCTGGGTAGGTGGGTAGGCAGCAGGTTTAATAAGCAAAGGAACGTACATACCAGGCTAGCTGTGGGCACCCACAGGGCGAGAATCTTAACATTTATACACAAGTCTTGACTGGGGTTCATTCAATCTCATTTACTGTCCAGATGGTTGCAACAACACCCTGCTTTCTCAAGGCTGCGCCCTTCAAAGCAGCTCTGGCTGTGGGAGAAGTGGGCGGAACATACATTCCAAGGACCTGGGGGTGGGGAGGAGCCCCCAGTTGCCTGGGTCACCTCTCAGGTCAACGGGTGGTCACAGACTTTCCATGACCTCCTCCCACAACCTGTTGGATTGGCTGTCGTTGAGACAAGCAATAACAAGGATGTGGAAAAGGGGGAAACTCTATTGCACTCTGGGAACTTAAACGGGTTTGGCCACTAAAGAAAACAGTACAAAGGTTGCTCAAACAATTAAAAATAATATGATCCAGCAATCCCACTTCTGGGTATATATCCAAAGGAAATGAAAACAGAATATGGAAGAGATACCTGCACGCTCATGATTATTGTGGCATCATTCATAATAGCCAAGATACGGAAACAACCTAAACATCTGTCAGCAGATGAAAGGATAAAGAAGTTGTGGTGTGTATACATATAATGGAACATTACTCAACCATAAAAAAGAAAGAAATCCTGCCATTTGCCACAACATGGATGAACCTTGAGGGCATTAGACTAAGTTAGATAAGCCAGACAGAGAGACAAATATTGTACGATATCACTTACATGTAGAATCTAAAAAAGCCAAACTCATAGAAACAGACTACAAAATGGTGGTTATCAGGGGCTGGAAGGTGGAGGGACTTGGGAGATGTTTAAGGACACAAACTTGCAACTCGAAGGTAAAAAAATTCTGTAGATCTAACGCACAGCACAGTAATGACAGTCAACAAGACTGAATTATATACTTCAAAACTGCTAAGAAACCAGGTCTTAAATGCTCTCACCACAAAAAAGAAATGGTAATTATGTGACATAATAGAGGTGTTAGCTAAAGCTACAGTGCTAATCATATTGCAATATATAAATGTATCAAATCAACACACTGGATGCCTTAAACTTAAATAATGTTTTGTCAATTATAACTCAATTCAAAAAGAGATTTGAAAAGGAAAAACACATTTGAAAACTTTTGTGAAATAGAAAAATTTCAGAAATATATAACTAACAAAAACTGATTCAAGAAGTAGGAAACTTTAATAGTTTTATAATCATCAAAAATACTGAATCAACAGTTTGGTCACTTGTGTTGGCTTCCATGACACATTTTCTTCAAGAATATTTGGCTGTTAAAAGCATATAAATTTATATTTAAATATAATTTAATTCCATTTACACAAACTATTCCAGAGTATAGAAAAGAGAAAAAATACTCCTCAACTCTGTTTACCAACTTTGTGTAATAACCTCAATTCCAAAAATTGACAAAAGCAATACAAAAGAGGAAAATTACAGGTCAGTCTCAATCATGAACACAGATGCTAAAAATAAAACAAAATGTTAGCTAACCAAGTCACCCCAAGGATGCTCTAGCATGTTGGAATGTTCTGTTTCTTACCCTGGTTGGTGGACACTTTGTGTTTTTTAAAACACTATCCTTTAAACTGACCAAACACATATTTGCCCAAATACATTTTGTACACTCTTCCATTTATAGGATATATTTCATTATAAAAACAAAAACAATCCCTAGGAACATTTGAAACACTCACTCTTTCCCATCAAACTCATCTTATTCACCTGGACCTCTCAGAACTCTGAAGTGTGACCCACACACTGAGCAGCAGCAGAGGCATCATGCAGGAACTTGTTAAAAATGAAAATACTGGGCCCCACACTAAATTAGAACCTCTGGGGGTAGGACTCAGGAATCTGTGTTTTAACAAGCCCTCCCAGTTATTTGGAGGCTCACTTAAGTTGGAGAAACACAACTCTTCGTAATAGCGGCAAGCAATAGATGGCTGGCAAGCAGGACGTGGGACTCAAGCCCAAGGGAACTGGAGCCAGAGGCAACTTAGTATCCAAAATACACCCACGAGCTTACCTGTAGCACATATTGCAGCATGTTGGGTTTTCCTTCTTTGAGGGACCAGCCTCACCTGGACTGGTCTCCTTTCACAGTAAGGATGATGATCATTTTTCAATGACTCACACATGAACATCGGCGTCAATTCGTGAGCCATGGCTCTTGAATGATATTAAAAGACTTCTCCACACTAGTCACTGTGTAAGCCAGCCAGAATAAACATACTGCTCTAGCTCTGAGTGAAGGGAAGTACGTTCATGCTGAATTATCCAGGGACAAGGACTCTCCTTAGTTCATTGACTAATCATCCATCTGTGGGAATATCCAAAAGTTCTCCTCCTTCTGGCATCCTCTCGTTCGTCCTCTTCACGTTTCCCAGAACTTTTGCATACACAGGAGAAACGACTGAAGGTCACTTTCCAATATGAACCTCAGGATGCCCACAAATGATTCACTGGGAACAGACATCAGAACATCTGGTTAAAATACAATAAAACATAACATAAAACATAACATAAAATAAATATGTTAATTGTGGATTAAAATGTTCATCTTTATATAGAAAAGTAAAATAAACTTTAAGAAAGTTAAAGAGCCATGAGTGGTAAGATCTGAATAAAATCTATTTTAACTTTTTAAATTTTTATATGAGGTATACTTTCACATAATTTGAAGAGAAGTATAGTTATTTTACAAGGCCTTGTATAAAAAATAGTGACCCCTTCCCAGAGGCAATATCTTTCCTCTCCTTCAGAGGATTCTTTTTGAATTTATCACAGTATTACTGAGTAACATGCAAATATTATAATTTTCTTGATTTTTCAGTTTTAGTCATTGTCAACTGTGTTTCTAACAAGATGAGGCTTAGCTTTAAGTTGTTCCTCTCACCTCACCACAAACACATGGATTTTCCCCATAACCACCAGCATCCCCTCATTCACTCACTAGAGTTGTATTTAAATTTTCGTTACATCAGTATTCACTGTTTATGTTATTGTGACTATGTAAATACCATTCACAGTTGAGACTTGCAGTCTACTATTATTTCTTTCCTGTACATCAAGCTTCGGTTGATGGGGATTGGGAGGGGAGAAACACGCGAAAACAGCGAATATTGATGCTTTTTTTCCTTATTTGCCCATATGCTTGGTTTTCTATTTACTTATCACCAATTCAATCCCAAACTCTCTGCCAGGTGTCTAAAACTCCCATCAATATATTGTGGACCACAGAGTCAATCTATTCATTTCATCTCCTTGAGAAAATCTCTTCTGGAACTTTCTAACTTGCTTCCTTCTGGACACTGATGCCTAGCTATTGTCTTAGGACCTCCCTTCCTTCATTCTCGAGTCCTTTTTACTTTCTTATATTAAATCTCCGGTTTCTTATTTCCTGTGTCTTTCTCTTTTTTAGTTTACTCGATTATTTTTTTTTTTTTGGCTTTGCCAAAATAAGATTTTATTTTAAAATCATTTGAAAGACACTGAGTAAAGAAGGAGACCTAAGACTCAGTGGATGCAGATTCCAAATTCATATTCCTTCCCACACCCACCAGGGGTCATCATGTCAGAAAGTTGCTTTATTTGATAATTTCTATTTTTAGTTTCCTGGAGAAGAGATCTTTTCCCATAAGCCTTTTTTTTTTTTTTTTTTTTTTTTTTTTTTTTGTAGAGCTTTATTTCCAGGAAACAGCATGTTATTGGAGAAGGGTGTTTAAAAAAAAAATCAAGGTAGATCTAATATGTTCAACAATGTGTAGGGGCTCAGCCAGAAGTGATGTGGAAAGGTTCTCTAGTATTTGCTTATCATCTTGCTGCAACCAGAAATCCACACAGGGAAATGGCGTCCAGGAATATGGCCCTATACGAAGTTGTTCTGTCTTTGCAATCCTAAATACTAATCATTGGTCCACCTGGTAAAGCTCCTACGGCATGCAGCTCCTCCTCCAGACCTCGGTCTGGTAAGGAGACTCTGTAGATCTCTGCAGTGTTAACATTGACAGCAATGCCGTAGATTATCGGAAAGTGCTTTTCATTTTCTTCCCGGTCACTTAATTCTGTCACACATAGTGTCACTAAGTGAATGTCATCTTCTTGTCTGTCAAACTCACTAAGAAGCTGATAAGTAAGCTTTTGTGACAACTGCCTGTCGTCACTGGAGCTGCCCACGAGGTGCACCCCCAGCCTTCCTCAGCGTGGCTAGAAAAGGATTTTATGGCGTTCATGGTCAAGGAGACCTCAGCTTTAGTGTCGGTTCCATCGCAGTATGTCAAGCAGGTGGCCCCATTACCTGTGTGCCTCAGGACCACAACGTGACAAGTGGTGGCATCATCAGAACCCAGAACGGAGATGGAGCACCCCTTTGGGGAGGTCCCTATAAGCTCTCTTTGTTGTACACACAGAAGGCCCTGGGGTCCCACTTTGGAACACACTGACCTCCGAGAAGTCTGGCTCTTTCCTCCAGAAGTGGGTGGGCTCAGACGAGGTCCCCGGCGGACTGCGGCAGCCACTCCTGCCCCCTCGTCTACCAGCAGGGGCATCGCGGAGGCGGCCGCCGGGGCAGGCCCAGCGGGGCGGTCGCCTCCGCGGCCCCGGGGCCGTCGCCTCCGCGGCCCCGGGGCCGCTTGCCGCGCACGGGCCCGGGCCGCTTGCCGCGCACGGGCCCGGGCCCACGCCCACGCGCCGCCCGCCCCGCCCCACCGCGCCGCGGGGCCCTCCGGGAAGTGGAGTCCCACGGGGTTGGTTCACTCCATCTTTCCAATGAGCTGTATCTCTGAGAAAAAGCTCATGGAAGATAAATTTTTCAGGCCTTGAGTATCTACTAAATTTATTTTTGGGTACCACATTTGCTTATGAATTCGGCTGAGTGTAGACTCCTAGGAGTCGTTTTTCCTCAAAAATTTGGAGGCAATGTTTCATTAGATTACAGCCTCTGTTGTTGCTATTGACAAACACTCGGTATTATGAATTTTTTGTATTTTGTATGTGACTTTTTCTGGAAGTTTGTAGAACTTGTGGAAGTATAAAATTACATGTTTTGGAGTGAGTCTTTTTTAACTTTTTATTTTCTAATTTTTTTTTTTAATTCTGCTGTGAATCCTTTCAACCTGGAAACTCTATAACCTTTACTTCTAGAAATTTTTCTTTAACTATTTGAATCATGATTTCCTTTTTCTTTTCCTTCTTTTCTTTTCCTTCTTTTCTTTTTCTCCTTTTGAACTCCTCTTTTAAAGGTATTGGACCTCATTATCTGGCCCTCTAATTTTATTTTATTTTCTATTTTCCATCTCTTTTCTTGTTTTCTCAAATTTCTTGGAGATTTCCTACATTTTATCTTCCCACTGTTCTGTTGAGCTTTTCACTTCTGTTGTCATATTTTTATCTGTGAGTTCTTAATTGTCCTTTTTTCAAGCAACTTGTTCTTATTTCACGAATGCAGTATCATTTTACAGCTCTCTGAGAACACTAATGATAATTTTTTAAGTAGTCTTTCCCCTGAAAATTTTTTTTTCTTCCAGATCACTTTTTTGTGTGTGTTTGGTCTCCAAGTTTCATGGCAGAATCTTACCTCATCTACCTGGTGACCTTGCTGGCCTATTACATTTAAAAGTGCAGCCCTGAAAGGGCTGACTGGAAGTTCTGTATCTGTGGTTGGGATTTGACCACTTTGGGCTTCACTGTACCTGCTGATCCAGCTGGGCTATTTGCTGAGAGCTCCCCCTCCCCAGATGTCAGCACCATTTCATCCTTCTCTTGGTTTGGTAGAGCTGCTAGAGAAGGAGCTTCCAGTCTCCTATGTAGAAGATACACATCTTCTGGTCTACACTTTGGGAGCTGAGTAGAAGGGGGGGGGGGGATTCAGTATTCAGAATATAAATTTGCTTAATTCCTGTTTCCAGTATTACACTTTCACCCTTGACTGTGTCTGACAAAACCCAGTGCAAGAACATTCTATTTTACACTCTCCAGTGAGCAATTTTCCTCAGTCTTCCTCGGGGTGGGTGGGGAGCAGAAAACAATTGTGAATCTGTGGATTGGGAGAGGGGACCTAACTGCTTTTTAAACAGACTTTAAATACTGTCCTTTTTAGCACTACTTCTCCTCTTCCAGAAGTACCTGAAATGCCAATTCCTCAAGCTTTTAGGGATTCTGTGTGTGTAAATCAGGTTTATTTCTAGTTTCCCACTGCTGGCATAGGATTGAGCTTTCTCAGGTATTCTAAATGGTGTTGATGTTGTTACATCTCTCATTTTCCTTATTTATCCTTTTAGATGAATGCCTTTCTCCCCAAAAAAATCCATTTATTTTCATTTTATGAGATGTTTGGAGGAAGAAAAGTAAATATATGGGCCCAATCAACCATCTTGATCCAAAAGTCACAGTAATAAAATTCATCAAAATTCTCCATGCAATAAAAGATAGTGTCAATGACTACTTAGGGAATCTAATCAACATTTTTTAAAAACTAAAGAAAAGACAAAAGAATTAATACAGTTACTTTAAAAAATCACTTTGAAAAGCTGGCAATGCCTATAAGAGCTGAACATACCCCAAATTAGAAATATGGCACTGCTAGCACACATCCAATAGGAATAGTCACATATGTTCATCAAAAATCATGTACAAAAATGCCCATAGCAACAGTATTCATATTAGCCTAAAGCTGGAATCAACTCTGATGCCCATCATCAGTGAAATGTATGACAAAGTGTGGTACAGTCATGGAATATGCACAATATGCACACTGGAATAATATAAAATGAAAATGAGCCTATTACTGCTACATTCAAGAATACAAATATAATATTGACTGAAAATATACATGAAAGAATAAATATTGTAAAATTCTCCTTCTGTCAAGTTCAGAACTATCCTGTGGTGATAGACTCGTTAACAGCCTCCTCCCTGGAAGGAGAAGTTGACTGGAGGGGAGTAGGAGGGCACATTTCTGGGGAGCTGGCAATTCCTTGACCTGAGGGGTGGTTCTGTATGTTCCCTTCGAATAAATTATCAGTCGTATACTTATGAGTTGGCCACCTTTCTACGTTATACTTCAATTTAAAGGGTTCCTTCAAAAAAAAGTTACTGTTACCAAAAACAAAAACAAAGAAAGTCTTTAGTTAATGAATCTACTTTAGTGTAGGTAAACTACACTATGACTTAAGTAGTTTCTTAGACTCAAATGTCAGCTTTGCTCCTTATTAGAATGTGACTTTGGTTAAAGCATTATTTAAATTCCTCTATAAAATTAAGATGCAGTTATTCATCCAGCAAAAATGTACTGCGTGCCAACTATTATAGGCACTTGGGAAATAGTTATGAGGAAAACACACCCATATCCTTAGCCACATAAAGCCAATATTCTGATGGAGAAGGAAAAAAAAATGTTTGCTCTGCCTACCTTCCAGAATTTCATGGTAAGAACCTGCTACTCAAAATATGGTTTATGGGCAAGCAATATTAGCACCACCTATGAACTTGTTAGAAAAGCAAGTTCAAACCCCACCCTAGACTTTCTGAGAATCGGTATCCTCATTTTAACAAGATCTCCAAGTAATTTATATGCACATTAAAGTTTGAGAAGCACTGCTATAGTACTTTGTGAATCATAAAATGCTGTCAGATGTAGGCTATTATTATTATTAGTCACTCTCACCAGGAAATTGCCACAACCCTGCTTTGTAGCTGCATTCCTATTCCAGCAAATAAGGAATATGAGGGTGAGAAGGCACCCATTTGCTTCCCTCTTAAAAGCTGCCTTATTTCCAGGCTGTATCGTTTTAGAGTGTTCTCTTTCTGCTGTTCTTTAAGTCGGCCTTAATTCTCCAGGTCAGTAGACCCCTGCATTAAAAGCCCCGTTGATAAAAAGGTTATTGATGAACTTTATTGCTTGGTTTTTCAGTTGGTTCAACAGCACTTCCTGGTCATTCGACAGTGAGCCCAGGAAGAGTGCTTTGATAAAGTAATGAAATGCTACACAAAACAGACTCTAAATTTGCAAGGTTTCATTAGTGTGTTGGTATGTCCCAGGTTCATTCTGTGTCTTTCACCTCCTGGCTGGGAGAGCTAGCGGAATTTTTTCCTGCAGGCTATTTGGTGGATCTCTAATTAGTCTTGTTCTGACAGTGCTTTTGTGGAGGTAAGAGCCCAGGAAGGAACCGATCTTCTGGTAGAAGAGCATGTTGTTCTGGGGAAAGGGACTAATCAGGCCTTCAACATCTGTCTTATTAGAGAAAAAAATACTTCGTCAAGTTGTCCCTAGAGTGATGTTACTCAAACTTTAATATGCATGCAAATCACTCAGCGGTCATATTAAAACACAGTTGAGATTCACCAGGTCTGGGGTGGAGCTGAAAATTCTTCATTTCTAATATGCTGGCAGGTGATGTTGACGCCATGGGTTCCCAGACCACACTTTCAGTAGCAAGGTCCTATCCTCCAGGAACTCAAGAGTAATCAAACAGTAATTTTGAATCACTAAGCTCCTCCAACATGCACAACAGTGTCTTCTGATAAAATCCAGCAAACCACAGTAAGTTAGTTGACTGACTGGTTCTTTAGGAATTTAGAAATTAAAAGATCCATATTATAACTATATGTACATATTTGGACAGAACTATTTCTACAGCAACCTGAAGGAAGTACATTGCAATGTTAAGATTTGTGTTTTCTTTTTTTTCTGGTTCCCGCTTTCTAAATTTTCTAAAATAAATATTGTTTAATTTTATAGTATAAAGGCAATAAATGTTAGTTTTTTAAAATGTACGTTTTTAAAATTTATTCTAATCTCAAGCTAAATACTCTGACTACTGGATAAAAGTTCTCGACTTTTCCATAAATAGCATGTATTTATGGAGTATAACACATACTCAAGTTCTCTCTGCCTCTTTTGTCCATCTCCCCACCAGCTCTGAGGGCTGAAAAAAGGTCAAGTTGTAATGGACTTCAAATGTATCCAACATTACTTTCTCTAAGATAAAGAATTCCTTTTGGGGGTTTTGCCATCTTAATGATAAAAATGCATGTGGCTTCATCAATAGTAAATAACTACTACTTTATAAGAGAATTTATGATGAAAAATTCTTCCTTAGATAACTCTGGACTTCCCAGAAGCACTTCATAAATGCTTACTTTGATAAATTTGTGATCATCTTAAGACAATTCAGAGATAAAAACTGATTCATTTTCAAACTCAGGACAAAAAAAGGATATTAAATAGAGATTGTTATTGATGATTTGGTCCTACAAGCAAGTAGAAAAAAAGCCACAAGAGTGACAAGGCAATCTGACCAGAACTTGTTCTTTTAACCATTGCCTCACACAGCCTCTAATAATGCTTAACATTTCTGGAGCACTTACTTGCACCAGGGACTGTATTAAATACATTTGATACGGATTATCTCACTTAACACTCACAACAACCTATTTTCCTTATGTCACAAATGAGGAAACATAAAGAGGTGAAGTAGCTTGCCTACACGTGTGCAGTAAGAGGCAGACAAGGCAGGAAGTGGCTGATTCCAGGCCATGTCTCGATGGCACCCTGCAGAAACCAATGAGCCTGTCAAAGATACAGTATGTACTAAAGATCTTAGATTGTTTTCTGACTTCTAAGCTCCTAATTAATCCCCAGTTTATTCATTAGCTGTTTTCATGATGCTCATCCACGTATTGTTTTAGAGCCACTAGTTAACTGTACGTTGTCCACCAGGAGCTTCAGAGAAAGACGCATCAGTTTTCCTAAATTGACCTTGTATGTACATTCTTATAATTTTCTCCTCTTAATATGAAAATTGAGCAGATACGTTCATAGGAAAATTGGAGCTGCTATTTCTTCTGATCATCATCATCGTTAGTCTATAGGTTTTCTGGGTTTTTTATCTTATTGTGTCTTAATTTTTCTCATTTGTGTTGCCCTTAAAGCTGTAAGTTTCAACTGGGCAGGGACTATGTCTTTTCCTTTGAAAACAAAAGAACTTCAGAATAAAAGACTGAAAAAAAAAAAAAAACCACTGTTGACAATGGTTGCTTTTGGGTTAATAGGATTATGAGTAATTTTCATCCTTCCTGTATTTTCCAAATTTTCCACAAAGTGTTTATGATTAGGGAAAATTATTATTTTCAGGCTTTTTAACTTGCTTTGTCTAGGAGAGCATATGTTGGTTCCTACAAAACACCTCATCAATATTGAAAAATATCTAGAAATGATGCCAGTAATAAACAGAAATAAAATTCCTATGTTAAATCTGAGGTAAGAGCTGTATGTACTAGAGGCCGAGTGACAAGGGAGCTGCTCCAAAAGGGAGGAAGGAGAAATTTAGAGACACAACATTTTTGCGACCTTGCCATTGTTCCCCTGAATCCAAGTGGCCAGGTTCACAAAACTGCAGGGTGCTACCCACAGGTTCACAGAATAAGACCTCACTGCATCCCACATAGGAAGTAGGTGTGTAGTAAAAACATGACTTACCGCCTGCCTCAGTGCGTGGAGCCATCATAGTCACAGAGATGCTTTTTCTAGGCAGTGTGATGCTTCCAAAATTATATGATGCTTTTAAGCACAGACTCTGATATAAAAGGTGCAGAATTTAGTTAGGTCTAGAAAGATCTTCTTTCCTTTCATCTCAGAAAAATACTTGGAAACTAGAAAGGCCTGGCCTTTTTTTTTTTTTTTTAACAGGGATTTATTTCTCCAGCATTGCTGGTATTTTGAAATAGGCAGAAACCATTGCTGTCTGTTTCCTGATGCTCTGGTTACTGTTGGATCTTCTGGTGTCAACACTTGTGAGCTGGTGACATCAAAGTGCATTGTTAGACTTCATCACCCAAGTGCTGCTGAGAGGACAGAGGATTGAGAGAATGACAGAGAAAATATTGGCATCTCCTTCTAGGCATGAGTCAGAGAAGAAATTGCTACCATCCTCACGGTCCTCTGAGGGAATACATCCTGTGTGCAGAATGTACCGGGGGAGATGCCAGCTGTCCTTGTTGGAACAACTCTGAAATAGTGATCAGAATGGCTGCTGCAAGTGATTGGACCAGACCACAAAGCAGAAATTCAGGTGACAGATCCAGAGGAAATGGGGGCCAGGGCACACTTTGAGATGGGGTTCTCTAAGGAATGGTGAAATCATCTAAAATGCCTCTCGAATGTGGGATGGAGGTACAAATTGACAGAAGCTCTTCCTTTATCCTTTCTAGAAATACATATTTCCCTCTGAGCCAAAATCCGAATAAGGTAGCTCAATGAATCCTTGAAGGACAATCATTCAATTGATTGGGTTCAAATCCCACTTTAGAGAGTAATTTGAGGTTGTTCCTTAACTCTCTCAGCCTTGGCATTTCATCCATGAAATAAATCATGGTACCTGACTCATAGAAATGCTATAAGGATTAAATGAAGAATGTTTGTAAAATACTGTGTATACAAAGTACACAATGTCTGGCACATAGTAGGCCTATAAAAATTACAGCTACTACTAATTGTGTGGGTCTGTGTATAAAATTGTGTCTGTATACATATATACACGTATAAGTGTCCCAAACATATATATATATATGGAGAGAAAAATGAGAAGCACTCTGGCTATGATTTTGAATTTACTGAAGGTGATTAATAGCACATGAAATGTTTTATGTGTCAGGCCCCCAATAAAGAGCCCAAATAACAGTCTACCAAGATAGAGTTGTCCTGTCCTCTTGATTAATGGCTTTCTAAACTCACTGAGAGTCAGTTTAGATATTAAATTTATTCCAGTTTCTACATGTCAAATAAAAATTGCAGAGAACAGTCTACCAGGCAAGGAAGAAGACTTTATTCAAAACTATAATTAGATATCACCTCACACCAGTCAGAATGGCCATCATTCAAAAATCTATAAATAAAAAAATGCTAGAGAGGGTGTGGAGGAAAGGGAACCCTTCTACACTGTTGGTGGGAATGTAGTTTGGTGCAGCCAGTATGGAAAACAGTATGGAGATTCCTCAAAAAACTAAAAATAAACTAACCATATGATTCAGCAATCCCACTCCTGGGCATATATCCAGAGGGAACCTTAATTCAAAAAGATACATGAACCCCAATGTTCATAGCAGCATTATATACAATAGCCAATATATGGAAGCAACCTAAAGTCCATCGACAGATGACTGGATAAAGAGCTTGTGGTATATTTCTATAATGGTATACTACTCAGCCATAAAAAAGAATGAAATAATGCCATTTGCAGCAACATGGATGGACCTAGAGATTGTCATTCTAAGTGAAGTAAACCAGAAAGAGAAAGACAAATACCATATGATATCACTTATATATGGAATCTAAAAAAAAAAAAACAAGAAGAAAAAGGACACTATGAACTCATCTACAAAACAGAAACAGACTCACAGACATAGTAAACAATCTTATGGTTACTGAGGAAAGGGGGTGGGAAGGGATAAATTTGGGAGTTTGAGATTTACAAATGTTAGCCACTATATATAAAAATAGATTTTAAAAAAGTTTCTGCTGTATAGCACATGGAACTATGTTCAGTATCTTATAATAACCTTTAATGAAAAAGAATATGAAAACAAATATATGTGTATGTATGCACGACTGGGACGTTGTGCTGTACACCAGAAATTGACACATTTTAACTGATGGTACGTCAATTAATTAATTAATTAAAATAAAAAATTAAAATCTGAAAAAAAATACCTCAATAGGGGTTGCATCTATTGCATTAGGGGAGAGAGACTGAACTCAACTTCCTTAGAAACCGAAAGCAGGAGAGGTTTTAAGTGCTGGGGTGAGCTAGTGGAAAAGTACTGAAGGATATTGGTGGGAAGTTGGTCAATATGATGAGGCCATCTGTGATTGCTAACTGAAACTTAGGCTTAGAGTTAGTTGGCTCCTAGCCACTCACAGAGACTGGGAGACCTGGGTGCCGTCTTTCTTGATGATTTCATTTCAAAGGATGGCTCCCTGGTCCTTGACAAAGATGGTCCTGGATTGGAAAACAGGCAGGAGGCTAGGAAAAGATTTATATCTCAAGTGGGCAAAGAATTTACAATTGCAGGTTTTCTAAAGTAAATGTTCTAAGAAAAGAGATGTTGGTGACCTATAGTCAGGAGGAAGCCTGTCTAAAGTTTAGTCAAGCTGAGGGAAATATTAAGGACATTTGGGCATATTCTCTGTTTAGCAGGATCAGTCTCAATGAATCGATGAAAGAGAGAGTGACCTAAGACATATTTTCCCTGGTGCCACCAGGTACCACCTGTCTAAAACTAGCTCTTAACCCTCATGTATAAGAACTTGTTTCCTTTCTTACTTGGCTGAACAGTCCTACTATTTGAGTGATTCTCCTGTGTCAGACAGCAAAGGTGGGGCACAGATTGTAGAAGGCCACTGTAACAACACTGGTGTGATTTGGGGACAGGAATGCAGGACCTCCATGCCTATCAGCCCTGCAGTCAGGACAAGGCAGTCAGCAAAATTTGGAGGTAAACAAAGGCTCTCCAACTCTTCCTCCTGGGGATGAAAAATACCGCCTGCCATATCAGTAAACAAAGGATGCTGCGGCCACCGCAGCCACTGCCACCACTCCAACAGTCAGCAGAGAGGACTCAGGATGGAGACAAGCAGGCAGCCCAGCCTCTGCTGCCACCCCCAATGGTGCCCCCTGAGGGAACTCAGGATGGGAAAGGACAGGATACTGGCCCTAGATAGCTAGGTGCATCTCAAAGGAATGATTTCACTGAGCCCAGACTCTTGCACCTTATCATACATAGGAAAGTGCTAAATTCCTTAACGAGATATCTGGTTTTATTTAATTAACAGTAATCTTTTGATGTTCCAACTACCTGATCTTTGTGGCAAAACTCCTATATATCCTGGCTCCTCCCCTGCTTCTTTGGAGCAATCCCTCAGAGCATCTGAGAGGCCACTTCCTGGGCTCGAGTCTTCAGAAAGTCAAATAAAACATAACTCTCAACTTTTAGGTTGTACGTGTTTTTTCAATTGACACTCTCTCCCCAGCCCCCAACTCTTGCTATTTCAGACAATCTCTGCCCTTAGAATCTCTCCTTTCCTTTTCTTTTCTCCCCAAAAAACTTGCTCCTGAATCTTATACTAAAATGCAAACAGAAACAAAAACAAAACTCCTGGCTAAATCTTAGAGGAAACCAGAATGTGTGTATACTTCCTAAATCTTAAACAAAGTGGAATTCCTAGTTCCGACCAACAGTGGGTCAGAATTTTAGGTGCGCTTCCTCAGGATGCTGAAGCTGCCCCCTCCCAGCAAATGGTTTCCACACTGAAACACAGGGCAGGAAAGCACCAAGGGGAGACCAACCTACCAAAGACAAGCCCTGGATAGCTCTTGAGTGCCAAGCTACTAAAGTAGGTACCTGGAGATGGGGGCAGGGGGAGATTCCGGAGGTCCTTGTGGAAGGATGTCAAAAGAACATGTCTAACCAAACTGGTGGTGAACCCCTTCCATGAGTGCTAGAGCTGAAAAAATATGGAGCTCAAAATAGGACCCTGCTGTTCAACTTTATCCCTCAAACATCATTTCAAGACTTTCCTCTAGTCAGAGCTATTTGGTGAGAGGGAGATTACCATACTCCAAATCCTACCTCAGTTGCTTCGATCCCTGCTCCCTCCAGCAATGCCAGTTTCATTGAATGATCCAAGGGACATGCGGTTAAATCCATTAATGTATGTAAGGCAGGGAAAGAGTATCATGGAGATAATAATAGCTATGGACATATCACATTATTATTGTTACTATCATTATTATGCACCGCCTTGATTGGGAGGGCTCTTTGGCAAAGGAAGAGTAAAAAAGTGTCCAAGTTATAACTGCTAGGTCAGCATTGTAAAACAGAGGAACTCAGTAATTTTCCATAAAAGAAGATGCAATCATCCTATTCTTTGTAAAGACTTAAGATAGCAGATGGATGGTATTTTTCTAGGAACAGACTTCGCCCAAGGATGCTGGCTTTGCTACCCTGCATTAGTCAACCCCAGAAGGCAACTGAACCTATTTTTCATTGGGGTTACCTCTCCCCAGGACTGTAGATACACGGAGGATCTGGATGTGGACGGTTCCCAACTCTGGAGATATCTCCTAGGATATTTCTTATGAGAAATTCATCAGTAAGTCAAATATAAAGAAAAGTTCTATGATACTGAGGGATGTTCTCTCTTGACTCCTGTCAGCATCCTTGAAAGTGACCAGCTAGACGTATTACATAACACGGAGAACCAGCAGTGACAGTTCTGCTTCCTGGGGAAAGCCAGCTTCCAACATCACCATAGAACTGTTGATAGAGGGTAATTCAGTGCTACACAGAACCAGCAGGGTGGTTTGTTTTTTTGTTTTTTTTTTTTTTTCTTAAAAGGGAACAGCGCAGTAAAGATCGTTTATATTTATTCCTGACCAAAATCTTTCACTTCCTCTCACAGGAGAGAAGCAGATATTCATTGCAAGGTTGGGGAGGGAACAGGGGAGATGAAGGAAACAAAATAAAATTGTGGTTCAAGTTATTCTTTATACCATCAGCCAGATGCTCATTCTCTCATGTAACCACTTGAAATTTCAACACAAAAGAGTTTTCATCTTCTTTCATACATTAATGCTTTACGCCCTACCTTCTTCATCATCTCTAAAAAGGCATAAATATGACAAAAGCAGAGTCAACAATTCCACAGGCCATCTTTTCAACAAATGGTGCTGGGACAATTAGAGAGCCACAATGAAAAGGGTGAATTTAGACCCTTACTTCATATACACAAAAATTAACTCAAAATGAATCATAGACCTAACATCTCTTACTAAACTATACAACTTTTAGAAGAAAACATAGAAGAACATATCTGTCATTTGGGGTTAGGCAAAGATTTCTTAGCTATCATATCAAAAGCATGATATACAAAAGAAAAAAATGATAAATTGGACTTCACCAAAATTTAAAATTTTGTACTCAAAAAGACACCATTAAGACAATAAAAAGACAAGCCAAATTGAGACAAAATATTTTCAAATCATTTATCTGACAGAAGGCTTATATCCAGAATGTAGAATGAACTCTAGAAATTCAATGATAAGAAGATACATAACCCTATTTTAAAATAGGCAAAAGATGTGAATAAGCATTTCACTAAAGAAGACATATGAATGGCCATTAAGCATGTGAAAAGATACCTCACATCACCTGTCACTAGGAAAACCCAAATTAAAATTGCAGTGGGACACCACTTCACATCCACTAAAATGACTATAATCCAAAAGGCATACAATATCAAGTGTTGGTGAGGACAGGAAGAAACCAGAACCCTCATACACCATACACTGTGGGTAGAAATGTAAAATTGTACCATTACTTTGGAAAACAAAACACACACCACCACCCTAGCGCCCCTGCGGCATAACTACACTTATCCCTTCAATAGGGCTGTGCTCTACCGCACAGGAACACATTCTAAAACTGTTCCTCCTGAGGAAATAAACCATTCAGTGTAGGGCTATGTCATCAGCACAGAGAATAATGGACCCCTTCCTCTTTGCTGTCAAGATACATAGCATCTGCTTTCTCTAAAAACTCAGACCTAAATTATCATAAATTAAAATTAAAAGCTGGGCACAGCCACATCAATGCTACCTAAACTTGGAATTTCCCTCAGGAAGCCCACTGTGTTTCCCAACAGGGACTGTGACAGAGTCACTGGAGAACAATTAAAAGCTTTGGACCTAAATAAACCCTGCAATGTCACTCTAGCTACAACACTGCAAAAATCTTTAGACGTTCTTGACCTCAACAACAACAGAAAGACAAACAACCTAAATAAAGGGCACAGGACTTGACTAGATTTTCTCCAAAGAAGACATACAAGTGGCCAATAAGCACATGGAAAAATGGTCAACATGATTAATCATTAGGGAAATGCAAATCAAAACCACAGTGAGATACCACCTCACACTCACTAGGTAGGCTGCTATCAAAACACCAAAACAACAAGTGTTTGTGTGGATGTGGACAAATTGAAACCTTTGTGCACTATTGGTGGGAATGTAAAAGGATGCAGTCTCTGTGGAAGGCAGGTCCTCAAAAAATTAAAAATAGAGTTACCATATGATCCAGCAATTCCACTTGTGGGGATGTACCCAGAAGAACTGAAAGTACACGCATGTACAGAGTAGCATTATTCACAGTAGCCAAAAGGTGGATGCAGCCAAGTGTCTGCCAATGGATGACTGGGTAAAAAAAAATGTAGTAGACACATACGATGAAATATTAGTTGGCCTTAAACAGGAAAGGAATTCTGACACATGGTACAACATGGATGAACCTTGAGTACATTATGCTAAATGAAATAAGCCAGTCACAAAAGACAAATTTTGTGATTCCACTGAAATGAGATACCTAGAGTAGTCAAATTTATAGAGAGAAAGTAGAATGGTGGTTGTCGAGGGCTAGGCGTGGGCAGAGGAGAATGTTTTTAAAGGAATTTTTAACGGTTAGAGTTTCACTTTTGCAAGATGAAAAAGTTCTGGAGATTGGTTGCGCAACAGCGCGCATACACTTAAAACTACTGAATAGTATGATTAAAATGGTTACGATGATAAATTTTATGTCAGGTGTATTTTACCACAATTTAAAAATTTGTTTAATGCTCTTAATCAGTTTCTTTGTTAGGTGAATCATCATGCCAACAACCAATTGTAGAACTGAATCCAAAGGTTGCCTGACTCAAGCGGGATGTTTAACCAACTGAATCAGATCTGTGGTTTCATTAAGAAAGCTGATATCAAGTTGCCCTTTGGAAGTTGTTGCATGTTCTATTTTGCACCCGTCTTTCAGGGACTTCACCTCTTTCCCAGGCTTAAGCTTTGAGAAGTGAAGACAGAAACAATAAAATGAAGATGAAATATCAATAGCCCAGAAACCTGGCTCCTCATACGATGGCTTTGTCTCTGCTTGCCGTATAATTTGGTCCTCTGTTTTTAAGAAGGCTAGAAACATTCCTAACAGTGTATAGTGTCTTCCAACACACTGCATCAACCAGCTAGCCTCAGAGAAGGACAAGAACTAGTGATGTTGATAAACTATCAGACTTTCAGCATTCATAACAGAAAGACAAAGGGATACTTCACCAAAGCGGCAGTGGTGGCCAATCAGAGACAACTATTCTGACACAGTGGAAGGAAAGAAGGCACAGGGAAGAGACAGAAGACAGGATGGTTCCACATGAGGCAGGGGAAATGGGTGAGGTGGAGGTAAGGGCTGATGAGACACAGAGAGGGCCACACAGAGAGGACAAAGTGTCTCCCACACTGCCCCCAACTCAGCTCCCTCCAGACATAGCGTGCATCACACACACACACGTAAACACGCGTCCATGCGTCAGGAGAGGGTGAGGGCAGTGAGAAATGAGGATGCGCTCAACTCTGGCTGTAACTCTGTCACAATAGTTCCAGAGGCCTCCTTAGGGAATAGCTTACTAAGAAACCTGCCTCAAACCTCACCTCTACATCACAGCAAATTAGAGACCATCAGGCAGATATCTCACATTCTCATCCCTGTCCATGCCCGAAACATTTCTCTGCAGCCACACCAGTAATTCCATCCTCCCCACCATTACAATGGCAGCAGAGTCTCTATTCTCTTTCTGCTCTTTGACCCATGCTCTGGATCCCACCCCTTCTGCATTCACAGGAACCGTGTTTCATCCATTATTCCTTATCTCCCAATATCGTCACACATTCCCCTTCTTTGAACATGTACATATACTCAGATCTACCCCACTCTTTTTCTTCCTCTCCCTTCTGAATCTGCCAGGATTCTTGGGAGTGCCTTCGCCCCACCCTTCCCCTAGTTTCCAAGAACCAACAGGTCCAAACCCTTCCAGAAGCTCTGACCTTCCCTCTCCCTTCTGCCTCAAGGTGCAGAGCCTCCTGCAAGCCTGGCTCACTTAAGAAATTCTACCTGTTACTGTTGACAAGGGAGGCATCTCCCACAGAGATGGCGTGACCAGAGAGGCATATTCACACGGAGGCAGTTTTTATTTTTTTGCTTTGTGGGTTTAATTATTTGACTGTAGTTGTGGTTTAGGGGGTTTAGGGTGAAGAGGTAGGGAAGGAGTTGGTCAAAAGGGGGCTAGAAGGGTAGAAACAAAACAAACATAAAAAGCTGTGAGACCCAACCACACTGAGAAACAACTCCATCCACCCAGCCCACCCCTTCCTCCCATAGTTTGCTGCACACACATCCACCCGCCCACCCACTTATTCCAGAGAGGGAGGAAGAGAGGTCATATTTCAAAACTGCATCTTGTACTATGACCAACCTATTATTTTCAGGTAATTTCAACAGTCATCTTAGTAGCAAGAGGACTAAGTCTGCAAGTTCTGAACCAGTGATTGTGGAAGAGTCTGGGAATTTCATGTTGCCAGGATGTAAAGGAGGTCTGGATATTTCCTCTCCACCAGATCCTTCTCAGCTAAACTAGAGTCTCACCAGAAAAAATAAAAATAAAAACCCACCAAAGTTCAATTCATGGAAACTCAGGCCTTAATCTAAATCTCAAGATAGGATTGTGTGTGGTACTCCATATTGGGAATGGCTTAAGAACCAAGAAGTTATGCTACTGTTGGTAAAGATCAGAGTCTACATACTTCATATACTGGAAGAGTCAACTAAATGAAAGGAAAAGAGGGGCAAAGAGGGGGACTGAACAACTATTTGCAAAGGGCAGCAAATGCAATCAAGAAGTGATTGTTGTGAAATATGTGGCACTGATCTCAGCGTTTGCCCAAGGCGAAAGTTGCTGTGCTAGTGATTTTAGCCATGTCTGTCCCCCTTTGCTCCTATGAGAAAAGGGTAAAAGCTATGCTGCGTAGGACAGTGGAACTACAATTAGTAGGTGACCGACCATCATGGGAAGCAGATTTCAGTTCTGTCAGTAGGATATCCTGAGAAGGTGATGAGATCCCCATGCTCTACAGATTCAGGGTAACTGCCACTTAGAGTTGTAGGGGGGATCAAGTTAGAGGTATTGGGTCTTTAAGATGCCTTTGGACCAGAGAGTCAATGATGGCAGCAACACAGATCATTGAAGTTTCTACCCCAAGTAATGAATAAATCTACCACATCTAAATCTTGCTTCCTCATTCTGATGTAGTCTTTTAAAACAAAATAAGTTCACTGGCAAATTTTAAGGATCTGTTAAGTAGTCAGCACAGTAATAGGTTTTCTGAAGAAAAGAGAATATTGATTATGCAGAAAAACTAGATTAGAGAGAGAGCTAAAGAATGGAGTTATCTAAGTAGGAGTAAAAGTAGGAAAAACAAATCAGGAAAAAATAGAAAGACCAGAAAGTGCTAGAACCCCCGGAAATCTTTCTTCCTAATAATGACCATGGGGCCTCCTTAACTGTAAAGAACCAGACAGTCCCAGCGTTCTGCCTGGGTACTCCCTTGTTTGACTCATTTCACCCAAGGGTAGGGAGGGCAAAATAAGAGTGAGGTGTTTGTTGGGTTTCAGCCACATTTTTAAACTAACCCAGCTCACATTACATGTGGTTTTATAACCAGCTGCCTCTCCTTGGTGATTAATGGGGCTCCACTGAAACCTCCTGTTCTCTGCTCCTCCTCCCACCTGGGGCAAGAACCAATGATTCTCAGGCTAGAGCAGAGAGGCTGCTGTGAAGAAGGCTTATAAGTGATGAAAGATGACAGAGGAGTAAAGACCTGACGCCTTGCTCACAGTGCATCCCCTAAGTTCAGTTCTCCTGGGCCTGGGGAGCGGCACAATGCAAACACCCTTATCAAATCCCATGTGTTCTTGCTGGGCAACCAGGAAGTTGAAATCTTGCCCTCCTCACGTAGGCTGTGTGCCACAACCCATCCTCCACAGAGCCTCCAGGTCTTTCTAAACTACAATCTGATCCTAGTTCTTCCTTGATTGAGTTATTTCAGGGTGGGGTGGGGCTCTCTCTCCTCCATACCAACTCCTTTGAACAGAATTCAAGGCCCTCCAAGATCCAGCCTTTGCCTCATTCTCCAATCTCATTTCCCACAATTCCAGGTCTCAAGCTCTTACAAATAGGTCAATGCAGAATTCTGTGTTATATCTCTGCCTTTTGTGTGTATCCTTCTCTCTTTCCAATGTTTGACCACCTGATGAACCCCTACTATCTGAAGGCGTGGTCAGTCCTGGGTTTTTCCTGAGTTAGAGCCATGCCCTAGTTCCCCTGGGGGCAGACTTGCTCATTTTGATGATGTCTTGCAAACAACTCACTTAGGCTCCCCCAGATCTCACTTTTTGTGGGGAATTAACAAAGCTACACGTCTTTCCAAACCATTGTGGTTGGCCTTCTTTTGCCACAAAAGAAGATGATGAAGGAAGGAAGATACAGGCAGTGCTTTTCCTTAGAGCCCCTGAGGGGAAAGTAAAGACCAACTTCTAGGTAGCAAAGGCCCACACTTGCAGAGCACGGTGCGTGGACCTGTGAGAGTCCTAGGCCTAGATTGCCCCTCCTCTTATTCTTTCACCCCACTTCTCTTTATCTCACCGCCACCATTTCTGCCAAGTTTAGTGTTTCATGGTCACTGGACCTGGATTAAAGATTTGGCAGAAAATAATCAAGTTAGCTTGAATTTTCATTTCTTCAAATATTTTCATTCAAGTCACATTTTTTAATATACTGGAGGAAATACGTGGCTTAATCTGGCAGACATTTCTGATACATTTTCTTTTAGGTAATATATAAGCTATACCAATCCCGTCACCAGTTATCTGATGATTCTTTATCTTCCTGGAGCGCATCAAATTTGATTCTTGGAAGTATATTATTACATTTGCTCCTTGCATCAGTCCAAAAGCATAGCCACAAATCCTGTCTACTCTGTCCCCTAAATATCTCTCAGACCTGGCCTACCCTCCCTCCCCATTCTGCCTCTGACTTAGTTCAGGAATGCGTCAATTCTCACCTGAACTTTTATGTTAGCATCCTAACCAGATAGACAGCTTACATTCTATTTTTCTTTTTCCTTCTTCTCCACCACTCCCCTCCAAAGTCCATTTTTCACTGCTCCAAGGCCTTTCTAAATTTCAACCCAATCCTATTACCCCAGTAATTTAATTACTTTAGGGGTTCCCCTTCAACTACACAAAGTCCAAACTCCTTAGCATAGTACACAACACTCTCCAAAATCTGTCCCCCTCCCTCCTAATCTCCATTTTTTTACCAAATCTCAAATTTTTGCAGTTGACCAAAGGTAGCATATCCTCTTATATATTGATGACTTTATATATTTTTTTCCCTCTCTGGAGTGCCATTTTGGTCTTTCTCTACTTGGTGACACCTACTTGTCCTTTGAGAAACAGACCTAGTGTCTTCTGTTCTATGGAGCCGTCCCCCACCGCCCGAAGGTAGAATTTATTACTCTCTCCTCTGGGTCACAACTTTTAACCCCGTACTTATTTCTGCAATAGCCCTTGTTGCACTGTTTTACAATAACTCCACTATGTCACGGGCTCCCCTAGCAAGCTCTGAACCCCAGAATAAGAAGAAACTAACCACACTGATCTTTACATGCTCATTGCTTGCACAGTGCTTTGTTGTTTATCTATAGATCATTCTTAAGTAAGTGAATAAGCAAATGAATTGCAGGGGATGGGGAAGAAGAAAGAAAAATATAGGTCTCTTATTATTATTCCCATTTAATTGGAGAAGAAACTGGATTAGATGCTAAAAACTGAAGGCACTTCAACAAAAAGCTTGGAATCTAATAGCTATACCAAAAAATCAAGGGCAACGTGGAATTCTAGGGAAGCTCGGGGAGATTAATTTCCAATTGGGAAGACATGGCAACTGTAATTATATAGATCCTTAAGGATGTGTAGGGATAAAGAGGGCCACATTCAAGCTTTTCTGGAATGAAAGGGTAATAAATACAAATCAGTGAGAATAAGGATGAAAGGCTGTTCCACAAGGAGTAACATGGGCCAAAGTGCAGAGCTGCTAAGCACTGAGGGAGGGTCCTGTAGTTCACATCATCAGAGGTCACGGCAGGATCAGGGCTGGTAAGTCTGAAAAGTTAGATGACGCTCAGGCAGGCAGGCAGGGTCTTGGCATTTTGACTCCGCAGAAGGCAGGCATGGGAACAGAAAATCACTGTCCTTTTTAAATGCTCTTATAAAACAAGTAACAAGAAACAAGAAGTGGGATCTCCTCAGGCAGGACTGCTCATATTCCTGGCCCATGTTTTACCACAATTTATGTTACTCAGTTTCATCATCTATCTCACTTGTTTCCAAATGGCTTTCAGCCTTACCAAAAATCAACCCACTTTACGGAGCAAAACTTAACACCCTGGATGATATTTTTTAAAAAAAATGTTCAAAAAAGTGAAATCCCAAAAATCTTGAACATGGCAATAATGTAGAAACCTGCTTTCATTTTGAAGGAAACAGGCTGCATCTGGATATTATAAATACTATCCAGGTATGTTTGCCGAAAAAACAGTCATATTGCTTTGGTGTCAATGATGGGTATATATAAAGTGTGTATGAATCTGTGTGGAAATACATATGTCAGATAGAAATAAGAGAATAAAAGAGTGAAAAAGCAACAGATTGAGTGCTAGAGCTTTCAGAGCCCTCGGGTGACAACCAGCTAGAAGTGTCTGCCATTCAGTCACCAACCAAAACCAGAGTAATGAGTCAACTTGCAAAATAATCATGAAGCACGTGAAGCTCATGAAGCTTTTCCCTCATTACTGTCCCAATTCTATTAATATAAAGGATGATTTTCTATTGTAACAAATACTATGGGGAAGAAGTAAAAATTTTATAAATAAGATACCATAGTTTTTATTATTATTATTATTATTATTATTATTATTATTATTATTATTATTATTATTATTATTATTATTATTATTATTATTACCTGGACCTCTTCTGTGACAAAAAGAGAAAAATATTTATCAATCTTTCAGGAATGTTGTGGAATTTCAATCATTTATGTAGCTAAAACTCCGTCTTCATACGGTTCAGCCACAGTATTCAACGAATCTCTTTTTAGCATTAAATAACTGCTGCATCGGCTGCATAAAACTATTGCTGATACTTTAAATAGCACTTTATTACACAGATCTGTCCCACAACCACAACAGGGAACTGGCAGAAGAGCCTTTGTTTTTTTCAACATTTTTTTTTGCTCACTAGTTGCTCAGCAAGATTATAGAACAGCCTTCAGGGAATCTCACTAGCAAGATTATAGACTCATTTGGATTGTAGACTCATAATTATTCAAATCATCTTTTGTTTTAGCAACTCCAGTGTTCTCTTTTTTGTACTAAATAATATATTTCCTTCTCCTTTTTTTTCTTTTTTTTTGGATACTCAGCAGTTTCTTAACTACTAAAACAATTTCCCTTTTCTGACCATCCTAACATAGACATACATAACAATACAAGAGACTCCATAAAGTCCTGTCCTAATTAAAACAATGCCCAGAATCAAGAGATTTAGAGGGCAGATCACCTGTCAATACAGGCTTTTTCTCTGCAAAGGAGGCCATGTTGTACAACAGATAAAGCAGAGGATTAATAGAAGATCAGACGAACCACGTCATGGTCTGGAATTATTTGCTCTGCCACCTCTCCCAACCTCAATGTCTTCAGTCTCAGGACTGAGATGACCTGCCACAGGGTTATTAGGTAAACCAAACCATGCCAATAAATTGGCTTATGAAGTAAAGAAGTTTGTATCAGTGCTACTGTCATCATTATGACAAGAAGTTACCAAGTCTAGGTACTGTACCCTCCCATGAACTGTACACAGGGCAGGAGGTTGGGGGTTGGAGAGAGCAAGGGAGACACTGGCCAAGTTGTAGAAAAGGACTGGTACCAGAAAGGGAAGTGTGAAAGTTAGATTCAGGGAAAGAGGGCCAGGAACACAGTTATATTAACCCACCACAGATGGGTATGAAGGAAACAAAACAAGTAAAATGTACTTCCTAAAAATTAGTTTCCATAAAACATGAAGATTTTTGTCTGCATGTTTTAAATGAACATATTCTTTTGAAAGTGTTTGCCAGAGATCCAAGCATTGTCACTGGAGCTTGGCATTTTTAGGACAATGTGAAATAAGATAGTTGTTTGCCCACACATGCTTTTGCCAAAGTACAGTCAGACAGGACGCTATCTATGAAGAGACATGCCTCGAGTTGTTGGCTTTTAACAGATTTACCTTTACCTATTCCTCCAAATTAGATTCGTTTTTCTGTCTCAGTGTCCCCTGTTAAATCTAGTCTCATGTCTGTCCTACTTTGGAAGAGTGCAGTCAGTACTGGGAAGTAACTTTAATATTATCATTAAATGCTACTTGCCCTAACAAAAGTGTAGACTTTAGTGTCTCTATTGTATACCATCTATTTTACACAGGGATTATCATTCAGTCCATGTAAGTCACAGGTGATAACATTTCACAGGGAGAACACAAAGGCTTGACAGATTGAATGACATACTCACAGTCAAACAGCCAGGAAATTCTCACTCTACTGTGAGTGGCTCCAATGCCATTGCTGTATGGCAGATGAGAGAGACTGTGCAGGACTTTTTCTTCCACCCAACTGATTCCTTGGCCAAAACCTGAGTAAACTTTCTGGGGTCGGTGATGGCAGGTGGTGGTTACCGCATTCTAGAGAGACAGGGCAGGGTTAAAGGTCCTCACTCACCCTCTACATTTGAGCTTCAGTGACTTACTAGGGAAAGTAGCACTGGGTTATCCTGTTCTATCAAAATGAAGCCAGACAACCACTTGAAAAAGAGGGATAAATCTGACTCCAGGGGGTTGAACCCAATACCTCTAAGGTTCATTCTTTCTTAAATTACATAAGTCCCTGATTTTAGTGCCCTTTTCTAATTTTCCAAATTTAAAGATAATTATGTCTCATTATTTTAAGTACAGTTCAATATCTACTAATTCATTCAGTCCCAGAAATGAGAATATAAATTAAAAATTGCTCAGCAGTTTTGTGAAATCCTTTCTTCAAAAAGAAACCACACCTAACAACTATACCTAAAATAGATTTAAAAAAGCAAATTTCTTCTGTATAACACAGGAAACTATATTCAATATCTTGTAGTAACCTATAATGAAAAAGAATATGAAAACGAGTATGTTTGTATATATGTATGACTGAAACATTGTGCTGTACACCAGAAATTGACACATCGTAACTGACTATACTTCCATTTTTTTTAATGTTCAAAAAATAAAAATAAAAGAAACCGCAGCAGTCCCCTGTCCTTTTAACAAGTGCCATTCGGGTTACTGAGACATGCTGAAGCATTTCTGCAGTCTGCCACAAAGTCTGGTATGCTGTCCACAAGCCCTGGGTCTCCCAAGATCAAAATAACGCTAGAAAGCGGTTGCTTAAAAGGTCTCTATGAAAATTTCATGCTTCCCAAGCATATTACATAAGTTCTTTCCCATTCAGCGAAACTTAAGTGGAAGTCCTCAGCTACTACCGCACCCCACCTCTCCACTACACACCCCTAATACCAGAGCTTGTACAGCAGAAAGATGCCACACACATTGCTACCAAACCTGCATCTTGGAGACCTGAGCCAAACCTGGAGAACTCCATCAAACTTTTGGAATTCGACTCATAACTGAAAGCAGGTTAAGGAACAACATGTCTACACCTCATCTTTTACCTCTGCTCTGCCCCAGTTCCATTTGTGCAACCGCCATGTCAAACATGTCCAAGCTTTAGGTTGGCACTATCCTTGTAACCAGGAGGTAAGTCACAGCGGGAGGGTGCAATGACGTAAACGCAGTTCACTCCACAATGCATCACAGTGCGGTGGTGGCGTCACTGGCAGTCCACAAACTCCATTCAGAAGATGCTTGCCCCAGCAGGATTTAGGCGTGGGCTTTCCAGTTCACTCCTCATGCTTCTCCTCAGCCTGCATCCTTCTCAGGTGCCACCTTGGCTTTCTGCTCCTGGGTGTTTTCCACAGGATCAAAAGGATTTCCAGACATTGAAAATAGATGAGATTTGGAACTGAATGTCCTAGTTTGGGGAACCTGTTTTTATAAAGGTACACTGGTCTGTCAACAAACTCGAAATGCCAAGGGCTCCTTTCAGAACATTGTCCTGTTCAGCTCTACCAATCCAAGAAAAGACAGTTTTCCTTCGTGAGTTAGAATCATCCAGAGAGATTATTAAAAATATAGCTTCCAAGGGTCCATCCCAAGCCTATTGAATGAGAATCTCTAGGGATTAGAAACCAGGGATATCTGTTCTAACAAGCTGCCTTGTTAATCCTAGTGAAAATGCAAATGTGAGAAACAGTGCTGGGGCCTAAGTTGGTAATACGAAACGATGGCACTCAATAACTTCTTTACAACTTTAATTTTTCCTAGAATATACATTTGTCCTAAGAAATGACAATTTCCTTTCAAAAGAGCTCCAAGCTTACACTTGCAGGGATGCAACTGAAGGAGAGAGATGCCACCCAGATCCTAACCCTGGTCATAAGGAGAGGAAGATAAAGAATAGTTCTCCCTTTTCTCACCTGCCCTCACGCCTGGCCAAGAGCTGGCTGGTCACGAATGTGGGTGCTTCATTTAATAAGAAACATGTCTGTGTCAGTGTTTGTTTTTTCGCAATGAAATGACATGATTAGTTGGACAGAATATTTTTAGAGGATTTAATGGGTTCACTTTCACCAGGAAGGACTAAATCTCCGCTTCCATGGCAAATCTAGTAAAACCAAGCACCTTGGGACTAAGATCCCTGGGGTGGAAGTTCATAAAATTAATATGACACTGAACACAACACTGAGTAACAGTGTGACCTGTAGCAAGTTCAGACCGAGCTCAGTGATAGCTTTGACTTTACTCTGAGCCTCAATGGAGAGGAAGTTCAAAGCCAGTTAGCCACTAATGGAAAATTCATGTTCGCTTTCAACATCCTCTGTTTTTCCCTTTTTTACATCCACAGTTGCAATTTGAGTTTCTATACGCAAGCAGACAGCCATGGGTAAGCCCAGTTGAAATAATGCCAACTGACCAGGTCATGCAGAGATAGACGCATAGTGACTGATGGAAGGCTGGAGAGAACTTCATGTGGCCACACAAATAGGATCACCTGCTTCTCATGAAGTGGGAGAGTACTTGTTCAAAAATTTTCCAAAACATCAAAAACTAGATAAATTTTAAATAGATTTATGAAAATTATTAAAGTGCAAATATAATAATACTGTACAAACTTTATTCATTGATGCATTCAGCAAATATGTATTGAGCACCTATTATCTGGCAGGCAAAGAGCTTTGTTTCTAGGAAGTGGGAGACAGATATGTGAGCATAGGTTTGCAATAGGCATCATGGGTGTTATGACAAGTGGATGGACAGGTAACTCTATGGACAAAAGAGGGAATAGTCAAGTGGTCTTTGGGAAGAAGGCAGAAGATAGCCTGTGTCAGGTCTTCAATAATGAGGAGGTGTTCACTGAAAAGAAGTGAGGAACAGCTTTCAGGCCAATGTGAACAAAAGCATAAAGACATAAAACCTATGGAACATTTGGAAAATGTCAAATAATGTGGAACAATTGGAGCATCATAGAGTACAAAGAACAAGACCCAGTAAGGATGATTCTGCAGAAATCAGCAGGGGACCCCATGAAGAGCCATGAATGATATGCTAAGATGCTGAGGCTCAGTAGGGCGCCAATGAAGAATCTTAAGTCATAGAATCTTAAAAAGTTCACTCTGGTGGATGTGTGGAGATTAAATACAAGCAAAGAAGTATTAGAGGCATGGTAACTAATATGGAGGCCATTGCAATGATCTGGAAAAGATCATGAAACCTGAATTAAGGCAAGGGTAGTGAAATAGAGATGCAAGCAGATGTTAGAAAGCAGAAATAACAGGCCATTGACAAAGAAAAAAAAAAATGTTGGCCTAGTGTCCCTCTTCTTATTCTTCCAAGTAGTCAGTTATTTGCTTAAATGATTCCATGCAGGGCATAAATGGGTAAGGCAAAGCCGTCTAAATGCAATTTCATTTCTCTGATTTTAGGAGTACCACTGAGCAGCAAGATAGCTGAAATTAGACAAGGCAGAATGGAAAAGAAACGAAGAGCCCAGGATAATGTAAAATAAGTAATTCTTGGTGGTTGCCAAAGGTTAAGAGTTGGGAGTAGAGTTTGACTACAAAAGGTAATCAAGAGGGAGTTTTGCGTGTGGAAATTGATGATGTTGTTCTATACCTTGACTGTGGTAGTAACATAATACTTAACTTTTGTAAAAACTCATAGATGTGTATATCAAAAAAATGAATTTTACTATACATAATTTTTTTTAATTTTACTATATGTATTTTTTCTTTTTCAGTTTTAGTAGGTAGAATTATTATAGTTCGACTGCACATACACATTATATTGCATGTAAATACATGTATACAGTATACTGCACATTTTTTTAGTTTACCTATATGTACTGATCATTGTTTCTAAGAACAGACTAGAACTTAGCTTTCTAAACTTACATAGTTATCAAAGGAATAAAGCCAACTACAAATAAGAATCAACAGGATGAGGTAATCCAATCATAAAGGAGAGTCAAATGTGCTTACACATATCCAAGAAATCAATCATCTTAGTTATAAATTGTAAGTAGTTCATTGTATTTTTTTTAATTGGTGGGAAAAGCAAAAAAAAATTGGGACAATTCTCAGGAATAAATTAGTTTATAGCAGTGTGAAAAGGGAAACTTACTTACTCTTGGATATTTATTCATTAATTTAACAATACTCCATGCCAGCAAGTGTGCTGTGTGTTGGATACATGGTGGGAAATAGGCCCCATGGAGCCTACAGTCCAGTGGAAAAGACATCCATTAAATAAACATTTCTGTAAATCCAATTAGAATTGTGATAGGAAGAAATAAAAAAGAACTTAGTATGAAAGCATGTAACAAGCATCCCTGAAGTAGTGATATTGAATTTAAACACCAAAGGATAAGAGTAAGTTGACTGAAGGTGAAGAGGGGCAGTCAAGGGAAAGAACCACGTTTGGGAAGATCCTAAGTTAGGAGACCTCGCATACCCATACACACTGCTGCATGCTCACATGTGCTCACAAACATCCTCAGAAACTCACCTACTCACTTACATATTAATATATTTTGTGTTTCTTGCTAAGATCCTTTATGCTATGTAAGATTTCTAGTAACAGAAACTGACAAAGGCTTTTTATAGACCTTCCATATCTATCACTTACTAGATGTGTCACCTCAAGAAAGTTTTTTAAACAAACAAAACATAAAGTTAGCAGAAATAATAGAGATCAGGAGAAATAAATAAAATTGAGATTGAAAAATAGAAAAAAATCAATCAAACCAAGAGCTGTTTTTTGAAAGAGTAAACAAAATTGACAAATAGTTGGCCAGGCTCACCAAGAAGAAAAGAGAGAGGACTCAAATAAACAAAATAAGAAATGAAAGAGGAGAAATTACAACAAATACCACAGAAATGCAAAGAACCACAAGAGAATACTATGAACAATTATACGTCAACAATTGGACAACAGAGAAGAAATGGACATATAGTTACCAAACTGACTCAAGGAGAAGTAGATAATTTGAAGAGACTAATCACTAGAAGTGAAATAGAATCATTAATAAAAATAAATTAATTAATAAATAAACTCCCTACCGACAAAAGTCCAGGACTGGGTGCCTTCACTAGGGAATTCTACCAAACATACAAAGAAGAAATTATACCAATCCTTCTGAAACTCTTCCAAAAGATTGAAGAGGAGGGAACACTCTCAAACTCATTCTATGAAGCCACCATCACCCTGATACCAAAACCAGAAAAAGACACTACAAAAAAGAAAATTATAGGCCAATATCTCTGATGAATATAGATGCAAAATTCCTCAACAAAATATTAGCAAACCGAATTAAGGACACATAAAAAAGATCATACACTACTATCAATTTGGATTCATCCTAGGGACAAAAGAATGGTTCGACATATGCAAATCAATGTGATATACCACATACACAAAAGAAAGGACAAAAATTACATGATCATCTCAATAGATGCAGAAAAAAGCATTTAATAAAATTCAACATCAATTCATGATATAAAAAACTCTTACCAAAATGAATATAGAGGAAACATCTCAACATAATATAAGCTACTTAAGACAAACCCACAGCCAACATAATACTTAACAGTGAAAAGTTGAAAGTTTTCCTACTAAAACCTGAAATAAGACAAGGATGTTCACTCTCACCACTTCTATTCAACATAGTATTGGAAGTCCTAGCTATAGCAATTAGACAAGAAAAATAAATAAAAGGGATCCAAATTGGAAGAGAAGAGGTAAAATTGTCACTATATGTGGATGATGTGATACTGTATATAGAAAACCCTAAATACACCACACAAAAACTACTAGAGTTGATAACTGAATTCAGCAAGGTAGCAGGATACGTGATTAACATACAGAAATCAGTTGTATTTCTTTACACTAACAATGAAATATCAGAAAAAGAGTTTTTTTTAAACAATCCCTTTTAAAATTGCATCAAAAAAATAGAAATAAACCTAACAAAGGAGGTAAAAGACTTTAAAGTGGGGAACTATAAAACATTGAGTAAGGAAGTTAAAGGTGATTTAAAGAAAGGGAAAGATATCTGATGCTCTTAGATTAGAAGTAATGTTAAAATGGACGTACTACCCAAAGCAATCTATAGATTTGATGTGTTCCTTATCAAATTACCCAGGATATTTTTCACAGAACTAGGACAAATAATCCTAAAATTTATATGGAATCACAAAAGACATAAAATTGCCAGAGCAATACTGAAGAAAAAAGAATGAAATTGGAGAAATAACCCTCCCAGACTTCAGACAAAACTACAGAGCTACAATAATCAAAACAGTATGGTATTGGCACAAAACCAGACATATGGATCAATGGAACAGAATAGAGAGCCCAGAAATAAACCCACACACCTAAGGTCAATTAATCTTCAACAAAGGAGGCAAAAGTATACAATGGAGAGAAGACAGGCTCTTCAACAAGTGGTGTTAGGAAAGCTGGACAGCCTCACGCAAATCAGTGAAATTAGAACACTCCCTCACAACATACACAAAAATAAACTCAAATGGCTCAAAGACATGATAAACCTCCTAGAAGAAAACATAAGCAAAACATTATCTGACATAAATTGTAGCACTGTTCTCCTAGGGCAGTCTACACAGGCAATAGACATAAAAGCAAAAATATACAAACGGGATTTAATTAAACTTTTAAGCTTTTGCACAGCAAAGGAGCTATAAACAAAACAAAAAGACTACCTACAGAATGGGAGAAAATATTTACAAACAATGCAAATGACAAGGGCTTAATTTCCAAAATATACAAATAGCTCATACAACTCAGTAACAACAACAACAAAAAACAACCCAATGCAAAAATGGGCAGAAGATCTAAACAAACATGTTTCCAACAAAGACATACAAATGGCCAATATGCACATGGAAAAATGCTAGATCTTGCTAATTATCAGAGAAATACAAGTCAAAATTACAATAAGGTATCACCTCACACCAGGTAGAATGAGTGTCATTAAAAGGCCACAAACATAATCAAGAAATCAGTCATCTAAGTTATAAATAATATGTAGTTCATTTGTGTCCTTATTTTTTTATTTTTTTAGATTCCACATATAAGTGATGTCACATGGCATTTTTCTTGATTATGTGTAAGCACATTTGATTGTCCTTTATAATTGGATTACTGCATTCTGTTGATTATTATTTTTTGGTTGGCTTTATTCCTCTGATAATTATGTAAGTTTTAAAAGCTAAAGCTCTAATCTGTTCTTAGAAACAATGATCAGTACATACATGTAAACTAAAAAAAAATATGTGCAGCACGTTATATATATGTATTTACATGCAATACAATGTATATGTGGAGTCAAAGTGTACTAATTCTAGCTAATAAAACTGAAAAAGGAAAAAAAAGTCCACAAGCAATAAATGCTGGAGAGGGTGTGGAGAAAAGGGAACCCTCCTACACTGTTGGTAGGAACGTAGTTTGGTGCAGCCATTACGGAAGACAGTAAGGAGATTCCTTACAAAACTAAAAATAGATTTACCATGTGATCCAGCAATCCCACTCCTGAGCCTATGTTCAGAGGAAACTCTAAGTTGAAAAGATACACGCACCCCAATGTTCATAGCAGCACTATTTACTATAGCATGGACATGGAAGCAACCTAAATGTCTATCAACAGTGACTAGATAAAGAAGTTGCATATATATATATACACTCCTCAGTATACTGAATACTACTCAGCCATAAGAAAGAACAAAATAATGTTACTTGCAGCAACATAGATGGACCTGGAGATTGTCATACTAAGTGAAGTAAGCCAGAAAGAGAAAGAAAAATACCATATGATATCACTTATATAAGGAATCTTAAAAAATGACACAAATGAACTAATTTACAAAACAGAAACAGACTCACAGACATAGAAAACAAACTTATGGTTACTGGGGGGAAAGAGAGTATTGGTGGAGGAATAAGGTGGGAGTTGGGGATTTGCAGATACTAACTACTATACATAAAATGGATAAACAACAACGTCCTACTGTGTGGCACAAGGAACTATATTCAATACCTTATAATAGCCTATAATGGAAAAGAATATGAAAAGGAACATATGTATATGTATATGTATACATATAAAACTGAATCCCTATGCTGTACACCAGAAATTAACACAACATTGTAAACCGACTATACTTCCATTAAAAAAAAAAAAAAGAGCTAAATGGAAATTTTAGAACTGAAAAAGTACAATGACCAAAAAAATCACAGTAGATCAGAGATGGGAGAAAAAAGGTCACGGATGAACTTGAACTAGGAAAGCAAATCTATAACAACTATCCAAGCTAATGTATAGAGAGAAAATAGATTGAAGAAAGATAAACAGATCCTTAGAGACCTGTAGGACAGTAGAAAATGGCCTAAAATGTGTGTCATCAGAGACCTTGAAGGAGAAGAGAAATAGGGCAAAATAGATTTTCTTAAGAAATGACAAAAAGGCAAGCCATGGACTAGGAGAGGTTTTTGTAATATATATTTATATGACTGTGAGCTTATATTCATAATGTAGTTTAAAATTTTTATAACTCAATAATAAGAATAATACCAACACTCTAATTATTTTTAACAGGCAGAAGACTTGAATAGACACTTTACCAAAGAAGGTATATGCATGGCTAATAAGCACGAGGAGAGACCTTAAACTTCATTAGGTATCAGGGAGTTATAAATTAAAGCTACAATAAGGTACCACTGCACAACCTTTTTAAAAGACTGACAACACCAAGTACTGAGGAAGATGGAGAATAGTTGGTTCTCTTGCTATTGAGAGTGAAAAATGGTACAACCACTTTGGAAAACAGTTTGACAATTTCTTTTAAATTAAACATACACTTATCATATGAACCAACTACTCCACTCCTAGACATTTACCAAAATGAAATAAGAACATATATCTACACAAAGGCTGTTCACAGCACTTTACTGATAACAGCCAGAAACTAGAACAACCCAAATATCTACCAATAGGCTAATAAATATTGTTACTATTACAATAAAATACTACTGAACAATAAAAATATGAATTTCTAATAAGTGCAATAATACGGATGAATCACAAAAACATGCTAAGTGAAAGGAACTCAACACACACACACTATATATATATACACACACATATATATACACATACATACACTATCTGATTCCATTTGCAGGGAATGCAAAAAGAGGCAAAATCAATCTATACTGATAGAAGTCAGATCAATGGTTGCCTGGAGCAGCAGGTGGAAGGAGGGGCTGACAGCAGTGGGTGTGTATGAGGAAACTTTCTCGTGTGAGGAAATGTGCTATATCTTGATTATGATGATGGTTATGTGGGTGTATACACTTACTGAACTATACACTTAAAATTTATACATTTTATTGTATGTAAATCATACCTCACAATGTTGACTTTTAAAAGAATACATACATAACTCTGTAAATTAGAAGACTAACTTTCATCATCATGCTGTAATGAGTCATTCAGTAATAAATTTTATAGGGAACAAGTTCTTTTTGAATCACACACAGGCACCCCAAATGAATGTCTAACCATTCGTTTTTGTTATGTGAGCGTGACTGGAGAAACAGAAGCCTGTTAAGCTAATAAAGCTCCTGCCCATCATCTCTAATTCTAGGCTGCGGAAGAAACCCTAAATTCAGTTCTCATCCTTCTAAGCACCCTCAGCAACTATTTGTTGACCAGTTCCTGAAGTGAGTGAGTACATACATATTTCTTTTATAAACAAGTCCTTCCATCTGAAGTCTTGGCTGCTGCAGAGTGATCTGCCCCAGTCTCATAGCAGAGGTCAACGGTCAGAGTCTATATGGTGAACCAATGGTATTGCTGGTCAAATAGGCCATTTTAATCACCCTCTCCTGCTCAAGGGCCCTCTTGTAGATTTTTTTTTTTAAACATAGGCAATAAGGAAGCTAGACTTTCTTTTCACTGAAATTTTCCAATTTGTAGTGAGAAATTGATGGACAAGAGAGAGGTATCTTAAACTAAGGGAGCTGCTAGCCTGTGCAGTGACCACGTGTACTAAGTACCTCAGTTTACTGGAAAACATCCCTTCCTGATTTGGAGACTTAAGAATAGGATGCTCATTTCAGCAGCACGTATACTAAAGTCAGAACAATACAGAGAAGATTCTCATGGCCCCTGCACAAGGATGAATACACACACTCCGTATTTTTATATGTGGAATCTAAAAAACCAAACTCATAGAAAAATAGAGCAGATTTGTGGTTACCAGAGATGAGGGGTGGGAGATGGGGGAACTGGGTGAAGGTGGTCAAAAGTTACAAACTTCCAGTTATGAGATAAGTAAGTCCTGAAGGTGTAATGGACAATGTGACGACTATAGTTAACACTGCTGTATGATATATTTGAAATTTGCTGAGAGTAGATCCAAAAGTCCTTACCTTACGGAAAAACAAAAAAATTTTGTAACTATATAAGGTGATGGATGTTATCTAAATTTACTGTAATCATCATTTTGCAATTTATGTATGTCAAGTCATTATGCTGTACACCTTAAACTTATATAGTGCTGTGTGCCAATTATACCTCAATAAAACTGAAGCCAAAAAAAAAATAGCAGGAAATGTGTAAATTTTCACTACAAGCTCAAATCCTTTGTTACCGATTGTATTAATTTTCTATGGCTGCAAAACAAATTACCACAAACTGAAACGCTTAAACTACCACCCATTTATTACCTCACAGTTCCGCATGTCAGAAGTGTGGCTAGGCTTGGCTATATTCGCTGCATGGAGTATCATGCAAGGATAAACTCAAGTGTCAGCTGGGCTGAGCTTTTACCTGAAGGCTACGGGGAAGAATCCACTTCCGAGCTCATTCAGCTTGTTGGCAGAACTCCCTTCTTCAGCCACGTAGAACTGAGATCCCGTTTTCTTTGTGACTAGAAAGTACCTGGATTTCTTGGCTGATGAGCACTTTCCTCCATCTTCAAAGCCAATAATTGTGGACTGAATCCTTCTCAGACTTAGAATCTAACTTCCTCTTCGATGACCAGCCAAAGAAAACGCTGTGCTTTAAAAGGGCTCGGGTGATTAGACCAGGTGCACCTGGATAGGCTCCCTAGTTTAAGGACACCTGATTACCAACCTTAATTACAAATGAAAAATGACTTTTGCCATGTAACATAACACAATTATAGGAGTAGTACCAGGGGCAGAGATCACAGTCCATCTAGAGTTCTTCCTACCACAGTGATGATTTATCTGTCCATCACCAGCGACCTTCTTGTATCCCTAGAGATATCAGTCACCCAAAAAATTTAAAGTTGTCTTTAAAAACAAATGCTGCTAGTCAGTGATTCAGAGCCAACTTTCCAGATTATAATAATTAAGACTGGGATACCATAAAAATATCAGATTTAATGTTATAGGAACTGAGTTTAAATTCCAAGAGTTCCGGCAAAAGAGAAGTCAGTATGAATTGGGAAAAGACTCATAAAGGAAGTGGCACCCAAGCAGATACCCAGAATTTGGATAGGCAAGAGCACAGCTAGAGACAGGAATAAACAGGGCATCTGCTGAGCAGTGAGGAGACTCGCCTGACCGCTTGTTGGGGTATCATGGAAGACGAGATTAAACAGATGGGGGAAGCTAAATAAGACGGCTTTGTGAAACAGAACCAGTGTTTGCATCTGAGTCCATAACCGATACTGGGCCTTTGAAAACCTTGTTAGGTTTCTGTAAGGATATGCCAAATGGTTGGAAATTTTTGGATTGGTAAGAAAAATGAGATTAGAGAAAGAATAATTAGAAAGTTATGAGGGATACACATTTCTTGTCTTCCCTAGGGGTTAAATCATAGCCCCCCCGAAAAAGATACATCCAAGTGCTAAACCTCAGAATTTGGGAATGTGATCTCAATTAAAAAAATGGGTCTTTGCACGTGTAACTAAGAATCTCAAGATAAGGTCATCCTGTATTATCCGGGTGGGCTCTAAATCCAATGACAAGTGACCCATAAGAGACACACAGAGGAAGAAAAAAGGGAGGGGAGAAGGCCATGGGAAGATGGAGGCAGAGATTGGAGTTACCCTGCCACACCAGGGGGACACATGGAGCTACTAGAAACTGGAAGGGATGAGGAAAGATTCTCCCTACAGCCTTGGGAGGGAGTGTGGTCCTGCCATACCTCGATTTCAGAACTCTCGGCCTCCAGAACTGTAAGAGGATAAATTTCTCTGTTTTTAGCCACCAAGTTTGTGGTAATTTGTTACATCGTCCTAGGAAACTAATATACCTGAGGATTAAGAATCAGATAACCTCAAAGTATTTTCTAAAAGAAAAAGAAAACAACAACAACAACAACAACAAAAAAAAAACAGTTTAGGTGACTCCTGATCTCTCCTTCAAAGCTAGTTTCTGTAACACGAGATCTAACATGTCTAGCACACAGCAGGCACTCATCAGTTTGCTGCCTCATCTCCGTGGGTTCCAGCAACCCATTCCATTACTACCGACCAGCCACAGCTACTCTCTGAAATCTGCATTCCTTAATTAAAGTAGACTACACTGTGCACTAGAATCATCTTCACAGGTACCTGCCGGAAGCCCTAAAAACCCCAAAGATAATGATTCAGAATGTTAGGAGTGGGGCAAAGGCATTGGCATGATTAACAAGCTTCACAAAAGATGCTGATGTCCATGAAAGCCTGAGAGTTTGAACCTAAGGCACTTAGCAGTTAGACCAGCTGTCTGGCTGCTCTCACCCCAAATCCTCTTGCACTGATAAAAAAGGGAATAGTGTCACAGAAGAGCAGGGAACATGGGGTTGGAGGACAAAAAACACCCATAAGGAAGTTAGACACACTTTGAGAGCAATCTCCACATAGTCCTCCTGGAAATGGGCCACCTGTGCAATGTTTCTGGTATATGCAGGGATTAAATCATAGCCCACTCCAAAGGTGGAGTGAGGGCGCTGAGAAAATTAAGTGAACCCAGACTTGGTGTATAGCTGAAGATAAAAGTCTTTCTGGATGAAATATGAAAACAAATAAATGTATGTATATGCACGACTGGGACATTGTGCTGCACACCAGAAAGTGAAACTTTGTAACTGACTGTACTTCAATAAAAATAAAACAAAATAAAGTAAAATTAAATAAAATCACAAGTCTCTAAAAAAAAGTCTTTCTGGATGAAACTGTAAATTCCATGTGAATGATACAATGTTAATAAATTGAAGTATAATATACACTGAGAAAATATAAATTAAAAAGGAAACCATAGAATTAAATTCAATGTAAGATGTATTCATTGAACATCTACTATGTGTCAGATACTGGGAGAGATGTGGAGCCTCTGATAAAGAAAAAGACAGTCACTCCCCACCTCTCAAGGACAAATTCAGGGCACTAGCAGGAAAACCAAAGACCCAGTAGTAATCTAAAAGTTTGTACCCAGGCCTGGTCTCAGAGAGACCAACAAGAACTTAGCCAGTGGCTGAAGTTGCTTTCTTCCTGGAGTCACATTCAATACAGAACTGATAGTATCAGAAAATGGAAGTGAGCAGTACTGAGTTTAAGAAGTTGACATTTATTAAAGGTTAGAGGAGTTTGAGGAAATTCTCCATTCCTGATTAAGTCAAAAATAGAAAGGATAATAAATGCTACTGATTTGATTAACAAATAGAGCTGAAAGATAGGGTCTCTGACACTTGAGGGAATTCCTTGGTGAAGCACCAAACTACAGTACTAGAGTGAATTCTTTGCACAGAATGACTGCCTGATTTTTTAAGAAAGAGTACAACTATACCATTCTGCATCAACGTATCATTGATATCATTGTTAAATTATATGGCTGAGTTAAGTTCAGAACTATGATAGTCATTAACTCATTAGTACTTTCTAGTCTATCTGTAGCTCAAAACACCACTTCCCTCCAAAACCAATGATCCCAACCAGGATTAGCACACATTTATTCACTCATTTAACCGATCCATTTTATAAACTCCTACTATATGCCAGGCATTGTGCTGGGCACTGAGTTTGCAGCAATGAGCTTGTAGTCTTGGCTTCTGTGGGGGTCATTCTTTAAGGAACATTCCATCAGGCATTACCCCATACCCGTATGGCAGATATGGCTAATCAATTACAGCACTCTCTCCTGCCAAGCCCCTTGACTGCTTGGTCTTTCTCAACATGCTACTCATGAGGGTATTACCAGTTAGAGGTAGAACACAGGATGAAACTTATTGGTCACCCAGATGCTAACCAAGCTTCACTGTATCACTTGTGGTTCTCCCAAAATACTTTTGCTACTATTGCCTTGGTTTACGTCCTTTGGTTTCATTCACCTCCCTCTCCCCTTGTATGAACATTCAAATCAACTCTTCTGAAGATATAGCTCAAATGCTCTACCCTGAAGTCTCCCTAGTTCTCCCCATTCAGATATATAGTCTTCCTCTTCTCAATCTTTGTAATTCTCCCCCTTTTTTTATGACATCTAATAAGGTGCATGCCATGTCTCCCACTTATGTACCTGAAGGATAAGAAATACGCCTTGTATGTCTTTGAATGACTCAGATTATCTATCAGGCAGCTTTGCACAAATACACACACACACAAAATCACATGCTTGCTAAGCACTGGTTCAATTACTTAATTATGAGGGAATTTGGAATTAAGAGAATGTACACACTCACTTCAGAAAAAGCTCACAGTGTATCTATGCACAGTATATCTATGCTCAGTATATCTACTGTTCTGGTTATCAGGGCTGTTATTTGCAATGCAAATTACTCTTGAGATTTCATTTATATGAAGGAAGAAAAATTATATTTGGTGTAGAGAAATAGAACTACAGTAGGTTCTTAACTTGAGAGTTAAGGGCTCCTGGTGGCTGTGAAGCCCCTAATACTGTAAACAGCATTTGTGTATACACAGACAGGTGAATTTCTCCAGGGAAACGATTCACAGCTTTCACCAGATTCTCAAAAGAAGTTACAAGAACTAGAATATATGAGCAGTAGTTGACTCATGTTGACAGAGATGTTGATGTGTTTGGCATCGTGAGAAAGGGAAGGACCCCATTTCCTGCTGTTCCCAGGCTTACATCTCTCAGGATGGTCTTGGTAATCTCCAAATTGTTTTCCCTATGTTCACTGTGCCCACAAAATAAAGTGAAAAGTAAAGTCATAAACATAGAGATTTAGCTTTTTTTAGCACATAAAATTCTAAATAATAAACAATATCTTTCAAACTTCCACAATATTTTCAGAATCTAATAAATCTCTACTAATGAACTTGGCAAAGGGTGTTTTGATGTTAACTCTTAAAGAACTTCAGGAAACATGTTCTCAAAAAAAATCCAAATTAATATATACTGGCTAATTTAAAGTTTTTTAGATTAGTAATTAATAGTACTTTTCAACCTTGGGAAATAGAAATAAAGTACTAGAAAAAAAATGCACATCTTTAAGACAAACAATATCAATGAATTAATGTTTATTTAAAACCATGCATAAGTTTTTCCATAAGTGTGAATAGACTGGTTCACATCACAGCCATACTTTCAGATACCAAATAACTATAACTAACTTTTGTCCACAAGACATACAGGGTCAAACAATGTGATCGATCCAAAGGTTATCTTTTTTAAAAGGATCTGAGTACTTAGCTACAAAGATGATTAGTCAGTCAGTTGCTTACAAGACTTCTCATTTAAAAAAAAATTAATGAATCAAATATATTACAAATAATTAATGTGCAATCAAAGCCAAATACATTACTCAGGGGATGCCAGAGCAAAATAATATTAATGGGATTAACGCTACTAAAAAATAAGACTTTTTTCTGAATGGTAGTATAAAACATCATGGTGCCTTATCATTATTTGAGAACAGAAACCCAAGAAGACATGTTTCAATAGTGACTTTTTGTTGCTGCTATAAAGGTAAAACAAAAACTCCAACAGAGCAAGTAAGTCACAAATTCTAGAAAGTGAGTCATAAAGAGGTATTCTCTTTAACACCATGCAATTCCCTGCAAATCAGGTGTCTCATCTCAATGCATGAGAAGAAGCATGTTTATAATTCAAACAGAGCTCTGCCAGCCACTAAGGGAACAACTCCCCATCTGTCTCACCTACAGAGATGGTAGATGGGTGATTACACAGCTCCTCTGCATGTGTAACTTTTTAAGAATAGTGACAATTCACTTGTTCTCTATTTTATTGATTTACACATTTCAAATGTGGCCATTTGTGTTAATGACCATATATGTACAAATATTTTAAAAGACAAAAATAACAGTTATGTACAGTTTGCAAAGATCAAACTTTAACCATGGTACCTTTCATCTAGTCCAATGACCAGAATTTCCACCACCAACAGTAACTCTCAGGTACTGCATCAGGCCAAACGAAGCCTCAACACTATATCCAGATGTGTTTTTTAACTTTCAAATGCTTTCATTTTTCTTTAAAATGTAAAAAAGTTTACAATCTGTCTCCTTTTAAACTGGCAATAGCTACATGAGCAATGCCTTATGCCACAAATCAAAGGCTTTTCCTACCCCAAAAGCTACTGCTAACTGAAGTCAATTTTACCGTTCAGATTAAATTCAGATGTCTAGATTCCAGATACCTGGATGTGAAATATTGAAATCTGCCAAGAGGAATTAGATATTCCTCTTCTTTTCTTTTAACATAACCCACTATATAATAGTGAACTAAATATGTTTGTTTCATAGAAACAACTTACATTTGCCAATACAGAGCAAATGGTCTATGTACAGATACATTAGGACTGCCTAACTGACAGTGAGTATTGCCGAGCAGGCTCCGAGTCAGTGGAGCTAGTGTGGTGGGGCTCTCTGCTGAATGGACTTCCCCTTCAGGATACGGCGGATCTGGAAAGGAAACCAACAGCATCTGTGAGGTTTCTGTTTCACAATCAAAGTACCACATTTCCTTCAGTTTCTTTCCTTTCATGTAAGAAATGGTGTAGAGTATATAAGCTCTACACCATTCCTGTCTACTTGTAAGTAAATATATGAAGAAATACGCAACAATATATGTCAAGATTTTAGGGTGACTTTTTAAAAAAGACTATAATTCCTTTTAAACTTTATTACAGATCTCCTATAATGATGTTTGAGTACAAGAAAGTAAAGCATCTCCATTAAAAATTATCTGAAGTTGAAAATCTCCCACAGTTTGACTAAGACCTATATTCTTTTCCGAATCTTTCCTCTTGTTATTTATGAGAACATTTAATATAAGGCAGGAACTGTGGTTATTATAGTATCTCACCTACCCTGAAGTCAACCTCAACCAAGAACTCAGAACCCACCTCACACACACAAGTAAATCTATAATGCCCTTCGAGTCAAGATAGCTGTCATGATATCCAAGAATTAAAGCATCTGTGTATAACTATGTGGATCATAGGAAAGCCCTCAGGCTCATTCAGTCTATTAACTGATTTTATACCCGAGCCTGACAAATTTTACTATCTGTCTCTCAGCCCACAGCAGATCCGAAGCAACAGCTTAGAAGAAAGAGGACTGGAGTGGGAGATGCAGCTGATAGCTGCTAGAATGACCATTGTCTGATGATAAAAGCAAAGGAAAAGCCCCTCCCTCCACACACAGAGACACACAAATACAGAAGCAGAAAGGCAAGTAATCTGAGAATATTTAGTGAAGAGTCAAACAGCTCTCCATACTCAGTAGTCCCTGAGAGCATTGCTCTATGACTGCACACCACAAACAGCGAAGCAGAAGTGAACACTGGGCTTAGGACTCGCCATTTACTCCTTAAGGATGGTTCCTACCCTCTGGAACCACTCTGAGTCTCAGTCTTCCCAGCTGAACCTTTACACTGTGAAGTTTTCCTAACTATTAAGCAGTATAATACACAGGAAAACTCTACAGATTATCAAGAGATTCATTTTAAGCTATAAAGAGCTCTACAAATGTGAGTTACTATAACATTACAGTCATAATGAGGGTTATAAATCAAAGGAAAGGCTGAATTGCATTCCATATGTTTTATTTTGTGATTATTAAAGTATGCAATGACCCACAGCCACAATCCCTCCAGGAAAAGAGTTTCATCAAAAATATTTTAAGTTCTTAAAGGATTCAGTTCTTGTTATCAAGAAAAGCTTAGTCATGTGAAACTGTTTAATCCCTAAATGTAATATATAACCATATGATATGTAAAGCACAATTTTATTTAAAATACAAAATATTCCTAGGTTCTCAATTACATAAGTAACCTTCCTATTTCTTATCTGATATCAGCTAGTAGCCAGAAATCCTTGTTAACAGCTGATATTTACTGAGCACTCACTATGTGCCTGGGACTATTCTGAACTCTCGGCAGATACTGACTCATTTAATACCCACGATACTTGAAGGCTCATCACTTACTCACAAAACTAAGATTCCCTTTCCTTGGTGTCTGCAGGAACCTTGGTTCCTCCTCTTTCATCCACTTCCAGACTTCAAACCATTCTGACTTATTCCAAACCCAAGTTTATGTCTCGGAAGAAAAGAAAAGACTACCTGACTTCTGACCATTCGGGGTTCAGGGATAAACCCTCAAATTTTTACATCTTCTTTTAGGAAACAAAGCAATTGACCCCAAAGGGCTACAGGGACCACTGTGAGACACAGACACTGACAGAGCCCACCTGAAGAGCACCACCAGCTGGCCTCCGCCCTGCACAATCTCATTGCCCCTTAAGTTTCTGACCAAGTGCCTGAAAGTACTTCTTCTCCCATTTGTGGCCCTCACCTGTTCTCCCACAGGGCCATCAGGAACCAAGTGCACTGGCTGTTCGTTCTCCAGGTTCCGAGTGCTTGGGTCTGCCCCCTTCCTCATCAGCAGGCGGACGGCATCCAGCTGCGTCACCCGATACTGCAGACTGGCAGCGACATGGAGGGCAGTGTTTCCATTGTAAGCCTGAAGACCAAGAGATGAAACGACACCCATCAGGAAGGAAGACTTTCATGAAAGCAGCTCAAAAGCTTGAATAAGGTATAAAGAAGGTCATCCCAACTCTCGTGCAATTCTTGAATCTTTCTAAAAGTACCTTTGTGTTCACAAAAGACAGGCAACTAGGCAGTTCCAAAAAGAGGCGAATGAGTTCCAGATTTGCTTCTTCAGCTGCCAAATGCAGGGCTGTGCGGCCACTTTTACGATCCTTGTCAAGGCAAGAGGGGGAGAGAAGTGAATGTTCAGACACCACGCTCGCCGTCTCTCACATGTCTGACTCATTCTTGCAGACTCACTCTGAATACTCCCTTCTCCACAAAGCCTTCCTTCACCCCAAGCTCCATGGAATCTCTCATTCCTCCTAAATTCCCTGTTAATATGCCTCTTATCACATCTACCCTGTATACAGGGTGGTCATAAAATGCAGAAGCATAGATGATACTGTTTTATTATGTACTGTAACATAATACAAGAAATCACTTATTATGGATTCACCTGTGTTTCCAAACTTGGTGGCCACTCTGTAACTTATAACAAGCTGTATCTCTCACCTCTTCTGTTGGACAGTAAGCTCCCCAAGGACCCAAGTTGCTTATGATTTAGGTATTTTTCCCCCAGAGCCACTAACTTAGTGCCCTGTATATAGGTGATACTCAGTAAATAAAGCTCAAACTTAAAGAGAATAAAATCTTTTCCAGTTTAAAAAACAGAAGATTAAGTCCAGATGCCAAAACAATGAAGAAATCCTTACAAAAAGCACTACCTTAATTATCCATGTATGACAGTGAAAGCCAAAATGAAAATATCAATTTTCAAGCATTTCCATTTCCTTTCAAAGAGTAACTTATTTTACAGCTAAATGATCTTTGGGATAATAATCCAAAAGTGAATCAAAAAAGCAGATGAGATGATCTTTTAAAATTTAAGCTTCTGAACTATCTATACATTACTATTCACTCCATTAATTTAAAAAGAGGGAAAAGCTTTAACTTATACTTGGGAACATGACCTTTTGCTATAACCACTTCTCCCCTACATCCCATTTCCAAACCCTTCTGTGAATTTACCTTGGCTTCCACTGCTGCTCCCATTTGAATCAGACACTTAATGGTTTCAACGAGACTCTTATTCTTCAGTAAAAGCTCCTGAACTTCAGGTGAATGCGGCTGCTGATTTCTCTGGAGTTCGTGCACCACAGCATTGTGGGCCAAAACTGCACAGTGCAGAGGAGTCAGGCCTAGAAAAAGTATAATAAAGCAGTGGTCAAGCATCCCATCGAGTCTTTCAGTTGCTCTATAACTACAAGCCTTGAGGATGGCCTCTCGTATGATGTATACGTGGGCTCCGCATGAAGCAGTAAAGCAATCTGAGTAACCCCTCCAGTGGGTATTAGTGCTAACTCTATCTATAGAGTATTTTAGCTTGAATTACACCTCTCTTCCTTCTTGGTATAGAACTTAATACCCTTACAACTAATGGGCCCCTCTCTCTGAATATTTCTTCACCCAAAAAATGAATGTGTCAATTGCTTACCATCATAGTTAGTTGCCTCAAGATCCACGAACTGATGGCTCTTCACTGCTCCCTTCTGAATTGCCTGCAGAAGTTAAAAACACATATCTGTTAGCAAAAGGCAAGCTGCACAAATACTCATCTACAAGTATTCCAGAAAAGGAGTAAGTCAACTCAAAAGAGATTATTGCAACAGGCAACCTACATTGGACTTCTAATCTCCACGCCCTATCCCTCTGGCCCTATGATAATGGGAGCCTGGCTCGCTGCCTCTTACCTGGAGCACCTGGGAGTGGCCCTTCTCCGCACAAACGTGCACAGGGGTTCTGCCCCAGCAGTCAGTGGTGTTCACCTGGGCCCCGAGGTTCACCAGATCCTGCACAATGAGGTGCTGATTGGCAGCCACTGCCACCTGAAAGGCACTCTGTGGACATTCAGAGGAAAAAAAATATTTTTAAAAACATGTAACACTATCATAACAAGGAACATAAGCCTAAGCTAAGACTGAGAGGAAAATCCATGTAGAGAAAATAAACCCTATTAATAAGCAATAAGACCTTGTAACACAAGGAAACTAAAAAGCTTAGGGTGCGGCTTTATTATACTCAGTTGGTCTTTGATCAAATAACTACAAAGTTAATGTTAATAACTTCAAGGTTGACAGTGACAAAGAGTCAACATCCTGAAGTTAATATTAACTGAACTCTCTTGATCTAGGACTCTGAAATGACCTACACATAAATATGAGACTAGCCGTCATTTCTTCGCCATGACCACATCTTTGCCGTTTCCCTGTCAAGGTCCTCACCTGCCCATTGTGTTCTTTAATATCCAGCATGTGAAGAGCATTCATCTTTCTTGCAAGGACATAGGAAAGTGCCCTTCTCCCTTGGGCAACAGCAATGTGGAGGAACCTGGGGAAAAAGAGAAGGAAAAGAGGTGAATTGCTTCTGATTTCACTAAGTTCATCCTTCTTGTAAAAAAAATTCTTCCTTTAGCCCCTTTCTTGGTTTGTGGGTGTACTCAAGTGAAACAGTACAGAGCATAATTTGTCTTTTCTGCCAGTTGCGACAAGATAAGCTAGGCTACCAGAAGAAGTGAATATGCCAGTCACCATGCTGACTGCTTTAAGTCTATTATTTTTAATATTCATAAAAACCCTATAAGGGAGGTAGTATCATTTTGCATGTCCAGAAACTGAGGCATAGAGAGGTTAAACAACTTGCCCAAGGCCATAAAGATGTTAGCACAGATCAGGACTCAATCTACAAATCAACTCACACTTTAACCACAACCAACTAATCATGATCTAACTGATTTTGCTCCATAGACACAATCCAAGCTGGTCTTTCAAAACCAATTATTCAAAGACACATATATATTTTATTAACTTAGAACAGATAATTCATTCAGCCAGAAAAGAAAAAAGAAACAAAAACTCTTTCATAAAATATTAGCCATCACTGAACAGCAGCTTCTGCCTCCACCAGTCATCTTGATTAGCCAACCTCTTACTAAGACCTAATTTGGCAGAGCCTAGAGAAAATCTAGTGCCCACTCTGTCCAACAAGGATGGCTTACCAAATAAGGTAATGAGATAAAGGGATACTTACGTGTCACCATCTGCATCCTTGGAAAGAAACTGGTCTTGGGAGATATTCACCAATTTGCTTTCCTCCTGCTCTACTTGCCACTGGAAAAATGACTTTCCTAACTGTGTGGTGTTCATTGGATTTCCAACGATGTTCTGGAACGGCAGTGCCATGCTTAAAGGGGCAGGGGTGGCACCATGCCCCGCCAGGGCCTCACACGCACCGTGTGGCATCATGTGGAAGTTTTGTAGGGGCGCGTCATTTGGCTGCTGAACACTGGGGGAGGTCTGAGTGGGAACAGCGATAATCTCAGATTCCCTGGGATCATTTAGAAGGGACGCAAAACTTTGGTTCAGGCAGAACTGTGGTTCTTGATCATCAAAGAAGTTTGGTTCATAGCTGGGGGACAGGGACGTTCTGGAATAAGGACTGTATTCCAGAGTCGGGTTGTGGGTGTAGTGCTGCGGCGGCGGCTGCACGGTCTGGCTCTGTGGGGAGTACTGGTACATGGCAGCCTGCTCCACCATGGGCGGGGAGCTGCTGACTTGGAACGGCTGGTATTTCTGAGGTGGAGAGAAGACCTGCCCTCCGTGGAAGTCCTGACACTGCTCGTGGGGGGAGCTCTGAGGGACCCCCACAGGGCTCATCCAACTAACTTGGACAGTATTCAGGGACACCGGGCTGCATTCATTCTTAATGTTGATAATGTTCTGAAGCAGATCGGCACTGCTCTCCTGTTTGGATTCATTGTGATGAACATCTTCCATGCTCTCTGCGGGTGTGGGTGTTTGAGGTGGTGTCTGGAAAGGCAGGAAAAGTAAATTGCATACTCCCTTTCAAAATCATTCCAGAAATAACTGCCAAAGGGCATCCAGAAGAAAACAGTTAAATACATACCAAAAACTGGGTATGTAAAAAAGTTGATCTTTTGCAAACTGGTCCATCAGACAGTGAGTCAGGTCCTTTCCTTTTTCCACTATATGATACTGTGTTCTTCAATTCTGTACCCAAGAAGAAGAAATGAAATCTGTGAGCATTTTATTTTACAAATTTTTACCCATAGTCAAACTACATTATTTTACCCGAAAGCCCCCATAATATTATAAATAGAAGTAACTCTTACCTGTGAATTGCTCTCTGTTCACACCCTGTGCCTATAAGGAAAAAAAAGTTTCCAATTTAGTGTATATTAAATGGTTTCCTGATTAATATATACCAATAAATAGACTTATCGCTACCATTCTTTATAGCTCACCATAAACCTTGATACAGCCATTCTAGCAATATTTATTTTCTATGTTAATTTCCATCCTATCTTGCAACTTCCCCTATTTTCACTTTTCATCTTAGTTCAAAATTAATAAGGCCCTTTGAGTTTCCCCTTTCTAATAAAAATGCTCCGTTTTAATTGAACCCTATTAATCCCCTTGCCCCCAATTTACCTTCACTTATTCATTCATTAAATTTCTCTTGCACATCTGCCAAGTACCTAGCTAAGTGACAGGAATATTGGAGACAGGAAAACAAACAGGCTCTCTTTCTGGTCTACAAAAGACTTACTGGACCTATGTGAGCAGAGAGTAATAATCCTGACAGACTAACCTCCCTGATCCCCAACCCAAAACAAAAAAGTTAGGTGCCACCTTGAAGTCATCACTGGCTTGGCCAGAGGCCTTCTGTTTATGACTTCGGATGTGCAGCAGGAGTTCCTTCACTGAGTTCTTCACACGAACACCTTGAAAGGGTCCTCTTTGCTGCCTTCCAACCCCCATATGGGGCTCAACTGTTCAAAAGAAAACAAAAACGTATTTCAATTAAGTCTCTTCATGGACACCAATCTTAATAACCTCAAAAGCATGGCCGTCTAACGTAACAAAGTCTCCGACCAACAGACTGCAAAGTCTTTCCAACATGACCTTGCCTGTCAGGCCTCAGCCCTACTTAAGGGGACGATGTTGCCTGAAACCTTTCCCCAGCAGGCACTGTAAGGAATTAAAGCTCATAAAAACACGGTTTGGGGGGGTCCCCAGAGCCAACAGTTAAACCCAAATTAAGTCTCTGTCTCTCAGCCCCATCCACCCACGAGACAGGATCATAGATTTTGCCACGCTAACTCTCATAAATCTATAGTTATTCTTGACATTTGAAAAACCTTGGGGGAGCAAGGGATAAATGATGAACTTTTAGCTTTTCAAACCAAAGGCTTTATGTCCACAGAGAAATTTTAAAGTCTATCAATTCCACTCACCTAAGAAGGCACAAAACAAACTTCCAAAGATCTCAATGTACCAAAGCCTAACAATGAACAATGTGTTAGTTTCTTATTAGTTCCCTCAGTTCAGCTATGCCAAGAAAGCTGCTTAAATTCACTGAGCTTAACACATTTCCGCGTACACACACAGGATTTCCCCTCACCGACTGCTTTTGGAATTGCTCACATAGGCCTTCTAAGTAAAAAGGAAATAATCTTCTTTCATATTGAAGCTTTAAAATACACTTTAAAATGGAGTCAATGAGTAGTACAGCATTCCACTCTGACCACTACTGTGTCACAACCTCTCGGGACAAGTTGAGCACAAAGTAAACACACAAAGAGTCAGGAAATGAATAATTTAGCAACTCCTTTGAGAGGGGAAAAGCTAAGATGGGCCAAAACAACAAGGCATAATTTGAACATATATATCATTAATATATGAGAGAAGCAACTCAATGATAGGGCAAATTAAACAACTAGTTGGTTTTATGTTTAAGTTTAGGAATATCTTGCCAGAATCTAACACAGCATTTCTCGGGAATGACAGCTATTTAATAATTCAATGTCACAGAGAAAAATGCAGTTTCAGAAATCCCCTACGGTAAACCAAAGAACTAGCAAAATACTTTCGGCCAGATGAAGGCCAAATGTGGAGAAAAAAACGTTTTAAGTACACACCCACATATACACAATTTTTGTATTTGCTACACGTTTAACATACAGAGAGTGTGTTGTACAACTGACTGGTTTAAACCACCTTTTTAAATGAAAGTGAAAAATCACATTTTAAAATAAAACATAACCAAAACGAGAGTGGCTTAGCAGTGGGGAATACCCAAAAGAGAACGATCTTTAAAATCACTCTAATTAGATTTTCCAACATTTGAGATTATCTAAACGTTCTTACCCACAGTGGCATCCTGTTTTTCCCAATTAGGCCACTCAGTTCATTAAGAAAAGAAACTAACAATTCACAGCCGAATAAAGGAAACGATACACTTTTTCCTTGTCAGATACGGCCTAACCATTCTAAAGTACATAAAACAAGAAAAAAAAAGACCGCAGAAATTCTGGGCAGACTTCGGAAAAGTCAAACTTAAGGTGTAAACTAGTTTTCAGTCCAGCTTCACCTTACATCTTGATAATATCGGTTTCCTTTCTTTAAGATTAAGTCGTTTTATTTAAAATTTCCACAAGTACCTACTTAGGAAGAAATAAATCATGACTTGAAACAGTACTTGAAACCCTTATGGCCAGCTACAGCCGTTCACTAAAACAGCCACAAGAAAAAGTTACACCTACATCAGATGCAAAATCTCGCCACAGTCTGTGATTTATAACTTAATAAAGGTGGTTTTTAAAACAAGAAAGAAGAAAAGAGAAAATCGAACGTGGGCCATTCCCGCCCCCTCCCCAGAAGTCAGAACTGTGCGTTTCAAGCTACGAGGGCAGCTGATGGCGCCCAGGACTCAGACGGTCAAAGGGCACGGAGGGCTATCACACGCCCAGCACTGGGCCGGCGTCCGGTCGCGACCTAATATTGATGGCTAGTGTGATGTTTAGCCATAAGGCGGGCGCAGGGGCCACCTAACATCTGGCCGAAGCACTTCACATCTGGGCGGCACAGACCCCCGTCCCCTCCGTGAGGGCTGCCCCCGCCCGGGGGGGTGGGTACCTTGCAGCCGCTCGGAACGGGCGCCGCCTCTCGGCCGCGACTCGACCGCCCCGCAGGAGGATGCGGACGAGACGGAGAAGTCGGAGGAGTCGGAGCCGGGCGAGCCGGGCGCCGAGGGCCCGGACGACGAGCAGCTGGCGTCGCAGGCGCCGGGCGCGGCGGCGGGCGGCGACGCGTTGTAGAAGTAGGCCAGGTTGAGCGGGCTGGTCATGAGGCCGCAGTCGCCGGCCGCGTCCAGCAGCCCCTCTCCGCCGCGGCTGTCGTCCAGCAGTTTGTCCACGATCATGCTCCCGGGCTAGGCGCTCCGGGACCCCAACACCTGTGCCACCGGCTTGCTGCGCGCGGCTGCCTCCCGGCTGCGGCTGCGGCTGCGGCTGCGATGGACTCAGGGACCTACCGGCGGGAGGACGGCGCGGGCACGGGCGCGGCCCGGGGCTGCACGACTATTTAAACCGGCCTTCGAGGCCAGGGGCGGGGAGAAGGGGCCCCCGCCTCGGCGGCCTCCACCGCGCCCGGCCGGGCCATTGGCGGCGTCTGGGCGGCCTCCCGGCCCCTCCTCCGGATGCGCCCCGTTTCCAGTAAAATGTACAGGATGAGGCAATATGCCCTCCGCCCTCGCCCCGCCCGCCCGGCTCCGCCCAGACCGGCCGGTTGTTTTCTCGCCCTTCACCTAGAAACCCCGACACGGCGTGGCCTCCCGGCCCCCGGCCCGGTCGCCCGCCGAGAGATGCCGGGGCCCGCCCTGCCTGGGCGCACTCCGGCCTGGGCACCCGGGAAGAGTGCGCGCGGGGTGGGGCTCGGCTCGCAGAGGGCGGCGAGGAGGCGGGGAGGCGGGGAGGCGGGGAGGCAGCGGTGGGAACTGGTCGGCCTGGTTCCGCCGAGTAGGAAGCGCTGGAAGGTGCGCGCCACGCATCCCTTCGGCCGCCCTGGCTGGGAGCTTCTTGCCAACCGCAGCCAAGGCGTCTCTGGAAGGTTCTTAAGGGCCCGTCTCTTCTTAACTTAGTAAGAACGGTGCCCTACACCCCTGTATCCTTCAATACCGGGACAAAGCCGTCTTAGCCAAATGATAGAATACCTGTATGTGTCTGTATTTACATATATGTAGTTTTTATTCTGCATAACTTTACACTGTCGGATAAACACAGGGAATTTCGCTCTTTCCTGTCTTAAGTACTTTTTTTTTCATGGAGTTACACAAATTTTTAAATTGTTCTATTACTTGCTAAAACCGTGGCTAGGAGTTAGCAGGAACAAAACATGATTGAAAACATGACTATGTCTGTCCTTTCAAGTACATTATAATCTTGTAAGAATGAAAAGTAAGTACGCACATACTGTATTAAAAGAAATCAATTATGAGTAAATAGGAGGGGTGCAAACTTCAGTGAATATCCTAAAAAGAAAGACAACGTCCAGTGGAGGGAAAGATGAGGCCATAAGGCATATCTTTGCAGAGAAGGTGGCATATGAGACAGGCTGAAAAGGATGGGTGGGATTTCCATCCACCGTATTATATAGGAAGAGGGAACAGCATGAGCAAAGAATTTTAAAAAGAGCTGGATAAAAGTTTACAGCCCATTTTAGGATAGTCAAAGGGAAGACGATAACATTAAATGTAAAAGGTAACTTGGTGCCTTCGGGTGGAGCACCTCCAGTGACAGGCTGAGATACTAGGTCTTTGTTTAATAAACACTGAGTGAACATGAAAGAATCTGAGGCAGGCAAAATTAATCTGGAGCTGCTCAGAGGAGATGAGACTGAGGGGCCCAGAGGCCATCAGAAACCAGGCCAGAAGAGAAGTGACCTGACCCTGGGACAGAGGCAGCAGGAAAGAGGAAAGTAAATGGAAAGAAAACAAGGCTGGGCAGCATTGCTAGGGCAGAATGCACAGGTCTGACTCGGCTGGAGGTGGGCAGCAATGAAGGAGTCCCCAGTAAGGCTATGGTTTGGGGCGGGATGACTATGCAAATAGGGATGCCAGCCTCAGATTCCAGGGATATCAGAAGTAGAATGTTAGGGTCTTAGGAGGAAGAAGTGAGGGAGGGAAAGGAGGGAGACAATGAGCTTAATTGTCACTCAGTATTAATAGGTGGTATAAGACCCCAGCGGGTGTTTCAAAGTAAGTATTTCCTTGTTTTTCACAAGTGTTGTATTGCCCCAGAAACTTCTTGCCACCTCTTCCTCCTGCTAATTTTTGGGGTTTGGTAAATTTTTTTAAAAAATAGAAAGGAAGCGACTCCCTTGATGTATCTGCAGAAAATATAAGGCTCCAGTAATTGTAGTTCCTCAGAAACCAAAATCTCTTAAAAGATACTCCAAATGAGATATTGGGCTTTCTTGATAAAATCTATTTGGATTTTTTTTCCCCTCCCTACTAACATATTTTATGTATAATAAAGGCCTTAGATGGCCATCAAAATAAATTCATGGAAATTTTTTTTTCCAAAATAAATCCTCCCCTAAAATTATTTGCTGTTTTACTTGGTATATAAGAATTCAAACTTCAAAATCATAGCTTCTGGAGAACTTAATATAGATAAATATGGTCAGCAGATTAATGTTTCAAACTAAAGTTTTCTATGAAATGTCAAAGCAATCATACTGTTTAAAAAGACCACAACCCTCAACACACAGTCAAGAATGATTGTTAATAGCACTACAAAAATAAATTTTAAATGTCCTTTGCTTCATTTAAGTGGTGAAATAGAAACTCAATTTGGTCTGTTGGCTGAGTGATAGGACACTGCCATTGTTCTAATCAAATATGGTAGAACATCCACTCTGTGGAGACAGCCAAGCATGTTATGAGGATTCTCTGGAAAAGTCCACTGAAGCCAACAGCCAGCACCAACTTGCCAGCCATGTGGGTGAGCCATTTTGAAAGCTGATCATCCAGCTCCATGTCCAGCCTTCAGATGACCGCAGCTCTGACCAACATCTTGAAGGTAGTTGGATGAGTAACCTTGAGTTAGAAACGCCCCCCTCCAAAGCTACTCCCAGATTCCGAACCACAAAAACAGTATTCGGAAAATGAGCCCTAAGAATTTGCCCAATTTACACTGGTCATCATAGATAGAAGAGCTTAAAATCCTTATCTGACTGTGTCTGGAGCCCAATCTCTTGCTTTAAAGAGGGAAATCAGAAGACTCATTATTTCAAGGCTCAGATGCACTGTCTACATCTAAAGATACAGAAAAAGATGAAAACGACACATCAGAGAGTTCCCTGACTACTGGAAAGAAGAAACCAATTCCAAAGCAATTGGAAGGAACTGTAAATAAAAAATAAAAATATAAATGACGCTATCTTCCCCTTGGCTTTATAGATGTTAATAATTTACCTTATTGTGTCTTATACAATAGAACATTTCTGCAGAGTATTATAGTACCAGTTAAGCTGTAATACCATTCTGAAACCAACCATTCAGAGTTTTAAAAAAGGAATTGACTTTTTAAATGTAGGTGTAATGAACTTTTGAGAAGCCAAAAATTATTTGGTGCAGCTTTTCAAACTTAAGGAGAAAAAGCCAGTGAAGTATCTTACAGGGTAAGTTATTGTACTGCATTGGCTGTAGAAGTAAACATCACAGGTGAGAGAATAAGAAAGCCTGGTAGAATTGATCTTGCTGAATGCCTTCTAGATGAGATGTCAGCAAAAGAAACCATGGTGCTGCCACTTTCCAATGTCATAGGATTTAACTGCAAACATTAAACTGCTCTTTTCTGCAGAACTGCACTTTTGCCTTAGAGATAGACAGTTCTACAGCCTGTCTGGACTTGCCATTTTGGTTGTATTCATCAGGTGTCAGCCCCCGCTAATCATCAAAGATCTTTTATATGAATGCTTGGCAACAAACACAAGAGGTGATTGAAGCATACAAGTTTGGGGGGTTTTTTGTTTTGTTTGTTTTGTTTTGTTTTTGTTTTTGTTTTGTTTTTTGAATCTTATCATTTATCCTAGAACAGTTGGGTTGACATTTGCACTGATGATATAAAAGTAACTGTTAGTAAACCTGCCGTTACTTTTATGCCTTACAACAAATCAAGCAAATGGCAACAAAATGAACTAGTAGGCATTGTTTTCTTCACCACTGCCCATTTGCAGAAAAAGGAAAAAAAGAGAGAGAGAAGCCAGTTTCACTTAAGAAAGTCACAGATGAAATGGTAACAATTACTAACTATTAAAACTTGATGCTTTAAATGTATCTTTAATATTCTATGGTGATTATCTGGAAAGGCATTTGGTCTATCAGGTTGAATGATATGCTATGACATGGCCATTTGTTCTAACCAATTGCTGTTTGAGTTGTGAGCTGACCTAATCACTGTTTTTCATGGATCACCAATTTTACTTGACCGGCAAAGTGGTTATTCAGACTTGGGTATGTGTCAGATATATTTTTTTAATGAACAAAGTAAACCTGTCATGTCAAGAAACAACTGAGAGTATTTGTCCCCAAGGTTAAAACTCAAGCCTTCAAATGAAAATTAGAATTTGGGAGACTTCTGTCTGACACCCTGAGCTCTGCGAGCTTCCCAGTATTTTCAGGGTGTTTTTGATGAGGTCAATTGTGATATGTTATTAACAAGTATGATTTTTTTCCATCTTATATAATGAAAGGTGGCAACATTTAGAAAATTTGCATAACTCAATTAACTAACATTTTCAAATGAACAATGCGAGAGACATTACAAAGTCACACTTAGGTACAAGATCCATTCAGCGTGCAAGAGAGACCAACGGATATTAATATATCAGTACAAAAGTTCCACTGACATGGTTTCAGAGTCCACAATGCATTTACCCTTTAAGGAACTATCACTTACTTTTGTATATTATTAAAAAGGGATATCCACAATTATCTGAAGTAACTATTAAGACATTTCTTCCTTTTCCAACTACATATCTGTATGAGGACAGATTTTCTTCATATACTTCAACCAGAACAACATATTGCAACAAATTAAATGCAAAAAAAGGCATGAGACCCTATCTTCTATAAAGCCAGACATTAAGAGATTTGCAAAAATGTAAAACAATACTGCTCTTCTCACTATTTTTCTAGATTAGAAAATACAGTTTTTTAAATAAATTAGTAGGTAAAGATTTTTTTTATTTTATTGGTAGAATGTAGGCAGTATGTTATTCAAACTAACAGTTCCAGATTGGACAATTAATTGCTGAACACCTGATCTGGAACCTCTCTCTCTTCTCCATCTCTATTTAAACTGCCCAAGATGGGCCTTCATCTCTCACCTGAGCCAAATGTTTGCCCATCCAGCCGTGCCCACCTAAATTCTACCCTCCAGACTGACACCAGCATGCCATACGTACAACCAAATCTAAGAATTCCTCTGCTCTACTTAGGGATCCTTCAGTGACTCTCTATCAGCTCTAGTTTCGAGTTCAGTCTTCTTAGGATGGCAGGTGTCAAAGCCCAGCATTCCTCACAAGCCTTGTCTTCCTCATCACTTGCCATCTTACCAAACTGAATGCAGTTGCACACAGATCTGGGACTTCGCTCCTGTGGTTCCTTCTGAACAGAATGCTCTACCCTTCCTCGCCTGACCAACTCACCCTCATCTTCCCAAAGACTCAGGTTAGTTTCCATCACCTCTGGAGCCCTCCCTGACCCTCCCTGCTCTTCACCCTCACTCCACCCTCAGTCTGGCATAGGGACCCCCATTCTGTGTCCCCAAACAGACTTGGATCATAGTCCTTAAAATGTGTGGAAATTATCTATTTAGGTGAGTCTGTCTCCTCTATTCCACTATAAATTCCCAGGACATGTATGCTTTGTAAGTAGTCAACTACCTGTTACTTAGTACACATTTAATTGACCAGCAGAAACAAATGTAAGTGCTTCCGTAAGTATTTTACATGCAACACCACAGACATCACAATAGACCCTTTGGCCCCCCGAATTAGAATCCCTTCATTCTCAGCACCTGGATTACTGTAAAACTACTACATATGTCTTACAAATATAAAAAGCCCCTGCTGTCTTTGGTTCATATCAATTCTGTAAAGAAGGTGAAATGCTTTCAGGGGCTTTCAAAACAGATGTAACATACTGATTTTTGATGCTTTCTCTGAAAAATAATAATTTATTATCTCCATAGCAATGTAAAACACTTTTTAACATCTCACGAAACATTTAAACTTCTGGGTATTCTAAGAGTTGTTTTTGTTTTTTTTTTTAATGCACAGGAGCAAATTAGACCATCTATTTTTAAATTCCATGTATTCTTCAATATGATAGTGTCTTCTAAATGGCAGGTACTTTTCAGGGCACTGGGGCACAGCAGTGCATCAGATAAAAACTCCTGTCTTTGTGGAGCTTATATCCAGAGGTATGAACATTCTGGTCATAAATTGAGAGACTAGTACTATTCCTGAGACACATATACTCAGTTCTCCTGAGACTCATATGCTCCTCAACAGAACACCTACAACATTTGACCTTCTAGGCTATGGCACAGACATCTGTAGTTACTAAGAACCATAAACTGTTTCCTTACAAATGACATAACATTTTGTGTGTTCTGGCCTGGAAAGACCAAAAAATTATCTCTGGAAGTAGTTTCCTAGGTCCTGTTTGCAGCAAATTACTAACATCTGACATCAAAGGACACTAACCCTTATATTTCTGTTGAGGGAATTTCTCAAAGCAGGTAAATATACCTGTCTGGTATCCTAATCATCACACAGATGGATTAGCAAAAGATGTGCACATCTTGGAACACTCCACAGTGCTGTCCAAATGAATCTGAAACGCCTCTAAATACTGTATGTACAACTTTACACACTATGGACTGACTGTGTCAAGGCAAAAATCAATGCTGAGGTGTCCCTGGAGACATCTCTCTGGAGCTTTCTCTTGCCTCAAGTATCCATAAAGAGATGCCATTCACTTCATCCCACAAATATTTTCTGAGCATCTGTGATGTCTACTATGTAAAGTAACTCCAGTGCTTTCCACTAGGTATGCAAGACCTGTCCTCTGACAGGTGGGCAGAAGAGGCTCCTTGTACAAAGCCAGGTCACACAGCTAAATATCCCAGTCGATTAGATGCCCTGTACACAGAGGCTGCATCACAGCAGTGCGGCAGTACCCGAAATACCTTTCAGCCCAGCAACAGACTGAAATCCTAGTATGTAAACTGGAAGACAAAACAAATTTGTCTTCCACTTTAAGGGCACTTCATTTCCAAAGAAATAAACTTTTTCCCATTGGATTTGAGGAAATATTCACACACTATAAATGTATGATTCATGCAAAATCATATGATATATGTGATGGAGAAATGTTCAGTGTTGGTCAGAAGAGCTACCTGGAATAATACAGTCTTTAATAAGTAATGGTCAAAACTCGCACAAGACTTCCACATGAAACAAGTGCACTCTCCTAAAATTTACCCTTAGAGTAAGTTGTTCTTCGCTCATCAGTTTTCCTGGTTTCTATTTATAATAATGAACTTTATCCATAATAGACACATAGAAATATAGATGATGTAGGTGAGCTTTGTCTAAAATAGCAGAGAATTACAAGTTCTGTGATGGCTTCTGCTTTCTCTGCCTTGTTGACAATTCACATATTTCATTTCTACACATATGAAAGAAATCACCATCATATATACTGGATATGTGAACATCTGCTTTAGAGGTTACTAAAATCTGAACCACCTTAAATAGAATGGTGAAGAAAGAAGAGTATCTTCTCCCAGCTCTCCCTTTTCCCTCCCTTTTTTCCTCTCCATTTTCCTTTTTGCCACTCCTTTTCCCACACAAATCTATAGACTCCAGACAGTAACACAAAATCCAGAATTATCCTTCTGCATCTATCCTTATACTACTAAAAAACAACCTGCCAGCATTCATCATTTGTGGACTTTTGAATGATAGCCATTCTGACTCATTGTAGTTTTGATTTGCGTTTCTCTAATAATTAGAAAGGCTGAGCATTTTTCATGAGCCTATTGGCCATTTGTATGTCTTCATTGGAGAACTGCTTGTTTAGGTCTTCTGCCCATTTTTTGATTGGTTTGTTTGGTTTTTTTGTTATTACGTTGTATGAGCTATTTGTATGTTCTGGTAATTAAGCCCTTGTCAGTTGCATCATTTGCAAATATTTTCTTCCATTCTGTAGGTTGTCTTTTCATTTTGTTTATAGTTTCCTTTGCTGTGCAAAAGCTTATAAGTTTAATTAAGGTCCATTTGTTTATTTTTGCTTTTATTTCTATTGCCTTGATAGATGGCCCTAGGAGAACAGCGCTAAAATTTATGCCAGAGAATGTTTTGCCTATGTTTTCTTCTAGGAAGTTTATAGTGTCTTGTCTTATGTTTAAGTCTTTGAGCCATTTTGAGTTATTTTCATGTATGGTGTGAGGGAGTGTTCTAACTTCACTGATTTACATGTGGCTGAATGGCCATCATTAGAAAAGTCCACAAACAATAAATGCTGGAGAGGGTGTGGAGAAAGGGGAGCCCTCCTACACTGTTGGTAGGAATGTAGTTTGGTGCAGCCATTATGGAAACCAGTATGGAGATTCCTTTAAAAACTAAAAACAGTCTTATTATATGACCCAACAATCCCACTTCTAGACATATATCCAGAGAAAACTCTACTTCAAAAAGATACATGCACCTTAATGTACATAGCAGCACTATTTTTAATAGCCAACATAGAAGCAACCTAAATGTCCACTGACAAATGATCAGATAAGGAAGATGTGGCATACATATACAATAGAATACTACTCAGCCATAAAAAAAATAATAATAAAATAATGCCCTTTGCAGCAACACGGATGGACCTGGAGCACATCATACTAAGTGAAGTAAGCCAGAAAGAGAAAGACAAACGATATCACTTCTATGTGGAATCTAAAAAAATGACACAAATTAACTTATTTATGAAACAGAAAAAGATTCACAGACACAGAAAACATAGTTACCAATGGGGAAAGGTGGGGGTGGAGAAATAAATTGGGAGTTTGGGATTTGCAGATACTAATTACTGTACACAAAATGGATGAACATGCATAGCACAGGGAGCTGTAATCAGTATCTTACAAGAGCCTATAATGAAAAAGAATATGAAAAGAAATATATCTATGTATAACTGAATCACTATGCTGTACACCAGAAATTAACACAACATTGTAAACCAACTATATACTTCAATTTTTTTTAATTTATAATAAACATGTTGATTGATTTATATGTCGACTTATCTTTTTTGAAACTTTCATAATCATAATCTCCTTTTCCCTTCCCTTTTAAACACAAGTAACACATATTTGTCGAATTAGATTAGGGATGAAAATGTAATTTCATGCCTTATATAAAGAAGTATTTTATCAAGAAGAATTTTACTTCTAGAATTTTTAATTCAGAATTTAAAACTTGAAGTTTGGGAGTTTTAGGGGAGGGAGTGGGGCTTGGGTTTTTTTCATATAAATCTACAAGGGATTTATTTTAAATTTCTATAAGCAAGGATAATAGTATGTACTAGATAGTAAGATTAATTATAAAATAATTTAAGAGCTGAGAAAGAAATTAAGCTAGCTCATATGCAGAAAAGACATTGTTACCTCAAATAATAATAAAAAATTATAGACCCACAATATAATAATACTTTCATATACTGATAAGGTTAATAGGAACTATTACTGAATGTACACCGTGTACTGAATACTATGATAGGTACCTTATATATACTTTATCTCTAATGTAATTAATGCCTGGGAGAATGGTCAAAGATCAAGGTGAAATATGCAGTTATGAAATTTTCCCAACCATCATTCATATTAGCAGACAAACTATAATAAACATGTATTGCTATAAGCAGATTGAAAGGATAATATTGGAATTAATTAATGAGGAAGTCCAAACTCTCCATTACTAAAAGACTATGCAAATTTCATACAACATTAATGACAATTATTTGTTCAGTCGCCTCACCTCCCCCCAAAATTGCTTTTGCTCACTACTGCAGCCTGCAGGCCAAAACTGGCCTATTTCACAGCCTGTCACGTAAGAATGGTTTTTACATTTGTAAGTGGTTACATTTTAAATGTTTATATAGGGGCCTACATGATATCCTCCATCTTGTCTCTTATTCCACAAAAGCTAAAATATTTACCATTTGGCTTATTGCAGGAAGAGCTTGCCAACACTTGCCTTAAGTGCTCAGAGGCACAGCAGTGTCGTGGCTTGAAGCCTGCAGACGCGGCGCTAACACCAGCCGTGCGATTCAGGGCAAGTCCTTTTGTTTCTGAGCCTGTTTACTCACATATAAACTGGGATACTACTCACGGCGAAACAAAATGTGACAATGAATATACGTACGTTCAGGTATAACTGAAAAATGATGCTCTACAATGGAATTTGACACAACACTGTAAAATGACTATGACTCAATTAAAAAAAGTCAAAAAATAAATGAATAAACTGGGATACTAGCATCTAAATCAAATTGCTATGATGACATGAGATAATGTACAACACATGTACAGCATGTGACACCTCCTAGACACTTTGTCAGTTCCCTTCCCATTCCCATAAATTATTACGACCATTGAGTAAATCTTCAACCAGCTTGTTTGCGTGTATGGCTGGGAGGAGAAGGGAGAACAGACTACATGCTGGACAAAAACTTGTCATAGCTCATGTCTGCAGAGCATATTCTCCCCAGAGTACTTTCACACTTGCGAGATCAAACTGGTTAGGAAGGAGCCCAATGTATTTTTCAAAATCATAATTGTAGAATTTACAGGTCAGGAAACTATTATAATGAACAATTCCTAAAGGTGCACTAAATTAGACATGAGCTTCAGTAAACAGATTCTCCTGTTAAGATCCTTCCATTTTTCTTTACTTCCAACAAGCATGTTCAAATTTCATCTCTTAACCTCACCACGTTGCCCTGCAGAGCTTCCTCGTCCCATTAGCCTACCTCATCCTGTACAGTTTAAAAGTTCCATAAAGTGCTAGCGCACAGGCTCTGGGGGGACCAGAAGAGCACCAGTGACACAGAGAAAAAGGCAGACAGAAACCAAGTCATCTTCTAGTATCATGTGCTCTGTTTACTTTACCTCTCAGAATCTTTGACCAGTGCTCAGCCCTTCCCTCCCCCAGCACACCTGAGAAGCATGATATACTCCCACCAGGAAGCTGTTCTCTGGCCACAGTGATTTCAAAATGGGGGTGTAGGGCTCTTGAAAACACTTCCCCAGTGATTAAGAGAGTCCTTTAGGGAGAAATCCGCAATCTGTTGGAAGACTATTGCCTTAAATTATTTTACCCAATAATTCTAGTGCCATTTATACCACTCAGACTACCTGAAAAAAAAGGGGCTAAATTTAATGACTGTTCACGTGTGTGAAATATAAGCCGATTCAGATTTACTTTGATTATGATTCCTTAGAAAATAGGAGGGTGGACTTGGTTTCAATTCCTCTCCTACCTATAGTTAGATTTTATGAAACACCATATCATAACCAGCAGTCCTCCTGGAGGAAACTGTAGAGAAAGGTGACAGGCTTATGTTTGTACAAACTGTTAGCACCCACGTACGTACAGTGACATGTCAATCTTTAAATACAGGTATGATAAGTAACAGGAAAAGAGATCCAACAGAAACCAAGGACTTCACAAATAACCTATGAAAAAGACAACAAAAAGAGTACATGCAAACAGCTAATCCGACAAGAGTAATCAGACTACTGAAACATCTGGATTTTTAAAGACAGTCGCACCTCCTTTCTCATAAAGAAATGCTATTGCAGAGAAGGGACTATTTGATCGAGATTTGGGGAAAGCATAATCTAAGGAAAAACACAGAGAAACAAAACTAAGTTTTTAGGTTGTATATTTAAAGATTCTCAAATATATGTGTCTGGGTGTTCATTTAACTACATCTTCTTGCTAAACAAAAAAATTTATTTTAAGAAGAAACAAAAAGGCAATATCCAGCAATCTGTCTTCAATTTAAATTCTATTGATCATAAAAAATTAACCGTATTCATAGATTCATTCAGCAAATATTTACTGAGCACCTACAATATTTAGGGCCCTCTTCCAGGTACTAGGAACAGAGCATTGTACAAAAACACAGTCTGTGTCCTCGTGGAGCTTATATTCTTTTGGGAAAAACAGACAATAATCAAATAGCTGTACAAATATAACGCCAGGCTATGATACTATGCTATGAAGAAAAACAAACCAAGTCAAAGAAAGAGAGCCAGAGGGGCTATTTTAGCTACAGAGGTCCTAGAAAGCTTCTGTAGTATCTTTCAAACCTATGTGACCACAAAGCAGTTTAAGACCTGAGAATTCTAGCCTCTTGTCTTTTTAGAACTCTGAGTCAGCTTCCCCACTCACATAGATTCAAATCTGATCTGTATAAAAACTCCAGATTCCTAGCTCCTGCTGATCTTTTCTCTGAGTTGAAATTCCCCGATGCCATATTCCTCCTTTGCTCCTTCGCCCCCACCGAAAGATGATCTTCTGTAAGATCCACTGTAAAAAAGTACTAAGAATTCCTTCTCCAAAACCCTTCCCACATACCCCACAGTCTTCCTTTTCACTAGCATCATGTTTAAGAGCAGCTGGAAACTTGTTTGGGAAAGCCACGACAGTCATGTCTTCCCCTGCTCAACCACAGTTGGACCCTATGACCTCCCATATAAAAACTAAATCCCTATGCCTGGCTTTTAAAGCCTTTAAAATCCAGCTGCATCAGATTTACGTGTTAAAGACTGAACTGTGTACTCTTGAAATTCATATGTTGAAGCCCTAACCCCCAGTATTTCAAGAGTGTGATTGTATTTAGAGATAAGGGCCTTTAAAGAGATAATTAAGTTAAAATGAGGCCATTAGGGTGTGCCCTAATCTAATCTGACAGGTGTCCTTGTTAGAAGAGAAAGAGACATGAGGGCTTCGTGTGAAGAGAACAGGCCACGTGTGGACACGTGAGAAGGTAGCCACCTACAAGCCAAGGAGAGAGGCTTCAGGAGAAACCAGCCCTGCTGGTGCTTTGATCTTGGACTGTGAGAAAATAAATCTGTTACATAAGCCGCCCAGTCTGCAGTAGTGTTATGACAGTCCTAGCAAACTACTGCACTATCCCTTCACACTTCTACCTACTGCTCAACTCACAGGCCTTACAAATAATCCTGGAAAACAGCACATTAATTCCTGCCCCAAACATCTATCCAAGATAGAATTCTTGCCCATAACAGTCTTCATCCCTTGCTTAAAAGCATAGGGTTTTGAAGTCAAACGAACTTGGGTTCAGATCCCAGCTTCACTCATTTAATAGCCATGAAGCTTTAATTAACTTCTCTAAGATTCCATTTTCTCATCCATAGAATGGGTCTCCCACCTGCATTTAGTCAGTATATAGGTTAAATGAGGCAGTGTACATGATATGCCTAGCACAGCTCCTGGCACACAGCACACATTCCATGGTGGTAGTTGTAGCTGTTATCCGGTTTTCAAAGCTTCATTTAATACCTGATTGTTGAATATGAAAACAAATATATGTATATATATGCATGATTGGGACATTGTGATGTACACCAGATACTGACACATTGTAAGTGACTGTACTTCTAGAATTTTTAATTCAGAACTTAAAACTTGAAGTTTGGGAGTTTTAGGGGAGGGAGTGGAGCTTGGCTTTTTTCATATAAGTCTACAAGGGATTTATTTTAAATTTCTATAAGCAAGGATAATAGTATGTACCAGATAGTAAGACTAATTATAAAATGATTTAAAAGCTGAGAAAGAGAAATTAAGCTAGCTCATATGTACAAAGTGAGTTTAAAAAAATCATCATGGTACAGCTTTTTTTAAAGAAAACAGTATGGCAGTTCCTCAAAATATTAAAGACAGATCCAACAATTCCACTTCCGGGTATACACCCAAAAGAATTGAAAGCAGGGACTAAAAACAGATTATTTGTACACCTATGTTCACTGCAGCATTATTCACAGTAACCAAAAGGTAGAAGCCACTCAGATGTCTATCAAGGGATGAATGGATAAACAAAACAGGGTATATACATAAAACGGAGTATTATTCAGCCTTAGAAGGAATTTCTGACATATGCTACAACCTGGATGAACCTTGAGGATATTACGTTGAGTGAAATAAGCCAGCCACAAAAGGATAAATATTGTATGATTCCACTTATATGAAGTTTCTAGAGTTGTCAACTTCATAGAGACAGAAAGTAAAATAGTAGTTGCCAAGGGCTGGGGTAGGGATGAATAGGGAATCATTGTTCGATGGATATGAAATTTCAGTTTGAGAAGAGGAGAAATTTCTGAAGATGAATAGTAGTTATGGTTGTATAACAATGTGACTGTGCTTAATACCACTGAACTATACACCTAAAAATGGTTAAGATGGTGAATTTTGTGTTATGTATATTTTACCACAATTTCTTCAAATATTAAAAGACATTTAAGGAGGGAAGTGGGTATAGCTCAGTGGTAGAGTACATACTTAGTATGCACAAGGTCCTGGGTTCAATCCCCAGTACCTCCATTTAAATAAATAAATAAATTGTAAAAAAAAAAAAAAAATTAAGGATATAATAGAAGAAAATGTTCCTGAAATAAAGAAAGAAATATGGAATAGATACAAATTACTATATATAAAACAAACAAGGTCAGAGTGTATAGCACAGAAAACTATATTCAGTAACTTGTAATAACCCATAATGAAAAAGACTATATATAACTGAATCACTAGGCTGTACACAGGAAACTAATACAACATTGTAAGTCAACTATACTTCAATAAAATAAAAATATGGGTAGAAAAAAGGAATCATCCCTCTTCTGGAAGCAGGTACTTTAAAAATCCATGGCAATGATGCAGACACAAAACAAGATACAAACAGACCACAAGCTAGAGGAAAATCTTTTTGACTTCAATTGAATAAGCATGTGTAAGAGCACTTACGGCTGTGTGTCTCAACCTTGCTTTCATTATCACACGCACTTAAGGAGCCTTTGTAGCTATTTTTTCCCTGATTGTCTCCTGATGAAAGTTTTAAACCACAGATATACTTTGTATCTGTTTATGTACTATGGTCCTTTCGAGGGCCCTAAACCAGTGTAATATCTGAGATATTTCCCCTCAATAACCAATTTTGCCCTCTTGTGGACAATATCACCCTCTTTGAGAAGGCATGAGTGGGAATGTAGTTTTGTGTAGCCATTATGGAAAACTATATGCAGATTCCTCAAAAGACTAAAAATGGACTTACCATATGAACCAGCAATCCCACTCCTGGGCATATATTCAGAGGGATCCTTACTTCAAAAAGATACATGCACCCCAGTGTTCACAGCAGCACTATATACAATAGCTAAGACATGGAAACAACTTAAACATCCATCAACAGGTGACTGGACAAAGAAGCTGTGGTATATTTATACAATTTATGCAATACTACTCAGCCATAAAAATGAATAAAATAATGTCATTTGCAGCAACATGGATGAACCTGGAGAGTGTCATTCTAAGTGAAGTAAGCCAGAAAGAGAAAGAAAAATACTATATGATATCACTTGTATGTGGAATCTTAAAAAAAAAAAAAAAAAAAGGAGAAACTTATTTACAAAACAGACTCACAGACATAGAAAATAAATTTTTGGTTAGAAGGCAGGAAGAGGGTGGGAAGAGATAAGTTGGGAGCTGGAGATTTGCAGATAGTAACTAATATATATATAATAGATAAACAAGTTTATACTGTATAGCACAGGGAACTATATTCAATATCTTGTAGTAACTTACGGTGAAGAAGAATATACATATGTTCATGTATCACTGAAGCATTATGCTGTGTACCAGAAATTGACACAACATTGTGAATTGACTATACTTCAATAAAAAAAATATACAAAAAAAAGGCATGATTTACAGTATCAGCCACTCTATAAAATGGGTGCCATGATAAATAGCAAATTTGACTGAAATAATCAGAGGACTGGGGATATACAATATACTAACTAATCCAAAAATGTGTCCCAAAATCTTATACCAATATTAAAAGTATCTGCACACTATTAAACATCTGGACAAAAAGTGAGAAATTCATTTTGTGTCTCCAAATATTTAGACATTGCCATTGTACAGATGGTATAACATCTAACTGACTAACAGAATTTTGAGGAGTTTAATTCATATATTTGGTATCATGTATAGAGAATGTACATTACCACTATGCCCTAACATAACCATGACAGAATTTATTTTTCTACATGGTAAAATGATACGTGCAGATTTTACAGAAAAACTCTGTAATTTTTTCTTATTATCTGGAATATAAGGAGCCTAATAATTTTGCTACTCAGAGCGTGGACTTCAGGCCAGCAACATCACCATCATGTGCCAAGGTATTAAAATGCAGAATTACAAGCTCCATCCCAGAACTACTGAAACAGAATCTGTAGTTTAGTGAGATCTCCAGGTAATTCTCATGCACATTATAGTCTGAGAAACACTGCCTTAAAAGACACATGCAGAAATTCTTTTTTAATTCATGACAGTATTTTATTTTCTAACCATCCAAATAGATTGATGTATCATTCTACACATCCTATACTATAGAACCTATATGAAATGCAACTAGAAAAGAATCCTGCAAAAACAAATTGTAAATCACCAGATACAAAATGTGCACATTTCTACCCTGGGGGCTATTCTCAAAGAGGTTAATTCAAGTAGTTAACTCACTCTGCAACAGCAGGGATGGCAGAGAACTGGTGAATGGGTTTGCCAGGTGCCCAAAGCTCCTCTCTCCAGAAGCAGCAGCAGAGGGCCCTTCACCAGAGGAGAAGGAAGTACAACTAGGAATGCTCTTCCAAGCCTTAGCTCTCCAGCACAGAAGGAAACGTCCTGAGAGGAGCAGCATGAACGAGCAGCAGAGTTCCCTTTTCCCTATAACCCCAGCTGTTGTGTAAGTAAGAGGCTGCCTCTCCCCAAACATTAGCCCAAACATTCCCATAGATTCCACCATATAGCTTCACTCTTCGGCGTCTGAAAGATTTTCCTGTGGTCTTCTTAAAATATGCAGGGTTATGGTGGTCATCAACTACCGTAACTAACTATCAGTTAAATCTGAACAGGGAGTAGATGGTATTCAGGTGTGAGCTCGGGGAAAAGGAAAGACCTTAGGGAAATCAGAGCCCTGGAAGGAGGTTGACCTCTCCCACTGAACCTCTGCTAACATCCCTGTGCCAAGGCAAGAGTGCTGGCTTTGGAGACAAGGCCCATCAGATTCAAATCCAAGCTCTGTCCACTTACTATCTGGGGGGCCTGGAACCAACTGCTCAATCCCTCTGAGCCTCAACTTCCTCACCTGTAAAATAAGCCTAATTATGCTGACCTCAGATGCCATTATGAGGGCTAAATGAGATCCTGCTGGTCAACTCCCAAAACAAGTTAATTCTCTATTCACTAACTCCCCAAAAGAGCAGTAAAATATTTTCATCGACTAAGTTAAGAAGGAAAGTGTTTTACCTCACAGACAGTCCCAAATTAAAGGAACAGGAAGTGCTTTAATCAGAAACCACGTATGCTAGCTTTAATGACCCGCTTCACCAAAACCGTACAGGGCATGCTGCTCTCTGAGACTGCGAAAGATTACATAACCCCGAAACTGCCAGTCAGCAGAGAGCCGAATTCCCCTCTTAGACCCATTCATGCATCCTCCTCTCATGGAAAATAGTGGAAATTCAAATTAGTTAAAATGATCCTAACCACCAAAAAAAAATTATAGTTCACAAGAAATCACAGTAAAATGCCTATAGTGTAAAATTCATAGCAACTTTAAGACAACTTCAACAATTGATTAAGAGATGCAAGAAATCACAGATATTTTAGAAAACACCCACCCCCCGGCCGCCCATTTTGACTCTATCAGTCAAGGCCCGGTAACATCTGGATCCTTCTCCAGGAGCCAGAATGGCGGGATTCTGGAATGGAGTGGTTAGGAATATCCACCTTTCTCACCATCAGGAGTTCAGCATCAGGACAAGAAAGCCAAAAGGTGAAGTCAGCCTCCTGATCTTCCTGTTAACCTGAGGGGAAAAAAATCAAGAGGCAACAGATCAGTGTCAGCTAAGAGATAAATGGAAATGGTTTTCTCGGGAGCAATTCATCGTGGGTCTCAGAACAGTCAGAAAGTCTTTCCTCTCGGTAGTGCTCTCCCTGGCTCTTTAACTTCAGAGAGGGTTTCTTTTGCTTTCTGACTTCTTTCAGGACAAAGTAGAATGAGAGGGGTTTGCCTCAACTTCCTCAGCGAGGAAAAGTCTGTAGCTGGACAGCTAAATGATGCTGAGCAGGGTCATCCCCTTCACGCTGGGAAGGGTACCGCCAAGCATTTCACATTGTATGTGTTGTGCCGACTTCTCGTGCTAGCTCATCCTAGACTGACTCTTCTGTCACACCTGTACCCTCCCCAATGGCGTCCTTAGCCCAAGCAAAATGTTGCTGTAACAGAGTCGGGGGGGGGGGGTCATACATTGTATTCTGAGGCCAAATAAAAAGACTTCCGGATCATGAGTGTTTAAATGATCTGTGTGGCTGACTCCCTCCTCTATCAGGGATTATTAAGGGTAGTGAAACTTTTCTCCTTTTATTGTCTAAACAACCTACTAAGAGAGGCAAAAAAATTCCACCCGACCAGGATAATGTATTTCTTTGGATACCAGATTTAAAGTGCTTAAAATTTACCCAGTGCTTAAAATTTACATAATAAATGTCCTCCTCTTTGGGACACCCCAACCCCATGACAGCTAGTTCATGAATCCTTGTGGAGACAATCTCAATCCATCCTACCTAGAAATGTGCTTTTATTCACACAAAATCCCCGATTGCTTTAAATCTGGGGGTCCAGTCAAGTCATCAGATTTCAGGATTTCCCTCATTCATAAAGTGGTCTTGTAATAGATGTCTTTAATTTTACAGAAGTAATATAAGAATTACACACTATATAACATTTCCATCTACTCAGATACATCTTTCCATAAAGATACAGTTCTATGCCTACCCTTGGTAAGAAAGTATACCTCTAAACCCACACCCAAACCTCCTGGGAGATTTCTGCCAAGGAGTACCACAGTTCTACATCACTGGCTAAATATAAGGTTTTATGTTAGATTTATTATATTTTTGTTACCCATTCAATCCACCTCCTTCATCAGTATCTTAATCTTTCCTGGGCCTTCAAGGCAAACAGACGATTCAGAGCCAGCCATTAACAAACTATAAAAACAGCCCAAATTTTCCTTCCCCTCAGAAACTGGTCCCTAATATTTTGCCCCCAAACAAGTATGATCATCCAAATACCAGAAAGTGACTCCAAAGTAAAGAATCCGAATATGGGAAAAGCAGGAAAAAAAAAAAGAGCTTAACATTTAAGATACTTTTTCATACTAAATATCGAATAATAAAAATATACCTTCGTGTTTGAAGAGTCAAGTCATACAAATACGTAAAGGCAAAGCAATTGTTTCCAGCTGTAATCAGCGATAATAACCCAAGTACGTGAGAGCATGAGAAAGATGAGCAGTTTCCTTTTGAGGTTACATGATAAGCAGCAGCAGTTAAGCAGCCTTTTTCTCTAAGAACTCCGTGTCTGACCTCGTGGCAAGAGGAGGGCAGCCCCTCTGCGGGTCCCCTTTATAGCGATCGCTTTCTGCTCACCCCTCTGAAGAGGGATGGGGGCGGGGGAAGCTAAGGACCTGATTTCCGAAATATAGAATACGGTCAAACTCTCGTTAGAAAGGGGCTGCGTGGGCACAGAGGAGGGGCAGAGGAGGCAGGAGGGGAGCAACGAGGACTGGCTTGTGGATTTTTTTTTCTGCACCCTGGAAATTCCCAGGCCAAAAAGGTACAGACCCGAGTCCCGGACATTCCCCTCAAGGGCCGGCACCAAGACCTGGACTGGAACCGCGCAGAGGAATCAGAAGCAAATCTAGGAACTAAAAGTTTTTCTTAGGGATGCCTTTTAAAAATGTTGCAATGAACTCACGGCAGGGCATTAGAGTTGCCTCCTCCTTAGATTCACCATCTGTTTTTCTTTCGTTTTTTTCTGCCTCTAAGTGTGTGTGTGTGTGTGTGTGTGTGTGTGTGTGTGTGTGTGTGTGTGTTGGGGGGGTTCTACAGCACAGCTTTTGGGTATGGCAATCAGAACGTAGTATCCCTATTACGTGCCTTCACTGACAAATTAAAGGACAAGGAATCTGCGACATAAGTAAAGCAGTGGTCCTGTAACATGAAGATCACATTTTCAGATGGGGTAGAGCCTGGTGAATTTAAACAGAGAATGAACATTGCACAACACTGAAAGGATTTCTTCTATGACACTTGGTTTCACTGTGACTTCTTTTCCTTTTTGGGGCACTTTCTACTGTAATCTCTGTAACTACTTCCTTCCTCCCCTGCACCGCCCCCCCCACACACCCACCCCGCCACACCGGTGTTAACAATCCAGCTTTATAATTAGACAGATGTCTGGCTCTCCAATAGCAATGGCCATCTAGACCTAAACACTAGAGGCCGATAAAACTTAAAGACAACAGAATGTTCTTCTTGAAAGAAGCCTGTCTTTCTCTCACTTCATTCAGAATATTAAAAAGCAAAACATGACACCCTTAAGTTCACGCTTTTTCTAAAAAGTTAAAATGTAGGTGCCCTTTTGAGACAGGTCAGATTGAAGCTGGTGAGGTGCGTTTTGTGCCCTTCCACCTCCTGCATCTATAAACTTCTCTCTCAGCAACCCTCTTATCTTCCACTACCCCAACTCCCCAAGGATTCTAGCACTCAGAGTCTGTGTCTCACCTTCAAAGAGAAAAAGAGCACCTCCCAGATCATACTTACTTATTGCACATCGAGGAGTCAGACGAATGCACAGAGACTCCACTGTTGATATAAACTCTGGGGAGAATAATGCTTAACACAGGAGAACACACTGCAAGTGGATTTCTGGCATGAGCAACTAGCTAATCTTTAAAAGCTGAATTTATCCAGATCTACAAAGATAATGCTGGGCAGAATTTTGCGGGGGAGACGGGGTTGGTGGTGCTGGGGGAGGTCTCATTTCTGTTGCTTCCCTTGGGGGTTAATTTCCCAGTACTCTGTGGGGAATTGCTATCTCCTTTAATAGAGCCCAGGAACAGACTCACCTCCCTCTGGCATGCAACAAACAAATATGTAAAGGCTTACCGTAGACATTCTTGTCAAGCACCCTGATGTATCGATCTAAAACTTAATACTTGAACCCAGGAAGTATCAGTCAACTGGTATTTAATAAAATGATGGTTGTTCAGAATGATAAAATGGATCATATTGGAACACCAAACTTGCATTTGCTTAAGAAAAGTTACTCTTAACTTCTATAAAATATAATTTGTATAGAAGGGCCTTATTATAGATTCTCCCTTTCACAAGTAGCATCAAATCAATCGTTTGAGTTCTAGAATCTGAGGAGATCCACAACTGAAGTTAATGCTCTCCTTCGAAAATAAAAATCCTTGTTTTAACCCAATGAAATTGTATATAACTCATTGTTTTGACATTTTATTATAAATCTAAATGTCTGACCACAATGGCCAATTTATTATGTAAATCATGATGTAATTTAGCTAAACTATTAAGTAGATTTTAATAATTAAGTCATGAAGACTAAAAGAAAAATATTTGTATGTTAAATTAAAAAACACACATACAAATTACATGTTATCTGTGATTACAGCTATGTGATTTTTAAAAATCTAGAAGAAAATAAACTGAATTGCCAAGGCTTATTGGAATTCAAATACTAGAATTATGGATTCTATAGATAGGTTTTCTTCTTTTAAATTTTATAATTTTTTAAACTTTTTATATTATAATGGAAAATACACATACTTATATATACATACTTAAAACAAGATATATTACCTAGCTGGCCCTCTATCCCCAGGCTGGGGAATGGAGGGGCACCCCGTCTCACAGAGACATGACATGGGGTGCGCCTCCACCCCCAGGCAAGAGATAGTTACCCCAGGCCTTGTGATTGATTGATTGATTGACAACTCAGTTTCCCTGCGCTCTGGCTGATTGAGAGCTCAGGTTTCTTGTGTTCTGGATTTTTCTTTTCCCCTTCCTCTCCCTTGAGGTCCAATCCTCATGTCTGTCTAAGCTACCAAAGACTCCCCCCTCTAGTCATAAGACCCCCATTCTTGGGGACGTAGAGAGCGAGGACCGCTCTAGCTACTTCCTGCTGATCTGGGGCAATAATGGAGCTCGCGGGGGTCCCAGACTAGCTCGCTGTCCTTGGGCCTGATGTGAGCGAAGGGTTGGTGTTCATTGAGGGGCTTGTATAGATGCGGTCTTGGCTGATTGGTTGATTACCTTGTTATATAATCATTTGAATTTTATCTCTAGTCAAGAAGAAACACTTTTCATAAGAAGGTCAAAAGATAGAGGTCAAATACAGAGAGCTAATCCTAGCCAAAGGATGAAAGGGACAAACAAGGGTCTTAAACAACATTGATTTCTGTGCCTTCTGTTAGTTTAGGTTTTAGAAAGCAGGTGTTGGAGCATTAGTCCAGTGAACTAAAAGAGGAGTCAAAAGAGGGACCCGAGTGTCAGAGACATTTTAAATTAGTACTAAAACAGTTTGCTGGGGGCCCTAAAACAGAAAAGATTTGAACCAGGAGACATTTAAGAGGTTTATCTAACGGGGATCCATAGTCCCCTAGGGCGAGGGAAGAGTCTCACCAGAGTGTTGCTCAGAAAGCAGTTGCAGATCGCTAAGAGGTTCACAAGAATATGTGGCTCCCATCAGTGAACCAGACCTCATCCGGGTTTTCCAGGGGTTGGTCGGTGAGATCTGTTCTAGTTCCTAGAGAAATGGATAGGGTCTCATGACATAGGCGGAAGGGAAGAGACTTGTCTGGTGATGGTAATAGTGTAGCAGGATTGAGTGTCCCACAAACAGAGACACTGACATCTGAGTTTTCCAGTAAGAATGCCTGCTATTTAAGAAGCCGAGCATCTGAGAGCCAGAAATGTCCCTTGCCTTTTAAAAGGTCAGAAACTTGATGGTTAGCGTATTCTTGTATAGGGGCCCCCAGAGTGAGCTTAAAAGCATCCTCCGGGAGAGTGGAGAGGGCTCCCTACACTCTTAGGCAGGAAGGCCAGCCTCAAGCAGTGGGATCTAGCTGCGTGGAGAGGTATCCCATAGGCTGTTGGGTAGGACCCAGCCGTTGGGTGAGGAACCCCAAGGCTATTCCTCCTCTCTCAGGAACTTAGAACTGGAAGGGCCTTGTGGGATCTGGAGGCCCCAAGGCCGGGGATCTTACTAGGAGATTTTTTGAATTCTTCCATTGCTTCCTGTTGGGAAGGATGCCACTGGAGTTGTCTTCCCAGTCATCTACCCCTAAGGCCCCTTCTGGGCAGCCGGGGACCCCAGATCCCCATGAATCAGCTCATGGATCTGGTGTTTAAAGTATTGAACAATAGAGACAGGGCTAAAAAGGCAGAAAAGGATTCAGGGACAACAGCAAAAGGCGCAATTCTTAGCGGCAGCCTTCATCTCTCCATCACCTCAGGGTTACCCTCCACCGAGACCCATGGATCCAGGGTGCCCGCATCAGAGCCACTGTCTCGCCAAAAAGGGACCTATTTTAAGTATAGCCAGGAGGGCCACTGGGAAAACAAATGCCCCATGTATGGGAAAAGTCCACCATAACCCTGCCCCATATGCAAGCAAAAAGGCCGCTGGAAGCAGGACTGCCCCCAGTCCCGAAGGGGGCTTGCGGCTCCCAAACCAATGATGGCTGAGACGACTAAAGACTGACGGAGCCCGGGACACTTCCTGGCTCCCATAGGACACCGGGTCATTTCTCTGGCAGAGCCTTGGGTAACCCTTGACGTGGCAGGTAGAAAAGTTGTCTTCTTATTAGATAAGGGAGCCACCTACTCTGTGCTGACTGCTCTCCCTGGACCCTTGTGCTCCTAATCCTGTGTAATAATGGGGAATCCATAGAAGGCCCGAAACAAGGTGCTTTCTAAGAATTACTTTTACACAGCAGTTTTTGCTGGTGGCTGAGTGCCCCATCCCCTCATTGGGAAGGGATCTACTTGCTCAGTAAATCCCAAGAAATAATCCCATTCAAAGACCCTTCCATGAAAGACACGCACCCAAAAAAATGTCTGCTCTTGGCTCTGGGAGCCTGCCTCAGTCCCAAGCCAGAAGAGGTCTCCCTTCTACCCCATATTGATTCTCAAGGAAACCCTGCTGCCTGGAAAAATGAGGTCCCTGACAGAGCTACTGTTGTCAGGTTATCATCAGAAATGGGACCATGTGAGGCTACAGGCAAGCCTCTTCAGATCAAAGGCCAAACCAAGAGCCTTAATGAAAAAACCTCTCAAACCCAGGAAGGCTCCTCAAAAGTGTTCGTAAATAGATGGCCAAACGGGAGGCCATCGGTTGGACTAAACTGACCATCGCTGATATTCAGAGCCTAGTAAAAATTTCTTGGAAAAGTCTCCCCTAAGCTAAATGAGAAAAAATAAAACTGTCTTTGTTTTACAAATCTAGTCTTTACAGGACCAGAGGTGTGGTTCCAAAAAGGATACAAAGTTCACCAATCCTTCCACCACTCCCAAAACCTCCCCTATGTATTTACCTTAAGAGACAACTATTAAAAAAAGACGTTTTTTTCTGGCCTTTGAAAAACAAAGTTCTTCTAGGAGAAACTTGCCTTCCTACGCCTTAGAGATACAAATATTCTACCTTGTCTTCTCCGGGAGCTCTGATCTCACCATTTTTTAAAATGCAAATTTCAAAAAGGGGTGGGGTATAAATAATTTGGAACTTAATTTGCTAAGGACAAGTGAAAATTTTATCTCTTTCTCATAAATATTAGTAAAAAGGCTTAGCCATCTAGATGGGTGACTTTGATTTGTTCTGTCAAAAACCCCAGTTTAAATCCAACCTCTTTTGTAGCCAGTGGGTTTTACTTTGTTCTACCTGATTCATGACTAAAATTTTAAAATGAAAACTATAAGGTGTCTGGTTTGTATGCCATAGATGTACGGTATTGGCACAATTAAACGGTAAAAGAGCTCTTTAACTGGCTGAAAGGAAATTAAGTACTTATATAAATACTCAAACATAGAGAAAATTGGTCAAAATAAATTTCAGGTTCACGTTATCCTCAGTACTGGTATTGGTATTGAAGCCAGCTTAAGCTTGTTGGTTTAATTAACATACACATGTCTTTAGAGACATCAGTGTTAAGTATAATAGTTCGGTTGGGCCTAGGCTTACTGGAGGTCAAGCAAACCTTTATTATATCTGTTACAATTTTGTCAACAAAAAATGGAACTCAATGTAAAAAAAATTTCAAAAAGTAAACAAAATAAGAGCTTTAGGGTAAACTCTATAGGCATTTTCTTTTGAAAGTATCTACCTAAAAGTGTCTCTCCAAATTTTGGTACTTAAAACTAAGTTACAAAGTTCACTGACTGTCTGTATCATTTATAAAATATTAAAACATTAATTGCTGAGCAGATCTAAGTTTATCTATCTTTGCTTTAGGGAAAAAAAAAAAAAAAAAAACTAAAACGTGTTTCCAGTCAGGAAACGGTGATATGACAACCAATTCACAGTTGCTTGCTTCTTGGTTTTTGCCAGAGATTTAAGGTTTTTGATGGTTAAAATGGTAATATATGTAATTAAAGCTCCTAAAATAACTATTTCACTATACAGTAGGAAAGTAAGGTGTATGTTTTCAGTAAGAGTTTCATAAACAAAACTACAAAAAAAAGAAAAGGTTTCATACATAATCACAATTTTAAATATCTAACAAATTCAAAAAGTTCTTTGTAGCCCCAGCTAACTTTAAGATGATTTAAAGACAACCTGAGACATCTCAGCTATTAAGTTAACTAGGATTATTTAATATGTTGTTAAATATAATCAGTGCTAATTCTATTTATTACAAACAAATCGCTATCAATTACAGGTGTTTCACAATGCCTTTTAAGTCTTTTTGTTGTTACAGACTGTCAAGTGGTTACAAAGGTGCTTCATCTTTAAAAAAATTCATCAGAAGCCAGGGGAAACAGTGGGTTACAACAGTCCCACATCAAATGATGGCCCATACCCTCAGCACTCTGGACACGAAAACAAAAGGCTGTCCTGCCGCGGGGGCCCCTAGATTAGACATTCAGAGGATTTTTACTCCCTGACAGGTAGGGTGAACGCCCCTCCTCAGCCTGGAAGTGGTTTCAGAAGAAACCCTCCATCATCCCTCCACAACCCTTAAGAAGATGATGGGAGTAAAACCTCTGAGGGGGGAATGAGACAGGAAGAGGGCAGGGCACAGCCATTCAAGGAATAACACAGCAATTAACACCAGAATGGCGAAAGATTCAACCCCCAGGAGGCCTTGAGGCTCAAAATGGTGGGAGATTTGACTTCTAGTAGAACTTGACCTTCATTATACAACCATTGAAATGCATTAGCAAGGTGAATAACATGCCACAGGCACCAGACAGTCCCAAGGCCACAGCCCCCTCTCTCTCCCTCTTCGTACACAGCCCGCACTCTAAGGAGTGTGTGCCTACTTTTACTCTACTCTGAGCACCCAACCCCCACATCTCATGGCCTTTCCCTTGCCTCTTGATGGATCTCTAAATAACTCTACCTATACTGAAACAAACAAACAGAAAAGATGATTGGCCCCCAATATGAGCTGAGGTCTCAGACAGGACTGGGGGTGGATGTACACCAATATAATATACATATATTATGTATGTATATCATATTATATATGTAGATATTATATTATGTCTGTATTTTATACTATATATGTGCATATATCAGATGATGTACACATGATATATATACATATCCATACACAGACATGTGTATATAATATTTTTATATATATCCATACACTGACATATGTATGGATACACACATATATAATAGACATATTATATATCTCTATATATTAAATGCACACATATTATAAAATATATATTAAATATATACACATCCATGCACAGACATGTGTATATATGTTATATTTATATATATATCCATGCAATGACATGCATATAGATATACACATATAAAATATACATAATATACGTATATATTATATGTATATATACACAAATGATATACATATTATATATATATATCAGTACACAGACACAAGTATATAAAATAAATATATATATTCATACACTGATGTGTATGGAAATACACACATATACATATAGTATATGCGTATATATTATATATGTACATATAAGTATATAATGCCTACCATACTTAGGACATATATACATATTCATACACAGACCCATGTAATTATGTACCCTCATATAATAGACACATGATATGAGTGCGGATCCATTCCGAGACCTGTGTATGGATGTGCACACAATTAAGACACATGACACAGCTGCATTTCGCAACCAACCCCAGGCATGTGTGCGGAGAGGCAACTCTGCTCATAGACACGTGATAAAGGTGCACTGGGCCTCCACCAGAGTGAATGAGACTACTTTAAAAAATACTATGTCATCAAATCTTTAGGATCTTATTTCACCAAATCAAAAAATACCAGGAACTGGATGACATTACAAGAAATCATTTGCACCAACAAGTAATATCACTCCAAATCCCTGGAGAGGCCGTGGAAATGGAAATTCTCTGGGGAAGATATGACTCAGCCTCCTCAGTGATCCTTGAGAAGATGCTCAAAAGTTCTCTCATGAAAAATAAACCCTTTCTTTATAAAGTCTAAAAAGTTCCAGTTGCAAAGGGCTATGGAGTCTCACATACTTTAGTTCAAGTCCAAACTCAAGTTCCTCGTCTATAAAATAGAGCTAATATCATCTACACTATTAGATCATGATCAGAAGTAAATGTTATGGGCAAAGCCCCTGAAATAATGGACAAACAATATTAGTTCCCTCTTCCCTCAGTGTTTCTCAAAAATGTAGAATGCTACCATTGCATGAGAATCCCTGGGCACTTGTTTGTCACTAAGGTTGATTCCACAATTTCCAGAGGCATAGCCTCTAATTCTGCATTTTTATCAAATATTCCAAGTGATCGTTAGGCCCTCTAAGGCTTAAAGACCATGCAAATTAAGCTATCTTAATATAGTTAACTACCTGGTCCCCTTCAGACTCAGAAGTTCAAGTTTTAAACCCAGATTCTTTGACCCAGTCTTCTAAGAGTATATTTTTTCAAGCTTTAGGCATCTGCCTTCATCTCTAAAGCTTCCTTAGTTTCTTCACATATCCATTTAGGGATAAATAAAACTAGACTCTAATCTATTGTGGCTCAGAAAGAAAAGGGTAATTACTAGATGGCCACAAATTAAACTTATTTGAAATTAATAAGATAAAAACAGTCAAGTAAAATTGATAATTCAATTATTTTAAGACAGCCAGTAGGAATGGCACCTTTTATTTACAAGCATGAGAGAATGGGTGTTTCTTATGCCCAAATCAAGAAATACCTGTCAGAGACTTTGATACCTAAGTTTAGTTTTTAATTAGATTTTAATTTCTAATTTTGGTGTGCAATTCAAAATAAAAACCGAAAAAGAAACACTCGAAATTGATGGAAATAATTTCCACAACTTTATAACAAATAATAGCATTCTTTACATAAAAGTCAATTCTCAAAACCCTCAAACTTCAGAAAACAAAAATAAATTTCCTTTTATAGACTTCCCCTTTCCAGTTCCAAAAGTATTATTTTAGAATAAGTATACATGATGTAAAATTCAGCTGAATCAAGTAAGTAACAATCACCCAATGCAAACATCAGCTCTATGCACAGATTTTATATATACTGCTTTCGTATTTCCCTTCTGCTGCTTCTCTAGATAAAAGCAGGACATTGTAAATACTCTCATTAGAAAATTCTGACCAAGAGCACTGGCCTTTTCAAGTAATTCAGAAAAAAAGTGGACCGTCAAGAGAAACCGCTGAGACACAGCAGTCTTCAGTGTGTCACAGGAACCACTGACTCTAAGCCCCGTTCGTTCACCCCGCTGAAGATGGACCGATCGTGCTGTTCATGAAGATGTGCTCCGATTCCTTTACCAGATAGGCCACAAACACTCCTCTGCCAACCAAACTTTTCCCTTCCAATTAGGTCGGAACATTTTCCACACTTCTTAGCACAGTAATATCTCCTCCCAGGAGAAAGCGAGTTCAAGCACACTTATTAGCATCTTTGGTTAAAAGGGCAATATACTGTGTAGATGCTGTTAATAATGGTTCTCCAATGGCTACGTCAAGATTGGAAAAAATACTATAGGTAGGTAGATACGAATAATCTGCATTTTCTAAGCTCCTTACAAGTCATTATATAAAGTCCAGCTCTTTTTTAAATTTTGTTCACCCATAAACTTTCTGTAGTGCAGGTGATAAAGAAGGTCACTGAATGTGATTCCTCCAGTCCCCTCCAGGGCAGGCTAGGTCTCCAGGGGGCACACAAAGGATAAGAACATGTCCAGTTGGTTCTTCACAATAACTTCATCTGGATGTAGCTTGTGGGGTAGATAATGGGCCAAGGTCATCTCCCAGGCATCGACGAGATACACTCCAACCCCTGAGAACATCTTCCGAAGGACGGTGTCCAGCTGGAAGTTATACCAGTCGCTGTTGAAGAGGCTCACTTCAGGTCCCAGCTCCTGGGCATTGGCTGTCCGTATGACGACCACGGTCTTAGGGCTTCGATCCAGGAGCTGGACCACAGCTCGACGGATGTTCCTGAGCCGCCGGATATACACTTCCAAGGGGAAGGTGCTGAAATGAGACCACACAGCTATGGCAACCACTGTGTTCTTCCCTCCCACAATGCCATTCAGCTCATTTGCCACATATCGGAGGTCATTGCTAAAGACGGTCGTGAAGCGGATCGGTGGGCCGTGGCAGCGGTATTTGAGCAGGATGTTGTGCTTCTGGTCCACCGCAAGGAAGGGACCCACATTCTTGGGACTACCCAAGTTAAACTCCACTAAATCTGAAACAAGGAAAAATCAGTCATAAAAATGTTCAAACAAAGGTACTCAGGCAAAATTGCAAAAAGATACTTGCATAAGACCCTTCATTGTAGGACTTAATTCTTCGAGTTCCCTTTGATGTATATTTGGGTTTGATACTATGCAAAAGAAAGAAAAAATTCTATACATATTGCTATGGAGTAAAACACTAAAGTAGGGGGAAAATGTTCAAACCAAAATATTTTGATTATTCTTTACTTAGTGGCTTCAAAGAACAGTTTTTAAAAGTACAACAATAAAAGGTGCAACACAAATATAAAGGGAATCCCTATGTCACTTCACCTTGGCCCCCCTGGCTTCAATGGACCCTTATTCTAACACACTTATTATCTAAATCACTCCATAAGCACGGCATTACATGTTATATCATCAGCGGACAGTCTGTATCTCAGAAACAAAAGAACCTGTTTACCTCTATTAGGCCTAGAAATCTTCCTGTTGGCACTAATTGTTGAATATTTTGAAAACAATTTGACATTTACACATTATTGTTCTAACACACAAATATTATTTCTTCCAGGAAAAGAACTGTAACTTCTGTTTTTTTACAAACACATAATAGTAACCAAAAACATCTTTTTGCAATAAGTAGAAGAAGGGAACAATCCTGGCTTTTATTTACTTTGAATTTCACCCTATGGATGGAAAATTATGTGAATGTCTTAGAGAACTTCTCTCCCTGTCATAACAAAGACAGCAGCACAAGTCACAATTCCCTTCTCTCTCTCCCCTTTATCCAAGTTGTGTTTCCAAGTCCCGCTCCTCTGAAATCTTCTGAAGATCCCAGGAAGCAGTGCATTATTCTCCCTTATTACTCCTAAAAAACACTGTACAATTCATCACTTAACATTCACGCCATGAGGAAAGACGGTCTCTCTCATACCCCTAAAAATTCCTGTAAGTGCCTATAAATTACAGAGAACAGATTAAGTAACTTTAGGCAACCCAACTATATGAATATTTCCTAAGCACCTACTCAGTGGCAGCGCTATTGTGCGAAAAGCTAGCAGTGCTCAGATGGGTAGGTCACTGCGCTTGTCCTCAAGGAGTTTAAGTCAATTCTGAAAAAGTAACATCTCTTAAGGGTTAAAGTTAAGGTGTCACTTTTATCATCATTGGTCCTAGGCTCCTCTTCTAGTTTCTCATACCTAATTCATTACTACTTAGCAATTGGCCCCACTTAAGCTGAATAAAAATTCAACCCACCATTCTCTCTTTTGATTAAGATTAATCACCAACACAGGGCTTTATCGGGCGAAAATCTGTCTGCAAAGGGTATGGTGGAAATGATCAAGAAACTCAATGTGATCACTGCTATGAAAGGAAATACCAAGCTACGTCATTAGAACTTAAGAATCAGGCAGCTACAGACTCCTGGAGGGCCCTGCCCAGCCAGCGCCAAACCGTGTTGAGCATCGTGCCTCACAAATTCTTTCCCTTCTCCTGATTTTTAACTCATACTTTATCAGCTGGAACTCAACTATCTCTGTTTCAATAAAAAACAGCAAAATAAAAATGGAATTAACTTATTACTTTTGGGGGTCATGTTTAATTCTCCTTTCCTTTCAAAAATCAGATTGGAAGTAAGTCGATGTAATAAAAAAAAAGAGAGAGAGAGAAAGAAAAACATCACACACAACAACTCACAACAAACCATGGAATTTGCTTTATGAAAAGCCCTGTCCGCAGTTAGCCACCAAAAAGAGTTCCCACAGAACTATTCCTCAGCTCTCTAAACTGTCAGCGGGATCTTTAGTCCTGCCACCCAGGATCCACCCCTCCTCATTCCATCCACACTCCCGCTGGGAAGAGGAAAAGGTCCACCATGAGTAAGGGATGACCCTCAACAAGCGGGGTTTTATTCTGAGTCTGGAGAGCCACCCCAAGCCCAGCAATGAGGCCAGGGAGCTAGGAAGGCTGGACTGAGCAGACTCCCTTGCCAGGAGCCAGCCCCATCTCAGAGTCACACCAGTGGAAGGCCCAACGGATGACACAGGGATGGCTCTGCTGCACTGATGCGTGAATACGGACTACACTTTCGCTGCTTCCTTCCAGTTAAATCTACTATAAACTTAGAGGTGGCCCAAACAGAACTAGAAAAGAAACAACTGGAAATGTTCACCTTTATTTTACATCCCAGAAGGTGAGACGTGAAAGACACCTGGGAAGTGACAGTGTCCAGCTGCCTCACCTCACACGTGGAGAAGTGAAGCTCTGAGAAGTAAATGACTCGCCAGCATCACACAGCTAATCAGTGACACGAATTCATCCAGCAGCACCCGGTGCGTTCATCAATCCGTCGCAACCGCACCACTGATCGGAAACTCTCACACATCTCTCCAGGGTTAGGATACCTCTCAGTCCAACAGAAAGTAACTGCTGCCTCTTCTGACGTCTTTCTTCAGGAACCAGAGTGAGTCTGCTTTTTTCAGAGCTGATTCTGTACATGTGGGAAAGAGTTATGAAACAAAAACGAAGTACTAACCTGGAACAAACGTAGTAAGGTATTCAAACCACTGCCTGATGGTCGAGTCACCAAATAAATACACCACTTTTCTCTGTAAGCATTCTGTAATGTTGTCGGGGTCATTAAACTGGCGCATCTTAAACTTTCTGGGCCTCCACTGATCTTTGTAATAATAACCAGAAGGAAAAGTTCCCGAGCCTTGAAATAGTTCCAGGTTGTTGGCTTCTGGGGGGAGGGGGAGGAAAAAATAAGATATTCTGAAATTCTTCTCCAATGAACCATACATGAAAATTGTTATAAGGAACACAATTATGCCCCTGTGTTTGTTAGCCTGCTGGCGTAAGGGTAACATTTCCTGCAGTCATCTCAAAGAAAGCCCAGACTTTCCCCCTCCTACAAAAAGGTCTTCTTTGCATAAAAAATGAGAAGATGTGAAATGGGTGTGAGGGTGTTGGAGGACAGAAGGGGAAAGGGGACTCTGAGCATTCCCTCTGATTATGCAGGTTATCGAAGCCAAAAATAAAGGCAGGCAAAAACCAGGGAAAAGTGTAGATCTAAGCATTCGTCCAACATTATCCCTGAACAGAAAGGTTTCTCCTCCAAATACCTGTGAGGTGAGTAGCAGCTTAAACTCACACTTTACATGTGCATAGTAATATTAGCCCACTCTGTCTCAGCCCATTAAAAAGAAAGTTTTAATCCATGGGTCCTACAATCAGATATTAATTCAGAAACCCACCAATGAATACAGAAAACAAACCAATAACATACAGTCTAAAGAACTGCTCCTCCAGTACAAAAGGTTCAGCCGTCCTTATGCACAACGAACAGTATGTAAAATGCAGCAGCAGTGTGTACGCACGCTTGTAGCCTCGCTGCACATAATGACACAAGCGCCAGGACACCTTTCAGAGGGACAGTCAACACTCTCCTGCCCTAACACCTCCCTCAGAAAGTGCCACTGTGGAAACAGCACGCTTTACATGCTTCAGATCAAACAGGGATGGCGAATACTTCTTGCGAGTTTTACTTTGCACCACTGTTCTGAGCAATTAAAAGTATCACTTCATATGCTGCTCAGCATAGCCCTTTAAGGTAAATCCTATTATTATCCCTACCATTCAAAACAGTTAAGCACCTTGAGCTCAGCCCCAGAGCTAGTAAGTAGCAGATCCAGGACCTAATACAAGCAGGTGAGGCCCCAAGCCCATGCTCTCAGCCACGGTGCTACGTCGTCTCTCAAAACACAAATGTTTATAGGTATCAGCCATTTTCTTTTTGGCTTTTTTCCTGAAAGCGTACACTTACTCATTTCTAACACTTATTATTCAAATCTACAACCTCTAAAAAACCACCAATCATTTTATATCACTTCCTTACATACCCCAAGATTCAAACCTTCATTATAACCCAGTAATTCTACAATCTCACCTGTTAAACCACAATTCAAGATCCAAATGCTCATGACTCAGAAATTTAAGTGAATCTCCTATTTGACTGTTTGCAGCTTATTTGACTTCTTGATATTATCTGTATTACTCAAAATTATTTTGGTTTTATTCCCTTCAAAGAAGATACCCTATTTGACAAATAGTGCATATTTAATCTTTTCTCTTAGGTATCTAATTCTTTGCAGGTCCGGGGACTAAATTGAAAAATAAATAGCATTTTAAAATCTTTTCTACCAAATGTGATTATCAAAGAGAAGTGAGGGGTAGGGTAAACATCTGTTTGGCTTATTCAAAAACAGTTTCTCAACATGTTACCAAGTGTGGCTCTACCACGTCACCACATCTTGCCCAAGTGCCTCATTATATCTGCACGTCAAGGCCACACAGACCAGACAGCTCCGGGGCTGACACCTGGGGCCCCAAGGAAACGTTCACTGAAATGTGAATTAAAAGTGATTTTGAAGTTACAATTTTTAACCAGGTTAATTCAGTAGACTCAGCTATTCTATGTCAAATAAATGTTACCAAAAAATGGATATATCACACAGGAAACAATTACCATTTCCATTCAAATGTTAATTATATTTATTATCAGAATTAAGTCAAGCAAGCAAATCAATTACTGAACCTGACATTACATTCTTTAAACATGCAGCACTAGATGAAAATATTTTTAAAGTGAAATGTGTGTACCTACATTGCCCTGTTATGGTCAGCTGGGACAAAAACATTTCCTGATTAATGTGGTATTAAAGCAGTCTGAAGTTGTTTAGAAAGTCAGCGTTTCTTGGAACTCAGAATGCATTTTCAAATAAGATCTGACATATGAAAGTCTCTTAAATCCATAACATAATCCTTAATGTACTTAACATGTGGAATAAAAATAATTAAAAACAAAAATACATTATTACTCAATTTTATGGTTATCTTAAATATCAACGGTGAAGGAAGTTTACATGGAGGCAGTTGTAAAAGTAGATATAAAGATCTTAATGCAAAATCAGAAAGAATAGTTTTGATTATTCGCAAGTAACGTCCCTGCTTCTCTGAAATGTCTTGGCTTCTCTTTGAAGCCCACAGCTTACATTGTCCTCTAAAGGGCATCATCCCATGTCATCCATCAGCCATAATGAGGGCCATCTGGGCCTCGAATGGGACAAAATAAGAGAGAAAAGGCAGAGATCAATTTCCCTAAACTATCCAGAAACAGCAGGATGAGAGGGATACCATGCAAATTAAGGGTGGGAGGTGTATGTGCACATGTGCGATACAGGTCCCTTAACTTCATGGTGTGGAATTAGCCCACAGAACAGTACAGGGCAGGTCAAAGTGGGGTACATGGTTCATAAGGGGAAAGAAAGACACGACAGAGAAGACATGGAGGTGAACAACTCCTTGACCAGGGAACACGGGCGGCACAGGAATGCCGCCTCAGGAGATAAGGAATGAGGATAGAGTGTCAAGCTGTCTGGGCTACACCCTGCCGAGTGCTGGGAACACAAGGAGGTCCCAGCTACACAGCAATTATAGTGGCTTGAGGCCGAGTTTACCCTTGAATTCCCCCTACAAAACCCTGGGAATTTGATTTTTTTTTTCTTTATATTTCAGTCGCTCAAAGCTAAGCATTTCACGGAGGAAAGCCAAGAATGCCACATAAGGTAGAAATACCTGTGGATACAGAGAATGTTGGAAGGGACCTCAGAGGACAGCTACTCCGGTACCTCTTACAGGTGAAGGAAGCAAGTCACAGAGTGACTCAGAAGGCTGAGGAGACAGGCTACGTGGCCGAGGCAGTACCGTTTACAGACACATTCACCTCGCTATGGAAAGAGTTGTGGGGGTGGCCTTCCTCTCCCCAGGGGGATCAGCTTGCTAGATGTCATACGTAGGATATAAGTCCTTCGGTTTTCTAAGTTAACTGGACCCAGACCTTGGTTTCGTTATCTATAAAATGGGTAAACTACTAGTTATTTTGAAGAGTCACTGTGAAAATTCAATTACACAATAGTGTGAAAGCCTGTTTTTAACAGTAAGGGGCTATACTGGAGTGCTGGAAACATTCCATATCTTGATCTGGGTGGTAATTTATTAGTTTTCTTTTGCTATGTAACAAATCACCACAAGCTTAATGGCTTAAAAACAAGGGGTATTTATTTCCCCACAGTACTGCAGGTCAGGAGTCGGGCATGCGGGTTCTCCGCTCAGGGTCTCACAGGTGGAAATCAGGGTGTCAGCAGGGCTATGATCCTTTTGGAAGGCTCTGGAGAAGAATCTGCTTCCAAGCTCGTGGAATTTGTCAGCCAAATTTGGCTCCTTGTGGTTACAAAACTGAGCTTCTCATCTCCCAGCTGCCTGTCAGCCAGGGACGCCCTTCAGCTCTTAGAAGCTGCTACATTCCTTGCCCCCATGGCCTCCTGCATCTTTAAAGCCAGCAACAAAGAAATCTCCCTCACACAGACGCCTTCTCACACTTTCAATCTCCTTCTCAAAGAACCTGGTCCCTGTTAAGGGCTATCTGACTCGGTCAGATCTACCCAGGATAATCTCTCCTTTTTTTAAAGCCAACTTTGTCACAGAATTGAAGGGAAGGGTGTATGTGGGAAGGGAAAGGCATGCATCACTGGGAGTCACCTTAGAACTGACCCTACCTCAGTCACAAAGATATGCACAGACATAAAACTCCATTGTACTATATGCTTATGATCTGTGTGCTCTATTGTATATAAGATATATTTCAACAGATAAAAATAGTAAAAAGCTACAAAGATGTTAATCTGTTGCTATCAGATCTAGACCTATCCTAACTTTCAGTAAGCTCCCCACAAAATATGAGCTGTAGTTTGATTGTTGATGAGGTCTGAGGCCATCAAGGTCCCTAAGCCATTAGGCTATGATGGTTTGAGGACAACAGCGCAGGTGATTATGGAAATTCAGCCATGATTCTGGCACTGGGAGGGCCTGGCAGGAATCAGGGGCTTGCCCTTGACAAGGTAAAGCTGTGTTCCCTTGCTGGAATTCTCCCCATGCGTGGGGGGTGGCAATCTCAAGCAATCCATCAGACTCTAAAAATGCAAATGTACATCTTAGAACAACTTTACCTTGTGTGCAACCAATTAATTAATACACAAATAATGAAATGTCACAGAGAAAAATAAAACCTTCAAAACATAAGGTTCATAGCTGTAAAGACTATAAACACTTACAAGGCTAGGGCAAAGAAAACACAAGATGGACCTGAAATACTTTGTGGTGCCAGAAAGTAAGAAAGTGCTCAAAAAAAAAAGTAAAAAATTCAAAAAAAGGATGAGTATGTCAAAAGGACACAGAAGCCAAACTGGAAAAGTTCCCAATTTGCAAAGCTGGAACAATATGAGCAACAACTGAGTTGGATTATAGCCCAAAGCATCAAACCGTCATGAGTCTCTATGGATATAATCAAATAAATGGTAAAGAAGAGACATCTCCTCCTTGCAGAAAAATTCCAATTAATAAATGTCTTAAGAATGAGAGATACAGCAAGTCACCATTAGGACACCGCAGAAACAACCACTGCGGGCAAGGTCTACTGAGTGCCAACACGAGGGGATGAAAATTTAAGCAGAAACAGAATGTTTACAGTCCCTGTCTTAATTTCCTGTGGCTGCTGTAACAAGTCACCACAAATTTCGTGGCCTAAAATGACACAGACTTACTCTCTTACAGTTCTGAAGGCTGGAAGTCCAAAACCAGTATCACTGGGCCAAAAGCTCTCTCTGGAGGATCTAGGGAAGATCTTGTTTCCTGCCTGTGCTAGAGCTGTATTCTGTGGCTCACAGTCCCTTTCTCCATTTCTAAAGCCACTGTCATGGCATCTTCAAATCTCTCTCTGCTTCTATCTCCCGTCTTCTGTGTGAAGTCTCTCTCTGCCTCCTCCTTAAAAGGACACTTGTGCTTGCATTTAGGACCCACTCAGACAATCCAGATAATCTCTCCCCATCTCAAAACCCTTAACTTAATCACATATGCAAAGTTTCTTCTGCCAAATAACATTAACAAATTTGAGGGATTAGGATCCGGATATCTTGGGGGCCATTTTCAACCTACCACAGTCTCAAAGTATCTCCCCAGAATACTGAGTAAGCACAAAGATTAAAATAGTAAGCTTACAGTGGAAAGCCCAGGCAGGTACCACTTTAACCAAGTGGTCAAGGTTTGCTAACATCCTTAGCAATACACATCATGAGCCCCCTTAAAAGGGTACAATATCATTTCTGTCCTATTCTTCCCAAAAATGCATAACCTCATTCCAATCATAAGAAACTATTAGACAAACCCAAATTTAGAGAGATTCTAAAAAATACCTGATCAGTGCTGTTCAAAAGTGTCAAAATCACGGAAGACAATAAGGGACAGAGGTCTGTCACAGAGGGAAGACTAAGGAAATGTGGAACCAAATACAGTGTGAGAGCAACACTGGATTCTGGAACAAGAAAGGGGGACATTAGTGGAAAAACTGATGAAATACAAATAAAATCTATTGTTAAAATAATAACATTGTATTGATGTTAAATTCTTAGTTTTGATAAGTGTTCTGTGATTTCTTAAGATGCATAAGGGAAACTGGGTAAAGGCAACCACGGAGCTTTGTACTATTTCTATAACTCTTACTTAAGTCTAAAATTATCCGAAAACAAAATATTGTTTAAAAAGTACGAAGGGAAATGACTACACTTCAATAAACATATACATATATACCAAAAAAAAAAAAAAAGTACAACGAGAACAGAGGAATGGAGGGAGGCAGGGACGTAAAAAGGAAGAAATGAAAGTAGGAAGAATGTGAGCCTTTTGTTTGGGATCTTTGAGTGCCCACTGCTGGTCACTAAGATGAACTTCAGTGAAGTTCCCCTAGGCTGGACTTTGATAACAATTGCTTTTCTCCTTCCTTCCCAATTATTTACCTGCTCCGAGATGATTTTCTCAAAGTCAGGCTACTCTGCTCCTACTGATTCATGGTTGCTTTATTCCTCTAAAAGTCCATCAAAAGCCTCACTAGTTACTGAATCTTTCTTGTCTCTAAACAGAATAGGACATCACAAACCCACAACCACTTCCTGGCTAAACCCTAAGACTTGACAGGTGCAAGTAAACCATGCAAAGCTCCTCCCACTGGCCATCCCACCGGCCAGCCGGGGACAACACAAGGTGGACAAGCCAGCCAACCGGGGCTGTGGAGGAAAAGGACAGATGCAGCAGTGGGTTGGTGCCTGCTGAGGGGTCAGACGTGAGAGAGCGTGAGCGGTCCAGCACTACTGCGGGGTATTATGTCTACTAACTATCTCGGCTGTGGGGTTGACGGCCAGGCAGGTAAAAGGTAAGCAACTTCTATTAACGACGTTTCACTTACGTATCCTTGAAAATTAGTAACTCACTGGGTTCAAGTAAATCAAATACAGCTCTTCACTAGGAAAAGACTGGGATTTCTTGTGACACATGACAGTAAAGACCAGAGATACAGACTGGTAGTGTCCTGCCTGCATACGGGCCACAGATACATTTTATTTACCCCACACAATATTTTTAAAAGTTTTGAATTGTATTGCCAATGCTTTGACATCTAGAGATACTACATTCGAAACTTAAAGAATTCCGTATTTTCAAAGGAGAAAAACTATAGATCTGGCCATACTAGGTCTCCATTTCTGCATGACAACAACACACAGGTACTGAGAGGCTGCCTCCTTTAGCTGGCCCCTGCTCTTGGGGTCCTTGACCACCACTCACACAAGACATGCATACGGCTAATAGCCACCCTGGTGTGTCGTGTACCTCGTCCCTATGGCATTAGTGTTCGCACGATCTGCTCTGTGGGATACTATATATGTGCTTTCAACAGTTAAAAGGGCCTCGTCTGCCATATGCATTTGATCTTAGCCAAAAGGCCGAGAAGTGATCACCTGTCATCTGCATCAGCCTCCTTAATTATGTTCCTCCTCTCTTTCTACTACAAGTCACTATAGCTAATTATATCCGCTCTGCAAAGAAAAAGCACATACATTTACTCTTCTGAATTTCTTTTATTTTTTTAAAACACCTTTATTGTGGCATGATTCCTGTACAGTAAATTTTCTCTTACTTTTAATAATATCCTGTATCAGTGGATCAGAATCATCTAGGTTTGTTAAAACAGTATTAAAGGAGAAAGGGTGGGCTTTGTAACATCAGTGAAACTACAGAGATTCAACATACTTAGCAAGAAAAACAACAAATCATCAAGCTCATTCCTTTTTACCTTTTATACTCCTGGGAATCACAGTCACCCAGTCAGGCCCACTGGAGTTGATTGGCATTTTGATATTGACACCACTTTAAGAGGAAGAAAAAGAGTACAAAGTTTAGATTCAGGAACATTTATTTCCCAATATGTATTTTTATTTCTAAATTTTTTAATGGACATGATTTCATAGAGCTTTATTAAGATGAAATATTCTTATAAATGTTAATCAATACGCTTGATAATTAACAAACTAGTTATAATAAGCATGTCATATGGATATATAAACTGAATAAGAATTACATAGATTCTTAATTTTTCTCTGCTTCACCCTTAGAGTTGCAAACTCCAAAATGACAAATTCTGTTCAAATTACTTACTTCCCCTTGACTCAGAGAATGGCTCGCCTGATGAGAATATCTATTTCATCATTACTTAGTTTTCAGGCTGCAAGTCTATGGAGCAGTAAGTCATGGGTCAGAGCAGTAAGCGGCAAGGCCACTTAGGCCTTGCCCAGAGTGGAGATGAGTCCTAACTGGGAACACCTGTCCCCAGGTACATGCTCATGCAGCACTCTGCTCATTGTTACTATGGCTCTGTAGGGTCTGTCCCCCCTACTAAAACATGTCCTCCTCAAAGACACGGATTGTGTCTCACTCGCCTTTTGTCTTCAGCACTCAGCACAGGCCCTGGACTAGAGTCCATGTTCAGGAAATATTTGATGGAGAAAAAGTGGAGGAGAATGGAGTCCAGGAGAAGTGTACTGAAAACTCTGTGTAACTATTCCAGAAACTGGGTCACAATAATTACGCCTCTTGCACTTAGACCAAAAACAAACAAACAAACAAAATGCTAACTTTCCAAATTTGATATGGGAACGTGCAGTTGTAGTATTTCATTTTATCAAAAGCCCATTCAAAACAGATTTGCTCTTAAATAATTCTTAAGCTTCTACTGTGTGCCAGGCACTACCCTAGATACCAAGGATGTAAAAGTAAACAAAACACACCACATCTCCTCCTTCGTGGCACTGGCATTCAAATGAGGGAGACAGACAAAAAATCAGGAAGGAAGGAATTACAGGATGCTATATCAGAGAATAAGAGAATTTCATAGATTTATAATGGTGACGTTTAATAGACAACATGACTTTAAGAGAGCACACATAAACTGCTCTCATGAACTTAGAGCTTTAAAAAGAAAACTTCACATCTCTGTCATTTTTCTGTAAAAATGTTTAATCTCAATCTAATCATGCAGAAACAATAAAGCAGAAAATCCAAATTAAGATACATTCAACAAAAACAGTGACATCAACATTGTCAATGTAAAAATGCAAAACAAGCTAGAAAATTCTTCTGGATTAAAGGAGATTAAAGAGACAATTAAATAGACTGTGTGATCATAGATTTGGTTAGTTAAAATAAAAGAGCTAGCTATAGAGAATATTCCTGGGACAACTGGAGAAACCTGAATATAGACTGCATATTAAATAATAACATTGTATCAATGATAAATGTCCCAAGTGTGATCACTGTGTTATGGTTGTACTGTTGGAGAAAGTCTATGTTCCTAGGAGGTGCCTAGTCATGGGGTGCAGTGCCATGATGTCTGAAACTTACTCTCAAATGGCCTGAGGGGGAAAAATTATACACAGACACACACATACAGAAAGAAAGAAAGCAAGTGTGGCAAAACATTAACAATGGTGACTCTAGGTTAAAGGTATATAGGGTGCTTAACTTTTGTTATTCCTGCAGTGTTTCTACAGATTTGAAGGGGTTTTTTTTTTTAATACAAAGTTAGAAAGGGAAAAAAAAGTACAAATCACACTAAAATAAAAGGTAAGCTTTTAATGTGATAAGCTCATTCTTTCAAAAGGAGTTCTCTTATGGGATCTTTTAAGCAAAATACTGTTGTTCTTTCCAAAACCAACACTTTTTTCCCCTTAATGAGTAAAGAACAAAGATTAGATCACTTTAATTATCCAACTGTCATTTGGGAACCAAAGCCCAAAGCTAAGCTTCTTAATCCTTTCTGAATTAAGCAACATTATGAGCCACCGAGGAAGAGCAGTGAAAATCAGTACCAGCTTAAAAATTCAGGCCATGAGCTCAAAATAGTACACTCAAAGACCCCTCAAATGATCTATTTCGATCTTTCCCTTATTCTTTTCAGTTAGCCTAATGCAAAATTTCAGATTTTTAACAGAGTAAACAATGCAAAAAATAAAATCAGTATCAGGATTCTGTCAAATATTATGCCACCTCAATCACTTCTCCCAGCAAACTTCCAGGTAAGGAGAGTCTTTTAATAACTCTACTACGAGGTATCAACAGCCAGCCTCATCCCCCACATACAAGTAAAGGCACGGGCAGACACTGCTTTATCCTTCGGGAGTAACGAGCGTTTTTTTGGTTTTAACGGTACCATTTAGTGTTACATTTTACACTAACTGAATCCTCTAACCTTTTCCCCACTGTTTTCCACGTGGAACTTCAGTAACTTGCGAGCTCTGCTTCCTCCTCTTCACTAAGCCACTAAATGGACTGACAACACAACTCTAAAAGGGTGAAACTGAACAGTCTTCATACAGAGGCAGAAAGTACACAGAAATGAAGCAATCTGCTCACAGTCATCGATAAATAGCGTGTCTAAGATCGGAACCCGAAGAATAAAACTAGAGCCCTCCTGCACTGAGCCATGCAAAAAGCTAGGCGGCTCTCTCACAGAACAGTGCAGCAGCGCACTGGGAGTAGTGCTCCCTCTGCTGGCCTTCTCAGAGCACACATGAGCCCATCACATACATACTTCAACTGGACAGAAAGCTGACTCCAGGAAAAGCAAAAAAATCAGTGTTTTATTTAGAAGCTCCTATAGACCACACATCTTACATAGGAACTTTTCTCCCACCAAGGAATGAGTGGACATAGAGTAAAAGAATTTAGGGTGCCCAGATATATGCAACAAAAATCCCTCTCTACCAGGGAATGTATAAAAAGCATGTATTTCATTTCAAAATAAAAAACATGTTACGTTCTTTCAAATAATTGTATTTTTGACTATGTAATTTTTCTAACTTTTTATTTCTTAGGAATGTTATTTTATTTCAGAACCATGTAGAATGTTGAAGAAAATGGAAATTTTAATTCATACTGATTCTATACACTTCCTTCTGGACATTATTCCATATATTGATCATTATGAGGGAAAAGTTTTACATTTATCTTCAAAAAAACAGGAGTATGTACACAAGTCTGGAATAATTTCAACAGCTGTTAACTTAAAAAATACAGTTTGCTGTGGTATCCCTGGCTTCCCACGTTTATCACTAAATCCACTCAGCAATGCTACCACATTCACAGTCTTTTTCCTATCCGTAAATGTTCATATGATTTTAACAACAGGTAACATGTACGTCACTGGAGATTTTTTAAGTTTATGAGACATGAAGATAAAACACCGGCCTGACTATCAGATCTCTCTCTGCCCTATTCTTAGGTGTGTTTTTTTTTTTATCTGCTTTGTGAATAAGCGATGTTGCTTACACAGATATAGACATGCTATGCAGTTCTGAAGTGAAAGACAACGAAAGTAAAAGAACAAAAACTTAAGGTCTTTAATTTGAACTGAAATAAGCACACTAATCACAAATGTAAATCTTCAATTATTTTCTTACTCACCACCTCTCCTGAATTGGGGCAAGTTCAGAGAGATATAAGCAGCATATAACCAAAACACGAAAGTCTCCTACACGGGACAAGGACAATGGAAGGGGACTCTTAAATCACCCCCTAGAGCAAGGAGCACATACCTCTGGAAGAAAGCAGTTTCTGCAGCCGTTAGAAGGCCCTTCAGGTATCCGCCTTTGAAATGGTTAATTCTGCTACTGCACGGGAGCTTCTTTGGTTTGAAGCAGAACCAGGGCTCCCCAGTGTAGAGATCTGTAAAGTTGCACAGGGGAAGACCCCCAGGAAGACACACGTTGCACTCAGTAGTCTCAGAAATTCTCCCTGAACGGAAGAGACTCTTGAAATACACCCTATCTGGTTTCCCTTCCTGTAGGTGCTGAAGAACTCTGATCCCTTCGCTGGGGTGGACCAGAGATATGGCCACTTTAACTTTGCCTGGCCAGAGCAGAGTGAAAAAGACCTTGTAAAACCCATTCTGGTAGTCTACCACTCTGCCCACGGCCCCCGCCTGCAGCTTAGGAGAGTGGATTCTGGCCTGCAGGTAGTCTCCACCATACTTCTTGGGCTTTCTTTGAAAATCCTGTACATGAACCAGAACCTCTAGCTGGCTTCCCACCTTGAAGAGGGCTGCAGAGTTCAAGATGACGAAGTAGCTGGAAGAAGGGTCAGTGCTCTTCAAAAAGGGGACTGGGCCCACGTCAGGCACCTGCCACTGGAAGGCAGCCAGCAAGGAGTCCTCCTCCAGGCGCTCCTGGCTGGACAGAGTCTGGTGCTCATAGCCAGCAGTACGGATTCCGGCTAACTCCTGTCAGCTGGGAGGAAACAAAGTGTCCACTACTGTCGATGAATGTGGCTGAAGCAGTCTCATGGTCCAAGTACTGAAGAGAAAGACACAAACAGCAGAAACCACAGCTATAATGAATCTCCTTATATTCAACCAAATAAATCTCTACTGCATTTTTAATTTTAATAAACCTTACTTGGGAAAACATTATTTCAAAAACCACAGCTCACTATTTTTACAGGTTCCCACAGTAAATATCAGAGAAAAATTCCCTTGGTGCTTCCAGAAAGAGAAGGGGAAAAGGACTCATTTTGAAATACAGTCGTCCCATGTTATCCACAGGAGGTATGTTCCAAGACCCCCAGTGGATGCCTGAAACTGTGGGTAATAACAAGCCCTATATATCCTGCTTTTTCCTACACATATATGCCTATGATAAATTTTAATTTATAAGTTAGACATAAGAGATTAACAACAAAAACTACTAATAAAATAGAACAATTACAGCAATATGCTGTAATAGAAGTTAGGTGAATGTTGTCTCCCTCTCTGTCTCAAAATATCTTATTGTGGTGTACTTGTCCTTCTCGAGATGTTGAGATGATAAAACGCCTACGTGATGAGATGAAGTGAGATGAATGACGCAGGCACTGTGACATGGTGTCAGGCTGCTACTGACCTTCTGACCACACGCCAGAAGGAGGATCATCTGCTTCAGGTGATCCTGGACTGAGCCATGATGATGTTGAGGGCTGAGGGTCCTGGGTGGGACAGAGCAGGATGGCATGAGATTTCATCATGCTACCCAGAACAATGCACAACTCCAAACTGGTGAGCTGTTTATTTCTGGAATTTTCCGCTTAATATTTTCAGACCATGATTAACCACAGGTAACTACAACCACAGAAAGTGAAACTGAGGATGGGAAGACTACTGTATATCAGAGTATTCTGTTCTTCTTGACAAGGTCTGCCCTCAAGAAAAACTATGTGTTTTACCAGAGCCTCATCTCTTGGGGTTTTATCAGAGTCTAACCAAACTAGGGTAAGGGACAAACTCAGCTCCGGCCCATGCTAACCATTCCACCCAACTGAAGGACTGAAGGTAGGACTAAGAAGCAATTTTGAAGTTCTAGGCCCACTAAAGGACTGAGAAACCTAAGGCTGTAAAGCACTTCGCCTCCCTCACACCTCACCACCACACCACCGCGAGCCAATTTACTGGAGTTCATTTTACCCAGTACATCACAGCCAGCTTTCAACAAAAAATTACAAGATATACTAAAACATAGTTTGAAAACATAGATCAAATATCAGAACCAGACTCAGATATGGCAAGGATGTAAGAATAATCAGACTAGGAATTTAAAACAACTGTGATTTAAGACAACATGCAAGAACGAATGGGCAATGTAAAGACAGAGATAAAAATTCCAAGAAAGAATCAATAAGAACTGTCAGGCAGAGCAGAGAGGATTTTTAAGGAAGGGAAAATACTCTGTATGATATTATAACGACTGGCAGATATCCTTGTACATTTGTCCAAACCCACAAAATGCACAACACCAAGAGTGAATCCTAAAGTAAATATGGACCTTGGGTGATCATGATGTGTCAATGGAGGGTCATCCTTGGTAAAAAAAATGTACCATTCTGGTGAGTGATGATAGTAACGGGGAGGCCATGCATGTGTAGAGGCAGGAAGCATATGGTGAGTCCTTGTGATCCTCCTGCAGTGAAAGCCCCGTCAGTTGGCTTTTCTTTTCTGTAAGGCAAGTGCCTGACTTTCGCTGCCAAGACACCCACACGACTAGGTAAAGAGCCAGGCTCTCCCCTTGCCTCCAAGGCTTCTTTGATTTAGAGATCCTGGCTGACCTAAGTGATCATTTGGGCTGCTTGTTTTTCTCTTCCCATGCTTTAAGCTCCCACTCCTATGTTTTAAATTCACCAGTAAAGAGTAAATCCATGAAACCCGAGACCCCCTCCCTTGACCCCATTAAAAGCAGAACCCCGGGCCCATGCTCTCTTTTTCTCTACCCATAACCTTGCTAGGTGGCTTCAGGCTTGCCATTACCCGCCAGGACCGATGAGTAATAAACCCTGATCTTTTTTTCAGAGTTTCCTGATGGTTATTGCTGAGGACATCTTGCAATCATAATAAGAACCACAAAGGTGGGGGAGGGTATAGCTCAAGTGGTAGAGTGCATGCTTAGTATGCATGAGGTCCTACGTTCAATCCCCAGTACTTCCTCCAAGAATAAATAAATAAGTAAACTTAATTATACCTCCCAACCAAACAAAAAAAAAAAGAACCACAAGGGCCGGTCCAGCCACAACATTGGTTATTGACAGGCTGAGACAGACACAGAACACTTCCTCTCAATTTTGTTGTAAACATAAAATTTCTCTTAAAAAAATTACTTGACTGGATAAAGAAGTTGTGAGATATATACACACACACACAATGGAATACTACTCAACCATAAAAAAGAATAAAATAACACCATTTGCAGCAACATGGATGGAACTGGAGATCATTCTAAGCCAGAAAGAGAAAGAAAAATACCATATTGTATCACTTATATGTGGAATCTAGGGGGAAAAAAAGTAAGACACAAATGAACTTATTTACAAAACAAAAACAGACTCATAGACATAGAAAACAAATTTACAGTTCCAGGGTGGGTAGGGGGTGGGAAGGGATAAATTGGGAGTTTGAGATTTGCAGATACTAACTACTATATATAAAATAGATAAACAACAAGTTTATACTTTATAGCACAGGGAACTATATTCAATATCTTGTAGTAACCTATGAGAAAGAACATGAAAAGGAATATATGTATGTATATGGATGACTGAAATATATATAATACATAAATATATATGTATATGTATGACATACACATATGAATGTGTATATATGCTGTACAACAGAAATTGACACATTGTAACTCACTGTACTTCAATTTAAAAAAAGCTCCAAATGGACAAAGAAAAAAAGATTATTAAAATAAAAAAGAATCAATCCATAGAGTGTACGTTAGACTTAATTACAGTTAGAGCAATAAAACTAAAGATTATAAAACCTGATGATGCAAAAGAAATATGATAGCTAACAGAGGTCAAATGTAAAATAACGCAGGAGCATTTTTTTTCTTCCTCACTTACAGGAAGGTGTTAAGATGTACTATCTATCTAGGAAAAGGAAAGGCCTAAATACAGTATCTAAAGTGCAGAAATAAAATAATTTTACAAATTTTGGAAGGAGAAATGTGTGACAAAGTGTGAGTTACCAGAAGACCTCACTTTTCATTACCTTAACTGGAGCAGTATTATCAACTCATATCTATTAAGCACCCAGTGCCGGACACTCTTTGAAGGACTTTACATAAGTCTTTCAATACAACATTCAAATTATCCCATGAGATAAGTCCTATTATTATGTCCATTTTATAGACCAGAAAACTGAGGCAGAGAATGGCTTAATAATTTGCTCAAGGTCACATAGGTTACAAGCAGCAAAACAGATTGAAACCCAGCAGTCTGACTTCAGGTCTGTGTTCTTAACCACCCACACTTCACTGCCTGGTGTAGAACAGTCAGGAGGTAGAGTGTGAAGGTGACAAATCAAGATAGAACTATGTAATGTGTAATCAGTGCTAACTACCCAAATAACTAAAAACTGGCCATTACATCAAAGAAACAGCACTAAGAGTGAAGACTGGGGAGGGAATTCAATTAGGTACTTAATGCCACTCTATTCTTTGAAGTGTTTTATATTTTTCATTCACTACTTTCTTTTTTTTTTTTTTTAACATTTTTTATTGATTTATAATCATTTTACAATGTTGTGTCAAATTCCAGTGTTCAGCACAATTTTTCAGTTATTCATGGACTTATACACACTCTGTCACATTTTTTTCTCTGTGAGTTATCATAACATTTTGTGTATATTTCCCTGTGCTATACAGTGTAGTCTATTCTACAATTTTGAAATCCCAGTCTATCCCTTCCCACCCTCCACCCCCCGGTAACCACAAGTCTGTATTCTCTGTCTGTGAGTCTATTTCTGTCCTTTATTTACGCTTTGTTTTTGTTTGTTTGTTTGTTTTTGTTTTTGTTTTTTAGATTCCACATATGAGCGATCTCATATGGTATTTTTCTTTCTCTTTCTGGCTTACTTCACTTAGAATGACATTCTCCAGGAGCATCCATGTTGCTGCAAATGGCATTATGTTGTCAGTTTTTATGGCTGAGTAGTATTCCATTGTATAAATATACCACCTCTTCTTTATCCAGTCACCTGTTGATGGACATTTAGGCTGTTTCCATGTTTTGGCTATTGTAAATAGTGCTGCTATGAACATTGGGGTGCAGGTGTCATCCTGAAGTAGATTTCCTTCTGGATACAAGCCCAGGAGTGGGATTCCTGGGTCATATGGTAAGTCTATTCCTAGTCTTTTGAGGAATCTCCACATTGTTTTCCATAGTGGCTGCACCAAACTGCATTCCCACCAGCAGTGTAGGAGGGTTCCCCTTTCTCCACAGCCTCTCCAGCATTTGTCATTTGTGGATTTTTGAATGATGGCCATTCTGACTGGTGTCATTCACTACTTTCTTAATAAACAGAAGGACAGATGAACAAATGGATGGGAAAAAGAGTTATGTACCTGCAAAATTGTAATTTGTAAGAAATGTATGTTTGGTCTTCATCTATAGTTCCTGGCTCACAGCTCCCAAAACCCTTTGAATTTCCTCAGTGATAAGAGCAATGGGAGCATCTTTGGCTGTAACATTCGGTTTTCTGTTCTCAGTTCCTGAAAACACTTTCAGAGCCTAAAGGGGAAATGGATGTCTTGTTATTCATAACAAGCTCCTTTCTACCACAACTGGGTTTATGTTAATGAGGTAGCTTTTGGAAAGCATCTGAGGATGGGGGCTGATTGTCAGGGGAACCAACCTTGATTAGAGGGTTGGAACTTTCAGTCCCACCCCTGACCTCCAGGAAAAGGAGAGTGGCTGGAGGCTGAATCAACCACCAATGGCCAATGACTTAATCAATTGTGCCTAAGGAATGAAGCCTCCATAAAAACCCAAAAGGATGGGGTTTGGAGAGCTTCCAGGTTGATGAACATATGGAGATTCAAGGAGGGTGGCTCACTCAGAGCATGGAAGCTCCCCACATACCTTGTTCTACACATCTCCTCCATCTGGCTGTTCCAGACTTATTGCTTTTTAAAATAAACCAGGAATCGTGTAAGTAAAATGTTTCTCTGATTTCTGTGAGCTGCTCTAGAAAATTAACTGAAGCCAAGGCAGGAGCCATTGGAACCTCTGGTCTATAGACAGTCAGTCAGAAGCACAGGTGACAACCTGGAATTACGACTGGCATCTGCAGGGGCAGGCTTGGGGGAGTCTTGTAGGACTGAGCCTTAACCTGTGGGACCTGACGCTGTCTCCAGATAGACAGTGTTGTTACCAAACCAAACTTGGGTCCACTCGCCTGAGCACAGTAAAGCCAGTCTTTTCAGTGGCTTGTGGGGAAGGAAAGGGCAGTGTTTATCGTAAGGTGCCAACAAGGAGTCCAGGGCAACTAATGCTCAAAAACACTAAGACTCCTGAATGCTTGTCAGGAGAGCACTTCTGAAGGCAAGGTGAGGAGGGGAGTCACAGGGTATGTGACCCGCTCGTGCACAGTGCCCTGACTGGTTGATGGCAAGGTAACAGGGTGGTGTCACAGGGATTAATGTTATCAATCCTCAGGCTCCAGTAGATCTGGGGGCTATGTGCTCATGGTCATCAAGTAGTTAATTTCTTCCATTTGGTGGGGATTTTAGCATCTGTAAAACAACTTAGGAAATGGGCATCAGATATTGCTACCTACATACTTCAGGCAGGAACTAAATATTCTGTGACTGCCCTATGGCTGACTAACTGTTTCCCTTGTTACCAGTTCTCCTGGCCCAACTGCTACTTTTTCACTACACATTCACATCCTTTCAATCATTAATTCTTGAGCCAGGCTTTCGTGACTCAGGGGAGGCTTAGGAGACTATAGCTTTCCTACAAATGAGAGGCAGGCAGAGGACACGGGGGTGTTAGAGCAGGCAGGTAACTAGGTATGAGCAGAGAAAGAGGGCCACAGGACAAATGGCAGGAAACCATACATCCTGTAAACAACAGGGGGTCCTTGGACAGAGAGAGAAACCTAGGAACCTCTAGACTAATACAAAAGCACACATTTTGGGATGATGAGTGTCCTGGAGGCAGATGAAGAAGGGTGGGAAAAGATGGGAATCTCTAGCGTTTGAACGTAACCTTTTGTTCGTTATGCCCTCATTACAATAAAATTAGCCCCGTAGGTTAGAAGTACCCATCACGTACCAACACCATGACACTTCTGATCCAGACTAAATGAGGACAAAAATCCCTCTTCCCCTCAGGAAGATGGAGCTGGGATGAAAATCAAAGATACGATCCCAAACCCCTCTCTCCTCAGTGAATATCCCACTTATTCATTTTTACACCCCATGTAACCAGCTTGCCAAAGAAACTCAGCAGAGCTGCTCACCTGGGTTTGCCCACTCTCCCCTTGAGAGCATCCTATCACTAATAAATCCTTGCTTTGCTTTCTTGGCCTCTGCACCTTATCTCTGAATTCTTTCTGCTACGAGGCAAAAACCTACTCTCCAGTAACAGGGGGAGGGGTCTGTCCCGTGAAGGCCCCATAAGGTCCTGCTTGGCTACAGTGTCAGAACTGAGTTGAATCATAGGTTGCTCTGCCAGTGTCCAAGAATTGCCTGGTGGTGTGAAAAAAATGCTTCCTCCACACATTGGTACTGGTTGCAGAAGCTTTTGGGTACCTAACCCAGGAAACTCTATCTTACATTACACAATAAGTTAAATTGCAAGGGAGAACAACAGCAAGGCAAAACCGAAAGTCACTCTCCTCAATAAACAGTATTAGCCATTACAAACCACTTAAGCAAGGCTTCAGGCTCCCCATCTATGCCAAACCACTTCAAAATCCTATACAAGGTAAACATAATCCCAAAGTAAAAATAATCCCAAAATACAGAAAGATTTTTAATGATCTTCTTAGATTCTGTATCTTATCCCTTTCATTTTATACTTACATCCAGACACTCTCAATTGAAAGAATTTGATTAGGTATCCTCATTTTAAAGGAATACATAGTAGTATTTGTTCATTAAAAAGGGTAATAATGACTTTGAAAATTTTCCTCTAGAAGAGCTGACCTCAGCATCATGACGTGGCATAAGACACTCCTCCTTTTCTGTTTCCCTTTTTAACAACAAATTAGGCACCCATCCACAAACAGAAGTGCCTCTGTGGGAACCGTGGGATCCCGCACCATGCACCAAGGGGCCTAGGAGGACTCTCAGCCACATGTGTATCTGCTAATAGATAAAAGGTAAGTGCAGACTGCAGAGCCAGTGACCTCGCCCCAACCCCTCTTGGCCACAGTCAGGGAAAACCTGGAGTGTGCTGACCAACAAGCGAGAAAGAAGTTTTGGAAATCTAGCCTTCCAAAAGGGAAATTCCAGAAAGGAAAAAAAAAAACAAAAAACAGGTTTGGATGCAATGGAGAGGGTAAGAGGAACTTTGCCAGCACTGTCGCTCCCCCAACATAACAAGCCCAGGGCTGAATCATCCAGCAGCATCCTCTCCCAAGAGGGAAAAGGAGAGTGGTGAGTTAGTGTCCAGCTACCCCCATTCAGAGAAACCCATTTAACTCCAGCAGCACCCAGAGGACTTTAGTGGGACCTCCAAGACTGGTGGGAGGGAAGAGACCAGGAAAGAGGCAGATAAGAATAACAAAGGGCATTGAAGGCACACAGTCCCTGCTAACTGCGTTCAGGACTTTAGCAGGAAATCCACCCATGAGCCTGTGGGAGAACCTCACCCAACAATCTCCCCACAGAGCCCACCAGCACCCCCAACACCCTGAGTGCTAAATCCACACCTCCTCCCATTCTGCAACCAGCTCTTTGTGTATGCTCCCACATGAGGCAGCAGGTGAGACTGCTAAACAGAGCACTATCAGAAAAACAGACCAGGATCTGTGGGCAAGGGAGAAACACAAACTTGAGCTATAGTACCACCTTCTGGAAAACAAAAGATTATCAGCAGCCAGCCTGTTGGGGTGTAAAAACCAGAGGAGACATGAAAGTTTGAGAACTGTGCCACTAGAAAAAGAAAGATATATGAAGCAGGTATACCCATACAAGGGCAGAAAAAACAGACATAATAGGACTGATGAACAGTTTACCTAGTAAGATATGAAGAGGTGTCTGCTACTTCAGATGTGAAAGCAGCAACACAAAACCACAAGGAACATAAAGAATCAAGGAAGCATGTCATCACCAAAAGGTAACAATAATCCTCCAATAACCAAGCTCTAAGGTACAGAACTTAGCGACCCAGATGAGAAAGAATTCAAGATAATTACTGAGAAACTCAGTAAGCTACAACAAAACATGGACAAACAATTCAATGAAATATATGAACAAAACCAGAAATTTACAAAGAGACAGAAATCATAAAGAATAAGGCAATGAAATTCTAGAGCTGAAAAATTCAATGAATAAAATAAAAAATGCAACATAGAGCATCTACAGCAAGGGAGATCAAATGGAAGACAGAATAAGTGAGCTGGAGGACAGGAACTTTGAAATAAACCAATCAGAAGATAACACAGACAAATAGAATGAAAAAGAGCTTAGAAAGCCCATATGATCCATAAGACACCACCAAACATACACATATTAGTATACTCAGGGTTTGAGAAAGGAAAAGAGGGACAGAGAGTTTAAAGAAATAACAGAGAACTTTCCAAACCTAGGGATATACTTGGACAACCAAATTCAAGAAGCTAGTAGATCATCCTATTATCTCTATGCAAAAAGACCTTCTCCAATTCACATTATAATGAAACTGTCAAAAAAAAAAAAAAAAAAAAACAAGGATAAAGAGAATCCTAAAAGCATCCAAAGGAAAAAAGATTGTAATCTACAAAAGAATGCCCATTAGGCTATCAGTAGATTTCTAAGCAGAAACTCTACAAGCCAGGAGAGAGTGGAATGACATATCCCAAGTGTTGAAAGAAAAAAAATTGCCAACCAAGAATACTCTACCCAGAAAAGTTATCCTTCAGAATATTATGTTAAGTAAGATGAGTCAGACAGGGAAGACAAATACTGTATACCACTTAGATGTGGAATCTAAAAAAGCTGAACTTGTAAAAACAGAGAGTAGAATGGTGACCGCCAGGGGCTGGGGGATTGGGGAATGCGAGATATTGTTTAAGGGTACAACTTGCAACTAGTAGATAAATAGTCCTGGAGATCTAATGCACAGCATAGTGATTATAGTCAACAACACTGTACTGTTGTGTTGATATAAATACAGTAAGTTTATGTAATAAACTTCAAAGTTGCTAAGAGATAAGATCTTAGTTGTTCTCACCATAAAAAGAAATGATAATTAAGTGATGTGATAAGTATTAGCTAACACTATGGGGGTAATCATATTTCAATATATAAATGTACCAAATCAACACATTGTACACCTTAAACTTATACAACATTATATGTCTATTACATCTCAATTTTTTAAGAACAGAAAAATTTCCCTTACCTACTGATTATCTTTTAGGAAATATTCCAGCCTCCCTCTCCTTTTCAGTTGTGAGGCTATGACCAACCATTAAGAACCAAACCACACTATGCACTCACAACATACTCCCTTCTCCTTCCTATCTTTTTCCTCTCTTCTTCTCCCACTGTCACTCATGTTCCTTTCGTGGCCACCCAGCTACCAATTCAAGACCAGCAGCCTGACCCATGCAACCCAATCCAAGAATAATCAGACACTTGGTGCTAAGTCACCTGAATTTTACTTGGAAAAAAATGCAAACGGGTCAATTTGCTTAATTTTCCTAAATGACAACTCTATTCTAGGCCAGTGACAAGGGCAACTTCAAGTCTGCTATCTTTTTAGATTCACAACCAAGAGGAAACACCGACGGTCACCCCTGGAGTCACTGTAAGGCATGGACTAAAGTGAATATTGTGATTGCCTGTCCCACATTCATTTCACTCCTCGCCTACTGAAAACCAGCACTGCAGCTTACTGACCTGTCAGCTCAGGGGTGGGCCTGACTGATGAGAGGATAATCCCAAGTGACTGATTCAGGAATGGGCCTGTGACCCAATTCTGGACTACAAAAAATGCATGCAGCCAAATCCAGACACCATCAGTACTCTGGTAACAGCTATCTGACTTCTACTTTGAAATAAAAAAATGCAAGTAACTTGTGAGAAGGTTTTGACAGAACAAATGTGTCTCTCAAGCTGGATATGTACAAGAAAGCAACCACCCGTTGTTATGGCAGCAACCTACAATCCAACGAAGAAAGAAGATGCCATAGATAAAAGCTAACGCACAAAAGAGGGCGCAGCTGAGACTTACAGAGAAACAGAGCCTGAATATGCCCAACACAGCAAAATGAACTATGCCCAGCCTCCTATTCTATTCTATTCTAAATGAACAATATTCCTTAACACTAAAGCCAGATTGAATCAGGTTCTTTACTTGCAGCCAAAAGCCCTAATACACTGGTATTATTTTTATAATGAGAAAAAAATATGTATTTAAAATATCAATGAATAAAGAGAAGACAAATAAATACAGGTCATGCTCAATGAGAGCTTACCAGAAAAATAATAGATGATTCTCCCTACAATCTTTTGCTAATAGTAACACATATACCTTCTCCTCATATGTGTTTTCCCCCACCATGGTTTCAACCTGCATCACTCTATCTCCACTTCCATCATCACATCACCTCCATTTTCTTGCCACTCTCTGATAAGGACCCAGGTGATTACATTGGGCCCACTCAGATCATCCTGGATAATATCCCTATCTCAAGATCCTTAACTTAATCTTGTCTGCACAATCTCTTTTATCAGATAAGTTAACATATTTGCAGGTTCTGGGAATTGAAACATTGACATCTTTGGAGGGCTTACTCAGCCTACTATATATACCAACATGACAACAAATCCTTTACATTCAGAGACTTTTAGAAATTCACAAATCTGTGAATTCACTGTAGTAAGTGTTCTATTCACAATCATCTAACTAGGGAGGTTTTGCTTGTTCATGGGTTTTATTTGTTCCTCTACTCATCTAACTGAATTTGGCTAAATCTTAGGAAATACGGGGATTTTTGTGTGATACATTTGAGATGGGGCAGATGAGATGTCTTAGGATTTGTATTTTTTAAAAGCCCCATGAATTATTTTCAATTTATTCAAATTTCATTTAAAAATATTTATTAATGTTTTAGAGGCTGAAAAAATTAAAATATCTAACCACATTTTATGTTGGAAAACTAAAAATTTAATAGTCATGACAAACGAAGTATTTCTTAAACTGCAAAAATCTCCATACATACAATATGAAGGAGACTAACTTAAAGCATGAGATAAGGAAACAAAAATGTGAAGGAGACCTGTTACCAATGGAAAGAATACTTGCCATGTTTAGCATTGTTTGTTTTGTTTGTTTATCTTAACCAACTCTGAATTTGGCACATCTGAAAATGCTTTCTCTCCCCTCACCACCTGTGAAGGTTAATCTTCGTATGTGATATTTTTAATTAAAATTGAGCCTGTGCTTTTTAGAAAATGCTTGGATACTCTAATTGCAAGATGAGTATAGTCAGGATAAGAAGCACAGGATGAAACAAAGGTAAAGGATGGGAGACTGCCAGGTTTCAGAGCCTTTCCCACTCCCTACTCCTCACCCCAAGCCTCTATCAGTTATCATAACAGTAATAAACTGAACAACCTAAAAATCATGACAATATTGTCAGCCTGGACAAGATGACCTCTTTAGACAAGAGAAAACATTTTACCACCAAAAGATTTATTTATTATTTTCTATATCAAAATTGTCCTCCATCATTTATTACTGCTACCTCCCTTCTCCATTATTGTTCAGTTTATGTCTGTGCAGGTAACTAGAGGTGCTGTTAGCTGACATTCAGTCCAGAAGTTTCCAAGAACTGAAGCAGGACCATTAGGGGAATTCCTAACAATAATTCCTAACATGCCTTCACGACTCTGGTCTACCCTCTCAAGTCTCTCTGTCTCCCTTTTCTATCCCTTCACCCATCCTACACTAACAACTATCTTCTCTGTTCTTACACCCAGGCTGTTGAACGTGGTGAACAAAACATAACCCTCACTAAGCCAACATAGGTGAGTGCCACGTACACGTATGGTCTCGAAAGTCATTACCCCTCTTACCATCCTGCAAGGTCAGCGCCATCTCCCACCCCTGTTCTTTCAAGCCCCTGCGTACAGACCTCCTGGCCTTCACCCTCCCTTCATCTTCCACCTCCTCCACAGGCAGGAACTCCCTCAGAGTCTTAGCTTCCAGCATCAAATATATCTACATTGCCAACCATCATGACATCCTTTCCTCTTAGGTCAGAGGAAGAAGCATGGCTCCTCCAACATAATTAATGATGAAATGATAACAAGAACATTCATGATGTACCATGTCCCTCATCCTACAGTTACATGCTCCATTTGTGCTCTGGATCCCATCCTCTCCTCCCCACCTTGGTCCAGTAATCCTCCTCTCCAGCTTTTCTACTCTTTCCCCCAAATTCACTGCAAAAGAAACAGTGAGATTTACCTTCCACCTGAAACACTGGACACCAGACAACAAAAGAAAATGATGCCTGAAAGATGGGAAATAAAGGCAGTATCCCCATGATTGAATGCCCTTTGCCTACAGCCTTAAGAGCATCTCCAGGCTGCAGCATAAGGAGGGGAACCCAGGTGGAGCCTGGTGAACTGGCTATGTTGAGGAGATGGGGCTGGGAGTCTTAAAGGGCAAGCTGACCAGAACCCACAGAGCAGAGTAACAGGAGGAGAGAGCAGCACAGAGAGAACTCAGGAGATCTACAGAGGGTTCCGCTCCAACATTCAGCAGAGTAGTAAAGAGCGTGTGTGTGTAAAGAAACTCCTAGAGGCTGGCGAAAGAACCACCTGAATGCAGGAAAGAGAACAGTAACCTGAGCTCCCACAGGGCTGGGATGTTTAGGGGGACACAATCAATCAGTCTACTGCAAAATCCAGTAAGCAAAGAAATACCATCATGAAGTTGGACCTGTAACCTGAGAAGTACCACAAGCCAACAAAATAAAAGGGGCAGCATCATTTTATACAGAAACTACTTCACTAGCTTTTGGTGATGTGTGTGTTCATGCAGGGAATGGCAGAGAGGGGGAAGGGGACTACTACTAAGGGCCTTCTTAGTGCCAGGCACCTGTGAGGGTTCAGTAAGACACAGCCCCTGCCCCTGAGTTCCACACAGTAGTCCTCAAAACAGACCCATCGTCAACTCCTGCCCCTGAAATACTCCTTCAATTTCTGCTAGGAGTGAGCTAAAAGGTCCCCTCCTTGAAAGGGCTTTCCTTCACCACTCTAAAGGTACTTGAGGGTAACCCACTTTCCTTTCGCTACAGCACTTCTCACTTACTATTACTATATTATAGATTATGATTACTTATTACTCTTATTTTCTCCCATGCACATTTGGAATATGAGCTCCACAGTGAAGAAACCACTGCACCCTTGGTGACTAGCACAGTATATAACCATTGAAGGCACTCAAATACTTATTTAAAGAAAACAAGAACTATGACTGGGATGAGTTTCCTGATGATCAACATTTTCTTGGCTAGTTAGCCCCAAATCCCTAGATTTGGTTCCCTTAGTCATGAAGGAGTATGCTGAGTACTCACCTCTACCTGAGTAACATTGATGACCAGCACCACCACCATCAATACTGCAAGCAAACAGCAGAAAAGCCGCAGATTAAAGAAATTGATCCACATTGTCCGGCTGTGTCTTGATCACCCATGGCCGACACCATGCTCCCTTCACTCCTCAAAACTCCATGTCTTTGTTTTTCGGAGCTGCAGATGAGCTTTCAGTTTAATTCGCTTTTTTTTTTTGGCTAGTATCCGTAAGAGTTCTTTGCATAGAAGAACAGCTGGGGTTGATTTAAGCAGTACATTTTTCTCCAAAGGACTCCTTCAAAAAGGGGAGATGAGAAAACAGATCACCAATTACAATAGCCTAGGGTGGAGTAAAAGGAAAGACATCACATTTCCTTTTTGTTAACCTTATCAAAGCTCAAAGTCACGAAGAGAAAGCAAAGAGCCAGAGCACAGTAACATCTCTTCCATACCTGGACAATCTACTCAAACCCAACTCCAGGCTTCCGTGGAGGACAGGGTGGAGAGGTCATGGTGAAAAGGGTGCATAACCATGGTGCAGAGGATCTCAGAACACCTCAGCTGCACCAGCCCTCCCTGCAGTTTTGGGTTGGGTCCCGCAAGCCCCCTGTTCCCTCACTCCTCTGCTCTTCTGGTCTAATCCATCCCCAGGCCCCACGTCCCATACCACAAGGACCACTGACGATCCTTCCTCACCCCAGCTTCATAAGGGGGACAAGGCTAAGCAATTTCAACACGCTTTCCACCCTCAGAATCCCCACAGCACTCACTTTTTCCTCTTCTCAGCTGATCTTTACATTTGTGGGTATTTCTTGTCTCTACAACTATACTATACCAATTAAGACTATATTAAAAAAAAAACAACAACAGAAACTATAGATCTGAGAAAAGCAACTTAATTGTAATAATATATCATACTTTTTAATCCCCTCTCAGTACCTAGCTCTTTACATGATATATGCTGATTCAACAATCCACACAACCAGTAATTATGGAGGCCTCCTCTATACCAGGTGCTGTACTAAGTGCAAAGCTCACACTCCTATGAGGCAAGAGGCATTTCCCTCCTAAATTAAAGAGGAATACCTCCCCCACTCCTGGTCACCTCCACAGGGACTGCCAGGTAGTGTGACAGACTGCACTCAACCATCTCATGGCCCCCCAACGCTGCCCTTCTCCAACACCCAGGTACCTACCCACCCTGAAGTGCCTGTAAATTCTAGGAAGGGAATGGTTGTGAAATAGAGGAAATAATTCTGCCACCAAGTCCCCAGCTGTTCCTCTGTAGAAACCTTTCTCAAGGAGTTGGCCACAAGAACCACAGGTTTCCCTGATGGCCAGAGAGAGAAGACCGAAGATGAAACTCCACAGGAATTCGGTTGCTACCATGGTAGGCATGGTCTACGTACTGTGTGAAGGCCAGCAATTCAGAAGACATCAGCGTGGGCAGAGCCGGTCAGCAGCAGCAGAGCAACGGGCAGTGGTGCAGATGGATGGCAGGGCAGCAGACCCCACAGCTACAGGAATGATAGGGCTATAGCACGAATGCAAATATGCAAGAAGCCCCTCACAGTCAGGGACTTCTACTGAAAATTGTTACAGAGGGTCATGTCTCGGAAAAGATCTGACTTCCTGCTACAAACTAGTAGAACACTGAGATTAGAAAGACCCAACTATATGACCTGCCGTGTACTAGACAGACCTATCTTTGAAAAGACATATACTAAAATGCAGGTACTTGTCACCTCTGGGCAGGTTTTGTTTTTCTCCTTCATCTTCACCAGGAAATAAAAATCACAAATTTAAGGATAAAGCCAGTTTCTAAAAGTAATAATTAAAGACGAGCCATAAACAGAAATCATGTTCCCATCGGGCATGGGAAAACAATTTAAAATGAAATCTTTAAAACGAAAGATTTCAAACTGAAAAAAGAAATCTGTAACAGATTTCTGATTTTTTTCCTACAAATATAAAACCTAGGCATTATAACAAGAAGTCTACTTGCAAGGAGAGCAGAGAATAACACTGGGTATCTCAAAATGCCACGGAACTGAGTGAGAACAATAGTGCTAGATACAAACAACTCCAAAACAAGTTTCCTAGATCAACCAAAAAATAAAAATATGTAATTGAATTTGATTTACCTTTTTTTAAAAAGAGTCCAGTTCCCAAGATGTTTATTAGAACTAAAAAATTCGAGTTTACTTTCCTTCCAGTGCAAAGTCTGAATTCAAGCAATCATGATAGCCCTTATTCTTTTCTCGTCACATGTGAAGCAGCACATGTTGATGTTTTTCATTTTTATACCATTCTTCCTGCTGCAACAGAGGTAAGCACATGAAATACAAGTTAAAGATACAGAAAATGAAGTAAAGGAAAATACATTTGAAACCAAGAGTACAATTTTATAGCAAAGAGATGTACATAGATTTCAGTACAAAGTAGTGAGAGGAGTGAGGATAGGAACATTTCCTTTCCTAGTAACAAAAAACAGTAGCTAGTTATTTATATTCATGAACTTAAACATAGCAAATCACTCTAAGATCTCAGCTGAAAGGTCAAAAGCCTTATAAATAGCAGTATGACTGTGAAAAAAATAAACCAAATATAAAAGTTCCATATGTTACTTTTCTTATAGACTAGAATAATCATGTAGTTCAATGATCCACCCTACTCCTAGAGGAAACAAGAGGTACCCAGATACACCTAAAAGTTACAATCAATCCGTGAGGAATCTCAACTTCAACAGTCTTGTTTTCAAATCTTTCTTAAGTGTTAGTACACCACTCACTCTTGCTTCATATATATGCTCAAAGGGCAAGGAAAAATTAGAATCTGTAGTCTTTTGGGTTTGTTTTGCCAGATTTTGGCTAAGACTATTTAACAGCCAATCTAAATTCTTTATAGTCTGTGGTGACAACCCTAAACTACTATTAGGTACCTGACTTCTTACCCCCATCTCACAAGAGAATTACAAAGTGATTGCTCACATCACTTGGAATTATAATTGTCAGTACACAAATGAAATACTTGAGTTTGGTACTAAAAAGGAAAACAGGCAGCAACCCCACTCTCTGGGGGGCTAATAGTCTTAGAAAACCATTTCACAAAAACAATACACTATTGAACAACCACACATCCAGTTTGTGGGACAGTCCCCATCCAAAATACTCTGACTTGCTATCCACATAAATATAATTGTACTTGTCAGAGAAAGTATCTGGAATTTTAGTTCAGAATACAAAGACCCCTACATCAAAGACAAAAGCACAGATTTATATGGAATATACCCAAACTTAAATGCTCCTATCTCAAACTTTCCAAAGAGCAGCTGTATTTCATAGGGTGCTAAGACTTTGAAACTTAACAAGGCAACATCTAGGGAAAGAGCTGGAGACTCATCCAAGACCATGACAATGATGGGTTAACTAAATAAGAGCAATCCTTATACAAAGTTGAAGCAGGGACAAAAGTCTGCACAGGGACTGAAGTCTGCAGGACTGTTTCCCCAGATTCTATTCCATTTCTCTTTCATGTACCCCCACCTCACATGCCCAAAATGCTGACTCATCTAGGCCTTCGCTTCTCCTTCTTTTAAAGTAGCACCCCATGCTTTCATAATGCCAGGGGAGGGGAAGGAGTAGGGTAGAGAAGTAAACAAATCAGTTAAATGAGTCACAAAGCAGTAAGTGCTTTAAGAAAAAAATTGGGCATGGAGATAGGCATGATCTTTAACCTTACATGCACATTAGTATCGTCCCAGAAGCCTATAAATATTCCACTGCTTGGACTACACTCAACCAACTGGACCAGAATCTAGGGCAACAGGGGCCAAGAAGCAGCTTTTTTTTAAGGTCTATAGATGATAATATACAGCCATGTAGGAGAACCACGGGTACAGAGTGGCCAGAGGGTGTTATTTGTATAAATAGGCCAGGGATGGTCTCTCTGAGAGGATGTTTAGAATTGTAACTTACATTGTCCCTCCAGGACAATCCGATTCTGGGACAACGGGGACAGCCAACCCTACTTCAGTGATCTATCCCTCTGTTTCCTTTCTCAGTAACAAATAACAGCACTGTTATCAGGCCCAAAGAGATTGTGAGGATAACAGACACAGAGAGAAGATATTAAACACAGTCAAAAGAAAGCAGAACCCAAACACAATGGAAGAATAGTGTGCTGCCCCCTCCGCTGCGTGGATTGAGACTATTAATTATCAGGGTCTGGGAGTGCCGCCAGCTTCAAGGACACCCTGATGTTCCAAATGATAATTAACCACAGCGAGGAGAGGGGAGGCCCATCAGAGCAGCGTGATACTTTATCTATCGGAAATGTGGCAACGGTCCTTCTTTACAGCAAATAATGAAAAACAAGAAAAATTGTACAGACAGACAATTACACATTTTGTATAAATCCTGCCTGAGAACCCCTGTTACCATAAGCTTAGTGGTCTCTGATCAAGTAGAGATGAGCGGCAGGCCAGGCAAGGTCTCCACATCACTCCTTGTAAAGTCACACTCGTTTCTCCCCATTCGACCTGAATCTGATGTCCCAAAACTACATCTCCGTGAGACCACAACAGTTCAACTTGTGAGAGGACCGCCACCCTAGAGGCGGCTGGGGCCCGGAGAGCGATGAGACTGGGAATGAGGTCTGAGGAGGGAGGCGTTGCCAAGTGCCCCGCAGACGGTTAGAAAAGGTGTGTGGGGGGAGGGGTCTTTAGCTGCCCAGAGGTCCTGGCTCTGCCGCGTTGCGACTGCACCTGCGGCGTTGCAAGTCGAGAAAACTGAGGATGGAGATGCTCGCGCCCAGCCCCGCCCCCTCCCTGCCGGGACCAGCAGCGGCTCGGGGACTCCGGTCCTAGGCAGTCGTGGACTCCAACTCTGCCCTGCCTTGGGCCGGAGCCTCCTGTTCCAGACTCGGGTGGCCCCTGTCATTGCCCCCTGGAGCTGCAGCTCCCCAGCACCGGGCCGGGGCCTCGGGAGCCGGCGCGCAGAGAAAGGGGCTTTGCAGCCGAGAAGGGCGCGCGAGGAGCAATGGTTCGCTCGGGCGGAAGGAGCTGGGCCCGGGGCCCGCGCACACCCACCGGCCCGCACTCACCTCCAGGTCTCGCCTCCCGCCGCGCGCTCTCCCGCGGCCGAAGCCCAGGACTTCCTGGCCCGAAACCACTGACCGGGCCGCCAGGCGGGGCTGTCTGGTCCCGCTGCGTCGCCTCACCCTGGACCCCCGGCTACGATTGGTTGAGCTGTGGGAGGGGCGGGCCGAGGACGCTGACTGACAGCCGCAGGCGCCGAGCGCTGAGCGTCAAGCCCCAAGTCGAGGACGCTGAGTTGGCGCCCCTCGGCTCCGCGCTGTGTGGCTCCTGCGTGCGAAGGGGATCGTGCAGCTGTCACCCTGTGGACTGAACTCTGGCCCCCATCGGGAGCCGACTCCTGTCGCCTTCGGACATCAGGGTCTCCCCAGGGAGCATCTGTTTCAGAGCTTTTTTCATCTCAGCGAAAGTAAGCAAACTGGAGGATTCCCCAATTTGGGCCGTCTTTCCTCCCAGTGGAGGAATGTATTGTTCGCTGTACCGGAAAAACATGATTTGCCAAACTCGAGCACCTAGCAGGCAGGTCCTTGAATCTTTCCTTACTTGAAATTAGTCGATTTATTCTGTTGGTCCTTAAAACAACCCCGTTCCTTTTACCGTCCCTGTTCCTGACATGAGTCTTCGAGCCTGAATACTTTCCCTCCCCTCCCCTCGCCCCCAAATTCTGTGTAATGCTATTGGACATTCTTCTTAGTGGTCCGGAGCAGCTGTGTGAAATTCAGGAACTGAGAGGAGTCCTTCAAAGACAGAAGCCCTTGTTCAGGAAACCAGAAGGGAAGGCAGGGCTGCTCTGTGTTCCCCAGCGCTGGGAGCATGGTGGAGTTAATCGAATTTATCCCAGCAAAACGCAGGCTCCAAAAGTAGACTGCCCCAGACTATTATCTTAAGGTTGAAGAAGAATAATGAATATAAATTACAACTAACATTAATTATTTTTACATTTATTGACCACAATGGACTCTACGTTCTCATTCCGAAGTTTTCATGGTAGGACATGCATAAGTGACCTGTGGAATACAAGGAGGTTCTACATAAGGCAGTCTTTTCTGGAATATCGTTTCATTCTTTCTAAAGGATCAGCCTTTTGTACTAATACGAAGTGGTTTCCATTGCCTCTGTGCCCATATGATAGCTTGCTGTTCTGTTTAAGTCTTATCCTTCCAGTAGATGGACTCCCTCCCTCTTGTCTTTCAGTTTGGCTGTCTGGCACATGGCAAGTACTTAAGACATAATTATTTCTAGCCATGGTTTTGGACCACATTAGTGATCCTTATTCACCCTCATTCACACAGGTATTCAGAACCCTCTGGCTTTTGAGTGATCTTATTTATATTTTACAGTCATTATAGACACAAGAGTGGCTGGGTCTAGAAATGGCTGTTCATCACTAACAGCTTCTTAAAAGATCTCTGACTACAAAGTCACCACACTCCCACTGCAGAAATACTGTACAAAGAATATTCGCATTGGATCCTAGCCTGACTGAGTCTAATCCACAGCTTTGTCTCTTGCTAGCAGTGCCATCCTAGGCAAATTATTTAACTTCTCTGAGCTCATTTCCTCAACTGTAAATTAGGGGCAACATTACCTGCTCTTGGGAATAAATGAGAAGACAAGTGAAAAGCATCTAGTACACGGCCCAAATCTCTTCCTCTTGAATTCTCTATCTCAGATTATGACATAGCATAAGGAATTTCTAAATGTGTCATTTATGATAACCTACTTTTGAGCTGGAAAAAAAATAAGAACATAAGGTTTGTAATATTATGATATGAAACAAAAAGAACTGGTCATTTTTGACCTGTCTGCAGAAATAGTTTAGGTGCTTATGTTACTAAACTTCATTTCACTAAGCAAAACAAAGAATGGCTCCTAAGGTTAGATAAACAAAAGCAAATTATGCTTGTTTCTGATGTCGCTAACTTGGGGGATATTCACCAGCAAATGTGGCTCCGTATCTGATGGCAGAAGCTTGGGGCATGAGCACTCCTGAGCCCACAGCTGCTGATTAAGATCCTTGGCTTCCTCCTTTTGAATACATGACTGAAACTTGGGCCCCAAGAACTAGCAAGCCATGGTTCAAAATAAGTGACTGCTGTCACATTAGATGCGAACCACCCTATTCCAAATACACCACGGACCGTGAGAGGATGCTGCCAAGGGCGGGAGACTAAAAGAGCTATTTGGTGCCTGTACTGGTCTGCTCAGGCTTCCATGATAAAATGCCATAGGCTGGGTGACTTAAACAACAGAAATTAATTTTCTCACAGTTCTGGAGGCTGTAAGACCCAGTTCAGCCTGCCAGCTGATTCAGTTCCTGGCAAGAGTTTTCTTCCTGGCTTGTAGATACACACCTTCTCACTGTGTCCTACGTGACAGAGAGAGAAAGAGAACTCTCAAGTGTCTCCTCCTTCTCTTATAAAGACACCAATCTCATCAGATTAGTGTCTTTGACTCCCACGACCCACCCTTATGACCTTATTTAAACTTAATTGCCTCTTGTTGGGAAGGGCAGTCTTTCATGCATGAGTCCTTGGCCTGGAACACTTCCTTATCCAGAGATAAAAACTCTTGGCTTGTGCTGAGCTTGTAGCCTTGTGTGGGAATATCTTTCCCTGTCTCAGACTCAGAGTGCATTCCTTTGTTCCACTCTGCCCAGAATTCCTTCACCCCTTCCACCAGTGTGATGACACAGTGAGAAAATGACCATCTAGGGAACAGGAAGCTAGCCCTCACTGGACATCAAATCTCCTGGTGCCTTGTTCTTGGATTTCCAGCCCCCAGAACTGTGAAAAATAAATTCTGCTGTTTATAAGCCACCCAGTCTATGGTATTGTTATAGCAGCCCAAATGGACTAAGACACTTATACAATCCAGTCAAAACTGTTTTCCAAAGTTAATTAGGTCATTCTGTTTTTCGTATCCCTATTCAGTGAGTTTATGTCATTCATCTGTAATACAGTTAGATTCCTTTGTCATATTCCATATTCCATCCTAAGATCCCCTAACATCCTAGCTGAGATTTAGGGGTAAAATTTGCATACAGTCAAATTTGAGTGTTCGTGTACTGTTCTATAGCTTTTGACAAATACCTAGAATCATGTATCTACAACTGCGGTATCATACAGAATGGATACATTACCCAAAAATTCCCACAAGCAGCTCTCAGCTACTACTAGTCCTGTTTTCTCTCCCTATAGTGCTGCCTTTTCCAGAATGTCATATACATGGAGTCATTCAACACGTACTACCAAGATTTTGATTATCAGAAAGTTTGGAAACCATTAGTCTTGCTAATTCAGATACTTCCTAAAACAAGTACCAGTATCCACCTGATGACCAAATCGGGAGTCAGCTTCAACTGAGTACATTTTAAAGGACATACCCTCTCAGCTCTGTATGTTATTGTTGGGCCAGTTGATGTCCTTCAAAGTCCAATGACCTCCATTTATGGGTTCTCAGATGTCTGCCTTCGATCCCTCAACAGATAAAGTACATTCTTTACTGTGCATGTTTCCCATAACAAACTAATAGCCCTAGGTAATGCCTAATCTCATAATTGCTGAGGCTGTTTTGTTTCAGCCCACCTTATGAGAGTCAAACCCCACTGCCCTTCACAGACCCTAAACCTCTTACCTCACCTACAACCAATTGGAGACTTGCACACAAGCCAATGAGGCACCTTGTGACCTGACATTATAAAAGACCCCAACAACCTGCCCTCTGTGCTCTCACACAGGTGCCCCTCGTCTGTATGGCCTGCTGCTGTCTATGGCAGTGTACGCCTAGTAAACTCTTCTATTCTCATACTTTATCTTTGGTAAATTCTTTTACCAACCTGCATGTCACCATGTCACTGACCGGCTGATGCCCACAACGATTATCTAAATTTGGAAGAATCTTTTTTGAAGGGCAAACAGATTTTCTTTTCCTTTAAATATACGTGAGAATGTGCACAAAAAACTTTGTCATTCTGCTGACTTGCTTTCAATCCTCTCTCCAGAGCATGCACTGCCATCCTCACCAATTTGAGTTGTTTGTTTCTAAATCAGTTTAGGCCACTTAAAATTTGTTGGAACTATATGATCTAGCTATTATATGAACCTTTGATCAAGTGTAAAACGAGAAAATATTCTTGGAAAACAAATAGTTGAGTGATTTGGAAAGACTCAAAATTGAACTGCATAAAGGAGTAAAACAAAAAACTGCTACTGAGTTAGAGATGGACAAGAAAATTATCAAAGGTCAGAGGGAGAAATTATAAAAATCCAGAAGTACTCTCCATTTGGGTGGTTTTACATGTGCTTTTAAGCTCTGTTTCAGAGAAATAAAAACTGAAATGGTGCATTATAGGTAGAATTTATACACAAAAGCCACCAAACCCCAGAACATCTATACTCAAAGAACACAATGTTGAAAAAGAACACTGAAGGACTTCAATTACCTTATTTCAAGATTTAGTGTAAAGCTACAGTAATCAATATAGTGTAGTGTACATATACATTTACAATATAAATGACTACATCACTGGAACAGAATAGAATCCAGTTATACTTTAAAAAAAAAAAAAACCTCATAGAAAAAGCAATCAGATTTGTGGTTACTACCAGAGTCGGGGGGTGAGGGGAGTGGGGATTGGATGAAAGCAGCCAAAAAGTACAAACTTCCATTTATAAAATAAATAAGTACTAGGGATCTAATGTACATGATAAATATAATTAAGATTGCTTTATATTATATACAGAAGTTGTTAAGAGAGTAAATCTGAACAGTTCTCATAACAAGAAAAAACTTTTTCATTAACTTTGTATCTATATGAGAAGGATATTCATCAAATTTACTGTGCTAATCATTTCATGATATATGTTAAGTCAAATCCTTATGCTGTGCATCTTAAATTTATACCAAGTTGTATGTCAATTAAATCTCAATAAAACTGTGAAAGAAAAATAAAGAATTTTCTGGGAAAACAAAGGTGAGGGTGTTTATCACTAGACCTACCTTATCAGGAATAATAAAGGGTGTTCTTCAAGCAGAAATAAAAGGATGATATTAACATCATAAAAACATAAATGTATAAAACTCACTGATAATGCTAAATATATAGTCAAAGTAAGATTTTCTAGTATTTCAATGTTGGTGCATAATTCGCTTATAACTGTACTTTAAAAGTTAAAAAGGAAATGCATTAAAAATTACCATAATGACAAAACAAAAAGACAACCTATTGAATGGGAGAAAATATTTGCAAATGGTAAAGGATTACTATCCAACAAACATAAACAGCTCATACAACTCAACATCAAAAAAAACCCACAAAAACCCAATTTAAAAATGGGTGGAAGTATAAATAGACATTTTTCCAAGGAGGAAATGCAGATGGCAAACAGGCACATGAAGAGATACTCAATGTCGCTAATCATCAGGGAAATGCAAATCAAAACCACAATGAGTAATCACCTCACACCTGTCAGAACAGCTACCATCAAAAAGAACACAAATAACAAATGTTGGCAAGATGTGGAGAAAATGGAACCCTTGTACAGTGTTGGCGGGAAGTAAATTAGGGCAGTCACTGCGGAAAATAATATGGAGGTTTATCAAAAAACTAAAATTACAACTATCATATAACCCAGCAGTTCCATTCCTGGGTATATATCCAAAAAAAATCCAAAAACACTGATCTGAAAAAAGATAAATGCACCCTCATGTTCATAACAGCATTATTTACAATTGCCAAGATATGGAAGCAACCTGAGTGTCCACCAACACGTGAATGGATAAAGAAGATGTGGTATATTTATACAATGGAATACTACTCAACCAATTAAAAAAAAAACAAAATTTTTGCCATTTGCCAGCAACATGTATAGACTTGGAGGAGGGCATGATGCTAAGTGAAATAAGTCAGACAAAGAAAGACATACACTGTATGATATCACTTATATGTGGAATCTAAAAAGTACAACAAACTAGTGAATATAACAAAAAAGGAGCCAACTCACAGATATAGAGGACAAACCAGCAGTTACCAGTGGAGAGAGGGAAGGGGAGAAGGGCAATATAGGGGTATGGGATTAAGAGGTATAAACTATTAGGTATAAAGTAAGTTACAAGGATATATTATACAACACAGGGACTACAGTAAATATTTTACAACTATAAATGGTATATAACCTTTAAAAATTGTGAATCACTATATTGTACACCTGTAACTTATATTGTATATCAAGTATACTTCAAAAAAAATAAATAATTAAAAAAAATAAGAACATATCACTAAAAATTATGATTGTAATTCAATCCAGAAAAAAATCATAACATTTAAAGTCTCAGAGTTAGAGAAAACTAAAAATTTAAATTTAAACCTATATGCATATTTTGTTACAGATAAGCATGATATGATGATCAACAAAATATTTTTCAAGCATAAAATATATTATTCAAGGATAAATATCTCTGGGAGTATAGTAGAATAGAAATGAGTTAACAAAGAAAAAGGAACAATGGAAACTTTCTAAGTGTTAAGCTAGAGTTTATTAATGTATTTTAAATCAGCTATGGTGGTTATAAAATTATAGCATTTGATTTTTCATGAGACATTTAGAAGAATGTTGTAATTTCATTTTTAAATGTCAATTCTTACAGTGTGCCAGAAATTAAATCCTTTGTAACTAAAAAAACAAACAAACCAACAAAAAAACTCCATAATTACCAAAATTTCTTATTAGATACATAGGATAAAAATATAACATCAATAACCTAGAATGTGAGGTCACCCAAAAGTATAAAATTTCTAATATGCTATCAAAGTGATTGTCAGCTTACAATAGAATGTTATAAATATAAGACACTTTATGTAAGCTTCACGGTAATCACAAAGAAAAACACCTGTAATAAATACACAAAAGACTAGGATAAAGGAGTCAAAGCATACCACCACAAAAAGTTATCAAATCACAAAAGAAGACAGCAAGAGAGGAAGCAAGGAAAAAAGCATCTATAAAACAGTCAGAAAACAATTAACAAAATGGCAAAAAGCCTATCAATAATTACCTATATAATATAAATGGTTTGATTCCTTAATCAAAAGACAGAGAAAGGCTGAATGGATTAAAAAACAAGATTCAATGACATCCACCTACAAGGGACTCACTTTAAGTAGACACACAGACTGAGAATGAAGGAATGGAAAAAGATATTTCAAGCAAATAGTAACCAAAAGAAAGCATGAGCAGCTAAATTAGACAAAATAGACTTTAAGATAAAAATGTCAAAAGAGATAAAGGTCATTATATGATGATAAAGGGGTCAATTTATCAAGAAGATAAAACAATTGTAAATATTTATGCATCCAACACCGTGGCACCTAAAAATATAAAGCAAATATTAACAGAACTAAAAAGGGAAATAAAGAGTGATATAATAATAGTTGGGGATTTTAAAATTCCACTCTCAACAATGGATAAATCATCTGCACAAAGAATCAATAAGGAAACTGCAGACTTGAACACTATAGACCAGATAGATCTAATAGACATGTACAGAACATTCCATCCAACAGCAGCAGAACACACATTCTTCTCAAATGCAAATGGAACATTTTCTAGGATAGAGCATATGTTAGACCACAAAATAATTCTCAACAAATTAAAGATAGAAATTACATCAGGTATTTATTTTTCCAATCACAGTGAAATGAAACTAGAAGTCAATAACAGAAGGAAAGCTGGAAAATTTACAAATATATAGAAATTAAACAACACTCTCCTGAAAAGGTATTTAAAAAAATATCTTGAGATAAATGAAAATGAAAAGACAAAAAACCAAAACTTATGGGATGCAGCAAAAGCCAATCCCCGAAGGAATTTTATAGTGACGAGTGCATACATCAAGAAAAAAGAAAGACCTCAAACTACTTAACTTTACACATCAAGAAACTAGTAAAAGAAAACCTAAGCCCAAAGTTATCAAAAGACGGAAACAAGAAAGATGAGATCATAAATAAACAAAATAGAAAACAGGAAAACGATAGAAAAGATTAACAAAACTAAGAATTGGCTCTTTGGAAAGATAAACTAAATTGACAAAACTTTAGATAGATTACTCAAGAAAAGAGAAGATCTAAATAAATAAAATTTTAAGTGCTTTCACAAAGAGGACATATTACAGCTGATATCACACAAATATGAAGAATCATAGAGACTACTGTGAACAATTAAATAGCAACAAATTAGACAGCCTAGGAGAAATGGAGAATTCCTAGAAACATACAATCAATTAGGAGTGACTGAGGAAGAAATCTGAGCAGATCAATAATGAGTAGGAGGTTGAATTAAAAACCTCCCAACAAAGAAAAGTCCAGGACCAGATGGTTTCATTGGTGAATTCTACCAAACATTTAAAGAATTAATTCCAATCCTTCTCAAACTCTTCCAAAAAGTTGAAGAGGAAGGAACACTCCCAGTTTCACTTTATGAAGACAGCTTTATGCCAGTACCAAAGCCAGATAGAAAAGAAAAGCAATCCCTGATAAATATAGATGCAAATTTCTTGAACAAAATACTAGCAAACTAAATTCAAAAGTACAATAAAATGATCATACACCATGCAAGGATGGTTCAACATACACAAATACATATAATTTATATATAATATATAATGATAATCTATAACATACATATGTGTAAGACATTACAACTGTATATTGTATAACATGTATATTATATGATGTATAATTATATAATATGTATGCAAATATATAACATATATATGACACATCACATTTATATATACAGTTGACCCCTTGGACAGCACAGGTTTAAATTGCACAGGTCCACTTATGCAGAGTTTTTTTGATAAATACATACTGCAGTACTACACAATCCTCAGTTGGTTGAATGTGGAACTGTGGACAGAAAGGGCTGACTATAAAGTTATTCTTGGATTTTTACCTTCGTGGGGTGGGGTCAGCACCTCTAATCCCTGTGTTGCTCAAGGATCAACTATATATAATAATTATGTATTATAAATATGGTACATAATAATTATATATAAATATATACAAATATACATATAATTTCATATATAATTTAAATTTATGTATGATTTAAAATATAAATGTGATACCTCACATTAATAGAATGAAAGATAAAAGTCCTATCATCTCATTAGATACAGAAAAAGCATTTGACAAAATCAACATCCATTCATGATAAAAACTCACAACAAATTGGATTTAAAAGGAACATATCTCAATATAATAAAAGCCATAAAGCCCACAGCTAACATGATACTCAATGTTGAAAAGCTGAAAGTTTTTCTTCTAAGATAAGGAACAAGAGTGCCCATTCTCACCACTGTTATTCAACATAATACTGTAAGTCCTAATCAATGCAATCAGTCAAGGAAAAAAAATTAAAAGCATCCAAATCAAGAAGTAAAATTATCTGTTTGCAGATGACATGATCTTACATAGAGGAAACTCTAAAGGCTCTACCAAACCATAGAACTAATCAATGAACACAAGTAAAGCTGCAGAATACAAAATTGGCATACAAAAATCAGTTGCATATCTATACATTAATAAGCTATCTGAAAAAGAAAACTATCTCACTCACAACAGCATCAAAAATAACTCACTACCAAAAAAACCTTTTCTCATTAAAAATGAATATTCACTACAAAACAAACAACAAAATAAAATACTTAGGAATAAATTTAGCCAAGGAAGTCAAATTTCTTTATATTGAAAACTGTAAGACGTTGATGAAAGAGATTGAGGAAGACAAAAATAAATGGAAAGATATCCCCCAATCATAGATTGGAAGAATTAATATTGTTAAAATGTCTAAACTACCCAGTGCCATCTATAGATTGCAATTTCTAACAAGATTCCAATGGCATCTTTTCACAGAAATGGGAAAAATAATCCTAAAATTCATATGGAACCTCAAAAGACCTCAAAAAGTCAGAGCTGAGGGAAAAAAAAAAAAAAAAGTAGGAGATATCACACTTCCTGATTACAAAGCTACAGTAATCAAAACAGTATGGAACTGGCATAAAACCGGACACATAGACCAATGAAAGCAGAATCAAGAGCCCAGAAATAAACCCATGCATATACAGTCAACTAAGATTTGACAAGAGCCAAGAATACTTAATAGGGAAAGGATAATCTCTTCAACAAATGATGCTGGGAAAACTGGATATCCACATGCCAAAGAATGAAACTGGACCCCTATCTTACACCATTCACAAAAATTAACTCAAAGTGAGACTTAAACATAAGACCTGATACCATAAAACGCCTTGAAACTTGCTAAGGAAATAGATCTTAAAAGTTCTCAATACACACACATACATACACACACACAAAATTGTAACCATGTGAGGTAGTGGATATATTAATTAATCCTATTATGATAAACGTTTTACAATATATACATATATTAAATCATCAAATTGTACACCTTAAACTTACACAATGTTATATGTCAACTATTTTGCAATAAAGCTGGAAAACTATTTTTAATAAAATTGAAAAAAACAAATCGTAGCAAGTATAAACAATGGAATACTACTCAGCAATAAAAAGGAATGGACTATCAGCTGAATCTCTAAATAATTACACTGAATAAAAGAAACCAGGCAAAACAGAAGGAGGGGTTATGAGAAATCTTTTGGGGGTGAATATATTTATTTTGACTGTTGTGATGATGGGATGCATGTGTCATAATGTATCAAAATGTCCACTTGAAATATATGCAGTTCACTGTATGTTACTTATATTTCAGTAATTTTTTAAATTATAAGGGTATAAATATATCTTTACTATTTTCTGAATTTTTAATTAACCAACTGTGTTAGTCTGCTCAGGATGCCATAACAAAATTCCACTGATTGAGTAACTTAAACAACAGAAATTTATTTTCTCGTATTTCTGGCAGCTGAAAGTCCAAAATCAAGGTGCCAACAGGTTGAATGTCTGATGAGAGCTCTCTTCCTGGCTTGCAAATGGCTGTCTTCTTGCTGTGTCCTCAAATGGCCTTTCTTCTAGGCACACAAAAAATAATGTCTCTTCCTCTTCTTATAGGGACACCAGTACCACTGGATTAGAGCCCCACCCTTATGACCTCATTTAACCTTAATTACCTCCTTAATGTCCCTATCTCCAAATACAGTCACATTGGGGCTCAGGGCTTCAATATATGAACCGGGGGTGGGGGAGGATACAACTCAGTCCATAACACCAACCAACTACAGGCCCTAACTGTGTCAAATGAGAAGGCTTCTACTCCCTCCCTCCCTAACACTTTCAGCATCCACTGTTTCAACAGCGTCTGACAGTGTCACCTATGCTCTTTGAGGGATAATATTTGTTCTTCTCTACCCAGAGAATTCCAGTGAGTATCCTGGAAGTAATGAAATCTATACCAAACAAAACTAAACTCGTATTCCTTTCATAAGGCTAAAATTGCTTTATTGTCAATTCACTTATACAATACTGTTGAATGTTCTTTAAGAATTCTATCTGCAATGTGTTCTGAATTTTAATTACCCATTAATTACAAGCACAGTTAATAACAGCCATTACTACTAATCACTATTATATATAGATGAATCACTCAAACAAATGTACAAACTTTTTATTTAGAATCTGAGACTTAAATACAAATTAAGTAAGTACAATATAAAATATTAAGCCTTCATAAAACAGACCACAAGCCACTTTAAATCATCCATTATTTCTACAACAAAATTAAAGAGAAACCTAAAAATAGTGTTAAATCAAATTATTTTTAAACTCTTACTGTCAGCATTAAAATAATTACAAAACACTCAAAGAAATTTAATTAGGAAATGAACAAAGCCACTACAGAGTAATTCCTGCTATCCACTAAAGTTAATTAAGGAATTAAATTGTAGTATGATTTCTACTCATTCACAAATAAAAAGCACCTCATTTTTAAAAGACATATACCTGTTTCTCTCCAAGGCTGTGAGGACTACATTGTTTACTTGACCTTTAAATTTAAGTATGGCACAATAGGTTTGATTAGTGAAAGCAATATCACTAAAAATGTTTAGAATGTTCCTTACAGACCTTTTCGGCTCTATTTCATAAATGAAGGGGGTCATATATTTAAAAGTTAAAATGTTACTGTAATAAAAATTCCTTAATAAGGTACATGGTAAAATAAAAATACACATTAAAGAATTATGTGTCTTTTTAAAATTTATGAATGGGAAATTGATCAGACTCATCTTGCATTTTCCCTTTTTACTACAGGAAAAAAAGATTTTTATATTTTATATTGTGGTTATCAATTCAACTCTAAGAATCTGTGTCAAACACATTATCAAGGGAGACAGTATAATATCATAAGTCTATACTGTTTCTGAAAATACTCATAAGAAGTTATTTTTAGATAAAAAACAGGTCCTACTGTATGGCACAGGGAACTATACTCAATACTTTGTAATGGCCTAAAATGAAAAAGAATATGAAAAGGAATATATATATTTACATATAAATGCGTCAGTATGCTGTACACTAGAAATTAACACAACGTTGTAAATCAACTATACTTCAATTTTTAGTTATTTGCATATATACTAAAATTATGTGGCTAACTATTTCCTACAAACATGCACATTGTAAGGCTTTTTATAATTAAATTTATAAAACCAAACTATATTCTGTATGTATCAACTGTCATGATTGGAGCTTTCTGCACACTAAGAGAGTCAAAACTTTACCATCTGTTTTTCTGTAAAACTAAAGATGAAATATAATCAAACTAGCATTTCACTAGAAAATTATGTATCCCAGCAACCTGTTATACTTCCTGTCATCAAATAAATGGACTCCAAGATGCAGTTAGTCTTTTAAAATGTTGATTTCTACCATGTTACTCTTTGAAAACCATTTTAATCAAATCACATTTCTTAGAGAAAATTCACTCAGGGTTCTGCACGTATCAGCTGTTTTTCCTCAAGCCACTCTGCCTTGAATGGTAGAGTTCCAGCTCTCTTAGAACTGTTTTTTTGTCTCTTTCAAAGAGGATGAAGAATATGTAGAGACTTTCTTACTGACTTACTGTGTAAAGATTAACGTAAAGTGTATATAATACATTTTGGAATACAATAACTTTTAAGTTTTCACAGTTTATTTTCTACTAACTAGCTATCCATTCAAACAAGTCATCTAACTTCTCTGTGCTTTAGTTTCATCTTTAAAACAAAGAGATTAGAATAGACAATCTCTAACGTTCCTTCCAATTCTCACATGGTATGATTCCATGCCTCTGAAGGAATATATTGAAATTGCTCACAAAGGAGGAGAACCAAAGTAAAATGGCACAGCTGAACTAACCTCTCCTATTAGAAGAACACAAAGACTCTGTTAAAGCTCAACTTCCCAAACCTTACCAGACTCATTCTCTGACCAGAGCAATAAATAGCTCATAGAGTTAAAACCAAGTACCTTAGTCAAATAAATAATTTTAAATTACACTGTAAACCTATTAAAATATATTAGGTCTAGTGCCACAGTCTTCCTGCATTCTAATTTACATTACGTTCATTCTATTTACATTCGAGATAATCTGTACATCTAAGGTAGGGGGCTACTTAATATTCTTGCACTTCAAAATGCTAGTAAAGTTAAATAGCATGAACAGCAGAGTATCTTAATCATATTCTGCCAATTTTAAAATAAAAGTATGCTGAATACCATTTATGGGCTAGAAAAACAAGGCAAAGATGGAAAAGGAAATCTTATTGGCAAATGCTGATGTTCAAATGAACTTAGTTGTGTTTTGTCATTTCTTAAAAAAAGAGAAAAGTGGGGAGATGTCAGCAGAAGCCTACTGAGGTAATACTGAACCATGACATTTCAGAAGCTTTTATGAGAAACTAATGCACCATGATGCAGCATTTTGGTATTAGTGCAGCGCAAGTTGGTTTTTCTTTGTCTAACTATGGGCAGCAAATGAGGCACTTAACTGTAAAATAGAAAAATAGGGTACATTTAAGAAGAAATTCAAAATCATTCATAAAAGATAATCAGCATTATTCAAAAAGGTAAAAATTCTTCTCTTATTTAACATGCATTCAATGTGATATGTGCTTCACTAGGGAAAATCCTTTCAATGTAAGACTGCTGTTTTGTTTATAAGAGACAGAAAATATTTCCTTTGCAAGAGATTCTGGATTTCTGAGAATGAAATCCAAGTTTTCTCAACCTGAGTGCTACATATTTACAAACCAAGAAAAATACATCTTACCCACATTGGAGAAATGTTTCTAACTATCAACAAAGTAGAACATGGGACTCCCTGACTTTATTCTTGGAAGAATCAGAAGCTTTTATTTTGTATAAGTTCGAAGAAGGGGACCTAGTGACTGAACCGAGGAATGAACAGTTATTTAGCACCTCAATTTAGAGAACACTTAAGTATTGCCATAGTTTAAAATAGCTGTATGTCCACAGATTGGGAGCAAGTCAGGTATGTGTCGTTCAACAATACTAGAACAGTCTCAAAGATTAAAATAAGCTTCCCAAAATTATCCTTGATTTGTGAATGTGTCTATCTATAACGTTCAAACATGATATTGTCATTTCTTCCTGGAGTTACAGATACATACTCTTTTTAATAAGTAAAGAAATAAGTGAGGTGTATTTTTTTCTCAACCACCATCAAATTGTCTTTCCCAATGTGGCACTTTTTCAGAGTTTAGATAGAAAATAGTCCTTAAAAAAAAAGTCATTCATATTCCTCCACTGGTATTATTTTAAATGTTCTTTTCTATGGGGCAGAGGTCAAAAGTGAAGTAAATGGCCACAGGACCTCTGCTGAGATACACAAGCAAATAGAAAGCAGGAAGAGAGAAGACAAACAGACGTTAACTTCTGGCAATGTACTGGCACAGAAATGCCCATCTGTGAGGTAAAATCATCACTAAATGAAAAGATAACAAATGTCTCCTGTGACATTATTCCAAGTGAATGGAGCCTATATCCAAGAGAAATATTCTTGTGTTGCCTCTTTAAATAAACTTGACTTTAATTCTAGATAGAACACTGTTGCTTCACATGTTAAAACTGATACACGACATTAACTAAAGCTTTTCCATGAGACAATTTAATCATCCCCACTGAAAATTCCTATAATCTTACCTTTTGCTTATAAGAAGGCTTTCCTTGACTCATAAGGAAGGAAAAAAATGCTTAAAAATATATGTTCTTACTCCAAGGAGGCTGGCAAATTTCAATAGTTCACAAACCTATTTGTCATTTATATTCATTATAACAAATTGCATTCCTTATGACATAATTAATTTCCTTGTATGCAGAGGAATTAAAATACTCTTATTTATATCATTAAGGTAAATTTTTCTATCTTCTTTAACATATTCTAGTTTATTTTTGAAAGGAAGTGAATACATGAAAACACAGGAACACTGTTGATGCAATTCAGTTGTTAATAAAGTGCATGTAGCTTTCAATATAAATATTGTTTGATACCTTACAGCTAAGTAAAAAGCTAACAAAATCAAAATGAAGATTCAGCTTAGTACCTAGGATACAGAAAATATGAGACAAGAATATAAATTCTAGATAAATAGTAACAAAATTGGGAGGAATATTCTTCTCCCCACCCCTGACACAAAAAAGCCAACTGAAAATAGTCTGAAGTTAGTTGGATTTCTGCTTCCCAAGCAACCAGGCAAGCTACACAATAATACCAACATGCAATACCTGAAATGTAGAATCACATTCTGACTGCTGCTCTTGGGTGTCTGCATTTAATTTACAATTCTCTGGTAGTCTGGCTGATTTCATCTTGCAGAGCAGGAGATATGCCATGAGCATCATCTACAGAAGCACTGTCAGACAAGGCATCTAACTTTTCAGGGGAACCAGCTATGTGAAGCTTACTATCTCCAGTCCCTTCATCCAAATGGGTCCTCTCATCAGCATCGTCTAGCTGTTGAACTGAAGTTAAATACTGTTCAAGCAGACTATTATCCTGCTCATGGTTTGAGCTTCCCTTACTCCATTCACCATGTTCTTCACTATCATCCCCTAGGTCTGGCTCTTTGCCATGTCTGACTGTGTCAATGGAATTCCCCATTATGGAACTTTCACTACCCTCTGTGGAACTTTTTTCAAAATCCAAAGAATCCTGTAAACAGTGTACTTGTTCTGTTAGGGAGGAATGAAAACCAGAGTCTGGAAATTCTGGTAAGGATTTCTCTTGAGGAGCTTCATCAGGAGCAATGAACCAATCAGAATTTTGATCAGAAGAGGGCTCCTGACTTCGGGTGAGTAATGCAGGTTTAGGTGGCACCAAGGTACTTGATACAGGAGGAACATCGATCTGCCAGGAACTTAGTTGCTGGTCCACTGACTGTTGCCAAGCTTGTAGAGACCTTACCTATAAACCAAAGGATATAGTTTTATTACAAAATAAAAATTATACCTGTTTTACAACTGTCCTTTGAGCTTTCTTCCTCAACACTCATAAAGCTGGTAAATGGCAGATGGCAGAACTGGAGTTAGAAACGACCTGACTCCCCTTACCCTTCCCACAGCACCCCCAGCCCAGACCTGGCTGGCACAAGTGGTTCACGTCCTTGGTAACAAAAGACCTTCTCCAGGGGAGCAGACATGGGCCTATTCGAAGCAATTCTCGTCTTGACTTGAAAAATAATCAGAAGCACAACGGCACATGTCTAGCTAACTAGGGGGTCAAAAAGGTACTCTGAGGTCAGGGGGAGGGTATCACTCAGTGGTAGAACACACGCTTAGCATGCACCAGGTTCTGGGTTCAATCCCCAGTGCCTCCATCTAAAAATAAATAAATAAATAAACAAACCTAATTCCCATCCAAAAAAATGTTTTTAAATCTTAAAAAATATATACACTGAGGTCTATTTAATAAGACAGATTAGAGCATATTCATATGAGCAGACTCTATAATCAAAGTCTCATTTTAGATACCCATTTGGGATTAAGAGTTTTTAAAAACTAGCAACAGAGTATATGCAACTCTAAAATACCTAAAAATACCCCGAGTTCTTGAAAATACAAACTTTACATTTTTAAAGTATAATTAAAATCTCCAGATTTCACTGTAAAATCCGCAACAAGAAAACAATACATACAATATTTTAGTTTTCCTTTGACTGTCCTCCAAGGTAATCACTGATAGCAGTTTGATATGTTATCTTTCCAGACCTTATACTATGTATTTTCAAATATAATGTTATAGGTAAAATCCTATTATAACAAATTCTTTTATAACAATATTTCCAAGGAATTATCATCAAGACATGTTTGTTGGGATACAACAACAGGAAAATCAATGTGTGAGCCACCCCTGGAGTGTGCTGCCACAGGGCTCAGACTCTCTCCCTGGGGGTCATGTGTACGTTTGAGGATATGCAATACTGTAGCTGTCATACAGCACTTCAACTACTTTTTATTCAAACAGTCTCAACAGATAAAACAAGATAGATAGCTAGATAAAACCTCAAATTGAGCTTTCAAGTCAAAATTATGAAAATATTTTTCTTCAGATTAAATAAAATATAACAAATTTCACAGTCCTAGTTCTGAGTTAGCGACAGAACACGAAGCACATTCTTAACCTTAAGAAAGGGTGCTTACCTTACCTATAACTAATCTATGATTATCTCAGTAAATCTATAATTTGTCTTTGTTCACACAGTAGGTAAGTCAGAAGGAGGGGGTTTACCTGGTTCCAAAGGAATCTGACAGCCTCTTCTTGTACAAATTTTTTAATGCGTTCTTCATCTCTTTCTTTTCTTAATCTACAATAATTCAAAATCCATTACTAAACAAGAAAGGATGCTTTCACTTGTACTTCCTGTTACAACTAATAAACACATACATTGTAAAGATTAATAATCTAATGACAGTCCTTTCCACTTTTAGAATATCTAAGTGAAACTTTAGTTTTAAAGTATAACTCAACATAGAAGCCAAAGAACATATGATTTGAAAAGATGCTGAATATCACTAATTATCAGAGAAATGCAAATCAAAACTACAATGAGGTATCATCTTACACCAGTCAGAGTGGCCATCATAAGATAAATGCTGGAGGGTATGGAGCAAAGGGAACCCTCCTACACTGTTGGTGGAAATGTAAATTGGTGCAGTCACTATGGAAAACAGTATTAAGGTTCCCTAAAAAACTAAAAAGAGTTACCATATGATCAAGCAATCCCACTTGTGGGCATATATCCAGAGAAAACTGTAACTCAAAAAGATACACGCACCCTAATTCATAGAAGCACTATTTTATTTACAATAGCCAAGACATGGAAGCAACCTAAATGTCCATCAACAGATGATGGGATAAAGATGTGGTACGTAGACAGACAGACAGACAGACAGACAGACACACACACACACACACACACACAATGGAATACTACTCAGACATAAAAAAGAATGAAATAATGCCATTTGAAGCAAGAGGGATGGACCTAGAGATTATCATCCTAAGTGAAGAAAGTCAGTAGAGAAAGATAAATATCACATAATAGATATGTGAAATCTAAAACAATGAGACAAATGAACTTATTTACAAAACAGAAACAGACTCAAAAACATAGAAAACAAACTTATGGTTACCAAGGGGGAAGCGGGGGAGTGAGGGATAAATCAGGAGTTTCAGATTAGCAGATACAAACTACTATATAAAATAAACAAGGTCCTACTGTGTGGAACACAGAACTATATTCAATATCCTGTAATAAACCATAATGGAAAAGAGTATATTTATTAATAACTAAATCATTTTGCTTTACATCACTAACATAACATTGTAAATCAACTATAGTTTAATTTTTAAAAAAAGCAAATAAGATGTGACTGAAATTCAGATTATGCAGGTTCTACAAAGTATTGCCAGTAATGAAAAATAAAATCTTAAATGGCTCTTTATCTAGCTTCAATTTCCCAGCCAAACACATGGAAGGGGCAGGAGCTGCAGAAAGGCAGCTTGAAAGAGCTTGAAACATCCTAAGAGACCAGCAGGACTAATCCCATCAAACTTCACATTTCTGTTTGTCCCAGTTCCTGATATAGTCCTTGCTATCATCAACAGACCTCACATCTGTCACTCCCCTCATTCATTAAAGTTTCACTCTGGGCTCACTGCCCCCCTCTCCATACTTACATCTGCCATAACCTAAGGATCCCTTAGCTGTCCATTATCTCCCAAACTGTCATCCCATTTTGTTCTGAAGCTCCGACCTACTTTCTCTAGCTCCTCAAGCCCTCCTCCTGTGGCATCTGGTACTCCTGAATTGTAATCTGCAAACTCCCATATACACTCAACCTCTTCTCTGAACTTTTCCTTGACCAAATCAGATCCACTTCTAAGGGCACGGAAGCCCTCTCAAGTGGCAGCTATTTTTCTCACTCATACATCAGAGTTAGAACGTTGCTTCTCACTGCTGTTTACAAATGACTCTTAACCTTCCTCCTTCAAGAGCTCCAACCATCTTGCTGAACTTCCCCTAACTCTTTTTCAAGTACTGACCTCCCATTACCTGCCCCTTTCACTGAAGGCTCAGCACTGGTCTTTTTCTCTGCCCTGTTCCTGTGCTCATTTCTGGAGCCCTCAACATTCACATGGATGCTCTACCTAACAATAACCCACCCCACATCACCCATTCTCACTCCCACTCTAGATCCAAGCATTCTGATGACACCATCTTCAAAAATGATTCCAAGCACCAGCACAAACCACTACCTCCAGTCCTCCCAGTTCCCTTGGTCTTGCACCCACTACAACAATCCAGACGTCCAATCTTCATCTAGACCTCTCCTCCTGTTTTCCTTTTACCTCACGTAAATTCCAAGGTCCATCATTATAGTCATCCCTTTCCCAAATATCTTCAGCTCCCTTGTCCTTCCCTCTCTCCCCTACAATGTTCGCCTAGGAAAACCCATTCTTGGCTGAACCAAATCAACCATGTCCACATTAGAACAGAACAGCTGAGAGTTGCTGATGAAAATCAGAGTCTGACCTGTTCTTTTTGCATTTTAGGTTTTTCCTCATACTATCCAGCAGTCCTCCTCCATTCCCCTTATAAGTTCACTTTTAAGATGAATACCCCACATCTCACACATCTCCCCTTAAACCTCCCACATACTCATCCCTCTCCTCAAATTTTCAAGTGCTGACCACATCTTACATAAAACTGAAAAAGGAGAAGCATCTATCAGATAGGACGTCCCCATCCCCATCATCACACCTACCACCTCACCTGCTCCCACCTCGGGCCACTCCCTCTACTCGTGCACTGGACCCCTTCTCCCACCTTCTCCAGAACTTCAATCCTGCACTTCCCCTTTCTTTCCTTTGCACCATCAGCTTTTTCCCTCCTTATTGAATCGTCTCCATCAACACATAAACATGCTCTGCATCTCCCATCTTTTAAATAGAATCTTCCTTAACTCCAGATTCTCCTCTCTGCAACCACCTCCTCACACTTCTCTCTCTTCCTCACAGCAACACTCCCCCAAAGCTGAACAGTCACTCTTCTCCGCACATTCACTACTCAACCCTGTCCAAACTGCCTTCAAACCACTACACACTGAAGCTGGACAGGAAAGGAATTAACTCGGCAGGACTGGGGTTCAAACCCTGTGCATTCTAAAGACAGTACTAGCCTTGACCAGCTCCTGAGAGATAAGCTCCAAGCCCTTGGACTACCCTGCCTCATTAGAGTATCTCTGTATACCTGGGGTCTTGGGCCACAGCAGATAGTTTATGTTAACAATGTGCTTTCTGGTAAATAACTGTTTTGTTCACCTGGGACCCTGGGTCACAATGAATCAGTCTGACCTCGGGCAAGAGCTGAGGTCTGAGTAGTTAAGGTCAGTCACATGGGTACTCAATGTCTATGTGACTGACCCCCAATAAAAACTCTGGACACCAAGGCTCGAGTGAGCTTCTCTGCTTGGCAATACCTCGTATGTGTGGTCACACATCGTTGCCGGGAGAATGGAGCCCCATCTGTACAATCGCACTGGAAGAAAACCAGAAGCTTGCATGTGGTCCCTCCTGGACTCTTCCCTGTGCGTCCTTTTTCTTTGCTGACTTTAATCTATATCCCTTCACTGTAATAAGCCATAATCATGAACACAAAGAATAGCTTTCCTGAGTCCTATGAGTCCTTTTTGCGAATCATCAAACCCAAGGATAGTCTTGGGGACCCTCGACACAGTCACCAATAACCTCCAGCTGCTAAATTTAATGTATCGTTGTCTGTCCTCCTCCAGCACCCTTCTTCTCTTCTGAAACATCCCCACACACTCTCCTAGCCCTCCTACTATTCTGGCTGTCCCTTCTCAGTCTCTTGTACTGCTTCCTCCTCTCCCACCTGATAATATTAATAAATACTGCTAGTTGCTATACTCATACTCAGATTACGCCTATGAAATCCTAATTTTCCTGGGTTGACAGCCATGGAATGAAGAAATAATTCCCACCATTGCCCTAGAATTTTAGCTCCTTCTAAATCCCTATAGTTTCTTTAATTCTTATGTCACCTACTGGGTTCTATGTAGACTTTCTTATCTTCCCATTTTTATACTTACTCAGTTTTTCCACATTTTCTGTACCCTCTATGTTTAGGTATATAGATATCTATAAAGCGTGCATTCACTCAGCATTTATTATTGCACTGCATCTATGTCCCAATTCCTGTACTAGGGATGGAGATGCATATGGCAGTCCCTGCCCTCAGGATGCTTTCAGCACATTGTAGGCGACCAACCAAGAGGGGCAACACGGTATGAAAAGTGTCCTGGCCACAACAGCAGCGATTCAGTGTTCTGCATCAACTCTAAGAATCTGACACCCTCAAACCTACAGAACAGCACCAAGAGGACTTCTCACCCACCTCCTAATTTCGTCAGTTAGGCAGACAATGTGCTCCTGCATCCTGCGCAGCCGGATCTCATAGCGCACATCTTTGGCTTGTGGGTGGTAACTTCTGGCATAAAAGCCCCGCCAACAGGCCTGAAGCTTGGTGGCTGCTTCATTCAACTTCTGAAGGGCAACTTTATCTTGGCCCAAAGCAACAGATGTCTGGGTTAAAACCTTGCAGGGAAGTTTCTCTGCAGCTGTCTGAGACAGTGGTTTCTTCACTGCCTGGCTGTGTATGGAAGACACTTGTGCCCAACTGACTCAGGAAAAGATGTAAGACTGTGGGTGTTAACCTTCAAGACAGCACTGGTTACTGCTGGCTCAGGACAAGGTAACAGACTATCTTTCTCATTTCCCTCTGTACTAATCGTATTTTCATCATTTGGACAGAATTCTCACTGGCAGCCCAAAAAGCCTTTTCCTCTTCCTTATCAAAGCCCTGGCTTTCTAACCCTTTCACATATTCATCTCTGGGACCATCATCTTCTAGGCCCAAGTTAATGCCCTGTAGCCTCAGCTCAACTGTAGGCGATACTGGAGAGAGTCCTGACGCAACTGGCATAAAAGTAGACTCTGAAGAGAGAAGACTACAGTTTAACTTGTCCTCATCAGTCTGGATGTCTTCCAGGTGCAGGTCATTTCGAGAATATCTTGTAGTGTGAACAGAGGCTGGAAAGTTATTCTTAACAGCATATACTTGGTCATCATTACTGCTTATCCCAACCCAAGAATTGACTTGGATGACGGGTTCTAAAAGAATCAACAGAATTCTGAGTTTAAAACATTAAATATTTAGAGAGGTATTTTTTTCAGTTGTATCTTTTTAATGAAATCTAATCCTTGAAATATAGCAAAATGCAGTAAAATGCTTTTGGTAATTAATTCTAACATTCCTAAAATACCAAACCAAATTTTTAAAAAATTAATTCTTGTAATAATCGAAAGAATAATCAGAGTATCAGGTCAATTTAAAAGGGATCAGTCTTCTGAATGTTTCCAAAAATTAGACATATAGTAATTATATGTCTACCTGTGTATATACATATGTAAAATATAGGATCCCAATGTTCACTTAAGTTGACAAAAAATTGTGAAAATATATCCTTTTTTCTGTTTGAAACCAAACAGAGCAAAACAACTTGGAGAAGAAAGATCAGAGATCAGTTAACTTCTTACCACTTTCCTGGACTATCTGACAATCTTGAACAGGGCTTGAACGCTCAGGTACAAGAGATGCCCTCGTTTCAACAGTGGCAAGAGGAGACAACTCTTCATTTTGGCTTTGGTTCATCAACTGCCTCTGGTGAAACCTAAAAACCAGTAACATATGATGTGATTTAACACAAACCAAAAAAAAAAAAAAAAAAAAAAAAAACCCCACCATGGTTCTGCTTCCTGGGTAACACTGTCAAAAAGGTAGACGTTTCCAGGGTTTCGGAGTATATATCTCTAATAACCCTCAAATTACAAAATCTCATTTAAAAGCGTTGGACAGAAATGGTTAAGAAACTTATTTTTAAATCAGATAGTCAGACACCCTCATGTGCCACACGTACACAAACCTTCAGAGGCAGGATCTCTGATAAAAGAAGTGACTACTAAATGCTTCTAGCTATACCTGTCTTGATGTTAGTATTTTAAAGTCCATGTGAAACACCTACATTAAAAGGACTAATGCATTGTTTAAAAATCCCACTCTCCCATGCTTCATGGCTCTCCCCACTCAAGAAATGATTGACAACTCAGTTGCTGGGGAGCAAACTGGACGGCACTGCAGGGTTCAGTTCCCCTGCAGGATTGCCACAGTGGCGAGGGGCCAGAGTGCCCAGACACGTGGGCCACACGCAGCGCGTGCCTCAGCCCTACTAACCCCCTGGGAAAGGCTCAGAGGTATTTTCACTCATGAATTCAACAGCTGCTACAAATAAATGGGCTGACCTCTGCTTGCTCAGAATCTTCTCGAGTTTGGCATCCTCTGCAGTTTGAAGACCCAGCGCAGAACTGAGAGGACAGATGGTAGCCAGATACTGGACAAGCTGGATGTGCTGGCCAGGCCGATACGCTCTCCCCTTGCCTTGACTATAGAGCCATTCAGCTTTTAAACTGGAATCAGAGGACATGAAGAAGGGATGGCATTGGGGCAGACAAGATACATTTTTAAGCAATAATGATCTTCCTTCTTAATTTACCTTTTTAGCATCATTGGATGTTTTTCATAAATAAAACTCACTCAAGTCTTTTGAAAAAATCTATCCTTCTGATTCACTTCCCTTACTCCTACAATGTTTTAAACCTTTTTTTTTTTGCCTAGGGGCATTTCCAAAGATTTGTAGTAATGGTTCCAAATATTTAAAAATTATTTTCGAAGAAGCAATGAGTATTCCCTCCATTCACAGTCAAACTTAAGTATGTAAATACATAAATTGTGTTTAAATCCAGGGGGAGCACGTAAGTGCGGGAATCCGGGAGCCAGCCCAGCCCAGGCCTCCCAAGTCACCTAGCCCAGCTCTGGAGCCCAGCGTTGCGGCCCCTGGTCCTGGAGGACAGCCCTGCAGCCAAGACCAAGGACTTCCCTGGGAGAAAAGAATCTAGGATTCTGGCTCTCACCGTGGGACCCAAAGGTCGCCATGGCACGTTGGCCGCACAAGATGGCAGCTGGGAATCCCCAGGTGGAAAGAAGAGGTGGATTCAGGACCAGGCCATTCTTGGAGCTGCAGCACAAGAGCCAACTGTGCTTCTGCTGAGACACATGCAAGTCTCACACCCACGTGTGAATCCCATTTTCTCACCCTGGGAGAACATTTCAGAACATTCAAACCACCTACAAGAGGCTGCCTCCCAGTCCAGCTTTTAGGAAGGAAGACCCCATGCTCAGGGGGGAGGGTATAGCTCAGTGGTAGAGAGCATGCTTAGCATGCATGGGGTCCTGGGTTCAATCCCCAGTACCTCCATTAAAATAAACAAACAAACAAACCTAATTACCTCCCCCAAAATCCATTAGTTCATAATGACAGTTTAAAAAAAAAAGCTAATTGGTCACAGCTGAAGGATGCTAGTGAACTACCAACGGATTATTTGGAAAAACCAGCAAATAAAGGGGAAGAATTAAATATTATTAATTCTATCTTTCCTATATAAACTATACCAACGAGTAACCAAACAGTTACTTCACAGAAGTATTCCAGCTAATTAAAAATGAATAATAGAATTAAAATTTCACCATTTTGCAACTCTCAATTAATTAATGAGCTTAGGCTTTGATTATTAATAGTTACTCATTGCAAGAGACATCCAGACATTGTGTGCCTCTCAAAAGAACCCACAAAGCAGTCCTTGCTCCCACAAAAATCTGATCAAACCTCCACCTCCAACTACCAATTTACAGGAAACACCGAAGGAGAGGAGTATGTCAAAGGACACAGGGATACAGCATCCGGGAAAATGAGCACAGCAGGAAACTCTACAGGACAAACAACCTGATTTCTTCAACAATCAGAAACAGAGAAAAGGAAGCAAAGAAAATAAAAGAGGAACCCACAGAGAGATCTGAAAGTGTGATCTTCGACCTCGAGCCAAGTCAAGCCTTCAAAGAACTCCAGCCTCGTGTGTGATCTTGCTACAAGACCCCGAGTGAGAACTACCCAATCAGCACAGCCAACCCATGGAGCACACGATAGTAATAAAATTTTAAAGACACTAAAAAAGAAAGCAAAAAAGAAATTTAAGAAATATATCAACCAAGCACAATGTATGGCCTTACTTGGATCCTATTTCCAAAAATCCATTTAAAAACTGTATTTATGAGTACTACTGGAGACATAAGCACTTAATTAATATCTAGTGTTGTTAAAGAATCATTGTTAAATCTTTTGAGATGTGATAATAGGATTGTAGTTCTTTAAAAGCTCTTATCTTTTAGTGATGAAATCGTATGTGATCTGAGACTTGCTTTAAAATAATAGAGAAGGGGTAGTGAGTAAAGGTACAGCAGAACAAGGTTGGCCATGAATTGAAAACTGTTGAAGCTGGATCGTAGATTCATGGCAGGTCATTAAAGTACTGTTTACTTTTGCAATATGTTTCACTTTCTTTTTATTAACATGCCTTTGTGTCAATTTTACCATTCTTAAATCTGCCTCTCAACTCGAAGTTGAAGTTGGATCATTTTGGTATACTTTGTTTCTCTGGTTTTATGCCATTAACTCAGCATTGCAAATGGTTTGAAAGTCACTTCCAATACACAACCATTTTCTTGGATCTTCATATTAAGGTATCCACATCACACAAAAAACTGTACAGTCCAAAACTGTCAAGCTACCCAAGGTGTATTAAACACTGCAAAGAAACTGGTCCTTTTGATAGCTGATTAACTCAAGCAGAAAAGTCATGGTGCAATAAATGAGTTTAGAGCTCTGTGATGTGCCAGTGCCACAAGAAAGTTAAAACTGTTTTCTATCAATGAGATATGACGGGTGCCAAGCTGATTAACTGAAGTCATGTAATCCCAATCTTAGTCTAACAATAAAAAATTTTATTCTGTTTAATAAAAATGTTAGAAGTGTATCTTCCACAGACACATTCCTTGGATTAAATAAAGGCCAGTCAGAATCTTCATGAAATCTACTCTGTTTCCTAAGTTGTCCTGCCAAGCAAATGCTGTCCCCCAAAACAGGTCCATAGTAGAGGACAATCATCAACTTTAATATTAGCTAGCAAGTAACATTTCCAGGTTATAGGTGACTTGCAGTTTGTGAGGAAAGAGAAGTGAAAGTAAGAGGACACAGAAGAAGGCTCAGGCTTAAATATCACAGTTTCAGGCGTGAGGAAAACCACAGACCTTGGAGCACCCGCAACTGGAAGATCCGTTTTTCTGCCTCTGCTTCACATTCATCAATTAACACACCATTACACAAGTTTATTAACCCGTAAAATACTTTCCTAGGTAAAAAAAAAAAATCTCCCTGCCAATTCAAAGACAAACAAGATTCAAATTCATTCAGTTCTAACATATTAATTTCAAATCATTGGAATTTGACTCTTGAAATCAAAGGAACAGTTTACATTATATAACAGAAATAACAACTATTAAGAGAGAGAATTTAAAACTGCTCTTTCACATAAGAAAGAAGGAATATTGGATTAAATGATATCTGGTACTTGCTTTTAAATATTCCAACAACAAAAAGTGGGGGATAGATGAAACAAGACTGGCAAAATGTTGATAATTGTTGAAGCTGCCTGGTGGTATTTAGATGTTCATTATGTTACTCTTGCTTCTCTATATATGTTAAACATCCTTTCAAAAAAGGAACATCTCCAAAATTCTGTTCCCTCAGTTGCGATTTGTAAGCAACAGAGGTGTAGCTTGGTACTAAGTCCTATGAGCAGTAAAACAGAGGGGGAAACAAATTCAGAAAGAATTCCAAACACTGAGATGTTACACAAAGGTGCCAGTCTTTCCATAGGTGTGCTTCTCTCAGAAAGCACCCAGCCAGAGTACCATGGGGGTGGGCGCCTGTCGCTCAAGGTACTCTTTTGGGTGACACACACACACTAGAGATCTGGCTACTTGAAGTCATCAAAGAACCTCGGATACTTTTCATAATGGAGAAAAATTTTAACTTGAATGCTCTTAGCAAAATAACAAGCTGGGTAGATCTAAAAACTAGAAATTCCTTCCTGTCCTTCAGGGCAATTCCCAAGGTCAATGAGGAAAATGTTTTGAACGCTGCTCAGGCTATCCATCGATTTTTAAGCCAATAGCTCTCCCTTAGAGTAACTCCTCCTGCCAGGACAGAATACTTCCAGAGTTGTTTTAAAACATGGAAACACTGTTTACAGACTGCAGAGGTGTCTCAGATGTCAACTGCAGAAGCATTTTTCTCAACAACCTAGGTTTTTTGGTTTGAATATAACTGTATTTACCCATTCTTCTAATAGCTTGATGTTTAGGTTGTTTCTCAAATGTCCCACATAGCTCCCAAATGTTTGGAGCGACTATGAATAAGACTGCTATGAACATGCTTATGCATGTTTTTTGGTAGACATAAGCACTTATTTCTCTAGGGTATATACCAGAAGTCAAATTGCTGGTCATAGGGTATTTATGTGCTTAACTTCAGTAGACACTACCAGTTTCCCAAAGTGGGTGCACCATTTACATTTCTAGAATAGTGTAGGAAAGTTCCAATTGCTCCGCCTACTCATCAACACTTAGTATTGTCTGTCCTTTAAATTTGAGCTTCACTGGCGGGAACTGATGGATTTGAAGACTCCATAATAATGAGGGAAAAAATTTTTCTGAATTATCAGGAAGTCAGTATGTAGGGGAGGGTATGGCTCAGTGGTAGAGTGCGTGCTTAGCATGTACAGGGTCCTGGGTTCAATCTCCAGTATCTCCATTAAAAACTAAATATAAATAAACAACTAAACCTAACTGCCTATCCTCCTCCAAAAAAAGTCAGTATAGTGGTTATCTCTAGGGGAGGAGGAAGTTATCACGAGACTTGGGCAAAGAAGCTCTCTGAAGTGCTGGTTATGTTCTATTCTTATTTTCAGTGATGATTATATGGGCATTTTAAAAAAAATTATGTTTAAACTATTTCTGAATTGTGATACTTTGCAAGTTTTTAGAATGTGGGGGGAAAAGGAATCTGTCTCAGAAAGTGTTGCTATTTTGCTATCCTCTCACCTCCCCCTTCCTCCCACACTTCTTTAGTGTAGGATATCCCCACAGAGAGAGGCTACCCAAGGAGAAGCCCACTCTTGCCCACCTCCCCAAGCCTCTGAAATTAAACGTTTGCAAAACATTATAGACAAAGTTCAAAGAAAATTCAAATTCACCCTGAAGTCACTTGGATTAAAACCATTTCCACAGTATAGAAACATAGCCTTTGCATTATTATTTGTCTATTCAACAAATATTTTCTGCTTTTTAACACTTGCTTTAGTGTCTACGAAACTTTTCAATCCCTAGTCCCTATCCTTAGGTAATAATGACAGTTATCGCTTATTAGGCACCTACTGTATGACCAGTTTTATGCTATTTCCAGTTATCCTTAATCCTCACAGCATCCTTGAAAGCTAGGAGGTATTATCCACATTTTACAGATGGGAAAACTAAGGCTCAGAGAGGCTAATGGACTTGCCCAGGCCACACAGCTAATAGGTGGCAGGGAAAGATGAGAAGTTTTCTCTTGTCTCTCCTGATCAGGTCTCATCTCTCTTCCCAGGTCTCTCTTCACACCAAACCCTGATCTCAGCCCATCTCACCATGCCACCTCCCACATGTGAAAATGTTGCCAGTCCTACTCCCAAAGAAAAATCCGACAGCTTATTTCTTTCTCTTAAATGTAGATCCTAGAAGATAATCCAAGTAAACCTGTATTCCAGCCTTAGAATTACCCACAGTTTGAAATAAAATAAAGTTTCTGAGTATACAGCATATGTCCTGCCCCCTAACCACAACCACCAGCACCACACAGCTCACGGTTGCCATTCCTCTCTGCCCCACACCCCAGCAGCAACTAGACGAAACAGCAGAGAGAAGGAAATCTACCACTCACCCTCCATCAGGAAACCCCTCAAGCAACTACTATCAAATTCTAGAACAGAAGGACAAAAACAGTGAGGAAGAATGTATGCGTTGAGCCTGCGAATACACATATGTATGCAGTGAAAGGAGGGAGTCAACTGAGGCAGAGTGAAGACAATAAAGTCACCTCAATTCTCATTATCCTAACTCCACCCCTTCTTGCCACACCTAACTCCTTCCTTCCCCTAAAGTTCTGATTGTACTGGTCATGTGTCAGCGTCCAGAAGACCCCAAGGGGTCCCAGTTCCAAGCCGCAGCACCATCAGTGATCTGGAGGTGGGGGGTTCCCACTTCTGCTGCCTCACAGGTAGAAGGGTAGGACCAATCAGCATGTCTGCTACCAGCTCCAAACTGGAACTCTGCATGCATTTTCCCAGGGTCACTGTTATAAAAAGTAGTTGGGTTCTAAGGTGTTATTAATCCTGCCTTTACAATATGATGGATACAAGCTTTTGTGGGGTTGATCTGAAACCCTATACAGTATCTATAACAAAGTTTCTAGGTAGAAGTGCTCCAAGCCCCAAACAACCGATTAACAAAAGAGTTTTTAGAAATAAAATTGTTGTATATTGGGTAGTAAGTTAAACTCACTAGCCCCAACCTCTAAGGCTGACATTTATTTCTTATCCTTTTTCAGGAAAGGATAGAAAATCCTAAATGACCAGCACATAGTCTGCTATGTGATTGCACTAATGATCTTGATTTCTAAATGCACAATTCAAGAAATATTCAGTTTCTTAATCTGTAGTAAGTTAGAAATGGTCTTCTCAGTAACCTCCATGATAAATGTGATGTTAAAGAAGTCATTTTCACCTTTCCTTCTGAGAAATCACATATCCATCTAGGACTCTGAGGTTTAAGCACCAGTTGACGATGTAGGGCCGATAGTCGAACCCTGGGATGGACGGTGTTGCCATCACACAGGGATTGTTCATGATTGACAACTGCTCCAATTCAGTTAAGGATGCCAAATAAGAGATCTGGAACAAAGGACATCTTTGTTAAAGGAAATGGACTACTCCGTGTCAAGCACAGGGCTTCTGCTGATTACACATCTTTGGCAGTTCAAGAATGTAACAATTTCCCTCTTGTTTTGAAAATGACAAGTAACACTCTTATATTATCCACTGACTTCCAAAATTCCAACAATATGACCATCTGTCCTTGCTGCACAAAGTCCCTTAAAAAGCACTGTTTCCTAGCAAAGAGCACTCTATTTTGAAAACATAATAGCAGCCAGCAAAAGGTGCACACAGGATGCCTTATTAACCCCTTTAATGTATATGTCCTTCTACTGAACAATCACTTTCCAATGAAATGATAAGTGCACCATTGCAAATTAAACTGACTTAATAATCTACCAATTTAAGGAAAAGTGGAAAGAAAAATAATGATCTTTTAGAGCCAAGTGCTTCATCTCGATAGCACTTTCTTCCAAGATGCTCAGTCTAAAGTGAGCTCACAACCTTCTCCTGCATCTCTCCTGATTTCCCAGCTTCCTGGATCCCATAAGGTAACCTCAAATTTTACCTCATTTAAGTCCCGGATTTCATTTTCTGCCAAAGAAAGTATAGCAAGACATCTGGGTAGATAAGCAGGTGCCATTCTAAGAGAGGTGATGATATTTCCATGTAAAAGCAGGGTCTTGAAAGTAAAAACAGAATGAATTACAAACGAAAAGATTACAAACAAATTGGTCTATTTTGACAAAACCCAAATGGTGTGTACGAAAATAAAGTGATATATTTTATTATACTTCTCAGTCGCACACAAATCAAAGACTGTTAATGCTAGAAGGGTTCTAGGTGGTCTTCTGGTCCAACTCTCTCTTTTCATATCCACATTCTAAGTTCAAGAAAGTTTAAAGCTTTGTCCAAGAACATACGTTTGGTGTAGCCACAGGCATGTTGTGATAAACTTGAGCAATTTGCAACACACCTGTTCATTTCCTTTCCAAACACCAAAATAGAGGGTGATAAAAGTGAAAGAAAACATTTATTAAAACAATCAGGTATAAAGCATATTTTCCAAAAGAGAGAGAGAGGAAGAAGCCACAAACCATAATTTGCAACTGTATTCTCTTGGTAACTTAAAGCTTGAGGAAGGCAGAATGTGCTTGGAGATGAAGCTGACTCAAATTAAGTCAGCAAAGTGGGGAGGGTAGAGTGAGTGCTTGGTATTGAACTTTAGTTCATTTGAATTCTCCTAGTATCTGGCTACATCAAATTGCTTAGAATAATTGTTGCTAAAAACGATCTCTGCTAAAGATGTGGTGAAAGTTGAGCTAATAATACTGTTTCTAAGGCTTAATGAATTCATCTGATGCTAATAATATCCAGTGGGGCAAAAATATGGAAAAAGCCTTCATATGCTTTTTGAAGTGATTCCAACTGTTACTTATTTGATTGCATGATATATTCCCCTCCATAAAAAGTGCTATATGCCACAGATTTTTAAAATCAAAGTGAGGTTAATTTTTATTATTTAGTAATATGCAGTACTAAAAAGACAGTAATCTTCAGTGTCAAAAAACAAACTCAAGATCAGGAATTATTACTCTCAACATCACCAACATGTTATATACTCTATAATTACAGTTGCTAACACTCGCTGACTGGGCATGAAGGGAATTTCATAATGTTCACTGACTGGTAAGTAAGAATTAACTACAATGACCAGTTTTAGTTAAAATAAATCAGTTACAGATATTAACAACAAAAAGTTCCATACTTAATTGCTGCCACTCAAATAGAATTTTTATCATAATGAACACAATCTGTTCTTCATATACAGCAGACCAATAAGATCATTTTCTCTTGGTATTTTAGTATAATATTTCACAAATGACATAGTCAGAAAACACATTTACCTTTAGTGATACCAATTTAGATAGATCACCTATCTGGGGTATGTTATTGTCTGATAAATCCAGGTGCTGTAGAGCCGTGCAGCTATTGATTTGTTCCATGGCCTATCACAAGAAAAGGACCACATTATTTCACGCACACAAAATCAAAAAGTGAAATTCTTCCCCAGTTCCTTGTAGCTGAGCCTCCTGTCTCCTCTGCTTAGTATGAGAAGCAGAGCAGCAAGAAAGAAGCAGTGCCAAGAGAATTTGGTATATTGTTATAAGGCATGTTTCCACCTTCGTTATCCCTCTAAGAGCAGAGGATTATATCATCTAGATATTTACAGCTTGAAAAAACTTTGGTGATGACACATAACAGGGGGTATAGCATAGAGCTTACAAGTTAACATTGCAACCAAACTACCTGGATTCAAATCCTGGCTTTGCAACTTCCTGGCTGTGTGACTTTAGGCAAGTTACTTAACTTTTGTGTACTTCAGTTTCCTCATCTAGGTAATAAGCATAATGGCTGTACCTACCTTATAGGTTGTCATGAGACTGAATGAGTTAAAACAGTTAAGGTGCTTAGAATAGTACTTAGCATAAATTACATGCTCAATAAAAGTCAGCTATTAGTATCATTTAATACAGTCTCCTTATATAGCATATCAAAAAATGATAGAGACATTTATTAACTTAGCCAAAATTATAGATCTACTCAGTGGTGTAAGCGAGACTAGAATTCAGATCTCCTGACTTTTAAAACAGTACATTCTCCACTGTACCATGAAACATGTACATAAAGCTTAATTCAGCGTAATAAAGTCTCCTCCTAACATTTCACTCTACTGTTTGATCTACTTTCCTAAGTATAACATAGATTCTTTGTTCACATTTAAAAGAATATTTTACTGCCTTATGTGTTTCAAAATGAGGTTTTTTTCTTAGTTTATGTTAACTGAAATTATCTCTGGGGAGTGGCAGTGGGTACTTTCACTTTTGTATTCTACTCATTCTATACTGCTTCAATTTCTTTTTCACAGCAAATACTTTTGTAAATTAAAAAAAGAGAACCTAATTACTAAAAAAAAAGAAGAAGAAGAAAAAAAGAAACAACTCACCTTGAGATTATTTCCTGCCAAATTCAGCCATTCCAAATGTACTAGTTCCTTTAGCCCTTCCACATAGCCAATGCTATTGTGAGGCAAATTCAACACTCGGAGCTGGGTCAGTTTGGCCACACCCATCATCCGCACTAGCCGATTATTAGCCACTGACAACTGTGGAATGAAACATATCATTACTCTCAGGAGTAAAATATAAATATTACTTTCACATGAGGGTGGTAAAAAAGATTCCTGTATATGGTCAAACATTCCCAAATATACAACCCCAATTTGTACTTTTCACACATATTGTCTAAATATCCTATACTGTAACTATTAGTTTGTTGTTGTTGTTCCTAAGTAATGGAAAATACAGATAAAGTGGAGCAGACCTCCTCCAGCTACTAAAAGAAAACATTTTTAACACAGCAACTACTTGAGAGTGTAAGTTCGACAATAAAGGAGTCCTCATACTGTCTCCATCAAAATCTAGAACAATGCCACACACATAAGGGCCCAATAAACATTTCTTTAATGAATGAATGAATGAACTCTTCAGCCCCATTATGAAATACAAGATCATCTTAACAACATAATATTTTGCCAACATAAAATATTGTCTTTTTAAACAAATGCTTCTTTTTCTAGTCTACTCTAAATGCAGTACATTATGTGTTCATCTTCAGGAGAAATTTAAACATCATCATTTAATAATCATGTCATGTAAAAATTAAAATTTAAAACTTATTTATTAAGTTATTTATTTATTAAATAAATTTATTTTAGTTATTAAAATTTTTTTTAAAACTTAAGGCAACATTTACTGCTCTCCAGGCTTGCAGAGGTACTTTTTGTTAAGTTATTTTACTGTTTTATTTTGTATAATAATAATGAACTGGTCTTATATAACTATTTCCCTCACATAGCAATACCTACCTGTATTAATTGTTTGCATTTCTCAAGATTTTCCAATTTAATAATCTGATTTTTATCCAGAATCAAAGTATGAACATCAACTTCACAGGGTAAGTTTGGACTTAATTTCTGTAGCCCCTGCCCTGACCAATTGAGCACTGATCCTTGAAAAGAGAAGGGAAACTGTTAGAAAACACAAATACAACAGCTGAGCATTGGGGTAAAATTATACTCTATAAATTTAGAGTTAGAAAACACTAGAGCATAATAAATATTAAGATTTTAAAACTAAAGCATTGGATTTATAAATGACCATAGATTGAAATTATTCACTTTCCCTCAGAAATATCAAATTATACCTAGATTTGTGATATACTACTCAAGTTCCTATGATATAATACTCTGGAATTCTTCATATTCCAATATCAACTATTACTTCCACATTGTGTGCCTAAGTAGTGATAGTATTTTTTAAATGGAATTAATCTTTTGATAGAGACCAATCTGCTCACAACCTAACTACAGTAAAGTGCCCAAACTATTTTGAAAATCAAATTATAGTTAATTTATCTACAAAATGGGAATAATATCTTTAATTCATTAAATTGATGTGGGGATGAAAAGAAAAAGCACACGAACAGCACTAAGCCCATTTCTGGCACACAGCATTGGATGAAGTAATTCAGAATATGTTATCTTCAAATCCGGGCTCCACCAATTAACTACTGTGGTTGGGCAAGTTACTGATCTCTTTTGGGCTCACTTTTTTCTACTGTGTAAGATCATGATGGTAACACCTGCCTTACAATGTTGTTCTAGAGAAAAAAAAAAAAATTAGATTAAAAAAAGAGCACTCATAGTCTGGCTCATGTAAAAAGCGCTCTATAAATGTTAACTGCTATTATTAGTAAATTTTCTTGGGCTGGGAAGGTGGAGTTTAAGAGAAGCAGACATCAGAGTGGGGAGGAGCCAGAGAAGCTAACAATTTCAAATTTATACCCAGATTAAGATTACTGCGGGAAAAAATTACGCGAAATTTCTCTCCTGAAGGGTTTCAACATTTTCCCACTGTCTTAGGGCTTTTAGCATTTGGGGGTCACGGGATTCTGAGAATTTAGTCAAAGATATACACCGTCCCAGGAAAATGCACAGCCGCTGCGCGCAATTCCAAAGGGTAGAGAAACCTCTCGGAACCTCCCTCCCAAGAAGTTACGGCCCCCTGGTAATGAGCCTGCTCTAAGCCGTGGAGACAGGCCTCGACCCTCCGCCCTCCCTCGACCCAGAGCCTCCGAGCGGTAACCAAAACAAAGGAACTCGGCTCCCGGCCACAGAAGCATCCACACCCCACGCTCTGCTAGGCAGCAACCAAACCAGATCCCAGGACCCCGTCTGCAGAACGAGAGAGAACTGTGGGCTCTGGATCACCCCTGGATTTTATCACCGCCACCGGACACTTCCAAGAAGGGGTCAACGTCAATCTAAGGAGAGGTGTTTGAGAGAGGGTTTTCCTGAACGTTCTAGGAATCCAAGGGATGGGGTAGATCTTGCAGTCTTCACTTGGGCACCCAGAACTCAAAGTAAACGTCCAAGAAAGGTCACCGCAGCCCGAAACCCACCGCCCAAGCAACCTCAGGAGCGCGGGAGCGGGACGCCAGGTGGCGCAAAGGTCCCTGGGGGCTTGTAGTCCCCCCGCTCGGTTCTCGCCGCGACGCCGGAGAGCCGGGCAGCGCCCTGGGACTACAACTCCCAGAGGGCAGCGCGCCTCCGCACGCCCACAGCCCCTCATCCAAAGGACTGGTCCAGAACTGCACCCTAAACCCAGTTGTCTTCTCTCCACCAGGAAATTATTTAATTCAGTTCCATAGAGTAAACCCTGGGGCCCAGGGGTAGGGATCGCCTTACCTTCTCCAGGAGGCAAAGCCGCGCCGCCGCGCGCCGCCGCCATACTTCCCGCTTACTAACAATACCAAGCAACCGTCCTCCGGCTGCTCTGTGGAGCTTGTAGGCGGGAGGAGGGACCCAGAAACTACAGCTCCCAGGGTGCACGGCTCCCAAACGGCCCAATCGGCTGCCTACGCCCAAAGATGCAAAACCCTGGTTAGAATCTGAGCCGCAGTGAGTTTAGGAGAAACCTTGGTCAACCCTCTCATTGGCAGACGAGCAAACTGTATTGTTAGATGATCACTTCACTCCCTTTTCTAGGTGTTTTGGAAATTTGACACTCTTATCAACGGGCTGATTATAAGGTCTCTACTCAGTGCAGACCAAATTTAAGAACTCATTGCTTGAGACTTCCAGCAACGGGGGCTGCCCCTTCTTTTGAAAATTCTGCGTAAGCGCAAAGTGTTCAACTCTGCTATAGGCGATCTTGTTGACATAGTCAAAATGGATACATTTTATTTGAAAACTTAGTTAAAGCCTGCTGGAATAGGAGCTTTTTATACAGTATTTTAAAGTGGTTGTTCTTGACTATTTAACAGAACTTTAGATATGGAGGTGTATTTAATAAGGATAAACCTAGAATTTTTCAAGGAAGCTTACAAAAGAAGTTCACAATACACTCTCCAAATTCAAAAATTACACTGCCTAGCTGGAGGGGAGTAGGATTACACTTTGCTATAACTATTACATGCTAACTAGCGCGACTGTAGCTACCAACTCAGTAAGATTTCAGGGAATGGAAACTATAATCTTCAGAGAAGACTCGAAGGAGGAAGTGAAACGGAGCTAAGGCTTAAAAAATGGGTAGACTCTAACCAGTTCAGAAGTAGATGAAAAGGTATCAGCACAGGCTGCAGGTGGAGGCAGGTGGTAATGCAGCTGCTTTCACAGGAAGTGAAAAAATAACCTGATAGCACCACAGAATGTAGAAAAGGAGCTTTCAATTTCTACTACCCACTCCTCCATCCCCTCTTGCAATCTGTATTCTGAATTTTTCTCTTTCTGAAACAGCAGTGTTCAAAATCTCTGATATAAAAAAAAAAATCTCTGATAATTTCTGTTTGGGAAAATGCGGTAACTCACGCTTCTGTATTTTCAAGGCAATTGATGGTGTGTGCATTCTCCCCGTCCTGGGTTCTCCTCCTGTCTCAATGGCTACACCTGCCTTAACTCTTTTTTTTTTTTTTTTTTAAACTCTGTTCCCCACTGTTTCAGTCTGAAGACAGATTTCCTAGTTCTGAAAGGAATTAACACTAGGAATTTTTTCTTCTAACCAAGAGACCTCTTACCTAAAAAGCACAGTCTTGCTATGTAGGTATAAAAACAAAGCAAGCCTGAATATTGCCTCCTACTAACCTTTGTTCCCTGGAATAGCTGGTGAGGATTGAGGAGAGTCTCTAGCTCAGGAAGGCAGAAAATTCCCTCCAGTTTTACAGACTTGGGAGGGAGATCCTGGAGGCCCAGAGGTTACTTGAGAACTACAGGTTCCTACAAGTTTACAGCAATAGCAGAACCAGAGCTTTGTCAGGTTCATCTGACCTGGGATCTTGAGGAAAGGGCCGAAGGATTTATTCCATGGGGTTAACTGAGTATGGTCACTGTTCTTAAAGAGTGGCCACAATTCCTAAGCACAGTCCCCTATGCCCAAGTGAACCAGCAACCCTTTAAAATCACCAGGGAAACTTTTGTTCTTCAGATATAGCTTTTGTATCTAAATCAAATTGCTACATTTTAATGAATTGCTTCATTTTGTATATATGTTAAACCCTGCACACTCCAATCAGTTTGGAGAATTCAGCTGACCAACACCACGAACTTCTTAACAAGGTAGCATTTTTTGGCAGGCACAGGTCCCACAAGAGTTTCCCTCTTATCAGCACACTAGATCTCTGCAACATCTGATCCCCCTGACTTATCTTCCCCATCTCTAATTCATCTGCCCACTGCTACTGGCATGACCTAAGTGAAACAATACCTTTTATCACATTAATCCCCTCCTCAAAAACTTCTCTCTTGAAATTCAACTTTAAGGGCCACCATAATCTGGTCTCACACTACTTCCCACTAGTTTTCATTTGGTATTTGACTGAGGGACTGACAGAATGCAACTTGTTTTAGAAAGGTTAAACTGCTCATATAACAAGGATGAACTGAAAAGTAGAGTAGTGGCAGGAAGGAGACTTGTAATAGTGGATGGTAACCTTTTACAGAGCAGTTTCAGAGTATTATGTACAAGTTTAGATAACATGAAGTCAAGAGACTAGGTAGACAGGAAACTGGAACAACATTTGTGGGTAGTGCAATTTATCTTGACAAACAAAGGAGATTTTCTAATTAGGATGAGTATTTGTATTTGAAAGAAATTAATATACTGATAACTTTGAAGTTTTAAAGTTTCAAAACTACTACTTTTGGGGGGAAGGTATAGCTCAAGTGATAGAGTGCATGTTTAGCACGCACAAGGTCCTGGGTTCAATCCCCAGTACCTCCTCCAAAAAATAAATAAGTAAACCAAATTATCCCTCTAAAAAAAGAATTTAAAAAATAAAAAGTGCTCCTTGGATCCATGCAGGACTTAAATGCTATTCCAATTTGTGGGGACGTGGTTTAAAAAAAATACTAGCACTTTCAAAACTTTGAAATCACTACGATTTTCACACTTAGCTACAACACAAAGTCTATAATACAGAAGGAATATGAAAAACAACCTCTTTAAACTAAAATACCAATTCCTCTCCATGTCCTCAAATGAAATAATAAATTCAAAAGCCTACTTTACACAGATAATTCTCTTGCAGGGGTTGGCAAACTATAGCCTGTGGGCTGATTCCAGCCTGCTGCCTGCCTTTGTTCAGTTTACAGCTAATTGTGGTCTTTACATTTTAAGCAACTGGAAAGAATTTCAAAATAATAATAATATTTCATGACACATAAAATTATATGAAATTCAAATTTCAGTGTCCACAAATACAACTTCATTGGAATACAGCCATACTTATTTATTCACCTATTGTCTATGGCGGCCTTTACACTACAAGAGTCCTCATGACTGAGACCACGTGTAGCACTTCATACTGCTGTTGCACACTACAAATCACAGTAACATATTTTTACTTGAAAGCATTTCAAGTGCCATGTATATCGGCATACTGTGACATTTTATTATTTTTTTTATTACCAGCATATACCTATCATGTCAAACAAAAAAGGAAAAATGTAGGCATAAAAAATTCCATCTTTAAGGTATTGTGAACTGTGGATTATTTTGTTAACAAATTAGATGACAAAGCATTATGTTTATTATGCAATGAACCTGTATCTCTACTAAAACAATACATGTCAACATGACTAGACTAAGCAGTCTTCACAATATTTTCAAATCACAGAAAACAGAAAAGTTAGAAACTGTAAATAGAATATCTCATCATAGTGCAATTTCTTCACAAAAGAGAGAGAGAGAGAAAAAGAAATAAAACTAAGCTGCAACCAAAGTAATTTCCAAGGGGCTCATTTGTTAGCCAAGCAAGGAAAGTTATTTACTTAAGGTATGGTAAGCAAATAATGTTTGATTGCAGCAGGTGAAGAAATGTATCTAGAAAAAATAAACTTGTTTAAGATCATTAGCCTTAGGTGAGAACAGCTGCTTAAAGTGCTGTGCACACTGGGAACAATATCAATAGTTAATTTAAATTATTTAGTGGAGGCAAATTATTTTGAACTGTTTTCCTTGGCTCTTAATACGACAGGTGTTACTGAAACTGCTCCTTTGTTCCTATTTATTCAAGGAGTCAACATTTGAAGTGACTGAAGAATTAGCCTCTATGAATAGGCTGCATGAAACAGGTGAGAATATTTTTAAAGAAGTGAAAACACTAATTCAGTACATCTAAGTAGAATCTGTTACTTAAGAAAGTAGAAAAAGATTTAGTTTGACAGATTTACAACACTGGTGAAAATGTAAGGTGTAAAGCCTATGGTTATAACATCATTGTATTATTAATCAGCAGGTTTTTTGTGGAAAACATTTGAATCTACCATGTGTTGAGCCAGTAGTGTCAGTGATAAACTTATTTGTTCTCGTCGGTTTACCATTGTCAGCCCAAGAATTTTTGTCAGAAATAGCAGCTGAATATCCTGACTTGCCCTACCACATAGTATTTGTTGACTTATTAGTGGTATCATTTTATTTATTTATTTTTTACCTTGGGGCCAAGACTGAAATTTTTCCAAATGAGAACTTCCCTTAACCACTATTATGCAACACTGACTGAATGGCTTTAGGACTCATTTATTGCTTGCTAATTTTGATCATGTGATGATGCTTCTTCATGAACTCGACTTAATGATGATGCAGCGCTCACACACAAAACTTATTCTGTGGTAAAGTCATTTTGATAATCACTAACATGATTTTTCTCGCAAGTTAAAACAAAAAGGAAGCTGTCAAATTTCATATAAATTTACAGTGGCTATATTTTTCGAGTTCATACTAGTGTTAACAGTGTTGTAGAGACCTTAATGCAAATGCAAAGGAAATTTCCCTATTTCAAGACCAACTTGACTGTGCAATTGAGGAGCTTTCACTTAATTTTCAGTTGGAAATAATTAATCTGACATGCTAAAAGGAAAATATCAGGAGAATAGTCTAATATTTCTATAACTGCCATCCAAGACATTAATATGCTCAATTTAAACCATATGTGCTTGGATTGCAGGCAGTATTTGTCAGGGTGCAAAGACATTTTTTAAAGATGAAAGTTGTACAATCTCATTATAGATCAGGATGAACAGATAAACATTTGCAGTTGATCTTGATGATCAGGAACAATTTTGAACCCTAAGAGAAATGGGACCTCCTCAAAAAAGAATTTCATTTTTCTCTTTAGTAGATCTGTTTTACAAAAACATACTCAATATTATGATTACATTTTAAATTTCATCAATGAATATATTATAGAAATTGGTTTTCTCTCTTGTTATATAAATACCTATATAAATATTCTCTATTTCCTCTTAGCCCACAAAGCCTAAAACACTATTTGCAAACCTCTGTTCTAGAGGAAATAAAATCTAAGTAGGAACTTAGCCAGTAAACTGGAGGAAGATTTCCAGCCAAAGAAGACAGCTGGGCACATGAGTGAGAACCAACAGTGTGAACAGTAATAAGCAGTTACTACATTCAGAATTTTATAAGCGCCATACTTCGTTCCTCTTGCCTTTTTGAGCCAATCAGTAATACCAGTTTCTTCCAGAAGATGGCTCCCTTTATTTATCCAAAATTTTATTATGCACTATTACCAAACATGCAGAAAATTTGAAAGAACTTTACAGGGAACACTCATAAACCCACTTTGATTCTCTTATCAACATTTGATATACTTATTTTATCACATATGTATCCATCTATCCCTCCTCCAGCCATCTGGTCTTTTGCTGTGTCAGTAGACCACCCCCTATATACCTCAACAAGTATTTAACTAGTATTCAGTATTTATTTAGTTTCTTTTCTTTTAAAGTAAAATTTACATACAATTAAATACTCAAATCTTAAGTGAACATTCACTGAGTTTTGACTGACTGTGTTTAATTAACCCCAAACCCATAAAGATATGGAACATTACCCTTAACACGGAAAGTTCTTATACCCTTTCCCATTTCAGTCCTTCCTCTCCCACCTAGAAGCAGCTACTGTTCTGAATTTTTTTCCACCATTGTATGGCATAGAACTTGATACATACAGAATCATACAGTATGCACTTTTTGGGGATAAGGCTTCTTTCACTTAGCATAATGTTTCGGGGACTCATATTGATGTATAAATCAATAGTTTACTCCATTTTATTTCTGAGTAGTAGTCCATTGTATAAACACATATTATAGTTTGCCTATATACTCACCTTTGATGGGGCACCTAGAGTGTTTTCTGTATTATTATGAATAACGCTGCTATAAACATTCTTGTATAGTTTTTTTTTCTTTAAAACCTTTTTTTATTACAAAATACTACAGGTTGTGCTTATTCCTCCTATTTTTCAGGATTGACGTGTGGGACTTTAATCTTTCAATCCAAAACGCTTTGTAACTGTTTGAAACTTCTTATCATGGAGAAGTAATTCAAAGACTACGTAACAATACAGACTGTTGTGATGAACTCTCCTACCCAACACACAGCTTCAACTATTATCCACTCCTGGTCAACCATTTTTTCATCCATGCCCTTACCCACTAGTCCCTCCCTCAGATTATTTTAAGGCAAATCCCAGCCATCCTGCTATATCATCTGTAAATATTTAGTATGTATCTCTAAATTTAAGAACTCTTCATTAAACACAATCACAGTACAATTATAATACATAAAGGATTAACAGTCCATCTTCAAACATCCAGTCAGTATTCAAATTACCCTATGGTCCTTGTAACTTGGTTGGTTAAATCAGGCCTGAATTAAAATCCACATACTGCAATTGGTTGAGGAGGCTTAAAAATTTTTCTAATCTGCAGGCCAAGCCAGCTTCAAGTTGCACAGTCAGTGCAGCAGCACAGCGTCCCTTGTTCGGGAGTTTAATGCTCTGCAGTCACAGCCTTGAACATCTTAATAATTTTATCTTTGACTTTGTGTTTTTTAGGTGAAGTACAATGGGACAATAGAGCTTGTGCCCGGGGCGTGGAGCCTCAGCTCTGCAGCCTCCTCTCTTTCTAGGGATGCATTCCAGAGGGCTGCTGGCTCGACATTCCCCTGACCCAGTCCTTCCCCTCTTCCTCTGCTCTCTCCAAAGCTAGCAGCACTATCATGCATTATGCAAGTGGTTTGATACCTACCCAGAAGGACAGTGGAAAGAGATGTTTTCCAGCCCTGCTGGGGCACAGTATATTGGCCCAGAGCCTCTAAGGAGGGGGACCATAGAGCTGGTGGGCCTGGCATGTTCAAACACACTGTCAAGTCACAAGGCAGGCCCCTGGGTACCTGTGAGGGGCTGCACCCGCCCAGCAAAGTCATTGCCTTGAGGGAGCATGATGTTAAGTACCAAATGAAAAAATATGATGAAAGGTCAAGAGACAGCTTACAGAAGAAAGGAAATAAATAAATTTTAGTACCTTTAAGGACATCCTTTCCTGCTCTTTGACAAAGGGACTCCATACTTTCATTTTACACTGGGCCTGGCAAATTCTTTATGTAGCTCGTCCAGTCTCTCTCTCTCTCTCTTCTTTCAATTTACATGATGTTGAAGAAGTTAAGTCATCCTGTAGATGCCAACTGTAATCCTATGGAGTCATTTCACATGTTCCTCTGTCCCCTATATTTCACATAATTGATAGGTAGGTATGAGGGCTTGATTAGATTTAGATTTTTTTAAAATAATGTTTTAAAATTTTTAAATTTAATAATGCTTCATAATTTTAAGGAAAGGTTCGTAAGTGGTTACTGAGTAATTTTTACACCTAGTTATTTTCTAATCTAGTTACTAGGCCTTCCTTTCAAAGCCCTCCTGGAAGCCAACGCCTGAGAGTCTTGGGATTGACTGGCCTGCTGAGAACTGTGGTTGTAGATACTAAAAAGGCAGGACCCCTCCCACACCTGAGAAGAGAATGCTATTGGAAGGAAACACTAAGATTGGTACCTAAGTCGTTCCAAACTGTGTATTCGTGTTTGCACATTCCTGTTGTCTTTGACTGTTTCTGACTTTTAATGCTGTCAAAACTTGTCCTAGGCTTCTGTGGGATGACTGTCAGGGCTATCTATTTCCTTTGACCTCATCTCCTCAGTCTCTTTCAGTAGATTCTTTCTCCATTTCCCTATCCCTTAAATGTAGGTATTTCCCAATTCCTTTCTGCAACTCTCTCTAGCCACTCTTTCCAGGGGTGGTAGATACAAGGATGCACTCTCCAGATCCCTCTACAAGCAAGGGCTTGCGGCCCAGCAGTGGACATGGTAGTCAGCAGCATTCTCCAGCCGTCAGTAGGGTCTGGCTCAGCTGCTGAGAACCACCTCATAAACTCTCTGGGGCAACCCACATCTGCTGACTAAGCAAGGTGGGGGTATAAAGAGAATTGATTATTTGACTCATAAAGGGATACTCTAACAGGCAATGATTGTTCCAGAGCTCATGGCAGGGTTGACAGAAGTTTAATTGGGCCAGTAATGTCTTTACCTTCTGCCTAATACTGCTTCCTCCATCTTCCTTTCATAGGACCTGACCCCTAATAACTTTCTTTTATTTTAAACTCAGTCTCAATAAGCGCTCCCAGAGAAGACAGCCTGTGACACTAGGTGATGTTATCCCCCATATTCTACTATCACCTATAGGTCCATTACTCCTAATATATCCTATTCCAAACACTCCTCTGAACTTGTTTATCTTCCCACCACACAGCTCCACCATAACATCTGATGGGTACGCTGACCTGGTCTTTCCCAAACTGACCTTTTCCCTCACAAACACGCTCCTTCCTCCTATCAGTCCTCTTTTGACAAATACCACTATTCACTAAGTCTCCATCTTCACAATTTCCTTACCTCCTGCATTAATTATCTATTGCTATGTTCACATATTATTCCTAAAACACAGCAGTTTAAAACAAGAAACATTAATGATCTCACCATTTCTATGGGTTAGGAATTCAAAAGGGTTTATCTGGGTGGAAACCAGAAGAGTAAGAAACATGTTCTGCCCCTGAGCCTCCGAAGGGAGCACAAATACCTTGATTTCAGCCCAGTGATACTGGTTTCAGACTTTCAGCCTCCAAAACTGCAAAAGAACACATTTCCGATGCTTTAAGCCAACAGATCTGTGGTAATTTGTTCTAGCAACCACAGGATACTAATACAGCAGGCGAGTATGTATAAAAGGTGAAGAAACAGTGAAGAGAATGCTCTGTTCTCAGGAAGTATATAGAGGCCCAGAGAGCACCAACTTTGGTTCAGTATTGCTTCATAAATACATAAAAGAAAATCAAGTGCAGCTGAGCCTTTTGCCTGTAAAAGAGGAAGAATAAAGTCAGTAAAAATTTATGGATGGTGTGGACACTCTGTTTTATGGCACTACATAAAATGCTGTTAGGGGTTTCTGTATAATTTCTTCTTATACTAAGAGTGTTTGAACACAATTTAAGGCGTGATAAATGCAATGTGTTACAAAGAACTCTGAAATGCCAGCTCCAGAATGCCCTCCAGAAAAGAGTAAAAGAGCTAAAATCCTGAGGACTCAGTTTCCTGATCTTCCTCCACAGAGCTGGTCAGAACAAACATAATTCAAAGACCAAAAGAACAAAATCTTCCAAAATATGTGGGACAGGACCATAAATTCTGGGGCTCTGTGGAGTAAACAGGTGTGAATTCCTGCAGGAGATCTTGGCTCCACCCTCTACTCACATCCAGCTGTGCCTTGGAGTTTGTAGAAGCCAGGACTATTCCAGAAAGATTTGTTTTTTAGGTGATAGTTTAATCAGCAGTAATTTAAAACAAAGAAAGTTGGATGGATGTCAGAGTTAAGTTCAGCCTGAGTTATCCATCTGCCTATAGTCTATTTAGACAAAGTCATCTAAGTATACTAGGTATTCTCCACAGCTGGTCAGAGCTGATCAGACTGTCAAATTCCTTTGCTAAGGTTTTGCAATTCCATTCAGATCTCTATTAAGTCATTCTTGACAGTGTTTCCAACGTAAGTGTGCAGCTTTCTTAAGATTAGTCAACCAGCTTATTAAACTTTACAAGGCTTTTCAACCACCTACTTACAGAACCTTTTTAGGGTAAGTTGCTTATATAGAGAGTGTCGGGGAGAGGGAAACCTCCTACTTTACCCATCTTGAGTTCTTGTGGCTGGACTAATAATAAAATTCACACACAACAGGTTAACAGGAGAAAAAGAAACAAGTTTAATTTGTGTGCACAGAGGTCTTGTAGAAAATGAGTCCTAAGTAAGAAGTGGATAAAGCAGGCAGCTTTTATAGTTTTTAAACAAAGAAACAACACATTTGAAAGGAATTGACAAGACAAAGAAATTTAGGCTTTGGGTGCTTAATTAGTAAGGAATGTAGCAAATTTTGGGCTTTGGGTAGTAAATTAATAAAGAAGTATGAAAGTTCGTTTATACGAGTTTCTCCCCCCAAATTCTCTACCTCTGGTAATAAGGGTAATAATGATGTCTTTTTACCTTCTGGTACAATACAGTGAGGGAGTTATGGAGATTTATGTCCTGCTTCCAGAGGGACAGAGAGGAGGTTCAAAGTATCCCTCTTGCATCCGCCATTTCTTAAGTAACCTGAATTCAAAGTAACCAATATGGCATTGAGGCACATTTTGGAGTAGCCTGCTCTGGGCCCCAACAACAGCATAAATCAATCATTTTATTTGTTTCATAGGCAAGTGCTCCAGCTTCCTACACAATTCAAGGCTCGCCTTTTCCCCTCCCCATCATATGCTTAAGTATCTAGCATCACAGAAGGGTTCAGGCGATCCAGGCATTGGCCCTCCCCCTGGGCCTGACCACAGCTGCCTTCTCCAGACAAGGGCTTTATCCTTAGCGCAACCACCAGCTCTCCGCTAGCAGTAGGCCCAACAAACGAGCTCCTCCCCCACAGGCAGTCGTCATTCCGCAGTACTTCGGCGCTTAATAGGGATTTTCGTAAACTAAATGAATTAATGTATGCAAACAATTAAGCATGAGTCCTGGCACAGAGAAAGCACTCAATGAATGTTAATTACAATGAATACAAAACGCCATCGAGTACAATTCCATTCCCACGGCCGGGAGGCAGTTCAGGTATCATTACTTTTTTTTTTTTTTTTTACAAATAAGTAAGTTATTACAATTTAATTTTGTTAGTTAAGGTAACGAGCCAACATGGAAGGCAAACTAAGTTTTTCAGTTTTACCTGCGCAGTATTCATCCGTGCATCACTGAACTATAAGAGAGAGAGGACCCCCTTCTCTTCAGTTCACATTCCCTGCACCAGGACGAGGGCTCTGTGACACACGAATGTAGGAGACAGAATGACTCGGAAACCAACTGCCCGCCGGCCTGCCTGCCTGCGTGACCGTCACTCCCCCATCGCCCGGAGAGCCTTGACCGTCTCCAGGGCAATCACTCCGGAGGAAGGCGGCCTCTGGGGAACGCTAGATCTGTTGCCTAGGCGAGATGACGTCATCACAGAGCGCCGGGGTTGCGGAAGGGGATTGTGGGAGGAGATTGCTTTCCACGACCTTATAAGGCGTCTTCCCATGATTCTTTCTTTCTCTTCTCCATCTTCCTTTTTCCCGGGCCCTTCGCAGCCATGAAGTAAGCAGGGACCCTCGGTCCCAATCCTCCTCCATCTTCGGGCGGAGCGCCTCTCCGGCTTCCCAGACATGGCTTCTTCTTGTCGAGGACACCCCTCCCCATCTAATGGGCTTTCGTTTTTCATTACAGGGTCGAGCTGTGCAGTTTCAGCGGGTACAAGATCTACCCAGGACACGGGAGGCGCTATGCCAGGACAGACGGGAAGGTGAAAGGCCGCATGGGTGAAATGCTACTTGTGCTTCTAAGGAAAGACCGGTCTTATTCGGTCTGGGCGGGATCCTTTACCACATCACTCTTGGTCCCTGAAAGGCTTGCTCCGAGGGGATCCTGTATGCAATGGTTGTTAGGATCAGAAGCTTGTAAGTGAGGCTTGAGTTTTGATCGAGTGTGAATCAGATCGGAAGTTAGAAGCTTGTGCAGCTTTAATGTTCCGGTGTAAGGGAAGTGGGCCGCCGGGGTATGTGGCTGTTTTATGGAAGGACAGGAGCTAGATGCCTCCCAGAATTTGGCACTCCACCCTCCCCTTCGATATGAAGCTTGTCTACTTTCGAGAAAAGACAGGATCAGATGCAAAGCCAGTTTCTTGCCAGTTCTGTGGCAAAAACCTTTTGGGCTCTGTAGGCCTTAATTTTACAAAATTAGAGGATAGAAATAGAATATTAGTTTACTAAGAATTTCAAGTTCAGACTCCTACTTTGAACTTGTCACGACAGGTTTTCCAATTCCTTAATGCAAAATGTGAGTCGGCGTTCCTTTCCAAGAGGAATCCTCGGCAGATCAACTGGACTGTCCTCTACAGAAGAAAGCACAAAAAGGGACAATCGGTAGGTGAAATGCACTTTGATGTTTTTGGTCTAAAGTTGTTGAAACAGCATCAGCTGCTGCTCTGTAAAATTGTAATTAAATGAGAGAGTATGTGAAAATACTCAAACTCTAAAGCAGCAAACCGTGAAGTGATAATGATTGATATAAACAGTGCCTCCTTATACATTTTAGGTTAACAATAAAAATATCGAGTTGAAATTTGAAAGCATCCCGTTTTGGTTATACTGCTTGTAGAATTATTCCTAATGTAGATAACATTGTGGAGTATTCCAGCGTGTTAGTCTGTTCTTAAGACTGGATGTGTTTTTTAAAGTGGCCGTTTAGCTTGATGAAAGAGATTTTTGAGAAAGGGTTTGAGTGCCGTGACAAGAGAGTATTCAGGAGGCAGTGAGCACCTCCTGGGTGAAAGACATTACTGGGTATTATGGGAGTTCAGAGGAAGGGAAAATTCTAAATTAAAAGTGGATGTAGCATACCCAGTAGGATGGCTATTATCCTAAAGCAGGGGAGGGGTTACAGATGTTGGTGATGTGGGAAAATTGGATCCCTTGCGCATTGCTGAATGTAAGATGGTGCAGGCACTGTGGAGGTGTTTTGACACTGTCAAAAAGTTAAAGAGAATTACCATCATATGTACAGCAATTCCACTTCTGGGTCTGTATATACTCAAGAGAACTGTAAGCAGGGACTTACACAGATAACTTACATGGCGGTATTCATGGCACTGTTATTCACAATAGCCAAAAGGTAAAAACAACCAAATGTCCCATCAATGGATAAATAGGTAACAAAATGTGTTATATACAAAAAGTGGAGTGTTATTCATTAAAAGCTGACAACTAGCCTGCATGGGTGAACCCTGAAGATATGCTAAGTGAAATAAGCCAAACACAAATATTGTAATGATTCCACTTATGAGGTACGTTGTGTGGGCAAATTCATAAAGACAAAGTAGAGGTTTCCAGGGGCTAGCAGGGAGTGAGGAATGGGACACTATTATTTAATAGATGCAGAGTTTGGGATGATGAACAAGTTATGGAGGGGATTGTTGGAGGTTGTACAATGCTGCAAATATACTTAAATTTCATTGAATTATACATTTAAGGCTTTAAAGTGGTCAACTTATTGTTAAAGTATATTTCATTTTTTTTCTTGGACTTAGAGGTGCACTGCAAGGTCTTTTTTCTCATAAGCCCTGCAGTATAGATTTGCAATATAGAATTGGCAGTAACTGTTTCAGTTGTACTCCTGTCTTGATTCTCCGACAATTCCTAACATTTGGTGGCTTTCCTGTCTTAAATTATTTTCTAACTTGACTGTTTCTCCCAGGGCCAGTAGTTTGAGTAAAAGCAAAATAGATGAGTTGAGGTTTGATCTCTATTTTTTTTTTTGATAAACTTTTTTTATTTTATTAATTTTGGGGGGTGTAATTTATTTTTGGAGGAGGTGGTACTGAGGATTGAACCCAGGACATTGTGTATGCTAACAAGCATATGCTCTACCACTTACTATACCCTCACCCCCTTTTTTTGATAAATTCTTTATTGTAAAGTCTTCTTTAAAAAACTTTTAAAGTACTATTCAGTTACCTTTCTTAGAGTTTAACTTTTTGTCTTTCTAAATGAAGTAGTAAAGACCAGGATTTGTAATAGATGACTTAACTAAACCATATTGGGAAAATACCTGCATATCGCAGTATTTTATATATATATATATTTTTTTAATTTGTAAATATTTCATTTCAGATAATTACATGAATTATTTTTGGTGGAATTTTGCTATGGTCTGAATTGTGTTCCCCCCAAAATTTATGTTGAAACTGAACTGCCAAGGTGATGGTTAGGAGATGGGACCTTTGGGAGGTGATACAGTCTTGAGGGCAGAGCTGTCATGAATGGGATTAGTGCCCTTATTTTTAAAAAGGTCCAAGAGAGAGCTCCTTTGTCTCCTTCTGACATGTGGTAATACAGTTACAATAGGAGGAGGGTCCTTACCTAATCATGCTGGTACCCTGACTTCCAGCCTCCAGAACTATGAGAAGTAAATTTCTTTTTATAGTCTGGTATTTTGTTATAGCAGCCCAGGTGGACTAGGATACATAAAAATCTTAAAAGACTTTCTCCCCCACATTCACGAAGCAAGGTTTCTAAGTGTGTGCTCCATCTTTTCGTTCTGCAGGAAGAAATTCAAAAGAAAAGAACTCGCCGTGCAGTCAAATTCCAGAGGGCCATAACTGGTGCATCTCTTGCTGATATAATGGCAAAGAGGAATCAGAAACCTGAAGTTAGGAAGGCTCAACGAGAACAGGCTATCAGGTGAGGAAGCCTTCGTTAAGAGCATTTCAGCTTTGGGGATGGATTTTAGGTTATGTTTGGGTTTCTAGGTACAGGAATCTTAATCTGATGTTATTTTGTGTTTTGATACTTGCATCTATATAGGGATTGTCAAATGTAAATATTCAGGTTTAATAATACAGATGTTTATAATATAGTCTAAATGACGTTGAAATTCTATATGCAATTATATAAAGGTGCTGTACAGTTTCTAATAAGTGTTAAGTTGACTTGGTGGTTAAGGACATTTGTTAACAAATCCTTTGGATTTATCCTACAAATAATTGCAGATGCAGAAGGAATCTGATAATTCTACTTTCCCAAAGGACTAACGTCTTGTTAATAAGCCATTCCATTAAGGAGCAAAGTGCCTTGCTTAAATTATTTTTAACCCCACAGGGCTGCCAAGGAAGCAAAAAAGGCTAAGCAAGCATCTAAAAAGACAGCAATGGCTGCTGCAAAGGTATTTGTGGGATTGTCTTGGATTTCTCATTTAAAATGACAGGAAATTTTTTTTTAATCCAAACTGTGGCAAATGGGAGTTTCAGTTTAAGGAATTCAGTGCTAAACTCTGATGGAAATGATATCCATTAACTGACTTCTGGGTGAGTGATTCAGGTCTCCAGAGCGGTCCCTTTGCTAGAGCCAAATGAGTCTGTTACTGCTAGAACAGAAACTGGAAAGGGGAAAATAAAAATTTTTTAAAGTTCATTTTGAAATAACTCTAGCTTTAATAGTAAAGTTTATGCAGCTTTTCTCAGTGTTAATAAATTAGATAACTCGTAAAATTTTCAAAAGTAGAAACTTAACATTGGTCCTTTTTCTGTCCTTAGGATGCAATTCAGGATCCCACACTACATTTATTTGTCTCTTAACTCTTCAGTCTGTGATATCTTTGATTGTCTTTCATTTATATTTCATATAAAGGTGGACCTTTAACTTTTGAGTGGCTTTCTTAATATTAGGAAAGCAATCTAGGATACAAACAGAATCTGGGCATAAGAGAGGAGTGGTTGAGAAAAAAACCCATATGGAATAATGCCACATAACATGTTATCTTTTTACAGGCTCCCACAAAGGCGGCACCTAAGCAAAAGATTGTGAAGCCTGTGAAGGTTTCTGCGCCCCGAGTTGGTGGAAAACGCTAAGTTGGCAAATGGGATTTTTAAATAAAGATCTCACTATGACTAGATTGTGGTGGAATTTTTACTCTTAAAGGCATGTCTTTCCAACAGGGTAAAAGCCAGACTACAAAGTTAAGAATTTAACAGCCACATATTTTTTAAAGAGTTCATTTATCAGAAATAATACATCCTGATGTACACCTCTTAGATGGAAAGATGTTAAGCAAAATGGTATGAAGTAAGATGTACATGATTAAATGCTAGCTTTGCTCAGCTGAGGTTGTAAGGACGCACGACGCAGACTGTTGTTTACACAGCTATAGGTACTAGGATGTTGCAGAGATTTTAGTCCAGGTTGATGGCGAAAAGGCATGGTTTTGTCAGTTCTGTGCAAAGTCAGTCTTTCTAATGAGTTTTCTTAACTTACCCTTCTCCATGATAGACACATTTATTTCATACCGGGGTTGCCTTTGGTTCACTAGTATCTCACCTCTTCACCATTAGCTTATAGCTGAGTTAAAACTATCAGCTGTATAATCTACTCTTGGCATCCAGAAAATAAGCTTAAATGAAGACTAAAACTTCTTGAGCAGAGTATACTTAGAAAAATACCAAAGTTTTTTGAGCTGAGAGCTTAACAGAGCCATGGTTAAAATTGTAAAAGTGCCTGAGTAGCCTGCTGATGTTCAAGAGTTCTAAGTCTTTTTATATAAATGTGATAAGGAAAATGATGTTACGAACAGGCTTGCACTTATACAAAAAGATCATCTTCTGAATCCGAGTTACAAAGTTACAACAATAAACAATGCACATTGTCTTGAGAAACATTCATTTATACATAGGAATACTAGGTGAAGGTAAAATCTCCACATCAATACTTCCCCCCACCTCCATTCTGTCCAAGGGATTAATGATCAGTTCTGGCGCATGTTAAATTCAGGCATTGGTGTAGGTGTTGGGGATAAGAAAAAAGTCCCTTTGAAGACTTGAAAACTAAAAAGGTACATAAAATAACTATGCAAGTTATGCTGACTGGCTGACATGCTTAGTAAGATTTTGCTTGGGAAAAAAACACTAATTTTTAAAAACGAAATTACAAGGGAAAAAAGGTCATAATAGCTGTGATTGTTCAAGGGAAAGCTTAAACAATCAAAATACTCAACTTGAACACAGGGCAACATGTTCCTTCTTTTGGCCACCAGAAAATGACCCCGTAAAGCATTGCTTTTCTCGTCTAAATGTCAAAATGTAACTACCATTCTGATTACCCTTGAGTCCTGAATAGTCTGCAGCCCAGGAAGACCTAGATATAAACGCTAAATACCTGTTCTCATAGGACAGCAACTTTTAGCTTTGCTCAGGAAGACAACTGGGCCACCCGTAAAGCATTTTATTGAAACACGTCTGTATTGGGATAAGGGCACTGGAAAATTTAAGTATTCGGGGACTTGTCAGTGCTTTCATGACTTCTGACAAATTGATCGGGGTGTAGGGGAATTTTTTAAAATTTAGCTCTCTTGCCAAGTCCACAGCTTGTTTACTTTTAATTTGAATCTGTGTACATTAAATTTAGTTTTAAATGAACACTATTTCACAGCCAAACTGGTGGTGCTGACCCAGCACATATATATCCCTTGGAGCGTGGATTTAGACATCCAGTCTGAGTGCCCCACCCCCACGGGGGGGATGGGTGTGTCTCCACCTTGTTCCTCCCTCCCCCAGCTGCAGCCTATCTGAGGATTGAGTGACTCTAATAAGCCTCAGGCCTCTGTAGGCCTGGGAGCTCACACTTATACAGCTAGAATCTTCAAGCGCCCCAAGTACCCCTGCCGTTTGGAAATTTTCTGCAATCTCCACCCCCAATTATCGTGGGACTCAGCTCATCCTGCTTTTGGAACCCACTGCTTTGATGTGGCATCTGTCCTCACTTGTATCTGCAGGGGTCACAGAGCCTCAGGCAGCACCGCCAGAACAGGACTGGGAGAGGAAAGGGTTGGCCCAGAGTCTTAAAGCTCCAGCAAAACGCTGCAAGTGACTGACCCCAGTAGCCTTGGGATGTCATAGGCCTGTGTCTCCTTTCTGCACTGAAAATTCAACCCAGGGAGGGGTGACCAGAGCGACTGCTCCTGGCTACCTGCTAAAAATCTGAAATAGGACTTACACTGTACATTGAAAAGCGTAGTTCGAGTTACCTTGGCCTTGTGTACATTCAGTATATGTTGGGTATAGAACAGAGAACTTCCCCCCTCTAACCTATATATATGCAAATAAAATTGTAAGAAAATAGTGCAAACTGCTCTTCTCCACTCCCTACTGACATGATTGCCCTCGTAGGTAGAAAATTGCCACTATATATGCTAGTCATTCCAGAAAAATCTCAACTATTACAGAGATAGTTCGGGAGAGCAGCCTATGCGGAGAAATTACAGTAACTCCTATCACTGAAGGATTTAGATTTTATAACACTTAACTGAAAGCTACCATTTCCATGTGAAAAGGCTTTCTTTGGTCTCGTATTCACTGGCTATTCTACAAGAGGGCCTCAAAAGTCTGGCGTTTTGTCAGGTGTCTCAAAAGCAGACGGAAGAAAAGTACTCCTTTACACCGTGTAGTATCTCGGATGGGATAACAACTGCCCACCAGCTCTAACACGTGTTCAGAGCTTCAGAAAGACGGGAAAAATAAGAAGAGGAAACTGCCCGGAGTTAAGATGTCTGCTCAAGGCCGCCTCAATCTCCCAGGAAAAGCCTACCCACTTCCAAAATGTCCGCCCGCAGTATTGACGTCACTAGGGCGGCTGCATCTAATCAGAAAGCCACTGCGCTCCAATCAGGGTTTAGTCCCCTCACCCACCGCCCTCCGTTTGCGTCACTTCCGGTGGTGCAGCAGCCATTTTGTCAGTCGCCAGCGGATCCCGCGCGCTGGGGAAGTGCAGTTCCCCCTGGTTACCAACTCGTCCGTTCTCTCTGCGCTGAGGGCGCCGTCGAAGAGCACTCCCCACAGAAACAGCCGTTCCTCCCTACAGTGCCGCCGCTGCTGTTGCATCCGCCCGGAGCCAGTGCGCTGTCTTCCCCCCTTGCCACTGACAGGCGCCCTCACGGAGCCGCCGTCAGCGATGTCAAGCGAGGAAAGCTACCAGGCCATTCTGCGCTACCTGACGAATGAGTGCGAGCCGTACGCGCCGGGCACCGAGGGCAATGTCAAGCGTAAAATCCGCAAGGCGGCCGCCTGCTACGTGGTGCGCGGCGGGACCTTGTACTACCAGCGGCGGCAGCGGCACCGCAAGACCTTTGCGGAGCTGGAGGTGGTGCTGCAGCCCGAGCGGCGCCGGGGGCTCATCGAGGCGGCGCACCTGGGCCCAGGCGGCACTCACCACACCCAGCATCAGACCTGGCACGACCTGTCCAAGACGTACTGGTGGCGAGGTAGGACGTCGCCCGCGGCGAGTGCGAGGGCGGGCGTCTGGCTGCCCGGGTAGGGCCCGCAGGCGGAGGCGGGCTTGTCTGTGCATCCGCGGAGGGTCCCGCGCCCCTTCTCTCGGACGGCACTCGGCCGCCCAGCCTAGCCTGCGCTCGGCAGAGAAGCGGCTGCCAGGCGGAGCCGAGAGGGTGGGGGACGCGAAAGGAGCCGCACTTCCCACAGGAAGGAGGCTGGGGAAGCTGGGGGCGGGCCTTGGCCCGGGGTGGGGCGAAGGGGGCTTCCCCGGGGGCCGGCCCAGCCGCGGGGAGGGGCCGGCACGCGCGGGCAGCGAGGCGCCCGCCTTCTTCGGCGGCTCCGGAGGCGGCGGCTCCTTCTCTCCGCAGAAGCTTCTGAGCAGCGGGCGGCGGTTGGGGGTGCTGCGTGCTGTGCCTTTTGAAAGCCAGTTGGTGCTGATGGTTTCCGGGAGGGACGGCAACGCCCAGAGCCCGACTGCTTTTTGCAGTGCGTTCGTTCCCCGAGGGTTTTAGCCGGCGGTTTTGAGGTTCTGCGGCTCCGCTTGCCGGTGTTCGTCAGATTGTGCTACTGTGGCTTAAATAAGGAAAAATACGATAGCAGATACTGTCAATTCCGAATGCTTTAATATTCTTCCTTTTGGTACTGTGAAGGCCGCTTTGGAAACTTGAGGCACTGTATATACCCTGAAAAGATGCGATTTCTGTGATTGTTATGGTCATGGGGTATAGCTCTGAAATTTCTTGACTCCTTGGGAGCCAGGTTAGAGGAGGAGAGAAAGGGCCCTTGGTTTCTTTACCGGCCTCACTCTAAAGTCGATGAGTATTCAAACTGTTCCGTAAATCAGTAAAAGTTTGCAGGCCCATAGAAGAGATTTTGTCAGGAAGGATTCTGCCGTACTCTCCGTGCGACTCTGCAGAAATTAACTTACGGTTACTTATCTGTAAGGGAATCAGACAACTGAATAGTTTCTCAAAGTGTTTTTCAATTGATGAACTTTATTGGATAGGTCTTCTTTTTTGCTCCTTTAAGCATTATTCCGGGTTTTTTTTTAAGTCCATATCTATATTCTTAAATGCTTTCTCTTATTTTATATTTTAAACCAATATCTGAATTAAATTCCTCTAAAGAGACCCCACTGTGAAGGCCAAATACAGAGTAATTGCTGCACTTTGTTAGGATTGGTTTGGTCTGACCTAGTTTTCCTGAATAAATGTCTCAGGTTTAATATTTCATGACATGTTAAAATGATAATTGTAGCTGAAGATAACATTTATCAGGCTTTTACATGCAAGCATAGTGCTGAGCACTTAATTTATTTTCACTCATTTAATCTTTGTAAAACCTTGTAAGGTGGAAACATTTACATCTCTTTTACTGATGGGAAAACCAAAAGCACCAAGAGCTGACCTTTGTGATTTCAGACTCTTAACCACTATTATATGGTGCTGTAAAGTAGCACCACATTTTTTACTAATTTTTTTTATGTTTTGGAAAATAGTATTTTTCATAGAAATACTATTTTTATTAGCATGTGATGAGTGTTATTTGATCTTGATACTTTTATTATTTTAATATTTATTTAAAATGGGAATTCATAGTCAGTAAGCATCAGAGACAGTTGCCTTTGATTATTAGCTATTCATTTTGATGTTTATTGCATTAATACTTTGCTTGTTTCTTTATTTGAGGCCTATTAAAATTAACAGACATACAAGAGTCAACATTCTTAGACCAAGAACTAATACTTGATAAAGCAAACATTTTTAACTATTAGTTTTTAATGTGTCATACAATTACATATAGACTATGGATATTCATACTCCAAAGCCATCGTAGACTGGGAGCTAATAAGATTTGGTCAGTGTAGATGCCAAGAAAAGAACTATTCCAAAGTCAGTCCACTAGAAGTACCAGGGAGAGTTTACTCAGATTCATTATTTATGCTGCTTTTTCTGGAATGCTGCCATCATAAGCACTGCCTTTATATCCTAGTGCTCAGGCAAGTTTGTAGAATAGTGAAAAACTCTGGCCCAGTGCCTAGAATTGACACAGAGCAAATTTATTTCAGAATGTAAAATCTTAATAGATCCTCTTCCCTCCACCACCTTACTTTACCCCATCTTGTAATTGTGTGCTGGAGTTCCAAAAGAAACAGCTCTCCCATTCCTCAGTCAAATGCTGATGCCTAGGAATCCACAGTTAAATGTTTCCAAAATGTGAAGGTTAAGTCAGTAGGGCAAAGAAGGTTAACCCAGCTATCTGCAGAGGTGCCTACCCTCCGAACTGATTTGTGTTTGTCTCGACTATGTGGATAAATTGATGCTGCTGTTACCTAATCCAGAAGAGGAAGGCATAATCTCTAGAAAACCCTCCCTGCCCCCCTCCAAGAATTATCTGGCCCCAAATGTCAACACTGCTGAGGGTGAGAAACCCTGCTGTAGAGTGAGAAACTGATCCTCTAGTTGTTTTATCAAAGCACTGCCTGCTAAGGGTTTTTTTGTACTTGGTCAGTGCTCAGTAAAGAACCTGGTAATGCTAACTTGGTCTTTTATGTGGACATTTATGTCGTACCAGAAAGGTTGACCTGTGAGCATTTTTGTTTTGTTTTGTTTTGTTTTTAAACTACACAATTTACTAGATAAATTTAGGAAATCATTTCAACAAAAGATTAGAATATAAGTATCAAATGATTTTCCTATATAGCAATAGACATCAGGAAAATACTCAGTGAGCATTATTTAACACTTACGTAGTAGTAGTTACCCTGTATCAGACACTGTTCAAAGTGTTTTATGAATATTAACATTTTATCATTATAACAGCCTTGTGAGGTGGGTGCTATTTTCCCCATTTTACAGGTGATGACACATAGGCACAGAAGTTAGGTGACTTGGACATGGTCACAGAGCTAGTTAGTGGATTCAAATAATAAAGTCATAAAGTAATTTCTACTATTTGCAGTAATTATCCACTCTTAAAATAGTAAACTATGTTTACAAATTGGTGTCTTTTCAGTGGTTAATTTGAATCAGATTCTTTCAGCTTAATCAGCTCTGGGAAAGCTAAAGAGATCTGGTTTCTGAATTTCTAAAGCTAGATTTGAGATCAACCATCAAACACTAACACTCAAAGGACTTCAAAACATGATAGGATGATTTTTGAGGCAGTTGATTGATTATCATACATTAATAAAATTTGGGGGCAACTTTGCTTATTATAATTCATCCTTATTCAAAGGCTTTCTGTGTAGTTTCTCCAATACTATCTGAACTCAACCAGTTAGTGGTTTAAACCTCTGCTGTATGCAACATATACTGAACTGTGTAGCATCATAAAATCTTTAGAAATAACAACCAAGGTTAATTAGAAAAAACTGGCTCTTGCCATCTTTATTTTGGATGTGGAAATTTCTATAACAGCTCTTTATTCTCTAAGTATGTTTCTTAGAAATATATATATATTCTTTTACATATTTCTTCTCCCGCTCACCCATTTACTCTTTTTTTTTAATTGTAAAATATACATAACATAAATTTACCATTTTAAGCATTTGTAAGTGTACTGTTCAGTGACATTAAGTGCACGTGATTCACATTGTTGTGCTACCATCACAACTACTCATCTTCAAAAATGTTTCATCTTTCCAACCCATTTACTCTTTTTTTTTTTTTCCCAAAGAGAATGAACATCTTTTCTATTTACTCTTTTTTGTTTGCTTTTTTTTTTTGTGGGGGGAGATAATTAGTTTATTTCTTAGTGGAGGTGCTGGGGATTGAATCCAGGACCTTGTGCATGCTAGGCACAGTGCTCTACCACTGAGCTATACCCTCCCCCCTCCATTTACTCTTAATTGTGCCTAAAATATATGTCCATCCAGCTTTTTGTATCGGTTTGTTAAAACCTGCTCATCATATCTCATACAGGTGTAGACTTCTTACTTATGTTTTCAGGCAGTAGAATATAATCTCTGTTGCTTCCAAGTCTGTGCACATACAAATGCCCTTTTTGTGAAAATTGTATTTAACCCTAACCCATTATTTCTTATGTTCTGGGGGAGAAAGCAATGAACAGATAAATCTGGCAAATTTCTGGGTTAATTGGATTTCTTTACTGTAGATCTTAAGTTTCTAATATGATAATATCCATTGTGTGTGAGAATATAACTCTCTGAATTTATTAGTCCAGTGTATAAATTTTTAGTAAGTATGGGGATATAATACAGTTTAAGAAATACTGCTCATGTACTGTCTGAAGGTTGAAAGTGCAAGGAACTTGGTATAATTTGTCATTCTGAAACTCTTCAGGAATTTGCATACCTCTGTATCATTTTAGCAAATTAAAGAGCCTTTCCATTTGCATTTTACTTGGGGATTGTTGTGGGGAGAAGTTTCTGCCACAGGGCTGGACAAATGTGTTCCTGGGTAGGTAGCATAATATACTGAAAATCACATGGCTTCTGGAAGCCCAGCTATGCAGTTAACTAGATACGACTTTTGACAAGTTACTTACCTCTTAGGGATGAACCTCCTTATCTATAGAATGGGAATTGCCCTCTCTTACAAGGATGTTGGAGAGGATGGGAGTGTGTGTGTGTAAGTAAAAAGTGTTCCTCCCTGCTCCCTATCCCCACCCCAGCATGCTGGGCTGGAAGTTGAAATTCAAAGTAGGGTTTTTTGAGTAGTTTGTGTGTAATCAACTTTTGTTAGATTGTGTATGCTGTTATTTCATATAACCCTAAAATCTCAAAGCTTTCAAAAACAAGATTTATTTTATACTCATTACAAGTTTGGTTGTGGTCCTGTTAAGGTTGCAGATTGGCTCCACGTTTTTTTCATCTACAATTCAGCCTAAAGGATGGCATCCATCTGGACATGCTCTTTGAGAGAGGGGACATAAATCAGAGAACTGATGGGAAACTGCTTTTTAAAACTTCTAATGAGACATATGCATTCATAGTCCATTGACTAAAGCAAACTGCATGGTCAAGCCTGATTGTCTTTAGGGTGGAGAGGTATTAGCTTGAACCTCATTATTATATTACTGTTTTGTTTATGAAGGTCAAAACCAGTTGAGTATCAGTAATTTCATATAATTCCTATTGCATGACTGAGTTGAAACTGATGTGGATATAGGCATTGCTACATAATTATCTTCTATGGTGGGTGAATGAATAATCACAAGAGTAAACAACAAAACAGTCTACCTCAGCATGGAAACAAATTGTCATTTATAACATTGAAAAAGGTGTATCTTAGACATAGTAAACAATCTTATGGTTACGAGGGTGAAGTGGGTAGGAAGGGATAAATTTGGGAGTTTGAGATTTGCATATGTTAGCCATTATGTATGAAAATAGGTTTAAAAAACAAATTCCTTCTTTATAGGCACAGAGAACTGTATTCAATATCTTATAATAACCTTTACTGAAAAAGAATATATGTATGTATATGCGTGACTGGGACATTGTGTTGTATACCAGAAACCTGACACATTGTAACTGACTATACTTCAATAAAAAAGAACGAAAAAGATGTATCTTAAATTCTAAAGAACTCATTCTATGTACTTTATAGGCATGCGTGTCTGTTCACATGCGCTGAAATATACATTAGTGTACACAGATTAAATAAATAAATGTGATCTTCAGTTTTCAAATAAGAGCAGTATTAAATTTGACTTGTTAATTTTTATTTTATTGTAGGTATATTAAAGCAAGTCAAAGATTACATTAAACAGTGTAGCAAATGCCAGGAGAAACTGGATCGCTCCCGTCCAATATCAGATACTTCAGAAATGTTGGAAGAATTGGGACTAGACCTTGAATCTGGAGAAGAAAGTAATGAATCAGAGGATGACCTGAGCAACTTTACTTCGCCTCCAGCTACAACTTCCAAGCCTGCAAAAAAGAAGCCAGTATCCAAACATGAACTTGTATTTGTAAGTCGAACTTTCCTTTCAACTTTAACATTTGTAACTAGTGTGTTAGTATTTATAGTCTTCTAAATTTTTTCTTAAACCACTTAAACTGCTTAACTATTGGCACTGACGTTGAAAATTTAAGCAGGTCTGTGCACTGTTATATGTGCCCAAAGTTTCCTACTATTGCCTCTTCCTTAATCAGTAAATATCCCTGTTGTTTCTTTTCTTTAGAATGTAACTTATTAGTTTGTTGTTAATAACTCCTCCTCTCTTCTTTTTAATGGTATATTGGTACAGGTAGAATATATTTCTGGAAGCAGTCTCTGGGTCATGCAGCAAGGTAAAATTAAGCTGGCTAGGTCTTTGTTTTTTGCCTGCATTAGTTTCATATATCATCAAATAAATTTCTGACTAATAAGAGAAGGCAGGAAGACGTGAGATGCAGGTTTTCATTGGATCGGGCAGAATGAACACAGCAGAAAATAGTGAGAACAATGTATCTTTTTTATTTAAATACATCTGTAGTAAAGTGTATCAGTCTAGCTCTTCATATTAATGGAATCTTTTAGAAGGGAATAAGGTGTCTTGTTTTAAATTCTGTTAAAGATAAAAATACAGATGATATATAATGCAACTCTTGGTCTCAAACTTATTTTGATAGGTTGACACCAAAGGAGTGGTGAAACGTTCTTCTCCAAAACATTGTCAGGCTGTCTTAAAACAGCTGAATGAACAGAGACTCTCTAACCAATTCTGTGATGTTACTTTGTTAATTGAAGGAGAAGAGTACAAAGCTCATAAATCTGTTCTGTCAGCTAATAGCGAATATTTTCGAGATCTTTTTATTGAGAAAGGAGCTGTTTCCAGTCATGAGGCAGTGGTGGATCTTTCTGGTAAGAATTTTCTGATACTCTTGCTTTTTGTTAATAAGTGCCTACTGGAAGAGGGGTGTCTGTGTCTTACAAACTCAGGATTTATGCTCAAGTGGGAGAAGCCTAAGCTGAACTGAAAGGTCCTTCCTTTTAGTAAGGTTTCCAGGGTAGAGTTATGAAAAGACTGTCATTCCCTATCACTACCTGTTGGGTGAGATAATTGTAGCAGAAGTAGTATTTCTGGCATTTACACTGTTAAAAACAGTTTGAGAGAAATCTAACTGTGTACCAGTGTTACTACACTAAATATATTATTTTAAAATTGACTGCCTGTATCTTATGTTGTGGAATGTGTAATTATAGAGGAATCCTGTGGGTCTGTTATTTTTTGTTATTTAAAATTAATCATTATAATTCATTAGATTCAATAATCAAATTGTCAATATAGAATAATCAGAATTCCAAAGTATGGTTTTTCTGTTTCTTTGGTTTTATTATTGTTGTTGTTGTAAATGAATAATTTGACTTTCTTTTGGCCTCACTAGAACTTATATTTTGGCTTAGGACTCAACAAATGAAAATTTAGGAAGAATAAAAATAGGTAACCTTATTTATACATTTCCTCATAAAATTAACTTTTGCTGTAACTCTTGAGTTACTGACACCACTGTGTGAAATGTCATTTTCCCTTTCTGAAACAACAAAAAAAAGTGACTTTATCCAAGTATATAAATACTTAACCTAGTTAACCACTGATCTTTTTCTATCTTATACTGTTAAAACTCACCTCTTCTGGAAAGACAAATTTATATATTTCTCCTTAACAGTAACTAGATGTTTAATTACTAAAAAATGTTTATTAAACATCCGCTGTGTGCAAGGAACTGGCCTGGGCTCTGGGTATGCAGTGGTGAACAAATACTTCTGTGGAGTATAGAGTTGCATTACATTCTAGATTCATGACATTTGCTTTCTTTCTGAGTTCAGTGACTCAGAGGAGAAAATATATCTTATACTGGGCCATTTGAATAAAACTCATCACAAGTGTAGTCTCTGGATATGTGAGCTTTGGAATTCTGTCCTTATCTTTCTTGAATCTGAAGCAGAAATAGGAAAGGGTATGAGTGTTAGTCTTTTCTGGTTTCTCAGCAGCTTATAGCAAATGAAATGTCTGCCCCAAAATAACTGTAACACAACATCTTAATATTCCAACAAGATACCTCATTTATTATTTATTGTAATATATTGTTCAGCAAATATGACATAAACCAATAGCAGGTGAAGTAGACATTATTAAAAGTTTTGTTTGATTTTTAAATATTGAATAGGTAAAGGCTATTTATAAAATATGTATAAAGTATTAAAACAGTGATAAAATGTACATTTTTTAAATTGTCTAATTTAATGTAGTTCAGTTCATCAGTGTCTTCCTTTATGTTGTTTATGCTTTAAAGAAAAAAAAATTCTTCCCCCCAGAGGGTATAGCTTAGGGATAGACTGTGTGCTTAATATGCACAAGGTCCTGGGTTCAATCTCCAGCACCTCCATTAGAATAAATACATAAATAAACCTAATTACCTCCCCCTAACCCACCAAAAAATTCTTAACTACTCAGTCAAAAATATTTTCATATATTGGGTTTTTTTGGATTTTGATACTTTTTCTTTCATAATAAGTTTTAATCTACTTGGTTTTTTTGTTGGTGGTGTAGGGTGGGTGTTTGATTTTGATCATTATTTATCTCAGAACCATTTAATGAAAACCCAATCCTCTTCCTACCCATTGACCATGCAAATTATCTTACAAAACACATTTTCACATGTTTGGTGCTGATTCTAGGCTTTGTTCTAGTTTGTTGGTTGTCTCTGCCCATGTTATTATTATTGCTTGGTCTTAATTACCTTAGCTTTATAATAATAGGAAAGTCCCACCTTTATTATTCTGGTGTGTCTTAGTTATTCAGAACTCTTTGTTCTTCCTTATAAGCTATAAAAGCCACTTGTCAACTTCCACAAAAAGACAAGAATGTATTTTGATAGGGATTATATCAACTTAATAAAGTTTAGAGGTTTGTCCATAAAAGTCTCACACATATTTTGTTAGATTATAAAATACTTTATACTTTTGATGCAATTATAGTTTTTTCTTAAAATTGCATAGTTTCTGATTTATTTTTGATGTATACTGATTCTATATGCAGTTATACCACTAAATTACCTTAGTCTTTCAGATATTTATCTATAGATACTTTAACATTTTCCACATATAACAAATATGTTATCTGCTTAAAGTAATGGTTTTGTTTCTGCCTTTCCAGTCCTCATAGTTTGAACTTTTCTTTTTTCTCCCTTTACAGTGCCATCTAGGGCCTGGAAAAAAACAAAACAAAACAAAACAAAAAAAAAACGGCAGTTGAATAGAAGTGGTGATAGAGTGCTCATTTATTCCCATTCTAAAGAAAGGGTGTTTTTTTACCAGGAAGTATATTATTTGGTAAACATTTTAAATAGATAACCCTTTACCTAAGGAAAATCGCTCTGAAATGAGTATGGACTTAGCATATAACTTTTTCTGTGTCTATTGAGACAGTCTTTATTTTTTTCATCCTGTTAATATGAGGAATTACATTCATTTCCTAATGTTAACTCATTTTTTTATTCCTGAAATAAATCCAGTTTAGTCATACTATATCATCTTTTATAAAAACCACTATGTTTGGTTTGCTAATATTGTTTAGAACGTTTGCATCTGTATTCATAAGTAATTTAACTTTTTCACATTGTTTCTGTCATGTTTTGATATTAGAGTTGGCTTAGTCTTATAAAATGTGTGTTCTAATTTTTTACATGCATTGAAATGGTTACTATGAGATGAGAATAATTGTTTCTTAAATGTTTTGTAGAGTGATGGCTAAAATTGACTAGGCCTATAGTGGATTTTGAGGGAAGATTTTTAACTACTAATCTGACGAATTTAGTGGTTAGGGAATTATTCTGTAGGTTTTCTATTTCATCTTCAGAAATTTATAGAAAGTTAAATTTTTGCCAGAATTTGTTCATTTTTAATACTCTCTTCTAAATGCCTCCAGTGACTACAGATGTCTCTTTCATTCCTTGTGCCTTCTCTTATTTCTAAATTTTTCTTACCAGAGGTTTACTGACTTTTTAAAAAATCCTGCTAAAGCAAAAGCTGGCAAATTATAACTTGCAGGCCAAATCTGGCCCACTGCCTACTTTTGTAAATAAAATTTTATTGGGATGCAGCCACACCCATTCATTTATATCTTGTCTATAACTGCTTTTGAGCTTACAAGGGCAGAATTGAATAGTTGCAACACAAGCCAGTGACCCATGAAACCTAAAATATTTGCTTATTTGGTGCTTTACAGAAAAACTTTGCTTATTCCTATGCCAAAAGCGTAATTTTTTAAATGTTAAAAACCTGACTTTTGTGTGGAGGGTATAGCTCAAGTGGTAGAGTGCATGCTTAGCATGCAGGAGGTCTGGGGTTCAATCCCCAGTACCTCCTCCAAAGATAAATAAATGAATAAACCTAACTGCAAACCCCCCCCCGACTTTTATGTAAGTGCTATAGTCCAGGGTTTTAGATAATTAATTGAATAAACCAATAAGGTATTAAAACTGCTTCTAACACAATTTTGAAGAAATGAATTTTACATATTGTTATTCAGCCAGAGGCATGAATTTGCTTGAAATGAATATCCTAATAGATGAAAAACTGGTTAATACCTTATAGGAAAATAAACTAAGTTTGGGGGTTTTCTTTCCTTCCCTGATAGAAATAGCTTCTCAACCTTTCACAATTCATTTGCATTTGCTATTTCTGTAAGTTAATTTCTACAGTGTTGTAAAATATTTAGTCAATAGCAGTCAAGCAGTGGTGTGTGCTCACCACTGCTTTTAACACAGTGGAATATATATAGCCAATATTTTTCAATAACCATAAATGGAGTATAACCTTTAAAGATTATGGAACACTATTGTACACCTGAAATTGACATAATATTGTACATCCACTATGCCTCAGTAAAAAAAAAATTTTTTTAAACCCTGATAAATTCTTTTTGCCTAATCCCAGGTTTTGACTAATTTTTCCTGGCACTCCTTCAAAGGACACTTATTGTTTTCTTTTATTAATTTCAGTGGCTCTTTATTATCTCATCTCCCTCTTTCTTTATTTGAGTGTGTACTCTGTTTATCTTTGTTTTAAATATGAAACTTAGCCCACTTAACTCCCAACCCTTTTTTTCTAGTTTAAGCATCCAAGGCTATAAATTTCTCTTTAATACTGTAGATTTGTTACACTTACTTTTAAGCTTACATAGAGTCTGTTTTGATGTTTAATTTTGCTTGAGTAGAATGTGAGTTTTTTTTTCAGTTGGGTGCAATATTAAGTATATTGTACGTTATGTCAAGCTTGTTAATTGTTAATTCTTTTATTTACTGATTGTTTTGTGTGCTTGATTTATCACTTGCTGACAAGGGCTTTAGAATGTTAACTAGTGTGATTCATTTGTCTATTTCTTACTGAATTTCTTCAATTTTTTAAATGTATCTTGAAGCCATGTTAGTAGATGCGTATGTTTAGAATTACAGCTTTATGATAAAACATCCTTTTATCATTATATAGTGACCTTTATCTTTAGTGATGCTTTTCACTCTTAGTCTATGTTAGATGCTGTTGTAAACACATTTCTATTTTTCTATTTTAGCAGCTATTGTAAATATTTTTTAGCTATGTAAACTATTTTTGTTACTGTTTGCCTAGGATATCTTTCTTCCATCTTTTATTTTCAAACCTTTTTGTATCTTTATGTTTTTGATTTTTTTTTTTAAATTTGTGGTTCATTTATTATTTGGGGGGAGATTAGATTTGTTTGTTTGTTTGTTTGTTTGTTTATTTATTTATTTATTTATTTATTTATTTATTTATTTATTTAATGGAGACACTGGGGATTGAACCCAAGACCTCATTCATACTAAGCATGCGTTCTGCCTCTGAGCTATACCCAACCCCACAAGATGTCTCTTTAAACATCATATTTCTGTATTTTGTTCTTAGTCCAGTATGAGTACCTTTGACTTTTAACTGTCCTGCATGGAAATTGTTGGGCTTCCTAAACCCAGCAGTTGAGATTGTTCTCTCTCATTAGTTGAGAAAAATTCTCAACCAGTGTCTCTTTGAAAATTATGTCTGCCTGAGTCAGTCCAGTTAAACAGACATTCTTATTTTATATTCAGTGTCTCTTAATCTCTCTTTCATATTTTGTTCTTTTCTTTGTAGATAATTCTGGAAAATTATAGTTTACTCTTTGGCTGTGTCTAATTTGCTGTTAAATTAATTTATTGCATTTTTAAATTCCAGTTTATTTCCCATTTTTAGAGGTTCTATTTATTTCTTTTTCAGATGCCTCTTTTAGGGACTAATTTTTATGATCTTTTGCTCTTTACTGGTATTATGCCACCTTTGTTTTCTGTATCTGATCGTAGTAGTACTTAAAGTCTGCTTATTTGATTCATGTTGCTATCTCCTGTTCATGGTGCGTTGTTTCTTTGTGATTTTTAAAAAATATTTATATGCACTGAATTCGTATTCTTGAAAACTGTGGGAAATCTTTGAGTCCTGGGTTGAAGGTGTTTTTTTAACAGAGAAAATATTTGATTCTTTAGGTACTGAGGGCATTACTGCCCTCCGAATTTAAAAGATTCTCAGCTTGAGGTTTTTCTTCTGACTACTAAAATGCTATATATTCAACAAAAACCCCCACCAAATTAAGTTGGCTTGTGGTCATGACAGCTCAGGGAAGATTTCTCCACCTTTTCCACTCAGTGCTAGGGTACTCACTGAATGTATTTAAAATAATGTTTTAAATTATGTTTAGGTTTTTTGTTTAAATGTGTCAATCAGGATATCTTAGTCTGCCATACTGCTGGATGTGGAAGTCCCTATCATAGTATTTCTATCTATAACCATTGTCCACTTTAAAATTTTTTAAAATTTTGTTATAAAACATAAAATTTACCCTCCTAATGATTTTTGAGTATACAGTTCAGTGGTGTTAACTGTAGTCACATTATTGTGTAACATCTCTAGAACGTGTTCATTTTACAAAAGTGTCCGTTTTATTTTGATTAAAATGTTTTGCAGAGTGTGTGTATGTGTATGTAAAAAGGCCAGGGGTAAAAACAAAATAACAAAATTATCTGCCTATTATCTCTTGGCACTAGGATTCTGAGTGATTTTTATTTTCTTATTTTCTTTTGTGTTTTATAGTATTTTTCAGTAAACATTTGACCTGTATCTTTTTTGCGGGGGGAGGTTTATTTGAAACAGTGTTAATTCTTTCACTGGAAATTTTAATGACTTCAAACATAGACATTAAAAAGGTACCAGGTAAAAGACAAAAAACAGATTATTTTATTAGTATGTGGGGTTTTTTTTTGTAAGAAATATTCCTACTTATCTCAAGCTTATTAAACTTGGTTTCATAATTGGTAGTAATATTAATATGCTTCAGCCTATTTTTAATTATCAGCTTTGCTAAGAATGACTGAATTAGCCATGATGGTAATATTGATGTGTATAGTCTGATCAGTTTTCAACTTGATTCCTAATATATCTTACAGTTTAAGGCTTCCCTGTATACTTGTTTATCCCCTGTTTACCTGTGTAAGAGAATCACATTTTATGTATCCTGAGTCAAAACTGAAAGACACAGCAAACATGAGTTTTAAAAGATTGCTTGGCTCTCTGTATTTTAATAAAAGATCTCTTAAGATAAATTATTATGTGGGAAAAGCAAGGCACAGAAAAGTATGTGTAATATGACACCTACTGTAAGAAGGAGGAATAAGAGTATTTGCTTAAAGGAGACTCTAGAAAGCTATACAAATTCTTAATCATACTTGTTATGGAGATGGAGTTGGACTCTGCAATCTTCTGATTTTTGAATTACATGAATATTAAAAATGGCTATGATAGTGAAGTACTGAGAACTTAGAAAAGAACTGAACTGATCTTATTTTCTCACATAAAATGAGAACCTGATATCTCATGTGTATAGTAATTATTCCTTTAGACCAAGGATAAACAAACTATATCTAAAGATCAGTCCCCCTTTCCCTCCCTTTTTGTAAATCAAATTGTAACACAGCCACACCCATTTGTATGCATATTATTTATGCGTATAAATGGGCTTCTCTTTGTAACTACAAAACAGAATCGAGTGGTTGCAAGACACTTGGTGGCCTGAAATATTTACTATGTAATTCTTACAGAAAAATTTTGCCTGCCCCCTGCCTTAGGCTTTGTTTTTAAGTTTTTAGTAGTAGGAGCCTTTGTTCACAGTCAGATTTTCATATGCACTTCTATTATTAAAATACACAGCCATACTTAACTGCAGTCAGGTTAGGAGACAGGTTGGTTGAACCCTGCCTACTCACCTGCCTCCCTCTCTTTTTTTACCCTCCATTCTCCAGCAGCTGTTTCTTGAGGGGAATTTGAGGAACCCCCGGGGTTCTAAGGAGTACAGTTTGAAAATGACTGCCTTACAACAACTCTTTGAGGTAGTAAGTCTGATATTATTTTCTATTTTAGGTATTGAGAGACTCGGCTCATAAAAGTGAGTTAGTCAAGGCTTAATAAGCAACCAGGACACAAAACAAATCCAGGGTGTTTAATTGCAGAAGAAATGATCGCATTTGCCTTTATATTCTATTTTATATTGTCATAATCATATATTAATTGTTCTTATAAGGTGTCTTAGTAGTGATTTGACTTTTTTGTCCTCCATCTTTCTTGTTTCGTATAGGTTTTTGTAAAGCAAGCTTCCTTCCTTTACTAGAATTTGCCTATACTTCTGTGCTAAGTTTTGACTTCTGTAGCATGGCTGATGTAGCCATCTTGGCTCGTCATCTTTTCATGTCAGAAGTTTTAGAAATCTGTGAAAGTGTACATAAACTAATGGAAGAGAAGCAGCTAACAGTGTATAAGAAGGGTGAAGTACAAACAGTTGCATCTACCCAGGACTTACCAGCACAGAATGGAGGTACAGCACCTCCTGTGTCTAGCAGTGAGGGAGCCACAACCGCTTTATCCACTGAACTTGGGGATTGTGAAATTGTACTGCTGGTGAACGGAGAGTTGCCAGAAGCTGAGCAGAACAGAGAGCTAGGACAGCAGCCTGAGCCCCTGGTCTCTTCACAGGCTGAAGCCACTCTGTCACCTGTAGGCTGTGGAACTGATTCCCATTCTGAAATGGAGTCTGTTGACTTAGTAAGAAAAAGCAACCAGAAAGAACTAGAAACTGTAAACAGCAAAGAAGATAGCACAGTTTCCAGTACTCATCCTGAGCTTTCAAAAGAGAATGTAATCAGTAGCTCTCCAGAAAACAGCGATGTGGGAAATGACACAGCAACTGAGGATGTCTGTGCTGAAGATACTCCAGAGCACAGGCAGAACCTTGGGCAGTCTTTCAAAGACCAGGAAAACCTAGCTGAACCACCAGCAGAGACAGACCTCGGTCCTGATGATGAGACTTACAGAAGCAGGCTTCGGCAGCGTTCTGTTAACGAAGGGGGATATATCCGACTACACAAAGGAATGGAGAAAAAGCTGCAGAAGCGGAAAGCCATTTCCAAGTCAGCCGTTCAACAGGTATGATGAAAAAGGAGTTCACTTTTTAGTTTTAACTTTTAAGTTGAAAGCATTCTGTTGACAAACTTACGGTGAAAATTGGCGGGTAAAGGGGAGTGGTTGCAGGAAAGCAATTTAGTGTTTGAAATACCATTGTTAATAAGATGATGTGGATTTGAGATATTTATAATATGACTTTAAAAATCAAAATGAGTATATTTAGATTGTGTTTTCTGTCCCTTAATTAGGTGGCTCAGAAATTAGTTCAAAGAGGAAAAAAGATGAAACAGCCAAAAAGGGATGCTAAAGAGAATACTGAAGAAGAAGCATCCCATAAATGTGGGGAATGTGGAATGGTTTTTCAGAGACGATATGCCCTTATAAAGCATATACTGAAACATGAAAGAGCTAGAGATTACAAGTGTCCAGTAAGTATCTGGAAAGCTACTTAAAGACGACTCTAACTCCATTATAAATAGAATCCAACTTACTGCGTCATTTTTATCTGACCATTTGTGTTTTCTCTCTGTCTCCGTTATGTTGCTATGAGTCATCTTCTGATTTGTACATGTCATTTTCTTGCCAAAAAAGAAAATTCAATGACTTACTTCTGCTTCTTTTTGATACCCTGGTAAGATGACAGTAAAACAATCATTTAAAAAATATAAGCTCATAGAAAGGCAAAAAACAGGAGACCTTGGTAACTAAATTCTGGGCTCTGATAGGTAGATGGAGTCTGATTCAGCAGATTTGAAAGCACTCATTCCCAGGCTTTCCGTAGGGGAAACTAAGAATCCAAATTGCATTGCAGAACTACCAAAAGACTCAGGAGTTAACAGTATGGGCTACCTTCAAAGTAGAGGGGACTCTGGTTGTTAGAAACGTCTTTTTAAGAAGCAAGTAAATCACTACCACCACCTTTTCAGCCAAAGATCCATCTTCTACTCTCTGAAAAAGGTAAACCATAACTGCTTTAGGGAACACTGAACAGTGAAGGTGAATGTACTGTACCTCAAACAGGGGAAAGTAAAAGCTTACATATTGAATCCTTTCAAGTTCTCTTTCCCTGCTCAAGTCCCAGAGTATTAGCCAGATCCTTAACCCTAAAGCAAAGATTTCTTAGAGATGTGAAATCTGAATCCCAGTAACAGAAGACCTAAAGATACCACTCACTAAAAAGCCTGTGATCAGCAATTTACTCCCCTACTTACACAGAAATTTCCAGTAGCATCAGGGGTGCAGACTCATGACAGGTATTTCATGGGGAAAAATGCAACTTGGAGGAATCCCAGACTATACAGTGAGAATAAAACTCAAACAGACAAACAAACAACCAAAACAAAACAAAACAAAAACGACAAAGTATGATTTATATCCGAGATAAATGAAAAAGTTACCTCAGTGAAACAGTAACCAGGTACTGTGTTTTTAAAAGAGTACCTTAGGAGAACAGAAGAGTTTTTCAGGAATAATATATATAATAATAACATACAAAAATCTCAGAAAAATAATTGACTAAATCACCCAGAAAATAAAGCAAAAGACAAGTTAGAAGGGAGTGAAAGAAATTTAGAAGATTGGTCTAGGTTGTCTTCTCATAGCCAGATAATTCCAAATAGAGAGCATGGAGAGAGAGAAAGAACGCGTTAGTGCAGTAAAGAAAAATTTCAGAACTTTAGAATGCCAATCACCATGGATGAAAATAAATCTGTGCCAAGATATATTATGGAATTTCAGAACCAAGGGACAAAAAATCTTACAAATGCAAGAGAGAAAAAAGATGGTCAGGCCGATGGAAAGGGAAAGGACAAGAATGGCACCAGTACTTTTGGTGGCAGCAGTAGGGTCTAGCAGACAGAGGCACAATGTCTTTACAGCACTGAGAGGGAATCAGTCAGTTCTAACTTGGAATCAACAGTCAAGCTATATTTGTGATGGTAGAATAAGAGCTGTTTCAGATACACGTTGTCTGCATAGTTTTACCTCCCAAACTCCCTTTCTCAGGAAGCTATTGGCAGAGATGTTCCACTAAAATGAGCAGGACATGGGGAGTGGGAAGCTTGGAGTCCACACCTGTGAGGAGTCTGAGCATGGGACACATCCACCCCAGATCGTTGACATAGTTCTTTGACAGAGATCTCCCACAAGGTGATGTGTTTTCTACCTTCTCTCAGCAGATGAATGAGGGAAGGGTTTGATGATGATGAATTAGTAAATACAAAGAGAAATAGGGGAAATAGAAGACAAAAAGTCAAATATATGTATATATATGCATGACTGGGGCATTGTGCTGTACACCAGAAAGTACATGACCGTACTTCAATTAAAAAAAAAGGAAAGAAATTTCTGGAGTTGGGGAAGAAAGGAAAGAGGGTCATACTGTACAATATGGCCTGGCTGTAATAATATTTACATCATTTAAATAATGTAAACACTGAAGGTGATCTCATCAAAATGACAACAAAGCTGTATTGAGAAAGGGTGACGGCAAGGATTTGCGTGCGTGTAAGGAGTGGAGAGTTGAAGGAGGGAGTCATTGCCCATTATTCATATTACTTAGAGTTAACAAAGATAATCATCAAAAGAGTCAAAAAAGTAGAGGTAGTGAACCAACAGGCAGTTTTATTTTTAAAAAGTTTTGTAGACTGACAATATATAACATTGATTTTAAAATAAAGAACAAAAACTTCAACAGCTACAGGGTAAAATCCAAAGACTATTACAGTTTTATCCTACTTTTTCCAGCCCCTATTTTTGCTCCACCTGACAACTGTTAGTTCTCATATAATGGTTGTATTCTTGTCTTTGCCTGTATGTTACAGTTCCTTCCAGAACCAGCCTCACTGATGACGCCTTTCCTTACTGATTGCTCCTTCTCACATCCTGTCTCTGTGGTTAGATTATAACCCTCTGCAGAGAGGAGCCGGGTCTGTCCCTTTTATCTATGTACTCTGGTCCCTAGCATACTGCCTTTTACATAATATATGTCTTTTGATTTATATAATTGTAACAAAGAAATGGAAAGTTGTTTCACTTAACATTTGTAATGGAAATATATTCAGACAGAATTTTATTTACTTTTTCTTTTAGTTGTGTAAAAAACAGTTTCAGTACAGTGCCTCATTGCGAGCACACCTTATTCGACATACGAGGAAAGATCCACCTCCTTCGTCTTCTTCCAATTCTACATCTAATGAGGCATCAGGATCATCATCTGAGAAGGGCAGAACCAAACGAGAATTTATATGTTCCATATGTGGAAGGACATTACCTAAATTATATTCTCTTCGAATACATATGTTAAAGCACACAGGTGTAAAGCCACATGCATGCCAGGTAAAGCCGCAACATTAATTTTGTTATTTAAAGAAGATTCAAACTTAACTGGTGATAAGACTGGTTGGTTCTGGAGTCACCCTTTTGTAAAATGTTACAGGAATTCCATAACTTCTTCAGTTTGTTGCCTAGGTCAAGGGTGATTCCCAGTTGTGCTCTTTAGTTTCTTGTCTGAAGTTGTTATTTGAAATGAATGTATTTAGGTTATTTATGAAACTTGCTAGGATTCGAAGGAGGTACTGGGTGAGAATAACCAATTCATCATCCCCGTCTTCACTTAACCTTCAGCAGGACCAGTCTGAACTGGAAGGGAACGAATGGCTCAAACAAATCTGCTTAGCAAAAATTCTGCCTAAGCTGTGTAGCCTCTAGAGCTGAGGTCTGAGGGTTCCTAAATGCCGAAATGTGATTCCTAAGTAAAGAATCCTGGGATTAGCCAGCTCTGGGCTATTTAGAAACAAAATTTTCTAGTGGTATCTGTAGCCTTGCATATAAGAATGACCCACTGTTTTGATTAATAAACAGTTTGGGAACCATTGAGATTTTTAATGTTTCTCTCTCTCTCTCTCTCTTTTTTTTTTTTTTTTAAGCTTTTTAATATATGAAAAAAGAATGTAAGAGAATAGAATAGACCCTTTGGTACCTTTCACCCGGCTTCAATAGCTATCAGCACACGGTCAATTGTGTTTTATGTGTGTTGTCCCTCCTTTACTTCCCACTCTCTTCAGTTATTTTGCAGCCAAGTCCTAAGTATCATTTTATTCATAAATTTAAAAACTAAGTGTTAACTGGGCCTCTGGTCTTCTAGTATGGCACTGCTCAAAATGTGTGGTTCATGGAAGATAAGTACAAAAATGGAGAATAAACATGTAGAAACTGTCATGGCATTTTGACATTGTTGCGACATTTTTATTGTGTTTAACAAAAAACCTCTCTCCAGTGGACTGGAGAAAGAAAGAAACTGGTTCCTCATCTCAGTTCCTTCTCAGAGAGTTTGAGAAGCACTGTTCTGGCTGGTACAGCAGGAAGTGAGTGTGTTGTTCTTGATTAGGCTCCTATGGCTCTTGTAATTCAAGGTATACTGTTTACCGGTCTCACAAAGGACAGGGATTTCTTCGGTACTGTTCTGAGTTCGTCCAAAGATTACATGGATGTAAAAAATAAATAGCAGTATTTGTAAAATACTGAATCAGAAGATGATCAGCCAGCTAAAATCCTTGACCCTTGTTTCAGCTTTGTCATTCTGTTTCTTTTTTAGGTTTTTTTATTTAAATGGCTTACTAGTTTCTCTGTCCTCATTCTTCAGAAACAGCCCCTATCTCTCTTTCTGTTTTAATGGTTTAAACACCTGTGCTGTCTTAGGTCTGTGGAAAGACTTTCATCTACAAGCATGGTCTAAAATTACACCAGAGTCTCCATCAATCACAAAAGCAGTTCCAGTGTGAACTGTGTGTTAAGTCATTTGTTACCAAACGGAGTCTTCAGGAACACATGAGTATTCACACAGGTAATGAGAAATTCATATTGACCTGATTACACACTATATACTCTTTGTTATTATATTGATTACACAGTAAGTATTTTGGAAATTGTATTGATATACTAATGGCTATATGCGTGCAGTTTTTTATTAATGAGAGTAAAGTTTAAAAGTTGTTAAATCAGTGATGAGCAGGAACGCAGGGCAAATGTTGAGTTGAGGCTTCAAGACCCATCAGGGCAGTAGGGAAAAGTCAGATCCTGGGGACTCTTTGGGAAATTAGCAGAGTAAAGAGACTGTGGCAGAGGGGCACATGACACCCACTTGCAGTCGCCCACTGAGTGCAGTTTGCTGCTGCCATGTGGCTCTAGGGGTCTGTCCCCAGAGACTTGGGTGCCATCAGGTTCCAGTTCTGGTCTAGGACCCCAGCCACCTCCAGCCTTGTTTTTCCACCTGTACAGGAGGCGAAGGGGACCTCTTGACTCTGCCAGGCAAAAAAATGCTAATTTTACAAGCAAATCCTGTTATTCATTCTAGTTAAGCGGGTTTAACCCAGAGGGTCTCAACCAGGGCAGTTTGTCCCCCCATCCCCAGGGGCAATGTCTGGGGATATTTGTGATTGTTACAACTAGGGGGTGCTCCTGGCATCAAAATCTGGAGGCCAGGGATGCTGCTCAACACCTTACAATGCACAGGACGTCCCCCAAACCGAGCCCCAAATGTCCACAGTGCAGGGGTTAGAAGACCCTGGTTTAACCCCATTGCTAAGCAAGGAGAAATATTCAAGTTTAAAATGACCCTGCTCAATCTTTCCATTTTGTCCCTGCTGCCCTCCTGGAAGAACCAAGGAATCCCCTGCCAAGATCCATGAAATGTCTACCCTGGGAGGGAGGGGAAAACCCACCTCCTAGGGTCCCCACTACTGCTCAGCTCCTCAACCCTGCAGGATCCTGAGAGTCCAACCCCATGTTTCTCTTCTGAATTTGCAAAGCATTGCCTGGTGTCCCAGTCTATTCCTGCGTAAAACAACACTCTGAGAAACCATTTTGCTTGAAGCTGGTCATTCTCTTTTCTAAATGAAAACTCAGATTAATATGTGCTTTAATTTAACTTTTCTTTTTAAGACATCTTTCCATCTGCAGATGTCCCACTCAAATGCTAGTCAAGTGTCCCTGTTATGCTGGTTATTTTTTAAAATGCTCTTTAATTGACATGTTGTTAAAAGCAATGCCTAGATTTTCTCCATCTAAAAACTGAATCTCTTCAGCATACTTCTCTTATTTATTCTTGCAGTTTCTCAATGCAAACACATACACAAGTAGTAGGGACATAGAATGGTGCAACTGCTTTGCAAAACATTTTGGTGGTTTTTTAAAACAGAATTACCCTATAATCTAGGAATGCCACTTCTGAATATATACAGAAGAAAGTGGAAGGTAGAGCCTTCACACCCACATTCATAGCAGCATTATCCACAATAGACAAAGGGTGGATATGACTCAAGTATTCATCACCAGATGAATGTACAGACAAATGTGGTCCATCCATGCAACAGAATATTATTCAGCCATGAAATGGAAGGATATTCTGACATGTGCTACAACATGGATGAACCTTGAAGACATGATGCTCAGAGAATCCAGACACACAAGGATCAAAAAGAAACAAAAAGTTGTTAAATCTAGTTTCAGAGCTATCTTACTAGTGTAAAAATATTCATTGTTTCCCTCAGTGTAGAAAAATGTATGTCAAGTATGAAATAAAAATCATTTAGATCCAGGCACCTAAAGAGATGGTCTTGCTTTTAAAAAGCTAAGCAGTAGGCAGATAGAACTGTCATCATGCAAGGTGGCTAATAATTGTATTAGAATTTTAGTCCACACATAACTTATTTTCAGATGTTTAAAGCAGTCGTGTGGAAATGGCTAATGAAGGGTAGGTAACCTGCTCTAGAACTTGTCTGCAGCTCTACACGGTTATAATCCAGGTGATCCTGCAAGCACATCACCCTCTTCGGGTAGTAGTAGCCTTGCTAGTACTGTGCTAGTGAGGAAATAGGAATTTTGACATAGTTTGCTATTCTTAGAAGGCGGATGCCAAATGTTATAGCTTCCGTGTCCCCTTGATAAAATAACTTCTGAAATATGACATAAAGCATTCTGTTGGAAGAGCCTCTAATTGCTGGATTTGGTTTTTATTTTTCATAGGCGAGTCCAAGTACCTTTGCGCAGTTTGTGGAAAGTCTTTTCACAGGGGCTCTGGACTCAGCAAGCACCTAAAGAAACACCAGCCAAAGCCTGAGGTTCGAGGCTACCATTGTACTCAGTAAGTATTTAGTATGTGAACCTTTCAGTTAATTTCCTTTTGTTCGTATTCAGTTTATTTGGAAGTTGAAAAGAAAACACTTGAGGTGACTATAGTTGATAACACTGTATTGTATGATTGAACTTTGGTAAGAGAGAAGAATGTGAATATTCATATGTAATTTTCCATATATAGATACACACACATATCTGAGGTGTTGTGTTAACGAGTGGGAAGAATCCTTTCATGGTGTATACATCTGTTAAATCATCACAGTGCACTTTTAACTTGTCCACCTTTTTGGGGGAGAAGGGGTTGGGTTTGTTTATTTATTTATTTGTTTGTTTATTTGTTTGTTTGTTTTTTAATGACAGTACTGGGGATTAAACCCAGTGCTAGGCATGCACGCTACCACTGAGCTGTGCCCTCCCCCACAATGTACACTTTAAATGTCTTATAATTTTATTTGTAAATTAAACCTCAGTAAAACTGAAAAAAAAACAAGAGAATGAAGATAATATTAAACTATCATTTGTCCTTCATTTTAATCAGTTTTTTTTTTTGGTCAGAATGTTCCTATTTATGTAACAGTTTTATTTAGCTATAAATCTCATACCATGCTATCACTTCATCTAAAATGGTTTAAAGAGATTCTTCAAATGTGCTCTCTGGGGGTGGGCCCCATAGGAAAGAAGGGTCCCTGATGCCCCCAGGAGTTTCTTCCTAGGCAGTTCCTCTGCAGTACTGGGCCCTCTGCTAGTTTGGCCTTTATTCAGACTCCTTTCTCCCTCTTTTCATTTTCCATAGCCTCCTGAAATCTCTTTTTTATCATTGAAGTAAAATTCGTGTAACAAAATTCATCATTTGAAAGTGTGTAATTCAGTAGCTTTTAGTACATTCACAGTATTGTGTTAGCATCACTGCTAATTCCTGAATGCCTTCAGTACCCTACCAGGCAGTTTACAATTCTGCCTTGGTCTTTTCCTGTTTGTGCTGTCAGCCATTGGTGAGAACTTAAAGCCTTTTCAGGTCTTCTCTGAGCATGTGCCCAGCCCTGGGCAACTGTGTGGACTTACAGACTCCTGGGAATATGTGAGAGTTTTTCAAAGCCCTCATTCCCCCAACGCATCTCATTCTCCAGCCTTTCCTCCCAAGCTTTTGGTTTGTACATTGTTTGCACCGAACTGCTTGTTCCTTGCCCCAGTGGCAGTGGCTAATATTTTTGCTTTTAAATGTTTTTAGCAAACTCTTCCTCCCCACTCCTTACCTCTCCCTTAGTCGTCAGCCCTGAGGGAATTATGCTAAATAAAAGCAAGCCCTTTGAAGGGCAAGGAGTCACCAGATAGCTGAACATAACCACAGTTCTGTGAGAATGAGTCCCTCTGGTACTAGGAACCCATAGTGGGAATGCAGTCTGTCCGACCACTGAGCTGAGGAGCAGGGGATGGGGCCAGGGTAAGTTGAAATTGCCACATAGCTCTCTTATGGAGATTCAACAGTTTTTTCCTCGATTAAATGTTTACCTGGTTGCTGTAAACTTTTAATTAGTTTCCAGAGTTCCAATAAAATTGATTCTGACAGTTTTTGCCAGTTTGTCCCACTGCTTTTGTGGAAGGATGGGCTTTTGGAGTTACCTACTCTGCTGTGTTTGCTGATGTCACTCTGATGAGTCTTATTTTAATATAAAGAGTTTTATTATTCATACCCTTTTTTTGCATTTTTTGAGGGGAGGGGTGGTTAATTAGGTTTATTTATTTATTTAATGGGGGTACTGGGGATTGAACCCAGTACCTCCCGCTTCATACATTTTTAGTTGTAAATGTAAGAAAACCCAACTTGAATGAAAGGTTAGGTCTGGGAATCTGAATGGTTTAATGTAAATTGGATTCAGATTCGTTAGCACTTGATGCCTCTGAGGCTCCAAGGCAGTGATTTCAGCCTCACATTCCTTACGAACTGCAGATTGTCAAGCTGCTTTTCAAGTGGTTCCTATAAAAGCCCTGAGGTTCACTCCCTTTGGATTTGGTTGAGTCACTTGGTTCTCCCTGAACGGATCACTGTGGCCAAGAGAATGCTGTGCTCTGGTTGACCTAGCCCTTAGTTGCTCTATCCTTATGGTCAAGAGTGAGGCCTACCCCAACATGGACAGAGAATGGGAAAGGGTGAAAAGGGATGTATAGTGGGGACCAGCTGAGGTTGAGGAGGAGATAGAAAATAATGGTCTGTAAAACCTTTGGGATCTGTGCGGGGTCCTTTCCTGTAATCTTTGGAGTCCTTTGGAGCTAAAAGAGCTTAAGACCCTGCAGCCTTGTTGCAGTCTTGGAATACTAGGAATTTTTTTGTTTGTTTTAAATTGGGATCATCTTACAGAGTTCTAGAAACCCAAGAATATACTGAATTCTTGGAAACTTTTAAAAGAATAATAAGCTAATGCAGTTGGATGAGTGAACTTTGTTATTGCAGATGTGAAAAAAGTTTCTTTGAAGCTAGAGATCTTCGCCAGCACATGAACAAACATCTTGGCGTGAAGCCATTCCAGTGCCAGTTTTGTGATAAGTGCTACAGTTGGAAGAAGGACTGGTATTCCCATGTGAAATCTCATTCTGTTACTGAGCCTTACAGGTGGGTAAATTTGAGGAGGAGCTGAACTTAATTGAGATACATATGTACTTGGTATAATTCTTATGGATACTGGTGCTTTGAAAAAAATAATTTGGTTTTTCCCTTATTTTAGGTGTAATATATGTGGCAAAGAATTTTATGAAAAGGCACTGTTCAGAAGGCATGTAAAGAAAGCTACCCATGGGAAAAAAGGAAGAGCAAAGCAAAACCTGGAACGGGTGTGTGAGCAATGTGGGAGAAAATTCACCCAGCTGAGAGAGTATAGGAGACACATGAACAACCACGGAGGTAACTGTGCTTACGGTAGTTCTGTGTGTTTGCCTTTAAGTAGAGTAAAAGCCTGTCCAGTAGTAACTCTCCCTTTACCATTCCTCTTGCCTAGTGTCTCACCTCCCTTGACAAAGAGATTAATCCCATGTTGTGGACGATTTATTCAAGTGATAGAGGTGATCTTGAACCTGACTACCTAATTGTTGTTTGTGTAGATAGATTCCTTTTTTAGTGAGCTTAATATTCCGTATCAGCATTTTTATTCTGAAAGAGACTACTTGAAGCTTCTGGTTCCTTATTTAGGATTATAGGATTGCGCTGAAGTTTAAAAGAGACTAGTCACGGAAACTCAGAATTGTCTCTCAGTAACTTCCGTCCATGGGAACATCTTTGCAGAGATTATAGTCCAGAATCTGCTTTATTCTGAGGGAAACCATTCAGTCCTAAATAAAGGATCACCATAGTCAAGATAGAAAGGTTTATGGGCTACTGTACTTAAAGAAAAGCACTATTTATCAGGCAACTGTGATGCATTTTGGTCCTTGGCACCTCACCACACACACCTCTTTTCTTCCTTTTTTAATAGGAGTTAAGCCATTCGAGTGCTTAACATGTGGAGTAGCTTGGGCTGATGCCCGATCTCTGAAACGCCATGTCAGGACACACACTGGTGAACGGCCCTACGTCTGTCCTGTGTGTAGTGAAGCCTACATAGACGCTCGGACACTCCGTAAGCATATGACTAAATTCCACAGAGATTATGTGCCTTGCAAAATTATGCTGGAAAAAGATACCCTTCAGTTTCATAACCAAGGAACTCAAGTGGAGCATGCTGTTAGCATCTTAACAGCAGATATGCAGGAACAAGAAAGCAGTGGTCCTCAAGAACTTGAAACTGTGGTAGTGACAGGAGAAACTATGGAAGCTCTTGAAGCTGTTGCAGCTACTGAAGAATGTCCCTCAGTCTCTACACTTTCTGACCAAAGTATTATGCAAGTGGTTAATTATGTGTTGGCACAACAGCAAGGGACAGAAGCTGTCTGAAGTTGCAGAAGCTATTCAAACTGTTGAAGTGGAGGTGGCACATATTTCAGAAACAGAATGAATGTAGTAATGGAGATAAAAGGAAATGACATCTCACATATACTGAACTTGCAGGATATTTGTTTACAGCACTATGTGACTATCCGCCTGGAGTCTGTATGTCGGGGCTCTGGGCTATTTGGTGGTGTTTTAACATTTCTAAACAGTTTGGCTAATAGGGTCTGTAGAAAAGTCCACTTACTGTAAAGAAATTGAAAACAAATCTATTTGATGGCAGTGGTTTATCATGGTATAGTTTTTATGAATTAATGTTTATAAAGAACTGTATTAAATTTAAAACTGTACAGTTCTATTTGCATTTTGACGTTATTATATCCTTTGAGTTTGAAAGGCTGCACCAATTGGCTTTTCTTTTTCTCAAAATATAGCGGTTCTGTGATTTCATTTGCCCTGTTTATGGATTAAAAATTCTAATATAAAATATTTTAGTAGGATGCATTAGGTATACTACATTTTTTAAATGCTTCAAGTCTATGATTCTTGACTTACTATTTATTTTAACCCCTTATAAAGTCAGGGATATTCTTTATTCTGTTTTAAAGCACTTAATGAGTTATGTGTTGTAATCAAGTTTGCACAGTAAACTTAATCTATGTGGGGAACCCTTAAATGAATAGCTAATTTTTTTAATGCCATTAAAATGCATGAAATGCCTATTAAAGCCTTACTGTCCTTCCTGGCAAGTAAATTGACCATAAGCAAAGAACACTGTTATTAAACTGTTGATGAGAAATTTTTCCTTGATAACATGAGACAATAAATGGGGGGAAAAAAGTTAAAGCTAGGTTTAGTATGTTTGCAGCTTTTGTATCATGTTTAATTGTTCAATTTTGTTGAAAAACTGCAGTCTAGAAATAGGATAGTAATATAGATATTTACAGCGGTCCTGTGGATACCATCTAATTATCAAGTAATTTCAGAATAATAAAAATTCTTCACTTTAGCCCTCATTATAATATACTACTTAAGGAAATTGATTATGGCCCACCAAATTGTTGAAAGTAAGTTTTTTAAAAGTTGCCTGAGAATTAAATTGAATTAATTTGTGTGTTTGATTTTTAAATTCCCACCTCTTTATGCTTTCCAATTTTCTGATTTTCAAAATAACCATGGGGAGATGCCATGTTTCCCTCCTCTGGGAGACCACCACTCAAGCTATAATTGTTAAAATTAAACTTTAAGTATTAGAAGCTAATATAAGGTGTAAAATTAAGATATAAGCAAATCACATGTAAGTCATTCCTAAAGCACAAGAAAAGAATGTGCCTTGATGTACATATATTAAGATGCTTATTCCAGTTTACTTTAAAAATGGCTTAAAAGATAAAGAATAAATGTGATGCCATGCATGCACTATACCTGCATATGTAATATTTGCATTTGCAAATTTCTCATTGTTTCAATAGCTCTGTGGCTGACTTTCAATTTTAAGTGAATTGACATACAGTCTATAGCTTTATAATGGCTGCTTGTTTATCATATCTTTCAGTTAGTGAAAATGTATTTCAACCTAAAGTTTGGAATTGTGTCTTTGTGTTCCATCTCGTCACCATTGTTATTAGATTTAGTTAATTGTGTAAGACCATTAATGTATGTCATAAATGTGTAAATAAAAGATGTTGAATCTTGTTTAAAGCAGAAGCTTTGGAGTTGAGCTTGTCACTGTTTTCATAAATCAGTTGCTATTATTTGCTTCCCATTTTCTTTCTTTTTATTTTTTTATTTTTTGGGGGAGGAAAGTAATTAGGTTTATTTATTTATTTTTTAGAGGTGATACTGGGGAATAGAACCCAGGAACCTCTGTATGCTACTACACATGCGCTCTACCACTTGAGCTATATCCCACCCCCAGTTGCTGTTATTTGATATGTTATTAAGTTGATTGACATTTAAAGGGAAGAGAAATTGAACATGTTAAAAAAATAACCATTGGGGAACACATACTATTAAAACTACACTCAAACATAACCTTACCTCAAAATTAAAAGTAGTGCGATTAACTGCCAACTTCGGAGAACTTAAGTGTGTGGAATTATACAAATTACATATAGAAACAAGTGTTAAGATTCCAAAAATTAAGAGTTTCGTATTTCCATCAGGGGAAACTTTTCTATTTAATTTATAACAATTCCTTTTTAGAAATATGCATTGTTTTGTTGTCATCAGATGACTTTCCTCAAACTGTGTGTAGCCCTGATTAAATCTGCTTGTTACTGCTGTTTGTTTCATTAAAAGCTAGTGTCTAGTTAACATAATTTCACAAGGTTACCTAAACTGCTGGACTTAGAGTTAATCCAGACCTTCAGTGTCTTGTCTTTTTTTTTTTTTTTTTAAGTAGCATTGATTTGGAACTAATGTTTGGAACATAGTAAGTCTTTGTCTCCCCTGGTCCTATAAATCTATCAGTTATAGTTTGTAGTGGCTTGTGGAGCAAAGATGCATAGATAACTTGTTTGTTTAATTATTGTAAATGTACCTATCTTACAGTCTTTTAGCTCAGATTTGAGGTTGAATACTGCTGTTTATTGGATTTCTCCAGTTATATAAATGTTAGAGCATAGGCTTGTCTCCAGTAGGGCCTTATCTGGAATCCTGCTCCACCCACCTGGGTGGAAACTGGTCCTTCCAGATCAGTTTATGATTGCTTCTGCTAGATTGCCCCAAGATTATCGATAGCTAGGTATTATTTTTATATTAATTTTTCAGACTGTGGTTTCCTAGACCAACCACTGTAAATTTGGACATGTAGACTAGTGTGAGAGCAAGCTCACTATAATAAATCTTTAAGAGAGGCTGTTTGCGCACCTTGTACCCAGCCTGGGGCAAATATCTTTGTGCTGGTAAATGGGAGTTTTTTCTGGTTGGTTCTTTGTGTATGATTCTTAGTTCCAATCTCTGTGGACCTCAATCCTGCCTGTCAAAATCCAGTCCTTTGAAACTGACAGTCCCATCAATCACAAAGCTACTACAGTTTCAACTCAGTTTCTCCAATTTGGGGACCCTAGGAACATTCCCTTATAAACTTAGTACTGTGACTTGCAAAGGAATTTATTTTAGCAGAGATGTTAAGGTAAATTTTAGTCTTTTCCAAATTCTGGGAGCCAAATAGTATTGTTCCTTTAAATATGTTTTGTCTCTGGTTACTTTTCTTCGAAGTAAGTTTTGTTGCTACCCTCAATAGCTCTTTCACCCTCCCCATCTCCTTTCCTGATAACCTGGGAGTTCCTCAACTTAAACTTTTTTTTTTTAAACTGAATTTATTTTAAAATTCGTATTTCTCATACTAGCATTTCTACTTGGTTCTTCATAGGTACTTATATTCCTGCTTCCCTTGTCTGTCTTTCCTTGTTGATTGGTTTGTGTTCATTTTAAATTCTTACTGTGTCTGTTCTATATGCTCTGCTAAAAAAATTACTTTTCTGTGAATGTATCACAATTTTATTTTTCTACCATTGATGGATGTTTGGGTTATTTTCAGTTTGGGGTTATCATGAAGAACGTGGCAGGGACCATTTTTATCCTCCTGGTCTATGTAAGCTTGCATTTCTGTTCGGTACATAACTAAAAGTGGAATTTGAGTCATTTGGATTGGTGAACGTTCAACTTCAGCAGATAATACCTGAAATATTTTCCGAAGAGAATGTGCCATTTCACACTCAACAGTGCTGGTTGCTCCGCATGCTTGCCAAGTACTGTTCGTCTTACTACTTACTCATTGTTCTGTATGGGAATTCTAGTACAGTGTTAAATAGCTGTTGTGGTTGGCATCCTTGTCTTTTTTTCAGTCTCAGAGTGAAAATCTGAAATTCACATGGTGGGTTAGATGGCTTCAGGATGAGGGCTTATGGCCAGAGAAACCAACCATGTGATTTCAGAGTTGGAACTTCCAGCCCCAACCCCCAACCTCCAGGGGAGGGGGAGAGAGGATGGAGATTTTAGTTCAATCACTGTAGCCATTAATTCATTAATTTAACCAGACAGAGTTTAATGGTACAGTGTGATCATGGAGTAGAAGAAGAGAGCACCACTAAAATAACTGTCATCCCAGGGTGACTATTGGCATACTCAAAGCTGCAACTGCCTGAGCAGAAAAATCAGAGGCTTGGAGTATAGGAGGGGAAATAGACTTCACTAAAATAATCCAGCCAGTCACTAATCAAACAAGAAAGAAACAACACCCAGTAGTTACAAAATTGTGACAGACAGGTTATATGCATAATTATTCTCATTTATTCCTTTAATTGATTTAATAAGCAATTGTATAAAATAATATGTATAGAAAGTATTATTGAGCCAATAACAGAAATGTAATATATATGTAAAATATATGCCAATAACAGCACAAAGTCGTGAAAGCAAAGCTGTACTGAGATAAGGGAATGACTATAGGTGGTAAAGTAATAATTATAACACTATTGTTGGAGTTGTTAACATTAATAGATGTAACATGTATAGCAGTAACACCACAGAAGGGGGGATAAGGGAATAGAATAGAGTTATATAGGAATAAATTTTCTATACGTAGCAAATTAAGTCAGTATAAATCTGAAGCTCAGTCTGATGAGTTAAAATGTATATGGTAAACCCTAGAGCAATAACTTCTAAAAAACTGAAAAAAATTATTAAAGAAATTAAGATGCTCCATTAGAAAATACTCAATACAAAAGAAAACTGTAAAAGAATAATAAAAGAACAAAAAAAGTGACATAGAAAACAAAAGTAAAATGGCATAGAAAACTACATCAATAAATCATTAAATGTAAATAAAATGAACAATTCAATCAAAAGTCAATCAACAGGCAAAGACTGTTAGGTTGGATTGAAAAAAAAAAACCATGATCCAACTATATTCTGTCCACAGGAGACACCTTTAGATTCAGAGATACAATTAGATTAAAAGTAAAAAGATGGAAAGAGAGAAATCATGCAAACAGCAACCATAAGAAAGCTGGAGTGGAGATACTAATTATCAGAAAATACAGACTTTAAGACAAAAACAGTGTTGGCTAGAGGTAAAGAGGGCTTTGGGCTTACTTTGCTGCCTCTTTCTAACTTCACTGCAATTCAGGTAAGGTTTACTGATTTGGTATTTATTTCTAATGTACGTGCTTAAAAGGTTTTGGGGGGTTATCTTTTTATTACTGATCTAACATAATTCTACTGTGGTCAAAAGCATATTCTGTATATTTTCTATTTAAAATTTGCTGGAGGTTTTTATGAATATGCAATGGTCAATTTTTATAAATGTTTCATAAGAACTTAAAAATATTCTGCAGTTGTGGAGGCATTGTTTTAATGTCAATTAGATTAAACTATTACTTTTGTTCAATATTCTGTACCCTTACTGGTTTTTGTTTTTTGTTTTTGTCTGCCGGTTCTATCAATTACTAAGAATAGTTTATTAAAATATCCCTGTATGAAAGTGGATTTGCCTATTTCTCCTTCTAATTCTGGCAATTTTTCCTTGAAGCTGTTATTAGTTGCATATAATATAGAACTGTTTTCCTGGTGAGTTGAACCTTTTATCATTATGAAAGGATAAAATTAAGTGCCCCTGATAATGGTCTTGGCTTTAAGTCTACTTTGATTGAAATTAAAACAGCTACATCAGTGTTTTTTTGGTATTCATGTGGTATGTTTTACCATCCTTGTTTCTGTCAGCCTGTTCATATCCTTGTATTTAAGGTTTATCTCTTATATACAGCATATCGTTGTCTTTAAAAAAAAAATCTAAGGTGAATAGGAACAGCTCAGTGGTGAAGCTTGTGCTTACTTAGCATGTACAAGGTCCTGGGTTCAATCCCCAGCACCTCCATTAAAGAAATAAAAATTCCAGGCTGCCAATCTTTGTCTTTTGATAGAAATTAGTCCAATTAAAAACATGACTGTAATTACATATTTGCATATAAATCTTGCCAGTTTTAGTTTGCTTTTTTTGGTCCTGCCTGTTCTACATTTTCCTTTTCTGCCTTGTTTAAAATCCTGTTCCCTCTTCCCATCAGCTTGTGAGCTATGTGTTCATTGAACTATTATTTTTATTTTTTAAGCATTTAATGATTTTTTAAAACTTTTTATTCGTTTTTAAATTTTTTTTTTTTTTTTGCTGGTTTCTACTTTTTACTTTTAATTTATTTATTATTTGGGGGGAGGTAATTGGGCTATTTGCTTATTTATTAATGGAGGTACTGGGGATTGAACCCAGGACCTCATGCATGCTAAGCAAGCACTCAACCAATGAGCTATACCCTGCCCCCTGAACTATTATTTCAGTAGTTAGCCAAGACGTCACAGTAAAATTCTTGGTACAATGTCTTGTACCCCACGGATATCCACTTCATGAGCTGTAGCGCCATGTAAGTTTGGATGTTTTGTTAAACTTTAAAGGTTATCCTGTATATATTTGTGATTTTTCCCCCCTCTTCAGCATCTACCATTCTCCCAGGTACCTAGGTCCAGACCCCTAGTCATCCGGGATGCTTTCATTTCTTCTCGTTGATTTAGCCACTGAATTCCTTAGCAATGTCTCTGATCTGTTACTTCTATTCCATTAGTGCTAATTGCTGTTAATGTATTGCGCTTAAGATTTTATAAACTCATGCATGCAGTATACTACCAATATCTTGGTTTCCTAGCTTCCATGCCTGCCTTATTTTCCTGTCTCACAGACATTAATTCCAGATTAGTATTTGAAACTGATCATATTTTAACTTTCCATTTTCTAATGGCTCTATGTTCATAGCAAAAACAAAAACAAAAACAAAACCCCCCCCCCAAAAAACCCCACAGTAGGAATGAAAATAACTAACTTTGAATGTGAAGAGATGGCTGTTAATCATAATTCTCCATTCTTCATTACCAGCACACCCCTCATTTTGAGTTGGCACAGAATTGCAGCTGCTTCTTAAGTTCTTCCATCTAGGAAAAGCAAGGCCTATAGTATAATTCATAATTTTTTTCAGTTTTATTAGGTAGAATTATTAGCTCAACTGTACATACACATTATATTGCATGTAAATACATACATACAGTATACTGCACATTTAGTATAATTCATACTTAAAAGAGTCTCAGTTTTCTTCCTTGGAGCATCACATAGCCAATGCCTACTGTAGAATTCAAATGGGATAGAATGAGAAGAAACATGTTTAAAATTAGCTGGGAAAGTGATATTTTTCTTCTCAAAGTAGCCCTTTGAAACTGTAACTACATCTAAATCCTGTTTTGGGAATTCTCTGCTATGGTTATGTATATGTTTATACAGATTCATTTTCACACACAGCATTACAATGGTATTGTTAAAATATTTGAGGCAGGTATATTTAACTTAATATATTTATTGTTGAGAGGTACTTTGGGAGCCTGTGAGTCAAACCATTACTCAACATCTTGGATTTTTAAAAATACTTTTTTTTAAAGAGCAGTTTTAGGTTCATAGCGAAACAGCGGAAAGTTCCCATATAACCCGTCCCCACACGTACACCTTTTCATCCTCAACTGCACTTTCAGTTAAATTTGCTTTAATCATTTGCAAATATTTCATCATCTCATTAGTACTCGCATTCCTTCCATATTACTTCCTTTGCATTACTTGATGTAAGTGTCCTGCTGCTAGTTTTGATCTTTTCCTTAAAGTCAGGTTATAATAAATTATATATTCCATATATGTGATTTAGAAACTATTTTATTTTCAGTCATGGGTACATGAGTGAATTCATAGTTTCTGTTGATCTGAATTTCATGTTAACTATGATTTAGTTGTGGAATTCTAAAAGCAGGGGTAAAATAAGTAATTCCAGGTGTTCTAGCATGAGAGCAGGACAATGCTGGATTCTGAGTGAAATGCATTTGTGGTGTATTCGGATGACATACCAGTGATACAGATACACAAAAGTTCAGAGGTAAGTCTTCTTGCAGTAGTTACAGTGGTCATCCTTGAGATTTTACATAGTACACAAGTTTTTCTTTTTTCTAAATATTAAGCAATGTGAATTCAATGGATACCACAGATAAAATGCTCCCAAAGAGGATTTATGCTTAGAAAAAAAGATTTAGAATAATAGCACATTTGTATTACATGCAAAGTACAAGGTTTGACTGTTCTATGTCCATGTGCAATAATTAAGTGGATGTCCACTGTGATGCGGCCCAAGGCCTTTAGTCTGAAAAAGTTCTCACATCTGAAGCCCCGGCATGACAGATAACCTAATTTGCCTTATTTAGATACCACTCCCCACTCATTTCCAGTTATCAAAGTAATTAAGGTCAACGTAGGAAATTTGAAAAGTATAGGACAATGAAAAGAAGTAAAAAGTAGAAGAAGAAAAAAAAACTAAAACCAGTAATTATTGTTAACCACCAATGGATTCTTGTGTGGGTAAAGGGCTACACATCATCAGGGATTTTTCATGCAGAAGTTGAATCAAGGGTTTCCAAAATCTGTCTTCACCGTGGTGATGGGCAGCTTGGTATGCTGCTTTTCCCTGTAGCAAGTAGTTGCACCTCCCGAAAGACCTGAATTTCAGCCTCTGGGTCCCTCCTCTAAAATACTGTGTTTCCCTTTTTCACTTATTCCCTAAGCCCTAAGGGTGGTGTTTTCTTCCTGCAGTTGCTACTTCTACTACTGATAGTTCCCATGTTAACATTCTTTGTATCAATGTCTTCCCTCATTGATAAAATGCTGAAAAAGCTTTTGACAAAATTCAATACCCACTCCTGATAAAAGCACTTGAGAAAATTAGGAATTGATGGATATATTTTTAGCCTGATATAATTTCATCATTTGCTCTAGTCCTAAAGCCAGGACCTTACTTCATGGTAAAACACTGGAGACTTTTCTACTGAGAATAAGAACAAGGCAAGGATGCCCATTATTTCTACTACTATTTAATATTGTATTAGAGGTATTAAGCAATGCAACTAGACAGGAAAAATAAATTAGAGGCACAAAAATTGGTAAAGTAAAGCCATCTCTATTTGCAGGTGATAAGATGGTACACCTGGAAAATCCTCAAGAATCAATGATAAAACTCAAACAGTAAGAGTTTAGTAAGATTGCAAGACACAGAATTAACATACAGAAATTAATTACCTTCATATCCTGTAATAATAACCAGCACATGACAGAGACAAACGCTTTTCAATAATAGCAAAGATAATTAAATATTTAGAAAGAAGCTTAACAAGAAATATACAAAACTTGTATGTGGAAAAATTTAACACTCCTGAAAGACACAAAAGCAGACTGCTCCCAATTAGGATGGCTAAACATCATAAAAATATCAGTTAATTAAATAAAATTAGATCTTGATCTTACAAATGCAGAAGAATATACTCTAAACGAATTAGGAATCTATTCAATTTTAAAATGAAAAAAAAAAGAAAAAGAAAAAAGCCCTAGAGAAACAAGGGTGAATTCATCTTTAATCTCAGTATAGGGAAAGGCTTTCTAACTATTCATATAAAATCAAAAGGCAATAAAGATTAGTTTACTACATAAAAAAATTTTTTTTGCACTGCAAAAGAACACCATAATCAAAGTCAAAAGACAACTAATAAGTGGGAGAAATTATAACATGTATCAAAAATAGTTACTATATGAAGAATTCTTAAAATCTGAGAAAGGACCAAAAACCAAATAAAATGGGAGTGAAATGAACAGACTAATCACAAGGAAAAGATATTCAAATGGCCCTTAAACATATGAAAATACATTCAATCTCACTCATAGCTAGAGAGATGCAAATTAAAACTACTCTGAAATACCATCTTTTTTAATCGATCAGATTTGGGGGAAAGAAAAAAAAAAGCATGACAAACTCTAGCAGGGCTGTGGGAAGAGGCACTCTCGTATATTTCTGGTGGGGAAAAGAAACTTGTACAATCCTTTTGGAGGAGAATTTGACAATATCTAACAAAAGTATATATGTACTTATATTTTGACCCAGCATCCTACTGGGAATTTACCTGAAAGAAGATACATCCCAATATGAAAAGACATGCACAAGGTTTTTCAGTTACAACACTGTAATGGCAAAACATAGGAAATGACCTAAATGCCTACACATGGAAGAGTAATTGCATTAACTGTGGTATATTTACACAATGGAGTACTATGTAGCTGTTAAAATTCTGGAGAAAGATCTCCATGAACTGGTATAGTTTCTAGGGTATACTGCAAAGTGAAAAAAAAGATAAAAGAGTAACTGTAATATATTACATTTCATGTAATAAAAAAAGGAGAAATAATAAATATCCATATATTTATCCAAAAGGAAACATAGGAAGGATAAACCAGAAGCTAGAGATAGATTACCTATAGGGGATGATAGATTACCTATACAGGATGGGTGCAAACAGGACAGAAAGGACGGGAGGAAGAGAATGAGACAGGATAGGAAAGAGTACATTTTTTGTATAGTTCCAACTTTAGACCTCTGCTAAGATTTCACATACAAAATCTTAACAAAGAACAAGCAGGAATACATTATGAAATACAAAAACAAATTAACTAACTGCATTATAGGTAACAACCATAGTGAGGAGGAAGCAGAGAAAATAATCTACATAACTTTATAAAATAGTATTTTGTTTACGTTCTCTAAGATTAAAAAGGAAAGAAACTACACGTGAATACTGCACTCATCAGTGGTTTCTCATAGGGAAATATATGACTTAATTCTGGAACTATTTTATGTGTATTCTAGAAATTAAGCAAGTAAGTGAACAGATTATAGTCAAAGTCAGATTTCTTACTGTTGGATGAGAGTAATAAATATAGAAAGGTGGAAGACTAGAATGAATCTGGTGTTGGTCTGATATTGAAAGTACCTATATGAACTCATACAGTATACACATACAGACAGATCTAGAAATAGATACAGATGTATGTGTGTGTGTGTGTATATATATATATATACACACATATGTACATTTTCTAGCTGTTAAGGAGGCTAGAAGCAGTAACTCTTCACTACCAATGAGTACACTTAGTGCAGTGTACACTTGGTTTCTAAATAGGTTCTAAAAGGAACCATGGATGCTTACAGAAATCACTAATTCCAGGGCTAGAAGATAAAATACAAGATGAGTCCAGGATATCTTCTGGTGCCAGAAATTAAGGAATTATTTTAAAAAGAATGGGGACCCGTCAAAAAGGCACAAGGGTCAAAAGGGAAGGGATTTGTATGGGCAAATTTGGGACATCTTGAGTAACAAAATAAATAACGGTAGCAATGTGTTATAACCTACAGAATAACATAAAAATGTGGGCCCATTATCAATAAAATAACCGAATAAAGAATGGAGAAGTGGGGGCAGGGTAATAGCTCAAGTTGTAGAGCCCGTGCTTAGCATGCATGAGCTCTTGGGTACAACTCCCAGTACCTCCATTAAAAAAAAAAAAAAATGGAGAAGAAAACTTCCTCACAGAATTTCAACTAGCAAGAAAATAGATGAAAGTGATGGAAATAGAAAATCGTCATTTGGCAAATCCTTACACTATCGACTGTTTCAGGAAAGAATCATGAGGAAAACCACCCCAAAATAAAAACCAAGAATGCCTGCCAATTAACGGACAAAAATATGATGAGATAAGATACTTACAAGAATTTTCCCATGAGATACTAATTACAAACAAAAACACAGTAATTTGACACGGGCTATATCTGGCAGATACCACCCTAACCAAGTGACCAAAATGAACATCACTAGTGAGAGGACAAACTGCACATCACGGACTCACTGACACACTAATGACATATTAGTTCTGCTGCTACTCTTGCCAAAATACATGAACTGAATTTAATCAGGAGGAAACATCTGGCAAACCCCAAATTGGGAGATCTTTTACAAATAGTTGGCCTGTATTTTTAAAACAGTCTAAGGTCATAAAAGCAAACACTGAAGACTTCCAGATTAAAGAAATTTAAGAGATGACAACTAAATGATTGACGATAATGAAGTGGCTCTTTAATCAGGGAGATATTAGTGGAGCAACTGGTGAAATCTGAGTAAGGTCTGTAGAAGGTGACAGAATAAAGTATTTTAATAATGTTAACTCCCTGCTTTTAACAACTGTCCTGTGGTTAAATAAAATGCTATTATTAGGAGAACATGGAAATACATTGTGATATTTTTGCAATATTTTGTAAATTTGAAGTTTTTTCAAAATGAAGTGTTAAAAAAATTAGAAACTGTCTTCATTTCAGCAGGGAAGTAACTTGAACAATCCCTCCCTTAGCTACAGAACTTGTGCTAAGTTAGGTAGACTCCAATAAATAATTTTAAATCTCTCATTACTTTGGCCAACAATCTGGGCAAGAGCAATGATAAAATTTCTCTTCTTTAAAACAAACAAACAAACAAACCAAAAAACCCAGGAACAATTAAATGAAATAGAAAATAAGAACACTAATTGAGTTTGACAAATTTATTGGTTATTTTAGTAAAGACATTCATCTCAGTCATTTCTCTCTCCCATCTTGACCTCAGGTTAGTATTTCATTTGAGTCAAGAAAAATAAATGTAGGAGAGGGATGTTATTTGAACATAAACATTAAAATGGACAAAAATGGAAAGTCTGTCTATATTAAAGCAAGTTAACTTCATGTATCTTGATATAATTAAATCATGTGAGTAAGAACTAACAGTTCTATATACATTGCCATTGTTTTACTTGGGGCTTACTCTAAACTCAAATGCAAGTGAACAAAGTATTAGGAATATATACAGGCTGCTTCTCTGGAGTTATTACCTATTAAAGAGCTCATTGAGTGGTTACCACCAATAAAATAGTCTGAAGCTGCCTCCAAATTCAACATTGTAGGAGTTTTTGAGAAAATCATTATACTATGTTTCTTTTATCTGTGACTATGCTTCTAAAGATATGTTTAATTGTCACATTAAAAAAGAATTCATATACAATACAAAAATACAAAATAAAAACACAATCCTATAACACATAGCTCTAACAAAGTATGTGTGGTCAAAGATTCCACAGAATATGTTTAAAGATGCATTTTCCTTCCTTTTATTTTCAGTACCTAAAATGTGCTTTTGAGAGGCTACTGGTTAATATGTATAGAGTTAAAATAAACCAATATTATTGTGCTAAATAAGAACTCCTGCAGTAAGTTCAAATCAGATTTCACGTTAGTAACTTAAATGCTTTGCTTTGATAAAGTTACAGAAAGTGCATCTTTCTTGTTTTCAATCTTCATACAATGTTGCCCTTTTTTTTTTTTTTGGTGTTTATACCTTTTAAAAGATAAGAACAGCCAAATATTTAAGTATTATGTACATTTAAATTTTTGGTGGTGGTTTGTTATTTTAAAAGAAACAGCTTCCTTATGATTTACCTCAAGATCTGGTGGAAATGCTTACAGGAACTAGCTAATAACAAAAACCAAGAGAAGCACATTCAAAATACTGATTTACTTTGGTAGCAAATGGTTGTTCTTTGAAGACTAATGAAGGTAGACAAGACCTTTAAAGTGAAGTGGGCTATTTCAAATACTCAACAGTTTACATAAAACTTTAAAATGTTCTTTTTAAAGAGCTAAGCATCTGTATCCACTGACAGCAATGCAATACCTAGTTTATGATGACTTAAAACAAAACAAATGCCCATTAGGAAAAAAAGCTGTATTTTATCTAATTTACTTTTCAGTCAATAATCCAGACGTTTTCCTCCCAATACAATACTCCCTTCTCTATAAGGCTGTTCCTGGGAGCCAGACAGTTTAGGTTACTAAGGGAGTTAAGTTAGAGAGTCACTGCCTACAGTTTAAATAGACAATAACTTTTTGCTTCCCTCTTAATGTGCTAATAGTTGTGTCTAAAAAAATATGCAATTCTTAGAAAGGTACCATTTCTGATGTTTTTATTATCTGCAACCTTTGGAAACTAAGCACATGAAACTACAAAATTAGTAAATGTCTTGAAATCTGTATATAAAACATAAATTACCTCTAATTTCAAATTCTCATTTATTAGTGTACCACTCAATCTTAAAAAAAAAAAAAAAAGGAGGCTCCAAAGATAGTCTTATACCATTCTTTAAAAAAGGAAACTGTTCCTTTTAACTTTACACCCACCCCACACCCTAATTTCAAAACACATCATTTAATTGTCTTGGTCATGGACATTTCCAAGATGAGATTTTATATTTCGCTCCCAAAGCTTCTGGTTATCAGAAAACCCATGCTTTCCTTTATTGAAGGAATTTGGTCCTGCTGATGTTGGTGTATCCCTGTTAAAAGAAAGGAAATTTACTTAAAATGTTATATATAATGCCTTTTGGGCCATGTTTTTAACTCATTCAAAATACATTTACTTAGTGCCTACTATAAATGCAGGCCAAACATCAGAAGCCACTACAGAACTTTTAAAAAATATCCTTTCCAGCCCCAGTACTCAAGTTTCAGATTCAGAAGACCTGACGAGGAGCCAGGTAAATCTTTAGGTTTAACAAACATTTAAGGCGATTCCGTTAACAGCTATTGGTGGCAAACACTACAGTTTAAAAAAACTGCTTGTAACCCATTAACAGGGTCATGGAATCATTTGGTGGCTTAACATCAGTATTTATAAAAAATGAGATAGAAGAAAAAACATGAAGATGTATCTCACACACACAATTCAGGTTCATTTTACGAACTTCTGTTTCAATTGCACGTGCTTAGGTTATGCAGATATATGTATTCTGGATGTTTAGACTAGGTTATAATGTCAGATGTATTTCTTACTCTAGGTCCCAGTGTAAAAGGCAGGCAGGAAGGCAGCCATGGGTCTGTTCCCATTTGAATCACAGACAAAGTCTGAAGACTGATGTTTGAATACTTAGCGCTTAGTTCTTCAGGAGGATATACATTTAGTAGAAATGAGGACACAGTATAAATTGTTTTGAAGCCCAACTTTCTTACTAGCCTCTAAATTATCCATTTATGCATACAAAGACAGGAAAATGAACATGGTGTAAACTTGAAATTAATGTTATTTCCACAATAACAGAAACAATGGAAAAAATGTTTTTGTCTTATTTTGATATTTGGCATCTAGTTATCAAGGAAAAAGGGACACATACAACCAAGATTAACTGGCAGGAATGATATTTTTTAAGTGAGATGTGTGATAACCATTTCTTTATACCAGGAAAAAACTTGATTTTAATTTTAAATCAGAAACATTTCTCATAACTGTTTATTTGAAAAAATATACATGCTATGTATCTGAAAAGAAACAGCCTTAAGTTGTTGTTATTTTTTAAAAATACTCATTTTCTCTTACCAGGATAGAAAAGATCACCGATAACTCAGAAAACAAAACTGTTTTGCCAAAATATATAAGGAAAGCCTGAACACTAATAGATCATGTGCAATTTGCAATTTGCTCTTAATTCACTATAATTTTCTACAATATTATACAAAAATTTTAATACCTTCCAATATTCTTCATCCTCATCTTTGCCTCTGGAGGCATTTCCTCTGGTTCACTCTGGAGAAAAAAAATAAGATAGAAACAGAAATGACTGCATATAGATAGAGTAGATCCTTGAACAAAGTGGGGGCTATGGGCACTAACACTGTTCCTATCCCTTCATAGTCAAAAATCTGTACACAACTTTATAGTTGTGTCCTCCATGTCCATGGTTCTGCACCTGAGGATTCAACCAACCTCGGATAGCCTAGTACTCTAGCACGTATTTACTGAAAAAAAAAAAAAAAATTGTGTGTAAGTAGGCCCATGCATTTCAAACTCGTGCTGGTCAAGGGTCAACTGTGTATTAAATTCACATGATTACCAGTAATGCTAAATTTTATATCTAAGTCCATAAATTTTGGTAAAAAGAGAAAATCGCTTATCTTAATTACATTTTAAAAAGAAATTCATGCTTCCAATGTGCTGATTTTGTATAAAGAAAAAAAGTCTGGTAAAAACTTTTTGATATTCTAGAACTAAAGTCATTTGTTTACTATAAGCTACACATTGCATTAAATGCTTTAATATGCACCATGTCTTAAAACCCTAACGATTTTACAAGGTGAGTACGAGCATCATCATTTGCATTTTGTAAGTGAGGTAATAAACAAGGTTAACTTGTCTAGTCACAAAGCTAATAAATAGCAAGATAGTTGGATGCCAGAGCAAAAGCTCTTAACCACTTTACTGTATGGCTGGCTCTCAGAAATGTCTCCTTCACTATAAAGACATCTTCAAAGTTCATTCACTACTTTTTCATAGTTATTGCTAGTGAAAAGGTAAGTGACAAGTGCCTTTTAGTTGTTTTTATGTATAAATGTTACTGCTCAGCTAAACATTCTTGTTTAAACGGGCATCTGCAAGATCCAGCTTCATGGGGTTTTTACTGGTCAAATGTGAGGCAATTTGAGCCTTATGGACTGTTGAATGAAGAAAGAACCCACGAGCCTACACTTACATGAGTAAGTAAGAGCTCTTCCTTACAGTAAGAGACAATTAACAAACATAAAGGGGATGAAAGAAGGAGAAAAATCACCATTGGGCAAACATCATAATACTTGATTCTAGTGAGAATCATCAATGAATGTTAACACTCACAAGTGAATGCTTAAGAAATTACATATTTTCACATATTCTTAAAAAATATCCCCACAAGATAATTTTAATTACACATGGTGAAACAGTAACTTGACTGTAGAGAAATCTGGCAGACATTACTTTAAGCAAATGACCAAAGTTAACACTGCCAGTGATGGGACATACTGACAGCATGTGCTCCCTGATATGATACATTGAGAACTTGGGATCACTTCTGTGGTTTGCCTGCTGAAAGGTGTGTAAATCTAATCATGAGGAAACATCAGACAAATCCAAACCGAGAGGCATTCTACAAACTAACTGGCCTGCACTCTTCAAAAATGTTACTGCCATAAAATACACAGAACACCTGGGAATTCTGCAAAATGAGAGACTAAAGAGATACAACTGAAATTCAAAATTAATTAATTAAATGAATGCCCTCTTTGTCCAGTATCTTTCAGACTTAACCTTAGATACACATCTAAGGTTACTTAACTATGTTCTGCAGAAAAAGGAAGAACCAGATGAAGATTTTTAGATGCCAGTGTTCTTTTACCTAAGAGACAACTTTATCCTTAACTACCATTACCATCTTATAGCAGAAAGAGTGTTGTCTGAACCTGTCTAAAACTTCTTTCAAAACAGGGAAAACAGTAGAACACAGGACAAGAAACCAGAGACCTAAATTCTGGTTCAATACTTATATGCATTAAAACATACTCATGCATGTTTAACTTAATTTCTCCATCTGCAAAACAGGAATAATTATGTCAGACAATTCACAGGGATATATGGAAGGTAAGATAAAGTTACATGAAAAGATTCAACTCATTAGGCAAAGTAAGCCATTACCATTAGGTAGGTGTTTACAATTCCCAGCCTCTGTACTTCTGCACAGGCTGTTCCCTTTCCTATACTGTCCTTCCCTGATACAACCTGTAAATATCAAAATGCTAACTAATCTCTTAAGAATGTTAGAGATGACAGAAAACATTAAATATAATTTAGGTTAGTGCTTTTCAAACTTTTTTATGGGGGATGGGAAATTAAATACATTTTCCTCAACAAAACATTACTTGAGTTCCCAAGCACCAAACAGATAAAAGAATAGATATAAGTGAAACAGGAGCAAGAGGCCGGAACTGTGCTTGTTAACCATCACCTAACACCACAGTAGCTCCTGAGACATTCCCACAGAACCCTGGAACTCTGAGAAAGTTTAAAAATCTGTCATCTAAATTTAGTCTTCATTTTACAGCTGAAAAACTAAGGCTCCAAAAAGGTAAAGTTATTTATCCACAGGTTTTCTATTGGTTAATAACTGGACAGGGCAGGAAAAGAATCCAGGTCTTCCCATCACCAGTCTAGCAGCAACTAGTTACTGGGCCCCTCTTCCTTACCTGAATCTCTATCATTTCATCTCTTCAGGTACTTTTAACTTTTATCTCGTACTATTTTATGTTTAAGTCCCTGCCCTGCTAGGCTGAGTTCCCAGAACATGTCTGATTTATCTTTGTAATCTCACTGTACCTAGCATATGGAAAGCACTCAAATGTGTAGAATGAGTAAAAGTCCAAAGAAGAATAGAGATAACAGCAATTATTTACCCATTCATCCGGGCTCCAATCATTCCATAGTTATCCTTGCCTAAAACTTTTCTACAAAAACCTCCAGTCCTGTCAAATATAGCTGCTTAGCATTTACCATGTGTGATTTGAAGGCTAATGTCTTAGCTTACAAAACTATTACTTGGTTTGTCAAAACCTTGTCTAATGTTTTAGTACCCAACTCCTATCTATTTCTTCTCATATCTTCTTCCCAATCACTCCAGCCCCAGTTTGTGCTCCTCTGAATGTATAATTCTTATCCACACTGCTTTAGGGAGCGATTGCTCAGGTATCCTGTAACTGTTATACACTGGGGTCACATCTTAAGTGAGGGTTAGGTTCTAAAGTCAGAGCCTAAGGAAAAAAATCATAGTCATAATTATGCTTAAAATTCCCTGTGTCATTCACAAGGACGGTAAGAGAAGGACATTGTGAGGGGCACAGAAGAACTAGGACTGCCTAAGAGAAGAGCAGGTAAGCATCCTATGCTCATTCTGGAACATATGTGTATTGAGCAGATCTGGCAGTCAGTATTTTAAATGACCCTACAATCAAATTAAAAAAACAATCCAGATTTTGCAGGTGTCATTAAAACAACAACAACAAACTGTTCAGAGTTCAAAGAAAATTCACTAGTACCATAATACAACTTGACAATTTGCCACTAATATCTTCCTTAAAGAATTGGTTAAAATAAAAAAAACCAAGTATTGACTTACATCTTCATCTTCATTAAAAGCTGCTGCTACTGAAAGGGTTTTTGGAGCAAGAGTTGGAACGGTTTCTTTAGGCTTCTGAAGAAGAAACATTAAAAAGAGTATCACATAGTGTTTATAAGGCTTATTTTAACAATATGAGTAATTTATCATCAAAGATTCAACTTTACATTTTCATAGAAACATATAGTAAGGAACTAAGAACAGACTTTGGAGAAATCCATTCTCTCTCTTTTAAAATGTAGGTTAACAATGGGTAGGTTTTACTTTATTAATTATATCTGTTTGTTTTCCTCCTGTAAAGATTTTATAGCTAGGATCTATAATTTAATATCATTAAGCTAAAAGGTACCTGGTACAGGTAAAAGAAAATGGACATTAATACTCTCATAGTAACATTAAGTATAGCATGTCTTGAGAAAGACACCAAGACTCATCCTTCTCTAGTAGCTAGCTTCCTACCCCTCAGCCTGTAAACTTGCTTCATCCACACCATCTCTTCTAACCGAGGTTTCTGAACTACATTGTCCTATCTCCAGCCTTTCACCACCAGTCAGCCTTCAACCCACTGCAACCTGGCTTCCTCTTTCACCATTTCCCATGATTCCCCACTCACCTAGAACCAAGTGACCCTGATTCTATAGTCACCAATGACTAGGGTGCTACATTTGACTAATCACCAGCTCCTTTTTGAAAACACCCTTACTTTGGCTTCTGTGACACTGCTTTTAATTGGCTATTCTTCTAATTCTCTGACCTCTTGTTCTTGCTCTTCCTTGCCTCCTGTTCCTCCCTTAAATGATAGATACCCAAGATTCTGTCCTTAGTGATCTTTCCTTTTCTGTACTTCCCTCGTCAACTTCATTTACTCCCAGTTTTAACTACCAAATCCTATGTCTACCCCAAACAGATGTCATCTGCCTACTGGACAGCTCCACTTAGAGCTCCCAGGGGTACCGTAGTTTCAGTGTCCTCAAGTACCCAAGCCAGAGAACCTTTTCTTCAACTTGCACGTTCTATTGTAAGGTCCTGCTAATTAGATCTCTATTAAATAGACTTAAACCTGCCTCTGCCTTTTACTACCACACTACCAGCACCTAAGGCCTCTTAGCATCACTCTCCTGAACTACTGTTAAAAATACCATCTCCCCATCTGTTTTTTTCCCCTCTAATTCTCTATATTGGTACCTGAGTCATTTTTCTAAAATGCACACCTGTTTAAGGGTTGACACTCCTTATAATGGTTCCACGACTCCTCCAGAATCTAAAGAATAAACCCAAACTATATTTTGGAGTACAAGTCCTTTATGATTTGGTCCTATCGTCTTATTTGGGGAGCTTTCTATCCCTACATTTGCCTACCTAACACCTTCTAACCAGGAACAATTTCCTGAATGCATCATGCAGCTTCACATCTAAACTGCCTCTGCATGAAGTTCTTTTTATCTGAGATGTCCCTTTACCTTCTGCCTGCACTTAAGGCCAACTCTAGCATCACCACATCAGTGAAATCTTCTCCAAGCTGCTGAAACAAAATTAACCACCCCTTCTTATATAGCACACACAAACACTTTTTATAAATAATATCTGCTTTTGAAGGAATAAAAAATGTTCATTTGGAGAATATGCATAGTAACTCCAGAAACACCCTTTACTCTTAAAAGATGTCATATATCTGATGTTGTACATACAATGTAAGACACAAATAAGTATTTGTTGGTTGATAAACTATCTTATCACATCATATAATCAAAAGCAACAGTTTTAACTAGTTTTTATATCCTACATCTCACTTCGCCAAGAAGATTATGTTTACACTTTGGTTTATTTCATGAACATAGGTTTTTGTTTTCTAAATATTAAAAAGTTTTACTGAATAGGCTTTTTCAAGCACAATACTCCCAACTAAAATGATCAGCAGTTATTAAACCATGTCAATGATCTTTATACAAAACAGATTAAACCAAAAGAATCAGCTCAAATAGGGAGACTAGTTATGAAATAATGAAGTTACAAGCTGAATGTCTTTTGTTCAGACTGATTTTTTTTTTTAGAAAAAGGAAGCAAAGGAAAAGGGCAAACAACACAGGGTAGGAGTGAGGGTTCTGAGGAATGGTGTCTCTTTTAAAACTAGAAGTGCAGCCCAAACATACTGTCTCTAGTAGGAACCTAATATCTACCATATTTTTAAGATCTCTGAATGACACATAATGAAAAAGAAATAAAGCTGCATGTATCTGGCAACTTAGCATTAGTTTTCACAGAACAGACTTGAATAAACACCTTAAAAGCAATTTTAGGATTATTCTCCTTACATATAACTCTTTTCTAAAGTCAACAGCAATACACTATTCAAGTAAACTTCTTTTTCTTAAAGAAGAGATCTATTTAGTGGAACCACACAAAGTTATCACTTCTGTGGGTCAGAAACTGTCAAATCTCGAAACTTCAATCTAATATTTCAAATACTTTCCAGACACTCCAAGGTTCATTAAGTACTAATTCAAGGCTGACATCTTACAAGGGATAAAAAGTTGATCTGTAAAGGACTACTATCCTAGAATACAGAGTATTCAATGTCCATTTGTAGCTCCAAAGTAAGGTAATCAGGAAGCTCTTCTTATCAATCAATACCTTACTAATACTAATCTTTTAAAATACAAATAACTGATTTCTAGAGATATTATTTTTAATATTACCAAAATTTAAAGGTAAGAAAAAAAAACTGAAATTCTTTCTGAAAATATCTTTCAGAGGTTTTGCTCAACACAGGAAATTCTAACCAATTACTTTATAATCATATATTCTTCTTCTCATATTGAAAATTCCTTTTAACAAGTTATAACTTACCCAGATCTTTTTTGAATACAGAGCTAATAATTTCTTAAATACCTACATACAGGTTCATGCAGCAATGTATCTTTTTATACTTAATTTATCATAATCCAGTCAAAGTAGGTTTCCAAAACAAATTCCTAAGACCTATTACGAATGTAATATATAAATTAACTCACACTTGAGCCAAGTTTGATGGATATGGCTGAGGCTTTCTTTGTTGTCTGACTACCTATGGCAAATCCAAACTTGGAGATCTTTGTAGGCTTTGTTGGGAGGTCTGCAGCTTCTTCTTCAGCTGATCGCTTCTCAGCGCTGCGACTGGAACTTTCCCCTCCATTACTGGAAGAAACAGTCTTAGTTTTCACAGGTTTTTCTGCTTCTTCTTCAGGTCCTGGTGAAGTCGAAACAACTTACCAAGATGAGCTATTTTTACTGAGCAGATTGATGGGAGCAGCAACCTCAAAAAGCATCGTTATTAGGAAGATACCTCTGCAGTTGTCACCTACTGACCCAACAGTCTCTTCCACTGTTTGTTAGAGTATACAGCAGGAACTGAGATTGTGTGGCAGTAGAAAAGGCTCCCATGAATTAACTAGCATAAAATACAGAGCAATTTAAAATTATAAATACAAAGTTCACAAAAAGACCCTTCAACTAAACACTGTAAGTTGTACAATAATCAAGTTATTTGTGGGATTTTTGCTTTTCATAAATAAAGACATAAATTCTTCTATAAAAAGTAGTTTGTTAGCAATTAGTCACAACACAGAATAATACATTTGACTAATAAAGTCTAATTTTTTCAATAATATGCTACTAGTTATACAAAGTACCTTGTTATGAACAGCCCACTATTACTCAAACTACAATGTTAGTACAGCCTGGAGTTATTTTCTTGAGTGATGTGTTCTTCATGTACATCTCATACCATCTTTAGAGTTGAAAAAGAACTTGAAGGTCATCCCTTCCTGAGTAATTTAATTCTGCTCTTGGAGCTTGGTTATCATCTGTTTAAACTACCCTTGAGAGCTACCTACAGTCATACTTAGGTTTACACATTTTTTTCTCATGAAAGGAAGATGAGCTAATGAAAATTTCAAACAGAAGGCATACATATGTAGATAAGGAATGCAAGACGTCTTTCAGTAATTTTGCTTCTGTTTACGTTAATCAATGATGAAATCAGTTCACATCTTGAATATCTTAGGTCTCTTACAGATGAAGGCTATTTAAGAATATATTGGGAGGTAAGACTGAAGAAAGCTGATTATTAGGAATTTTATTTTCTTCCCCAAGTTTACCAATTTACTCTTCTGAATGTACTTTGCTACACTGAATGAATGGTTTATTTATAGGGAAAGAGAAGATCCTCTAAGGGATGGCCCTGACAACAGTTAAGAAAACAGGACAAAAAGCTAGAATAGGGGGAAAAACAGAGGACAAGTGGTGAATTAAAAGGCAGGAGGCTATAGATCCCAATCTATATAGTTTTGGAATGATGGGGTTGCTATATTAATAAGCACCTTGAACAGAACATTTGATTTTGTTTAGAGGGAAAGAAAAGGAACTCTTTGTTACCTTTAGATATGGGGTGAAAGTTGTAATAACAATGTGGGGGAAGAATTAAGCAGGATTAGGTTCTGGGATTTCCCCAAGGAGGCAAAGATAGTACTGGAATGGTTGCCTGAGGTGCCATTCACTTATTTAGATGTAAAATTACAAAAGCACATAAAGAATGTAAAATTGCCATTCAATATTTGAAATATAGAACTCAATATAGAATTTAAAAAAAGAGTATTATACAAACACTATTTTTTTAAGGTCTAAGTTTATCACTAAAAGCACTTATGCTAAATTTTATTCTGCATTCTATTTATAGTTTTAATCAAACATGAATTTTACAGTAAAACCAAAACAATGATAACTACTTCTTTGTGACTGACACATAGCTAAAACTGAAAATTCACTGGCTTTACATTTTGGAACACATGTAAACATATAAAAAACCCACTGGATTCACATACAGAAGTAATCTATACACTAAAGAAACAAGTTCTGTGCAAGCACAAACTCTGAAAAACATCAAAACAAACAGTATAAAGAACATTTAGTCTTGATTGTACTATAACCCTGCTCTTTGAAATATGACACATGGACTATTAGTCAAAATTCCTGGTTCTTTAGAAACCTATCTTTTCTTAATTCTGGGTCTCTTTTTACCCAGAGAATAATTATGGACAAAGAATCTAGAAAAATCAAAGCATAAATATGAGAAAAGGTGAAAGACTTAATTCTTACTATAACATTAATAATAACATTGTGATAACCAGCTGAACTAGTATGTACTAATACATGAAAACTATACTATTTTCCAATTCTATCATGCTGCAAGGCAGATTTCTATAGTGACTGCTCTAGAAAAAGGTAGTATGAACAGGAGAGTTGGGAAAACTACTTTACCATTAATCAGTCAGCTAGCAGCAACTCAATTTTATTTACATTTGTGTCCCTGCCATCTGAAGAAGCAAACTATTAAGACCACCCACACCTCAGTTTCACTCTGAAGATTAAACATGTCTATTAGGTCATTTCTACACATGACTGATTCTAGATCCAACAATTTATTTCTGGACATAGCAAATAACTGGACTTGCTCCCCATCACCTTTTGTTTGTTTGTTTTAAAGCAAATGTAAATACTCTATAGCTTTAAAAAAATCTACTCTTCAGGGAAGGGATGGGAGATGGAGTGAAGGAAGGTGAATGCACTAACAGTACTCATTACTTAGCCTTAAATGGCTCAATTTGTCACATGGATTGGAGCTGTATTTTCTCTTCAAGTAATCCTCTTCCAACAACTATGCAGTAAAATACACAAAACATTTAGGAAATAAAGCAAATGGAAGAAAGAGATGAAGATGGGAAATATGACAGCCAAATCTATGTTATTATCAATGTGACTGCAATTACAATTTCTGTAAATCTATATATAGTTGATTAGAAAATTACTTCAACCTAATGTGAGCTTTGAAACATACCATTAAACATAAACATTAATTCCTAAGTCCATTAAGTGTTTTCCTTTAAACACAACACTGTACTACTATAGTATTTGGGGCTTTTAATCCAGAACTGCTGTTACTTATTTAATGAAATGTTTTGTATTTAGGGACTGCGGAAAACAAAATTTTGAATGGCCACAGATTTGTTATGTGAACATTTTTAACAATGTGACTTACATTTTAAGGAGCAACTAAATACAGGGTCAGTTTTTAAAAAATAAAACATCATTTTATAACAAAACATGGATAAATTGTATCAAATTACAAGATTCTTTATCAAGGAGTATTTTAATAAAAGAGATTTTTATCTAATTTGAACTCATTTTGAGCAAACAAAATATGTAGATTAGTTAATGTGAAATCAAATTATACATTTTTTTTTCCTTTTTCATTGAGTAGTTGGGGAGGAGAGGTGAGCCTTGGAGTACAAATGTACCTCACTTTGAAAAAAATTACCTAATAAGATTTAAGTTCATAAGGATACCCTTCATGACCCATTTGAATTCTGGTAGATTCTTCATTTGAAAAAAAGGGCACATACCTACTTCTCTAATAGTAATGGTGTGCAGCTTAAATGAGAACATATTCAAGAACCTCCTACTGTCTGGCAAAATAAGTGTCAATTTCATTAGAGTAGATTTTATATAGCCTGAGGTGGGTGTGATTTCGATATGAATAGCTCTTCTCTAAAATTTTGACTTATTTCAAGGAGCTACAAATATTTAGCCAAAGGGGGGGGGGGGACTACGGAAAGCCTTATCCTTAACATTAGCAATTCAAGTAAGAAGCTTCTCATATCGACATAAATTAAGGTTAACTATGGAAGTAATCTACTCATTGAAAAAAAAAATACATTTCCAACTTATTGGACTATTCAATAGGAGTTAAAAATCAGAATAATTTCTAGGTAAGCCCCTAAGACAAACTTAACAGTGCCTACAGACCTACTGTTTTAAAACAGTGCCTACTTGCCACAAAATTATCAACTTAGCAATATCCATGGCATGAAATGTTTAGCTATGATTTCTTGGCACAATTTCATTAAAAATACCTACATTCAAAAATGGTTTATAGGAACCTACAAACTACTATTTTCTTGCAAGGGAAGGCATACCAAGGCAGATTACATAGATTTATTAAGGGATATTATGCATTTTAAGTCACCAATGAGGAGACATTAAAAATTTTTGATACCAATTAGCAAAGATAATTTTGTACCACTCTCTCCGCAAAAATGCTAAAATAGAAACATCAGTGTTCATCCTACAGAGGGAATTATTCCAACTGAAAGGGTGGTGGATAAAAACACAGACGCTTAAGGTACATTTTGGCAGCACACTAAAACACATCTCAGATACTCTCAGTCAAAATAATTAGAAGGGGAGGAGATAGCTCAATTGGTAGAGCATATGCTTAGCATGCAAGAGGTCCTGGGTTCAATTCCCAGTACCTCTGTTAAGTAAACAGATAAATCTAATTACCTCCCCCCTCAAAAACAAAAAAAAAGCCATTCTGAAAATTAAAAGATAGTCTAAAAGCGAGATAAGATTCTTTAAGCTAGAGATCTTTGTTTTTCCTCAAACTATTAATTTTTCAATGTTAATTTCACTCGATAATTTCCAAGACAATTTTTGAGGAAAAAAATCGCTCACGTAGCACTACGTGGTTTAAACTGCTGTTTCATAAACTATTTTACTAGTGAACAAAACAAAACAAAAGGGGAGAGGTGTGGGAAGGAGTAAGAGTTCTGGCTCAAGTAATAGCACTGTACGTATTTTTTAAAAAAGAAATTCTGGGTCCAAAGTAACCTAACATTAATTACACTTTTTTCAATTTTTGTTTCCAAGTCAATCTAAACATGTTAGTTAGGTCCTAACAGTTGCCTCCATATACTATTACTCTTCCGTATTTTCTCATACTAAATACTTTCTGGGATAAGACTTGAGGGAGAGTTAGAATAGTGTAGTACTTAAAACGTTCTAAAGACATTATGATCAGCTCGCACGTGTTAAGTCACTTGCCTTCTTAGGACAAAGCGGCGGGAGAGCTCGAGAGATTACGTGTTTCTTTTCCTTCATGCACAACACCCCAATTTAGAGAGATGGAGGTGACAGAATAAAGATAGCTGTAATCTGAGTTTACATCGTAAGGAAATAGAGGAAGAATCATGCTAGCCTATTGAGACACCTAAATACCTGGCATGCAGCGAAGCTGGCAACAGCTTGGCTCAGAAAGGCAGATATTCAAAGAAAGACAACCTAACCCTATACCTCGCAGATTAAACCAGGAGGCAGGCAAAGGTATTTCTCTTTCCCTCCATCGCCTCGATCTATCCCGTTACAGGATCAGTATTAGGCTTGAAAATGTAGGAAAGAACAAGGCCGAGGTCGTCCACCTCCTCAGCGAAAAGGGAACAGCAAACTAACTCCTAGGTGTAACAGAGAGGCCGGCACCGTCGGAAACTCGGCCTGCGGCCAGTTCCTGAAAGGCCACTCCTCGGTGACTCGCACTTGGTGAGCGCGCGAGTGCGTTTTATGTGATGTGCGTCTCCGGTGTGGCGGCAGCGGCCCCTGCACCGCCACTCCTATTCCCACCCCGAGTTCGGTCCCCATTTCTGGTGCCCATCTCCCTTCTCTTCGGAAGCAGGGCCTCCGCTGGGGCCAGGATCGTGACCAACAGTGACCGGCTCCGCCCGACAAGGAGGCGATGTGGGCCCGGATCCCAGCGGGCCGCACCGGGCGTGCCCGGGGCTCGTCTGGGCCCAGCACCTGACCGGGTGAGCGCCAGATCTGCCCATTCTCACCCCACTCTCCTCCCCCCACCCCAGGGAGCTCAAAGAAAGGCCCACAGCATCCCACGCAGCCCGCGACGCTGGGGTTGTGTTCACCTCCGGCGGCTCCAGCTCGCTGCGGTTTCTCAGGCTTCTCCTCTCCCGCCTTCCCGTCCGCCATTTTCCCCGCCGCGGCCTCCCCTGCAGCCTCGCCAAGGACGTCACGGCCCCGCCCAGCAACCATTGAGCTTCGAAGCCAGCGCTGGAGGTGGTAGCCTAGAGCGGCCCTAGAGAATAAAGAGCGTGCCTTCGGAAACGGAAGCGGATGTGATATCATCTGCAAGCCGCCTCTAAGGAAAGGGAGGGGAAGGTGGTCCAGTACGGGAATGACTGGGGGCATCATTAGAGGGCAGTTTGATTTTCATTGTCTGCTGGCGGATCCAGAGAAATGAGCTGAGATGGGAACCTAACCCTGAAAACGTTGGTGAAATCTTGAAAGGTTTCTGCAGACCGGGGTGTGATTTCACCTGAAGCTAGTAGGGTCTTTCACTCTGTTTTTGCTAGCTCACGTGTACCTACTCAAAAAAAAAAAAAAAAAAAAAAAAAAAGTAGGGCCGAATTCTTTTCCCAATCTGAGGGAAGTCTGCGTTTGTCGAGCGCCCTCTTGTGTTAGACAATATCTCGTTTAAACCCCACAATAGTCCAGTGCGGATTTATCCTCTTGTTAACAGAGTTGAGACCAAAGAAAAATTTATCCAAGATCATGTAGGCAAGTGGTAAAACTGCTTTTTCTACAGGCCGCAATTTTCTGTGTGGAGACGTTACTTGACTACGTGAAGGCCACGGCTGTTTCTGTCTTATTTAGAAACTGAGTGAGTCCCGAGGGTTTGAGAATGAAGTCCAAGCCTTAGCCTAACTTTTCAGCTTCACCTTCCCTATTTCTCTGTATTTATACTGTCGTCTTGCCATACGGGGCTGCCTTTTGCCATATGCCCTTTCTTGTCTAGGAAACTAGTTTTTGGGTTTGTCATACAGTATACAGTGAGTGTTACAGAAATTGGTCTTAAGGAGTCAAAACTTGGGTTTAAATCCCTAATCTGTTCTTAACTGGCTTAATAAACCTTGAGGGTTTCTTATTGCCTACGGACCTACATTTCCTTCTCTATAAAATAGAAATAATAACAGTACTTCCTCAAAGGGTGGTCCTGGGGATCAAATGAGATACTGGGTTACATATACCATTCTTTGGTCACTTTTTACTTCTTTCAGTACGTGTTCAAAAAAAAAAAAAGTCTCCCTATATGGCTCAAAAGTTCTTTGACGATGGAGACCATTAAAAAAATTTTTTTTCTTCACTGTGTTTTGTATTGAACGTTTCGTATATGAAAGATGTTCAGTATTTGTGTATGGATGGTTCCGCAGGCTCCATCTGGCAAATAAAGAAAGAATCAAAGTGTGTTTCCTGTGACAGAAGGACAGTTTGCTGATACGGTGATTTGGTGATTTCAAGTCCTTGGTCCCCATTTATGACGGTATATGTAAAAGTGCCAGCAAAGTATTTTACATAGAGCAGATAATTAATTCAAGTTTGTTTCATTTTTCCTAGATGTGATCTCCAAAAGTTACTTAATCACTGACACTCTATCATTTTTCACTAGAGACATAAACATGAGATTTTATGTGTAATTATGTGTTTATTTATGGATGTTTATATTTTTAAATGAGAAAAATGAAGTTCAGGGGGGAAGAGTGCAAGCTTAGCCTGCAGGAGGTCCTAGGTTCAATCCCCAGTTCCTCCATTTAAATAAATAAATAAATAAATGACTTAATTACCCTCCCTCCCCACCAAAAAAAGAAAAATGAAGTTCAGAGAGGTCACATATAGCTATCCAGTTCCATATACCACATTGTAGAAGTTAAGGATGGAAGATATTAATCCATTCACCTCTCAGTTCCATGAGATCATATCGTGCCTATCTTGCTCACCATTGTTTCCCTAGGACCTAGACTATGCCAGTTTTCAATAAATACTCATTGGGAAAAATGAATGCAAGCTTCAGTAACCCCAAACAAATGGGTTAAGGAATGAAAAGGCAGTGTAGTGCAGGGCAAAGAGCAGCAGCATTGCATCAGACAAAACTAAATTTAAATTCTAACCCTGCCATTTGCTAATTCTGTGAGTTTGAACTGATAAAGTAATCTTACTGAATATGTTTTAACTATAAAAATGTACTAATACTTAGAGGGTTACTGAGAAGATAAGTGATAATACAGGTAAAATGTGTAATATAGTGCCTAGTTCATGGTGGGCACTTGCTCAATAAGAGCTATTGTTTGTGACCTCTAAAAAGCCATTCAGATGATTTAAAAAGCTGGAAATGGGAGGTAATATGGACAACTATTGTTTTAATGTAAATATGTTATTTGTGAGTATAATATCTAACATATATTCATGCTTACTGTATGCCAAGCATAGTTTGCAAGTTTTTAACATGAAATCAAGTACATCCTATGAATTAAGTGCTACTATTGCTCTTTTATGGAAGAGGTAACTGTGACACTGAAAAGGTAAGAGGTAGAGCTGATCTTGGAATTCAGGCAGAGAGCTACAACAAAATCAGAGAGGAAAAGTGGCTAATCATGATTTCACTAACAATCTGGGACCATACTTTGAGAATCATGGCCCTAATTCATTCACTTTCCTAGACTGTTTCATACCTTCTGTGCTCTCCAGAAACATCCAAGAACTCCTCCCCTTCAACTGATGACTGTGCTTTCCAGTGAGAAAATAACAGAAATCAAAACAATTTCTGTATATTCAGAAATCATAATAATTCTGTATGTATCTGTGGTGTGGTACCTGCATTTGTAGTTATATTTTCTGTCTTATTTTGTTACTTATGCAGTAAATTCCATCCTTCTTCCTTACATAAGGTCTCACTCGACTGTTCCATCATATTCTTCTCCCACCCCCAACTACTGGATCATTCCCCAACAGCAAATATACATGTTCTTGTATCTCCTATTTTTATATAACAAAAACAAAAACTCCTCTCTTGATTTCATTACCTAGCTCCTCATCACTATTTCCCTTCATATAGAAACTCTTTGATAAGGATTATTTATGCTCATTGTCTCCAGATCTTTGATATTTGATACCTACCATCCTGGTCCAACCCACTATTATCTTTCACCTATGTTACTGCAATAGCCTCCTCACTGGTCCCTCTTTTCTAATCTAGTCTCAATAAAGCAGCAAAAGTGATCCTTTTGAAATGAATCAGTTGCATTCACTCAACAAATTTTAAAGTGCTTGTTATGTGCCAGGCACTGTACCAGGTCCTGGGGATACAGCAGTAAATATGACAAAAATAAAAATCCCGGCCCTCATAGAGCTTACATTCTAGTCTTCCTATTAAAACATCAGGAACATGTCACTTTTTTGCTCAAGACTATCCAATCTTCATAGAATACAAACTTGTGGTTGCCAAGGGGGAGGGGAGTGGGAAGGGACAGAATGGGAGTTCGAAATTTGTAGATACTGACAGGCATATGTAAAATAGATAAACAAGATTATACTGTGTAGCACAGGGAAGTGTGTGCAAGACCTTGTGGTAGCTCACAGCAAAAAAAAGTGATAATATATGTATGTTCATGTATAACTGAAAAATTGTGCTCTACACTGGAAATTGACACAACATTGTAAAGTGACTATAACTCAATAAAAAAAGTTAAAAAAAAACCTATCCAATCTTTACATTTTATTCAGAATAAAACCCAAAATCCTTACAGTGGCTTAAGAGTCTTATATGACAGATCCCTAGCTGCTCCTGTGACCCCATTTTCAGCTCTCTTTATCCACACTGCTTCAGCTACACTAGCCTCCTTTTATCTTGAACCTTCTTTCACAGCCTGTCCACTCATTGTTCCCTTTCCCGGGAATTCCCTTCCCTCACATCTCCATAGCTCACTCTCACTTCCTTCAGGTCTTTGCTCAGATGTCATCTTGTCAGTCTTTGTGCAAACTAGAAAAGGGATATCCTGTTATTGGATGCAGTCTTTAAACCACATGGCTTAAAGGCAGATGGTGCCTATATATGAAAAAAAATGGTGCTTCTTTCTTCTAGCAAACATGGCCCTGTACCAGAGAGTAATATGGGTGCTCTTGTGCAGTGAACAACCTACGTAGAAGACAGTCCCCAACCAATCTTTTTTTCTTTCTTTTCTTTTTTTGGTTTTGGTTGGGGGCGGGGGAGAATTAGGTTTATTTATTTATTTACTTAAGGGAGGCACTGGGAATTGAACCCAGGACTTTGTGCATGCTAAGCATGCACTCTACCACTGAGCTATAACTTCCCACTCCCAACCAACCTTTTATAAAAAAGTAATGCCTCCTCACTCCAGCTTTCCCCTTTCTCCTTTAACCTTCATATTACTTACTACCATCTGACATTTTACATTACTTTGGCCTGTCTCCTTTCTGCCATCCAGAATTTAATATCCATAAAAGCTGGAGATATTTTGTTCACTGCTGTAACACCAACAACTAAAATACTTCTGTGTACATAGTAGGTACCCAATAATTTTTCTACTTTTTTTTAAAATTGAAGCTCAATAAATATTTGCTGAATGAATGAATGAACCAATGAGGCAGATAAACTGTTAAGACTGGGAAAAAGAAGATAATTGCTGTGATAAGGAAATGAAGGATTGTTTCAAGGAGGGAAAAGTTCAGTGAGATATCCATGGTCCATTATTTAGTAAGAAGTAGCCATTGAATCTGGCTGGAAAGGATAGAATTGATATAAGCACAGAACAGATCACAGGGTTATCAAGCAGTACTAGAGTTGCACTGTTCAGTGCACTCAAGCCACTGAGGAACTGAGCTCTTACTGATAAAGCACTGAAGCAGTTTGCTTTTGTTAAAGAGGACTCTATTGTTTTGGTAGGACTGCGTTTTACTTTATTGAAGATTTAGTATTCATATTAAGACGTGCTGTAACTATTAAAACACTAGATTTTGAATGCTTAGTTTGAAAAAACTAATATGAATATAAAATCTCATTCATTTTTAATAATACAAATTGAAATAATAGTATGGACATATGGACATAAAATAAACTTCATCTCTTTAACGTGGCTATTGGGAATTTTAAAAGTATGTAAGTGTATTCCATTATATTTCTGTTTAACAGCAGTGGTGTAGAGGAAATGGAAACTTCTCAATATTGACTTGAAGGATCTGGCTTAGAACTTAAACTGTGTATTATAGTAGAAATAATAGTAGCAAACAGACTTTTAAAAACTTTTATTAGAAGTTGGGAATTTGGTAGCATGTTTGAAAAGAGCAAAAGGAGAGAACTAGAAATGTTATTACATGAAAACATTAATAGGTAAGAAGGGGAAGACAATGAGAACATAGGCAACAAAGCCATCAAAGATGATGAATACTATAAATTATTAGGTGTTTGAGATAGAGAGAAAAGCTGTTACTGCCTACTTAGTGCTGGGAAATGAGACCATCTAGTTTGGAGAAATTGAAGCAGTATCTGAGGTTCTGCTAAATTCTAAATTCTAAAAAATTTGGAAAACTAAAATCAGTTTGAGCTCAAACTGTGGATAAGCTTGCCACTGATTTATCTACATGAGAAGCAGTTTTAGAAATCAGTTATTGCTTTTTAAAAAATTATACTGTTGCATCACTGAAACACCTTAGCATATTGTTACACAGAAATAGAAATATACTCCTCAAAGGGACACAATAACTTGCATATAGTGTATTAGATATTCTATATATTCTGAATATATAGTCTGAATTAGATAGTTTATATTTACTTAGCACTTATGTGCCAGACACCATATTCAATGTTTTATGTCAAGAACTATTTCTCTTTTTTATAGATGAGGAAAACTGAAATTTCAAGAGATTAATCAATTTAAGCAATGTCAGAGGGGAGGATATAGTGTTGGCATACACGAGGTCCTGGGTTCAATCCCCAGTACCTCCATCAAAAATAAATAAACCTAATTACCTCCCTCCCCCCCAAAACAAACAAAAATTTAGGCAATGTCAGAACCTGTCAGGGTGGAACGCAGAGAGCAGGGCTGGGACACAGAAGACTAGTGAGGTGCTCTAGGAGCCTTGTTTGCTTTCCTCTAGTGCCGATCCTGTCAGGCAGTCTTAACCCCTTGTTCTTAACCACTGTGCTACTTTACATATGTATATATGTTAGCGGAGGTACTGGGGATCGAACCCAGGACCTCTTGCACACTAAGCAAGCTTTTATTTTCAATCTATCTCAAGCTGTTCAAGTATTAGCACCTTGCTACTTAGTAGGGTCTAAGAGTTGAAATTCACTCATAATGCACTTCTCATCAATTCTAAGTTTACACATCACTTTCTTAAAGGCCTTTCCCGATTCCTTGAGTTTGGGCTAGGCATTCTGTGTTTTTCCATTCCATTTCACACTTGCCTTATTATAGAGGGCTTAATTTATAGGTTAAAAGCTGAGACTTTAAAGTCAGACAGACCTTTTGAATTGAGATACTTAAAGGCTGAATTATTTTAAGTAAATTTTCCTTATCTGTAAAAAAGGTGTTAATGATAGTACATAAACTTAGTTGTTTAAATAATTAATGAAAATTGCATAGTAACTATTTGGCACAGAGTAGGTACTTAGTATTTGGTAGAAGACTTGAGTCCTGCTTTAAGAGATGTATTGGATAGTATACCTTGTGCTAATTTCCAGTATAGGAACTAGGTACAAATACTTGGCCATACATCTCTATTTCCCATGTTTTCAAAATTTTTAATGGTGCAAAAAGTCTACAATGAATATGGTTCCTAAAGTTCATTTCTGTATGCCTGACTTCCTTCACAGAAGAGGGCATGGCCACCACCAATTCCAGAGCTTCCTATCTCTCAAAGTTTACCACTAGAAAAGTTAACACAAGCTATCTTGAGAAGTCCAAAAATCCTGGAAAAGGATTCTGACTGACCTGTCTTAAAGTCAGATACACATCTCAAAGCTTGAGTGAGGTGTCTTTTTTGGGATAATCAGCTGTGGCCAGGGGGTAAGGTCTGTAAAAATATGGCAGCTTCCATTCAAATCACAGGGCTAGAGAATAGGAAGTATTTCCTTGAAAAAAAAAAAAAAAAGCCATCTACAATATGGGAAGTGCTATAGTAACACTCTAAAATAAATCATTTTTCCTAAAAGGACAAGAAATGAGTTTTATCCCCACAAGCCCACTTGGCATTATGCAGCCCAATTTCATGACATGCCAAGGGGTGTCTTAACTTTCTGTTTAACCAAGATACAGTTAAACAATATACCTTAGTGCCTATGACATGCCCAGCACTGTACCAACTGTTACTTTAAAAAATCAACCACCACCTGAAGATTCATCAATTTTTGAAGAAAGGGTAGTTACTGACATGGCTAAAAGAACATTTAAGAAGGAAAATGAAGTCTGAGGCTCAAAGTAGTCATAAAAAAGCCACACCAGTGGTACAGTTGTTTTACTGGACTCAAATAAATGTGGACAACTCTTTTTACTTTTTAATACTATTGTTTCCTTTTATAGTAAACAAAATATAGTTCCAAAGTTTTGTAGATATTTAATTAATTGGAGAAAGACAGTATTTCAGTTAGTTTGGAAAAACAACCTTTAAAAGAAAGAGCAAGTGAATTCCATTCAGGATGAAATAGACTAATAGAACTGGATTATAATGAATTATTCTAATTCAAGCTAACTTTTCTGTGAGCGTCTATTTACAGAGCTTCTTGGAAATGAATTAAAAGTCTTTGACTTCTTCAGTCTGTTAATAAACTCTTGAGAATGCTGAGAAATCTCCAGATAACCAGTATGTTTTCTCCTAGGAACAAACTTCAGAGCCTCTTCCCAATTACCAGTGTTTTTCAGACATAGCAAAATACGTATCATTTGATCTAAGGTGAGATTTTTCGTACCAGTGTCCCACTGTAAATATTTATCTAGTGGAAGGCATTCTGTTGCCAGCTTCAGCCGTTTTGCCTTGGCTAGGGATATGCCTGGCTGCATATTCTTATCAACCAAAGATCCCACTATATAAATCTTGTCATGCTTGAAAGTAGTCATAACATTGGGAGAATCTGCAGTTAAATATATCATATTATCCTTTGGAAATAAATCTACATGAGACATTTCTGTTGCTGTTAAAAGCAATTTGTTCCACTTTTCTCCATAACGTTTAACTAACTCTCTATGGTAAGCACCACCTGTTTTAAGATTGCAAAAATAAATATGGAAAGGATCGACATTTCTCCTGTTCCATCCCTCACTTTCTAAAAGTTGAGAAACAGCATTCTGCAGTTCTTTTGGTTTCATACAGTCATCATAAGCCATGTCAAAAACCAGAGGTTGTCCAAACTGCATGGCCTGGGCACCCTTCCAGCCCATTGCAATGTCCATATTCCTATCCCAAAGTCGGAGAAATAGAAAGTTTTGCTGTTTATCTTCCTTAGTGGTTTCTGGTAGCTGATCTTTCTTTACTTGTTCTTTTGCTGCTATTTTCATTTCCTTTTTTATTTGCTTGACTTTTTTCATTTTTTCCCGAACATATAAATATTTTAAATATTTTCTTTTGGATGATTTAGAAACACATTCCATAATGGTTTTGAGCTCTTCTTCACTGATGTGTTCTGGTACGTCTCTGCCAAGTAGTCTCCACATCTCAATTAGCTCCTTGGTGGCAGCTAGAGGATCTTCATCCTTGCTACTCAAAACTGTTGAAACACCCTCTTCTTGAGCGCTAGATTTCATTGTAATTTTCCACCCATCCAACTCCAGCTGTTCAGGAGGTGATGTACTCTCCTTATTAGGGTAGGATGCAGCTGGTATTTTGGAAGACATGTGTCTCTGCAGAACAGTTGAACATAAAACCCTTCTCTTCCTATGAAGGGTAAATGGCACCAAAACTCTGGCAAAAGGTCTTAAGAAGGTAACACTCATTTTGAGGAAAATAGGCATATAAGAAAAGCCCTATAAAAGAAGAAAAATGTAATGAAAAGTTAAAGATTTTCAAAACCTCTCAACTAACTATGCAAGTAAGTGTAAATGTGAGACATCAAAATACTGATTTCTGAAACACAAAATGGAATCTTAGTCCAACTTACTTGCTGCACCATTAATTTTTCTTTGACTCCTGCGGCCTGGATCCTGTGATCACTCACCAGGCAAAAAGTTTAAAACTTATTTGGGTCTTATTTCTGATCTGAATTTCACTACTAATTTAGGCAAAAGGTTACCTTGAAGATCCTTTTTAGATTTGTATCTAGCTGCCCAGAAGATCAATGTTACTGCATAACAAACTTATGTACCACAGATGTGGCTGAGATAATGGTGCTGTATTCTTCTCCATGCTATACTAAGTCCAGATACAGACCCAAACACAAGATCCTCAACAAGCAACACATGAAGACAAAGGGCAGCTAAGTTACAAATGATAACTACTAAAAAGCACCTAGCAGTTGCTGCACCCTCATGTTTTCAAAACAGAAATACAGAGAGATCTACTGATCTAAAAACAAAACCTTCCTTCTCCAATTTAGGCTTTATTCTGCAGCAAATAATGTTACTGCCAAACAAAATACCCCAAATTAGGGTAAATATAAATAAGCTCCACAATTTTATTCTAAAGATATCCACAAAACAATGAAGATGCTTAAGTATGTGAAACTAGTGCCAGATTTGAAGGAAAAAAAAAGGCATTAAACTTTTCATAAAATTCAACTAAAATAGTTGAAAAATTCCTTCTTCCCTTGGCTTCATTTAATGACACTGCATGCTCCTGGGTCTCTAACCTGTGCACTGATGCTCAGATTCCACTTTCCACCCCACACAAGAGGTGGATGTGCTTCTGAATTCTGTCCTTAGCGCTTTTTTCAATCTAAACATTTTCCCTATGAGCTTGATCTACCTCCTTGGCTTCAATCACCATGACACCTCAAATGCACAAATTGAAATAAACTCTCTCCGCTCCCTTCCCAAGCTGCTTCTCTTTCTGCATTGTATCAGGAAGGGACACTGCTATCTATCCATTTGCTGAAGCCAGAAACGAGGTCATTTCATTACTGCTCCCTCTCACACGCACCATACCTAATCCATCTGAATTATATTCATTTACTTTCTAAACACTTGTAGAATCCATTCACTTCTCTTCAACCCTGTTTTCTTTATTGCATCTCCTAGATTTACTCTCCCTCATCTCTAAGTCATTTGGAGCTAGTGCAAATCTGATCAATACACTGACATCCTCAATGTGTATGTTTAAGCCCATTGCTGCCAGGTTAAAGTCTAAACATACATATGACGTATAAAAGTTTTTCATAAAAAACACCCTCTGCTTAACTCTTCAGCTACATCTCTAGCTATTCTTCACCTCAAACTTTAGGTCAATTATTCGCCCTACTAGTTCTTTTAGCACCTTGCACTTGTCCACTATAATGCTTGTAATGCTGAATTGTAACTACCTGGTTACTTATTTGCCCCACTACACGGTAAACTCTATCAGGACAAGGGCTGTATATTAACACTGAACCCACTGCTTGGCAGTATACGGCTCACATTTATCACTGAAGATTTTTCGATTAAATACTCAAGGTCAGTGATTCTCACACTTAAAACACATTCAGCCACCTTTTAAAGAAAAAACAATTTACTTTAGCCTCCTCGAAACATTTAACCGAGTTCTCAGCCCCAACATGCGAAACATTTATTTCAGAAACAGTCTTTTTTGAGTTTTGTCTTTGTACCTGGTTAGAATTTTTAGGACATCATAGAAATAAAACCAAAACCCGCCGAACTGAGAAGGTGAACAAAGATACTATTTTGGGATACACTTCTCTTGTTCCAGATATTGTACTGCTTATAGTCTATTAAATCACTGGGCTTCCTCCTATCTCTGGGCTGCTTAGCGCACATGCGCCACTTAGCGTATCTTAGTTCTCCCGCTTTCTCCCACGTCACCACACACACTGGCAGGTGACAAGAAATCCGTCCATACCAGGAGTGCAGACAGGATGTTTCCCACCGGTGCAAATCGCAGGGACCCCAAGAGGACGCAGGATTCGGCCGCGAAGCGCTGCCCAGAGATCCGCTCCGCAAACAACCACAGTCCGCCTATCACTCCACGCCGTATCGGTTGCTGACCGAAGAGCCGCAGCCGGAAGTCCCACCCTTTCTTCCCGGCGCTGCCATAAGACGTCACACCACAAAGGGAACGTCTTCCGGCGTGGAAAAGCGGCACTGTCGTGCAACACAGAATTAAAAAATGAAACAAATGTCTCATCTTTCTGAGAGGAGGTAGTTTTGCAAATTGGAGCAAGGCGCCCCCTAAAGTTAGGTTTTTGTCTTCCCACAAGACCTGTGAAGATAGGGACGCTATCTCCCTTGATCTTTGCATTTCAAAAAGATGACTCCCAGCTTTCTGAAGAGACATTCCTGAGTTGTGAGACTGGCAAGAGGCTTATATAGCCATTATAAATATTTAAGTACATTTTGAAGAGATGGAGAAAGAAATTCTGAAAGAAAAGGGAGAGGGGGAGAAGTCTCTTCCTTTATTTTGAACAAGGAGAATTAAATCCCGTTTTTAATTTGTATTTGCCCATAAATTCTGTGGAAGATAACTGGAAGTAACTTGAAAGGTAAGTGAGACGCGCCACTTCTTTTCCTACAGGAGGGAAAACCAAATGTGTCAATTCATTTGGATCTTTGGGGCCTTAAAACATGGGCTCAGTCAACAACCCTCTTTTGTTGCTTTCCTCAGGGGAGGAACTTTAGGCCAGATGAGAGTCCATCATAACTTTCACCTCTCAAGAAACAAATTTAACTTTATTACCTCTCTGGCCACCCCTAGTCTTTCTAACAGTGGTTCATACAGTGTGGTTCCCAGACCTGTAGCGGCAGCATCCCCAGGGAACTAGTCAAAAGGCAAATTTTTGTCCCCACCTGCCAGTTCTACTGAATCAGGAACTCTGGCAGTGACAGCTAGTAATCTTTGTCTTAAAACCTCCAGGTTATCTTGACATACTTTAGAGAACCACTGCTTTTGAAGAAACATTGAAAAGGAAGTAAGAGAATTTCTTGCTTTCTTCTTTAACAGAGACTTGTCATAGCAAATTTGCAAACAGTATGTTCTTTTTTTTTTTTTTCATTAAGATGTGTTTAGTATTGGGAAGTGAAACATAAATTTTGGTGTGGTTGGCTTACAAACATTGATCACAGTCTATTACCTCTGTTTTCCACAAGAAGGGAAAAAAATCATCACATAGTGATGTTAGAAGGTTTTAGGAATTTCCTGAAGGGCTCCTATATCGGTCTTTTCTCTATCAGGACACATTTCTGTTCTGCAACTTATAGTCCAAAATCTGGAGATGTGCTTTTTTGGCTTCAAGCTGCAGAAATAGGTCAACAGCAGAAGTCAAAGTAAGAGAATAGTTTAGGGTGACCCTAGGAGAGAAAGTTTAAAAATCTTTATTTTCAACACAAGTGTTTGTGGCAAAAATGCTGATGTTTTGTGGAGAAAGAGGAAATCAGTTTTTAAATACACAGACCTGTTTATCAAAACAAGAAAAAAATTTTAAATGACAGGATGAATATGCTCCCAGAGCCAAGATATTCTTATAACCAACAACTGAGTTGCTGCTATACCATTAGTTGCAGTTGGCATCATTTCTGATGTGGTAGTCTGAAATATGTCCCCAATTCTTTGACACTCTCAAGAGGTGGAGCCTAATTCCTCCTCCCTTGGACTTAGTAATTTACTTCTAACAAATAGAAAAAAAGTTGACCAGTATGCGACCTCAGAGAGATTATAAAAAGCAGTGTAGTTTCCTGCTTCCTCATTTACCTGGCTGATTCATCCTGGGAGAAGTGAGCTGTCATGATATGAGGATATTCAAGTGACAAAGAATCTCCTTGACCAAACTTTACTTAGGCTCCTTTGAGCCCTCTTCTGGATTAGTTTTTGATCTTGGCCTTCTGTGAGACTGCAAGAATCCTGCTTCGTCATCCTCTGACCTTGGGTTCCTCTCTTATTCAGGTATGGGCAGAGCTAAAAAATAATTTGCAACCTGTTCCTTTTTTTTTTTCTTTCAAAATTTCTGGAACCACCAAAATAAATTTGTCAATGATAGTCCCTATTTAGAAAATAGTATTTTTATCCAACTAGTTGGTCAAGTTAAAAATCTGGTCCTTGTTTTTTCTCCTTATTCCTGACCTCCACTCACAAAATGTCATTCATTGGAAGAATTAAGCATTTCTCTGCAAATCAAAATCACAATGAAATATCATCTCATACCTGTCAGAATGGCTATCATCAAAAAGTCTATAAATAACAAATGTTGGAGAGGGTGTGGAGAAATAGGAACCCTCATACACTGTTGGGAATGTAAATTGGTGCAGCCACTATGTAAACAGTATGGAGGTTTCTTAAAAAGGTAGAAATAGAACTACCATATGACCTAGCAATCCATTCCTTGGCATATATCCAGAAAAAACAAAAACACTAATTCAAAAAGATAATGCACCCCAATGTTCATAGAAGCACTAAATACGACATGGAGGCAATCTAAGTGCCTATCAACAGATGATTAAGATGTGTATATGTGTGTATAAAATATAATGCAATATTACTCAACCATATAAAAGAATGAAGTATTGCCATTTGCAGCAACATGGGTAGAACTAAAGAATATTATGCTTAGTGAAATAAGTCAGAGAAATACAAATACTGTATATTACCAAATGTGGAATCTTAAAAAAAAACAAAACCGAATGTATATGTAGAACAGAAACAGACTCACAGATATAGAAAACAAACTTACAGTTACCAAAGGGGAGAGGAAGGGGGAGGGACGATTTAGGGGCATGGGATACAAACTACTAGTGAGTAAGCTGCCTCTGTTTACTTCTCTGTCTTAACTTTGCAGCTTCTGACAAAACCCCTCTCTTTAACCAAATCTAAGTCTGGCTTCTCTGAGCCCTCTTGAGTAGGTTTGACATTGGGTTCTGCCCTTGGTCTGCTTAATCCAGTTTTAGCAAGAATTCTGCTGAGTCAGTGAAAACCTCCCACTTTTGGTACCTGAACATCCTCTGTTATAACTGATAAAATTCTTCATCCTCCACTCTCAATACCTTACCTCCCTGACCTGCCTTCAGTAAGAATCCTGTTGAGTTGGTCTAGCAAGACTCTCTACTACCTATATTTTAGTAATTTTCCATTCACTAACCCTTGGATATAAATCTCTCTCCACCCCAACTTGTCTGTGTTTGAAGGTAAGCCTGATCTATCTCCCCTACAAAACCCCAATTGCACCAACCCCTTTTGAATACATCTTCCTTACTGTCTTTAATAAATGTCATGAATAATTTTTTTCTTTAACACTACTCCCCCGTAATCTTTTAGCTCTTGCTGAACAGGACTTCCTTCTCCTGTCTCAGGATATTTGCACCTGTGATTCCTTTGCCAATGACTTTGTTTTCCCGGCTAACTGCTATTTTTCAAACTAAGCATCATTTTCTTGAGCTTTTTCCCTAACCCCCAAGACTGTTAGCTCTCATGCTAGAATGTCCACAACCCCTTTTCCCTAACACTCTTCAGTGCTTGCAATTTGTTGTTAATTGTGAACTCCATAAAGATAAAGGCAATGTTGGCCTTGTCTGCCAGTGTTCCCAAAATCTAGTATTGACTGTACATAGTAGATACTCGAATATTATGTGAAGGTATGAGTAAACACACACACACAAGACCAAACTTAAAAAAAATAAAGAATGGAGTTCGCTAATGTTTAATTTTTATGTTCACTTATTTTAATATGGCATCAATAATGTAAATCAAATATTGACTTAATATGTAATTCCTATCAAGTACAGTTTTGATGTCATTCTATTAAACTGTAAGAAATCTTTTCAATAGAAGATTCTCTAACTTTACTACTCTTAACGTGTAAAATATTAATGATGGTATTGACTGACTTCCTGGTTCATAGGCTACAAAAGAGAACATATTCATGTTTTTAAAAAGTAACAAATCAAATTTCAAACAAGAACATAATATTGCATATGAGCTGGAAGTGTTCTTTTTCTTCTACATTAGCAAAGTTTCTCCACGGGACAAAAAAAAATCTTAGATGACAAAAAAGTAAGTTAAGCACTTTGCTTTCTTTTTGTGGAGCTTCTAGTTACTATTGGCATTCGAGATAAATTAACAGCTTTTTTGGCTCTTAAAGCTTTTCTAAAGTATTTAAAAATTGACTGAAGGCTAAAGGAAGGGGCTAAGTTGTGTTCTTCTGTACCAGCAGAAACCATAGGAAACTCCTTTTTCAAAATGGTAGCTACAGGTTTATCCAGAGTCTTCGGACTCGTCACCCATTCACAGCAGTGGTGCTTGATCCATGCTAATAACTGGATGTCATTCCCCAGTTGGTGTCCTATGTGATGTTCAGAGTCAATAAGTGCAACAGCATATACTTTGCTCATCACTTCCCACTTTCTACGTACGAGCAAGTCCATAAAAACCAAGCCTCCATAACCATGTACAATGAAGGCAACATCCTTGCCTTCAGTCTTTGAAATGAAGTAATCCCAAATGTAAGCCATGTGTTCTTCAGGGGAGTTGCTGCATCTTTTTGGAAGGCACTGGAGAGACTGCTGGAGAGAGAAAAGGCTCTCAGCCTGAACCATTTCTCTGGAAGAGGACTCAACATTTGGTGTTAAAAGGCCCTTCCACTCTTTTTCTGTCTTTAGGTCCACAGAATTGTCATTGGGATTTAGCACAATTACATCATAATGTGCCTGCAATGCCATCTGAATACATGGTATCTGACTTCCATGTTGGAGACCATGATGAATTATTGCCTGTTGACTCCACTGACCAGCTCTAAAGACCCCATGATCTTGAAGAACGACAAGAAGAGCAGAATGATGATCTGTTAAAGCTCTCTCACTCATGAAAAAGAAGCTTCTTGGTTCCTTATCTGCCTCTGGTGGGATATATACTCTTTGTAATTTGCACACTTTCTCCAAAAGTACATAAATGTATTGTTCAAGCAAATGGCCCAGGGCCTGGTAGCGCTTGCTATTCCTCTCCAGGACATTTTTATAATAGTTAAAGATGAAAGGCCTATGCGTCTCAATGTGTCTCAATTCAGCTTTTTCATTGAAGTCATATTTAAGTTCTTCTAGTAAGTCAGACTGTTCAATAAATTTTTGGAAGCTCAGTTCTTGAGTTACTGGTAACCACTGAAAGTAAAAAGCAATAATATGTCAGTGTTAAAAAAATTCAGCTTGCTAAATTCTTCCTGTGGGAAATCATGCTAAATTAAGCACTTCATGAAGACATTAACCTTTTATCTTTACCTTTATTATGGTAAAGATTTTAAGTCAAAATAAATGTGAACTATGCAAAGTAGTGAGAGACTGAATACACTAAGGGACAGTGGTCAGGCCATATATAAAAACAGAATTCTGACCCGTAATGTGTAGCAATTTGCCCAGAAAGCCAATCCCTTATCTATTATAAACAGCCCAGGAAAAAGCCAGTCTTATTAAGTCAGACTTGCAGGAAGTCAGGTTGCTACCTCTAGCGACAATCTGAGAAGCTGAACAATAACTTCTGTTACAATTGGCCCCAAATGGCCAAGACTTGATTAATAACTTAGAGCTTCCCAATTTTTACCCCTGCTTCCAATTTAGGATCCACCAGAGAAAGCCAAATATGTACCCCGAATCAGTGACATAGGATGCCTCCCTCTGGTTAGCTTGCCTACAGCTTCCTCATGCCAACAGCATCCAGTTAGGACACACCAGCAACCTTCCCTTTTTTCCACTAAAAAGCTTCTCCACTCCTCTGAGTCCTCTCCTTTGAGTCCTGTCACTCTGCAAGTGATGGTGGCTGATTCCCTTGCTATGGTGAGCTCAGAATGAATAGGTTTTGCTTTTCTCATTTGGTTGGTCTTTGTCTATTTCATTTAAGCATTAAAATTTTTTTCTATTGAATAAATGGCACGGGATGGCAGTGAGAGTGAAACATGAACTAGGCATTGTATATTATGACCAATTTATCTAATAGAAGATATGGTTATTCTGATTATTGTGAGAAGAAAAAAAGTGGCTGACTGAGAAGTTAAGACAGTTATTGTGGACAGAACCCAAAGGGAAAAGAAAAGACTTTGAAAAGTAACTGACTTGCTCTAAAGGCAAATACCCAACAAGTACTTTATGAAGGTAGTTGTCCAAAGCATGAAACTTATTTAGACTGCTCTTGATTTACCATTCCATTAAAAACTTTCTCTTATGGTGTTGCTCATACCAGGTGCTGTTATGTAGTTAATATCTTCTCAGAGTATAAATGACAGATAGGCCTGACCATACTTTAAAAGGAGAAGCCTCTGGAATTAGATTGATTTAGGTTTAAATCCTAGCTCCACATTTTAAGTTGAGTGACTTTTAGCAGATTTCTTAACCTCTATATGAGTTTCAGTTTCTTCAACTTCTGACTTTTAGTTTATACTCTCTGAAACAGCAATCTCCATCCTGCTACTCTGCTTTATTTTTCTTCCTAGCCTACATTACCACCTGACATATAATTGTTTGTATATTTAAAAATTATGTCTCCCTTCACTAGAATGAAAGCTCTATGAGAACAGGAACTTTAATTAACTGCTCTATCTTCAGTACTTTCAAAGCGTCTGGCACAAATTATATAATTTTTTTTTTGAAAAAAGAAAAAAATTTTGAATGAATAAATGCAAAATACCATAACATCATTTATTTCACCAGGCTGCTGAGAGAATTAACTGTAGGTAAAAACCATTTTATGTAGTGTCTCATTAATGGAAAGTTCTTTGAAATTAGATATTGGATGATCTTCCTTTTTGAGAAATGTGAAATAAAAAAAAATGTATCTCTTGCTGAGCCTGCCTTAGTCACTCAACATTGTGATTTTTATCCACATTAATAGTCATTCATTTCATTTTATCTATTTATAGTGTTATGTTGCTTGAATATGCCATAGTTTGTTTAACCATTTTCTTGTTTAAGACCATTTAGGTTACTCCAGTTTTCCATGATTATAAGCAAAGCTGCAACAAACATTCTTCAAGCTATATTTTTGTGCATATATCAAGGGTTTCTCTAGGAAATATACCTAGAAGTGGAAATTCTAGGTCATAGCATCATATTCTATTTTACTAGATATTGCCAAACTGCTCTCTCAAAAAGGAAGATCTATTTTATAATTTGGCATGGATGAGGAGGTTTGCACAGAAAAGCAGTAATCTCTTAGATTTAAAAATACTTTGTTTATTCAGGTGCTGTGCTGAAAATTGCCTTTTTCTGTACTGAAATAAAGAGAAAGGTACTGAATATTTAAAACTCAACAAACTAAACCTAACCCAACTAAACTAAACCAACGAACTAAAGAATCTTGTTAGCTAACTTTCTTTCAATCACAGTTAAATAAACAAAATCAGTATTTTCTAATAGCACACAGTATACAGCATTCAGTTACTCTCTTTCAACTTTAATAAGCGCTTGTGTACCTAACTGAGAGACAATTCTCCAGGGGAAAGAATGGGCATTTGCAAACTGGAAGACCAAAATGGCACACAGATATATAAAGGACAGGTATAGGTGAGGTGAACAGGAGCAAGGGGGGGGGAGAGTATCTTGTAGAATGAAAAGGTAGACAGTTCTCTAGAGTTCACTGTAGCACATTTTGCTTGGCTAATATATTCCAACATGTAACTCTCCCCTGAATTCATTATCTGTTTACGTGATATATTTACTTTAATGTCAAATAGCCATCTCAAACTTAATGCGCCCAAAGCACTCCCTTCAATCTACTCTCACTCTCATCTTGCCCATCTTAGTTAGTGATAACTCCATTCTTTCAGTTGCCAGTGCTGCAAACTTCTTTTCTCTTTCACACATCTCATCTGATCAATTAGCAAGTCTACAGGCTCTCTTATTTGAAATATATCTGAAATCTAATCACCTATCACCCCTCCCTCTCTACTCCCCTAGCTCTAGTCCAAGTCACTATCAACACTCACCTTCATTATTAAGCTTCCTATCCAATCTCTTTGCCTAAACTCTTATTTCCTGGCATGTGGCTAGGATGATCTTTTCAAAACATCTACATTAGATCCCACACCGCTGCTCAAAATTCTCAGTTGTCTCCTCTTTTTCCTTTTGTTTTAAATTGAAGTATAGTCAGTTTACAATGTTGTGTTAATTTCTAGTGTACAGCATAATAGTTCAGTCATATATATAATACATATATTCATTTTCATATTCTTTTTCATTATAGGTTACTATAAGGTATTGAATATAGTTCCCTGTGCTATATAGTATAAACTTACTGTTTATCTGTTTTATATATAGTAGTTAGTATCTGTAAATCTTGAACTCCCAATTTATCCCTTCCCACTCCCTTCCCTCCCTGGTAACCATAAGTTTGTTTTCTATGTCTGTGAGTCTGTTTCTGTTTTATAAATAAGTTCTTTTTTTTTAGATTTTTAAAAGATTATTTAGATATAAGTGACATCATATAGTATTTTTCTTTCTCTTTCTGGCTTACTTCACTTAGAATAACACTCTCCAGGTCGCAAATGGCATTATTTTATTTTTTATGGCTGAGTACTATTCCATTGTATAAATATACCATAGCACACAGAATAAAAGTCCTCACCATAGCTCTCCTAGGTCATTTCCCTCCATTTGTTGCACTTGCTTACTCATCTAGCTACATGATCTGACCCTCAGCTCTTGCTCAGGTATCATTTCCCACCACTCTATTGCTTACTTCACTCTAGCCACACCTGGCTTCTTTGCCGCCAACTTGTGAAGCAAGCTCCTGATTAAGGGCATCCCCCTTGCTATGCCCACAGCTTGGAGCACGTTTGCCCTATATATCTATAGGGCTTCACTTCCTTCAAGTTTCTGCCCAACAGTTATCTGACCAGAGTAGCTCTCTGAGCATTCTATCTGAAAGGGCAATCCCCTCCAGTCCTTCCTTACACCCTGTCTATCTATGATACTTCACTTTCCTCCTTCCTTCCTTCCTCCTTCTCCCTCCTTCCTCTTTCTTTTCTTTTGTACTTATTATCAACTGACATAAACATGCTTATTGTCTGTTTCTCCTCATTAGAATGTAAGTTCCATGACAGTAGGGACAAGGACTTTGTTTTGTTCACTAGTTCTTGGAATAGTGCCTGGTATAGTATGTATTTAAATACTGTTACAATTTTATGGTTTTTGATAAGAGCATAAGTAAGAGCAAAATCCTCTAGCTGTATACACAGGAGAAAGATGCATACAAAACTTTTGAAAAATTATAGAGGCTTCTTCTATAATTCTAAGGCTGATAAATGTTGATTTATTCATTATTCTTAAAGAATATCATATGCATCTGTATATGTTTGTTTTCTTTTTTCAAATTGAGATGGTCCATTAACATAAAGGAGAGAATCAAACTGTTTTACATGCTTAGTTTTCTAAAGAATGGGTTGGAATAAGATAGCTTAACTTCAAAAATAAGAATTTCAGAGCTAAAAAGATGTTATCGATATTCTTAGCTAGTATGTTTATTTTATATAAGTGATGCTTTTAAAGGTAAAGTGATATGCCCAGAATAACTCAGGCAGCTCCACAAGCCTGAGAGAATGTTAATTTTTAATCAGTGTTCTTAAAAATGCATAGTATTTGAGTTTTTATTTGATTCATTCACCAAAAATTTGGTGAGGGTATTTGTTAGCTTAGTTTCCTATGTCAAGTAGTCTAGTCATTTTATGTTGAATGAATTTTTCTTTTAAAGGAGAATAACATATAATCATTAATGAGAATTTCAAATTAGGTCCTTCCTGGATTAGGTGGTGACACAGCTGTTAGTTTTTGCTCTAGGTATGGCTATAATTATTTTAAAAATCATGGTAAACCATACTAAAATTTACAATGTTAACCATTTTTACATGGGCAGTTCAGGGGCATTGAGTACATTCACATTGTTGTGCAACCATTACTGCCCTCCATCCATAGAACATTTTTCATCTTGCGAAACTTTAACTTTGTGCTTAGTAAGCTATAATTTTATATTTCCCCTTAGCCTCAGCCCCTGGCAAACCATTCTACTTTCTGTCTTTATGAATTTGACAAGAAGAGTGTGGTTGGGCAATAGAATCACAGATGCAAAAAATTTAGTTTATTTTGGTTTTAAGGAACTCCCTCTCTAGGATCATAAACTGGTTATATGTAACAATATTTTTCACAAGTGATTAGTAAGCTTTTATGAAAATATGATTTTACAACCTGAGAAGTTAGGATTTAACCTCAGGTTACACAGTAATATACCCTATTACAGTGATTACAGTCGTTTGGTATTCTTAAGAAAGAGGTTGAAGCACAGAATGAGGGATATTTCACTCAGAAAATTAAAAAGTATCTAAAGATACTTATTAAAATGAACATGTTTTTATTTATTTATATACTTAGAAAAACAAAATGAAACAGAAAGAAAAAAAACCCTGAAAAACGTATTTTAAGATTGACTGTTTTGGTACCACGATTTTTATTTCCCCAACAGAGAAATGCAATGAGCATTTTTTTCAGAAAAACAATTATGCCAGTATACAATTCCATTCAGTAAATTGTAGAAAATGACAGAGCTAATGGAATTATATATGTGAAAGTCTGAAAAAAGAGCAAACTAAATCCCTTTCCCCAAATACCCTTCCCCTTGCCTACCTCTCCCCAGGAAATACTAAAGAAGCTTAATTTAATCCACCTGAGGCATAGAAAATGGGGTATCAGAGATAGAAAAAAAATCAGGTGTCACAAATCTTGAGTTTCCCAAATTTGAGTATGAAATCAAATCTTCCAGGAAAATTTCTTAGAAAACTAATTGGTGAATTATGAGGAGAAACTTTTAGCTTTGCCAGCCACCCCTAAAATGCCTTCAAGCAACCACTCTCTGAACTTTACAGAAATCATATAGAAATCAATGCTTTGTATTTCTTTATGGTTGTTATCTCCTAAGCGTGCAGCCCTGGGGCCTATAGTTTGGCAGTTTAGTTTTATTCTTTTTTTTTTTAACTTGGTATATCTTTCTGGGAAACTGTTAAATTCTGACAGCTAGATTTTGGATTTACTGACTGTCCAATCCTAGATCCTATGCTTCTTGATTGCGATTATTCAGAGGTAAGTGGGTGCCAAAAGATAAAGGATAGATAAACAAGATTATATTGTATAGCACAGGGAAATATATACAAGATCTTGTGGTAGCTCACAGCGAAAAAAATGCGACAATGAATATATGTATGTTCATGTATAACTGAAAAATTGTGCTCTACATTGGAAATTGAGACAACATTGTAAAATGACTATAACTCAATTAAAAAATGTTTTAAAAAAAGATAAAGGATAAAGAAGACTGTCTAAAGCCTCAGTTTTACTAAATAGTTACATAAAATGAAAATTTTCTATTAAAATCAACCAAATGGATTAAGGCATAGAAACACTAATATCACATTTTAAGATAGAACACTCCAAAGAAGTTAGTGGTGTATGTACAGAATACCCTGGGCTCAGCACCAGAGCTCAGTGACAGTTTAGGGAACTTAGGTTAAAGGTTTGTCCTTTTATAGCCTCCTAGACAAAACCATCTGCTGCTTAAATACCTTGAGACACTTCAGGTTTTCATAACTTCTGGGAACAGGCTATTATATTGCAGAGCAGTTAAAACTGTTCATTGTCTTAAAAAGGAAGATATCCTTGAAACCAAAAAACCTATACTCATTTTTTTCATGAAATCATGTGTTACTTCACTTATACCTGGAAGAAAAACTTCCTTCATGTAAGAATTCTCAATATTTTAAAGATAAGATTCAACTATGAATGAAAATGAGGCTAATAGCAATATGACACAGTGCTCCGAATGTCTTTGCAAAATCTAGGCATTCTGGGAGCCTATGGTAAGGAATTCTAGATTGTTCATTTTAATTTTTAACATAGTTTAGGATCAGTCTGTACCCAGTGCCCAACCATGTCTATTTACATTCATATTATACTTAAAGTTAATTCACTTGTGAAGAGAAAGGGTCTTTATTTTCATTAAGCTCTCTTCAAAGAAATTGTTAATCAAGGGGATAAAATAAAGAGTTGATATATTTCACACTGCCACTGTGTCTTGAAACTATTAAAACCACACCCATTGCTTAAAACAAAAATACATTGAATACCTAATTTAAACACTTTATATGCACTTTTAACACTCAATAAAGAACCATGCTCATTAAGATCAAATTTTGTATTACAAAATACTGGGCTGATGAATTTCTAATCTTAAATCTTAATTTAAAAGGCTTTATACACTGTGAGCTAAATGTACATAAAATAAATTAACTTATCCCCAAACATACTAAGTCATTCACTTTTTTTGATTTTTCTTCTTTCTTTTAAAATATGGAAGTTTTCACCTTAATATCATAAAACACTATAAAAGATCATAATAGTCTATCATGATAGGCAAAGTGAGGTTGTTAAATGACTCCCTCAAAAGTAGAAACTAAATTTTTTAATCCTTTAGTTGTTTGCAATACAGTCAACTGAGCAGTAGAGATTGTTAAAACTAAATAAAAATACTGGTTTAAAAAGCAAATTTGAAATTCTTGAGCTTAAAGGTCATTTACCTTCAAATATGTTAAGCAAAACCAGCTTCAAAATAAAAAAATACACTGACTCACTACACCTTTACTTGCAGAAATGCTATATTCAATAAGTTTAAATGATACATTTGCAAGCTGAATAATTTGATTAACTTTATAATTTCATTTCTCATAGGTTCACTTCTTACTGCTAAACTTTAAAACCACTTACTTTTATGGAAGCTGTCAGTTTGGACGGAAATGTATTCCTCGTACTTACAATTTCCTTTGTTATGTTTCCATCTCTCAGTTCTATTTCCATCTTTTGCAGTTTATTTGTTTCCTATATCATCAACTGATAAATTAGGCAAGTTTGATTTTTGAGTTAAATCATTGAATTAAGAAGGTTGATGTATGAGGAAACAAAATTCAGAAATTTTTCAGTAAGGAGAGCTTTTATTTGTTAAACAGAAATAAACTAGAGTTTCTAAATGAAAGCCTTGTAGTGAATTTCATTCTCAGCAAGCCCTGACGTATTCTGCTTTTCAGCCATTCCTGCCTTGTAAGACACTCCCCCCAGCTCAACAGGCCTTAGCACCTGGAGGCTTACCTCTATTTTTAGCAGAGACCAAATACAGTATTTAAGACGCAGGGCTGGAGAAGCTCGAGTCTGGGCTCTAGTGGTGAAGTTGGGAAACTCCTTTTACCAGCCTTGGTAAAATGGAGGAGGGGAAGCGGATGTTAAACTCGTAAAACACTCCAATATCATTTTGCCTGATTGGAGCGCTCTGCTAAATTTTGTTTAACTTATTCTGATTAAAGCCTATACATTGAAAAAAATTATTCAAGTATGTACCTTATGGCTAATAAGATAGGACAGTTTTCTAAATTGATAGGCCATATAACAGAACTAAAAAAAAAATCAGTCTAAAAGTACGGGACTTGGAGTTCATTGAGGTCAGGGTTATTCCCTTAAATGCTGTAATAAAAGTTGAACAAATTCATTTACAGCCACTCACTTTCTAGCACCTCAGCATTTTATGTTTCTTAAAAATGGAGGTCCAGCTTATCTTTTTCCCCCTGGGTCTTTAAAAATGGTGAGTTTGAATCGTAAGAGAGATCCTTTCTATAATTACATTTTTTCCCTCAGCTGAGCTAATTTATTTCCACTCCCAACTGTTAAACCAATAGCTAGGCCATTGACTTTTGTTGTCTTTAAATCTTTTTGTTTCTGTGTTTGAGGAAGCCCCTTGAGGACAAATATATAGGAAAGGCCGTGGGGGAAGTAATAATTCAAAAGGAGTAATGTTTTATTCTCATATTTCTGGGGTCCCCTCCAGTAAAGTGGAGGAATTCCTAAAGTTTCCCCTCTTTAATTTTTAATCAACCTAATCTTCAAAGTCAACAACGCCTTTATGATCTCGGGCTAAAAGGTCGCACCCAGCCTCAGTTTCCCGTTGTGGCAGAAGATGAGAAAAACACCAAAAGAGCAACGGAGCGGGTAACCCGAAGAGAAAACAAGTCCCAGGAAGTGATTTCCGGGTGGCGGTGGGAGGGGCGGCCAACTTCCGGCCTGAGGGCAGGCGGCGACGGCTCTTGCGCAGGCGCAGTTCACCCTTTCCTGGCTTTTTTTTTTTTTCCTCTCCCCTCCCCCTCCCTCCCCCAGCCTGAGGGGTCTTGACAGCGACAGCAACTGCGAATCCAGCGGGAGGAGGAGAAGATGGACAAGGAGAAGGCCGGGCGACGGCGAGCTCCATCCGGTGAGAAAGGGTCGAGGGCTGAGCATATCGTCTCCTACCTTGGGCAAATGAGAGGTTCTGACGGCGACGGGCGCTGCGGCCCGGAGCTGCGAGGGCTCGGGCTCGGACTCCGGCGGGGGCGGGGAAGGGAGGGGAGGAGACGGGAGGGGAGGGAGCGGAGGGGCGCGCACAATGGAAGACTCCGGGATCTCCCTGGCCCCTGCGAGTCGAAGACCCAGTCCGAGCTGTCATCAAAGCCTCGCCTACTCTTCACCTCAGTACCCCTTTCATTTTCCTCCTCCTCCGGCGAGCACCTTGCTTGTGTCTCGTCGGCCCACGGATCTTCCCGGTTGGCTTGCGGCTCTCCTGCCACGCCTTCCTCATAATTCCACCAATGTTCCAGTTTCATTTCCAGCTTCCCAGCGCCTGACCCCGCTTTCCCCTTTCTTTGATTCTCGGCTTTGCCTATGTCTTACCCCCCCACCCCCACCTCCAGGCAGGTAGAAGTGGCTGCAAAGGAGAGGCGGGGTTTGCTAATAGACGCTATATTCCTGGTATAAACGCTGCAACGTGTCTTGTTCTTTTGAGCGGGCCTGCTCAATAACCCTTTTTCTTTTCTAGCTTCTCCCTTCTTCCAAAAGTGATTAAAGAGTCGCACAAAGGATTTGAAGCCGTGTTTCACTGTGTTTTTATTCTCAGCATATTTTTGTTTTTGAAGTTCCTTTATGAGTTAAATGACTATCTTCAGTTTTGGGTACAACATCTTAAAAGCACAAAAGTGGAGTTGTAAGACGTGAGGTTGAGTTCCTCCCAGTCAACAAGTTTTTGTTAAAGATCTCATCCAATAAGGGTACCGCAATTTCTGTGTTAAGTCCTGTAGACCTACCAAAGTAGGGGGGACGAGGTCTCAGCTTACAGTCTAGTATACAACAGCCGTTGCATCGATCATTTCATTTCATTTTCTCATTTCTTATTGTGCCGTCTATTGTTGCATAGGCAGTCTTAACAATTCCATATTTATTTAGGAGTGCCTTTGTGGTAGTGCGTCTCAAACTTTTTTTGGCCTTATCCACAAAGGAGAGTGAACATGGAACTCAGGGACATTGCCTGAAGCAGTTGAAAACCTGTAATTGCCTTTTCATAAGCAAACAGTGTATATACCCTTTTGTGTATGTGTGTGTGTGTGTGCGCGTGTATTTTAGAGATATTCTTTGCCTTTGAAAGTATATGTATGTATTACATATACATATATACACACATATATGTATGTATATGCCTCCAATGGATCGATGTTTGTTTTAATATACTTTTGTCCCCTAAAGCCTTTAAGTAAAATGGACACATTAGAAAAATTCACAGTGTTTATCTGGTGTCATTTGTGTGCTTCCTAACGCAGAACTTTAGCAGTAATCATATCTTTGTTGAAGATGCACAACCTTTTTTCAATAAATGCATTTCGTCTTGACTTAATACATTTTTTCTGGGAGAGAGGTAAGATGTTAGACTTGTCTTTGAGCACATCCCACCCTCTTTACCTGGTTACACTTAGATATATTCATTTATTTGTTTATGTTAATTTGGTGCAAGTAGTTGTGGGAAGTAAAATTGGAGATTAAAATTGTTAATTCTTAAAAGGCATTGATATTTGTGTGTTCTCTCTCTGGGGAGGATTTTTTTTTTCTCCTGCTAACTTCCCTTTTGGAACTAACTGTCCTTTCTGAAAAGTAATTATTAACATATAATAAAAACCAGTCTCAAATCTCATATTACCTAGCTGTTCTCCAGTATTTATCTGGTTTTAAGAGATGAATATTAATTTTTAGGAATGATTCTTTTCTTAATAGTGTAGATTTAATTTTCTCACATAAATTCTCAGAAATAAAACAAATGATCAGTTGGTTTAAAGGAATTTTGAATTCTGTGTGACATTTATATGCATGCAGTTGCCATTTCATTAGGAGGGTTGCTAGCTGGATCTCAAATGACTGGAAGTGATATTTATGGTCATGAGAATTTCAGAAGTATCCAAAGATAGGAATTTGATTAATAAAACAGGAAGAATTAAATGTTAGAGGTATAAAGAAGGTGGATGGCAATAGAAAGAGAAAACAAGACACAAGTTTCAAGTTTCCTCTGTGAAACTTCACTAGGTTTCCCTGAACTTCTTTCTGAACAAGGAAGAACTATGAAGGGTTCCTTCATTTTGCTCAGAACTCTTGTAGTTGCAAGCAGTAGAAGCCCCATTCCGGCTGGCTTAAGCAAAACATAAAATGAGTGTTTGTGGACTCGCATAACTGATAACTGTAGGAGTTGGATAGCTTCTGGCATGACTGTATTTATTTTAGGCACTGGTTCTCAAGGTGTGGCCTGGTGACCTCTGGGTTCCCTGGGACCTTTTTGGGTCTGTGAGGTCAAAGTTTTTCATAATTTTAAGCCATTGTTTGCCTTTTCCTCGTATTCTCCCACGTGTGTTCAGTAGAGTTTTTCCAGAGGCTACATGACATGTATCACAGCAAATTGAATACAGAAGCATATAGGGGAAATCATCTGCTTTTTATTAAGCCAGATGTTAAAGAGATTTGCGAAAAGTAAAATAATGCCATTCTAATTTGGGGGGGAAATGATGTTATTTTAAAATATTTTAGGTATGTTAACATGCAATATGTTTATTGTTTGTTTTAAAATGACTTAATAAAGAAAAATTCCCTCTGTAGAAGACCCACAAAAACTCTGATTACCCTACTTTTCTGGAATGTGGTCATGAAGCAGGAATTAAGTATAATACACTTGTAAGCATGAGAGTAAAAATGAAAGTTTGTATGCTAAAGATCACTCATGAGAAGCTTCTGAAACCTTTCTTCATACTATATTGAAACTTTGTGTTTAAATTATTTATAACTGCCCAAAAGATGAATATCTTATTTTCAAGTTCACAGCGTATCTAAGCTGTGAATTAGGTGGGGACACAGATAAAAAATTATTGGCACCAGAAACAGGTTTACTGAAAGTTGAATGAAATGATTTAAATGCATGGGTCACTCAAGGGAGAATGACCATTAGAAATGTTTGCCAACAACAACAATAAAAGTATAACAGATATGTTAAAGTCATAGGTCACAATTTTCAAATGAATTTTTGAATTAAAACAGGAAAGTTGAAGTAAATTTCCTATTATCACCTGTGCAGGCAAAATCCTTGGAGATCTGTGTTTATTCTCATTTGTAGTTAAGGATACATATGTTTTTTGAGTACTTATATACTAATAAGTCTGCTAAGAATTTTGGAAACTTTATAATTCTTTCAAAAGCCTTCTGAGGTGGTTATTATTTCTGATTTACAGTTGGGACCCTGGAATTTAGGCAGGGTAAGCAACTGTTAGCAATGTAAGTAAGAAGCAGAGCCAGGATTCAAAATCTGGTCTTTTGATTACAAAATATATAGTTTTAACCTCTTTTACTGTCATAGGATGTTAGTGAACCTTACTTGGAAAAAAGGTTTCATGGACAAATAAGTGTGACAACTGTTACAGGAAAAATTTATTTACTTCAGGATTTTTCAGATCTTTTGCTCTACTGCTGTACATTTTGCCCCTCCAGGAGAGTGACTGAACATGCAGTGTTTCTCAGACTTGCTTAATTTTGAAACTCTTCCCTTCTCCCCTAGTTTCGTCTTGAGCATCTGGTGTCCCATAATGATATACACCTTTCTTTTTTCAGTAGGCCCAGGTGATGTCTGCATATTTTACATTAAGTCTAATGAACCATAATTGAAATTCAAAACCAGAATCTACAATTCATCATGATAAAACTACTTTATTTGCAGTGATGTTAGCTGAAGCCATTGGAATGAATAGAATTACCTGCAGAAACCGTATGGAGTGAGAAAAGTCTTGGATCACGTATATTTAATTTCAAAGTAGGGAGGAAGAGACACTGGTAAGCAGTTAGATAGGCAGGTTAGAAGGCATGTGATACTCTTCGGAAGCAAGGGAGGAGAGTAAAAAGCAATGTGAATCAGAGAGTTAAATAGTTGGAGGATGCTGGATTTGGCAATTAGGAGATTACTTTTTTACCACTGATTTTAGTTAGTAGAGCAGTATGGACAAAAGATTTCAGGAGGCTAAATGAATGAGTGGTGGTGAGGAAACAAAATGAGATGTGAGGGAAAGATTTCTGGAACAAGCTTGAGTATGAAATTAGATAGAAAAAATATTAAAAAAAAACTATTTGAGGAGGGTGGGAAGGGATAGACTGGGAGTTCAAAATTTGTAGATACTGGCAGGCATATGTAGAATAGATAAACAAAATTATACTGTATAGCACAGGGAAATATATACAAGATCTTGTAGCTCACAGCGAAAAAAAATGTGACAATGAATATATGTACGTTCATGTATAACTGAAAAATTGTGCTTAACACTGGAATTTGATACAACATTGTAAAATGACTATAACTCAATAAAAAATGTTAAAAAAAAACTATTTGGAGGGTGGGGTATAGCTCAGTGGTAGAGTGCATGCCTAGCAAGCACAAGGTCCTGGGTTCAATCACCCATTACCTCCATTAAATAAATAAACCTAATTACCTTATCCCCCAAAAAACTTAAAAAAAAAAAACTTAAAAAAAGACTATTAAAACCAGCTTGGTCTGGAGTGGGGAAGCGGTCAGTGAGGAGAGAAAGATACCAGGTAGGAAATAATTGATAGGGTAAGGTTGCAGAAGAGATGGGGGAGGATGGAATCAAAGCACAGTTTTTTAAGACATGGAGAAGGAAGGTAAGGGGATAAAGATAAGGATAAATTTTGAAAAGTTAAGGATACTGCAGACTTGGCTTCTAAGTGAAGTAGAAGGCAAGATCATCTTTTGAGAAAGGGGACTTCAAGTGGTATTGGAGCTCAAAATAGAATAGGAGGTCAATTAGGGATGAATAAAAGAACTATTAACTAATTTTGAAAGACTTTCAAAGTCTGAAAAATACTCATAAGTGTGAGTATGTAGATGGTAGCAGTTGTGGTTCCAACAATTATGTGACTTTCTTCAGCAGTGCTAAGAAGTCCAGGAGCAAGAATTTGGGGGAAAAGCAAGAATTGTTTTACTTAGGGTTAAAGGGTATTACAAGATGGAGGGGTGAAAAGTGGGTTCAGTGTGAGTGAGGAAATGGACAGGACAAAACATAGTATGTTGTAGAATTAGAGGTTCACATATGTGAATTTGAGAAGTGTAACAGTATTCCTTAAATCCATTCATGCATACATGTTGCTGAAATGGGGATGTGATTGTGTAGAAGTTTGTTGGAGTAGAGTAAATTGAGTCCATCGTACCTTGAGTGAGTTGATTTTCGGAAGTTTTAGAGCTTCCGTTTGATGGTCGACTTTAATCAGAGAGGAAAGCTATGAATCACATATGAGAGTGTTTTAGGAATGTTGGAGAAGGTCTTGGGTCAGTACATGGCAATTACAAATATGGGTGAGGTAATAATACATACAACTTTGGAAATTTTAAAGGAAGAGTTACTGTAATAAAGATGGAATATTAATTGGATGTAATGGTGAAGGAAAGAGATTGTTAATCCCTACCTCTGTTTTTATAAGTGGGACAAGAATCTTCTTGAGTCTTAAAAAAATAGTGTGGTCAATAAAAAGCTATATAATATAACAATAATTTATGATATATAATTTATGTAGTAAAAAGTAATAAAAGGTATTCAGGTAAACTAAGGTGGAGGAAATGTTCAAGGAAATGTTTTAGAATTTAAGGAAATTGTTTTGACTTTCGAAAGGAATTTGGTGGGCTAGGGAAGAGATAGAGAAGAGTGTAGATGACAACTCTATTTCAATAAAAATAAAAATATATATAACAAAACAAAAAGTGTTAAAAAGACATGTGTTAAAGGAACAAGTTTAAAAAACAAAAGCATGTAGATGAAAAGGTAGGGTGAGGAGAACTGAGAGAATAGCAAGGTAATAAGCTGAAGGGATTGACATTTAGGGTGGTGATTGTGATTCCCAGGCCTGTTGATGGAAGGCAGAGGACTGGAAAGTAGATTAGAGGGATATGGTAACACAGGGAATGGATTATGGATAGGATTGAGTATCCCTGAAGATCTAGACTGGAATTTTTCTATAATGGTGCCATCTCAAACCTGCGTCTCAGATACCTAACTCTAATACGAGTCTTTAATAATTTAGGAGGCTGGCTAATGTGGGCTGCTTCATCATATATACCTATGTTGACGCACTTCTTGGCAGCACGTTGCACTGTCCTTCCACCCATTTCTGCCTATCTAAAACTTACTCATTATCTAAAACTTACTTCAAAGCCCAGTCCAATTGTTCCTTTCCAGGAACTATCTCCTAATGAACTCAGACTTAAAAATATATATGCCTATTTCTGAACTTCCACAGGTCTTCGTGCCTCTTACTTGATGTTTATCAGATTTGTATAACCTGTAAGTGTTACACTGTTAACTAGGTGACAGCAACTGTCTTATTCATCTTATGTCCCCATAGCATCCAGCATACTTAGAGTGTACTGAAGAGTGGTAAGAATACCACTCTGGAATCAGACCAGTGATGGATTAACATGATAACCTTGAGCAAGTTATTTGGATTTTTCAAACCTAAATTTTTCATCTGTAAAATAGAGGTAATACCATTCCTGAACTCACAAGGCTTTTGTAAAGATAAAATTTGTGCAAAATAGTGCCTAGCAGTGGTAATTACTATTATTTTAAATAAATGTTTATAGAATAAATAAGTGAATGAATGATTCCACAAACTACTTGGGAAAATGTCATGCTTTTTAATTGTTTAACTCGTATATATAGAATGAGAATAATTAGAGTGATTTTCCTACATGCTGATACTAATATACTAAGGTCTCTTAAAGAGGGATATTAAAATTTTTTTTAAGTTCTCAACATGATGCTTGGCATGCAGCAGTGGGTTTTTTAAAAATTGGAGTATAGTCTTTTTACAATGTTGTATCAATTTCTAGTGTACAGATACATGTACATGCATATATTCCTTTTCATTCTCTTTTTCATTATAGGTTACCACAAGATACTGAATATAGTTCCTTGTGCTGCACAGTAGAAACTTGTTTATTTTATATATAGTAGTTAGTATCTGCAAATCTCAAACTCCCAATTCATCCCTTTCCATCCCCTTCCCCTCTGGTAACCATAAGTTTATTTTCTATGTCTGTGAGTCTGTTTCTGTTTTGAAAAAAGTTCATTTGTCTTTTTTTTTTTTAATTTAAAGATTCTGCATATGAGTGATATATGGTATTTTTCCTTCTCTTTCTGGCTTACTTCACTTAGAATGACATTGTCTAGATCCATCCATGTTGCTGCAAATGGCATTATTTTATTATTTTTTATGGCTGAGTAGTATTCCATTGTATAAATATACCACAGCTTCTTTATCCAGTCATCTGTCGATGGACATTTGGATTGTTTCCATGTCTTGGCTATTGTAAATAGTACTGCTATGAACATTGGGGTGCATGTGTCTTTTTGAATTAAGGTTCCCTCTGGATATATGCCCAGGAGTGGGATTGCTGGATCATATGTTAAGTATATTTTTAGTTTTTTGAGGGATCTCCATAATGTTTTCCATCATTTAATGTTAAATGATAATTTTTTTACCATGTCTTTGTAGAAATTGTCACAGAAGGAAAAAGGAAAAAGTCTTCATCTTCGGAGTTACATAAAGTATGTATTAGTTTTGTTCTTAACCTTTGCATTATCTTTAGAATTACTAATATTGAAAATATTTTGGTGTTTGTTTTTTTAATAAAATTTTAAAGAAAATACTGTAAATACTTAACTAATCAGTGGTTTCTGTGGAATGGTATATCCTAATTAATTGAGAGTTAACTAGGAAACTCTTTCTTGGGCCAACCTTGTTTAAATCATTGTGAAATGTACTAGTATCCTTTCCAGGTCTTTTTTTCAGATTTATATAAAACAGAGCTAGCATTTCTTTGATGACTGATATGTTAGAGCACCTTAGGTTTATTCATTATGATGCTATAGATGTTGGAAAGCTGTGTTCAAGTCATGTGGTGAAAATTACTATTTGGAATATGTCCTGTTAAACATCTTTTTTTTTTCCATTTATGTATTCTTCTGTATAAGCTAAGAGTAGCAATACAAGCAAAATGAAGTTTCTGCCTACATAGGAGATGTTTAAAAACATTGATCTGTTTTTAGAAAGATAATATTTTCCTAGGGAATTTTGTGATTTAAATGCTTTAAATACTTTGATGTGCACTATAATAATTTATTATAGACTTTTCTCTGAAGCATTCTAATTATACACAGAGGACTTTAATTTGGTATGTTTTGTGGACTAAAGAGGGAGAAGAAGAAATCATAAAGGAGGGCTGTGAGAGGAATCAAGAGTACCTTGCAACACTACACAGAGATCTTGACTTTAAGTACTCTTTCTCTATCTTGGCTTCCTTCAGATTTGAGGGATGTAGTCCCTTCACTTAAAATTCAGGATTTAGCTAGCTTAAGTGAGGTAAATAAGGGAGGTAAAAAAGAAAATTTTACATTGTTACTGTACCCAGTTTTAAATACCACTGTATTGACTACTACTCTTTTTTTCCATTTAATGCCTTCAGTGAAGTGAAATTCTCTGCTTTAGGCTATTGCTTCATGCAGCTTAATCTGAAATTCTTTCATTAGAACTTTAAGATATTGAGTAAATATATTTCCCTTTCTAATTTTTAGTTGTAGAACATCAATTTTTTTCAAAAGTGATTATTTTTTAATACCAGGGACAGCATTTTTAAAAATTGAAGTATAGTTGATTTACAACAGCATTTTAAAAAACTTTTCATTTTCAAGTAACTTTAGATTTACAGAAATAGTACAGAGTTCCCATCTACCCTTTACTCAGCTTCTGCTAATGTTAATATGTTACATTACCGTAGTAAAATTATCAAGATAAAGAAATTAACATAAGTATAATATTTTAAACTACAGACATTATTTGGATTTCTTCAATTTTTCCACTGATGTCATTTTTCTATTTCAGGATCTAATCCAGGATCCCACATTGCGTTGATTTCCTTCTGTCTGTGACAGTTCTTGTCTTTTTTCTTTCCTGACAAGGACGCTTAAAGAATGCTGGTCAATATTTTGTTGAATAACCCTCAGTCTGAGTTTGTCTCATGTTTCTAATCATGCATGATTAGATTAAGGGTATGGTTTTTTGGGAGGAATACCATAGAAATATTGTGCCCTTCTCAGTATATCCTGTCAGGGAACACGTGATGATGATAAGTCTTATTACTGGTGATGTCAGTCTTGATCACCTGGTTAAGATGGTATCTGCCTGGTTACTCTGTTGTAGAGTTGCTCTTTCCATTTGTAATAAGTAGATATCTTGGGAGACGTATTTTGTGTTTTTTCCCCCAGTTTTATTGAGATATAATTAACATACAGGACTCAATAAGTTTCAGGTGTACAGTAAAATGATTTGACTTAACATATATCATGAAAGGATTACCACAGTAGGTTTAGTGAGCATCCATCATCTTGTATAGGTACAACATTAAAAAAACAGAAAAAAAAATTTTTCCTTGTGATGAGAACTCTTAGGATTTACTCTCTTAACTTTCATTTGTAACTTAGAGCAGTGTTAATTATCTTTATCATGTTTTACATTACATCCCTAGTACTTGTCTATCTTATAACTGGAAGTTTGAGTTGGGAGAGATATTTTGAATCTATGCAGATACACTGTTTGTTCTCAATCTTTCACCCTCTTTTTTAGCATCTAGCAGTGCATCTTACCTGCAACAATTAATAAGCAATATTCTATTGGTGATTTTCTATTTTCTTCATTCCTCTATATTTATTAATTAAAATTCTTCTGGAAGGGTGAGTTGTCCCTCTTCCCTCACTTATTTATTTATTCATTATTTACATATATCAATATGGACTCATAGGTATTTATTTTATTTTATGTGTTATAATCTACTACTGTCATTAATGGTTTTGTTGATCAAAGAATTCCAGCTTTGGCATTGGGAGATCTTTCAGGATGACTCCTGTGCCCTTTTGACATGCTCCTTTTTTTTTTTTTTTTTTTTTGACCGCCTCCTTATTTTCTGGTACTGCAAGGGACTTTCCAAGGAGCCCTGATTCTTTTTATTGAAGAATGGTCTTTAGAACCAGATCTGGGTGTTAGGTGTGCTCTTTGCTGCTGGGGTATCATTGTTTCTAGGCTATCTCAATAGACAGGACTAGAAAAATATATGTATACTAACCCATACACATACATACTAATCTGTATATATTTATTTCTCTAACTACTTTTCTGTACAACTGAAAAAAAAAACCCCATGAGTTCAGTACTGTTACGTCTGATTCCAGTCCAATACCACAGGGCTTATTCTAGCCTTCCCTCTTTATTTTTAACTTTTTTTCTGTCTTTCATTGTCTACAATATATTTTCTTACTTGTTCAACCATAATATGCACACAAAGTTGTACTACTGCTCTTTAAAAATGTAAATTCTTAAAAAATTGGCATATTAAATTTTGGTTAGTAGCTTATATTATTGCTTTTTCTCTCAAGGCAGCTAGGGAAATAAATTACTAAAAGGATTAGAGCATTGATGGATATAGGAACATGATACTGATACATTTTGAGTGTAAAGTATTAAAAAAATATTTCTAACTCAATACTAGATTGTTGTCAAGAAAACGGAAAATTCAAGTACACAAAAAGACCACCTGGATTCAATCAAAATTAATACTAAGGTATATATCCTTCTAGTTTGTCTGCTTATTTATGATAAATATTTAAATATTAACAATTAAAAATCGTAAAATACTGTTTTATAATTAACTTTTTCTACTTAACTATGTATTGTGAACATCATTTTATGAAATCAAATTTAAGCATTTCTCAGTAGATACTTATTGCATACTTAACGTGTGTTGGACACTCTACTGAGCATTAGTACCAGGCATAAGCAGTGGTAAATATTTTTAATGACTACACTGTATTCCATTTTATGGTATATCACAGTTAATTTAACCACTATCCTTTCATTATATTTTTTTCAGTTTAAAAAATTATAAATAGTACTGTAGTTGTTATCCTTGTAGCTAAATCTTTGGAATATCATTATCTACTAAAGTATTCCTGGCCCTTTGATAGGAGCTGGAAATAGATTAATTCAAGGCTTACATCTCCTCTCTGGATAGATGTAGAGTAAGAGTGTGAACACTTTGAACTCTGCTAATGGGGAGATTTTTATAATCTTTGGATTTATACGTGGGAGGCTGAGACTGAAAACTGAAAAACAAGACTTTAATTTTTCCTTGGTAAGTCATAGCCATACCCATGAGCAGACCCCAAATTTTCCTTAAATAAATCTTTATATCTATGTAGTGTCCGAACAAATAAGTGATTACAATTCTTAAGTTCTGTACGAAGAACATGGCAGAGATCATCTCAACTCAAACAGTTTAAAGAGCATTTGTTAACAATGTATGATTTGTCAATAGAATGTAGCATCCCTCCCCCCGCCCTGGATTATCCTCTTTGGACTGCACTCTTTTTGAGGGCATACTGCAATGAATTAGGTATAAAATGAACCTCGAAGTAACTGCGTGAATTGAACTGCTGCAAGTCTTGTTTAATAGTATATTTGAATATTAGTAAATAAAATAAATGTCCTTGAGCTTTGTTTTGGGGACATTGTTAGAATTCTTTAAGTGTATTTAAGTATAACTTAAAGGGAAGGGGTTTTAAAACCCATTCTTGCCTTAAAAGATTAAATTTCAGTCTTTAAAGTATTAGGAGACTATTGAAAATACTTGAAAGTGTTAGGAATCCATTCTGATTCTTGTTATGAGGCTTTGCAGAATCATTAGTGGCTTAGAATCTTTTTTAATTGTACACCCTTGAGACCATTATTAAAATGTGTCTAAGAATAGATCAGATTGTTGCAAAAAGACTTATGTCATTATCAATGATTTAATCATTAATAAAAGTGAGTGTAGAAAAAATGGACAAAGTAGTTAGTTTGTATCTAAAGTCTGCTTGCCACTCATACGCAATATTAGACTGAGAGATTTATTGACTAAGAAGCTGCAGCAGAGGTTTTTTTTTGAGCTTTAAATGTTTATTTTTTTCTTGCCTTTAGTAATTGCATGATACTCCTATTAAAATACAAAACATTTGGAAACTGTAGGAAAATACGAAAATGAAAATAAAAATCACCCACTACATCAGCATTCAGAGATAATTACTGTTAAACATTTTTGTGTGTATCATTTCACATTTGTTTTCTATACATGGATTTTTTTTTTGCTTTATGAAAGAGATCATTTTGTATGTATGATTTTCTTTGCAACTTATGTTGGAAATAATGTCTTATATCATTAATTATTCTTTTGGAACATGTTATTTAATAAATGAAAGTGTCTCATTATTTAGTTTTACCATAGTTTTGTTTAATTGCTCTTTTATTGTCATTGTTTCTGGTTTTTGTATATTGTAAGTAATATATAGTCTATGTCCCTGTTCATAAATATTTTTATGTGTATAAGTTGGTCCTTAAACACAATAGATTTGAACTGTGCTGGTTCACCTACATACGGAATTTTAAAAATAAATATTTTAGGACTATACAATCCGTAGTTGGTTGAACCTGGGGATGTGAAACTGTGGATACGAGGGGCTGATGATAAAGTTACTCAGACTTTCAACTGTGCAGGGGTGCAGTGCCCCAACTCCTGAGTTGTTCAAGGGTCATTGATACTTTGATTTTCATGCCTCTTGATGTTTATTTTGAGTTTTAATAAATCTCCTATTTCTATACTTTTGGGGGAAGCAGAGACTGCTCTTTTTGAAAATAAGGTAGATTATGTTTTGTGTTGTTCCTAATGGAAGAATACATGAATATTTATTAGGGCAAATAATTTATTGACGTTGAGTCGAAGCCACTCACAGGTAAAATAGTAAAAACTGCTGTGCAAAAAGGATATAAAATATATCTTCCACAGAAGACATCAACAGTCTTCTATAAGATAGACATTTTGCAAAATACTCAAAACCTATACCCAACTCTTTTTAAAATAGCAGTTGTTCTCCTTCAAGTTTGACCTTGGTATCTTTTCAGGTTATTACTAGGGCTGTGTAACAAATTACCCCCAAACTTAACAGTTTAAACTTCTTTTGCTCATGAATCTGTTGTCTGGGCAGGGTTCAGTTGGAGATAGCTTTTCCTTATTTTAGTTGATGTTAGCTAGGTTTGCTTCGAGGCTGGGGCCTGGAATCATCTTAAAGGATCACTCACTTATCTTCATACCTGTGTTGGGAAGACTCAGATATCTTGATGTATATCTATTCTTTTTAGCCTTTTCATGTGATCTTTGCAGCACAGCAACTTCAGGGTGTCCAAGACTTTTTTAACCTATGGCTCAGGGCTCCCAAGGCATGTGTACTGAGAGACAGAGAGAAAGGGGAAAAGACAGGAAAGAAGGGAGAACACACAAGTACGTGAGAGCCAGGCTGAAGCAGTGCAGCTCCATGTATCGCCTTTTATGATCTAGCCTTGGAATTCCAGTCACAGTTCTGCTTAGATTCAAGGGGAAGAAACGTAGACCACACCTGATGTTGGAGAAATGGTCAGTGTCACATTGTAAAAAGGGGATGTGGGATGTGGAATATTGATATGACCATCTGTGGACAATACAGTGTGCCACAGTGTCTAATAGAGGCTAAATATCCTACTCACAAAGGATCCATGGGTGTGATTAGCCCGAATCCCTTATTTTACTCCCTGAGAGAACAACTCTTGTTCCCTCGTTAAGAATATGAAGGAAATGACTGATTGAGAGAAAATGTTGTTTTTGCAGATAAAAAATTATAAAGAGGTACCTTTTTATATAGATTTGGTATAAATAATTAAGACATTACTGGTGCCCAGGAGGATTAACACAGAAATGCTAATGAAATAAAAGAGTTGAGTACCCTTTCTTCAGATTTATTTTATCCTCCTGACTTAATGCTTTACTCTCATTGAAATCATTTTATGGTTGTTAGTGGGTGTAGTTGATATAGTGCTTTATTATATGTCATATAATAAGCTGAACTTGATGCTTAAGCGTCATTTATAATGTGAAAGTTAAATTATTTCAGATCCAAACAAATGATTTCAAACTCGTGGCTGCAATCTGTATGTTCGTTCATTTGTTTATTCAGTGTATCATGAGCGATACACTTTGGAGGTATAAAGATCAGGGCAATCTCTTTAGTGACCTCCACAGTCTGCAGAAGAAAACAGACATGTAGATGAATAATTATAATATAGTATGATATGTGTAATATCAGTTACCAAGTTCTAATACCCAGAGAAAGGAATGCCTTGGTGTGGCAGTGACAGTTGTGTGTTTAAGAGAATAATTTTGTGCAGAATCTGAAGTATTTTAACAAGGGAGAATTAGAGGGGAGAGCATTCTGGGTTGAAGGATCAGCACTTACAAAGGGCTAGAGATATAATATATATTTGAAAAAGATTGAATAAACTCAATGTTGTTGGAGTATCGAGTTTGTGATGTGTGGGTGATGTCAAGGAGCCCAGATTGTTAAGAGTTTTATCTGTAAGTAATGGAAGCCATTATTGTATTTTAAGATTGTACCATAATTATATTTGTGTATTAGGGAACTCTGGGGAAAGCATTTGAAAAATTAGAAGGGGGAGAAACTGTAGGTAAGAATAGTTAGGAAGTTATTGTGGTACTTCATTTACCTACCTTTATACTGAATGAGAGATTTTTTTACAAATTATATTTAACTGCCTATAAATTAAGCACTGAAATTAAAACTCTTTAAAAGTAATAGCAAAATATTAATGCGGATAATATAATAGTTCTTTTAGGTCATTGGCTTTTATTTATATTTCACTTAAACTGATTATTTTCTCATTCTGGATTTAGATAACGAAGATGTTAAATGCAAAACCAGAGGATATTTGTGTTCAGTCACCACTGTCCAAACTCAGACGCTCAGAACGCTGGGATCTCCCTTTGCAGGGGGTAAATAAAAACTTTTCTTTTAAGTATGTGGCGTTATTTGGTATGTTTAAAATATTTTAATAAAGCTGAATTTTTATTTTCCTATTATGTCCTTTTTTGGTTTTCCTGTGTTATATAATTTTAAATGAATTTATTTCTGGCATGTGTTGAAGAGATTAGATTTTTTTGTTTGTTTTTTGTTTTTTTTTTACTTTAAATCTAAGAATACCTGTATTATGCATGGTTGTTTTCTTCATGAAATTTTAATCTCATTATTGTGAAATATATTGTATTTTACATTTATGAGACTGTTAAGCTTTTTAGAATCACTTGCTTTTTTTTCTCTTGTTTTGTAAATTTGAGAAAGTATATCTTCAAGGGTGACACAAATGTATTCTAAAAGATATCGTGATTATAAATCTGAACTAATTTTATCACTGTTAAGTATTACTGTAGAGTTCTCATGAGTATGGCTTAAGATAGTATTTTTTAAATTTTTTTTTTCCCCTTCACTTGCACAACTCATCATCAATGTTTTAAAAATAGAATTTTTCTCATACTTTCCAATTTTTCCAGTTGAGACTATACATATTAATCTGCTGGGCTAACATAACAAAATACCACAGGTCAGGTGGCTTCAACAACAGAAAGTTATTTTCTCAGAGTTCTGGAGGCTGAAAGTCCAGGATCAAGGTGCTAGCAGGGTTGGTGTCTCCAAGGCCGTCTCTCCTAGGCTTATAGGTGGCCACCTTCTTGCTGTATCCTCACATGATCTCTTTTCTGTGCATCCACATCCCTTGGAGTTTCCTCCTCTTCTTATAAGGACACTAGTCCTGTAGGATTAGATTCCCACCCTTAGGACCTCATTTAAACTTAATTACCTCTGTGAAGGCCCTGTCTCCACATATAGTCATATTAATGGTTAGGGCTTCAACATATGGATTTTGGAAGAGACAATCCAGTTCCTAACAGTAGCATTTTAGGATAACAGACTTTAAGTCACCTTGAATATATGTGTTTTCATGTTACAGGCAAGAAAAATTAACCATTTATTATAACTTGTTCTCAGAGGAAAGATTTATCATTGGTATTAATTGCTTTAACATTATTTAAAATTTTAATTATTAAATAATAATTTGTTCTTTATACAGTGTACAAAAAAGAAAAGCATATTGCCCACATATGAGTTTATGTTATTTTTTGATCATTGCTGAAGAGGGATCATGAAATACATCTAATTCTGTTCTTTGCCGTTTTCAGTTAGTAATATCTTTAAATTTTTTTATATTTTGACACATTTAGATCTACTTCTTTGTTTATTTTTTGTTGGCCTTCCAGTACTCCAAAGATATACTGTATATTGTAATTTATTCACTTAGTACATTGATAGTAGACAGTTTGGTTGTTTCTGGTGTTTTACTAATAGAAACAGTGTTGTAGTGAACATCATTTTTCATAAACAGGGAACCATTTTTGGGTGGGATCACTGGGTCTAAGGGAATTTGAATATTAAATTTTAATAAATATTGCAAAATTATCTCACAGAAAATTTCTACCAATTTATATTGCCACCAGTGAGAGCTCCCATATTTCTACAAATTTACTAGCACTGGGCATTATCATGCAGTAAAATTGTTGCCAATGGAAGAAAACAACATTATTTTAAGAAAATTTTATCTCTTTGCATTTACATATTTTATGTTTTAGAATATTGAATGGAGTAAAAAGATACATATGTATCATTTTAAATATACACATACACAGTCTCTTGGAAGTAGACATGATTTTTGTTAGGTTTGTTTTCTTAAAGAGGATCTTACCAGATGTGTTTTTTCCTTTACCCTGTATAATCTTCATTTAGCTTTCGTCCTTCAAAAAGATGTGGTTCACCGGACAGCTCTTTAGGTATTAAGTCTTTGTGTTATATAATCTGCTGTCCTCTCTCTTCCTTACCTCCTCTTCCTTTCAGCAGTCTCCTTTTCCTGAGAAGTAATGACTTATTTTCTCCTTTAATTCTCTCTAACTCACTGAATGAACTAAACCTCCTCAGAGACATATTTTCTTTTCCTGTGACTAGTTTCCCACTCTAGTTGGGTGTCTATCTTTTTAGTATAGTGATACTTAACTTTGGGGGAATCTACATCCTATTTGAGATTTGAAGTGGCATATGTCAGTGTTACCTTGCTTCCTTTTTGCTTTAGACTTCACAGTATTTGCTGTGTGCTTTATTGTTACTGGAGTTTGAAGCATTACCAAAACCTTGCTTCGTTGTTTCACCCATATGCCGTAGGTTTCAATGAAAAAAAAAAAAAAGGATAAATGCCATTTTCTATAGTCCATAGCAGAATTTTATCTTATGTATTTATTTGTGGTTTTTGTTGAGACATAATTATATAAAATAGGCTGCACAAATCTTAGGCATATAATTGAATGAGCTTTGACTAATTTAACACATGCAACCAATATCTTAATGAAATAGAGCATCGTCACGGTCCTTAAAAGTTCCCTTATGTCTCTTTCCATTGTGTCTTCTCTTTTCCTGCTGTCCCTGTTCCCACCATGTTCCTCACAACCAATTTTCTGATTTTATATCTGTAAGATAGTTTTGCCTGTTCATACAGTATATACTTTTTTGCGGTTGCCCTCTATTGCGCAGTTAAATGCTGTTGAAACTGATTCCTGTTTTGTATTTATCAGTGATTTGTTCCTTTTTATTGCTAAGTAATATGCTATTATATGAATATAACAGCAATTTAATTCTCATATTGATGGACTTTTGGGCTTGGTTTTAATTTGCATTGCCCTGTTGACTAATGGAGTTATAACATTTTCATATGCTGATTAGCTGCTGTTTATCTTCTTTTTTTTGTAAAGTGTCTGTTCAGATTTTTTGCCCTTTTTAAAATAAATTTTATTGACAGTTTATGTATAATTAAATTAATCTATTTTAAGTGTTCTTTTTTAAACTTAATATTTTTATTGAAGTATATTCAGTTTATAATGCATCAATTTCTGGTGTATAGCAGAATGCTTCAGTCATACATGAATATACATATATTCGTTATCATATTCTTTTTCACCATAAGTTAGCTACAAGATACTGAATATGGTTCTCTGTGCTATACAGTGTAAACTTGTTTACCTATTTTATATATAGTAGTATCTGCAAATCTCAAACTCCCAATTTATCCTTTCCCATTCCCTTCCCCTCTGGTAACCGTATGTTTGTTTTCTATGTCTGTGACATTTTAAGTGTTCTGAATTTTGACAAATGTATATACACTTTTGCAACCACCACTGTAATAAATGGGTCTGTGTGTGTGTGTTTGTATTTATTTATAATTTTTTTCTTGGTGTACACTCTTATGAGTTACAAGACCTGTAGAGGCTCCTATAACTCCTATAACTATCATCACAGTGAAGATAGTGTACAGTTCCATCACTCCAAAAAATTCCCTGGTGCTGTCCCCTTTGTAGTTACTCTCTATCCCCATCCCTAATCCATGGTAACGTTGTTTTCTGTACCTGTACTTCTACATTTTCCATAATGTCATATGAATGAAATCACAGAATAAATAATGGGTTTTTTTTAAATAAATAAATGTTTTGAGAGTGACTTTTTCACTCAGCAAAATGCCATTGAGATTTCATCCATGTTGTTGTGTATATCAGTAATTTGTTTAACCATTCCTCCATTGACGACTGAAGGACATATGGGTCGTTTCCAGTTTTTGGCAATTAGGAATAAAGCTGCTATACATACTTGCACACATTTTTTTTAAGCATAAGTTTAAATTTTTCTAGATTAAATGCCTAGAAGTGGGATTCCTGAATCATATGGTAAGTCTATATTTAACTGCAAAAACTGTTTTCCAGACTGGTTATACCAATTTTCATTCCCAGCAGCAATATATGGAGGCTTCTGGGTGTTCTGTAATTTTGTCAGCACTTGGTACTATCTGTTTATTAATCTTTTAATATTAATAGACTTTATTTTTTAGACTAGTTCTAGATTTACTGAAAAATTGAAGGAATAGTACAGGCAGTACCCATAGGCTCTTCATTCTGCCCTGCCCTGACTCAGTTTCCCTATTATTAATATCTTGCATTACTGTGGTACATTTGTTATAATTAGTGAGTCAAATACTGATACATTATTATTTTTTAAAATTGTGATGTAATTGTCATATAACATTTTATTAGTTTTAGGTGTACAACATAATCATTGATACATGTGTAAATTGCAAAATTATTGCCACAATAAACTTAGTAAGTTTAGTTAACATCCACCACCGTACATAGTTACACTTCTTTTTTTTTTTTTTTCTTACGATGAGACTTTTAAGATCTACTCTCCTAGCAGCTTTCAAATATACAACGCAGTATTGTTAACTAAATCCCCTAGGACCTATTTAACTTCTAAGTGGAAGTTTATATCTTTTGACCACCTTCATCCATTTCCTCCAACCCTCAACCCCTGTCTCTGGCAACTGCAAATCTGTTCTCTGTATTGATTTTTTTTTAGTATTCCACGTGTAAATGGCATCATACAGTATTTGTTTTTCTCTGTCTGACTTATTTTACTTAGTATTATGCCCTGGAAGTCCACCCATGTTGTTGAAAATGGCAAGATTCCCTTCTTTTTTTATGGTTGAATAACATTCTGTTAGTGTGTATGTGTGTGTGTGTGTGTGTGTGTGTATGTATGTGTGTACCACATTTTATTTATCCATTCGTCAGCTGATGGACACTTAAGTTGTTATGTGCCTTGGCTATTGTAAATAATGCTTCAGTGAACATGGGGTTGAAGATTTTTTTTCAGGTAGTTCTAACAGGTATGTATGGATATCTGTTTTACCTTGCAGTTGCCTAATGGCATATTTTATTGAGCTTCTTTTCTTATGCATATTTGTCATCTGTATATCTTCTTTGGTGAAGTGTATGTTCATATCTTTGTCTCATTTTAAAAATCGGGTTATTTTCTTATTTTTGAGTTTTAATAGTTGATTATATGTTTTGGATACCAGTCCTTTATCAGATACATGTTTGCAAAGATTTTTTTTTCTAGTCTGTGTCTTAACTTTTACTCTTAATAACAGTGTCTTTCACAGAGCAGTTTTTAATTTTAATGAAGTCCAAGTTATCAGTTTTTCCTTCATGGATTGTGCTTTAGGTGTTATATCTAAGAAGTAATTGTTCAACTGAAGGTCACCTAGATTTTCTTCTGTGTTATCTTTTGGGAGTTTTACAGTTTTGCATTTTATATTTAGATCTATGGTCCATTTTCAGTTAATTTTTGTGAAAGGTATAAGATTTGTATCTTTATTTCTTTATACATGGATGTCCAGTTGTTTTTGCATCATTTGTTGAAAAGACTAGCCTTTCTCCATTGAATTGACATTGTTCCCTTGTTAGAAATTAGTTGATTACATTGTGTGGATCTGTTTCTCAGCTGTCTGTTCTGTTGATCTATTTGTCTGTTCTTTCATCAATACCAGGCCTTTTGGTTACTATAACTTTATAGTAAGTCTTGAAGGTGGGAGTATCTATCCTCTGAGCTTGTTCTTTAAAATTGTGTTGGCTATTCTGGGTCTTTCACATTTCTATTTAAAATTTAGAATCAGTCTCTTGATACCCACAAAATAACTTGCTGGAATGTTGATTGGAATTGTGTTGATTCTATAGATCAAGTTGGGAAGAATTGACATCTTGACAGTGTTGAATCTTCTTATCCATGTGCATGGGATATCTGTTTATTTGTATGTTTGATATTTTTCATCAGAATTTTATAGTTTTTTCATATAGATTTTATACGTCTTTTTAAAGATTTGTACCTAAGTGTTTAATTTTCCAGCTAATGTAAATGGTATTGTGTTTTTAACTTCAAATTCTAATAGTAAGAATTTCTTTCATGTAAGAAAGCAATTAATTTTTGTATATTCATCCTATTTCCTGAACCATTGCTATAATTGCTTATTAGTTCAAGAAGTTTTTTTTTTAAATTGATTCTTTGGGATTTTCTTCATAGATACTTATGTCATCTCAAATAAAAGGTTTATTTTTTCTTTCCCAATCTGTATACCTTTTATTTCATTTTCTTGTCATATTTCATTATGTAGGACTTCCAGTATGAGGTTGAATAGGAGTGGTGAAAGGTAACATCCTTGCTTTGTTCTCAATCTTAATATGAAAGCATATGGTTCCTCACCATTAAGTATGTTGGCTGTAGGTTTATTGTAAATATTCTTTATCAGATTAAAAATATTCTCCTTTATTCCTAGTTTGCTGAGAGTTTAAAAAAATCACAAATGGCTTTTGGGTTTTTGTCAAATTCTTTTTCTTCATCTATTGATATGACCATTTCATTTTTCTTCTTTAGCTTGTTGACATTAATGGATTATTCAGATGCTTAACCAACATTTCATACTTGAAATAAATCTCACTTGTTCATGATATATAATTCTATTTATACTTTGTTGGATTTGATTGTGCTGAGAATTTTTGCACCTTGATCGTAAGAGGTATTATGTAGTTTTCTTTTTTTGTAATGTATTTTTCTGGTTTTGGTATTAAGGTAATGCCTGTCTCATAGAATGAGTTTGGAAGTGTTCTGCTTCCATTTTCTGGAAGAAATTGTGGAGAATTTTTATAATTGATTCCTTAAATGTTTGGTAGAATTCACCAGTGACCCAAACTGGGCCCAGTGCTTCCTATTTTGGAAAGTATTAAATACTGATTCAATTTCTTTAATAGATATGGCTATACTCAGATTATGTATTTCTACTTTTGTAAATTTTGGTCAATTCTGTCTTTCAAGGTGTTGGTCCATTTCACTTACATTTTCAAATTTGTGGGCTTTGAGTTGTTTATAGCATTTCTTTATTACTTCTGTATAATGTCCATTTCATCAGTACTGATCCTCCCTCCTTGATTTTTGATATTAGTAATTCATGTCTTCTTTTTTTTTCTTGGTTAACCTGTGTAGAGGTTTATCATTTTTATTGATCTTTTCGAAGAACCAGTTTTTGGTTTAGTTGATTTTCTGCGTTGATTTCCTATTTTCAACTTTATTGATTTCTGCTCTTTTCTTTCTTTCTTTTCTTTTGCTTACTCTGGAATAAATTTGCCCTTCTTTTTGAAATTTCCAAAACTGAAAGTTTAGATTATTGGTTTTAGAATTGTCTCCTTTTTCAATACATGCATTGAATGCTACAGATTTCCTTTTAAGCATGTGAGCTTGAGAAGAGTGTGTATTCTTCTGTTTTTAGTTGAAGTATTCTATAAATATTAATTAGATCCAGTCGATTGATGGTTTTTTTCAGTTCAACTAATGTCCTTATTGATTTTCTGCTTGTTGGATCTGTCTATTTCTGATGGAGTCATATTGAAGTCTTTAACTATAATTGTTGATTTGCCTATTTGTCCTTGTATTTCTGTTGGTTTTTGCCTTGTGTATTTTGGTGCTCTGTTGTTAAGCATATATGCAGCAAGGTTTGTTATGTCTTCTTGGAGAATTAACCCATCTATTATTCTGTAATATTCCTCTTTATCCCTGTATCCTCAAAATTTGATACTTTTTTTTTTCCCTTGAAGTCTCAGTCTGGAGTTAATACAGCTACTCTAACTTTCTTTAGTTTTGTTAGAATGGTATATCTTTCTTCATCCCTTTAGTTTTAATCTGTTTGTGTCTTTGTATTTCAAGTGAGTTTATTATATATAATGTAGAGTAGGGTCTTTTTTTTTTTAAATCATAGGTTGATTTTCAGATATTGAACCACTTTTATGTCCTAGAATAAACTCTAATCAGTCATATTGTATTACTCTTTTTATATATTGCTGGTTTTGATTAGCAAATTTTTGTTGAGTATTTTTGTCTGTACTTACCAGGGATATTGGTCTTTAGTTTTCTTGTACTGTCACTACATCAATTTGGTATCAGTGTAATATTTGCCTTATAGAATGAACTGGGAATTGTTCTCTTGTAGTTGATAGAATAGGTTGTATAGGATTCATTTTATTTTCTTCTCAAATGTTTGTTTGAGTTGCTAGGAAAACTCTGAGGGCCTACAGGCACAGGGCTTATGGCATGGAGGGTGGCAGCTCGATTTATAAAAGGGTAGCAGAAAAGATCTTCATGATACAGTTGTTCTGTGTCTTGATTTTGCTTGTAGTCACAGAGATGTGTACATGTGATAAAATTGCATAAGACTAAATACACGCACACATACATGTGCATGTAAAGCAGGTGAAATCTTAATAAGGTCATGGATTGTTTCAGTGTCAATTTCCTGGTGATGATATTATTCCATAGTTATACACGGGGAAAACTGGTTGACGAGAATAGCAGATTCCCCAGACCTTCTCCCAACCCCCAGTTTATCCAGCTGTTCAGTAGATATTGGTTAGCAAATAATTTCAGCTTATGTTTTCTGATAAATGTTTTCATTGTTGGCATTACATGTTCCTAATTTGGAAATTAGATGAATAGTCAATAGAATTAAAATCCTGAAATAAAAGTTAAATCATAAACATTAATCTCAATTGGGTGAAAAGTCATCATCCATCTTTATTACAGTGAGCTGTGACAGGGATAAGTAGTTGTGAGCAAAGTCAATATTTTCTTCCGGATGCAGATTTGGCTTCTTTTTAGTATCCAAGGAGGCATTCAGTTGAGACTGAGAACCCTGCACCACTTAGAATGCATGTAGAATTGATTTTGTCCAAGAAAAATTTCAGTCGAGTTCCTATGGAACATTTAATTTTAATTATGGTATTTTATTTTGATATCCCTGCCAGAATGAGAGTTTCAAAATTAGGTGACTAAATGAGTTGATCTTGTCTATAAACAAAGTCTTTTATTCTTCTAAAAGTCTTCTTCATATTTAAATTGAAACTATTTCATACTATTTCTAACTTCCTATTTGTGATCAGATAGCTTTCAGAATAGGTATGTGAATAAATTCCCATTCATAATCAGATTGTGGGAGAATTCTTTATTATCTGATTTTTATTTTTTCAGAGATGAATAAAATATTATTTAATTCATTTAGTAAAAAATCATATCTGTGAAAAATAAAAATTGTGCAGTCTACAATTCTAATCTAGCTTTTTAAAAGAAAATATGTGAATATTTCAGTGTGATATTAAATATAAGAAACAATTTTATCAAATCTAAGTGATTTTTGTTTTCCCTTGATAACATCTCTAGGTATACTCCAGGTTACCCTTGGATATGGTAGGATTGGAGAAAGGCATTGAAACATCTTACTGTTATTTAGAGTTAATAAAATTTTAATCAGTCCCCTCCTCTGCTATTACATTTATCTTCATTTTGTCTCATTGTGTTTATTTCATTTTTTGTAATAGTTTAGAAATTCTTATTCTTTTCCCTTCTCTTTGGTAGGAATTACATTTCTTTTCTCTACAGAATTGAGACCCAAAGACTAGTACTCTCATCATTTTGCAAATATAGGCAAAACCTAATTACATTGTGATTAGTGGGGTATAAAAAATTCAATAACAAAAAATGTGAAGGTTGAATTTACTGTGAGATTAGTGAAACAGTTTCAGGGAACTAGTTGGCCAGTAGTTCTGAGATTCCACCTTGTGAGCTTAGTTATTCCCAGTTCTGGTTGCAGTTTGATGTAAACAAATAATATAATTTATTATGAGAAGTGTTATCAGTGATAGAGATATATAAAATGGTGTTACCGAAGAGATACTGATGTACTCTTCTAGAGAGTAAGGAAGGCTTCATAGGTGGTGTGGGTCTGGGACTTAATGGACAAGGAGAACTGGGAAGGGAAAAGCACATTCTAGTAAGAGGAAACACGTACAGAGAGATGTCAAAGGGTCTGAATGGCATGCACTTTCAGGGAACTACATATAGTTTAGTGTTGTCAGAGGAGATTCATCGGAAGCAGAAGTGAGAAAGATAAGTCAGTTCTTTATTTTTTTTCTCCTTTAGGTAGTGGGAAATGCTTAGGAATTTAAGCTGGAGAATGACATCAGATTTGCATTTTTGAAAGATTTAACTTTCATGATGGAGTAGCTGCTGGATTGGAGGGAGAAGAGACCATTTGCAGGGAATCCCGTTAGGAGAACGTCACAAGAGTCTAGATCAGAAATAAGAAGAGGCAGAACCAAGACAGTGATAGTGAAAATAGGAGAAAAGGTGTATTTTCAATCTAGTTGAAAATACTGGTACATTTACATTTTGTAGTGAAATGGAAGTGACTATGTTTAGGTTGATAGCTTGATATGAAGAATTTTTGAGAATTTGTATTATTTAAAATTACAGCATTGGAAGGAGCATAGGCTTTTATGTCAGACAGACTTGGTTTCGTTGGTCAGATTTATTCTCTGAACTTTACTTCCTACTTGTAAAGTATGAGTTTTATACTATGCAGAACTATGGTGATAATGAGATAACAGTGCCTGGAAAGTAAAAAGGACAATGTTTATTGAGGACTATCTTGTTTAAGATGTTTTTCATTACTTGAATTTTTTTTTAATCTTTTAAAAATTTATTTTAAATTATGATAAAATACACATAGCATAAAATGTATCATCTTAACCATTTTTAAGGGTACAGTTCACTGGCATTTAGTACATTCACATTGTTGTACAACCACCACCACCACCATCCATCTCCAGAACTCTTTACATCTTGCATAACCAAAACACTATACCCTTTAAATAATATTTCCATTTTCACCTCTTCCATCCCCTGGCAACCACTATTCTACTACTTTCTATTTCTGCATATTTGACTACTATACATACTTCATATAACTTGAATCATACAGTATTTGTCTTTTTGTTACTAGCTTATTTTACTTACCATAATGTCATTGCGTTGGGAAAAACCCATCATCCTCCTGTGTTTCTCCTGTACTCTCATACTACTGTCATACTCACAGCACTTCTCACACCAGATATTTGAGAGTTTTTCCCCACCATGCAATCCTCTGGGCTATTAGCTGGGTGTTCTATAATTTCTCTCTATTTTGACACTGTCTACCTGGAGATAGTTTCAGATCCCACAGGTTATGGGCTCGGTCCTAAGACTGCTCTCACTCTACTTCAGATGCCAATCACAAGTCCAGGTTGTCATGTACTTCTGACTGGCTGGCTATAAATCTGAGATTCCTGTGACTCCCTTCTCAGGTTTGATGACTTTGTGCTAGAGCAGTTCATAGAACCCAGAGAAACACTTATTTACACTTACCAGTTTATTAAAGGATATGATAAAGGGTACAGATGAGCAGCCAAATGAAGACACACATAGGGCAAGGTCTGGGAAGGTCCTGAGTGCAGGAGCGTCTGTCTCTGGAATTGGGGTGTGCCACCTTCCTGGTATGTGGATGTGTTCACCAATCTGAAAGCTCTTCCAACTTCATACTATTGGGGTTTTAATGAAGGCTTCCTCACATAGGCATGATCAATAATGAACTCTATTTTCAGCCCTCTTCCTTTCTAGAGAATGGGAGAGCAGGGCTGAGAATTCCAAGCTTTTGATATTGGCTTGGTCTTTCTTCTGACTTGGCCCCTATCCAGGAGCCATCCAGGAGCTCACCCAGAGTCACCTCATTAGGGCAAAAGTCACTCCTATAACCCAGGAAATTAAAAGGGTTTTAGGAGCTCTCCGCCAGGAACTGGGGGAAGAAACCAATATAAATATTTTTTATTATCTCACAGTCGTCAAGGTTCATCTATCTTGTAGCATATATCATAATTTCCTTCCTTTTTAAGGCTGAGTAGTATTTTGTATGTATATGTCACATTTTATTATTATTGATGTTATTCATGGGACAGTTGAGTTGCTGCCACCGTTTAGCTATCATCAACGATGCTGCTATGTACTAAATCTCTGAGAAGACAGTGTTTTAAATTTATTACATATATAATCATTATAAATCCTTGTAAGATTGCTACTATTGTTACATTCATTTTCAGGCAAGGAAACTAATGCATAGAGAAGATAAATAATTTATTTGCCTAGATTCACACTATTTGTATATTAACTAAATCAATTTTAACTTTTATTCCTAGTTGGATTAAATCTAAATGCTGTTAGTAAGATATCTGACTCATTCCTAAAGTTTTTCCATGTAGCAATTCACAGGGAAACTTGTAATCCCTTCCAGTTGTTTATAAATGCAGTTACTTCAGAATCATAGATTATTTAACCTGGCATGTAATAGTTTTTTTATTCAGTACATTCACATTTTCTTAGTTATGTAAGCTCTTGAATCTCAAAGTGTTGATTTCCTGACTAAAGTTACCTTGACATTTTAAAATATCTTTCTAATATTATGTAGTGGACTTTTATTTCCACACTGCAAAAGAGCCAGGTGTGTTGTAGATTGTACTTACCCCCCTCCTCTGTGAACCATTATAAATTTGGCTGTTTATCTTGAATCTGTAAATAAAAAGAAAATTTAAATGCCTCTTAATTGCCATATTGCTGTATTTATTATTGAAATTCCATTTTTTTTCCTTAGTGGAAAAGAAGCTTAAGAAATAAGGTCCTCTCTCTAGACCATAAAAGTAAAAAAGGTGTACGTGGACGTCCTGCCACTTCTAAGATGTCACCAGAAAGGTAAGATAAATGTGTGTGTGTGATGTAAGATGGGCTTATACTATGTATAGTGTGACAATGGGTGATTCATTTAACCTCTTTGGGTCTCAATTACCACAGTTTTTACAATACAAAGATTGAATTCAGTGGGTACGGTTAATTGTAAGCTCTGACTTTTTGTGATTCTAAGTTATCTTAACTCCTTGTTTTTGTGTGTTTGGAATATCTTGATAAGCCTTAGCTAATAAAGCAAGAGTTATATATAGACTCATTAAAATGCTTGATTCAGCATTTGTGGTCTGCAATGAAAAAGATGCTCCATTTAGCAACTGTGGTCTTATAGTCATATATTAATAAATTATGGATATACTGGAATTAAATATCTGGGGGATTCAAATTACAATCATTAACAGAAGGAATTCAGAGCTAAATTTTTAGTGTTGGACATCAGTAAATGCTTAAAAAGTTGTTATTTTCAAAAGGGTATTACCCTTTTTAGAATAGTGAATGAATAAAAAATGATAGTAACAAAGTAAAAATTACAATTGTTGGGAGTTTGCACAGATTAGAAGATTAATTGGAGTTCTTGAATTTATGTCAGAGCACTCTATAAGCTACTAGGTCTGAATTCTCACCTTTCAAGTAAATTGGCTGTAGAAAATAAACATATTGGTGACTCCATATTCTTACCGATCCTTATTTTCCGTCCCTCCTTCCCTTCCTTCCTTCTTTTCATAGTTGTCCTAGTGGGTGTGAAATGGTATTTCATTGTGGTTTTGATATGCATTTCCTAACGATACTGAGTGTCTTTTCATGTGCCTGTTGGTCATTTGTATATCTTCTCTGGAGGAATGTCTGTTTAGATCATTTGCCCATTTAAAAATTATACTGTTTATCTTTTTATTGTTGAGTTATAAGAGTTCTTTATATATCCTGGATACAAATCCTTATCAGATATGTGATTTGCATATATTTTCTCCCACTCAACTTTTCACTTTCTTGATGTTGTCCTTTGAAGCACACCAGTTTTTCATTTTGATGACGTCCCATTTATCTATTTTTCTTTTGTTGCTATGCTTTCGTTGTCGTATCTAAGAAACTGTTGCCTAATCTGAGATAATGATGATTTACTGTTGTGTTTTCTTCTAAGAATTTTATAGTTATAGCTCTTGGATATAGATCTTTTATCTATTTTGAATTAATTTTTGAGTATAACATGAGATAGGCATCCAAATTTGTATTTTGTTTGTGAATATGCAATTGTCTGAGCAACATTTATTGAAAAGATATCAATTTTTTTTGCTCCCTTTGTTGAAAATCAATTGACAGTAAATATAAAGGTTTATTTCTGGATTTGGAATTCTAGTCCATTAATCTATATGTCTATTTTATTTCTGAATTTGGAATTCTAGTCCATTAATCTATTTGTCTGTTTTTGTGTCAGTACCACTGTGTACTGCATACTGTATTATTGCAACTTTGTAGTAAGTTTTGAAATTGGGAAGTGTGAGTCTTTTAAGTTTATAATATTTTTCAAGATCATTTGGTTCTGGGTTCCTTGCATTTTCAGTTGAATTTTCGAATCAGGTTGTCATTTTTAACAAAAAGCCAGCAAGGATTTTGGTAGAGGATGTGTTGAATCTGTAGACCAGTTTGGGAAGTTTTGTCATCTTAACAAGTTAAGTCTTCTGATTAATGAATATGAGCTATCTTTCCATTTATTTAGGTCTTCTTCAGTGTATTTCAACAGTGTTTTGTAGCTTTCAGTGTGTCTTGGACTTTTATTGTTAAATTTGTTTCCAAGTATTTTTTTTTTTTTGGTGCTGTTGTGAATAGAAGTATTTTAGGAATCCCACTGATTTATGTATGTTGACCTTATATACTGTGACCCTGTTTGTCTTATTAGTTCTAGGAGTTTTTAGTAGATTCCTTAGAATTTTGTATATACAAGATCATGTCATCTCCAAGTAAAGACAGTTTTACTTCTTCCTTTTCAACTAGAGGCTTTTAATTTTTTTCCCCCTTGCCTAATTGCCCTGGCTAGAACTTAGACAATGTATAATGGAAGAGGTGAGAGTGGAAATCTTTGTTTTGTTCCCACTCTCAGAGGGAAAGCATTCAGTGTTTCACTATTAGGTATGATGTTAGCTATAGGTTTTTTCATTGATGTCCTGCTATGGTTTGAATGTTTGTTATCTCCCCAGAGTTCATGTGTTGAAATCCTAATGCCCAAAGTGATGGTATTTAGAGGTGGGGCCCTTGAGGGGGTGCTTAAGTCATGAGAGTGGAGCCCTCATGAATGGAATTAGTGCTCTTTTTATTAAAAAAAAAAAAAAAAGGACCTCACAGAACTTCCTGGTCCTTTCTACCACGCGAGAACATTGTGAGAAGTCCGCAGTCTACAACCCAGAAGAGGGCCTTCACCAGAACCCAGCCATGCTGACTGGCATCCTGATCTTGGACTTCCCAGCCTCCAGAACCGTGAGAAATAAGTGTTTGTTGTTTATAAGCTGCTGAGTCTGTGATATTTTGTTATAGCCTGAACAGACGAAGACATGCTTTTTTTCATGTTGAGGTAGTTCCCTTCTGCTCTTCATTTTTTGGAGGCTTTTTATCATGAATGTGTGTTGATTTTGTCAAATGCCTTTTCTGCATTTATTACATGTGATTGGTATCCTGTATTAATATAATGTATTACATAAATTGATTTTTAGATCTTAAACTAATTTTGCATTCCTGGGATGAATCCCATTTGATCCTGATTGATGATCCCATTTATATATTACTGGATTCAGTTTGCTAGGATTTTATTGAGGAACTCTTATGTTTGTATTCAGAAGAGAAATTTGCTCACCTGCCTTTTTTTTTATGTTGTCGTTGTCTGGCTTTGGAATCAGGCTAATAATGGCCTTATAGAATGAGTTGAAAAGTGTTCTTTCTTCATTTTCTGGAAGAGTTTTTGGAAGATTGGTATTAATTCTTGTTTAAATGTTTAATAAAATTCATCAGTGAAGCTGTCTGGTCACTGGTGTTTTGTGTGTGTTTGTGAAGTTTTCAAATTACAAATTCAAATTTTTGCTTGTCATGAATCTATTGAGATTTTCTTTTTTTTAATAAGTCAATTTTGGTACCTTGTGTCCTTCTAGGAATTTGTGTTTTTATGTAACTTATCTAATTAACTGGCATATATTTGTTCATAGTATTCTATTATACTGTTTAAACTTTCTATAATATTGTTAGTGATGACCCGTCTTTCATTCCTGATTTTAGTAATTTGAGTGTTTTTTGTTGTTGTTGTTCAGTCTGTCTAGATATTTATAAATTTTGTTGATCTTTTCAAAGAACCAACTTTTGGTTTCATCAATATTCTCTGTTGGTTTTCCTTATTCAATTTCATTTATGTCCACTATAATCTTATTTTCCTTATTCTCCTTGTTTTGGACATAGTTTGTACTTCTTTTTGTAATTTCTTAAGGTGTATGGTTTGGTTATTGACTTGAGACCTGTCTTCTTTTCTAATATAGATATTTAGTTTTAAATTTTATTCTAAGTGCTGAGTTAGCTACACCTTACAAATTCTGGTATGTTGTGATTTTCTTTTCATTAATCTCAAAAGTATTTTCTAATTGCTGGTATGATTGATCCATTTGTTTAATTTCTCCATATTTTTAAATTTCAAAGATTTCCTTCTTTTGTTGAGATATTGACATACAACATTATATTAATTTCAGGTATACAACATAATGATTCTCTACTTGTATATGTTGTGAAATGATCACCATGATGTACATTACATCCCCATGACTTATTTATCTGTTTTAAATTTTTAATTGAATTCCATTGTGGTCTGAGAACATTTTGTATGATTTCACTTCTTATAAATTTACTGAGGTTTATTTGTGGCATATGATCTTCTTGGAGAACATTCTGTGTGTTTGAAAAGAAAGTTCATTCTGTTCTATTTGTTAGAGTGTTCTATAGATGTCCATTAGATTGAGTTGTTTGGTAGTGTTACTCAAGCCTTCTGTATCCTTGCTGATTTTCTATCTAGTTGTTCTCTCCATTTTCAAGACTGGGGTTTTTAAGTGTTGAACTATTACTGTTGAATCATTAATTTCTCCTTTTTGTTAGTTTTTGCTTAGTGTATTTTGTGGTTCTATTAGTAGATATATGTATATTTATAATCAGTATGTCTTCTTGATAAATTAACCCTTGTCAATGAAATGTTCCTCATTGTCTCTCCTTTTTTTTTTTTTTGCTTTAAAGTCTATTTTGTCTAATAATAACATAGCCACTCCACCTGCCTTAAGGTTGCTGTTTACATGGTATACCTTTTTCCACTCTTTTACTTTGAATCTGTTTGTTTCTTGAATTCAAAGTGTATCTCTTGTTGAGAACATATAGTTGGATCTTGTCTTTGATATTTCATTATTACCAGTCCCAATAGACATAGTCTAGGTGGCTTATAAACAACAAACATTTATTTTTCATAATTCTGGAGCCTGGGAATCTCAGGATCATTGCACTTCCAGATTCAGTGTCTGGTGTTGGCTTTCTAGTTCATAGATGTCTGGTTTTTTTTGCTTTATCCTCGAGGGATAGAAGGGGTCTCTCTTGAGCCTTTTTTATAAGAGCACTAATCTGATACGTGACGGCTCTACCCTCATGACCCAATCACCTCCCAAAGGCCCCACCTCCTAATACTATTACTTTGGGGGTTAGGATTTCAAAATAAGAATTTTGAGGGGAACAAATATTCAGAACATAGAAGATCTTGTTTTTTAATCTACTCTGACAATCTCTGCCTTTGATTAGATTGTTTAATACCTTCACTCTTCATGTGAATCAAAGTGTCAGCAGGGCCATGCTTCCTTTGAAGGCATTAGGGAATAATCTGTTCCATGTCTCTCCTCTCTTCTTTAGAAATTCAGTCCTCCATATTTACATGTTCTCCCAACATGTTACATTGGTTCTTACATGGTCTTGACGTTGTCTTCCTCTGTGTGTGTCTATTTCTGCCCTTTTTATAAGGACATAATATACAGGCATACCTTGTTTTATTGTGCTTTGCTTTGTTGTGCTTCGCATACATTGCACTTTTTTACAAATTGAATGTTTATGGCAACCCTGCATTGAGCAAGTCTGTTGGCACCATTTTTCCCCAAAACATTTGCTCACTTGTGTCTCTGTGTCACATTTTGGTAATTCTAGCAATATTTAAAACTTTTTCATTATTATTATATTTGTTATAGTGATCTGTGGTCAGTAATTTTTTTACTGAAGTATAGTTGATTTACAGTATTGTGTTAGTTTCAGGTATACAGTGAAGTGATTCAGTTATATATATTTTTCAGATTATAGTCCATCATAGGTTATTACAAGATACTGACTATAATTCCCTGTGCTATCTGATAAATCCTTGTTGTTTATCTGTTTTATGTATAGTAGTTTGTATGTTTTAATCCCATATTCCTAATTTGTCCCTCTTTTCCTATCTCTCTCCTTTGTTAACTGTAAGTTTTTCTGTCTATGAGTCTGTTACTATTTTGTATATTGATTCATTTTTATTTTTTTTAATTCCACATATAAGTGATATATAGTATTTGTCTTTTTATGACTTACCTAAGTATAATATTCTCTAGGTTCATCCATGTTGTTGCAGTATTTCATTCTTTTTATGGCTGAGTAATATTCTGTTGTGTATATATATATCCACATCATCTTTATCCAGTCATCTGTCAGTGGACACGTAGGTTGCTTCCATGTGTTGGCTGTTGTTAATAGTGCTACTGTGAACATTGAAGTGCATGTATCTTTTCAAATTAGAATTTTCATTTTTTTTATATACACACACACGCACACACACATGCACACACACTGAAGAATGGGATCATTGGATCATATGGTAGCTCTGTTTTTAGTTTTTTAGGGAACCCCCAAACCGTTTTCCATAGTGGCTACACCAATTTGCATTCCCACCAATAGTGTAGGAGTTTTCCCTTTTCTGCACACCCTCCCCAGCATTTATCATTTGTACACTTTTTGATGATAGTCGTTCTGATGTGTGTGAGGTGATACTTCATTGTGGGTTTGATTTGTATTTTTCTAAAAATTAATGATGTTGAGCATCTTTTCATAGGCCTTTTGGCCACCTATATGTCTTCCTTGTAAAAATGTAATTTTAGATGTTACTACAGTGACTTACTGAAGGCTCAAATGGTGGTTAGCATGTTTTAGCAATAAAGTATTTTCTAATTAAAGTATTTTGAAATGAGAATTTTTAGGCATAATGCTGTTGTCCACTTTATAATGTAAGCATAACTTTTTTATGCACTTGGAAACCAGAAAAATTCATGCGAATTGCTTTATTGCAATATTTGCTTTATTGTGGTGGTCGGGAACTGAACCCACAATCTTTGAGCTTTGCCTGTTTTAGGGCCTAACCTACTGACCTCATTTTAACTTGATTACCTCTGTAGAGACAATATTTCCAGATAAAGTAGCATTTTTGAAGTACTGAAGTTAGGACTTTAGGATATTTTTTTGGAGGGTCACATTTCAACCCAAATAGACATCTTGAAATTGGAGAGAAATTGAGCCCTTTTGGGACTAGAGATTATTTTTTTTCAGAAATGATCTTGTAATCTGTCAGTTTCCTTTCTCATATTCTTTATTGCTTCTTAAAAATTAACTTCTACCTCAGGACATGTAAATAAAATGAATAAATTTTTGTTGTTTTATATTACCTTTTTTGGTGTGTTAGTTTTGGTTATAGAACTATTAGGTTTTCTATTCTTTTTTTTAAATAAATCAGCTTGATTGGTGTATCATTTATGTAGAAGAATATGCATCAGTTTTAAATGTATGTCTATGATTTTGACAGATGTATTTATTGTTTTGCTTATTTTTTATAACAATTTTTATTGAAAAAAATTTTGTTTAATTATTTTTAATTAATTAATTCATTTATTGGGGAGGTAATTAGGTTTGTTTGTTTGTTTGTTTGTTTGTTTATTTATTTATTTATTTATTTATTTATTAATGGAGGTACTGGGGATTGAACCCAGGACCTTGTGCATGCTAAGCAAGCACTCTACCACTGAGCTATGCCCTACCCCCTACCACTGAGATGTACTGTCCCCCTTGTTTTGCTTCTTTTATTATGGTAAAATACACCTAATGTAAAATTTACCATCTTAACCATTTTTAAATGTATAGTTCAGTGGTGTTAAATATATCATAATATTGTCCTCACATCATCATTATCCATCTCCAGAACTCTTTTCATCTTGTTATACTTAAATTGTATAGCCATTAAATAATAACTCCCTATTTATCCCTTATCCCTGAGCCCCTAGCAACCACCATTCTACTTTCTATCTCTGTGAATTTGACTACCTTCCTCACATAAATGGACTCATTCAGTATTTGTCTTTTTGTGGTTGGCTTATTTCACTTAGCATATTGTCTCTAAGGTTTAATCCCTGTTTTAACATGTCAGAATTTTCTTCCTTTTTAGGCTGAGTAATATTCCATTGCATGTATGTACAATATTTTGCTTATCCATTCCTTTGTCAGTAGACATTTGGGGTTTTTCCACATTTTAGCTGTTGTGAATGATGCTGCTATGAACATGGATGTACAAATACTCTTTGAGACCTTGCTTTCAATTTTTCAGGGTATATACCCTGCAGTAGAATTGCTGGATCATATGATAATTCCAGTTTTTATTTTTTGAGGACCACCGTATTATTTTCCCTAGCACCTACACCATTTTATTGTTATTATTATTTTTTTTAGGTGAGGGATAATTAGGTTATTTACTTATTTTTTAAGTGGAGGTGCTGGGGATTAAACCTAGGACCTTGTGCATGCTTGGCAGGCACTCTACCACTGAGCTATCACCTCCCCTTACACCATTTTAAATTGCCTCTGGCAGTGCGTAGGAGTTCCACTTTTCTCTACATCTTTGTCAACCTTGTTAGTTTTGTTTTTTTCTTAATTGCCATCCTCATGGGTTTAAAGTGATAGCTCCGTGTGGTTTTGATTTGTATTTGCCTAATGATTAGTGATGGTTAACATATTTCCATGTGCTTATTGGCCATTTGTGTACCTTTGGAAAAATGTCTTTTCAAGTTCTTTGCCCACTTGTGAATTGGACAAGTTGGGTTTTTTTGTTGTTGTTGAGCTTTAAGAGTTCTGTATATATTCTGAATATTAATCCCTTATCATATGTATGATTTGCAAATCTTTTTTTCCCATTTTTGTGATTTGGCTTTTTACTCTGTTGGTAGTGTTTTTGGATGCACATATTTTATTTATGAAGTACATTTTGTCTTTTTTTGTTTGTTTGTTTCATATCCAGAAATCATTGCCAAATCCAATGTCATGGTCATGAAGATTTTCCCCAATGTTTTTCTTATGTTTCATAATTTTAGCTTTTGCATTTAGTTCTTTGATCTATTTTGAGTTAATGTTTATACATGAGTTAGGTAGAGGTCCAGCTTCATTCTTTAGTACATGAATATATCCGGTCTTCCTAGCACCATTTGTTGAAAAGGCTGTCCTTTCCTCATTGGATGATCTTGGCAGTCTTGTTAAAAATCATTGACCATACATGTAAGAGTTTATTTTTGGGCTCTCTATTCTATTCTAGTGATTTATATGTCTGATTTTATCCTAGTATACACTGTTTTGATTGAAGTAACTTTGTAGTAAGTTTTGAAATAAAATGTGAGTCTTATAGCTTAAACTTCCTTTTCAAAATTGTTTTGACTATTGGGAGTCCCTTGAGGTTCTATATGAATTTTAGGATAGGTTTTTCTGTTTTTGTAAGAAAAACTTCATTGTGATTTTGATATGATTGCATTCAATGTGTAGATTACTTTGGTCGGTATTGACATCTTAACAACGTTCAGTCTTCCAATCCATGAACATTAGATGCGTTTATATTTATGTCTTCTTCAATTTCTTTTAGCCATGTTTTATAGTTTCATTTTATGAGTCTTGTCTCCTTGGTTTAAGTTAATTCCTAAGTATTTTGTTCTTTTTGATGCTATTATAAAAGGAATTGTTTTAATAATTTCCTTTTCAGATCCTTTGCTGTTAATGTATAGAAATGCAACCGATTTTTGCACATTGACTTTGTATCTTGCTACTTTGTTGAATTCATGTATTGGTTTAATAGTCATTTTTTTTGTGAAATCTTCAGGCTTTTCTATATATAAGATGATACCGTCATGTGAATAGAGATAATTTAACTTCTTCCTTTCTAATTTGGATGCCTTTTTTTTTCCTTTTTCTTGTCTTACTGGCTAGAACTTTCAATATTATGTTGAATAGAAATGATGAGAACAGGCATCCTTTTCTTCTTGATTGAGAGGAAAATCATTTCAGTCTTTCATCATTAAGCATGATGTTCACTTGGGTTTTTCATATATGGCTTTTATTGTGTTGAAGCAATTTCCATCTGTTCCTAGTTTTTTGAGAGTTTTTATCATGAAAGGATATTGAACGTTGTCAAATGCTTTTTTGTGTTAATTGGCATCGTCATGTTTTTTTCCCTCTTTGTTCTGTTAATGTGGTTTTTACATCAATTTATTTTTATATATTGAACCCTTTTTGCATTCTAGGAACAAATCCCACTTGGTCATGGTGTAAAATCTTTTTAATATGCTACTGAGTTTGCTTTGTTAGTATTTTGTTGAGGATTTTGCATCAGTGCTTGTAAGGGATATTGGTCTTCAGTTTTCTTTCTTTTTTCTTCAGTATCTTGACTTTGGTATGAGGGTAATGCTGATCTCATAGGCTAAGTTAGAAATTGTTTTCTTTGCTTCCATTTTTGGGAAAAGTTTGAGAAGGATTAGTGATAGTTCTTCATTTAATGTTTATTGGAATCTACTAGTGAAATCATCAAGTCCAGGGCTTTTCTTGGGTTTTTTTTTTTTTTTTTGATTAGTGATTCAGTTTTCTTACTAATTATAGGATCTCTCCATATTTTGTTTCTTTGTGACTTAGTCTTGGTACATTTTGTGTTTCTGGGAATTTAACCATTTCATCTAGGTTATCCAATTTTGTTGACATACAGTTTATAATACTCAATATAGTCCTTTTTATTTTTATTGAACAATTAACAATTTCCCTAGTTTCATTTCTGATTTTTGTAATTTGTGTCTTCTCTCTTTTTTTTCCTAGTCAATCTAGCTAAAAGTTTTTCAAGTTTGTTGATTTTTTAAAAAAAGAACCAACTTCTGGTTTCATTAACTTTATTATTTTTCTATTCTGTATCATTTTGTCTGCTCTGATCTTTATTATTTCCTTCTCTTTAATGCATTCCATAAATGTTTGTATATTGTGTTTTTATTTTTATTCATCTCTTTAGTATTTTTAATTTCCCTTTTGATTTCTATTTTGACCTGTTGGTTAAGAATGTGTTATTTAATTTACACAATTTGTGAGTTTTCAAGTTTTCCTTCTCTTACTGATTTCTAACTTTATCCTATTGTCATCAGAGAGGATGCTTTGTATGATAACTGTCTTTCTAATCTATTGAGGCTTAATTTATTGCCTAAAATATGGTCTATCCTAAAGAATGTTCTATGTGTGCACTTGAGAAGAATGTGTATTCTCTTGTAGGGTACTGTGTTCTGTGTGTGCTTGTTAATTGGTTTTTTGTGTTGTTCAAGTCCTTACTTTTGTCAGGTTGTTCTAGCCATTAATGAGAATGGGATATCAAACCCTCCAACTATTATTGTAGAACTGTCTATTTCTGTCTTCTTTTCTGTCAATTTTTACTTTATGTCTTTTGATAATCCATCATTAGGTGTGTAAATGTTTGTAATGATTAAATCTTTTGGCTGTTTTATACCTTGTGTGAATATATAATATTTTTCTTTGTTTCTTATAGCCTTTTCTGATATAAAATTTATTTTGCCTGATATTAATATAGCTATGCTCTCTTTTGGTAGTTTTTACATGGAATATCTTCTTCCATCTTTTCTCCTTCAACCTATTTGTGTCTTTGGATCCAATGTGAATCTTGTGTAGGCAGCATATAGTTGGGTCATATTTTTTTATTCATCCTGCCACCCTCCATTTTTTGACTGGAAAATTTATTTATGTTTGAAGTAATTATTAAAAGAGAGTGATTTATTTCTGTCATTTTGCTATTTGTTTTCTAAATATCTTATAGCTTTTTTGTCATCCCATCTTTCCTTCATTACTCTTGTTTTCATTTGGTTGATTTTTTGGTAGTCAAATGTTTAAATTCCCTTTTCTTTTCCTTTTGTATAGCTGTTTTCTTTGTGGATTCCATGGGGATTATGTTTAACATTCTGAAGTTATTGTACTCTAATTTGGGTCTCTAACCTGCTTAATTTGAACAACATGAAGAAATTGTTACTTTACAGTTCCATCTGTACCTCTTTCAATTCTTGATGTCAAAATGTAATGTCTTTGTATATTTTATGCTAAAAACATAAGCTAATAATTATTTTAAATACATTTTTCTTTACATTATGTAGAAAACAAATGTTGAAGTTAAAAACAAAGTTGAAATAATACTAGCTTTTAGACTAATTGTTTTCTTTAAAAAGTATTAGTCTGTTAAGTCATGTAGAAAACAGAAGTGGAGTTACAAACTAAAATTATGGTAGTAAGAACTTTATAATTGTCCATATATTTACTTTTATTGAGATTTTTATTTCTTCATATAATGTTGAGTTTCTCTGTAGTGCTTTTGGGTGGGGGGTGGTGGTAATTGTGTTTATTTGTTTGTTTTAATGAAGGTACTGGGGATTGAACCCAGGACCTCATGCACCCTAACCATGCATTCTTAACCACTGAACTATACCCTCCCCCTGTAGTGCTTTTTCATTTCACTGTGCAAGACTCCCTCGAGCATTTCTTGCAGGACAGGTCTTGTGGTAACAAAGTCCATTGGGTTTTGTTTGTCTGGGAATGTCTTAATTTCTCCCTCAATCTTGAAGTATAGTTTTGCCAGATATATAATATTTGGTTGAGAGTTTTTTTCTTTTAGAAATTTGAGTATATGAGCCCATGGACTTCTGGCCTCCAAAATTTCTAGTGAAAAATCTTATTATCTTATTGAGAATCTCTTATATGCAACAAATCACTTTTTTTTTTTTTTTGCTGTTGTCAAGAATTTCTCTTCATTTTTGGCTTTCAAAAGTTTTAGACAGGTGGAACTTACAACTTTGAGTGGAGGTTCAACCACAGTGGCTGCTAGCCTCTTGGCCTGCAGCTCTGAGGTTAGACGCTCTACTTAGTGATCAGAGCACAGATCACTAATATTTGGAGGGTAGGGTCCTTTTTGTCCACCCTGGTTTCTGCCTGCTGAGTGTAAGCTGTTCTTGTAACATATGCCCTGCTGCTGCCAAGGAGGTAGGGATTTGGGATGGGTAGCTGCTACTGTGCTAAGAGCTGAAGTTGACCACAATTAATGACAGTTTACCCAGGCCTTCTCCTGAAGTTGCAAGCCTTCAAAAGACTTCAGATTTTCAAAATAGTTAATATTGGACAGATTTTGCCAGTGTAGTTAGTTGTTCTATAGGTTGGGAGAGGGATTCTTGGTACTTCCTACTCTGCCATCCTCTTAGAATTCTCTTCATTTCTTTTTAAGGTGTGAGGAAATGAATAGTCTTTTGAATATTTATTGTAAATATATGATGTATTTATGTTAAATTTCAACACTTTGTCATTATTTCCGTGTCCTATTTCCCATATTCCATTTTTTTCTACCTCAATAAAAAGTTAGAAATAGAACTTGCCATTCAGGGGATAACTAGCTATATTAAAAGAGGAGTCAGGGAGAAAAAAAAGATGACAATCCAATTTAGAGGCAAAATGAAAAAGGCAGTAACTGTGAAGTAAAACAGGAGTGGAGGAGCAGAGAAAGGTTGGAGCATTTCTCTTCTGCATCTTGTCTTATTTAAGATTGACATTTCTTTAAAATATTCTTTTTCATTTTCATATTCTTTTTCATTATAGGTTACTTCAAGATATTGAATATAGTTCCTGTGCTATACAGTAGAAACTTGTTGTTTATCTATTTTATATATAGTAGTTAGTATCTGCAATTCTCAAACTCCCAGTTTATCCCTTCCCGTCCCCTTTCCCCCCTGGTAACCATAAGTTTGTTTTTAATGTCTGTGAGTCTATTTCTGTTTTGTAAATAAGTTCATTTGTATCTTTTTTTTTTTTTTTAAGATTCCACATGTGAGTGATATGGTATTCTTTCTCTTTCTGTCTTGCTTCACTTAGAAGAGTCTCTAGGTCCATCCACGTTGCTGCAGATGGCATTATTCTTTTTTATGGCTGAATAGTATTCCATTGTAAAAATATACCACAACTTCTTTATCCAGTCATTTGTCAATAGACTTTTAGGTTATTTCCATGTTTTGGCTATTGTATATAGTGCTGCTATGAACACTGGGGTGCATGTATCTTTTTGAATTAGAGTTCCCTCCAGATATATGCCCAGGAGTGGGATTGCTGGTTCATAGGTAAGTCTATTTTTAGTAAAAAAAATTTCCTATTTTTTTTTCCTGTTACATAAGTAAAGTGGGATGGGAAACTTAAGAAACATAGATAAATAGCAAAGGAATCAAATCACCTCCAGGTAAATATAGTGATTGAATATATATATCTTTGTTCTCTTTCCTATTCCTATGGATCTTTTCTGTTTTTTATGCCCTTACTTAGGGTCCTGATAGCTATCACTACAATATTTTCCAAGGATTGTTTTTGTGATAAACCTTGTGGTTTATCACCTAGTCAAAGTTTTCTGGAGGTAGGGGTGGTAGGTACAAAGAAAGAAAGGAGCAAAGGCAAAATAAGCAAGGGGAAAACTCAAGACCTTCTATCATGTTTATTTTTATCTTTTACATAGTGATGTCACATCCATGAAGAATAGGTAGGAAACAACAAAAAGTGACATTTAGAGAATAAGAAAAAGGTCTTGGGAATTATAAATGTGGTAGCAGCAATAAGAAATTTCAATAAAGATGAAGCTAAATTATTTTCCTGGAAAATAGAATAAATAAATACAGTAGGAAGGAAAAGATAAGGAAAGTAGAGAATCAAACTAGATAGCACATCTAAATAATAGGAATACCACATAGACCAGAGAAAATAGAGGAAGAATTTATCAAGGAAATACTTTGAATATCTGAAGAATACATTTTCATACTAAAAAGGCTTTATGAATGCCTAGCACTATGAATGAAGAGGAAAAAAGGAGAAAGAAAAACTCTAATCAAGGCACATCATCATTAGATTTCAGTATAGAAGAGATAAAAAAAAGATCTGAACAGTTTCCAGAGACCAAAAAGAAAAACAAAGAAAACCCCGTTATATAAGGATCAGGCATTGTAATGCCATTTAAACTTTTAGGAGCCACTGAAAGGTATTTCTTCAAAGCAATGTCTTCAAAATTCAAAGATAATATTGTTTCCAGCCCATTGTTCCAAACTGAACTCATCAAGTGTGAGAGTAGAATAGACATTTTTAGACATAAAGGTTCTCAGAAAAAAATCACCTGCCATATACTCTTTCTTAGGAAACTCTTTTATGATATGCTTCACTAAAATGAGAGTGTAAGAGGGCAGACTTTCTTTGTAGAGGAACAGGTAGTAAATAATATAGGCTTTACAGGCCACATAGCAGTGTCTATCCCATATTCTTCTCTTTCTGGAACTGATAGGCCACCTGATGTTTCAGCTTTATTGAGGAGAATTCTGTATCTTTTGTCTGTGATTTTCAGTGGTATTACATGGAAAAGAAGTTAAAGTCAGTGTATAAAAGTTAGGTAATTATTAACTCCTAGAAAAACAACATTGTACGAAAAGGAAATGTAACTGCAGTGGCTAGGTGGTTCAGCTTTGAAGAATATTCATGTAAAAATTAACACTGTGGATTTAGACATCATTTTTTAAGATTGAAGTATAGTTGATGTACAATATTATATAAATTACAGGTGTACAGTACAGTGATTCATAATTTTTAAGGATTATACTCCATTTGTAGTTATTGTAAAATATTGACTATATTAAACATAATTTTTGATGTTAAGTGTATTGGGAGATCATTGGCAGGAAGGGGTGTGATGGAGAGACAGTCCTTTGGGAAAGACCCCCAGTGTTCTCCTCACTTGTTGTAATTCATAAATCCTTCTGCTCTCACACACAGAAAAAGCTTGGAACAAAGAGTAAAAAATACTCATATTCTATCAGTAGATGTTGTTTAAAAGAAAAAAATTAGTGGTAGTAATTACTAGGAAAAATAATAGAAAGTTTTAAGAAATGGTTTTATTGGGGAGTAGAGTAGGATGGGAAAGTGGATTGCTTGAAGATGAATCCTGTAATAAGAATTTGTTATTTGTGTGAAGGAAATCACATAAACAGTCTGTCGGAAGACTCTATTTAGGGGACTTAATGAAGGTATTTTAGGCTAATATGAGCCTGAGAGTTATTTTCTCAGGGACATATCAGGGATTACTTAGTACTTTCTTCTATTTAAATTTTATAGCATGTAGCACTTTTAGGGGAGAGGAGTTAAAAAATCATAAAATAATAAAAAATAATAAACTAAAGCAGCATCTGGATTACAAGGGAGTAAAAACCCAAACTTTAATGATCTTTTTTTTCCCTGTGATATTCAGAGCAAGCATGTAGTTTTTGCATTAAGATGTATAAATACATTGTTTTCTTACACAAATGTTACTGAGGTACCACATCAAAGATGAGAGAACTTCCCCCGCAAAAGTAAAGTGACCCACAATTGAAAAATAATGGAACAATTGCAAGAAGGGAGAAAGGGACCATTGTAATAGGGAGAACAGTGTGATCACAAGATCTGCAAAAGGTAGCCAGAAAAGGACTTTTCTTACATTGGGAGGAGTAAACAAGGCTAGAAATAAGTAGGTTTGAGGAAGTAGGATGAGCAAGTGGTGAGGTTGCACAGTAGGTCAGAAAATGTTTTATCTTGAGGTTAGCCTATTCTAGGGAGTGGTTGTGTGCTGGTTTAGATTGATAGTTGGTCCAAAGTTCTTAGGCCTGGGCAAAGTAGAGACATTTAAAGTTTGATTAACAAGCAGTTTGTTCTTGTAGATCAGTGGAGACATGAAATTCAGCTGATCATGTATGAGGTTTAGGGGAGGAAAAAATTTCTGTATCAACTTAAGTTCAGTGTCTGAGCTGGCACATAAGTGAGAAAAAACAGATTAGCTTGAGAAAAAGTATATTAATATATTAACATGTGCATCACTCATATGTGGAAGAACGCAACTTGTCATGATATATTTTATTTATATCTGTATGTTGTTCTAAGTAAAGAAAAATAAAAATTTTTAAATAAATATTTTACTGTTCATCTTTATCTGTCTTCCAATTTATTGAGATATAATTGGCATAAAGTACTGTATAAGTTTAAAGCATACTGCAGAATGATTTGACTTACATACATCATGAAATAATTATCACTGTAAGTTTAGTGGACATCCATCATCTTCTATAGATAGAAAATTAAAGAAATAGAAAAAAAATTTTATTCTTGTGATAGAACTTATAAGACTTACTCTCTTTACAATTTTCATATATAACATACAGCAGTGTTAATTATATTTATCATGTTGTACGTTATACCCCTAGTACCTATTTATCTTATAACTAGAAGTTTGTACCTTTTGACCATTTTAATCCATTTTCTCCTCCCCCCATCCCCCTTTCCCTGGTAACCACAAACCCAATCTCTTTTTCAATGAGTTTGTTTGTTTGTTTGTTTTTGAAGTATAATTGACGTACAACACTATGTTAGTTTCTATTATATAATGTAGTAATTCAGTGGTGCTATACATTTCAAAATGATCACCAGGGTAAGTCTAGTTATGATATTTCACCAGACCTTTAAAGATATTACATGGTTATTGACTATATTCCCCACACTGTACACAGCTATGTATCTATATGTGATTTTTGTTTTGTGTATCCCTTAACTACTTACTGTGTATGTGGATGATTTTACTACTTTCGTCTTTTAATCTTCCTACTAGCTTTATAGTGGCTGCTTTTACTACCTTTACTGTATATTTGCCTTTACCAATGAGATTTTTCCTTTTCTAATTTTCATGTTTCTAGTTGTGATCTTTTCTTTTTCACTTAGAGAAGTCCCTTTAACATTTCTTGTAAAGCTGGTTTGGTGGTGCTGAACTTTTTTAGCTTTTGCTTGTCTGTAAAACTTGTGGTAATCTACTGTAGATTCCTTCTAGTGTATTTTTTTTTTTTGTATTTATAAGGATGTTTATTGCAGAAATATTTACAGTAGCATAAAAATTCAGAGGCTGATTAAATGTTCAATAATAGGAGGATGTAAATTGTTCTTCTACATTATAAAAATAAGTGTAACACATTTATATGAGATTTGTGATGAATTTTTACTGACATGGGGAAAGGCACACAATGTTAATGAAGAAAAAGCAGGATATCCTTGAAGTATAATCACAATTTAACTATCCTCTCCCACTCACACCCACTTACAGATAAAATTCCTGAAGAAGATGTACTAAAATCGTCTCTGGGTAGCAATATTATGGATTTTTTTTCTTCTATCCTGTTTATTCTTTTACCCCTGTATTTTCCCATTTTTTATTAATAGACTTAATTTTTTATAGCAGTTTCAGGTTTACAGCAGAATTGAACAGAAAATACAGAGTTCACCCATAGCCCCCTCTACCCACATATATACACTCCCCTACCCTCAACATTCCTCATCATTGTGGCATATTTGGTACAATTGATGAACCAACATGGACACATTATTATCAACCGAAGTCATAGTTTACATTAGGGTTTCGCTCTTGATGTTGTACATTCTGTGGGTTTTGACAAATGCATAATGACTATGTAGCCACCACTATAGTATCATACAGAATAATTTCATTGCCCTAAAAATCCCTTGTGCTCCATCTTTTAATTCCTCCCTCCCTCCCTCTCCCCAAACCCTTGGTAAACACGATATTTTTATTGTTTCTGTAGCTGTGCCTTTTCCAGAATGTTATTTGGTTGGAATTATACAGTTTGTAGCCTTTTCAGACTGGCTTCTTTCATTTAGTAATATGTCTTTTAAATTTCTTCCATGTATTTCATGGCTTGATAGCTCATTTCTTTTTTTTTTAACTGTGCATATATTTAATTTACATATATGTACTGTTCATTGTTTCTGAGAATGTTTAGAGCTTTAGTTTTTTAAACTTACATAGTTATCAAAGGAATAAAGCCAACCACAAAATAAGAATTAATTCAGAAAGATACATACACCCTGCTGCTAACAGCAACATTATTTATAATTGCCAAGATATGAAGCATCCAAGTGCACATCAGTAGTTGAATAGATAATGAAGACGCAGCATATATATATATAGAATGGAATACAACTCACCCATAAGAAAGAAGGGTATTTTGCCATTTGTGGCCTTTCATTTCCTTTTTTTTTCACTTTAAAAACCAGAATTTTGTAACTGGCATAAACATTTCCATTACATCAAAAACAACAAAGTACCCAGAAATAAACCTAACCAAGGAGGTTACCTATACTCCGAAAAGTGAAATGACACAAAGAACTGGAAAGATTTCTTGTGCTCTTGAATTGGAAGAATCAACACTATCAAAATGGCCACACTACCCAAAGCAATCCACAGATCCAGTGCAACCCCTGTCAAGATACTCATGACATTCCTCACAGAGCTAGAACAAACAGTTCCAAAGTTCACAAGGAACCACAAAAGACCCTGAGCAGCCAGAGTAACCTTTTGTAGGTCTTTTTTTTTTTTTTTTCTCTTTCTTCTTTTTATTCGCTTTCCTTACGGTTTGATGACTACAGAAGGTCCTTTAAAATTTGTTGTAAAGCTGGTTTGGTGGTGCTGAAATCTTTTGGCTTTTGTTTTATCTGTGAAGCTTTTGATTTTTTCCATCAAGTCTGAATAAGAGCCTTGCTGGATAGGGTATTCTTGGTTGTAGGTTTCCCCCTTGCATCACTTTAAATATATCATGCCACTCCCTTCTGGCCTGTAGAGTTTCTGCTGAAAAATCAGCTGATAACCTTATGGAAGTTCCCTTGATGTTATTTGTTGCTTTTCTCTTGCTAATTTTAATATTTTCTTCTTATCCTTAATTTTTGTCCAACTGATGACTACGTGCCTTGGTGTGTTCCTCTTTGGGTTGATCTTGTGTGATACTCACTGTGCTTCCTGGACTTGGGTGACTATTTCCTTTCCCAGATTGGGGAAGTTTTCAGTGATTATCTCTCCAAAATTTTTCTCAGGGCCCTCTCTCTTTCTCTTTCTGGGTCTCCTATAATGCAAATATTAGTGCGCTTCATGTTGTCCCAGAGTTCTCTTAAACTCCTCATTTCTTTTCATTGGTTTTTCTTCTTTCTCTTCTGCAGTAGTGATTTCCAGTAATCTGTCTTCTAGCTCACTGATCTGTTCTTCTGCCTCATTTAGTCTATTCTTGGTTCCTTCTAGTGTATTGTTCATTTCAGTGATTTTATCTTGTATTTTCCAACTCTTTGCTAAAAACTTCGTTCTGTGCATCTACACTTCTCTTGAGTTCTCTAAATATCTTTGCCATCATTACTTTAAACTTTTTCTCAGATAAATTGCCTATCTCCTCATCACTTATTTCTTCTTCTGGGATTTTATCTTGTGCCTTGGTCTGGAGATACTCCTTTGCTGCCTCATATCATCTATCTTTCTATGTGTTTGTGGATTCCTTCCACAGGCTTTGGGATTATTGTGTTCTTATTTCTAGTATTTTCCCCTGGTGGATGAGGCTGGACTAGAGGCTTATGCAGGTTTCCTGGCAGGAGGAGGCAATGCCTGCCCACTGCTGGGTGAAGCTTGGTCCTGGACCTCTGGTGGGTAGGGCTATGTGTAGAGGCCTTTGTGGCTTAGGAAGTCTGCTGTTGGGTGGGGCTGTGTTCCCACCCTGTATGTTGTTTGGCCTGAGGCTTCTCTACAGGCTGTTGGGTGGGGCTGGATCTTGGTGCTAATGATCTAATCAAGACATCAGCCTCCAGGAAAGCTCACGTAGATGAACATTCCCAGAATGTCTGCCACCAGCTTTTATGTCCCCTGGGTGAGCTGCAGCCATCCCTGTGTCCCCAGGAGACCCTCCAAATCCAGCAGGCAGGCCTGGCTCAGGTTTCTATGAAATGACTGCCTCTGCCCTTGAACCTGGCGCACACGAGTTTCCATGTACGCTTCCCAAGCGAATGAAGTCTCTGTTTCCCCCAGTCCTGTGGGGCTACCGGAGCCAAGCCTTGCTGGTCTTCAAAACCAGATGTCCTGGGGTCTCCTTTTCTTCCCAATGTAGGAACCCTGGGCTGGGGAGCCTGACATGGGGCTTAGAGCTCTCACTCCTGTGGGAGGGCTTCTGCTACTTAACTATTCTTGTGGGTTGCCCACCCCGGGAGTATGGGGCCCAATTATATCATGAGCTCGCCCCTCCTACCATCCTGTTGTGGTTCCTTCTTTATGTTTCCAGTTGCAGAAGCTCTTTTTTGCTAGATTCCAGCATTTTTTTCAATGGTTGTTTATCATTCAGCTGTGGTTTCATTGTAGTCGTGAGGAGAGGCGAGCTCTTGGTTCTAATACTGCTATCTTGACCTGAAATCCTTAGCTATCTTGATTGTGATGGTGGTTTCATAAGTGTATACATCTATCAAAATTCATCAAATTGTACATCTGAAATAGGTGTAGTTCACTGTACAGGAATTATACCATAATAAAGGTGTTAAAAAAAAAGTAAATAAAAGCAACTTTCCTTTTTGTTACCAAGGCTGTTGCCCCCAGGATCAAACCCCTGCCCCTCCCTCCAATAGAAACAAATTACTCTTATCTGAGTCTCAGGAGACAGCTGTAAAGAGAAGAAACAAGAACTGGTTAGAACCTGCAAAGCCTAAGATGGCAGAGGATTTGACTTCCAGTAGACTTTGAGCCTCATTGTAATGCATTGGGATGTTAAATGGCACACCCACCAACACCATGACAGTTGATGATTGCCATGGCAACAACTAGGAAAGCCCATACAAAGATGGAAAAGAAAGGTTAATGGGCTCCAGCACAGCTGGAATGAGGACATGATGGTGGAAGCCTCCCTTACAAGTTCAAGTGGCCATACCTGGGCCAGAGCTGTCTCAACTGGCAGTCTTGGCTGATGGCTTCCCACTCCAGTACATTTCTCTTCTTTTAACCACTCGAGCACTTTCTTTCCTTTTCCTCTTTCAAGACATAAAGCAGCTTTTCATTTTGCCCCTCTGCTTCCACTGCGAATTCTTTCATAGCCAGCAGCAAGGACCCACTCTTTAGTGGACCTCCTAATTTAGGAGTCTCACTATCTGCTAACACTTCTGCCGCATGAATACACAGTGAGAAGCAGGCTCTCACCACACACCAAATCTGCCAGTGCCTTGATCTTGGACTCCCCACCCTCTGGATCTGTAAGAAATATATGTTTGTTGTTTAGCCAGTCAGCCTATAGTATTTTTGTCACAGCAGCCCTAGTGGTCTAAGACAGTATTGGTGCCGATAGATGCAACCAGTGTTCCAGGTTCTTGTCCCATCCCAGAAAGAATTCAGAGACAAGACTTAGAGGTTAAAAAGGTACAGTGAGGATTACGTTAAAGGATGGATAGTACACTCTCAGGGGAGAGCAGGCAGGCTCAGGTGAGTGGCTGCCCTGAGTTTCTTTGGCAAGTTAGTTACATAGGGTGTAAAAATGAGTGGGTGGAATATTCATTGGGGAGGGAAGGGTTTGGGGTCGTATTCCCTGATTATCATCCCAGCTCCACCTTCCCAAAGGGAGGAGGGATTTTTGTCCTTATTTAGTCTGGATCGGAAGTGTCATGGCGTCAGTGTATGATGGGTACTTCTGATCTGCAAGGCTAATTTTATTGAAATGAGGGCATAATGAGTAAAAGGTTACATTCGGACACTGGAAATTCCTGCCTTTTCTGACCTTTCTTTGCTGGTCTCCAGGCCAAAAGGTGTGGCCCCTTATCAGCCCAAAGATTCCAAGCTTTTCTTTCTCTGCCCAGGGATCCCTGCTGCTCACATGATGTGTGGTTTCCTGCATTTGGCCTGTGCCCCTCCTTTCTGCCCAATTCCTGCCATTTGGACTGTGTCCGCCTTTCTCTGCTCATATCTAGCTATTTGCCTGCTCTAACAGTATGAAAGAGGAATAGGGCAGAGGCACACAATTTATTCTGTTAACTGTGTGGATTATGGATTAAAATTATTCAGTCAACTAGCTGGTTTATGTAGTACCTCAAAGTCCAAAGCAATGTGTTAAGTACTAGTGTTTTAATGTCAAAGAATTAACTGAAGTACCTTTCTCGTTCAAAAGATACTTGCTCTAAGGCATTTAGGTAGTTGCCGTGTAACAAATTCTTATACTGGAATGGTGGTGTTCAGTGCAGACTGCAGTAATGATTATTCTTTAGAGCCCCTGAGATTATTCTAACTAATGAATTTTTCAATCCAAATTTTAGCAAAAGTGTACCTATATAAATTAAATGGATAAAAATGTTACTCATTTAATTCTTTGTAATTTGGCTTTGAAGAGAAAAACAAAGTAGATTCATTTTCTTAAGGTAATAAATATTTTTGCATATTTTAATAACTTTTAAAATGACCTTTATTCATGTATAATTTACATACAATAAAATACACACATTTTATGTTTATATGTATATATTTTGATGAGTTTTAACAAATTTGTATGCTTATGGTACTACCACCACCACCGTCTGTGAACACCGATTCCCCAAAGACTTCCTGTGTGCCCTCTTCCACTAATCCCCTTACCCACTCACCTCCAACTTCAGACAGTCACTGACCTGCTTTCTGTTAGCATAGATTAGGTTTGTCTTTCTAGAGTTGCAAATATATTAGAACACAGTATGTATATTATTTTGTGTCTGGTTTATTTCATGAACATAATGTTTTGGAGATCTGTCTGTATTGCTGGATGTTATCAGTAGTTCATTTCTTTTTATTGCTGAGTAGTATTCCATTCTATGAAAATGCTATATTTTATCTGTTGTAGAGGAATAACTTTTCCTCTACCCTCTTAGATTCTGTGGTTAGGCCTAAGAATTAAACTGACAGAAGGCAGATTAACAGGAAAAAACACACAAATGTTGTTTAATATTTTAATGTGCACATGGGAGCTCTTAGAGGAAAAATGATGGCCTGAAGATGTGGTTAGGACTGAGAGCTTATATATCTTTTTAACAAAGAGCAGTACATTTGTGGGGAAGTGACAAGATGAAAAACAAGGATTTATGTTTCTAGGTGGGTTAAATCGTGGGAAATGACTAGAATACATGGGGGAAATTGATGGAAGATTTATTTCAGTAGGTTTGTTTGTGCTGATCCATTTTGACATTGACTCCCAGTCTCCAGTGATAGGAGTGTCTTCCAGGTACAGAGAGGGCACCATTCTCATGGGAAATTTTTATGACCCACTTTCCAGCAGAAAAGGGGAGGTCAGAGTCTTTCCTGCAACTGTTGTTTCTCAAGTGTCTTCAGCTCAAAATAATCAACATGCCAAAGTGGCATATTTTGGGATGACATGTTCTTTTCCCCTCATATCCATGTGGCTGTTGATGGACATTTGGGTTATTTCCAGTTTTGAGCTACTGTGCGTAAAGCTGCTGTGAATATTCATGTACAAGTGCCTGTGTGGACATGTTTTCATTTCTTTTGGTTAAATACCTAGGAGATGGGTTGCTGGGTCATTGAAAGTGTATTTTCAACTTTGTAAGAAACTGCCAAATGTTTTCCAAAAGTAATTGTGCCATTTTACCTTACCACCAGCAGTGTAGGAGAGTTTTACTTCCTCCACACTTCTGCCAGTACTTGTATGGTCAGTTTCTTATCACCATCCATTGTAATGGATGTGTAGTAGTATCTTTTTGAGGTTTTAATTGCATTTCCGTGATGAACGATGATGTTGAGCATCTTTTCATGTGCTTTTGTATCTTCTCTAAAGTGTGTGTGGTAATCTTTTGCTGCCTTCCCCCTGTTTTTGAAAAGACAAGAAACTTTTTTTAAAGACCAGAACGATAAGGTGCATGTTGTCCGTTCGTATATCTTTTTTATGAAGTGTTCAAATATTTTGTCCACATAGAGGAGAGAAAAAAGCCTCTACTCTCTTAGATTCCTTGGCTGGGGCCCTGCAAATCTGACAGACAAAATACAGATTAATAAAAGAAAAACAAACACAGTCTATTAATAAATGCAGTGTGCATATACGTAGGAGAAATTCTGTGATGAGTAACTCAAAGAAGTGGTTACAACTTGGGCTTATATAGTGTGTTAATGAAGAATAATAAATTTCTAGCAAAGTGAGAAGACAAAAGAAAAAGGATTGCCATTCCAAGGATGGCAAACTGGGAAAAGTACATATACGAGGGAAACTAACAGAAGATAGTCTGTTTAGTGAGGCTTGTTATGTAGATTCCATTCCTAGGCTGATAAGAGTCTCTGGTGATGAGTAGTCAAAACCTATTTTTAGACAAGCAGTGGGTGGATAGAGAGCCTTTTTGGCATCTGCTCTCAGTTGTGTTCACTTCAAAATAATCCTTGTGCCACAATAACATATTTTGAGGTAGCATATTCTGATTTCCTACACGCATTTCTCTGAAGGACAAGAAATACTCTCCAGAGTATTTCTCCAGAGAACCCAAATTGACTTTCTCACTTAGAGCCACACTATTAGAATTATCAGTAAGATCACAGTGGTGATTCTTATTTGGTCTGGGTGGATAGAAAAATGGCTTTTTTCAACATTGGATATTTTCATATTTAAAATTATTAAAATTACCAGTGGGATAATACTTTCCTTAAATAATTTAGCAAATTACTAATAATCTCATTAGACAAGAAGTATGCCTTATATCTTTAAGATTTTAGAAGGATTTTCATTTGAATCACTTAGAATTTTAAGTTGTACAGTTGTAAACATATAGTTATGAAAGAATAGTCCTGAATGTAAAAAAAATTCCATTTCACTAATCGATAGTTTTGGCTTGGTAAACCTATTTACCATTTTAAAAATTACTTAGTTGACATTTCTCTTTATATAAATAGTACTTGCTTAGTATAGAAAACAGAAATAAAGACAAGTAGAAAACAGAAAACACAGGTTTTTAAAAAATTTAAAGTAGAAGATTTTAAGAGATAAGTAACATTCCATTAAGTGGCTTTATCATGGTCTACTTAATGATTCTGCTATTGCTAGGAATTTAAAGTTGTTTTTAGTTTGTTGCTTGTGTAAAAAACTGTGATGAATATCTTCATGTATAACTTCTTTTCCTCTGTGTTTCATAGTTTTCTTGGTACAGGATTCCAGGCATGGGATGATTTTGTTAAGAGCGTAACAAACACTCATATATCCTTCATCTGGATTCACCAGTTATTAACATTTTCGCACATTTGCCTCCTCTCAGTCTGTTTTCATACATGTGTATAAGTGCATATCACATATATACCTACACATACACATTTTTTTCACAACCATCTGAAAGTTAGAGACAATGTGGCACTTCACCTCTAAATACTTTAGCTTGCACTTCTTGGGAACCAGGAAATTCTCTTACATAAATAACCATAATAAATTATGAAGAACATTTGTAATTTCATATTATCAACTAATATAAACTCTAGAATCACAATTCCCTATGTGTCTCCAAAATGTCTTTTATTTATTTATTTTGAAATCTAGGATCACATTGATGTTCATGCATTATGTATTTTGGCTATTATGTCTCATTAGTCTCTTAATCTTAGAATAGCTCTGCCTGCCCTCTGACCCCCACCCCTTTTTTTTTAAACCATGACATTGACTTTTTTGAAGAGTTCAGGCCAGTTGTCTTGTAGAATGTCCTACATTCTAGATTTTTATGATTGTCTGGATTTGGCCCATGAGTAGTTTCATATTACATTTTTGGCAAGACTAACTCATGGCTGATGTGATTTGCTTATTGTATCATATCAGGGAATACATAATGTCTGCTTGTCCCACTGTTGGTGGCCCTACATTTGGTCACTTGGTTAAGGTGGTAGCTGCCAAATCTTTCATTATAAAGATGTTTTTTACTCATTATAATTGACTGTACTTCAATTAAAAAATGTTTTTTTCTTTTGTAATTAATAATCACTTGTGAACCTAATTATTTGCATTGTGCTGACACTAAAGTGGCTGAGCAGTGAAGGGGAAAAAAATCACAAAACAGAGTCTGTTTGTGGCATTATAAATTCATGATTATTAATCTCACTGGATTCCTAAACTGCATGATAATCGTACTGTGTTTCTCTAGTCAGCTTGAGTTCCCCCTCTCCGTAGTGATGATTCGAAGCCTCTTCTTTTCTCAAGCCTGTGTTCCTTTACCTTTCTTATCACTTTGAAAAGATGATCTTGGTTCCTGAAAGAAGGAAAGGGGCTCCTCTTCTCCCGTCAGAAACCAGCCTTGTGGAACAATGAATGCTAGTAGCAGCAGAGTTGATAGTGTATGGTTCTGGATCTCTTTCACTACTCACCCATTTTACTGTGGGCTTAAGTTATTAATCTTTCTATCTTGGTCTTCTCGATTGCAGAGGAATAATAATTACCATTGTATCTCATAGAGTAGTTGTGAGGATTAAATGAAGTAAATCATTGTAAAATCCTTAGCATAGTGCCCAGTATATGTGTATAATCAATAAATATTAGCTCTTTTTATGCCATTTGCTAGGAAACTTCCTTATAATGTCAATTATTCTCTTTTGTATCTTCAACCTCTTTTACTCTTTTGACCCCTTCCCACAAGCAATTAAACTTATACAGATGTTTAATTTCTTAAGCTAACTAACAAACCAATAACTAATAAAAACCATTTTCTGCATCTCACATTTATCTTCAGCTCTTGTCCTATATACGCCTTTCATAGCCATATATCAACTCCCTTCATTTGCTATATCCCTTTTCATCTTCCCCATTTCTGCTCCCACCATTCCACTAAACTATGCCTAAGTCAGCATTACCTCTCTGAATTCATTATTGCTGTTTTCTCTGAGTACTTTCTCTATTCATTATAAAAGTCATCTTTTAAAAATGCAGCTCTGATCTCATCATTCTGTTTTTAAAGCTAGGGGATTGTTGCTGTTGTTGTTGGCATAAAGTCTCAAATCCTTAATACAGTCCACAGGGTCTTACCTAACTGCCCATCCTTAGCTTACATACATTTCCTCTTCACTCTGAGCACTAGAGCCAGGTAAGTCCTTTGATTTCTTTGAATAAACTTTATTTATATCTGAGCATTTGCATTTTGTTCCCTTTTTTGAACCACTCTCCATTTTCCACTTGTTTCCTTTGGATCGTGTCTGTCCTTTGAGGTTTCAGCTTAAAGGTCATATTCTCAGTAGACCCGTCCCTGACCTGGTTCAGAAGAAATGCAGCTTCTGTAGTTTTCACTCATATTGCTCATCATAATTGTAATTAAACAACTAATTGGGTGATTCTTCTCTGGAATGTAAGCTCCAAGAAGACAGGAACTGTGACTGTTTTGTTTGTTGCTAAACCTCCAGATTCTACTAGTACAGTTGTTTTGCTAGAAGGTGTTTGGTAAGTATTTGTTGAATGAAGAATGAGTTACTATTATTCATAATTAGAAATGTCATTCACCTCTTTATTCTTTAATGATTATTCTAAAACCTATAGATTAAACTTTTTTTAACTTAAAATATTTAGAGTTTCAATGCATTCTATGGAGGCTCCCCTGAAGACTTGTATCCCTCTTTCCGGTGATCTGAAGATATAGCCCCAAGTGGCTGTTGCAAACAATTGATTTCTTTGAGACCTGTTTTATCTTAAAAATACATGAGCACTTTGCTTTCTGTTTCTTAATATTCTTACATTTGGTAAACAAACAATGCCTAAAACTAGTACTAGGGAGTAGAATAGACACTCTTCTGATTAAACATTTCCAATTCTTTCAGCCATTCCTCATTTGACATTGTTTCACATCCACTTGGTAACCTGTTCACAGTACTGCAAAAAGTATATTTCATGGTTCCAGAACTGAACACAGTTCTTCAAGTAATATCAATACAAAGATGTATTGAATGAGTAATGGGTAAAATGTAATGAGGCAAAAAAGCTGGAAGTGCTTGGATTTGTCAGTTTCACTTTTTGAAATTGGTATAGGTATAGTGTTTTAAATTAACTTGTTTTTAGAAATAAGGTGAAATTAAGTGTATCTTAACACTATATAGGTTTAAGACTGTAGATGATGTACTGTTACACCCTTAGTTTTAATTATGTTTTCCAAATCAACAAATGCTAAAACAAAACCACATTTTTAGTGTAGGAAAGTGGTTGCCTTTGTGATGCAATGTGCAGATGTGTTTTGTTCCATTAATAGTGTGAATAGGTACAGATGGGTTACCAGAAATCCAACAGCTATACGTGTGCATGACCATAGTTGCAGTATACCACACAGAATTCTAAAGAAAATCCAATTTAAGTGAAATAGGGTTTACTTTTTAATGTATATTTGAGAATGGTTAGGCAAATTTTTTCTTATAATATTTACTACTCTGGTTAATTGCTGGAAGAACTGAAATTTAGATTTCCTGTAGGTTTTCATTTGTTACAGTTTGTGATGAATTCATGTATTAAACAATGTTTAGTACTGTGTGTATTAATTATTTATGTGTGTAACAGGCAACTCAAAGTTATGTTGACGAATGTCCTATGGACGGATTTAGGACGAAAATTCAGAAAGACCCTACCTAGAAACGATGCTAATTTATGTGATGCCAACAAGGTGCAATCAGACTCATTGCCTTCGACATCTGTTGAGAGCCTAGAGACATGTCAAAAATTAGAACCTCTTCACCAAAGCCTTAATTTGTCTGAAAGGTATGTTGTTCAGTATTGATTTTGTTCAACTTACCGCATTTGAAATGAGTCCCAGAGTCTTAAAAATAAAATTGTTGGAAATCATCTATAAGAAAATCTGTATACACAGGTGTGACCCACTCAAATCTTAAAGCTGACAATCTTAATTTTTTAAAAAGTTAATGATAGTTCTGCACTTCATTGAATAGACTAATATAGAATTATTTCCATAAAAGCAAGTATCCTTAGTACATTTAACTTTATAATTGGTTCATGTATATGTATTTTTAAGATTCATTTATGATATAAAATGAAGAACTAGATATAGATGGATAGGTAAGGACCTAGAATAAATATTAGTTGAAAGTTATGTAAAAGATGCAGAAAATAAAAAAAGGTATGGATATCTATAGATCTTTTTAGTTTTCTGCATTTTTAACATACCTTTTAAATATCATTTAATCTACATCCTTACCACTTTTGACTTTGTGAGCTTTCTTGTATTTTACATGCATTTTTAAAAGAAGGAGATGATATTGAAATACTACCCCAGATTTTTAATAATAAATATACAGTTTAATTTTGAAAACTAACAAGACTAGTTTTGTTTTGTTTTGTATTTTTTAAAAAGAATTGTATACGAAGTTTGGAGCTGAAACTTAGGAATTAGCTTTGGGAATTTGTGATCTGTAACATAATATTTTTAGTGTATTTCCATTTATAATTTTAACCCTTTAATGAATATTTTTTAGAGAGAGGTACTTCGCTTTCAATTAGAATAACCTGTCATTAGCGAGACAGCTCTTTGGTTATATAGTCTGTAATCTGGTTGAGAGTCTGTAAGTGCTTTAAGCCAAGATCCAGATAAAAATCACTAAATTTCAACACTGTTATTTAAAATAAAAATAGAACTCTGTCAGAACATCTGAACATAGTATAATACATTAATTTTAAAAAAGGACACTTCGTTTAGAAAAGACAAAACCATGAAAAGCTATGTAACAAGAATTTCTGTACTAGATCATCCTGATGTAAATATGACTTTCTAAAGCACCCAAAATCTTAGAGTCAGACAGTTTAGCTTCAGTAATTTATGAAGCATTTTGCTGTCATTGTTCTGGATTCCAGCATTTTTCCTCCTTAGTACAGGTGAACCTATTCCTTACCGTGCTGATGAATCTAAATAAGGGGGCTGCTGAAAGGAATGAACCTTCCAATCCCTTTGGACTCTTTTGAAAAGAAGCTTCAACTCTTCCAAATAGCATCAGTCCCCTCATCCCATTCTGTCCTTTTTCAATTAGAACAGCATGTTTATAATAGTGTCATGTTATATTCTCTCAGAAGAATAGTTTTTCTTACCAGAAATTGTTAGCAGCTAAATTATGTGTTCGTGTAATTTAAATATAATGTGAAGTAAAGAGTCCCTAAAGGATTCTAATTTGGTTTTTACTCTGTGTGTGTGTGTTTTCTGTTTACTTCCGGGGGTGAACTACCAGTTAGTCCAGATCTTTTTCCTCAGCTCCAGGTATCTTAAATTTAACTTGTTCCTATTCCCATATCTCCTCCCTGTCTGAATATATGACTTCTCTACACTTAGTTCTTAAAATTAGAAGTTGGAAATTGTCCTTGTTCCTCATTTTTCTTACCCTTCATATACTATGATTTGTCATGTCTAGTTATTTTTACTTCCTAAATCTGTCTTGAAATGATCATCATCTTTATTGCCACTACCTCAGTTCAAGCCCTATCAGTTTTGTGCCTTTGTTACTATGATCATAGTTTAATTTGGCTTCCTGTACATAGTCTTTTTCTTCTTGGTTGTTTCCCTGTATTGTTGCCAAAGTATTATTTGTAAAAGACAGATATTACTTGTCACTATCTAGTTTAACATCTTTCTGTGGCTCCACATACACTTCAGGATAAAGTTCAAACTCCTTAGCTTGGCATACAGGGTCCTTGATGGTCTCACCTCTAACTTTATGTCTGTCCACCCCTCCACATTCATGCTGTACTTCAGACTTAGGGAACTATTGATGGTTCACTGAATGTATAATGCTATTTTATACCTCTGAGCTCATGCTGCTTGTTCTCTTATCTTGCAAAGAGTCTCCTTTTCCCTTTTACTGACTTGTACTGGTCTTTAGCATCAAGTTCGTATTCTGTCTTCTTGGGAAGCCTGCCTTTAATTCCGCCTCCCACATCTGCATTTGATCCATTTCTTCATCTTGCTAAGCAGCCTCTTCATGTATCATAGCACTCATCACACTATATTGTGATTTTTAGTTTCTCTGCCTCCCTGGCAACAAGCCTCGTGAGGGCAGGGACTTCATACTATTATTTTTTCACTATTATTAGTACGTAGCACAGTACTGGGCACATACTAAATGCTCAATAAATGTTTGCAGAATACAAGAAAGAAATTGCTTCTCAGCGGAGTTATATCTCCAGTCTTTTTGATTGAAATGTATTTTTCTCCAATAGAACCAATTATCTGCTCTGTAATTTTGGAGACAGCCAGGAAAAGAGATAATACAAACTTCAAAAAAGACAACTGGAGAACTGTTTAGGGCGTAGCTTTAGACAGATGTTTTCTGTGTGGGACTCGCTGTCTGGAATAGGAGACTTAGGTTTTCTTCAGTCTTTGCTTAACTTCGAACATGACACTGTTTTATTTTCATTTTTACTTAGCTAGGACTTTATTATTTCAGAAAGATGAAGGGAGAAAAATTTAGTTTTGGTTTTTAATTTTAACTTACAGTTTAGCTATTGAGTAAACAAACATTACTCATTTAGTCCCAGGAATGGCATTTTTTTAGAAATTTTATTTGCATTCTAGAATCTAAAGGTAGTGATCTAAGCATCTTGCCTTTTATATGAAGACAATTTAGCCTTTTAACTTCTGGATGAAATTGAGAAGAAAAACAGAAAATATATGATCCAGATCAACCTTGTTAAATAATGAAGGAAAGGGTCAAGAATTTTAGATATATCAAACTAGCAGTATGTGGAATGCACACATTTCTTTTTAAACAAGTAAATCATATTTAGTCTAGGTTTTATCACCATGTGTGGTTCACATCTATTTTCCTGGGAGAAAATTTCCAGATTTTTATAAACCTTAGTCAGCAGGCAAGAAAGAGCCTAGTGGGAGACACATACAAGGCTTTTGAGAAGGTTAACCATCTTTCTCCTGCTTTCATCAGTTGGCACCAGAGATTGTTAGAGATGTATTGAGGCAGTGTACCCATATTCCATTAAGAAAAAAGTTAGCTCCTGGTTCTTGGAATTTCCCTAAATGGTATAAGTATTATTCATGTTTTTCTTACATTTACATATGTTTAAAGTTTTAAAACATTACATATTCCAACTGTTGTGGTTGTATGACTTTCCAGATGTGATGGTATGACAACCACAGTATTCTTGTAGCTTAGAACTTCTCTAAGCCAGTAATGTTTTAACTGAGTGATAATTTATTCACCAAAAATATAGCTTAGTAAAAAAAAGCAAATTTAGAAAATCTGTGAAAGTTATTCAAAAATTAAAAATGTTTTTCTACATAGCTTGAGAAATTGATTTAGAAAGTAATATTTTGAATTATATCATCTAGGATAAGAATGGATTTATGGGAACCTTATTAAAATATCACAGCACAATTTTAGAACAGTATTTGTCTACATTACAGCAAAATAAAACTAAATTAGTATTGTAATTTTAAAATTTATTATATTATAGCTTTATTATCAGACCAGATAAAATTATTATCTTTTAATGAGGGTTTTCCATTTCTTTAAAAAAATTTGCTCTTGACATCAAGTTTATCTTAATAGCTCTTACCAGTTTTTCAAATTTTTCCCCTATTTATTGAATTATTTGAATCTTACATTTACCATGCTACCTTGTATAGGAAGGGAACTCAAAACTTATAACTGAGAAAATTAAGAATCAGAGAAAATAACCGTGCAGAGACATAATCAATTAATGGCATTACTTCTCAGGCCAGTATACTTTATGCTTCATCTCATGCATTACAAAATTTGTTTCTCATTTGGTTTAGCATATTATATCTTGAAGTATGATTTCACAATATTAATAAGTAAAGTTAAACAAACTATATTTTACTTACTGATACTGTTTGCATACTTGGGGAAAAAATTGGATGGACTGTGTGAAATGACAATTTTCAGTCCTTCCTTCCATGTGTGAGAGATGTAGTATACACCTTTATATATTTCTTGTGAAAATTCAGAATCTTTTGAAATGCTGGCTAGCCCTAGAATTTTCATGGCAGTGCTAATTTATAAGTTATACACCGAAAGACAGTTTAGGTATTACGAATTTAGTCATCACTTTATAGATTTATATTTTATAAAGCTGTCACACAAAGCTCTCTTTCCTCAAGGTACCTAAATTCTATAAACTGCAAATAGTTGATGAAAGATGCTTGGGCTATGGCATGTGTTATGAAGAGCTAGGAGTACTATGGGCATTGCTAACTGTTTAACTATGTACTTTTCTAGATATTTTCGTTAAGATTGCAGAGCATGATAAATTATGACAAGCACTATTGAAAAGATTGTTTATAAATTTGAGCAAGACTTCAATAATAGGAAAATTAAAGTGAACTTCCATTTATTGTGTACTTACTGTGTGCCAGGACTGGTGCTAACTGCTTTACATCAATTATTTCATCTAGTCTTAATAATTTTGTAAGGTAGATTTTATAATTCTCCCTGTCTTAGAGATGATGCTAGGAGGCATACATTATAGTAAGTAACTTACCTAAGGTTGTAGAATTATTAAGTGCTGAAATCAGAACCTAACCCTATGTTTGTCTCACTCCAGACTCCTTACTCTTAACCCCTGTGCCATACTGCTTTTCATTCTTCTGAACTTTAATTTTTTTTTCATAAGTACAGTAGGAATTGGACTTTATTACATATTTTACCTGATATCTAATTTATTAACCTTTACATATTCTACTTGGTCTTCAGTTTTTTCCCTGTGGCATTTGTTTACCTCTAATTGAAAGATATCCCATGGTAGACATGCTGAGATAGTTCTTCGAACCTTCTGGTAAATTCAGAGACCCTCTATGCCTCCTGTGCTTTAGAGATGTAGGTTCTGCTGCAGCTTGGTAGATAATCTTTTCCAGTGGTTTTTGGGTGAAGTTTGAAATTTTTCTCTTCTAGGCAAGACTTTCAGATTTTTTTTTTTTAGCTTAAAAGATCTCATTTATCCTCCAGGCTTCATTTTTGATATCTCTCCTTTTTCTTTCTTCAGAATCTAGGAGCAAAACAAAGCATAAAAGAATAGAATGATCATTTATTATTCAGAAGAGAATTCAATTGCTTCTATCCTTTGGCAATTTAGTATTGAGGATGCAGTGTAATGGAATAAAATTTAAAAAACAAAAAGATAACTAACCTAGGTTCTTCTACTAGGAAGAATTACTTATACTTGGGTAGCCATTTAACTTTTCTGAGGTTTGAATTCCTCATGTTTAAAATAAAGAGTAGACTAAATTATTTTAAAGTTCTCCCAGGATCTGAAATTCTACGCTGTTTGGAACATAGTGAAAAGAACATAGTGTCTCTATGTAGTGAAAATAAAGAGTACCTCTAAGTACCACAGCAGATGTAACAAAGTACAGGAAAGTTTACATTTTTTAACTTAAAAGTACTCTGGCCCTTTCTAAGTGGTATTGTCTCTCAGAAAAGGTCAGTAAAATGCTGCAAGTGATATGTTGGTAACAGTCATGGGGAACATCTGATAAAGAGGAGGCAGGAAAACTTAAAAGGTACATAAAAAGAACTAAAAAATTCACAGGTAATTTGGCTTGGGCCTGTCAATTCAGGGCCGAATAGTTGCCTTGAGGGCATCTTTGTAGTGTGGCAAAGTACATCAGTTGTTCATAATAACATCTCGCTAACCAGGAAAAGATTATACTACCCATTCTGTTTAAGAAGACACTAGGCTGGCAGGGAGGGTATAGCTCAGTAGCACAGTGCATGCATGAGGTCCTGGGTTCAATCCTTAGCACCTCCACTAAAGATAAATAAATAAATAACCAAACCTAATTACCCCCCACCCCAACGAGAAATTAAAAAAAAAAAAATACTAGGCTTACGTTAGTACTTTTGATTGAACCACACCAAATTAAAAAATTTTGGAGCTTTAAAAATACACTTTACTTTTCTAAGCATTTATTTTGTTGACCCTTTCCCTGATGCTATTAAAAAAGTTCATTATTACCATCAATGTATGTGCTGTTTCACTTAAGGCATCTGTCATTTACCATAATGCAATCTGAATGATATCTTTCTTGTCAGATGTAGCTTTGGTATTTACCAGTTACAAATATGTTATTATTTACCAGGGAATAAGAAGAATAAAGATTTTTTGAATTGGTTTGTAGTATCTGTTTTTAATAACTACTGGAAAAGAAAAAACATTTTTTTGAGAAAAATTGGGTAAAATTTTAAGCACCTTAATAGTGTCCATTAGTACAGTTAAAGCCATTATAGTGGTATATCAGTCTATACCAATTTATAAGATACAGCTACTTTCAGGAACAAAAAAAGAGTGTTTACCCAAAATTTTGAGTATTTATGGGTTGATTTTTCAGGGTGGTATAGTTCTAATAGCTTCCTTGGGCTAAAAGGAAAATGTTTGAAAAATTTAACTTCCTAGAATACATTTTTTTCCTTCCTGCAAATTTCAGAACAGTACAGTGTTTGTTATTTTGTGTGACAGGATACCCAGAGTTATATTGACGAATGTCCTGGGAACGGAGTTAGGAAGAAAATACATAAAGACCTCATCTGTAACTGAGGCCAGTTTGGGTGATACAGACAACTTGAAATCAGAGCAGCTTTCTTCACCATCTGATGGCAGCCTAGAATCTTGTCAAAATATAGATCCTCACAAGAGCTCCTTTTTATCGGAAAGGTATGTTTAGTGATAACTTTACTCAAAATAAATATTATGCTTACTCTCACGAGCCCTCCTCCATTCTTCCCCACAGATATGTTATTGCTAAATGTGAGGCAAACGTGCTCTGATAGCTAGTATAACTTTTCTCCACTGGTGGCTGGAATGACTATTGGAACCAACAGTCATTGGCTAATAATCAGTTTCGGAAAGTACCAATCACTCTACTTGTGTTTTGGGGAAATGGATGCAAACTCTCAATGAAAATTCAGTACCTATTTCAGTTTATTTATCTGGTATAATTGAAATTCATTCCCCTGACGTCTATCCGTTCCTCCTCCTCCTCCTTTGTCTTATCCATCCATCTGGCTGTCTGTCCGAATGCATTCCTCACAAAAATGATTTGAGATAGCTGAATTCTATTAACAATCGTGGCTTTCTCTGGCAATAAGAGAAATGGAAATCAGAAGTTGCTTTTGTTTTAAGCTCTAGGAGAATCTCATATGGGGGCTGTAAATAAGAAAAAAAAAAAAACTATGGTAAAAAGCTAAGGGATGTTAGTTAGTAGATAATACTAGATATTTTAACTTTCATTTACCATGAACTTCTCTTTTCTATTTTCTGTTCCCAGCCAGTACAATAAATAGCTTTGATCTGAATGAGAAATTATTTACCCAGTCTTAATTGTCCCTTCCCTCCCCCCAAAACCATCCAAAGGTAACTTCTGATTTGTATTTCTCTTGTAAGCCTAATTACATTAAAGAATATTACGTTAAAGAATATTTATAGTTACTTTTAAAAAGATTTATAACAAATTTCTTAATTACTAACACATTTGATTTTTATAAACTCTTATTTCTTTTTTTGTTTGTTTTGTAGGGGGAGATAATTATGTATGTATTTATTTATTTGTTTGTTTTAATGAAGGTACTGGGGATTGAACTCAGGATCTTGTGCCTGCTAAGCATGTGCTCTACCACTAAGCTATACCCTACCCTGCTAAACCGTTTATTTCTTATGAACTTATAAATTTTATGAATTTCTCTTCTTTTGGAGAATACTTTGTTTCACTTGGGTTCTACTTAGTAAATTATCAGTGACTTTATTAGGTCTCTTTCTGAATTTGCTAAAAAAAAAAGAGAGAGAGTTTCAGTGACATTATCCAAGTTACTAATAAATTTAATGTATACTCAGAGATAGTAGAAGTGCATTTTATCATTTTGTACTGTAGGTGTTTTTTTCTGCCTCCTGTACTAGACCATGAGCTCCTTAAGGAGAGATATCAAATCTTGTTTGCATTTTTATCCAGTGCTTAGCTCAGTACATGTTGAATTTTGTGCACTTGGGTTAATGTTTATGTCATTTAACCTTGAGTTTTGGTTACCTGAGTTTTGTAAAAAGAGAAAAAATTTTGAATGACATTTCTACCTTACAAAGTTGTGTATTATCTCTTTTAAGTCTCGCATGTGAGAATTCTTTGTGAACATAAAATACTGTACAAATAAAGATGTTATTATTGAAGACACTTTCTACAGAAAAAGCCACTTATATGCTGTTACCATGGAATTCAAATCAGTGCACATTCATGTTGTTATGAAAAAGTAGCACTATTTTGAGGATTCTGTGAAACTCTCAAGTTGTAATCTGTACTTTTCAGGCTTTATAACATCCTGGGGCTAAGGTTTAATAGTAATAGTAATAGTAATAGCTGTAAAATTTCTGACTCTTTCTAAAATCTATTCATTGAGAACTCTACCTCTCTTAAAGTTCTTTCCAAATAGTTAGGAAGTTTCCAGATAGTATTTGATACGGACCCTGAAAATTCATCTCTTGGTGGTAACTTACTTTCTTTGACTGTTGCATTTACTATAGGAATAGACTTTGGAGCCAGACATCTGGATTTAGATTTTAGCAGTACTGCTAACATGCTGATTTACCTTGAACAAGTTACTTATTCTATCTTTAAAACAGGGATAATAATATACACCTTATAGGATTATTGTACAGGTTTAAGGAGATAACCTATGTAAAATGCCTGGAACTTAGTAGGAAGTTAATAAATGGTAGTCATGATTTTTGTGTCTCTCTTATCACTGCTAGTATCAAAAGTGCCATTAATGGCTGTTTCTGTAGTTGATGGTACTGAAGTCTTCTGTGTCCTCCTCCTGAGATTCCTGCTACCCTGTTGTCATTACCAATTCTGCCAAGGTAAATGTCACAGTCATACTAGTATTACTGTGTGGTTTAAGATGGAGTACTGTATTCCTTAAACCAAACTTTAGTTCTCTCTTCCCTTAAAATGATTTTATTCTGAGGAGAATTCAGAGTGCCCTTTAAATAAGTTGTAAGTATGGCCATACCATCACTTCGGTAGATGTGCCGCACTAGAACTGAAGTACAGGAGGAACACAGGGTAGCTCAAGGATGGAACTCATGTTATAACCAACCTCCTCTCAGCCTACCTGTTCTAAAATCAGGAAGAGTAAATATAAGTTATTTAGATCTCGGAAAGAGACATGATGATCTGACATTATTGTTACTGTTCTGTTACTGTAGAGAATGTAGCCAACTTTCTTACAAAGATAGAAGGTCAGGTAACACCTAAAAATTGGTAGATTAAAGAATGGGGTCTACGTCTGTGAAACCAGGGGAGGTTTCCTCTGAAAACCTAGCATTTGTGCCCTGGATGATACATACAGAAAAGGTTATATGAATGCTTGAATCTTACTTTAGCCTTAGCTTGTCTTTAGTGTTCAAAACTGTTATTACCGACTCTAGTGACAACCTGAATGGAATTATGTAGGAAAAAGTCTTGTGTTTTATGCCAGAAATAAAGGAGTAACAGAAAACAGCAAGAGTGAATAGGAAGTTTAAAATAAAATTGTCCCCTTGGAGTAGCGTATTTGTTTTTTTCTAGGTGACAATTTATTATTTTAACATATATATATATGTTATGTTATTTTAACATACACACACACACACACACACACACACACACACACACACTTAATTATAACCTGTGTAATATTCCTATGACAACTTTTAATTAATATTTGTTAAGTCTTGACTATGATATTATACTGTGATAAATGCCATACCTGTACTAACTTATTTAAGTTCAGGCTTGAATTGCAGCTCAGGCAATTTGCTTTACTTTTTTTCTCTGTGCCTCAGTTTATCCTATCTGTAAAATAAAATAATACCCAGGTATGCTAGCGGAGTAAATGGGAAAATCAGTTTTTATCTTTTAATTTGGTAACTTTTTACATCAATATGTAGAGATCTATTTTATCTTCTTTTACATATATATACTTCCTTATGGGTAGATATTTAGGGTATTTTTCATTTTTTTCTGTATAACAATGCTACAGTAAATGGATTATACATTTATCTTTGTGTATTTATTCTTGTAAATCCTTGTAGTTCCATTCTCCTGTATTTAACCAGAATTAAGTTTTATCATTGAAATTTTTGTGATAACCTGTTGACAAAAATAAACATAACTGTCTTCATTAAATTGTTTTATTTCATTTTTTATTTTAGTGAAGATGGACTTTGTATTTCTTATGAGTTTTCTCTTTAGTCTTTGTATGTATTAGAGTGTTTCATTTGTTTCTTACTGGTTTGTAAGAACTCTTATGAATGCTATTAATGCTTTGTTATATGTATTACAAAAAATTTTTCAGGTTTCCTACTTGTAATTTTACTTTGTTTATAGTAATTTCTGTTGTATAGAAATTTAAAATTTTTATTTTGTAAAATCTCAGTGTTTGACCTATGTGTTTTGGTTTATCCTTGGAAAGACCTCCTCAGCCCCAAGTATAAAAATAGGTCAGTCAACTACTGTTTTGATTTGTTATTTTTTAAATGAGGTATTGCATCCAGAATAACAGCCTGGAGATAACTTTTCTAGTTGAAGTTTTGATTCTTTTTGCCTTACTGTAGTTTGTAGTCTGATATAAATGTCTATGGATACTTGGGTTACTTCACCTTTTGGCTACTGTGAATAATAACACTGTTATGAACTTCAGTGTACAAGTATCTGTGTCTCTCCTTTCAGTTCTTTTGAGTGTCTACCCAGAAGTGGAATTGTTTGATCATATGATAATTATATTATTAATTTTTAAAAAAACCACCATACACTTTTCCTTAGCATCTTCTCCATTTTACATTGCCACTAGCAGTGCACAAGGGTCCTGGTATTTCCACATCCTTGGCAAAATTATGATTTTCTGTGTTTGCATAATAGCCATCCTAATGGGTATGGAGCAATATATCATTGTGTTTTGGTATGGATTTCCCTTGTAATAAGTGATATTGAACATCATTTCATGTGTTAATTGGCCATTTATATATCTTCTTTGGAGAATTATCTATTCAAATCCTTTGTCCATTGATGAATCAGGTTTTTTATTTTTGAGTTTTAGGAATTCTCTCTATATTCTGAATATTAACATTATCAGAAATATGATTTACAAATATTTTCCCCCATTCTGTGGGTTGCCTTTTACTCTGTTGATACTGCCAGTTGATGTGCAGAAGTTTCAATTTTGATAACATCCAGTTTGTCTATTTTTCCATTTGTTGCCTGTGCTTTTGTTGTCATGTCCAAGAAATTACTATCAAATCCAGTATCATGAAGATTTTCTCCTATGCTAAGAGTTTTATAGTTTCAGCTTATGCACTTAGGCCTTTGATCCATTTTGAGTTAACTTTTGTGTATGGTGTTAGATGAGGGTCCACCTTCATTCTTTTGCATGTGGATATCCAGTTTTTCCAGCATTTTTTGTTGAAAAGGCTGTCCTTTCCCCTCTTGAATGGTCTTGGCACCCATTTGAAAATCATTTGACTATATATGCGATGGTTTATTTCTGAGTGCTGGTCTATTCCATTGATCTATTTATTTGTCTTTATGGAAGTACCATGCTGTTTTGTATTACAGTTTTGTAGTAAGTTTTGAAATCAGTGAGTGTGAGACCTCCAAATTTGTTCAAGATTGTCTTGGAACTTGGGGTCCTTTAAGGTTGTGTACTATATTTTAGGATAAGTTTCTATATTTCTGTAAGAATATTACTGTAATTTTGATAAGATTGCATTGAATCTATAGATTGCTTTAGGTAGTATTGACATCTTAACGATATTAATTCTTCTAATCCAGGAATATGTGTTTCCATTTATGAATGTCTTCTTTAATTTCTTTCAGCCATGTTTTATTTTTATTTTTATTTTTTTTAATTGAAGTATAGTCAGTTTACAATGTGTCAATTTCTGGTATATAGCATATTTCAGTCATACATATACATACATTTATTCATTTTCATAATAGGTTACTGCAATATATTGATTATAGTTCCCTGTGCTGTACAGTCGAAACTTATTTTTAATCTATTTTATATATATATATATAGTTAGTATCTGCAAATATTGAACTCCCAGTTTATCCCTCCCCACCCTCTTTTCCCTCTGGTAACCATAAATTTGTTTTCTATGTCTGTGAGTCTATATCTGCTTTGTAAATAAGTTCATTTCTGTCTTTTAAAAATTTTTTTTTTAGATTCCACATATGAGTGATATATGGTATTTTTCTTTCTCTTTCTGGCTTACTTCACTTAGAATGACAATCTCCAGGTCCATCCCATGTTGCTTCAAATGGCATTATTTCATTCTTTTTTTTTTGGCTGAGTAGTATTCCATTGTATAAATATACCACAACTTCTCTATCAAGTCATCTGTCGATGAACATTTAGATTGTTTCCATGTCTTGGCTATTGTAAATAGTGCTTCTGTGAACATTGGGGTGCATGTATCTTTTCAAATTAGAGTTTCCGCCAGATAAATGCTCAGGAGTGGGATTGCTGGGTCATATGGTAAGTCTATTTTTAGTTTTTTGAGGAATCTCCATGCTGTTTTCCATAATGGCTGCACCAAACTACATTCCCACCAACAGTGTAGGAGGATTCCCTCTTCTCCACACCCTCTCCAGTATTTATCATTTGTGGACTTTTTAATGATGGCCATTCTGACTGGTGTGAGGTGATACCTCATTGTAATTTTAATTTGCACTTCTCTGATAATTAGCATTTTTTCATGTGCCTATTGGCCATTTGTACGTCTTCATTGGAGAATTGCTTATTTAGGTCTTCTGCCCAATTTTGGATTGGGTTGTTTGTTTTCGTTATTAAGTTTTATGAGCTGTTTATATATTCTGGAAATTAAGCCCTTGTCAGTCTCATCTTTTGAAAATATTTCCTCCCATTCCATAGGTTGTCTTTTTGTTTTGCTTATGGTTTCCTTTGCTGTGCAGAAGTTTATAATTTAATTAGGTCCCATTTGTTTATTTTTGCTTTCATTTTTAATGTCATTGGTTTACATGTGGCTGTCCAGTTTTCCCAACACCATTTGCTGAAGAGACTGTCCACTCCATTGTATTTTTCTTGCCTCCTTTGTCAAAGATTAATTGACCATAAGTCTGTGGGATTTTTTGGGGGGACTCTCTATTCTGTTCCGTTGATCCATATGTCTGTTTTTGTGCCAGTATCATGCTGTTTTGGTAGCTTTGTAGTATAGTCTGAAGTCTGGGAGGATTATTCTTCCAGCCTCGTTCTTTTTCTTCAGTATTGCTTTTCTGAGTCTTTTATGATTCCATATAAATTTTAGGATTATTTGTTCTATTTCTGTGAAAAATGTCCTGGGTGATTTGATTGTGATCTCGTTAAATCTGTAGATTGCTTTGGGTAGTATGTCTTTCAGCCATGTTTTATAGTTTTCATTTTATAAGTCTTCAGTCTCCTTGGTTAAGTACTAAGTTTTTTTCCTTCTTGAAGCTATTGTAAATGGAATTGTTTTCTCAATTTCCTTTTTTGTTTACTTACTTTAACAATTTGTGTGTGTTTGTGTGTGTATGCGTGTGTGTAATGTTTTCTACATGTAAGATCAGTATCATCTGTAAGCACAGATTATTTCTTTGCAATTTTCTTTGAGGGTAGGATTAGGTCTATTTATATAATTGTTTATTTAATGGAGGTACTAGGAATTAAACCCAGGACCTTGTGCCTGCTGAGCATGCACTCTGCCACTTGAGCTATACCCTCCGCTCTTTCTTTCCAGTTTAAAGGCTTTTACATTTCTTGAATAATTGCTATGGCTAGATCTTTCAGAACTGTATTGACTAAGTGGTGAAAGTGGGCATTCTTGTCTTAGTCCTGATCTTAGAAGAAAAACTTTCAGTCTTGCAACATTGAGTTTGATGTTTGCTGTGGATTTTTCATATATGGCTTTTGTTATGTTGAGGTAGTTAGTTTCTTCCTATTCCTAGATTGTTGAATTTTATTTTTTAATCGTAAGGGAAAGGTGTTGAATTTTATGAAGTGCTTTTTCTGCATTAATTACATGACCAGGTGGTTTTCCTCTTCATTTTGTTAATGTGGTATATTATATTGATAGATATTTGTATGTTGAAACATCCTTGCATTCCAGGAATAAATGGCCTGGGTAATAACCATAGGAGCTGTTTGGGGGTATTGTATTGAGGAATTTTGAATCAGTGTTCCTATGGGATATTAGTCTGTAGTTTTCTTGTAGTATCATTGCCTTGCTTTGGTATCAGGACAATGCTGACCACATAGAGTTGTTTAGCTTAGAATGTCTTAATTTGTCCTCATTTTTAAGGACAGTTTTGTCAGAAATAGGATTTTTACTTGACAGTTTTTTCCCCCAGTACTTTGACTATACCAATCCAGTGCTTTCTGGCCAGCATGGTTTTTGATGAAACATCTGCTCATAATCTTATTGAGGATCTTTTGTATATGATGAGTCATTTCTTTTTTGGTGCTTTCAAATTCCCTTTTTGCCTTTGTCTTTTGAGAATTTGATTATAACATTCTTGGTGTAGGTCTCATTCAGTTTATTCTGCTTGTAGTTCTTTGGGCTTCTTGGATGTTTATATTTATGTCTTTCATCAAATTTGGAATTATTTGGTAAATTATTTATCCCAGTAACATCTTTGCCCCTTTCTCTGTTTCCTCTCCTCTGAGACTCCAACAGTGTGTATATTAGTCCATTTATTGGTGTTCCATAGGTCTCTTAGGCTCTGTTCACTTTTCTTAAATTTTTTCTTCTTATTCCTCAAATTTGATAATTTCTGTGATCATATCTTCAAGTTCACTATTTTTTTCTGCCTGCTTGTATCTACTTTTGAATCCTTCTAATAAAATTTTTATTTAAATTATATTTTTTAGCTGCAGAATTTCCTTTGGTTCATTTGTATATTTTATCTTTTATTGATATTTTCATTTTGTCGTAAATCATTTTCTCGATTTTGTCCAGGATTTCTTTTAGCTCTTTGAGGACCTTTAAGACAGCCTTTTTAATGTCTTTTGTCTATAGAGTCTGCCATCTGGATTTTTTCAGGGACAGGTTCTGTTGATTTATTTATTTTTCCTTTAAATCAGCCATACTTTCCTGTTTCTTTGTATGCCTTGTGATTTTCTTTTTTGTTAAAAACTTTATATTTGGGTCATATAATATGGCAAGTCTGGAAATAAGATTCTTGCCCTTTCTGAGGGTTTGCTGGCTTTTTTCCTTTGTTTGTCTCTTTTCTTCTTTTTTTTAATAGTTGTACTATGTCCCTATTCCAGGGATCAGCCTGACATGTAAACAAAAGGTCTCCTCAAGTCTTTTCTGAGCCTATGCTTTTCCCTGATCATGTCTGTGGCTTTCTAAATTTCTTTGTATATGTGATTACTTTTTAAAGTTCTAGGCCTTAAATGTTTGCTTCCCATAAAGAGAAAATGGGAAAAATGAAGGGTGGGGGCAGAAATAAAAGAAAATAGGAACTAGCTCTTTAAATCTGGGAGTTGTTTTAGCTGGATGGGAGACTTTTACAACAGTGGTGGTGGTTGTTGCAGCAATGAGTGCCTGTCTTTCTGTCTGCCTTATTCATGATCAGAGACAGCAACCAGTGATCAGAATACAGATTCCCAACTTTTGGAGGACAAGATCCTAATTGCTCATCTTGGTAATTGTAAGCCTGTACAAACTGTTCTAGGAACTCAGGCATAGCGATTTGCCTCAGGGCTGGGAGTGGGTAGCTACTACCACCCAAATTGCTGAAGTTGAACCTTTTGACTGGAAGTTGCAAGCCTTTAATAGACTCCAGAATCCCAAAATTCTTACATCAGACGGATTCTGCCAGTGCAGTTGTTGTCTAGGTAGGAAGGAACATAGTAGGTGTTTCCTACTCCACCATTTTCCTGAGGTCACTTGTTATATATTTCATAGTTTGTTGTTCAGGGATCCTTGATTTATTTGTGGTATCTGATTTGTTTATTTGTTTGTTTTACATTTTTTTTACTGAGTTATAGTCAGTTTACAATGTTTTATCAATTTCCAGTGTAGAGCACAGTTTTTCAGTTATACATGAACATACATATATTCATTGTCACATTCTTTTTCACTGTGAGCTTCCACAAGATCTTGTGTATGTTTCCCTGTTCTATACAGTATAATCTTGTTTATCTCTTGGTATCTGATTTTTAATACATTTATGAATGTAAGAATTTCTATCTTGTTAAATAGTTTTGAGAATGTAGTAATTACTGTATAATATATTCTATTATAAAAGAATTCTGAAGGTTAACATTGTATATAGTTTTTATTTTAAAATTTTTACCCACTTAAATAATACCATAATGAGTTGTTTCATTAATAATAGTTATAAAGGGTGAGAATATTGTTGGTAAAGATTTAATTCATTTTATGACTATTCTAATTAGTACCAAATTGCTTTCCCAATTGTGTATCAATTTATTTTTTTAATTAATTAATTAATTTTATTGGTATGTTACTGACAGAACTTTGCATTAGGTTTAAGTATACACCATAATATCTCATATATGTGTATATTGCAAAATTATTAACACAGTAAGTTTAGTTAGCATTCATTACCACACATAGTTAAAATTTTTTTTCTTGTGATGAGAAATTTTAAGATCTACTATCTTAGCAACTTTTAAATATACAGTACACTATTGTTATCTATAGTCATAATGCTGTACCTTACATTCCTGACTTACTTCTTTTATGACTAGAAACTTACACCTTTTTACCACTTCACTCATTTCATGCACCTGGCTATGGCAGCTACCAGTCTGATGTCTGTATCTAGGTGTTTGTTTTAAAATTTAGATTCCACATGTAAGTGAGATGATACACTATTTGTGTTTGTCTGTCTTATTTTATTTAATGTATTACCCTCAAGGTTCATTCATATTGTCACAAATGGCAGGATTTCTTTCCTTTTTTATGAGTAAAGATGCTCCATTGTGTGTGTGTGTGTGTGTGTGTGTGTGTGAGAGAGAGAGAGAGAGAGAGAGAGAGAGAGAGAGAGAAATTGATTTTCTTTATCTGTTCTTCTGTTGATGAATACTTAGGCTTGTTTCCATGTCTTAGCTATTGCAAATAATGCTGCAGTGAACATTGGGGTGCATGTATCTTTTTGAGATAGTAATTTCATTTCCTAAAGATAAATACCCAGAAGTGGAATTGCTGGATCATATGTTAGTTCTATTTTTAAGTTTTTGAGGAGCTTCCATTCTATTTTCCATAGTGGCTGCACTAATTTACATTCCCACCAGCATTGCACAAGGGTTACCTTTTCTCCACAATCTTACCAACACTTATTTCTTGTCTTTTGTAATATCCATTCTGAAGGTATGAGGTTATACCTAATTGTGATTTTTGATATACTTTTCCCTGATGATTAGTGGGTGTAGGGCTCCTTTTCATGTACCTGTTGGTCATTTGTAGTCTTCTTTGGAAAAAACTTTGATTCAGTTTCTTTGCCCATTTTTAAATCAGTTTGTTTTATTTTTTTCTGTTGAGTTGTATGAGTTCTTTATATATTTTGTATGTTAACTCCCTTATCAGATATATGATTTACAAATATTTCCTTCTGTTCTGTAGGTTGCCTTTTCATTTTGTTGATGGTTTCCTTTGCTGTGCAGTTTTTTGGTTTGATATAGTCCCATTTGTTTAATTTCTTTTGTTGCCTTTGTTTTAGTGTTTAATCCAAAAAATCATTACCAAGACCAATGTTAAGGAGCTTACTCTCATGTTTTCTTCTAGGATTTTTATGTTTTCAGGTCATACATTCAAGTCTTTAGTCCATTTTGTGTTGATTTTTGTATATGGTGTAAGATATTGGTCCAGTTTCATTCTTTTGCATGTGGCTGTTCAGTTTTCCCAACGTCAGATATTGAAGAGACTGTTCTTTTCCTATTGTGTATTCTTGGCTCCTTTGTCATAAATGAATTGACCATATATGAATGGATTTATTTTTGGCTCTCTTTTCTGTTTCATTGATACATGTGTCTGTTTTTATGCTGATACTATACTGTTTTGATTACTGTAGGTTTGTAATATAATTTGAAATCATGAAGTGTGATGCTTTTGGCTTTATTTTTCTTTCTCAAGATTTCTTTGGCTATTTGGGGTCTTTAGTAGTTCCACACAAGTTTTAAGATTTTTGTTCTGTTTCTGTGAAAAAGGCCATAGGAATATTGATAGGGATTGCATTGAATCTGTTGGTTGCTTTGGGTAGAATGAACATTTTAGCGATGTTAATTTTTCCAATCTGAGTACAGAATATCTTTCCATTTATTTATGTCTTCTTCAGTTTCTTTCTTCAGTGTCTTATAGTTTTAAGTGTACAGATCTTTCTCCTTCTAGGTTATATTTACTCAGGTATTTTGTTCTTTTTGCTGCAGTTGTAAATGGGGTTGTTTTCTTAATTTCTCTTTCAGATAGTTCTTTGTTAGTGTATAGAAACACAACTGATTTTAGTATATTGATTTTTAATCCTGCAACTTTAGTGAATTTATTTATTAGTTCTTAAAGGTTTTATTGGATTTTTTTAGGGTTTTCTTTCTGTAAGATCGTATCATCTGAAAATAATGACAGTTTTAATTCTTTTTCTTTTTTTTCTCAATTTGGATGCCTTTTAGTTCTTTTTCTTGTCTAATTTGTCTAGCCAGGATTTGATTTGCAGTACTGTGTTGAATAAGGAGTGATGGCAGTGGGCATCCTTGTCTTGTTCCTTATCTTAGAGTAGAAGCTTTTAATCTTTCACAGTGAAATGTGGTGTTAGCTGTGGGTTTGTTATATTGGCCTTTATTATGTTGAGGTGTGTTGTTTCTATACACAGGTTTTTGAGGGTTTTATCATTAAAGGATAGTGATTTTTTTTCAGATGCTTTTTCTGTGCATCTATTAGTGATCAGATTGATTTTTATCTTTCATTTTATTGATGTGGTTTATTACACTGGATGTTGTACCATTCTTGCCTCTTTGGAATAAGTCCCACTTGATCATGGTGTATGATCCTTTTAATGCATTGTGGAATTTGGTTTCCTAAAACTTTGGTGGGAATTTTTGCATCTTTATGTATTAAGGATATTTGGTCTATAGTTTACTTTTCCTGTTGTGTCCTTATCCAGCTTTGGTACTAGAGTAATGATTTCCTTGTAAAATGAGTTTAGGAGTGTTCCCTCCTCTTAAATTTTTTGGAAAACTTTTAAGAAGGGTTAGGATTAATTCTTTAATTGTTTGGTAGAATTACCACTGAAACCATTTGGTCCTGGGTTTTTCTGTATTATGAGATTTTTGATTACTTATCCAATCTCCTTTTTTGTTATTGGTCTGTTCAGATTTTTTTTTCCATGATTCAGTTTGGTAGGTTGAATGTTTCTAGTTATTTGTCCATTTCTTCTAGGTTATACAATTTGTTGATATGTAATTGTTTGTAGTGGTCTCTTATGATATAGTGTATTTCTGTGCTATCAGTTGTAATGATTTAATTTACTTGAGTCTTCTCTCTTTTTCTTCTCTTTTTTCCCATTAGTCTGGCTAACAGTTTCTTTTTCCCCAGAAAACCATCTCTTAGGTTATGCATAGTGTTGGCATATAATTATTCATAGTAGTCTCTTGATGATTTATTTTTATTTATTTGAATTTTTTTTTGCCTAGTTCTTCTAGCTAAAGGTTTGTCAATTTTTTTTTTATGTTTTCAAAAAACTAGCTGTTAGTTTTGTTGATCTTTTCTGTTGTTTTTTCCTTGGCTCTGTTTCATTTATTTCTGCTCTGACCTTTCTTCTAACTTTGGGCTTAATTTGTTCTTTTTCTAGTTCCAAGGGGTATCAAGTGAGAGGTTTTTTTTTTTTTTGAGTTCTTTCTTGTTCCTTAATATAGGTGTTTATTGCTATTAATTTCCCTCTTAGAACATTTTATAGATTTTGGTATGTTGTGCTTACATTTTCATTTATTTCAAGATACTTCTTGATCTTTTTGATTTCTTCTTTGGCCCATTGGTTGTTCAGGAACATACTGTTTAATCTCCATGTATTTGTGAATTTTCCAGCTTTTTTCCTGTTATTGATTTCTAGTTTTATACAATTGTGGTTAAGAAAGATATTTCATAGATTTCAGTCATAAATTTTCTAAAACTTGCTTTGTGGCCTGTCATATGATTTATCCTGGAGAATGTTCTGTGTGCACTTGAGAAGAATGTGTATTTTGGTGCTATTGGATGCCATGTTTTATAAATGCATGTCAGGTCTATTTGGTCAAATTTATGGTCTAATCCAATGTTTCTTCTTGATTTTTTTGCATGGATGATCTAACAATCAGTGATAGTGGAGTGAGGTATTGAAGTCCCATACTATTATTGTATTATGTTTTCATTAATAGTGATATTATACTCATAATCCAAAACTTGTTTTTCACACAATGTTATTAAAGTTTATATATTTAACCAATAGCTTATATGTTAAATTATTTTCTCTATAAGTAAAATTTGTTAGCACACTGCAAACTTTATTTTGTACATAACTTTTGATATGAGAATCATGCTTGAAACATATTAGCAATTACCTTTGATTTATTTTTTGATTACACGTAAGTGTTATTATCATGTACTTGTGTTCATGGAATTTGTACTTTTTAGACCTCTTTGATGTATTTAATTCTTGTAGTTATTCTTTGCTCATTTTGCATGTGTCCAATTCTGTGATGTGGGTATCTTCTTTTTTTCTTCCAAAGAAACATGGAGAATTTAAAGGTAGAACTTATTTCTCAAATCTTAGTTTAATATTGTTCTACTGTTCAGATTATATACTATGCTATATGATTTTTTTGTAACCTGTTATTTTTATCTCAAATATATGCCAGCTGGCTTCTAAATTAATTTGTATTTAGAAGAATTGAGTATAATAGTATTTTGTTTTTCAGGAGTTCACAACCAAGTAAGACAGTAGACAACAATTATGCAAAGCAGGCTGCATACACCAAAGAAAAGCAAACAGATGATGATGGCATTTCTCTTGTAATGTCTGATACTCAGCCTAAAGGTTTGTGAACCTTAGAAAACTGTTGTCAGTTGAATTTTTGTCTACTGCATTTTTAATAATTTTAAAGGTATAAATAACTTTAGTCTTACATTTAAAGGATACATGAAAGTAAAGGGAGATTACTTAGCAACACAAAGAAAATTACTACATTTACTCTATGTATACTGTAGTATACGTGTCTTGATTTATTTACTAAATCCAAAAGTTAAATTGAAATATTTCTTTTAGGGGGGGCATATAGCTATAAATTTATGTTAAGTTTAGCTGTTTCTAGGTGTTTCCATGAACATATGTAGGAATTGATATTGCTGCCATCTCAGTTATTATTAGTAGTTTCCCACTGGCTATCCTCCTACCATGAAATAACATTCCTTATTCAATAGAATTTCTCTCAACTCTAGGAGGATGCCAATATAAGCCACTATTAGCAAATTTAAAGGTAAATACACTTCAGACTTATGAAAATTCATTGTAGGCCTCCTTGCCTGTAGGGTTAATGAATTGACTTCTTTTGTCCTATTTTGTCTCTTTTTAAAAAGATTTTGAAATAATTTATAAAAATTCGCACCAAAACAAATTACTACATTAGTCAGATGTGAAACATCTTCAAGGTCTCTTGGATTATTGATAGCTTCAAATTAGTTGAGATATTTTGTTTTCTGAATGATTTTACAGATTATTCACAAGAAGACACAGTCTTTCCTTTAATGATATTATGCAAAAAAATCTTTTTACTTCATTTGGAACACAGCTATTTACAAATTTTAAGTAGCTTTTTTCATAGAAGAGGAAGACTTAAAAGGAAACTAGACTAACATCTTTGATGTATACAAGAAAGGAGCTGCAGCTCTTATAGAGGGCGATCTCTAGAGGAAATATGCTGACTCTGCAGACATAATCTTTCAGTTAGTCACAGAGTACCACCTGCACATGATGAAAGGCTTTTATTTTCTGACAGATTATCTTTTTCCGAGAAATAATTATTTTTAATTACATTATAAAAATCTAAGTATTGTGGGCTCAGTTCAGATACTATCAAGACACTGTTTAGCCTTCATTGCTTTCCTGGGTAGAGTAGGCATAGTAAAATAAAAAGCTTTCTAATTTGTGCCCTTCAGTATTCCTCCAAAGTTAGAGCGAAATTTTAGACTTAACAGCAGGTAGAAAAATGCATGATAAAAGAAATACCTTATAGTTTCTTAGTATCCCTGAAGTTTCTCCTCTTACGTGCAGTGTTTTTAAGAAAATTAGCTATTGAAACTTTGTTGAAACTCACCATATTTTCATCCTGTAGATAATTGTGTCTAATACCAGTTATTTAATGTAAGTCCATAAATTAATAGGACTTCTGAATTAAACTCCAGGTATACCATTAAAATTTTTTTTGTTCCAGTTTTGTTGAGATATAGTTGACATACAGCACTGTATACATTTAAGGGGTATAGCATAATGACTTACATACATTATGAAATTCAGTGAACATCTATTTTCTCATACAGATACAAAATTAAAGAAGTAGAAAAAACTTTCATTGTGATGAAAACTTGTAAGATTTATTCTCCTAACTACTTTCATGCAAAACATCCAGCACTGTTAATTATATTTATCATGTTGTACATTACATCCCTAGAACTTACTTATCTTATAACTGAAGTTTGTTCCTGTTGACTGTCTTCATTCAGTTCCCCTCTCCCCACCTCTGATAACCACAACTGATCTCTTTTTCCATGAGTTTGTTTGTTTCTGAATTATAATTGACCAACAACACGTATGTTAATTCCTATGATACAACATAGTGATTCAGTATTTCTGTACATTTCAGAATGATCACTATGGTCTAGTTATGATCTGTCACCATACAAAGATACTACATAGTTATTGACTATATTCCCCACACTAGATATACTTTCATAGTACGTTAAATTTGCCTTGTGGAATTTGCTTTTATGAGTATAATACATTGGAAATATTTAACATTCTTTTACAGGAATTTGTCACCTCTTTAATTTTATATGCTAGTAATATTTGCAAGTTAAATGGTATTTGTTACCAAGCAGAATCCTGTTTTTACAATGTTTAGCTTCATGTAATACATTTATTCCTGTATCCTATGAGATAGTCTTGGCTGATATGCAAATAGTAAACTGAAGGAAAACTCCTGTATAATAGAATTTTTTCAAGCCCCATTTCTTTCATCATACTTTTGCTATAGTATTTATGTTTAGAAATTATAATTTGATACACTATATGTATATATATAAATATATATGTTTATATATATATATATATAAATATGTATATGTTTATATGTAGAAATTGTGTTTGACTATCTTTACAGTTTACAAAATTATGAATAAAATTTATTGTACTTTTCAGAATGCTGTGTTGATAGTTTGGGGGAAGTTTATTTTCCTGGGGGAGCGAGAAAGAGGTGTTTTCTTTGGAAATTGGAATACTGTTGACAGTCTTGGAGTTTTTGCTCTCAGCCCTGTCCCCCATACCTGCCTTTCAAGCAATGACAAAGAGATATTATGAATGTTAATTATTAGATGTTTATAAAGCTAGAGTAAGAACAAGAATAGTTTGAAGAGAAAATATGTAGTGTTGTAAAACTTCAAGTGAATGGGGAAGTCAGGCCAGTTCAGTGTTGCATGAATTTTAAGTTATGAATTCAAAGAAGCTGCTTTGTGTCTTGCGTTGTGTGAACCCTGAGCTGGTACTTGTATGATATAGAGTCAGAAAGCAAAATAATTCAGGGTAACCTTCAGTTAGTTAGGTAGAACCTTTTGGAAGATATTTTTGTACAGTACCTGTATTTGATAACTGAAATACTAAGCATGTTTGATAATAATTGACATGGTTTCCTCAGCTGCTGAGGAAGGGTTTTGGCTCCTTTTGAAAGAGCAGTGATCAATACTCTCAGACAATTGTCCCATTTCATTTAAAAATATGTATATATAAAATTTACGTTTAGAGATATAACTAATTGCTGAATTAGTTGTAATCTCTAAATTAGTTCAATTTCTAAAGTCACAATGAATTTAAAAGACATTTTAAGACTAATTTTTGAAATTTTATGAAGACTTTTTTTTATTATAGACATTTGCAGTTATAGAAGAAGGAAAAAACATAGTTTGGTTGCTTTTGTTACTAAAGAATACGACCTTTTAATGTATTTTCCTCATGTCATTTTTATTGTATGGTGAACATTTACTTTGTGTATGCAGTTTAAAATAGGATATGTCCTTATATTCATCCATGTCAGTATGAGAATTTAACAGTGGACTTAAAAAAATAGCTTTGAAAAGTAGTACAGCAATTTTGATGATGTTTCTTTGAGCTCTTCTAAAAGGGATTCTTTCTGTACTTTTGGCCATATTTATGTCTCTTTCATTTTTTAAGATCTCAATAGTAGAAGTCGAGGTTGTGATCATCTTGAAGAGGGGAGCAGAAACAAGGATGACGCATATTCTGATTCAAAAATGGAACCCACCCTGAATTCCAGGAAGAGAAAGAAAAGGCTTAGAAGTAATTTACCTGATTCTTATAATTCTGCTTCTTTGTATAAGTCAACAGAACAGACAGTAAGTAGAGGTTTTTAGATGTGATATGAAATAATTTGTACTATGATAAAAATGAATTGACTGTGACTAAATAATGTTCTCCTAGCTTTCTGCTTCTATCATCAGATTTCTTTCTTTTCCTTGCCTAGTTTTTGATTCTGTTTTTAAAAAAATAATTTAAATGCAACTTTTTGCATTAATACAGTTATGTGAACAAATTTCAAATACTGTCATTGCTCAGTATCTGCAGAGTATTGGTTCCAGGATCCTGCACATACCAAAATCTGCAGATGATTAAATCTCTTATATAAAATGGTGTAGTATTTGAATATAATCTATATCCTCCTTTATATTTTAAATCATCTCCAGATTGCTTATAATACCTAATACAATGTAAATACTAAGTAAATAGCTGTAAATGCTATATAAATAGTTGCCTGTGCCCAGCAAATTCAAGTTTTGCCCTTTGGAACTTTCTGGAATTATTTTCCTGAGTATTTTCCATTTGCAGAGTTGGTGGAACCTGCGCATGCAGAGGGCTGACTGTGTTATGAAGAAGTAAAAAAGTTAAAATTACCTCTTCTCCAATATCACTCCTTACTTAGTAGTTTGATTTATATCCTTCAGACCTGTTTTCTTTTCCCCTCCTTATTTTAACCAAATTGCTGTTCAGCCAATTGCTTTTTCACTTGCTCTGTGAAATTTTTGTCAGATTTCCTTTTTCAGTAGTAATTTACTTCCAGTTTCTTTAAACTTCTTTTTATGAAGAGTTTAGGGAGTTTGTTGTACACAGAGAATTACCCTACTTAATGCATACATTATCTATTTTCAAAGACTTAGTATGCAGTTAGTGATAAAACTATAAGGAGACAGCTTTTTTTTTTGGAGACAGCTTTTTGATTCCTTTGATTCACATGGCATTTCAGGACTTTGCAGTGCCTTTGAGTTATAATTATAAACATGGTTTAGATTTAATACAGTAATAGAGACGTGAAGGCAGTGATTTTCATAATTTTTCATATCATTATCCTCTTAAGTTTATAATTTTTTGGCTTTTGTTACTAAAGTCACATGATGTCAAATAGCCTCTTAACTTTTGCAAAATAAAACTAAAAAAATTCTCAGGGGAGGGTATAGCTCAGTGGTAGAGCACATGCTTAGCACGGCTAAGGTTCCAGGTTCAATCTCCAGTACTTCCATAAAAAATAATTCCTCTCACTTAAAGTTGACTTAGATTGTGGGTGACCATCTGAACCACTTGTAATTATGGGAATTTCCCCTTTTCATCCTTTCAAAAAGTTAAACATTGAGGCATCCAGTTGAACAGACCAAACTCTGTATCTGCATTATACTTGAGAGGCACTGGCAAGAGTAAAATAATTGTGCAATTTTCTATCCCTGTAGTTACAGAAATTATATAATATTTTTACTTTTATTTCTTCTTTAGGAATTTAAACTTCAAAAAATTCTTTGTTAGCCAAATTTGAAAAATGCTAACTTTTATGTGCATTTATTTATGTTCAGAAAGAACAAGAAAATGACCCAACAGTATCCACTGAATTTGAGAAGTCAAGTGAAAACTATCATGAAGACCCAAAACTACTTGAAGAAATTACACTTGAACCTATAGAAAGTGATTTTACTAAACTAGCCTCACTTCATAGTCAGGAGTTGGCTTTGAGCACTGCTCCCAAAATCACCTCTGACTGTTCAACCACTGAAACTTTTGTGAGTTCTATTTCCACTGATACTTTGGGGAATTCTACCTTGGCTGAGAAGGATGAGAATGAATTGAACACAATAGAAAAACCTGTTTTGAGTGAACACAGTGAAGGGAACCAATCGTTTATCTCAGGTGAACCAAGTAAGTAACGTAAGGATTATAAAGGCTCTTAACTTTCTCTGCTTCACTTAGTTGTTTTATTTCTCCTCTCAAACAAATTTTGCTAAGGCAGTAAGTTAACTTACAATATCATTGTGGGATATATTAACTTTATAAAAAAAAGACTTGGGGTTTTGGGACTTCCTTCATGAATTTGTAATATTGATTTAGGTAAACAATGGAGTACTTAGAAGCAGAAGTATTTATTTTTTTAGATTAGTGTCCTGTAATTCATCTCCTAAGTAGTTTTTAATAAGAGTCTGTAAGGACCATTTTGTCATTTTGGTTGATTAAGCTGAAGTACAGATGGTTTAAGTGCTATTTATTTATTGTCAATACTTTTGATTTAATTAATTAATTTTGATGTTAAATTTCAAGTGTTTGATGTAGTCACATGATACGAAAATGTTCTAAAGGATATCCAGTGAATAGTCTCCCACATCTTTCCCTACCCATCAGTTTCCCCCTCCTGGAAGCAAATAGTGTAAGAGGATTTAAAGTACAATTTAGAGTGATGGCACAACACATTATTAGAACTCAGACTTGTTCCTGTGTTCTCCTCGTGGCTTTATCCATTTTTAAATGACTTCATCCTCCAGAAGGTAAGGTTGCAGATAACTGCTAAATAATGGCACTGATAGGGAAACATTGAATGTAACTAGTATAAATCAGGTAATAAATAATAGGCTAGTTTCTAAATTGAATTTAGTTAGATGATTAGATTCAATGGGATTTTGAAAGATTGTATGAATTAGAAACTTCTCTTTTTGATACATGATTACTGTGATACATTTAAAAAATACATTTTCCCTTTTTAGTTGTCGTCTCCAGTGATGAAGAAGGACCTGTTGAGCATAAAAGTTCAGAAATTCTTAAATTACAACCTAAGCAAGATCATGCCGTCACTAATGAAAGCAGGAGTACTTCTGAGCCAGCAGTGTCAGAACTACCATTGATTACATGTGAATCTGTACAGGTAATTAATTTCTGCCTCCTCACAGATTAACAGTGAAATATACACTATGGGCTAATGACTTTTTATTTCATCAAGCAGAATATTATAATAAAAATTACAGTTTTTCTTAGTTTGAATTTTGAGACAACTTTCATATTAGTGTGAGGAAAATACATAATTGTCTTTATTTTGAAGTGAAAAAATACCATTTTTTTTCTGGTCGTTTATATTTTTTCAGTCTAAATATTCTAAAACTTAGATATTTATTCTTTTATGGTTCTCATTGGACATATAAGTACTTTATCAAAAGATTTTCTAGAGGTAAACAGTTTCCAGTATTTGTCTGGTCTTGCAATACAATGCCTAGTTGGAATTATTCCTTTTCCTCACATGCTATTAATGCTATTAGCATTAATATAAAGCATCATCTTGGGTTATGGAAGCAATTTGATGTGCTTATAACCCTTAACCTGGAGATGGAAACCTGGATTTGTCTTAGTTTTGCTTCTTACTAATTGCATTATGTTTGGCAACCCACTTAACCAATTCAAACATCTATTAACTTTACTTATGAAATGTGGAAGAAAACTGCCTCATGAGATGGTTTTGGTGATTAAAAGAGATAATATATTTAAAAACTCATTTAAACTAAATAGTGTATGAATCCTAATTTATTTCTGTTGAGTTAAAAATGAAGTCTGTTAGGGGAAACAATTTGAAATCATGGCTTTGATAGAGAGGATATATTTCTGGAACTTAGGCCTATGGAATTAATTTTGGATTCAACTATTTACAGTAATTTTCTCAAGGTAATTAATATACTTTTTAAGAAAAAAATCTAGTTAACTCTTTCTTCACAGTAAGAACAGTGTAAAATCCTTCACAAATTCATTAATAGTAATTTAAAGAAGTATTTGACTTTGGAATCATTGTCAGTATTTATATAGCACTTAGGCTTATATGCATTTTATAATTTATTCCTTGTTAGGCTTCATCTGAATTACGTCCATATAATCCTGTCACAGAAAACATTTCCTGTATTACACCTAGTAATGAGTTGGATCTACAGCTGGATTTTACATTTACTTCTGTTTATATTGGTAAAATAAAAGGAGCTTCTAAAGGTTGTGTTACAGTAAGTATATTTAATTTTTTTTTTTTTAGTTCTGGTTCTTGGACAAGGCATTTTTAGATTATCTTCTCTTTTTTAGTGCAAATGAAAATAGAATTGAGATTAATTTTATATAGAACATTTTTAATATGTCATTATGTCTATTTTGAGACATGTCTTTAATTGAGGGAGGGGAATTTTGAAATCATAGTGGAATGCCCTAAAATAATATCTCTGATCTGACTACTCTAATGAAGATTATGTATAAACAAAATCTTATGTAGTGTTGATATTCTTTGGTATCTAAAACTTATTTGATGGTAACATAAAATTTTATTCAGGCTGTAGTTAATAGCAAAAAGAAGAAATCTCATTTTACTGGTTTAAATTATGTTCTCCAAATTCCTAAGTTATTTAAGGATCTCCAGAAACAGGTCCTATTCTGTTTTCCCCCCACTTTTTTTTTTTTCCAATATTAACTCCTCACATTTTGTATGTGAAAACCAGATTGGATTTTACTTAGTTCTCTATACTGTCTCTTTATTTTTCTGCCTGTTTTAAAATCCTAACCATCTTTTAAGGCTTATCTGAAAAAGTTCCTCTTCCAGGAAACCTTTCCTGATTTCTCCTTCCTAGCTAGAATTAACTTCTCCTTTTACTGTGTACTTAACTTCTCCTTTTACTGTGTAATTTTTACATCTGTTGTAAGATTTATTCTGTGTGTTTTTAATTGTTTGTATTCTAGCCTAAATGTCCCATTAGCCTTTAAGCATCTTGTAATGAAGAGCCATGCTTTTATTCCCTTTTGTATCTTCCGTAAATGGCCCAAACCTAAATAGGCACTTACAAACATTAGTTGGATTGAATTGACTACGTCAGATTATAATTTAGGTATTTTCTTAGAAGTTTTATTAATTTCACTGTTATAGGTAGGGCAGGGAATAAAATAAAAATGGTGCAGATATGATCTCTTCTTTCAAGGAACCTTAGTCTACTGGAAGAGACAGACACATAAATAGGTATTTGTATTATGGTATAATGTACAATGGAAATATGTATAAGAAGGGTGCATATGGCCTGAGTACCTATATCTGTCTGGAGGAATTAGGGAAGACTTCATAGAGAAGAGAGCATATGATTTAAGGTAATGAAGTAGATGTTTGCTTTGTGACTATACAGAGGGAAGGTAGGGTGAAAATTGTTTTGATTGAAAGCACCACAGCAATTCTGTTTAAAATTAATATTCTCTGCTCACTGGTTTTCAGATATCAGTGATTTTGTTATGCCTTGAGTGATTTTACAATTTTTTTCTTTAAGGAATTTTGTTCACTTTTTCCAGTTCCCACCCCCAGCTCCATTTCATAGCTTTTTCATTTAAAATTCACCTTTTTCTGTTCAGTTGTTTATAATGGCAAAAAATTGGATAACCTGAATATTTGACAATAATTTATTAACCAAGGGAGCAATATTTAATATAAATATTCAACAGTGGGTTTTCATTAATTATTGTTTGTATGAATTATGTTATTATACAGTTAGGTGGGTTTGTTATGGGCAAAATACAAAGCCAAACAAAAAACTACAAATGAGTAAAGGAAGAATTTAAAGAACACCTATGATCTTGCTTATCCAGAGACAATTGCCATTAACTTTACAGTGTATATCCTTACGTATTCTTCATATTAGATGCCTAAATATTTAAAAGAAAAGGATATGACATTATACATACTGTTTTGTAACTCACCATAATCAAATTAACTTAATTCATGAAACTATTTGGGGATTTCGGGGTGCCCTTAATTCCCAACTATTGGACATTTCAGTTGTCCCAGTATTTTGCTATTACAATAGTAGAGGACTGCAAATATTCAATAAATGTCCTAAAGTAGGTCCTGGAAGTTTGTTTCATGTCTATTGGAACACTTAAACTGTAATTAAAATAAAAAACTTAAATGTCTAATTACAAGAAAGTGGTTTAGTAAATCAAAGTAAATATATATAGGTAAAAAAATACATATCTGAAGAAAGACAGAGAGGAATTCTGAAAAAATTAAAAGTTATGTTACTATGGAGAGAACATAGCAATTTTAAAATTAAAAAATATAATGAATAACATAAAAAGGGAAAAGGATAAAAGTCTTAAGCTTTCAAGTTTTTGAAAAGACTTTAATATCATTTTTTCAATATTTTCAGTATTTATTTTTTATGATGCTCTATAACTTGGAAATAAAAGAACTTTTGGATGGAGTAAATATATTAGAGAATTAAACTTGGTCATTTTCTATATGTTTAATGAGTGTCCATTATGTATTATTATGGACACTGAAAAGTATTGTTCTCACTGTCATGACAGAATTTAGCTGAACTAAAAAAATACCTGGAGTGGGAAACTTTTATGTAAGTTAGAGCCATTTTCTTGTAGTTGTACATTTAAGATACTGCTACTTTTTTTTTTTTTAGTGTAGAGAATGCTGTAGTAGCTATGAGCATTTTTTTAGATCTCACTTTTGTTGGTAGTAGGAAAAATGTTTATTAAATATGTATAATGTTCAGAGAACTGTGCTACTATTGTAAGAAGTTATAAAATAGCTCTTGTGTTCACCTTTATTCTTAAGTTTAAATAAATGTGGTGTGATTTCAGAGAACTGGGTTTACCTCATTGCCACAGAAACATCTTTCTAATTTTCTTAACTGTGGATTCAATTTTTGCTGCAAATAGGGCTCTGCTTTGGGGAGAGGTTACATATTGGCTTAGTCAGTATTAAAAGGTGTAAATGAGTATGTGATCCTTGCCAAGCCAAAAGGTTTGATAGAACAAGGATCTTTATGGTGGGAGAATAAAACAATAATGTAGAAAGTAGAGACCAAGGATAAATAGATGCACTGCTTCTAATTCATAATTTTGTGGTAATAACTATAAAATCTCAAAAGCAAACACTCCTTATATTCGTTTTCTATAACTAGTGATTTACAACTGCTAAGCTATTTTATGAGATTAAAGACCCAGTGAAACCTATGAGAAAGAATTTAGCAAGGGGAAACATACCAAATATATATAGCAGTTGTGTGAAAGTGACATAATGATAAGGCATATTTGACTAAATTAAACTAAATAACATACTTAATCAGATGGTAATGTCTAATGATAATAGCACCCCTTCATTAAGGGTCTTATCTAAAACTGAGAGATTCATTAAGTTACCTAAGTTTATCTACTTACTATTTGAATGGTAGAGATAATAGAGACAGCATTTGAACTCTGTGCTCAGCTTTTAGTTCATTTGCGCTTTTGCTCAAATTTTGCTTTAGTGGCTGACTTACTCTAGGAAATGTGAGTTTTACGTTTGTGAAACTACAATATGAAATAATTTTTTAACTAGCAAAAAAAAAATGGAGTCATAGTAAATCTGTTGTTTCACTGAACATTGTGTGCTACTTATTTGCAACTCTTAGGTAGTTAATTTAGGTAACCATTTACCAAGACCACTGTCGATTTTGTTTTGTGCTCACAGACTGTACCCTTCATTTGGTCAACAATTTCAGAAATGTGTTGATCAAAAGAGAAACCTAACCAAATAATAGACAAAGAGGCATGAGTTCATTTGACAAACTTCAAAGGATACCTGTTTTAAGTGGTTACAAGATTTAGGAACTCTACAACTCTTGAGAGTTTATTTTAAAACCAACACTTAAGGAGGTCAAATATATATAAAAATACCTACAGGAAATAGAGTGTCCTGGCACAGAAGGAGCAGAAAGAGCAGGATCTTTCTGCTGAATCTTCTGCTGAATCCCCAGTCAGAAGGAAATTTTAACATGGCACAAAGAAAAATGAATGCTGGGAATGTCAGCAAAGCCAAGAATCAAACCCTGTTTTGTGGTTTGCTTACCAAAGTCATTGACACCCTGTCAGGTCTTTGGGCAGTTTCTTCTAGACTTTGTCTTATTTCTCCTTTAAATTTTCAGGAAATATTTTTGAAAAAATATATTAAGTAAAGTTGCACTGTTTTTTATAAATGAGAATATTGAGAATTAAGTTACTTGTACAAGTTTCTTAAACTTGCATAAAACTAAGTCTTTACAGTGAAACATCCTTTTGGTTAATTGAGAAAAAGACTTGAGTACTTTTAGTGTAGGCTTTGATTGTGTACCTGTGGTTTAGAAAAGAAAAAAATTTTGAAAAATTTGAATAGTAACACATTTTGAATGGTAACTCTTTTTTTTGTTGTTTTGTTTTGTTTTGTTTTTTTCCTTTAGTTCACGACAAAGTATATTAAGATCCCATTTCAAGGTAAGCTATCATTGTCTTATGACGTCTTTTTCACTGTGATTTTGAGTATAAAATAATGGGTCAGTAAAAATTCTGAAGTATTTCTGCAACTAGTTTTTTGTAATTTTTTCCAATATGGAATTTATGTGAAACTAAGGTTAATAATGAGTTTCAACTTAACACTTTTTTAGCAGCTTCAAAAGGAGTTTAAAATGTTTTATAAAACTTAAAGTAGTATATAGTATACTATGGTTTTAGTGACTTCAAGTTGGGCAATATTAAGGGACCAATGGTAATGTCTTGGGATTGACAGAAAGAGTTTTGACAGCAAGATATTTGATACATAAAAATGAATGAAAATAGGAACTGTAAGTAAAGTATAAGGAAAATTTTCATGTTGCACACAGACATGTGAAATGGTTTTGCATAGAGGTTAAGAGAGTTCTTTAAATATCATTTCTTATCTGAGTAAGGCAGAGTAGATTGGAAAATATATCTGCAATTTGTAGAGACTCAGATAATTTTCTCATTCTCTTCCCAAATAAAAACCTTTTAAAATAGGTAGCAACACTAAAAGAACAAATAATAAGCAACAGAGAATAGTCTCTTTAGAGAATAAATTATGAAAAGAATGAACAAGAAAAATATACACAAATAGCACTTCAGAAATGAACTTGGGAAGAAAAAGCCTTTGTTCCAAGACTGAAGATGTGATTGCAGTAACTTTAGTTAGACTCCCCGCATACCCATGTACAGAATCCACAAGTGTATGTATTATGACAATGAATCTAATAATTAGGAAGCTGCTGTAAGTAGTAAGAATATATAAGGCATATGTAATACGTAAGAATAAATGCACTGATATTCTTAAGTAGGAAATGTTAATAAGTTACTACAGAATAATACAACATTAGCTATTTAGAAGAAACAAATAAAGACCCAAATTCTTTTTTTTAATAGAGGTATTAATGACATACATTATATTAATTTCAGGTGTACAACATGATGATTTGATACTTGTATATATGCAAAATGATACCCCCAGTAAGTCAGGTTAACATCCATCCCCATACATAGTTATAAAATTATTTTTCTTGTGATGAGGACTTCTAAGATTTACTTCCTTAGCAATTTTCAGTTATGCAATACAAGCATTATTAACGGTAGTCATTGTGCTGTTCATTAAATCTTCATGACTTATTTATTTTATAATTGGAAGTTTGTACCTTTTGATCCCCTTCAATCATTTTGCTCACTGCCTGCTTCTATTAGCCACCAATCTGATCTCTGTATCTATGAACTTTTTATTTTTTAAGATTCCACAATTAAGTTATATCATACGGTATTTGTCTTTCTCTATCTGATTCATTTCATTTAGCATGATGCCCTCAAGGTCCATCCATGTTGTCACAAATGGCAAGATTTCATTCTTTTTGGGGGCACACTAGTATTCCAATGTGTGTGTGTGTGTGTGTATATACATCTTCTTTATCCATTCATTCACTGATGGACACTTAGGTGTTTTCCATATCTTGGCTGTTGTGAATAATGTTGCAGTGCACATGAGAGTGCATGTATCTTTTTTAATTAGTGTTTTCATTTCCTTTGTATAAATACCCAGAAGTGAAATTGCTGGATCATTAAAAAAATTTTTAAGAACCTCTGTACTGTTTTCCATAGTGGCTGTGTCAATTTACATTCCCACCAGAAGTGCACAAGAGTTCCCAGTTCCCTGTTTTCTACAGCCTTGTCAACATTCATTATTTCTTGTCTTTTTGATAACAGCCTTTCTAATAGATGTGAGGTGACACTTCATTGTGATTTTGATTTCCATGATGAGTAGTGATGTTGAGCACCTTTTCATGTATCTGTTGGCTATCTATATGTTTATTTTGGAAAAATGTCTTTTCAGGTGTCTCTGCCTATTTTTTAATCTTTTTTTTTTTTATTTTTGCTGTTGAGTTGTATGACTTCTTTATATATTTTGGATTTTAACCTCTTATCAGATATGTGATTTGCAAATATTTTCTCTCATTTAGTAGGTTACCTTTTACTTTTGTTGATGATTCTAAAATTTATAGTTAAAGAACTTTGTAACAGAGCTTCCTCTCAAATTCTTATGATACAAACCTCAGAAATGATATTTTATGTTTTCATAGTTAACATTTTGTACTTTGTTTCAAATATTGCTTTCTTTTATAGCTTTTCTACCCCAAATGATTTTTAAAAGATTATTTTAATTTAAAAAGTATGAAAAAATGCTCCTGTCAGTAGTAATAAGTTTATGATTTTATAATGTAAGAGGAAAATATTACTCTTCTTCTTCAAATCCTCTGTGCTAAGTTCTCATATACAGAAATCTTTTAAAAACAAGGCATGCATGTAAAAGGTTTTTGTAGATGGGAAATCTAGGAGCTAAATGTTTACTTATTTTTTTTCTTTGCAGTAACAGCTGTTGGGAAAATTTGATTTATTCATATTTATATTAGCTGTTAATTGTGTTTGGCTGTGGCTTAAAGAATATAGTTTTCTTTCACATTTAAGAAATCCAGAGGTAGACTGAACAGGACTGACTAAGGAGTTTATTTGTTCATCAGGGGCCTAGACTCTTTTATTGTTCTACTCTGTTATCCCTGACGCATGACTTTCATCCTCTTTCTCATGGTCCATATGACTGCTTGTACTCCAGCCATCATGTTTTAATGTTCCAGGTAGGAAGCCGGAGGAAGGCAAAACGATAGAAAGGATTCATACCACCTATCTCTTGTTCTTTTAAGGAGTCTTCTTGATGTTCAGGCCACATAACCTTTTCTGCTTATATGTCCTTAGCTGGAATGTAGTCATATGACCACACATCTATCTGCAAAGCAAGTGGTAGGAAACAGAATTTTAAAGAGATTTAAGAGTTTCTTGCTTCCCTGCAAAATTAGGGTCCTGTTATCAAAATCCCTAACAGTGGGTAGGAAAAATGAAAGGTCAACTCCCACTTTCAGTGTCTATCATAGCCCTTTAACAGAATAAACCAAATATTTTGGCAAGAATTTGGTAATGAGGTAAATTTTTCTTATGATGGTACTAAAATTCCTTTTTATTTAAAGGAAACTTTTAAAAGTAGTCTTCCAAGACTATTTAGCTTTCATACTAAGAGCTTGGAACATTTGGACTAGTAATAATTATATAGATTTCACAGAATAGTACCAACTATCTGGGGCTGTGAGCTGCATGAGGAAGAATGCTGAGAAGTTTTTCTGAAGGTTTTTACTCCTTGCTTTGAACTCAATCTCTTCATCTTTGCTGCTGGTTTTACTGACAGTTTTCAGAATGGAAGAGTTATAGTGTTTATAGATTGGAAGAATTAATATTGTTATAACGTCTATATTACCCAAATTGATCTACAGATTCAGTGCAATCTCTGTCAAAATTCTATTGGCGTCTTTCACAGAAATAGAAAAAAATCCTAAAATTTGTATGGAACAACAAAAGACGCCAACTAGCCAAAGCAACCCTGAGAAGAACACAGCTGGAGGCATCACATTTCCTGATTTCAAACTATATTACAAAGCTAATTTAGTAATCAAAAGAGTGTGATATTAGCATAAAAATACACAGATCCATGGAAAACAATTGAGAACACAGAAGTAAACCCACATATATGTAGTAAATTAATTTTCAACAAAAGTGCCAAAAATATACAATGGGGAAAGGATAGTCTTTTTGATAAATGGCATTGAGAAAGCTGGACAGCCAGGTGCAAAAGAATGAAACTAGACCCCTGCCTCTACTATACAAAAAAAATCAACTCAAAATGGATTAAAAACTTAAATGTAAGACCTGAAACCATAAAACTCTGAGAAGAAAACATCAGGGGTAAACTCCTTAACTTTGGTCTTGGCAGTTTTTTGCATTTGTCAGTGAAGGCAAAGGCAACAAAAGCAAAAATAAAGAAGTTGGAAGCCTCAAACTAAAAACTTTCTGCACAGCAAAGGGAACCTTCAACAAAAGGAAAAGACAACTTACTTTAGAGAAAATATTTGCAAATTATGTGTCTGGTAGGAGGTTAAAATCTGAAATATACAAGGAACTCATGCAACTCAACATCAAAAAAACAAACAACTTGTTTAAAAAATGGGCAGAGGACCTGAGTAGACATTTTTCTAAAGAAGACATACAAATGAGCAATAGACACACGAAAAGATGCTGAAGTCACTGGTCATCAGTGACATGCAAATCAAAACCACAAAGAGATATCACCTCACACCTGGCAGAATGGCTATCATCAAAAAGACAACAAATAACAAACATTGGAAAAGATGTGGAGGAAAGAGAACCCTCTTGTACTGTTGGCACACATTGGAATTGTAAACTGGTGTAGCCACTATGGAAAATAGTATGGCGGTTACTCAAAAAATTAAAAATAGAATTGTCATGTGATCCAGCAATTTCACTTCAGGGTATTTACCCAAAGAAAACTAAAGCAGTAATTCAAAAAAATACATGCACCCCAATGTTCATTGCAGTATTATTCACAATAGCCAAGATATGGAAGCAACGTAAGTGTCTTCATAGATGAATGGATGAAGATGTGGTATAGATATACAATGGAATATCACTCAGCCATTATAAAAATGAAATCTGGCAATTTGAGACAACATGGATGGATCTAGAGGGTATTATGCCAAGTGAAATAAAGTCAAAGACATATACCATATGACTTCACTTACATGTGGAATCTAAAAACAAAACAAAAGGAAAGTAGCTCATCGATAAATAGAGCAAACAGCTGGTTGCCCGAGGGAGGGTGGTGGGGAGTTGGGTAAATTAAGTTAGAGGGATTAAGAGATGTAAACCCCCACTTATAAAATAAATAAGCCACAGGGAATCACAACACAAGGAGTATAGTCAGTAACATTTTAATAAGTTTGTATGGGGGCAGGTGATTATTAGACTTAGCATGGTGATCATTTCATAATGTATGCAAATGTCAAATCATTGTGTAGTAACCTGAAACTAACATTGTATTGTGTTAACAATATTTCAATTAAAAAAATAAGACATATAAAAAAGAAAAGGAGCCAGTAAATAGAGAGTAAAAGAAAGCAGGAAGGTAGGCTAGGATAGGACATGACAGGATAGGAAGGGAGGAAGTCAGGCAGGTATACATACAAACAGGTGGAGAAGAGAAGTAGAAAAGTACAGAAGGGGAACAAGGAAAAGACCTGGAAATGGAATAAGGGAAGAAAAGAATGGAAGAGGAAGGAGGAAATATGAAAGGAATAAAGAGAAAATGTTTAAAGTGGATTAATTTATAAGAAAAATAGAATGACTGTTTTGGGAATATTAAGATGACTAGTTAATGACTATTTGAATTCTTACTGTAAAATGCTTTTCAAACTTTAATGTTCATATGAATTACTTGGATTTTCTTTTTTTTGTTGCTGTGAAACTGAAGAGTCTGCTCCTCCCTTTTTTTGGGGGGGGAGGGGGTGATAATTAGGCTTATTTGTTTATTTTTAATGGAGATACTGGGGATTGAATCCAGGACTTTGTGCATGCCAAGCATGTGCTCTACCACTGAGCTATATACCCTCCTCCTAAACCAAAGATTCTGATTCAGTAGATCTAGTGTGGGGCCTGATTTCTGCATTTCCAGTTGGCTCCCAGGTAATGCCAATGTCACAGACTGAGGACTATGTTTTGAGTAGCCAGGCACCTGCAGAAACTGGGCAAGGGAGAATAGTAAGAGATTTGTTTCAAATAAGTAACCATCCTGGGTTTATACTTAACTGATATTTGTATTCCTAGTTTAGCTGCTAATTTTCTTTAAGTTGAACCGGATGACCTCAAGACTTCTTTATACTAGTTTTCTATGTTTCTTTGAATGAAAAATGAGGTTGTTGGAGGAGATTCTTTTAGCTCACTAAGAGGGAGAAAGAGTAATAATTCTGAGTGATTACCTAGAAGTTTTGAGAAGTAAAACTTGGAAGAATTTTAAAAGAAATTTTGTCTTAGACCATTCAGAAGCTTGTATTAACTCTTGAGAATCTTTTAATAATGGCTGGTCTGTGTCATGAAATGCAGATGTTTTAGAAGAAGAAAAATAGGCGTTAAGTGGCTTATGACAGCATGCTATCATTTGGAGTCTTGGTTGATAGTATTGACCAAGATAAAGAATTACATAGTTTTCTCAGTTATACTCTGCTTAGTTTTCTGCATTGATAAGATAGTCTGAGATTATATAGTGTGAGAGACAAACTTCCTACATTTATCATTTAATAATTATTTGGCCCTTTCTAATTGTATATGATCATTTTTACTCTAATAATGCTGTTTAGGTATTTCAGCTAAGTTCTGTGAAGTGTACAGGAAATAATATTTCAGAAAAAACTTTGCATATAATTCTTTTTAAAAAATATATTGTGTTAAGAGTCATACAGTGTTGTATTGCTAAATAGATTAATTTATTACTTTGTTATCTTTTATTTGTTTCAGTGTCTCTGCATGAGATTTCATTGCTAGTGGATACCACACATTTAAAGAGGTTTGGGTTATGGAAAAGTAAAGATAATGATCACAGTAAAAGAAGTCATGCTATCCTCTTTCTTTGGGTATCGTCAAATTATCTTCAAGAGATTCAGACCCAGTTAGAAAACTCTCTATTAAGCCAGCAATGTGAGTATAAAGATTTCTGAATTTCAGGATAATCTGAGAAGCCCTATAAATAAAGTAATTTTCTTCTAAAATAATTTAGTAGATATAATTATTTCATTGAACTAAAATTAAGTTCATTGAATTAAAGATAATCCCTTAATATATAGTGAGATAAATTATTTTATTCATGTAATTTCTCCTTATAATTTTACTCAACCAAGTGAAACTATCTTATAAAATGAAAGGACTACCTTATCTTTTAGTCAGTTGACATCCTTGGCTACCTGTCTTACGAGTTTCTTGCCCTTATTTTATAATGAAACGTGACAGAGCTAATCAGTAGCAAAGTTAAATAAAATACACAATTCTTTATCTTCAACATTTCCTTCAGTTTCTAAAAAAGAAAACTCAATTTACTTACATATCATTTTTCTAAGACTGGATTGAATACTTTTTTGTATGTTCTTATAACACTTACCGGTGTATGTATATATATATATACATACATACATACATATATACATCTTGAGATATTTCCCATCTCTGTTTAGTTTCCAGTTCTTAAGAAAGTCTGGTTTAGAATTGGATGAATCAAATTAGTAAGTTTCTTTCTTACCTCTTTAATCTCGCTATCATTTCCCCTCCTACTCCCTTGCACATTAAAGATATAAAGTAGTGATTGAAATTTTATACCTTTAAAAAATGTCTTGTTTTGCTGAACTAATTACTTCCAAATTAGTTGGGGAAATTCACATGATTAAATAGCAAAGAAGTTGGGAAAATACAGTGAGCCATTTATAAACATTATGCAGGGAGAGAATGTCATTTGAATCCACTGTTGAAATGATTGATGAGACAAAATGATTTTGAAGGAAGTATTTGAATAGAAATTTTTAGAAATTGGAATTAAAAAATTGATATATAGAAAAGACTAGAGAAAAATAATTGCTTAGTCATAATTTATTTATTTAGTTATACATTCAGTAACAAATATTTATTAGCACCTACTAAATTCTGGGTACTGGAGATACAGCAGTCAGTTCCATTGTGGAGTTTCCATTCTAATGCAGTAGCAGTCTAAAAATTGTGAGTTTTGGTTCCAGGTTACTAATGACCTGTTTTGGGATTTAATTTGCCTGAGTTATTAACTAACCTACAAAATAGTTTGTTGAGTTATATACCAACTTACTGTTATTAATAAATTATTTTAACTATAATCCCCTTGAAAAATACTACTGATAAAATTTCTTTTTTCTTTCATAGCAAAATCCACTGAATTCATTTTCCTTGAGCTACATAGTTTTATTTCACAAAGAGAAGAATTGAAATTGAAAGATATTATGACAGAAATAAGTACAACCAATGGAGAATTAGAGCTTTCTTATCCATTGTCTTGGGTTCAGGCACTTCCTTTATTTCAGAACCTCTCTTCAAAAGAAAGTTCTTTTATTCACTATTACTGTGCTTCAACTTGTTCTTTCCCTGCTGCTGCTGCTGAAGAAATGAAGATGAAATCAGTATCTCAGGTTAGCATATGATTAATGTAATTAATGAGGGGGAGGGAGGCAGTTTGGTAAAAATTCTTTAATTGAAATTAGGATGATTTCAGAATGCTGTATTTTGTCAAAAGGGCATAGGAACCAACCTAAAAGAACTCCCAATGTCAAAGCTAGATCATTTAGATCAACAAAATCAGTAATGATAGCATGTGATTATTACCAAAGAATAAGATGTACCCATGAATCTATATTGATAAAAATGAATGAATGAATGAATGAATAAAAAATAAATAGTAAATAGTGGGTAAGGGACAATTCTTTTGTTAGAAAAGTATTCCAATTAATAAATGTAAAAGGAATAAGAGAAATATAAAACCACTGCTAGGAAAATTATGATTGTTGCAGGTAAGGTCCATTGAGAGATGCTTAATTTAATGGGTGAAAACTTAAGGTGAGATAAGATATGTGCATAATCTCAGTCTCTCATCCCAAATATTTCAATTACAAGAAGGAAAATAAGTAGTAACTTTACAGTGGAGAAACATGGCAGACATCACCTTAACGCAAGTGATCAAAATTAACATTACCAGTAATGAGACGCATCGACATAACATACCTGTCATATCATGCATAGAGTAGAGTACATCACTTCCGTGGCATTCTTCTTAGTATTGTATAACCTCAATCTAATCATGAGAAAATCAGACAAGGCTAGTTACACAATAACTGACCAACAGTCAAAAAAATATCAAGGTCATGAAAGACATGGAAAAGACTGAAGAATTACAGGATCTTGAAACAGAAAAAATTTATTAGTGGAAAACCAGTAAAATCAGAATAAAGTGTATAATTTATAATATGAACACAACACCAACATTAATTTCTTACTTTTGATACTTGTACTATGGTTATATAAGATGTTATTATTAGGGGAATCTGGGAGAGGCTTGTCTGTTTTTTGCAATTCTTTTATAATCTAAAATTGTCTTGAAATAATAGTAAGTTAAAAAATTCTATGTTTTATTTTTATAGGAGGTTGGGAATATACATGTGGCTTGTATATCTCTGCCAAATACCTCTAGAAAGAAAAGTGTTTATTAAGTTTGTTGTGACCTGTGCCTGCATACACACACACTTACATGTGGCTTTGGTCTGGGGCTGATCTCTTATTTAAAAGGTCAATAGAAAGTTACATTAATGGAAGACAAGGTGTAAGACTTCACCACCATCTTTAATATAATGTCGTAAAAATTTTGCTTGGTAATTACATAGTATATATAAATTTGTATTTTTCCACTTAACAATAAAATATCAATTTATGATGTTATAAACTCTTTTTGGTCTCTCTTTTAAATTTTGTCCTACTATTTATTACCTCTTTTGTTTATTTTGAACAAAATGCACTGCTTTCAGATTCTAATTTAATTATAAAGCCCAGATCTGTAAGTAACACTTCAGGTTAAACTTTGGTCACTGTATGCACAGTATTGTTTGATCCAAAGTATTATTTTGTTTGGTTATATCTTTGTAGAAATTCTAAAAATATATATAACTCTTGGTATGTATTTCTTTTTGTCACATTTTCTCTTACAAGTCTAGGTTTTGACTTTGTTCTTTTGAGAGTTGATATGTATTTATAAGACCTTTTTCTTTGCCATTTTCTGTCAGCCCTCACATGCAGATACAGCCAAGCCTACTTACACCTTACTGCAGAAGCAAAGTAGTGGTTGCTACTCACTTTCTATTACATCTAATCCAGATGAAGAATGGCGAGAAGTCAGGCACACTGGACCTGTTCAGAAGTATGTACTGTGTCATATCCCGTTTGTAATAGGTGGGCAAATTAGTAGTTTTCATTCATGTTGTTGATTTTAAGTATTTTACCTTTTTAAAATGTTTTGACTTTCTTGCTGACAGTTAATAACAAATAATTATTAAAAAGTTAAAAGAAATTATTAAGAAAACAACCCATGCCATTTTGTTTCGTTTTATGTAAGTAAGTCAGAAATAGTAGCCAATATGTCAAATTTGGTAAGATTAAAGCATTTATTGAAAATATTCAAATAGCAATGTATGGTTTTTAGGAGTATATGTTCCATATCTGAATATATGATAGGAAAAATGAAATTGCTTGCTAAAGTGTGCTTCAGTTTAAGGTACTTTGGAGTTTAGCAGAACTTCCCTTTCAGATGTTGCTTCTTTGTTCACATTTTGCCTTTTATATGTCTTCTTTGGGTGGTAAGGCAGAATAAGGGAGTCTGTGCATTTGAGGGTGATTTCTAGTCCTTTATGTGATTCCTTTGTTAGGAAAAAAAAGTGAAATTATGAGATAGGAAAATAGCCAATAAGTTAGTAACTATTATATTAGCATTTAAAATTTTCACATATTATTTGATTTAGGTGCCATGGTTACCAAGATTAAATCAATTGCAGGTGATTCTACTTGAATCTTTCTAGTTCAAGAAGTACATATTATACTTTTATTATTGACTATATTTGTGCCATGAGTACCACGCTGTCTGTTCCAAGACTGTAGCCAGAATTCACAATTGCTTTGATTTCTGAGCTTTAAAAGAGAGTGCCAGAGGAAACATGCGTAATTCGTTGTCATCTTGTTTTTCATTTCTTTCTGGTTGTGTTGTAATTATTCATTTCCTTTTTGTTCTCTTGAGTTTTATATTGTAAGCACTTTGTTATGGGAAACTTGCCTCCTAAGCTCCAGTGTTATTTCTTCATTGCCCAGCTGCTGGTGTAGAGTAGCCATCAGTGGGAGAACATAATTTTTGACTGCTGGCTCTTTTGAATGGAAAGGAACCAGTCTTGGCATTGGGAAGTGGAACATAGGAAAATCTTCTATAGTTTATTACTTTGGTTTTTTGAATGTTAAAAATTGTACATAAGAGACACATCTTCAGTGATATTGTAACTGAATGTGAGATATAAACCAATTGATCAGACAAATTTAAGACTAGCCCATATGGGAAGAATTAGAAATTATAAGGTACTCACTGAGAGTACTATCAGTAGCTTGTGAAAATAAAGGAAGGAAAATATAATAGCTTGTATTCTGTCAAATATTTTTTACCTACACATTTTAGCTACTGAATACTTCTTCCCTGTTATTGTTCCATATAACAAATCTCTTTGATACTAGAATTTTCAATATTAATATATTTCAACTTTATTTTTACTTTTGAAGGTTGATTGTGTATCCTCCACCACCTACTAAAGGGGGTTTAGGAGTAACTAACGAAGATCTGGAGTGCTTAGAAGAAGGAGAGTTTCTTAATGATGTGATCATTGATTTCTACCTTAAGTAAGTACCAGTGATAAATGATCTCACTTGTTTTACAGGTTTTGATGTGAATCTTAAAGTGAATATCTTTATCTCTGAAGTGTTTTAACTCTAGCTAAAAATAACCTGCCAAAATACCAGATTTGAAAAATGTTTGCCTACCAAAGTTTTCTAGAGTTGACTAATTCAGTTTCATTCCTTTACTTCCCATAGATACTGTATACTTCAGAAGAGTTACTGTATTTTTGTTTTTGTTTTATTAATTGGCTTGTTTTTGATGGATAGCTCTTTGTCTTTTGTATTATTATATTATATTTGTATTACATAATTACAAATCACTTTGGGAACTGAAAAGAAGCAATTCTGTGTAGTTAGCTATTGTGTCTTAAAGCACTGTAAGAGTTAATGTCATTTTAAAAATCCATATCACTGTTCCATTAAAAATAATTTTCACTTTTTTTATAGCCAAGCTGAAGAAATATATAGGAAAGTTTTATAAACTTTCATGCAAAAGTGATTTGTCTCTAGCCCTCATGTTGTACTATATCCCTAGACCTACATTTCCAGCACTTCTTCAAGATGTCTCCTAATTATTTCACTGGCTCTTCCCAAACCAGTTTATTATCATCTTACTGCTGAAGAGGCCCTATTGTTTTACTAATAGTGCTATCCTTATTCGAGTCTCTTAGGCTCAGAATCTCAAATTATCATCTGCTCTTCATCTCAGACATTGTAGATTTAATTGCTAGAGGTTCTCTTTGGGTCTTTTTTATATCTTTCATGTCTCTAATTTTTTAAACATGTGGAGCATAATTATTATATAATAACTATTTTAATGTCCTTTTCTACTTGTTCTAGTATATGTGTTAGTCCTGGGTTGTTTCAATTGACTGTTTTCTCTCTTCATTATGAGTCTTTGTTTATTTGTTTTTTGCTTCTTTGAATGTCTGGTAATTTTTAAATTGGGTGCTGGGGTATTTTTTTATTCCTGTAAATATTCTTGAATTTTGTTTTGAAATACAGATTGTTTGGAAACAGCTTGATGATTTTAAGGGTCTTGCTTTTTAAGAGCTGTTAGGTGAGACCAACAAGTTAATCCCTGCCACTGAGGAAAGACCCTTCTGAGTGCTCTACTCAGTGCTTCATGAATTACAAGGTTTTCCAGACTGGCTAGTAGGAACAGGCACCATTCCTGCAGCCTGTGTGAATGGTGGGTACCATTCCCTCTAATTTTTTCAGGTAGTTCTTTTCCTCAGCCTTGGACATTTTCTTTATATACATGCAATGATCAGTATTCTGCTAAATCCTAGAGGAGGACTCTGCAAATGTCTGGAGTTCTCTCTCTATACTGCTTTTTCTTTTCCAATATTCTGATCTGCAAGCTCCCACTGCCTTCTTCTCTTCTGACTCTCAGCATCTCCTCCGCTCTGGGAGCCTGTCAGGCTCCACCTGGGTTGTCCCTTCCTGTGCTGCAGCCTGGAAACTTGTCAAGGCAGTAAGCTGGAGCAATTATGGACCTCTCCATTTCTCAAGGGGTCACTGTTCTTTGTTATATCATACCCACTATTTTGAAAACTATTGTTTCATTTATTTTGTCCAGTTTTCTACTTGTTTCAAACAGGAGTGTAAATCTGGTCCCTATTGTTCCATCTTGGCTGGGAGTGAAGTCTGTTATCATTGACTCTTCACCCTCCCCTCTCTACATACTCAGTTGCCTGAGTGGTAGATTCTGTCTAATTCATTTATTTGCTTTATTTTCTCATCATGATATTTTTAGTACTATGCATCTTACCTAAATTGTTATTCTTCACTCATCTCCTATATCCTTTGTCTCTATTTTCTGATCTGTTACATATATTATTACCACTATTATTATTCTTGAACTGCTCTGTAAGATGCAATTCCCACTAGAAACATTTAGTAATTTCTTATTACTCATCAAAATGAGCTCAAACATAGGCATTTGAGTGTCTTGATAATATGACAATAATCGGTCTTTCAGCTAATAACCCTATGCATATGACATAGTCCAGCAAAATTTAATTATAAATAGTTTATTAAACAAAGCCCATTCTTATTCACTCTTCTGCCTTAATGCCCTGTTTTTCTTGCTTCTTGCAATACTCTCCTCTTTATCATAACCTGTTGAAGTTTTATTCCTCTTTCAGGATTCCTTGGAAGTGTTACCTTCTTGAAACTTCCTGATCCTAAATAGATATTAACTGTCATAATACTTCATTTGCATCTCTTTTATGGTGCTTATAATATTTTGCTTTATTTTAAAGTTATTTGGTGGCATTATGATTATTCTCTTTCTAAAGGTTAAACATCTTACTTATTTTTGTATCCCTGTAATAGTGTCACATTTATATTTTGTGAGATGAAATGGATCATCTTTGCTGTTAATGTTAGGTTTTATTGGAATTAACTAACAAAATTTTATTTCTAATTCAGTTCTAATAGTATTTTCCTATACTTTCTCTTCACTAAACTTTCTGTATCTCTGTCTTATTGACTTCTTTTCAGAGAGGATTCTAACTTTTTAAAACCTCTCTTCTGTTTATTGTTTAAATTGATGAATAACTTTCAAGTAGTGAAGTGCATAAATTTTAAGTGTGCAGCTCATGAATGCTCATTTATGTGTGCACTCATGTTATCATCATCCAGATCAAGATAAAGAACACTTGTAGCACAGCAAAATCATTCTTCGTGTTTCCTTCCACATAGAATACCCTCCCCACAACTACATTAAAAAAATTCAAGTTGTGTTTGTTTTTTATGCTTTTTTCTAAAAAAAAAAGCAATTACAAGATCATTTTTGAACCTTTATAAACTATTAAGAATAGCAGTTACCTGATTTTGAAGGGCTTAATTATTAAGTGATTAAATTATAACCTTATATTGAAGAGCTGTTTTAGTATAGAAATGGATTAAGGATTTAGAAATTAGTTATGTCTCAGTTGTTAAAGTTTCTCTAGTTTTATTTAGGAGTGTCATAGTTTCAATTTTATATTTGATTGTGTGATTATTTGATTAATATTTCCTCGTACCCTCGCTTTTTTGTATTGTAAGCTCTATGGAGGCAGGTGCTTTTTTTTTTTGTCCCCTCTTATTCTGTGTCTCTAGTGTAAATGTGGTGCTTGGCACATGTTAGGAATTTGTTAAATAATTGTTGAGTGAATGAGTGAGTAAATGGAAAATTTCTTCTTCAACTGACCTTAATAGAAGGTGATGTAACTAAAGAACAAAAAATGCGAAAATCAGAGCAAATTACAAGATTGTTTTGACTTTGGACAAAAAGTGAAGATTTTCAGAACACATAAGATAATTGGAGGAAGACCAAGTAAAATCTAAAAATAACTTACTTTAAGGTGTTGCTACTTTACAGGTATCTTATATTGGAGAAGGCATCTGATGAACTTGTTGAACGAAGTCACATTTTTAGTAGCTTTTTCTATAAATGCTTGACGAGAAAGGAAAATAATTTAACAGAAGATAATCCAAATCTTTCGTAAGTCAGTCTTCTAATGTATTTAAATTTTAAGAGGAAAACAGTGTTTTGACGCTCCTAGTGAAATAATGTCTTACATTACTTCCCAGAGTGAGTGAGCAGAATTACCACTTGTGCAGATCTTGGGCCAGTTTGCTCTGGGAGACGTTTCTCACCCTTCTGTTCTGTTCCCTATCACAGGGAGGCTGACTCTTGCAGGTTGCTTTTCCAGTTGCATGTTCTGTGGGGGACACTGAGGTTGGAGGGCAAGGAAAGAAGCAGCCAGGATGTTTTCTACTGTACCATCTTTGCCTTGGCAGTTACTCTGGTAGTGGTTCTGTTTCTGCTCTGGGTCTGTCTTGCACCGGACGGACCTGGTAGAGCTCCAGCTTCCATCTGGAGGTGCTGCTTCTTCACTTTGCCCTTCAGCATAAAGTGTAGCATTGTCCTACTATGCTAATCTCTGGTTGCCTCCCTGGTTGCCTTTTTTGGCTTTGCACTTTTTTATCACCACTGAAGCCAATTCTTTGCATTACATTTTATCTGTCTTAAATACATAGGGTGGTGTATGTTTTCTTGGTCACACCCTTACTGACATACTACTATTTAATTAAACTGATTTAACAGTGCACAAAATACCATATTTGTCCTCATAATTTAGCTGAATTTCTGTCCAAGTATTTTTTGATTAATTCTAAAACCTATAGAGCGGTGGCTAGGGATGGGCATGGAGGAGGAAGGAGTAGATTTTGTAGCTTAAATAGCACTGACTCAGACAGCTGTGAGCATGGAACTGCTTCATCCCTCCCCCACCCTAACAATCCGTGTGATAATCTCTACAGAAGAACCCTGATAAAATTAAGGGGTTTTGTTTTTTAAAAAGTTAACATAAACTTTTGTCTACCACTTTACAAGGTACATTTTTGTACATTATTTCTTCCCATAACAATGTTTTTAGATATATAGGGCATTTTTCAGTTGAGGAAGCAGGGCAATAAAGATTGGCAGAACTCTGGTGAGTGACAGAACAGGCTGGTACTGAAATCTTTATCTTTTAACTTCTAACCCAGAGATGTTTTCATTGTGCTGGACTAAAAATAGCCAGGAGTTAATAAAAGGAGATAATTTTCTAGTCCATTAAATATTATATCTTGAAGAAGATGATTAAATAAGCTAAAACTAGCATTTTTCAGTGTATAAAATGGACTCTTGAAAACCTTATCTTAAAATTTTAATTTTTTGTATACCAAATATATCTATCTTTTACATTTCTAGAATGGCTCAGAGAAGACATAAAAGAGTAAGAACATGGACTCGTCACATAAACATCTTTAATAAAGATTATATCTTTGTGCCTGTAAATGAGTCGTAAGTATTTCAGATTACTTAAAAACAAAATCACAGACAGTGCAGAAAAAATATTTTGTGCATTTTTAGATTAATAAGCAATAAAAAGTGTGGATATATAAACTTAGGTGTTATTTTTAATTTTTTCTAAAGAAGTAGCTAAAATAATGAGTTTATTTATCTTAGATTTTGGTTTGATGGTATTTATATTATAAATAGTGAAAAAATTAAAATGATAGTTGCCCACAAGACTATAATGACTGAGACATTGAATTTTTGGTTGGGGGTACTCAAGAAAAGATTTTGAAGACAAAAGATCAGAGTGTTTTAGGAAGAATCTTCAAATGCTTATGAGAACAAGCTCTTTACGCACCAATAGAAAGAAGGTGATGCTATAAGTCTATTTATTAAACCAGATCTTTAACAGGACACACCAATTATATGAAAGTAAATTAGTTTGAATTACTCAGATTTTACTCTAAGAAGGCTTACTACTTTTTAAATTAGTTTGGAATGTGTGTTCTGTATTATATCAGATATTAGAATGGACTTCGTCAAAATAGATAAGAAGTTTATCATACCCACCTTCTCAGCTATAGTTCTTGAACTTATTCTTCTAGGTTGTTTAGATTTTGTGTTATTAAGAACTTATTTCTTTTTCAACAGGTCTCACTGGTATCTTGCAGTCATTTGTTTTCCATGGTTAGAAGAAGCTGTGTATGAAGATTTTCCACAAACTATATCCCAGCACTCCCAGGCTCAGCAATCCCAACATGACAATAAAACAATAGGTGATAAACTTAGCATAGATGGTGTTTTTAATAATGATAGTAACAGTAAAATGAATGTAGCAAACAATATGAAGTTAACAGATAGTATAGTTATTTATTATCATTAAACATATTAGAAGAAATAGTGTCTGAAATTTTCATGATAGATGCCCAGACTCATGTATAGACAAAATGTAATTCTCAAGTTATACTGTTAGATCAGGTTTTATCATAGTACTTTTTATAGTATCATCTTGCTAATGTGCCTAACAATTCATGCTGTGAATCTTCAGGCATAGCTTGAAATCTCCTGTTTTTTCTTTTTCTTAATATAAATGAGCACAATTCTTGTTGACACTAGTAATTGGGCTAGGTAGTATCAGGTCTCTTATAATTCTTCCATGATTTTTCTTACATTAATGAAGTAAGCAAATGAAGCAAACCCAATCTTAATGAAGTAAGCAAACAGAAAACAAATCAAAATTATATTTTATAGCTGTAGTCTAAGTGGTAAGCAAATTAATAATAGCCATAACTCTTCATAACTGGCCAAAACCTTTCTCTAGTGGGGAAGGAAGAAAAACCAATAAAAGAGCAGATTATTTTCAATTTTGTTTAATCCTCTTGTGCTTCAAAAGTATATTTTTGCAACCCTCTGTGATCATAGTTTAGAAGAATTATTACTAGGCAAATTAAGAATCCTCCACAATTAAACACTAGGGATTTTGATCATTGAGCAGTCTTTGAAGACTGTCTTTTTATAGGAAACTGGCCCAGCTAACTGGCAGTTCAGGTTTTGGCTCTGGGCTTTATGTATTGTCTGATGACAGCTATCCATGATCAGTTTTCTGTGTTAATTGAATTTTTCATAACATTAACCATGAAAAATAACTAAATAGATTCCGGGTATTTTTTCCCTTTATTTACTGCTATGCATACAAATTTCAGTTTAAGCTTATCTAAATGCTTTGTATTATACATAAAATTATCACACATAACTGCTTTGTTGTTCCTAACTAGATAATGATCTACATACTACTTCAGCACTGTCCTTGGGTACGGAGGATTCCCAAGTAAGTGTGTTTTTTATAGATGTAAAGGAAGGAAAACTCATAAATATAATAATATTATCTGTAAAACAAGGCATAGCTAAGTGAGCTATGATGGATATTGGTGGACCATAATTAAATTGTGCTGTTTTATGATCCTTTGATGTATTTTGTTGGGATAGGAAAGAGAACAAGAGAAATTATCATTCTTCTTGCGTCTGTTTAGCTTACTTTAACTCTCTAGGTTTGTTTATTTACTAGTTTATCTGATCTTGATTGGCTACTTTTCCAATTTCTATAGAAAAATGTACATTATTCTTCATTAAGTCAGAATTTCTTGTGCTTAGAGTAATTAATAACCTATGTTTTATATTCAACATTCTATTATTGTGAATTGTTGGTGAAAATTATTCAAAGTAGACTCATGGTCAATCCATATGACTCCTGAGGCTAAGATAGTTACTGTTAACTTCTCTTTAAATAGACCTCCAAACTGGTATTCATGGTCTAGATTTCATTGTTCTTGATTAGGTAGCCACATACTTTTTTTTTTTTTTTTTTTTTTAATAAATACAGGCAGCAGCAGCAGCCTCCTTGGCCCAGGCCTGTGTCTTTACTGTCACTGGAATAGGGTGGGCAGAAGGAAGGTGGTTTCCTTTTCTGCTGTCACAGTGGCAGAATAAGGGAGTTCCTTCTTGCTCCCAGAGCCAGGTTTCCCAGACTGAGTTCCTTGGAACACTTATTCTGAGATGCAGTTTATGATAACAAGAATTCTAAGGTCAGTTAAGTTGAGTAGGCCCTGTGTCCTATTCCTCTTAGAGATTCACTGTTATATTAGAATAATATAGGTAGTGAGAAGTTCCACACTGAAGAAAATTTGATCTATTCTCAAATTTATCAAAATTAACAAAATAACCCATCTCTTGTCCCTTAATACGTATTAATACTCTGCTTCTTATGTTTCAAGGGGAAGCAGCCTGTCTCTACTGACATTGTATATTAAGAGAATATGTATAAGGACAGGTTAAATTAACATGTTTATCTTTGCTAAGATGGCAAGTCTGAATGGAAGCAATTCAAGTTCCATGTTGTGTTTTAGGCCATATTAAAGCTCCATAACTTATTGAGGCCACATGTAAAAGTATATAAACTATTGTTTCACCAGTATAAGAACATAAATCAAAAAATTTTTGAAAAATGATGTTGGCTTACTTCAGTTGATGAAAAGAACTCTAATATTTGAAATTTTAATTTCATAGTTGTTAGAAATATTTTAAAGAGTAACTGAGTATTGTAAAGTCATAAACTAGCTTTAATTGTAAAGTCATAAAAATTCATGTTATTTTAGAGTCCTGAGATGAATACATCAGTACCAAAGAAAATGTGTAAAAGGTAGGTACATGCTATAATAATACAGTTTTTTTCAGATATTTAGGTTTACTTTCTATGCACATATGTCCATATTGATTTCTTCTTTTACTTTTCATAGGCCGTGTATTCTCATTCTAGACTCCTTAAAAGCTGCTTCTATACAAAACACAGTTCAGAATTTACGAGAGTAAGTAATGACAATTTTACTAAAATCTCAATAATTATTAGGTTACCTTAAGAATTACTGAAAAGATTATGTCAGGAATTATATTTTATTATGTGTTTAGATGAGGCCTATAAATAATTAATAATAAATATCACCATTATGTCTTAATCTTCAAGTATTAAAATGTTTCTCAAGGATAAATTAAAAGTAAATTTAGAACTTGTAGTTATAATTGAACAAAAGCATAGTTTTACAACAGCATTGCAACTATTAGTGGTTATCAAAAGTAATGCTTTAACAAGAAGTAAGAACTCTTACATTCTTATCATGTGTGTTTGTAATTTTAAAATTTACTGTAGGATATGGAAAAAGCTACCAACTAAAGTTTAAAAATAATTTGTTAAATTACTTTGTAATATAAGTTATTTATGTATATGAGTTATGAAAGTTGAGTTGTTGAAAAAATCTAGCTTTTATTTTGAAACTCAGGTGATTTTCTTTAAAGTAGCACTTTTGAAGCCTCACATATTATAATTTGTACTGTTAAAGTTTAGTCTGGCAGTGTGTCTGGAGGCAACATATTTGGCAGCAAATGTTTTTTGATCTTTGTGAAAGTGTTACATAATAGTAAAGAAATTTCTACTCAAGTCACTCTACTTTTTGATGATTTAAGGTATTTAGAGGTAGAGTGGGAAGTTAAACGAAAAACTCATCGTGAATTCAGCAAAACAAACATGGTGGACCTGTGCCCTAAAGTTCCTAAACAAGATAATAGCAGTGATTGTGGGGTATATTTACTTCAATATGTGGAAAGCTTCTTTAAGGTATGTAAAGATATAAATATGTTCTAAATTCACAATTATCAGCATATAATCACAAAATTACTGGGCAAGCAAAGAAGCAGGAAAATGTTACAGGTTATCAGAGGGAGAAAAAAGGCATAGAACTGCATACAACCCAGATACTGGGATTAGCCAAATAAGAACTTAAAAATTATATGATTAATATGTTAGAGAAAATAGTCAAAGATAAACAAAATGTGTGAAATGAAATCTGCTAAGAAAAATCAAGTGGGCCGAAAATGCATAATGATATATCTGAAATTAAGAACTTACTGGATGGATTTAACAGTCCACTGAATACAGCAGAAGATAGGATTAGGGAATTTAAAAAAAGGACTAAAGGTATCTCACTGTAGCTCAGACAGGGAAAAGAATGTAAAGAAGAGAACAGAGCATAAGAGATAAGTGTGATACAGTCAAAAAGTCTAATTTATATGTAATTGGAGTCCCAGGAGGATTGGGGAGTGGGGTGGAGAGACAGAATGAAGCAGATACATATTTGAAGAAGAATTTTCAAAACTAAAAACTTGTGTATTCAAGAAGTTGAGAAAACCTTAAACTACATAAGTACAGTGACAAGTATGGGTATTATTATCCAGCTTATCAGAGACTCTATAGGAACTGTAGCAACATTTAAAAGAGATATTAAATAGCAAGGGATCACCCTTTGCTTTTTGAGCTGTTAGCTCATTACTTCAGTCATTACCAATATTATTTATGGAGATGAGTATAAGGCTTGTTTGGAGAATCCTTAAAGGTGCTTTCAAAGCATAAAGGTTACAGTATGCAGTTACAACTTCTTGTATAATTGGGGAGGATTGATAATATATAGTAGACGATGGTACACATTATGAAAAACCATTCAACATGTTACATTGTTATTGTTGTTTTCCTTTTTTATTCCTACACTGGAACTTCATTATACGGTGACAGTTCTGGTCTTCTAATACTCTTTCCGAAGAGATTTGCTTTTGTTTTTAGGATATCCAAAGTGCTTTATTACATAACATATTATGAGTCTGTTACATAATTCTACTTTATGTGTAGCTTTAGTCTGTAGAACTTCTAGTGTAGGTTGCAGCACTGTTTAATGAAGATTCCTTGGTGGAGGGGAATATATTTGTACAAATATATTTGTACACTAATGTGACAGCATAGGTTGAAGAAAATAGATTTCAGGTTGACCACTCAAAACCTGTGGAACTTTGTAACTTGACCTTAACAAAAACAGTATTAATTCTAATAAAAATACTTGCAGAGTTAAATCTCCACATTTGCTCCTAGAATCACAGTCAGTCCATCACTTCAACTTTATACCCTGGGACTCTTAATTTCTTCTTCAAGATGTAAGTCCTTCTTACATATGGCTTCTAATAGTTTCATCAAATTTATGAACATGATCTAGGGGAAGCCTTCTTCAGCAGTTATTTATTCTTTAAAACACAGGCAGAAATGTCTTTGTAGTTGGAACTTGCAACTTCATTGATCAGTTTAATACAATGGAAAATGTAGCAGTTCTTGAAGCCATTTAATTGGCTGTTTCTTGCACTAAAAGACGGTACTTCTGCAGGATTTTCTGTTTTTTTATCTGAGACTCTTCATTTACTGCTAAGGCTTTCTCTTTTAATAGTTTCAAAATATTAACATTTTGGAAAAAATCGTGTTCAAACCAACTGGACTTCTGCATTGTGCTGCATTATTCTCTGTTTATCAATTCCGTTTGCACTAATTCATAATTCACTTAAACATGCATTGTAGCAAAACAGATGGTATTTATTTTTGATGTTCAAAAGTTAGCAATTTAGTGAAATATTCTGAAGTTGATTGTGGTGATGGTTGCACAATTCTGTGAATATACTGAAAATCATTCAACTGAGTAGGAGAATTGTATGGTATGTGAATTATATCTCAGTAAAGCTGTTATTTAATAAGTTAGCAATTTCTCATCTCTTACAAAAATGAAATTAAAACAAATTTGAATTATAATGCTAAAGTGATTGTATTGTCTTTTCTCTCATTAGGATCCTATTGTTAACTTTGAACTTCCAATTCATTTGGAGAAATGGTTTCCTCGTCATGTGATAAAGACCAAACGGGAAGATATTCGAGAGCTCATTTTGAAACTTCATTTACAGCAACAGAAGGGCAGCAATAGCTAGTTAATCTGTACAAACATGACACAGATGCTCTATACGATTACTGGAAAGCCGCTTACCAGCATTTGTGTTAGCCAGCTCACAGAGAAGAAGATAACTTGTAGTAGTTTTATAAGTCATTGTACATTATTTAAAATATATAAGATATATTATTAGAATTGTCGGGATCGTGTAGATGGGATGGAAATAGGGGTGATATAGAGAAACTTATTAGAAATTAAAATTTCATAAATATTTGATATTTTTCTGATTAAATATGCTTGGATTATGCAATAGCGTATGTAATGTGGGAATGTTTTTGTAGATAAGAAAACTATGTGATCTGTACTTCCACATAACTGGGAGTTGAAGGGAGGTAGGTCCTCCCTGGTGCCAGCCCCAGTGCTTGTCAAATTTGACAAGTCACATTATATTGTAATTCTGTTCTTTGCAACTCAAGCATGCAGTATGAATACTGTGTATTTTTTTAAAAAGAATTTTAGTATCAAGGCTTCAGAAAATGCCATTTACGGCATCCCTTCTGTATAGTGTAAGAGAAGACATTATGTTAGGAAGGTAATAAAAATGCACTCTTTCAAAGCGCAGCTTATTTTTCTCAGTTGCTAAATGGAACCGTCACTCTGCTCTAATTGTTATTTGTTTTCCATTTCTTTTGATGTCATGTGTGGGGATCTGAGAGTTTAGTTCATTCAGAGTGAAATTCGGACACAAAGAATTTAGCTATCCAAAATAGGTTTTTAAAACTGTATATGTAGTTCAGCTTAGTTTATTTGAGGTATAGCTATATAAAAATTGAATCCTATCCTATTCTGGTACCCAGAATATATGTACACAGTTTCTTTTAAGTATAGAAGATAAAATTAGTGTTTTCATAACTTTAATTAAAAACTCCTCAAAGTCTTATTTATTGTTAGAGCTAAATATATAATTTTATCGCTCCACTTACCCACTATTCATCTGCAAAAGCCAGATTGCTCTCATTGCTTTTAAAATTTAAATCATAACTTTTAGAGATCTGTGATCCTCGTGGAGCAGAGTTTTTATTAAATGTTCAGGTAACAGTTCTGAATTGATGTGATGATGGTGGTATTTCATGTGATTAAACGCTTCACAGCCTCCTTATGCTGTCAGGAATACTTTGAGAGGATGATTATATTGTATTTTCTCAGACAATAAAAATGGTTTTTAATTATATTTTAATGTTCTGCTTAAAGCATCTCTTGGATTTACATTCTGTTTAAAGCATCTCTTGTATGTAGAGCAATGAAGCAAAGGCAATTTAAGATGAGGCTAAAAGTCGGAACATTTTATTTAAAAATTATGTGAATTGAAGTTGTGAGTTAAGCCTAGTGTCCTTAAGTTTCTGTTAATCCTGTCACCATCTTTATATTGTTAAAGATGTTTGTCCTTTGGAGATTTCTTATAAAGGTGGTTATAATTACATATTTCATTCCCAATTTGTGTGTGTGTGGGAGGGGACTTTTTTAGATTACTATTAATTATTTTGTATATCTAATTTTGGGAAAACAAGTATATAATACATTTTCTTGTGACTTCTTAACTTCTTTTGTTTGTATGTTTTTCAAAGATACCACTGTCCTTTATCATGTTTTGAAGATTGTTTAAAACTCATTTTCCTAAATTAATGTGGAAATAATACTTTGAGAATATCAACATTTTATATTAAACATGTTTTTAATTCATTAAATTGAGGTGTAATTTTTTTCTTAAAAAATGTAAGCCATTCATAGAGATAAATTTTAAATTGTATTATTCTCAGTGCCATCATATAATTGATGCTTAGATTAATTTTTCTTCCTGTTTTAGCAGACATATAGTTAATTTGATTGTCAGTCCAGGGAACATTTTTGAGCATCTACTACTAGCAGGCAGCGTACTAGGTAGAAAAAATTGAAGGGCAGCTCTTATTCCTAAGTCATTTATAGTCTGATGGGAGAAGTGGACGTATGAACAGTTTTAATAGTCCCTGTTAAAAACAATCATAGAGTTTCTTTGGGAGCACAGGAGTGTGTTCAGCCTGGGATGTGTGTGTGTGTGTGTCTGTGTGTGTCTGTGTGTGCGTGCGTGTTTGTGTTAGTGAGAGGTGGTAGATAATAAGAGGGTTGTCAGTGGACAGGGAAAGCCCTCTTAGAGAAGATAACACTATTTTTGTTTTGCAACACTTGGGGTAAGGAAAGTGGCAGCTCTTTTTTTTTTTATTTTTAAAGTCATAATCCAATCACTTAACTAGGATTTAGAAGTTGAATACCTCTAAAAATCAGCTTTTTTGTTTTTTTGTTTTTTATTTTAGGGGGAAAAGAGGTCTAGACTTGTCATACAGAGCCCTTTCTAATCTGATTCAAAATTACGTTCTATTCTCATCTTTCCACCATCACCTACTTTTTAGTCACGTAAGATTATTCATTTACACTTTAATTACTTTTGGCTTAACTCCAAGCTTAAGCCCTTTCTTAATAGGAAATTATCTTAGGTTTTCCTTCTTTCAATACTATTTCTTTGGAGGAATACTGAGCTAGAATAAATGTTAGTTGTATTCAATATTTTTTTTTCTATCATGAAAGTGACCTCTAATTGTTGAACTGTCTGGATTGGGAGAACTATGAGTAGACATGCATACCCTGAAGGCCTTCTTGACCAGAACATAATACTCTTGGAAAACATGTATCCTTGCTTCCCTCTGTAGTTTCTTGTAACTAAGCTTGTCCTTATGGAAATCTGGAAACTTTGCCATGGGGCTGTTTAAAGTCATGGTTCTATGTGTATGAGGCTTCTTTATGTTGGAGTGGTCTGTACCCACCCAGGTGGTCTCTTCTCTGATAACTGAGTTTGCTGTTTTGGGGACTGGAGAAATCAGGGTCAGGACTATTTAAGATTCTGAAGAGGAATGTGCTTTAGATCTTTACAAAAAAATTTTTTTTTCACCAGAGAACTTTGCCAGAGATACGTAAGATAGAGATTTATTGCTATTTCATAGTAAATCCTAGCTCCCACGGGGATTGTGACCAATTTTATTTGCTTTTTACTAGGTTTATTTGATAAAGATAACTGTGAAAAATTTTTATCTGGTCTCCTATTGCGGTAAAGGATATCCTTTCTTGGTTAGGTGTTCCTCATGTAGATAAACACACTGGGCCTCATGCTTAATAGCAAATTAAGCAACAAAGTTATTATCACATAGCTATCATTCATATTGTGTGCTTAGTGTGTGCTAGGTACTATTCTAAGTGTTTTCTGTGTGTTAACAAATTTAATCCTCACAACATCTCTATCATGAGTTAGGTTTACTATTGCTATCCTATTTTATAGATAAGGAGACATAGTAGTTTTAGTGAAAGGTGTTCAATTTTTTTTTTAATTAAGGAGGGAAATTTACAAGACAGTAGCTTTCTTACAAAGAGAAACAACTTTGTTTGTATGTAGCTCTGTATTTCTGATGTAGATATAGTCATTCTGGCCTTTTTATGCTTACAAATCGTAGTTGTGGAAGAACCCGGAGAATATGTGAATCTGTCAGGTATGACTAGCAGATTGAGACAAATTGTAAAACAGTGAGTTACATGTGAAACATTATTTTTAACTGGACGGACTGCTTGTTAAAGGCAAGGAGAGTGTTGGTAAAGAGCTTAGCTGGCTAGATTAGAATAAAGAAATTGTCTCCTCCCATCTGTCCTAATTAGCTTATCTTTCCTGCTTTCAAAGCATGCTGGTCAGTTCAGAAAAGAAGTGAGAGATACTTTGAAAGGGTACCATTTTTATTTTGCTAATTTATAATGATTTTGGAATGGTTGTCAGTTCTCAAACTTTTAAATGTTAGACCTTTTCTGTAACAATTTATTTGAAGGTTCAAATCTTTGGGACTCAGTTAAGGATTTTGGCCTCTCCTCATCTGATTTTGGCTCAAATGATTATGTTTCCTCATTTTGAGAAGATTTATCTGGGTATTTTGATATTTGTCCTGATAGAAGGAAACCTTCCATCATTAACAGGTATTTAAAAATCTACATTATTTTATCTTTCTTTATATCTGTAGTATATTCTCTCTAAAAATAACATTATTTGATATGACTGCTGTAAGAAATTTAATCAAATATTACTCTAGTAGTCTTTGATATTGCTTTGTTTAAACTTTTATAATTTCTCCTGTCGGTTCAATACCCAGTACCTCCATTAAAAAAATAATAATCTCTCCAGTAATTTTGGTTTTCTTCTTCATTAGTAATTCCTATTTCAGACCTTCCTTCCTCTTATTTCATATGTTGAAATTGTATGTATACTTGATTTCAATAAATAATAGTCTTGAAGTAAAGGAGTAGGAATTAAATGGAGAAAAGATTAAATGCTTCAGTCCACCCCTCCTCAGGCACACATGTTTATAATTTGAGCATTGAGTTCAAAATCCAAACGTGGCACAGATGTCAGTTTTTCTTTGTTACCTTTCATACTGTATCTTCTTCTGTCATCAGAGGCTTTATTTATGCTTTCACTCTGTAGCGCAAACCTACTTATCTTTAGAAGAGATTCAAGAACCCAAGAGTGCAGTTTCTTTTCTCCTGACGGACTCAGAATCCACAGACTCTTCTTTACCTTCCGAAAAGAAACAACCTCTGGATCACAGGGAAACTGAGAGACAGTGGTTGCTCAGAAGAAGGCGATCTACTCTGTTTCCTAATGGTGTGAAAACGTGCCCAGAAGAAAGTGTTACTGAGGCTGTGGCAAACCATGTGAAATATTTTAAAGTCCGAGGTAAGCAAACAACCAAACCCTTAGGCTCCATGGTGAAATTCAAACGTAGTTCTAACACAATTGTATCTCATTATAATTCAAAATTTGTGATACTTTGGACAGAGACTGAGCCAAATATTATCTTTCTACCAGCCATGGAAAAAGGACTTGCTAAAAGTATGGTATTTATATAGCTTCAGAGGAAAATTTACATTATTTTAAGAGAGTAAATGGTTTATATCTTTGAAGCACTTCAAAAATACTAATTTATGATACTGGATAAATTAATTATAATCTTAACTTCTACATTATGGTAATTTTCCTAAATATACCCACAAAATATGTTTAATGAGATATACTTACCTATTTGACTAGCTATTTTACATACATGAAAATATGATCAGTTTCTATATTTTATAGTTTTTCCATTCTGTAAATTCATGCCGATTACTCTCAAGTTGGTGCACACAAAACTTCTTACATCTAAAATGGTGGCACTTCTCACAATAGACCCTGAAGCAATAGAACTAAGATTTTATTTTATTTCTAATTAAACAGTGTTATCCTTGATCTCGTACCTTTTTATTATGTTAATTCATTCTCTTTTCCTTATATTTACTAACCAGAATTGCTTAATTGATCGTAATATGTCCCTTAAATGTTTGAAGGATTCCCAAACTTTGCTTTTTGCTGCTCAAGAGCCAATAAAAAGCCATAATATGGGCAGGGGGAGGTTATAGCTCAAGTGACAGAGTGTATGCTTAGCATGCACAAGGTCCAGGGTTCAATCCCCAGTACCTCCTCCAAAAATAAATAAACTTAAATATCTCCCCCTCCTGCCAAAATAAAAAATAATTAAATAATATACTAAGAAATAAAATATTTAAAAAATTAAAAAGCCATAATATGGATATGATACTAGTAAACTAAAGTTGATATAGATGATGAAATGATAGTGAAATCAGGCTTATTCATTCATGCATCTGTTCAACCAATGTTATTAATCAGTTACCCTCAATCTGAGCTGCTACTCTGTCTTCTTTATTTTCCTCCAGCTTGTCCTTTCTGTCCTTCTCCCTCACCAAAGCAAGTGGTTTTAAAATAAAAAAATTAATGTGAGCTATTACATATATTTATATATTTGACTTTTAAAAGTGACACAATATATTAGAAGTGTATTTATATTTGGAGTGTATTTATATCTCTTGGTTGTATTTTGGGGCTATCAAACTTACTAAGCAGTAAACTTTTCTTTTACTTTTTAAATGGAAACCCATTGACATGGCCTTTTATGTATAGAGCATATGCCAGAAGTGGCAAATTCCAAGGAGAGTGGGAAGAAAATAAAGGATCTGAAGAGGAATGAGAATGACAATTTGTAGTTTATCAAAATACTTCTACTACATAGATTTTTACTTAATGTTACTTTAGAATAGGTTAGAATATCTAGATAGCTGCTGGCTAAATAATGAAGAGGAAATAACCAATCATTTAAGGAGTATGATTATGCCTTTTAATTGCTTTGCCCTTGTGTTTATAAATAAGTACCGCACGCTAACTGATTGTGCAACCGGAGCTCCCTTGTGTTTATAAATTCAAGAGATACTATTGAAAAAGAAGCCAACAAAAAGAAAAATAAAGCATTCCTAGAGTAACTGACTTTAAAATACAGGTCCTATGAATGAGACTATTGGAAAGGGACCTCATAAAGCTAAAATGGTTGGCACAGCACATCAAGATTTTAACAATGTTGATTTAGCTATTACTGTTATGTTTAAAGAGTAAGTATTTTATTTGTTATGTTTTTGAAAAGTGGGAAAAATGAATATTTCCACATATGTCTTGATTTTGAAGAGAAATTGGCTTATGCCCTTAGAACCAACTGTCTGGAGATTGGAGGGAGTCCAACCAAGGATCTTTGCTCTTTCCATCAACTTCATTCATTCATGGTTTGCCTAGTTTTTCCTTCATAGATAATTTGGTATCAGTTGCTAGTTAAAATAACAAATTTGAAAAATAGCTCCATTTAAGCAAGAAATAACTGCATTTAATTTAATGATTTGTAAAATTAAACATATTTAGGCTGCTTAGAGTAGGATGTAATTAATAGTATCTCTCCTTTAAAAGTATATTTGTAGTTGGACTTTTAAAATATAGCTTTATTAAGGTATACTTTGGTGGATTATAAACTGCACATATTTAAAGTATATAATTTGATTAGTTTGACAAAGGTGTTTATCCTTGAAATTATTACTGCAGTTAAGATAGTGAAGTTACCATTTATCTCCATTTTCTCATGTGCCTTTGTAACCTTCCTTCCCTCAGCACTTCCCTTGACCCCAGTACCGAGGCGATGACTAATCTACTTTCTGTTACTATGTATTGTTTGCATTTTCTACACTTTTATATATGAATGTAATCATACTATGTGTTCTTTTTTGTCTGACTTCTCTTACTTGGTTTAATCATTCTGAGATCCATCCATTTTTTTGTGTGTCAATAGTTTGTATTCTTTATTATTGGGTATTATTTCATTTTATGGATATACTGCATTTTGGGATATTTGAGGTTTTCAGTTACTGGTGATTACAAAGAAAGCTGTCATGAACATTTGTGTACAAGTTTTTGTGTGAACGTATGGTTTAATTTCTGTTGGTTAATAGGAGTGGAATGGCTGGGTCACATGATAACCGTATGTTTAACTTTTTAAGAAATTGCCAAATTGTTTTCCATTGTAGTTGTACCACCAGCAATATGTTGTGATTCCAGTTTCTCCACATCTATGCAATACTTGGTATAGTCAGTCTTTTTTAACTGTAACCATTCTAGTAGATATGAAATGATATCTTATTATGGTTTTAACTTGCATTTTCTTGATGGCTAATGATGTTGAGCACTTTTATGTGCTCATTTGCCATTTGTATATCTTTTTTGGTAGAGTCTATTCAAATATTTTACTCACTTAAAAAATAACTATTCATCTAATTATTGAGTTGTAAGTGTTCTTTACGTATTCCAAATACAAGTTCTTTGTCAGATATGTGTTTTGCATACATTTTCTTCCAATGTGTGGTTTATCTTTTTATTTTCTTAACAATGTCTTTTGGGGAACAAAAGTTTTAAATTTTGATAAAGTCTAGTTTATTAGGGTTCTTTTCATCATGCTTGCTTTTGGTGTTGGGTCTAAATTTGCCTAGCTCAGAGTCACAAAGATTTTCTCCTGTTTTTTCCTATGGAAATTTTATAGTTTTTAGGTTTACATTCAGGTCTATAGTTACCTTAGTTAATTTTACTTCAGTTAATTTTTGCATATGGTGTATATGGATCTAAGTTAAATTTTTTTTTGCATATGCATAGCCAATTGTTCCAGCATCATTTATTAAAAAGATTATCTTTTTTTTTTTACCTTTGTACCTTTGTTGAAAATCAGTCTTCTGTATATGCTGGATCTATTTCTTCACACTTCATTTTCTTACACTGATCTATTTGTCTGTTTTATGCCAGTGCCATACTGTCTTGATTACTGTAAGCTTTATAATAAGTCTTTGAATTAGGTAGTGTGGGTAAGTCCTTCAACTTTGTTCTTCTGTTTTGAATTTGTTTGGTTATGCTAGGTTCTTTGTCTTCCATAGAAATATTGTAATCAGCTTTCCAATTTGTACAAACAAGGCTACTGGGATTTTGACTGGGATTGTGTTGAATCTATTGATCAATTTGGGAAGAATGATCATCTTAACAATATTGAGTCTTCTGATTTATGGATATGTATCTCCATTTATTTAGATCTTTGTCAGTTTCTCTCACCAGTGTTTTATAATTTTTAGTGTGTAGGTCTTACACATCTTTTTATCAGGTTTATTTCACTTTTTTCTTGCTATTGTTAGCAGTATTTTTTAAAATTTAGTTTCTGATTGTTCCTTGCTAGTATATAGACATAAAACTGATTTTTGTATATTGATCTTTTATTCTGTAACTTTGTTAACCTCACTTATTAGTTCTAGTAGCTTTTTCATATATTCCTTACGGTTTTCTACGTAGGTGATTACTTCATCTACAAATAAAGATATAGTTTTAATTCTTATCTTCCAACCTGTATGTCTTTTATTTCTTTTTCTTGCCTTATTGCACCAAATTGACCTTGGGCTCCACAGTTCTGAAAGGAAACTATATTACCCTAAAAAAGTACTTTGCTTCATTCTAGATTTCTATGTACTAGATAAAGATGCACAGCCTGAGCCCTAGTAACAGGATTAAAGACAGATTAAATGCTGGCATTTCCTTCTAAAGAATATTGTCATCACATTTACCTTTCCTCCACTGGTTTCCTTTGCCAGAAGAGAGGCATTTGTAGATTAGTTATCTTCTCAAAAATAGAAAGTTTTCTCCAGCAGTAACTAAAGTACATGAAAATTATTTGGCAAGGATAGGACTTCTGAACAAACAGACCAGATAGTGAAGTATGTGACATTTGTCTGTTTCACCCGAAGGTGGAGTTTTGCCTTCCTTAGTACCTCTTCCCTTGGAATCATGCTGATTTTGCTCTTCTCTTTATTGCCTGCACTGTCCTATTTAGGTTTCCCCTCTCTGAACTGCATGAGTGCTCCAGACTTCCCCCAGTTCTCTTCCTTTATCAGAATAAAAGTGTTCTGAATTCTATTATCCCACATTAGTTAATTGGATCTTCTTGTCAGATAGCTCTGAATTGGAAAACAATTACATAAATTAAGGATGTGTAGTGGACCCTGGAAAAACACAGGTTTGAGCTGTGAGGATCCACTTATACATGGATTTTTTTCAGTAAATATGTACTACAGTATTATATGATCCAGGGTTGGTTGAATCTATGGATGTAGATAGAATCTTGGATAAGGAGATTTGACTGTCAAGTTATATGTAAATTGACTGTGCGGAGGGTCAGTGCTCCTAACCCCTGCATTATTCAAAAGTCAACTATATTACTTCTCTGGTGGGAACTGCATTTTTTTACAGTTTCATTGAGGTATAATTCACATACCTTACCATTAGCCCATTAAAGTATAGAATTCAATGGTTTTTTAATATATTCATAGAAACAAGCAACAGTCACCACACTTAATTTAGGAACATTTCAGCAACTCAAAAATAAACCCCTCACCCTCTAGCTATCACTTTCTTGTCACTCTTCTTTCCCTACCCCTCTCCCCAGGCCTAAGCAACCACTAATCTACTTTCTTTTTCTGTAGAATTACCTATTCTGGATATGTCATATAAATGAGATAATACAGTATGTGGTCTTTTGTGACTGGCTTCATTTACTTGGCATAATGTTTTCAAGGGTCATCCAGTTTGTAGCATGTATCAGTAGTTTATTCTTTTTTATGGCCAAATAATAATATTCTGTTGTATGGATATACCACATTTAGTTTATCCATTCACCAGCTGATGGGCATTTGAGTTGTTTTCATTTCTATTGGTTGTTTACCTAGGAGTAGAATTTCTGGGTCATACGTTTAACCATATGAGGGACTGCCAGATTGTTTTCCAAAGTAGCTGCACCATTCCCACCAGCAGTGTATGAAAGTTCTGATTTCTCCACATTTTTGCCAGCATTATAATTTTCTTAAAAAAATTACAACCATCCTAATAGCTGTGAAGTGGTATTTTGTGGTTTTGATTTGCATTTCTCTAATGACCAATAATGTTGAGCATCTTTTTATACGGTTTTGGTTAAGAAACAAAGTAGATTAGTGGTTGCTTAGGCAATATGTATATGTGATTTTTTAATATATTGCTCATGTATCTTGCAACCTTGCTGAACTTGTTTATTAATTTTATTAGTTTATAAGTAGATTTCTTGGGAGGTTTTTTTAGGAGATGAGGACGCGTAGTTTAGAGGAGATAGCTTATGCTGTTCTTCTGTAAGTTCATGACAGAGGCCAAGAGAAGGCCTGCTGTGAAACCTGGTGTGATTTCTACACTTCTGTATACTCCAACTACATTTTCCACACACAAAGTTTTTCCAAGACTTTATGAAAAATTTGAAACATACAGAGTAGTTGAAAGAATAGTATAGTGAACACCATAGTCTTACTACCTGGTGCTACAATTAACATTTTATATTTGCTTTATCATATATCTGTCTATCCAACCATCCTATTTTTTAGTTATATTTTTATAAATTAAAGACATCAGTACATTTCCCCGTTAGACACTTGAACATGAAGATCATTAACTAGAGCTTTATATTTGTTTACTGTTTTAAAGGTGAAATTTACATAGAGTGAAATGCATAAATCTTAAGTGTACTATTTGGTGAGTTTTGACTAATGCACACACTTGTGTAACCCATATGTCTCTTAAATTTGGGTGAAGTACCACCCCAGAAAGTTCCCTTATTCCCCTTGCAAGACACTCCTCCCCTCTTACCCTCAACTATCAGGCAACCAGTCTTCTAATTTTTTTAAACCATAAGTTAGTTTCACCTATCTTGGATTTTATATAAATGGAATAGTATGAACTCTTTTATGTAAGGCTTCTTTCACTCAGCCTTTTGAGTTTCATTCATGTTGTTGCATGAATTAGTAATTTGTTCCTTTGATTCTATTATGTGGCCATATGTTTGCTTATATTCCTGTTGATGGATACCTGGGTTGTTTCCTTTTTTAAGTTACCCTGAATGAAGCTGCCCTAGCATTGAACGTAAGTCTTTCTGTGGATATATGCTTACTTCTAGCTTGAGGGAGTACCTAGGAAGGGAATTGATGGGTCATAGGCTTGGTGTATATTTGGTTATATAAGAAAATACCAGTACTTTTCCCAAAGTGGTTGCCCTATTTTACATTCTTGCCAAAAATGAGGGTTGTGGTTGCTCCACATTCTTGCCAAAATTTGGTATTATCCATGTAAAAAAGTTTAGCCATTCTGGTTCATATGTGGATGGTTTAATTTGCATTTCTCTAAAGAATGAATGATAGCACGTCTTCACATACTCATTGACTATTTGTATCTCTTCCTTTGTAAAGTATCTGTTCCAGTCTTTTACATGTTTTAAAAATTAGATTGTTTGCCTTTTTGTTAGGGAGCTGTAGAAATTCTTTAAATATTCTAAATACCAGTTCTTTGTCAGAGATATGTAATTTAAATATTTTCTGTCAGAGATATGTCTTGCCTATTCATTTTTATTAATACTGTCATTGTTGAGCAGAAGTGTTTAGTTTTGATGAATTTTAATTTCAGTTTTTTTCTTTTACACTTGTTGCTTTCTGTATCCTGTCTATGAAATCTTTGCCTATCCTCAAGTTATGTAGATACTCTTAATGTGTTTTCTTTTAGGACCTTTGTAGTATTAGTTGTTATATTTCAAAGTAGTTTTTATGGATATGGTGAAGAAGTTATTGAAATTTATTATTCTTATAGATATATGGTTATTTGACCTCACAATATTTTTAGTGCTTTCTTTCAATCGCCTCATTTCATAACCAGACCTTATAGACATTTGCTTTTTGTTTTTTACCAACCCAGACTTTCACATTTGCATTGTCCTCTAGTGTATACTAAACTTTTATTTGAAAGTTTTAAGGGGAATAAGGAAAGAAAGAAAGATTATACAAGTGGTCAACTCTGCCTCAGTTAGTGCCTGCTGAACTCTTCCGCTGCAGAAGATCAAAAGTTCTAAAGAGCAGTAGCAAGGATGCAGTTAGTTCACTGAAATAGAAACAAAGTTTGCAACCAAGAGTTCAGTATAACCTGAAAAATCAATTGGTAGAGAAACTTTCAATATTCATTTATTTCACTCTCTGTTAAAGCTTAAGAGTTGTTTTTAGGCCGAGACCTACATCAGATAACCTTTGGACAACCAGAATCCAATACAATAATAACATGTGATATTTATGTAGCACTATGTAGTTTATAAAGTGCTTTCACAGATAAGGTAAGTAACGCAGTTATTATTCATCTCATTAAAAGAGAGAGATGAGTACATTGAAGTGTTGAGTGGCTAGGTAAAGTAAGTTAACTGCAGTTACCAAGCTAGGACACAGTGAGGCTAGGGCTAGAATTTAGATCCTTCTCACTCTTTGAGTTCAGGGACTCCACCTCAATATGGTGCTGAATAAGCATTCAGTCTTCTTGAGATGAAAAATAATTTCCTTGATCTCTGTCCATTTAAATCCTTCTTTCTCCCTCACCACCTTCCTCCTCTTCTCTCCCATCCCAATCTGTTACCCGCAGTGCCCTGCATCTGCCCACTTTAATGGTTACAGGATAGCAATATACTTAGTGTTCTACAAAACGTGCAGACAGCTTGTTTAATGTTCCTTTGGATTTGGTGCTTTGGAATAACTTAGCAAATAGATTATATTAGCTTTTATTTTAATACCGTAGTATATTTCTTCTGAATATCATTTTCTTTTTTCTTTTTCACTTTCTTTTTTTTAGTTCTCATATCTTTTTAAAAATTAATAGTTTTTTTTTTTTTGGAGAAGTTTTAGGTTTACAGAAAAATAGAGCAGAAAATCCTGAGAATTACATATACTGCCACTCTTCCATACACACGTTCCCCTCTTATTAACATCTTGTGTTAGTGTAGTATATTTGTTACAATTAATGAGCCAATATTGACACATTATTCTTAACTAGTGGTCATAATTTACAAAAATTCACTCATTGTGTTCTATGTTCTATGGGTTTTGACAAACATACAATGATATGTGCCCACTATTAAACAGTTTCATACAGAATAGTTTCACTGCCCTAAAATCCATTGCTTTCCACCTCCTTTATCTTTCTCTCTCCCCAGCCCCTGGCAACCACTGACCTTTTTATAATTTACATAGTTTTGCTTTTCCAGATGTCATATTGTTGGAACCAAAGAGTATGTGACTTTTTCAGATTGGCTTCTTTTGCTTAGCATTATGCATTTAAATCTTCTCCATGTCCTTTCATGGCTTGAAACCTCATTTCTTTTTATCATTGAATAATAATTCCATCATATTGATGTACCTACCACAGGTTAGTTACTTACCTGTTGAAGTATACTCAATATCAGCTCTACTTTTGTAAACTGTAAGCATGGATTTTTTTTTTTAAGAGATGGGGAAAAAACCCCAGTCTATTAGGAGGTGAATCAGTTCCTTTTTGCAAGGAGAAGGAGTGGGGAGTACACATTCTCTTCAGCTCTGAAAACTTTAAGCAGGGCACACAGAAGGGCTTTGACCGAGAGTCATTCCCATGCCTCTCCACAAGAGACGTTGTGGGCGGCCATGTCTTGGGAATGTGAATAAACAGTCCCGTGATCATTATGAGAACCCCAAAGTGCTTTCCATAAAAACACCTCTCTGTTTGTTTTTCAGTATGTCAGGAAGCTGTCTGGGAAGCCTTCAGGACTTTTTGGGATCGACTTCCTGCGCGTGAGGAGTATCATTACTGGATGAATTTGTGTGAGGGTGGAATCACAACTATATTTGAAATGGGCACACATTTTAGTCAGTCTGTGGAACATAGAAGCTTAATTATGAAGGTAAATGTAGTAACAAGGGAAGAAGTTGCTGGAATATCACAGGAGCATGTATACACAGCTCAGGCCTAAAGGAAGAAAGAACAAATGTCAAATCCCTGCATTACTCTTTTTTGTTGAATCAGGCTAGTCAAGTGGCCTGCCACAGGGCAGCCAGTCTTTGTGTGCCTAGCTCTGGCCATTATAATAAGCATTGCCAGATTGGGAGTGTTGGCTTAACAGATGCACACTAACATATATAAAATAGATAAATATCAAGGTTTTACTGAATAGCACAGAGAACTATATTCAGTATCTTGGAATAAACTATAATGAAAAAAAATCAGAAAAAAGAATGTATATATATATGTAGAGGTATAGGTGTCACATATATGTATAACTGAATCACTTTGTTCTACAGTTGGAACTAATACAATGCTGTAAGTCAAATATACTTAAATTAAAAAAATGGGGAGTCAAAAAATAATAAGCATTGTTAACCCAAGAAGAGCCTCAGGCTCATTTAAAAATGTACATATTTGGAAATAATACTCAGCAAAGATTTAGGCCAAGAATATAAATCTGTGGCAAACATTCTTGCCAGAGTTTTGCACATTATCAATTCAGAGTGGTACCAATGACTCAAATTAAGATAGAGAATATAGGGTTTTGAATAAATGTTTGGTAAAGTATAAATATGATTCTAATTAATGAATTTGCTTCCTTTTTTTTCATTTAGTTTATTCTTAGCAAAGGATAAATAAGCATGCTTATAGACAAATTACTTGCCCACCCTCCCCTTTTCATGTAGCGTGCGTGTATTTGTGACAAGAGCATGAAACTGTTTAGATACATGTAGTAGGTTGCTCATGCTGTGTGATAGGTCCCAGCATCCTTATTCCTTTTGTTCAAGTCCTGCATGTCCTCATCTCAGATGTGACCTCCTTTGTGAGGAATCAACCCCTAGCCTAGAAGATTTAGCTCCCATAATTCTTTGAACTCCATAATTCTTTATTCTTTCTTTAATGTTGTACTTCTTACTTATTATTATTAGTTGTACATGTATATATGGGCCAATATACCAGAAGTGTAGACTAAAATTGACAGGAGATCAGGCTAGGAAGGTGAGTAACTGAACAAGTTTGGATTTAACTCTGTAGTTGATAGGAAACCATTGAAAGGTTGTAGATAGGTGAGTCACTGGGGCTGATTGGACAGTTTTGAATTGTGAAACAGTTATATGGTTTTTATACACCATATGATAGATTAGAGGGGACAAGACTGGAGTAGAGAGACCAGTCACTACTTCAGGCCTGAGGGGATGAGGGTCCTAACTAGGCCATGAGATAGAGAAAGGGAGCAGGAGGGCTATAAGCAGGAAAAAAAATTAGTAGGACTCTGATGGTTTGGATGGGGGTGAGATAGGAGGAAGCAATGGCCTGGGAAGGTTTCTAGCTAGATGACTATCGCCGAGAACTCAGGCAGAGAAGCAGCTCATATCTGCTGAGGGGCAGAATGAGTTTGCTTTTTAATGCATTGTTTTGAGCCATCTGTGAAGTGTGAATTGCTTGATATTTAGGTATGAAGCCAAGAAGAGCAGTCTGGGTTATAAATATAGCTATAGGAATCACCAGCCTCGGGGTAGTAATTGAAATCATAAGAGTGGCTGAGATTATTCTAGGAAAGTCTGTGGAGTAAGAAGAGCAATGAGTTATTTATAAATATCTTGAGAGTTATATAGATTAATAGTCTCTCCATTTTACAGATGAGGAAACTTAGTCCCAGCACCAGAGAGATTTTGGAATTTGTCTCCATAGCAAAGAAAAGGGATTTGAAACTAGGTCTTCTAATTCCACATTAGTGTTCTTTTTATCATATTGGTCTTAATAAAACTAGTAATTTAGAGGAAACTTGGAGGTAATGTGCTTTGTAATGCCCCAAAGGAATAATCCAATTATTGATATAATTTATCTTTTTGTTTGAATTCTGGAGAATCAGATTTAATAGTTATTTCATCCACATGATTATATTATTCTATGATAAGAGTTTCTGTAGATTTGTTAAATCACAAAACACTTTGGTTCTAAGTCCGTGGAAGGTTAATGTGAAACCCTCCCAATCTTTAACTTTGTAGACCTTTTTGGAATGATTAGTGGGAAAAGTCCTTTAAATTGTGCCCATTAAGAGAGAGCACAGGAACTTTTGGGAGCACACAGAGAGTGAGTGTTGGGACCTTGTCAGCCACAAAACAAACCTCGCATCAGTTAGTACCTTCCTTTAACTATTTGTCTCACCATAAAGAATAATAACATAGATTCTATGTTAGGGCATTAGTGTTCTCTGTGCAGTGAGTTTTATTTACTGCTTAATAACTGTCATTAACTCACATGGTCATTTTTGTATCTTTGTTTTCCTTAGAAACTGACGTATGCAGAGGAAACCGTCAGCAGGTGAGTGTCTTTTTTCCCTAAGTTCATGTTTGGCAACAGAGAGGTATTATACCTACTCCAAGACTCACCCCAAATTTAATGATTCCTTCCTATTTTTTCGCCAGTTCCTGCAATGACCTGGCCTGCGGGTAAGTCTCAAATGCTTTTCCTCCCCTTGAGGCCACTTCCCTTTCCAGACCATTTCCATAACCACTATGCTTGTTTACTGTCTGAACTTACCAGGAGGCAGACTTGTTCTTTTCTCTTGGGTGAGAAAACAGATTTTTGGAAATGGAATATGAAATGATCTACTGTTGTTGAGGCTTACAGGCTAATGATAATATTGATCTAAAATGGTATACCTTAGTGGGAGATATTTTATTAAATGACGGGTGGTGATACGAGTCACTTTATTATGTAATGATGATTATGATCTTGAAACATAGGAATAGCACAACCTTGATGAATCCTCCACTGTTATGAGTCTTGGCTCTGTTGGTCTTTAGGCTTAAGATTAAGGTCATTTCTGGCTCCTGAGCAGAAAGCAGATCATGGAGGCTGAGGGATTTCGAGCCTACAGGGACTAAGGATTTCCAATTCAGTCCACACTCTCAAGATCTAGATTATGCCAGCATGTGGGTGATTATTTTGAAAAGCACCACCAGGGCATGCAATTCAGATCAGAGTCTTGAATTTTGCCTCAAGTTAGATGGAAGGACAGATTGAAAAACCAACTAGGTGAGTCAGTGTTCAGAGATCCAGCCTGGAGAGCAAAGTCCAGGCAAAAGATAGAGCACACATGTGGGTGGTAGTGGGGTGTGTGTAAGTTTCAAATCAAACTGAGTAAACAGGAGGGAAGTGGGACTCTTTGTGGTCTCACTTCATACAGCTGATGATACCACCAAGTCTATGCTGGGGCCTGGGATTGAGCACCTATTTAGATGTGGGGCCATGTGGTGTTTCAGGTGTGGGTTCACCACTGAGAGGCAGAGCTCGAAGTTTCCTTGTGATTGCCATTGCAACACACAGGCAGTGCACTAAATAATCTGGTGGGTCCTGCCAGTGCCAGTAATCTTCATGGTTGTACCTAATAAAAATGATAGCACACCTTACACATCCTGTATGGTTAAGAAGCACATACAAGCTATAATAAATATGGCTTTTCTCCATCACAGCCAGACATCTTGAAAGCGTCTCCATTTAGGTCCAGTCACTGCTTAACTCCCTGCCATCTCATCGTACTGTTGTATCTTCAATAACCAGCACAGAGCCCAGTCTAGGATATGTGCGCCTAAGTGTTTGTTAAATGAATACCTGAGTTTCTGTTCAATCACCCAAGTCTATTATCAGGACCCTGATGCTATTCTCAATGTAAGGATGGATCTTTGGAATTTTTTTCCTGGTATCTCAGTTAACTTAGATTTATAGATAAGGATGCCTATCATGATCACAAAGACAAATACACATCTTTTTTTCAGCATATATTTTATTCTGTTTGGGATGACATGTGTGCCATTAACCCCTATTTTCTTTTATGTTTGTTTTGCATTTCCTACTTTTCATAATGGTTCTGCATATAATATTTTACTTAGTTTTCATCAACATCTTTGTGAAGTAAGCAGGGTAGGAGGTGTTCCTGTTTTAGAGATTAGTTCTTGAGGCCCAGAGCAACTGAGATATTTTTCCAAGTTATATGCAAAGTTAGTGATACAGCTGGGACTAGCACCCAGGATTCCTAACTCCTTGCCTGGAGTTCTTTTGTGGTCACATGCTGATTACAGTCAATAGATTCTAGAGCAAAGTAAAGTATAGAAAATTGTAAAGGGGAGTAGTAATCTAGTTTTGAAATTATTGCTGGCTTGTTTCACTATATTTTTAGCCATATATTCCATGGGGCTGTGATATCTTTTGACACAATTCCATCTGAATTCCACTGACATGATTAGGCAGTAACTGTGAGGAGTAAATTATGTGCTGGATAAGCTGAGGAAATAAGACAGTAGGGGGTGGTTTGCTGCTGGGATTAAACTAAAAGTCTTAGCCGACCAACTTCCAAATTTGTAGTTTGGCCTAGAAATGAAGTATTTCTGTCTCCAGACTCAAAGCGACTCTGTTCTAGCTCTGTTGTGAGTGACTCTGGTCTAGCTCTCTGCAGGAGGCGTGCCTAATGAGAGCATGTGAAAGGGTTCTTGTTGTTAAGTGTTCTTTATTGTCTTTTGAAAGGAGTGTGAGAGGATGAGGGGATTCAGTGTTGGAGTGTTAGACAAATGACTTGAGTTACTGAGAGTTGCCTACTTACCATCATTAAAGTAATGTTATTTTGAATTCCCTAAGTGAAATCTTGTTCTGCTGAAGTAAACAAACTTTCTCCATTCTGAATGCTTACTTAGAGAATTAGCTTCAGTTCGATTTGGATGTGGGGAACGGTTTGACCAACCCCAGGTGAGGTCTGGTTTTTCTGCCATGTCGTCCCACTTTGCTGTTCTAGTGACTGTATTGTGCTTTGTCTTAGTTGAACTTCTTTGCTCTTCTTATCCAATTGTTCTTCAGAGCTCTCCAACTTTGACTGGATTTCCCTTCCTCTTTCTTTCTGGGTCCTCATATACTTTGATTTTTAGGTCATTTATATAATAAGATCACTATAATTAAGACTAAGTAAAACCATCTTGGTTGCTCTTCTAGAGAGAATGGGTCACATAAAGGCCATGTTGTCTAGAATTGAGGTGGAAAAGAGTGAGATTTCTAGAATCAGATGGCCCTATTTTACATCACAGCTCCTTCGTTGGCTAGCTCTGTGACCCTGAGCAAATTCTTAATCTCTCCTAGCATTAGTTTCCTCATATGTCTAAATCGTGGTAATAGAGTTTTTCTCTGAAGATTGATGCCAGAATTGAGTTAACCAAGGTAAAGCACTTAGCACAGTGCTTGGCAAATGATAAATTTAGTTGTAATCATTTTTGCTATTATTACTATTTTAAAATTGTTTTTATTTATTTATTTTTTGGGGGAGGTAATTAGGTTTACTTACTTTAATGGTTGTACTGGGGATTGAACCCAGGACCGTGTGCATGCTAAGCATGTGCTCTACCACTGAGCTATACCCTTCCCCACTTGCTGTTATTATTATTGAAAAGGGAACTGGATATGAATGGGAACTTTAGGTGTGGCTTGGCCATATCAAGTCATTGTGTGACCCTGGGAAAATTGCTTTGCCCATTTGGACCTCAATTTTTCATCTATAAAATGAAGATACTGGGAAGGGGTTCTGCCTTGTAGGCAATTAATAAACCCTATTCAAGCCTTATTGTGTCAATGTCTGTTCCAAATGCATCTGAAATCCCATTTTTTAAGCTCCATCTCCTGCAACCCAAGAAGCCTTTCTCATCACCCATTACTCATCATTCATCATAATGACTTATCCAAATGTTATATTCCTTTTGGTTCTTTTGGATGACAGCTCACTCAGTAAGCAATTTCCTGCAAGTGCACTATAAATAACCAATAGTAATGGATTTGGTGTACTGGTCTAATACGTTACTCTTTCTTAGATAGTATTTTTTTAAACCAGAAGAATCTTTATGATGAGATTTTTTTTAACCTATGTTTCTCAAATTTTCTGCCAAAGCCTGGGGGTTTAGGGAGCATGGCCCTAGTTAACTCCCTGACTCGTTTCAGTCATGAAATGTTTTTGAATTATCATATTTTATCTTAATATTCACTTAAACTTTATAGTCTACTCTATAATATATAGCTACATTTGTTTTAATTAGAATGTTTTAAATTTCCTATCAGTTCTTACTTAGCTCTCTACTTATCTATGCTTCAAGTAAAAAATTGATGGTTCAGGATGTGTGGCATGTTTATCTGGTGGCTTTGAGTCTGCCTTCCCAGCCCCCTGATCTAGTTTACAGCAGCAGGACAATCTAAATCTGAATGGGACCTACTGCGGCACTGGCAAGTCTGAGAAGGAGACATTTTGACTGTGATTAAATCACTTTTTAAAGCTCACTTGTGTAAAGTCAGAGAGAGTATTCAATTATTATAATTTAAATTAAATATTTTGGGGTATGTGGAAATTTGGACTTGCAGAAACCCACTTTCTTTTCTTTAGAGCAGGGGCTTTCTCAGATTATCCTCTGATCTCTTCTGATCTTTGCTTGCAGTCGCAGACTGGCGTGGTAAAAGCATGGCTGGGGGACCTGACACCTGTTAGCAGTATGGCCTACAGCAAATCAGTTCTCTAAGCTTGACTTTTTTATATTAAATTTTTTTTCTGATTTCTGTGATCTCTCAAATGAGATGAGATTTGGGCTTACGTGCTCCCCTTAGCAGCCAGTACTTTCGTGTCTGTACTACTTGTTGAATTTGTAATCATTTATTTGTTGTCTGTTTTCTATAAGACTGTAACCTTCATAGACCATGGGTGTTTCGTTCACAGCTATATGCCAAGTGCCTTCTACACTACACTGGTTGGCCAATAGTATTTATTTATTTATGCCAAAAATATCTATTCAGTGCCTACTAAATGGTGGCACTGATTCTGATTTAGGATGGAGATATGGCAAGAATACAGCAGGTAAGGTCCCTAATCTCATGGAGTTTAGATTCTTGAGGCAGTCCTGTTCAATAGAACTTTCTGTGATGATGGACATGTTCATTACTGGGCTGTGCGATAAAGTAGCCATTAGCCATATGTGTTGAATACTTGAAGTGTGGCTAGTGTGGATGAGGTTCTGAATTTTAAACTTCATTTAATATTAAATTAAATTGTCACATATGTCCACTGACTGTCATGTTGGACAATGCCATTCTAGACAGTTAAGGGGGCAGGGGACAGAGATAAAGAAGTAGATAAATAAATGAACAGAATAATTTCACATAGTGATAAGAACTGAGAAGAAAAGAAACAGGGTTATGAAATTTTAACTAAGGGATTACTTTATGTAGGGTGACTCTAGTTGAGTAGGCATCAAAAATGTAAAAGTAAATGAATTGTAAAGACTATTATTACTAGTTTTTAAATTTGCTGCTCAGTGCTTTGGTTTGGTAATCCTTGTTTGGAGATCTAGTTAATTCCTTTTAGGAAAACAACCCCCCAAATAAACTCTCACATTTTATCATGTTGTTAACGCCAAACATTTTTTTTCCTAGCCCCGAACTGTCATCTCCAGTTCCTGTTGGTGATACCTCAACATTGGGAGGTATGCTTTTGTGCCTTTATGCAATTTTTAAATTGTTTATTATTTAATTGCAAGTGAGCACATTTTTCAGCTCACATTTAAAAAATACTATGTTTCTTTCTCCATGTGTTGTTCAAGAGTCTCAAGAAATAGTAATTTTTTAAAATTTATTTTTATGAAGTATAGTTGATTTACAATGTTATGTTAGTTTCAGGTGTACAGCAAAATGATTCAGATTCATATACACACACACACACACACACACACAAAACTATTTTTTTTCAGATTCTTTTCCATTATAGGTTATTATAAGATATGAATTTAGTTACCTATGTTATATAGTAGGCCCTTATTGGTTACATATTTTATATATAGAAGTGTGTATCTGTTAATCCCAAACTCCTAATTTATGCCTCCCCCTCTAGAAAAAGTAATTCTTTTTTTTACTTATTTTATGACATTATGATGTAGGTTTCTAAGAATCTTAAATTATTAAGTATGATACGAATCTGAAGACTGCTTAAAACAAATGTACAACGTAAAGAATTATATAGGCAAAAACCCTATAACCACTGCTTATGTCAAAAGGTAGATGAACCTTTCTAGCTCCACCGTTTGTCATTTGTCTTGTAAGGCTTTCCAGAGTAAGGATTTTTCTGATTGCATTTGTGGTGTACTTTAACATGTTTCTTTGACCTCTGTATTTCCTATAAATTGCTTTATTCTTAATTTTTTTTAAGAAGGTCTTCTTTATTGGAAATTTCAAACATGTAGAAAAATAGCACAATGAGGCCCAGCTTCGACAAGTTATAATTCATGGCCAGTTCCAACCTTCACCCACTTCCCCTCTCTGAGAGTTCGTTTTACTAGATAGACTCTTAAAGATAGGAACTTTGTATCCCTGGTGTCTTGCTTAAAGCCTGCCATATAGTAGGTATCAATTAATACTTGTTGAATTATTGAATGAGTCATATTTATTTCTTGTGCTGGGGAGGCTCTAAATAAATGTGTCTTGAGGTTAGAATGCACAGAATTTCTAGGCATGCAGATACTTACAGAAGAAGCTTTGAAATCAGTTTCTTATTTCCTGATATGAATTCTAATTTCGTCAGGGACTGACTTCATACATGTTTTTGCTTTTCTACTTAGGTGCTAGTCTCAGTGTTCCATATCCAGGAGTGACCTCCTATGAAGGTATCTCAGAGAGCAGCTTGGAGAAGCCAGAAGAGAGTGTAAGTGATGTTCTATTTTGTTATTTAGTTTCTCACCTGGAGGACAGGGGTTAAAGGAGATTTATAGTCCATTCTCAGGTGACACAAAACTTCAGGTGGTTCCCTTTGTGGAAATGTTGTAGATTCTAAAACTAGCACATTAAAAAGAATCTGCGATTCCTTGGTGAGCCAAGTAAACCTGCTTTTTGGCAAAGGATGGCTTCAAATTGTAAGTGAGATGACTTGGGGCCCGGGGAAGTGTCGTCAGGGTAAGCCTACTGTCTTTTGTGGGCTGTGTACATAATTGATTGTGAGGGTTTTTGCCTCTGTTCTTCTATCCTTTAATAAATCAGGACTTAGTCTTTTCTTCAGAGGGAAAGGATATAGATTTTAATGTAGTTTAAAATTAAAGAAGTACCAGGCTTTTAAAATGCATCTTTACTAATAGTAATCTGTCCACTAAACAACATTAAACTGGCTATCACAGTCAAATTAAAAGAAAAGTGTACACTTTCAGGAAGATAGAAACATTTTGTTAGAAATTTTATTAAAAATGCATAAATCCTAGATTACTTAATACACAGCAAACTGAACTTATTCACTAGAAAGGTACAATTTTGTTACCCTACACCTTCTCTTACCAGCTTGGACATTTTAACATCTATCAAGTCAGGTTAAGCTCCTTCCCTGTCACTGAACAAGGCTGGTGGTGGTTTGGGATCCTTGAGGAGATGTCTGAATCAGTACTTTTACCCTTAGTACAACCGTCCATATTAGATGGTACTGGAAAATACTGGCATTTGATAAATATTTGAATAAAAAGTAATACTGTAGTTCTGAACTGGAGTCTGAACAGTTATGATTTAGGTCTAGAAACATTTACAGGATGAGACAGAATTCCCTGTAATAGAAATGAAGGGACTGTGTGTAATCAATTGGATGGAGCGTTCCAAAACAGAGAGGATGACTTGAAGCTAGTGCATAGAACCAGTAGGAAGACAAAGCAGCACAGAGGTACATAACGGGAATTAGAGAGCCTGTACCTCTAGTTCAAAGTGAAGTCTGATGTACAGTTTTACAGTTCAGTTTTTTTCACTAATATGTTTTCCAGATACTCTTTTAGAAATTACGTACTTGATTTCTGTCTTCATATATATAGTACTTACCCTGTATATTATTATGTGTATTTAATCAGCAAAATTTAAGTTTTTCAGAATCTTTATTCTTCTCCTGAGTCATGCAGGAACATTAGAACGTTAGAATGATTCAAATGATCACCCTACTGTTTTATATAATATTTTTCAGTATTTTTGTTCTTTCTCTCTTTTAGTTCTCTCTTTTTAATCCCACAAGTTAGACTGTATTATATTTGTTATATACAGTTAAAGTTTGTTTGTTTTGTATTTACCCAGATGTTTACCATTTTGGCTTCTTAAAACTTTTTTTTTTTTTTTTTTTTGCATTTTAGACCTCTCTTTTGGAATAATTTTCCTTCTGAAATATATGCTTCTGATATTACTTTAGTGAGAATTTCTCACTGGTTCAATCTCAGTTTTTGGTCACCTGAAAATTTCTTTATTAACTCTCTATTCTAGAAAGATACTTAAAAATCTATATTAAGGTCTAGATTGAGTTTGGTTGTGGTTTTTTTTTTTTTTGTCAATGTTTTATTCCACTATCTTCTAACTTTTATTGTTGCTCCTGAGAACTCATCTAACAATTCAGTTCTTACTCCCTTGTTGGTAATCTGGCTGTTTCCTTCATTTACTTTTAAGATATCTCTCTATCTCCATCTATATATCTATATCTAATGATAATAGATAATGATGAAAATTTCTCTGAATTTATTATAAACGTAAAGCCTCATATTAAGGAAGTACAACAAATCCAAATCAAAATAAATAAATATAAATACACTCCTATGCCCATTTTTGTGAAACTGCACAATCCCAAATGCTGTGAAGTGCACTTTTGGAAGTATGCTATAGTGTACTAATTTTAGGATACATTAATAGAAATTAGAGTCTACTATATGGGAGATGATAGTCATACCATATTTTAATTGATCAGACCTCAATTGTGTGTACCACAGTCTAAGGAAGACATTAAGAGCCTGAGAAGTATCAGGAGGAAAGGAGATGGTGAAAAGTCAGGGAAGACGTGATAGCTGCCTGTACTAATTTGATGGGCTCTCTCTGGGGACTACAGTTTTTATATATGTTCCAGGTTACAAAACTGGGATCAGTGGAAATTTACAGAGAAATATATTTGAGTTTAATATTAGGAACTTTCCAACCATGAGAGAGCTTTTTTGGAAATGTAATGGTCTGCCTTTGAAAATCTTTCAAAGACTTTCTCATCAGAGCCATTTAAACTGAGGATGTACAAATATTTGTTGGGAATACTGTAGAGAGAATTCAAGCATCAGAAGGGATGGTGGAATCTTTGAGGCTTTTCACAATTGTGAAGTTTTGAAAGTCTCTGGTTATATGATCCATCAGGACAGAAAACTGAAACAGTGTAAAAAGCCCCTGTGCTCTTTTCCTGACTCTGCCATTGGTTTGCTGTGAGCCCTTAGGCTAGCCATTCTTCTGTCTCAAACCCTGTTTTTCTTGTGTTTCAAATTGGAGGGACTTGGATTAGAAGAGCACACGTGTGTTTTGCATTCAACAGTTATTACTGTGTGGTGCTAGTAGTGTTGTTCTATTCCCCTCAGACCCTCTACATTTACTAATTGGAATCTTCTGTAAGAAACCATTGTCAGCTCTTTCTCACTTGTTTACTAAATTATTTACTTATATCAGTACAGACTCATGGATATTTATTTTATTTTTTAGATTATAATCCACTATTTATTTTGTTGCTCAAATTGTTCCAGCTTTAGCTAGTGAAAGACCTGAATTTAGATGTTACAGAGTACAAAAAGTTTGTTGATATGGTTTCAGATTCCACACGACAATTAACCTTTAAAAACCTACCACTTGCTGAGTTTGGCATAGGACCTGAAAACAATAACCACGATTATCTGAAAAGGCTGTTAAGTATTCCTGCCTTCCCCAGCACATACCTGTGTGACTAGATTATATTCATGAACTTCAACAAAAATAACATTTTAAAAAATTGAAGTATAGTCACTTTACAATGTTGTGGCAATTTCTGGTGTACAGCATAATGTTTCAATCATACATATACATGCATATATTTGTTTTCATATTCTTTTTCATTATAGATTACTACACGATGTGGAGTATAGTTTCTTGGGCGATAGAGTAGAAACTTATTGTTTATCTATTTTATATATATAAATTAATTAATATTTGTAAACCTTGAACTCCTAATTTATCCCTTCCCATCCCTTCCCTCTCTGGTAACCATAAGGTTGTTTTCTATGTCTGTTGAGTCTGTTTCTGTTTTGTAAGTAAGTTCATTTGTGTCTTTTTTTTTAGGATTCCACATATAAGTGATATCATATGGTATTTTTCTTTCTCTTTCTGACTTACTTCACTTAGAATGATGATCTCCAGGTCCATCCATGTTGCTGCAAATGGCATTTTATTCTTTTTTATGGCTATGTAGTATTCCATTGTATATGTATGTATACACTATAACTTCTTTATCCAGTCATCTGTCAATGAACATTTAGGTTGTTTCCACATCTTGTAAATAGCATTGCTATGAACATTGGGCATCTATCTTTGTGTATTAGAGTTCCCTCCAGATATAAAACAACATATTGAATGCCGAAGCAGGTATGAGAATCCAGCCATCTTCTATTAAGCCAGACATTAAAGAATTTGTAAAAATATAAACATTACTCTTCTCACTATTTTTTTTATTTTGCAAAATATGTTATTCATTTTTACATGTAATGAGTTTCTTATTTTAAAATTATTGTATTTAATTAATTAATATATGTATTAAAAATTTCTTTTAATTTTTTGTTTGGTATATATCGATAGATATAACCCACAAAAACCAAACTTCTTTGGTTCCTCATGAATTTTAAGAATTTAAAGGAGTCTTAACACCAAAATGTTTGAGAACTACCCTTCTAGGCTATTTTTAGATGATAATTTCAACTCTTTTTCTTCTTTTAAAAAGTTTTTCCTTCTATTTTATTTATTTATTAAAATTTTTGTATAATTTCCTGTGCTATACAGTATATCCTTGTTGCTTATCTATTTTCTGTATAGGAGTTTGTATCTGTTAATCCCATACTCCTAATTTGTCCCTCCCTCCTGCCCTGTCCCCTTTGGTAACCACACGTTTGTTTTCTACACCTGTGAGTCTATTTCTTTTTCATATATACATTCATTTGTATTATTTTTTTAGATTCCATATGTAAGTAATATATAGTATTTGTCTTTCTCTGTCTGACTTATTTCACTAAGCGTAATATTCTCTCAGTTCATCTATGTTGCTGCAAATGGCAGTATTTCATTCTTTCTTACGGCTGAGTGATATTCCATTGTGTGTATGTGTATGTATATGTGTGTGTGTATCATATCTTCTTAATTCAGTTGTCTGTTAATGGGCATTTAGGTTGCTTCTATGTCTTGGCTGTTATAAATAATGCAGCTCTGAACATTGGGGTGCATATCTTTTTGGATTAGTGTTTTTGTTTTTTCTGGATATGTACCCAGGAGTCATATGACAGTTCTATTTTTGGTTTTTTAAGGAGTCTCCATACCGTTTTCCAGTGACTGCACTAATTTACATTCCCACCAGTGTACAAGGGTTCCCTTTTCTCCATATCCTCTCCAGCATTTGTTATTTGTAGACTTTTTGATGATAACCTTTCTGACAGGTGTGAGGTAATACCTCATTGTGGTTTTCATTTGCATTTCTCTAATAATTAATGACGGATTATTTCAGCTCTTTTTCTACTCACTTATAAACAGTCAACTTCAGTGGTTATCTGTGGAAAATTTTCTATCTTTCTCTGAACCTGTCATTGTGTATTGAAATGAATGTACAAATACACAGTAATTCTAATACTAGCCTATGTCTTAACGTCTACCAGTTAGTTTCAAAGTAAAATAGTATATAAACAGTCACCATCAGAAGTTGTCTTTAGCACAGGACCTGACATATAGGTGATCAATAAATATTTGTTGATTGAATAAGTAATCATTGACATTTATTGTTCTCTCTCTAAAAATCCAGATTAGCAATGAAATTGAGAATGTGATAGAAGAATCCACAAAACCAGCAACTGAGCAGGTTGCAGAATTCAGTATCCACCTTTTGGGAGAGCAATACAAGAAAGAACTACAGGATCCCTCCAGCTTCTACCACCAGCGCCTTGCGGAAGAGTTTATTTCAGAGGTGGTGATTTTTTTGGTATACAAGATAGTTTGCTGGGGTTGTAGTTTTCCCATATTCACAACACTGGTTAAATGTAGGTTTAGAATTCAAACTCTCCACCTACTTGGTTCAGGGAGTGGTGACTTAGTCATTTCTTCAGAAAATGCTGTGAAAAGTTCACAGAAAGACAGATAAATTATTTCAATGAAACAAAATTTTGTACGCATTTGCCATCTACTAACAAATAAATGCTATTTCCAATGTTTGCTGCACAGCCAAGGAAGAAATGTGTTCCATGGCATGGTTTTAACTTGACAATATTTGGAGAAATGAGCATCTTTGAGAAACTATATACAGTGTGTCATTTTTCTTGAGGGAACATTAAACTTAATTTCTTTTTAATTTATAGTTGTTATTCTTTTAAATTGAAAATTTTTGACCAGTTAATACATAGATGGTACGTGGTACCACGTTCAAAGGACAAAAGGACATCCAATGAAAAGTAAATTTCCCTCTTATTGGAAGTATTTTAAAAAAGAGGTTTCTTTAAAGAATTGTACAGTAGCCCATCCCACAACTTTAGTTTCTGGAAGAATTCTATATAGGAGTTGAATTCAAGATTCTTTCCATCGGAAATGACCCATTCTTGGCCCTCTTCTTGTGTGATTTTGCTCTTGTGTAGACAGTAGGGCATTGAGTGCCCGTCTCCCCTCTCTGCCCAGTGAGAGTGCACATCATTCCTTCCTGTTTATTTCTTTTCCATCCCTCTTGATGGGGTTCTCCTTGGCCAAGTTTTTTAATTCCATTACCTTGGACTAATTTCTTCCTCTAGACACTGTGTCTAGATGAGAAATAAAAATGTGCATCTTTCAGCCAAAGAGCATCATTGCAGCCATCAGACATGGGGAGTGTAGGCCAGATGATTGATTTTCCTAGCTGTGTGGCCAAGCTGTGAGTCTGGGTGGTATGTGGAAGAAATGTTAGCCAGGCCAGTGGCCACCTGGCATCAGATAGTGTCTTGGATCAGCTGTTTGGTTCTTTCTGCCCTTGGATTAAGGAATTTTTAATAAACCTCTGTGTTTGGGTAAACAATTGCTCAGAATGACTGCACATTTGGAGAAAGTCTAATAAACACTCTGAAAAACATTTCCAGTAGGGACTTTATGAGGTAGGTAGCTACTGGCTTGAAGTTATTTGAGGGCAGTGAAGGGTCTGGGCCTACACGAAACAAGTTCCTTCTCTGGCCTGTTTCTACATCCCCATCCCTTTACCCAGAATAAAATGTCTCCCAGTAACCACTTCTCTGTGCGAAACTGCAGAGTCAGGATCATGTCTACGAAGGTCCTGTCGCATGTTTACTGCAAACTGAAGGAGGCCATTTAGCTCTCTCCCTGCAGGACACAGTCACGGGGATTGTTCCTTCTGTACTATTTCTTAGCAAATACAGGAAGATACCCAGGGGAAAAGGAAGCCTGCTTGGGAAGGATTGAGGTGTAGGGGCTGTTACTCTTTTTTTATGAGAAGAGTAAGATAAACTTGGGACAACACCAAGAATGACATCAGGGCAGGAAAGGTCATTGTGATAGGCTTGGGCATGTGGATACCTGAAGACAGCCATGGTATCAACACAGCATCCTTGCATAGTGCTCTGTGTTCTGCAGGCTGCTGTATGTTGGTTTGCTAACAGCAGTCATGTGGGCGAGCATCTCCATTTTATAGATGAAGCCCAGGAGGGTAAGTAACTTGTTCATTGTTATTTCAGCTTCTAGGAGTAGAAGGGAAAATCAGGTTTCCTTCCTTTGAAGTGTTCCTTCCTTTATATCACACAGCATTCCCTTCATTCTAATTCAGGTGAGAAGTTGTGGTGAGCCTCACAGTTTTCCCAGTGCTGGCCCCAATTTTAAACTATATTTATCATGAGTCAAAGGAAAGAGAATGAGACATGTAATTCTGTGGGAAGCATTTGGGTGTCAGTGTTAGAAAGATTGGAAATTAAATAAATTCTGATTCGGTCACTCACCAAATGCATAATCCTGGGCAAGTTAGTTGACGTCTCAGAGCCTCAGTTTTCTCAACTGTAGAACTGGGAATATATATACCTCTTGGGAGTGTTGAAAGGACTAGAAGTAATATTTCAAAGCACTAGTCACAGAGCAGTCACTCAATAAATTGCACCTATTATTAATCTTAATGTTAATAAAGTGGAATGACTTCTTACAACTGGACACCTGTAGCTAACTGGGGGTGATGGATTAGAATACCTATATGGTGCTTAGAATCAAGAGATGACAAAGCCCCAGATGAGACGGGTTTAGTGTTAATAATGAGATGCAGTTGTACAGTATTTTGCAGTTAATGGAGTACTATCAGCTACATTCATTTTTATCTTACAAAAGCTGATGTGGTCGTTGGGCAGGGAAGCACTAGTGCTATGAAAGAAGACTTGTGCATGGCCACCCTGCCAGCTAAAAGAGCTGGGACTGACCCTCACTCTTCGGATTCCCAGTCCTGCGAAATTCTTTCCCTAACTCCCACCCTCCAAGAATTACAGCACTTCTCTCTTTTACTCTGAGAATAAAACAAGGTGAATTCTTACAGCCAAAAAGTATCACAGGTTTGGATTCTCTGTCCAAAGGCATGAAGATCTTCAGTGAACCAAGATTTTTGAAAAATCCCATTCTCCTGATTATATAAGGACTTAGTTTTAAAAGCAGGTACCCAGAAGGGGAAGGTAGAGCTCAGTGGTAGAGTGTATGCTTAGCATGCACAAGGTCCTGGGTTCAGTCCTCAGTACCTCCATTAAATGTAGGTAAATAAGCCTAATTACCCTCCCCCTCAAAAAAGCAAAAATGAAACAAAACCAAAAACCAAAAAAAAAAAACAAGCAGATACCCAGAAATGTCCGCAAGTCCACTAACAACTTACTTCTCATGTTGTAGTGTTAGCCCTGTAGTGACTTTTCTGGTCACCTTCTGAAACATGGATTTAATGTTCAATTTTGTTAAATATGTTTTTGTGTATAACCTGATTTTTTTTTTTAGGTATTTAGTCCAATCTAGCATTTTTTTCTCCTCTAGTCACTAAGCTTATATTGATTCACGTGGCTAGATTTTAAAGACTCAGTAATAAAACTGGTTCCTACAATTGTGATGCTCATAGTTGAGCTTTTGACCAGTGAAGTTACCCAGTGACTGCTTCATAACCCCCTTTGTGACGATCAGTCATCAAGGCCTAAAGCCCAGGTCTGCAGGTTTCTTTCTTAACGTTAACTGTGTTCATAGTCCCTTGTGTTGTAGGAATAGGAAACAGATGCCACCAGACACTTTACGCTGAACACTTGACTGTGTGTCAGTGTGTGTGCTATGACCAGATTTCTAATCCATACAATTTCATTAGAAAATATTATTACATTTTTTTTGGAAACTAGTCCTTTTTTCATATTGCATCACATAAAGGAAAAAATAGTGCTTTGCCAATAAAAGTATGCTTTTTATAATTTGGAAAAAAATCAATATTAAATCACATCAGGGGAGGGTTTGGCTCAGTGGTAGAGTGCCTGCTTAGCATGCACAGGGTCCTGGGTTCAATCTCCAGTACCTCCACTGAGAAAGAAAGAAGCCTAATTACTGTCCCCCAAATAAAGCACATCAACACCTTAAAAAAAAACAACAACAAAATGAAAACAGACAAATGTGGCCATGTTGTGGTGAAAACTATTTTCTAACATAGTAACTATTATAATTTTCTTAACTTTCTGACCCATATATATCCATGTATGTGTACAAGCTTCTAATAGTTGTAAATAGTGCACTTTATATTCTACTCTGGAAAGCATTTTTTTCTTTGTACTTTTTTACATTTCTACATAGTTATAAAAATTTTTTTTAACAGGTTGAAAATGCATTTACTGGGTTACCAGGCTACAAGGACATTCGTGTACTTGACTTTAGGTAAATAGACTTTAAAAATGCACTTGTTTTGCAACATTCTTTATTTCAAATGGAATATCTTTTGTGTTTAGTATATATCCACTAACTACAATGATTCAAAATGATGTGAATGCTGTAATTCAGTGCTATTTTGTTAAGTTCATATTCTTAATCCTAGTTTTTCAGATGAGGAAACTGAGCTAGAAAAAGGTAAAATAATATATTCAGGGAGACACTCTAGATTTGTAGTTAGGCCAGGGTAAAAACTTAGGAATTCATGTCCCCAGCTTGCTGCTGCTAAGTTACACTGCTTTAATTTGGCACTGAGGGGAGCCTAAAATCAGATTAGATGTGACCTCAGCAAGCTACTGAAGTTTGTGAGTGCTCTACTGAGTTGACTTTGATGTCTTGGTGTAAGGCCACTCTGGAGGGAATGCAGTCATCAACATAACAGTTCTGGCTAAATTAGACACATCTTTTAAAGCTATCTCTTCCTTGCTTAAGACTCACAGCGTAATAACTTGTGAGTATTTATGGAGCGAATACTTTGTACTAGCCACTTCACATTCCTGACCTCATATAATCTTCAACCTTCCCGGCATAAATAGTAGTAGTAGTACGTACTTTGCTGAGGAGCACATAGATTTAAAAGGATGAAGTATTAAGCCCAAGGTCAGAGCGTTCGTGAATTAGAGTGGAAGAGGGATTTTGAAACAAAGTGGCTGACTTTATAGTTTTCTCTCTTAACCCTCATGCTAGACTCAGTACTCAGAATTTATGAGTGACGGCTGTGGCCCATCTTTCGGATGCAGGGGAGCATGAGTGGGGATGTGTAACCTCACGGCAAAATTAACAGTGTCAACCTTTTAACTTAGGCATAGCCTTGTCACAGCTTCTGGGTTTACCAGAAATAATAGCAAGCACTTACTTAGCATTTACAGCATGCCAGACTTCCTATCTATATTAATTCATTTAATCCCAACAGCCATGCTAAGAGATACTTACTATTATCCTCATTTTTTCTGATCAGAAAACCGGAGCACAGGGAATTTAAATACTTTATATTTATCTAAGAACACTCAGCTAGTTATTGGTGCAGGGGAGAGGACCAGGATGGTAAATTGACCCTCCACCTACCCTCACACCATGACCAGTCTCCCCAGTTCAACCTGAGCACTTTTCACAGAATATTGCCTCCCCGTTGTGACTAAAGCTCACATGAGAACCTGAGAATGTGAGGCCTTTATTAAAAAATACTTTTGGAATACTTTGGGTAAATTATTTATTTATTTATTTATTTTTGTTTCTCATTTTCTTTACCTGTAATATGAGGATGCTAATGGTCCTTAAAAAGTTTTCATGAGGATTGTATAAATTAATTTTTATAAAATGCTTAGCACAGTTCCTGGCATATGGGAAGTTCTATTAAGTGTCTGTTACGTAAAATAAATAATATTAAAGGCTATGCAGTAACCTATAGATTAGCCAGTCCTGACCTTTCCTTATCCGTGGGACCTTACTGTGTACCATCTGATTTTTTCTTCTCTTCTCTTCTCTTCTCTTCTCTTCTCTTCTCTTCTCTTCTCTTCTCTTCTCCTCTCTTCTCTTCTCCTCTCTTCTCTTCCCTTTCTTTCTTTCTTTCTCTCTTTCTTTCTCTCTTTCTTTCTTTTTATTGAAGTATAGCAAATTATAATGTGTCAATTTCTCATGCACAGCACAATGTCCCAGTCATGCATATACATATATATATATATTCATTTTCATATTCTTTTTCATTAAAGGTTATTACAAGATATTGACCATAGTTCCCTGTGCTAAAGAAACTTCTTCCCTTTTCATTTATTTTAATACCACAGAACACATTGTATCCCCCCAAAAGTGTTCCTAATTTTGTTAATGCCAACAACTGGAGTCTTCTGCTGATCTACTGAAAAAGTTTATTTATAAAGAGATAACCATATATTAATTGTTTAGAAGTATTTTTTAACAAAGCTTAAAGACAGTAAAGACTATTGATTTTAAAATAGAACACTTTCTCCACTTTTGCGCACTTCCTTCAATGTACAGAAATTTGTCATTATCTGGTACTATACAAGCATTTTCATTTAAGGAAACACTTCAGAGGAAATATGTTAAGAACTTGCACTTTGATGAGTTATATGACAATTATAACTATCCTAAACTCTGTTTAACACTTTCAATTTTTATTTTCAGGTCCCCTAAGGAAAGTGGCAGGTAGAGTACTTTTTGGCACTTTCTATACTGTTCACTGAATGAAGAGGTGGTTTAGAAAATATGGTAGCCTTCAGTCAAAGGGAGCATGCCTCAGTTCCTTTGTCCTTGCCAGTATCACTGTCCATCTCCTTACAGATCAGGAGTCAGCAAACCTTTTCTATTAAGAGTTGGATAGCAAATATTTTAAACAATTTTTACATCATGCAATCTCTGTGGCATCTATTCAACTCTGTCACTATCAAATGAAAGTAGATATAAGCAATACATTGAAAACATTTATTGTATTCTAATAAAACTTATTTATGGACCCTGAAATCTGAATTTCATATAATTTTCATATATCACAAAATATTGTTGTTTTGATTTTTTCAAACATTTAAGAATATAAAATCCATTAACTCATGGACAGCAGGCTAGCTTTAGCTCACAAGCTATAGTTTACAGACTCCTCTCATACACTACTGACTGACAAATAGTTTTTATTTTATTTTTATTTTTAAATTTTAGTTTTTTTTACTGAGGTATAGTTGATTTACAATATTATGTAAGTTTCAGATGTACAACATAACAATTCACTATTTTTAAAGGTTATACTCCATTTATAATTATAAAATATTGGCTATATTCTTTGTATAATATAATCTGACAAATACTTTAAAATATTGAGTTACACTTAATTTAAAATTGGAATGAAATTGGCATTAACGTAAACACTTTCAAGTATACTGTTATCATTCAGTGGTATAATCAAATATCACTTGTAGTGGTAAATAAAGGGGAAAAAGCTGATCTCTATCATAGTTCATTTGCAAAAACAGCTGCTTTCTGGAATTTCTTAGAAGCATAATACAAAAGCATAGTCAGTCCCCCTTTTTGAAAGTATTTTTGCCTTTGAATTCAAGTTTATTTAAAATTGACTTTCTCTTGGAAGATTGATAAGCATAATATAGAATTTACGAAGCAAATTCATAGGGTAACTGTTTCTATATTTAGAGATACAGTAATACTCCTTCATCGTAATATATTTTCTTTTAAAAATATTTTTATTTTTAATTGAAGTATAGCAGATTTACAATATTATACTAGTTTCAGGTGTATAATAAAGTGATTCAGTACTTTTATAGATTATACTCTGTCTAAAGTTATTATAAAATATTAGCTATATTCCCAGTACTGTGCAATATACCCTTGTAGCTTATTTATTTTGTACGTAGTAGCTTGTATTTCCTAGTCCCTACCCCTATTTTGCCCCTCTCCTCCCCTTTCCACTAGTAACCACTAGTTTGTTTTCTGTATCTGTGAGTCTGTTTCTGTTTTGTTATATTCGTTTTTTTTTTTTTTAGATTCCATATGTAAGTGATAACTTATAGTATTTGTCTTTTTCTGTCTGATTTGTTTCACTAAGTGTAATACCTCCAGGTCCATCCATGTTGTTTTGCCTTCATTTATATAAGATATAAATATAATATCTTATATTTGTAAAGGGCTTTCTGACTTCTTCATTTTCACTTATATTATTTTAGCAAGTATTTACTAAGCGTCTGCAATTGGGCAAACCCTGCACCTGTAAAAATGAATAATACTTGGGCTCCAGCCTCTAGGAACACATGGTCTAATTAAGAGTGCTTTCAGAGATATATCAAAGTACTGGTTCTTTTATTTATTTATTTTTGCTTTATTTCCTTATGTCCCTGTGAGATAGTGAAAATGAGAGTTAATATTCATTCTCCTTTTAGAGGTGAGGAAATTTTGTCTTAGAGAGGCACATTGATTTGCCATAAGTTATATGACTCGAAGGTATGAGATATTTACCCAAGTTAATCAGAATTTGGGTGTCTGTACTCTTACTATAGGCAGACTGCTCTTTGTGTATGTATTATAGGTATATGTGTTGATTGTCAGTATTCAGTCAAAAGGCCTGATTGTTTAATTGCTGCCCTTATTAGAATGTTAAAACAATCCAAACTCTAATGTTAACCCTATGATCAAAGAATGGTATTCAGTTGCTGAGTGCTAAGTTCTCTATAGCGGCACAGATAGCAATTCAATATGAAGTCATTAGATTTTATGATAGAATTGTTAACCTAGGTACAGTTTTTAAAATTGTTCAGTGTTGTCAGATAGTGACCAGTTGACAGAGTTTACTTATAACTTTTTGGCATACTTTTATTCTGAGCTGTGTATGAATGAATGTGTGGCACAGAAATAGTCCGTATAGTATACAACCTTTCTCTCTCTCCACAAAATTTATATGCATGTGAAATTTTCTGTTTGCTTGTACCTCTTTCAAGATGCACACATTAAGTTAGTAGGACCTATTTGAAGTGAATCAACAAAATATCTGCCTGGTATACACGCTTCAAAACTTCAACTCCAGGCTTTGTAAGTATGCACCTTCTTCCTAACAGAAGTGTGAGAGAAGAAGGGATATCTGAGTTCCTCTGAAATACCTTTAACTTGATTTATCTAAATGAGATGTAATGTCATAATTTATTTCTACTTAAAATCTGCTCATATCAAACAGCCAATCAGGGCATTGGAGGTGAGAGAATAGGAAATGGTAAATTTCACCTCCACAAGATTGGTGTCTCTGGAAGTAGCTGTCAGACAGAGAAGGTTTCCTCTATGTAGCAGTTGTTTCAGTGTCATTTAGAAGACATGGGATGATGATATATTGGTGGTTGGTTAATCTGGAGTTGCTGAGTGCAGTAAGCCAGCACAGCTTTCTTCAATCATATCATGTCTGGTCACCAGTGTGCATTCTGCTTCTTATTTGCTTCCTTGTTCTGCTGGCTTTCCTTTATTCTATTCTGCATCTTGAGATGTCCCCATTTGCCATGCCAGAACTTAGTCTGTTACGCTGAAGTTCTTCAATCTCAGAATAGGTGGTTTTCTGATACTTCAAGCATTTCTTTGAATTCTCTTTCCAGGACAAAAACTTGGTAGTAAATTGCAGTATCTCTCTGAGGCATTTTATCTTCTTTGATGAATTTATCCTCACTAGGCAGGTAGATTATATGAGAAGTATTATTTTTAGATGTCCAAGAGAAACATTGGAAGACAAATTATATTTTGCCAATAAAGAACAAGGCCAGTAATCTAAACCAGACTGCCGGGTTTGCACAGATTTCTTGATCCAGGAACATCTCTTGGTCTTCTCCCTGTGACATTTAAAAGCATGCAGAGCACATGGTAGGCTTTCAGTAAAGACTTGATCTCTTTGTCTGATTTTCTTTACAGCCTGGGAACCAACTCAAGTGCTAACTGGCACAGCCTTTTCTTCTTCTCTCTCTTTTTTTTCCTCCCTTATCACTGCTTCCTGTCTTAGAGCCATGTTAACATCTTAATAGACTGGGCAAAAACCCCAAGGAGAAGCTGGTCTTTCTGGAGATGTTGGCATGGTCCACTCCACAGAGCTTGGGAAGAGCATGCACATGCCCACAGAGTTGGGTTGTGGCTGTCTAGGAGTGTCCCTAAAATGATTACTCAGAGGACACAAATGTCTGAACGTTATATGTATGCTCTTTAGGGTGAAAAATTAATATTTCATATTTAGAGACGAAAAACCCTTCAGATTAAGTCAGGAGTATCACATACTGTCATTAAGTGGCACAAATTCAATGGTCTTACCTGCCTGCATTAGTGAATAAAGTTGAACATTTGTTTTTCATTATTTTCAGAAGTATGTATTAAACTACTGTGAGCCAGGCATTGTGCTAGATGCCTGGGACAAATGTGGTATGGTGAGTTCTGACCAGTAGGTGTCCCTCTTACTGTTTTATTTCACTGTGGGGCCATCATTTGGTTACTTTAGTGTTTTTTACTGAATTGATTTCTTTACAAAAGAAGATCAAAATTACCCACGAATCATCATATTCTGAAATGAAAAATTACGGGATTGAGGGAACTTCTGGACAACAGACAAGCAGATGTCTCGCCAGTTAGTAGAGCATCAAAGTGTCAAAATGCTCAATTACCACTTTAAAGCTCCCTAAACCACTTTGTTGGAAGTGGCAGCTTATCTGGGAGGAAAACCTTATTGAAGTTCCTCAGAGTGAGACAGAAGCATCATGCCTGGCTGCTTGTATGGCAGATGATGGATAATGCCGGTATGGCATCCCCTGTAGACTAGGGTGTGATCTGCAGCAAACAGGCCCAGGGCAGGTCCAGAACTGCCGGTGCTTCCAGGAAGGAGAGGTCTCTAAAGACCAATTCATGCTTACCAAACCACGAAGTACAATGCATAATGCCGGCATGGCATCCCCTGTAGACTAGGGTGTGATCTGCAGCAACCAGGCCCAGGGCAGGTCCAGAACTGCCGGTGCTTCCAGGAAGGAGAGGTCTCTAAAGACCAATTCATGCTTACCAAACCACAAAGTACAATGCATTCCCTAGGATGCAAGTTGATCTATTTAAAGCAAGAACTATGTCTGCCAACTGACCAATTAGTGCATTGGCTGGCTTATGCATTCTTTCCCCATCAACAGTCTGTAGGGAGTTACAATCAAAAGTTCCTTTTGCAGGCTTGAGATCAGAGAAGGGAAGTTGGGAGATCATCAAACCAGGTTAACCTATTGTAGCTGACTCTAACCTAGGAATCTGTGTTATAAGGAAGCCACAATACACTGATCAGAAGACTTACACTAAATAGTAACATAAATTAATTGACTAACCCCTTTTCTAGACTCCATGAGACCATACTCATTATGCTGATACTGTTTTCTTTTTTTCATATATATGAATACCTTGAATAGGCTACAGTTTTCTCTTTGCATTCAGACAAGTATAGATTTCTGTTACATGAATAGGCATTGGGTACCCGTTAGTGCCAGGGACCAAGCCAAACACTGGAGACAGAAACTCAAGGAGAGACTACAAAGCAGTCACTATAAGCAAAATCTTTTTACAAAACAACAAAGGCTGTAATCAAGGAATATATAAGTGAGCTCAGAGGAAGGAGTGCTGAATTTATTTGTATGCTTTGCTTTGGGCATCATTTTGCTCCTGTAGGATGTCTGAAGGTTGCAGATTGTTTCCACTGCGCATTGATTTTAGTGGCTTATCTTTGGGAAAGTGGTGTTCTTTCCTCTACAGGGATCTTGGTGTGGCTGGCTGGGCACTACCTCTGATGGCTGTGTCTCATAGACTGGCTGGGAGCCAGGGTGATGATTTGAGCAAAGCCATTCTCATAATGATTTTTTTCTGATAATAGTTTAATTAAAGGTACTGAGAGTAGTTCAGAATGCCATGCTGGAGTCAGGCAGATCTGTGTGTGAATCTTTACCCCCTAAATATTGTGAAATGCAGGTCTTTTGACTTCTTTAAAGCTCAGTTTCTTAACAATAATCTGAAGCTAATAAAACCTTCATATGGTTATTATGAAAATTAAATGAGATAAAGCATGTGAAATACCTGTCACATTGTAAGCACTTACAAAAATGTTAGCTTTTAGCTGTTAGGGAAATCTGAGTTAGAATGTAGAAGAAGTCCTATTGGCTTAACAATCTTATATTCCAATGTTATTTCTTCAAAATGACTATTATCAAATGACACATCAACTCCTACTGTTTCACTTTATCCTTTTATTCCAAGAAATCTTCTCTTTGCTTGTGGGAAGAGAGAGAGTGAAAATCAGGCCCCATTCCCAGACAGAGTTACTTCTTAGCACTTGTCAAAGTCTTATTCAACTCATTAGTGAGGGAGCCAGAAAGAAAACGAGAGCTAGTTTCTACAGCGTTTGAAAGAAATTTATATAGTTAATTGGGACAGGTTTGCTAAATTAGAGACAACATTGCTTAATGCCTTACAGGGTAGTAAAATCATAAACTGTGGAGTTATCACTCCTACCAGGCCAAAAATCTCGTCACATCTTAGTAGTTCTTTTACAATTCAGTATTAAACTTTATAGGACTGTAAATTGTCTGGGCTGTCAAACAAAAGTACCTCTCCTGAGAGACTTAGATAACTATCATATTAGAAGATATTCTAGGATGATATTTTAAAAACTCACAAATCATCAGTTTGCTTTATTTCCGAATATTTCATATTTTCCTTTCACAATAAATAACTATGTTTTAGTGCATAGTAATTAAACTTTTTCATTGCTTCACTCCCTGCTGTGGAGTACATAATTCATCCAGCAACAATAATAAAGAGATGCAAGAGGATTTCCCATTGTTGGAGTTAGAAGGCTTGGTTTTGTTTTGTTTTGTTTTGTTTTTAAATAGGGAAAGGAGGAAGCAGGTTGATAGTGAAAAGGAGCAGTTGGTTTTGAAGGAGGAAAGAAGGGGTGAGAATGTTGGGGAGGAAGATGCTCGGCATTCTGCAGGGTTGACTCTGTGGCCTCCTTGGAACTCTTTCCATGTTCTTAGAGTTATGACCCTCTGTTCTCTGGGAAGAAGGGGATGGCCAAAGTTTACCCCGAGTCTGCAGAGAATGGTGATGGAATTTTGCTTTTTGAGACTCCTGAGGTTGAATATTTGTTCCCCAGGGGTTCAAAGCACCATTCTGTGTGTTTCCTTAAAAGGACCTGATCTGTTTTCCCTTTTCATCCATAGTGGCGTAGATGTTCACTATGCAGTTACCTTCAATGGCGAGGCCATCAGCAATACCACCTGGGACCTAATTAGCCTTCACTCCAACAAGGTGGAGAACCATGGTCTTGTGGGACTGGATGACAAGCCCACTGCTGTCTACACAATTAGTAACTTCAGGGATTACATTGCTGAGACACTGCACCAGAAGTTTTTGCTGGGGAGCTCCTCTTTGAATCCAGATCCTGACTCCCTTCAGCTTATCGATGGTAAGTTTGATGTCCATTAAGTCCTTGTATGGTTCAACTTTCTTATTAAAATGAAAAAAAAAGTCACTTTAAACAGCTACTTCGTGGGAATCTTGAAATGAGTAAAAACTGCTTGAGAAATGAAAGAAGGTAATACAGGGGTGTCCTACATGTAATGATGGGAAGATTCTTTATGTTGGAGTCTTATAATCTAGACAGACTGTGCGAATACAAGTCAAATATCTGAATAAAGTACCAAGCATTTTCTATGCAAGTACCCCCCATCTGTTCTACCCAAATCTGAGCTATAAAAAGGAGGAACTTGGGTTTCACTTGTCCCTGAACCTCAAATACAATAGTGTCTCCACTAAAAATGTTCTTTAATATTGTTCTTTTTTCAGTGAGAGGAATTTTACTTCCCCAAAGTGAAGACCAGGTGTGGAACACACAAAGTTCAGGTGTTCAGGAAACCTTACCATCTATCTTGGTAAGTATGTTTCTGTGTTTCATGCCTAGAACCAGGCCCTCAGGCTTCTCTCTTTGGTACACTCACCTGCTTACTTTGGCAACTTGAATTTCCCAAGCTGTTCCTATTTCAAATATTTTCTTACATCATCCTTGGGATGTTATTCATAGTTGTCAGGTCACGGGTCCTAAATATTGATTCGGAAAATTTAAACCTTCAGCATGGTTAGTTAAATGAAGTCCACACATTTGGCATTGCCAGACTCCACATGTGGTAGAAAACTTATTTATGGTTCATATTTATTTGGTGATAATTAAGCTATGAGTGCCACTGTGTTGTTCTTTAAAAGTTAGACAGAAATAGTTTTTATAGCCAAGATTATAAATTCATGTATGTAGGTACAGAGTATAGATTTTTGTCCCAAGGATTGTATTGAAGAAAAAGTTTAGACTCCAAAGCTTATAGAGCAGTGTGTGTATGGAGAGGAGGGAAGGAAGAATGAAACACTGGCTAGCTGACCAATGAGAGACTCCGAGTCAGGCTGCCTTTTCGCCTGGGCAGAAAACATTCCCATTTGCACAGAAACAGCATGGAATGAATTTTCTTTTTTGTTCTTATCACTCAACTGCCCTGGGCTCTCCTCTGTCCCCTTCAAACCTCCACTTGACACGTCACCTCTAGGGAAGCATCCAGTAGAATAGAAAGTGGCTTCCTCAAGTGCAGGTAAAACAACAGCCCCAACAACACTAGAGACTAAACTGTCTACAGTGACTACATTATCTTTTATTATCACACAGACACAGAATGGAGGCTGCCTTAATCCACATTCCCCGCTTCCTTCTACTCCTTGAGGCTTCTTTTCTGTCTCATGGGGCAGAAGATAAATTGTTGATTAATTTGAAATACTTGTTTCTTGGCTTTAATGCAGGAGTGGAAATTTAGAAAGCCTGCCCCAAATTGGCTTAACAATTAATTTGTGCAGCCATTACTTCTACTCAGTTATAGAGCAACTCAGTTTTGAAATGTGGAGTCACTGAAAATACTCTTTTCACTAAGTTCCATGTTGGAGAAAGATGGTTAGAGGGGGACTGACCTCAGAGATTACATTCATTTGGTGTTTATTTGTTCATTCACTCAAATATATTTATTTTGTGCTTTTCATGTGCCAAGTGCTGAGGAAACTAAGACAAATAAGGTGTGGCCTTGCCTACAAGAAGTTTCCAGTCTGGTTGTGGTAGACAGACCTCTACACAAATAATGTGGTGCTGTCATAGAAGTTCATTCAGGGTGTGGTGGCAAGGAGTGGTGATTCACAGTGAACATGGCACCTTTAGTCTCCGGTCTTCTAATCGCATTCTACTCAGGGCCTCTCTAATAACCACAATATTGTGATGATGTTTTAGAATGATGTTGGATAGACAAGGATTTCTGTATAAGCCGGGGTTGCAACCTGGAGACTAGCCATCTGGATCCAGCTAGAGGCGTGTGCTTTGGGGTTAAATTTTTTAAAAAGCCAATATTTAAAAATTAGGAGATTTTTGCATAAAAATGCAGGTTTCCAACTTCTTTGGAAAACCAGGAGATCTGGTATCATTAAGTTTACATTTCCCATTGCAAAAAGTGTCTAGAGCTTGGCTGAAAGAGGCCACACCCTTAATGATACCAAGCACTGACTAATTGGACTCATTGTCCATTTATATTGCCTGTTTTGTGGTTCTATTGGCATTTAAGCCAACTCCTTACTTTTCTGAATTTGAGGAGATGTTGGAATGTTAATGGGTGATAATAAGGCATGAAAAAAAAGAATGATTAGTTAGAAGTGTCTGGTTCTTGCTTCTCCCCCATTTCCCCCTCTGTTCTTTAGTGGAAGTGAGTTTTTTTTTAACTAGATTTGATTTTTAGCAATTATTTTAGAGGTAAGAATGTTGGGATATTGGATATGACACCTTTTGGCATCCTGATTTGGAAAATCACTTGTTGCACAGTAAGCTTCCTATAGCACTAGTAAGCTTTTCAGTTGGCATTAGCAGAAGTGAAACTGGCCAAGGTAATATTAAACCTGTTAATATACTACATTGAACTAAAAGAAGAATTCATAAGTTGAATTTGTTACCATGGGAACATCTATTCATATAAAAATAAATGAAGTGTTATTCCTGGCATGGATGTGTTCACCTTTTAAGATATATGAGAAAGCTTCATTGCTGTGCCATTGTTTTAGGGGGTACTTGTTTGGAAGATTTGGTCTTCCTTCATTTAAAAATTGATGTTGTTTACTTGCACATTTTATGTTGCTTACTTGTGACTTGACTTATTAAGGATAGAATGTTTTGTTTTAATTTTTATGTAATGAAAAGGAATTCAGCTTATAGATATATTGAAGTCATTTATTTCTTGAGAATTTCTTTTTCATTGAGGATTCAGCTGCTTTCTGATGTGTGTCTGGTCATAGGATCTGTCTGGTAAAACTCAGTTTCTTAAGTGTATGTCAAAGGGCTTAAGCCATCTCTCCTGGAAGTCTGAAAAAATGCGCACTTAGAATTTACAAGGATGCAAATATATCTGACTCAACTGGAAGCACAAGTGACTCTAACACATCTCTAGAAGTGGTTTTAAATAAGTAAGAGAAAAACAAGTGAATTCCCTGGTATGGTATGACCTGTCATCATCATAACTGCTATTCTGAGGAACAGTACTTGGTGTCGAGCAGATGGCCTTCTTACTTTTCACTGAATGTATATATGTAGTTTTAGATAATAGAAAAAAATGAGACAGGAAGAAACTTTTCCTTACATACAGACAGCCTTCATATTCAACATAGCAGACATTTAAAGAATAGAAAATGGTCCCGCCTCCTCTCTCTCCTTTGTGTTCAGCTGGGTCTTTTAGATCTGCGCACATACGCTAACCTGAATGAGAATTAGGCTGCCAAGTCGGCCAGCTCCAGTTTCTCCTCTGGGAATCCTTTTGCCATGTGGGTATATACACTTGTATATCTCCTTCAATGAGTAGTCTGGTATAGTGGACAGAGCACTGGGATGGTTCCATGAACCTCAGTTCTTTATCTTTAATAGGCAAGGTTGGACTAAATATTCTTAAGAGCCTTTCTAGTTATAAAATTTGATTTGTTTGTTATGTTCACACATACGTGTATGCTCAGCCCTGCTTCCTAAGATAAGATTTTTATAAACCTAAAGATGGCCTTATAAATCACCCAAGCCTTTGGCAAAACAAAAGCTGGTATTTTTACTTAATTTTTTTTTTTTTTTTACTTCTACATTCTTGACTTCAATTTATTGTCTTTTCATTTATGTGGAATTGAACTCTTGCTCTCTCCATCTGGTTCATTCTTTTTATTCCTCCCAGCTTTACTGAGATATAATTGACATACAGTGTTGTATAAATTTAAGGTGTACAATATGATGATTTGATACACTTATATATTGTGAAATACTTATCACAGTACAGTTAGTTAATACCTCCATCACTTCACATAATTACCTTTTTTGGGGGCGGGGGGTGATAAGAACATTTAAGATAAACTCTTCAGGCAGCTTTCAAGTATGTAACACAGTAAACTATAGTTACCATGTTGTACATCAGATACCCAGAACTTATTCAGCTTGTAACTGCAAGTTTGTACCCTTTGACTGACATCTCTCCATCTCCCCAACCCCAGCCCCTGGAAAACCCCATTCTGCGATTTTTTTTTTATGAGTTTGGCTTTTTCACATTCTACATATAAGTGATATCATGCAGTTTTTGTCTTTTTCTTCTGCTTTATTGCACTTTAGCGTTATGCCCTCAAGGTCCATCCACATTGTCACAAAGGGCAGGATTTCTTTTTCATGGCTGAATAATATCCCATTGTGTGTACATAGCACATCTTCTTTAGCCATTCATCTGTTGATGGACACTTAGGTTATTTCCATATCATGGCTATTGTGAATAATGCTGCTGTGAACATGAAAGTGCAAGTATCTGTTTCACTTACTGATTTAATTTCCTCTATCCATATATCCAGAACTGGGATTGCTGGATCATGTGTTAATTCCATTTTTATAAAGGGAGGTAGTTAGGTTTATTTATTATTATTATTTATTTAATGGAGATACTAGGGATCAAACCCATGACCTCGTGCATGCTAATCATGTGCTCTTCCACTAAGCTATAGCCTCCCCTCTGTGGTAATTCTATTTTTAATTTTTTGAGGAACCTCAGTACTGTTTTCTACAATGGCTATAACTATTTACATTCCCATCAACAGGGCACATGGGTTCTCTTTTCCCCACACCCTTACCAACACTTTTCTCTTGTCTTTTTGAGAATAGCCATTCTAACAGATGTTAGGTGGAACTTTATTGTGGTTTTGATTTGCATTTCCCTGGTGATGTTGGGCATCTTTTCATGTATCTATTGGCAATTTGAAATCTTCTTTGGAAAAATGTTTATTCAGGTTCTTTGCCCATTTTTAAATGTCTTTGGTTGTTTTGTTTTTGCTGCTGAGTTGTGTGAGTACCTGATATATTTTGGCTGTTAACCCCTTATCAAATATATGATTTATAAATATTTTTTCCTATTACATAGGTTTCATTTTGTTAATTGTTTTCTTTTGCTAGGCAAACCTTTTTTAGTTTGATGTAGTCTCACTCATTGATTTTTGTTTTTGTTGCTTGTGCTTTTGGTGTCATTTCCAAAAAAACATTTTAAGACCAATGTCAGGGAGCTTTTTCTCTGTGTTTTTTCCTACATAAGATCTTAGGTTTAGGTCTTTAATTCATTTTGAGTTGATTTTTATGTATAGCAGAGGTAGAGGTCCAGTTTCTTTCTTTCTTTCTTTCTTTTTTTTTTTCCTGTAGCTGTCCAATTTTCCCAGTGCCATTTATTGAAGACACTATTCTTTCCCCATTGAGTCTTGGCTCCCTTGTCAAATATTAGTTGACTATATCTGCTAGAGTGTATTTCTAGGCTCTGGATTCTGTTCCATTTGTCTATGTGTCTATTTTTATGCCAGTACTGATTTATTTACTGTCAATTTGTAATATAGTTGGAAATCAGAAAGTGTGATGCCTCTAGTTTTGTTCTTCTGTCTCAGGATTGCTTTGGCTATTTGGGGTCTTTTGTGGATCCATACAGATTTTAGTATTGTTTATTCTGTTTCTGTGAGAAATGCCATTGGAATGTTGATAGGGATTGCATTGAATCTATAGATTGCTTTTGACATTTTAACAATATTAATTCTTGCAATCCTTGAGCATGGAATATCTTTCCATTTATTTGTATCTCTTTTTATTTCTTTCATCACTGTCTTATAGTTTTCAGTGAATAGAGTTTTTACCTCCTTGGTTAAATTTATTCCTAGGTATATTACTCTTTTTGTTGAACTTGTAAATGGGATTGTTTTTATAATTTCTCTTTCAGATAGTTTGCTATTAGTGTATAGAAACACAACTGACTTTTGTATATTGATTTTGTATCCTGCAGCTTTACTGAACTTGTTTTAGATTAGTTACAATATTTTTTTTGTTCCAGTCTTTTGAGTTTTTTATATATAAGATTATGTCGTCTACAAATAGTGACAACTTTACTTCTTCTTTTCCCATTTTGGTGCCTTTTGTTTCCTTTTCTTGCCTAACTGCTCTGACCAGGACTTTTAGTACTATGCTGAATAGGAGTGGTAAGAGCAGGCACCCTGTTCTTGTTCCTGATCATAGAGGAAAAGTTTTTAACTCTTCACTGTTGAGTATGAGGTTAGCTATGGACTTGTCATATCTGACCTTTGTTTTATTGAGGTACATTCCCTCTATATCCAGTTTGTTAAGAGTTTTTTTTTTTTTATCATGAAAGGGTATTGTATTTTGTCAAATGCTTCTGCATCTATTGAGATGATTGCATAGTTTTTACCCTTCATTCTTTTGATATGGTGCATCACATTTATTGATTTGTTTATGTTGAACTATCCTTGCAGAGGTAAATCCCATTTGATCATGGTATATAATCCTTCTAATGTGCTGTTAAATTCAGTTTGCTAATATTTTGTTGGAAAATTTTGTATGTATTTTCATCAGGGATATCTATAGTTTTCTTGTAGTATTCTTGTCCGCTGTTGGTATTAGGTAATGCTGGCCTCTTAAAATGAGTTGAGAGTGTTCCCTCCTCTTCAGTTTCTTGGCAGAGTTTGAGAAAGATTAGCATTAATTCTTCCTCAAATGTTTGGAAGAATTCATCAGTAAAACCTTCTGGTCATGGCTTTTCATTGTAGGGAGGTTCTGATTACTGAGGTCTGTTTAGCTTTTCTGTTGCTTCATGATTCAGTCTTGGAGCTCTACTTGCTTCCCTTCTCTTTACCTTTTGTGTATCTACTGTAGGTTTTGTCTTTGTGGCTACCATCAGACTTACATGTATTATACACGTAACAGTCTATTTTATGCTCACTACATAACTTTGATGGCAAATGAAAAGTTTACCCTTTTACTCCTTCTCTTTTATGTTTTTGATGTCACAATTGACCTCTTTTTTATTGTATGTTCATTAACAAATTATTGTGAGCTATAGTTATTTTTAATACTTTTGTTTTAACCTTTTTACTAGAATTAAGTGGTTAACACACAATATTACACATAATATTACAGTATTTGAATATATACTTACCTTTAGCAGTGTGTTACATATTTTCATATGTTTTCATGGTACAAATTAGTGTCCTTTCATTTTGGTTTGAAGAACTTTTAATATTTCTTGTAAGGCTGGTCTAGTGGTGATGAAATACCTCAGATTTTGTCAGAGAAGATTTTTATCTTGCCTTCATTTCTGAAGGACAGCTTTGCTGGATAAAGTATTCTTGGTTGGCAGGTTTTTTTCTTTCAGCACTTTGAATCTATCATCCCTCTCTCTCCTGGCCTGTTAGGTTCCTGCTGAGAAATCCACTGATAGCATGATGTGGGTTCCCTTGATGTAAGTTACAAACTTCTTTTCTCTTGGTGCTTTTAAGATTCTCTCTTTGTATTTAATTTTGACAGTTTTATTATAATATGTCTTGGAGAAGATCTTTTGAAGTTGAATTTGCTTGGGGTCCAATGAGCTTTGTGAACTTGGATGGTCAAATCTCTCCCTAAACCTAGGAATAAACTTAACCAAGGAAGAAAAACAAAACAAAATTAAAAAAAAAAAAAAAAGCCCCAAAGCTAAATCTCTCTCTTCAGATTTGGAAAGTTCTCAGTCATTATTTCTTTAAATTAGCTTTCTACTCCCTCCTCCTTCTCTTCTCCTTCTGGAACACCACTGATTCACAGATTGTTTCTTTTGATGGTATCCCATAGTTCATGCTTTCTTCATTCTTTTTTATTCTCTTCTGACCAGACAACTGTCAGCAGTCCTGTCTTCTACTTCACAGATTCTTTCTTCTGCTCGATATATCCCATTGTTTATGCTCTCTTTTGCATTCTCCATTTCATTTATTGTATTCTTCAGCTCCAGGATTTTTGTTTGGCTCTTTCTGTGTGTGTATGTGTGTGATTTCTATCTCTTTGTTAAATTTCTTATTTTGTTTATGTTTTGATTTCTGATTTCATTGAACTGTCTTTCTGGTTTTTTATTGTAGCTCATTGATCTTCCTTAAAACAGCTATTTTGACTTTGCCAGGTAAATTGTAGACCTTCATGTCTTTGGGGTCAGTTACTGGAAGATTATTGTGATCCTTTGATGATATCATGTTCTTTGACATTTCATGTTCCTTAAAGTCTTTTGTTGTATTCACATTTGAAGTAGAAGTCATTTCCTCCAATCTTTACTGACTGACTTTAGGAGAGAAATATCTTCCATCAGCCCTGCTGGGATTCTGAGTTTTTCTCAGCCTCCTCTTGACACACGTTTTTCACACTTCTTGCTGCCTCAAGTGGCAAAGTCCTAAGCTTATATGCCTTCTCTTGATCCTGCAATGCACCAGACAGCTATCTTTTGGCTATTCCAAGGACAATACAGAAGCTCAAGTTGTAGTCTCTCTCTGGCCTATAGATTCAGGCCAGCTTTCTGTGCCTGCTCACTAATTGTCTGTCAAAGTTCCCTGTCTTTGCCAAAGGGAGTGTGCACAAGGAGCTAACTGTGAGGTGGAAGAGGTGTGTGTGGGGGTGCTCAGATGTGTTTTACTTCTATTCCTTTTTTTGACCAAAGCCACATTACCAAAAATATTTACTAGTATTGTACTATCCACTTTTCATCATTTCCCTCTTTATTTTCTAGATTAGAATGTATCCTCTACTGAGGAGTTTTTGTAAGTACCATATCTAGGTTCTACCCTCAGACCAGTTAAGTTAGAATCTCTGGGGTGTGGGGCCCGGGCATTGGTGTTGTTAAAAAGCTTGCATGTGATTTTAATGCTACTTAGATTAGAGAATGATTGCTCTTTCGTATTTCCCTTTTTCAGTTTTTAGAAATATTTTATGAATTCCTTCTTTGCATATGACACTTCTTATTTTTTGTTATTCAACATAGATTGGAATATATAAACTCCTGTCCATGTCATGGCCAGTTTTACCTATTAACTGTCATCACTAAACTTTTTAACACAGACTAATCTCATTGTAGGATTAAAGAATTAGCATGTTCAAGGATAGTGTTTCTGTCTACTTTTCTATTCCTGAAGCTACATTTTAAGATATGACTAGTACTATGTTATTAAAAAGTCACTGGAAAAAGAAAATTGTATTTTGTAAGTGTGATACAATTCACAGATGTTGCTATTTGTTTGAGGTAATGAGACCACATTTTGATGTGGTGCCATTTCTTATCAAAATAAAAGACCTTGATCAAATCATTATCTTTCAGAATGATGAATACAATCACGAATTGTTCTTCCTGTTGTGGGCAATGTGCTTAGGTCCTTGACAACAAATAATAGATATTAGTAACTTCTGTGTGTTTGAAGTATTTAAGCTAATAAGATAGAGGGAAGAGAACTATCTAAAGCAAGAGAAACAGCATCTTCTCCCATAAACTCACTTTTTTTTTTTTTTGGTCTTTTGAATATGTTATCTCATCTATTCTTACTTTCCAGGTAAGATTCAAGAGATACATGATTTTTCTCTAGATTTTCCAACTAGTAAGTGGTTGAATTGGGATTTAATTCTAGATCTGTTTGGTTCTAGAGCCCTATCTCCCTCTCCTTCCCCAATATTACATTGCCTTTTGTCCCTAGAAAATCTGGGAATGTAGATAGATAGGTGGTGTTTGAAATTATTTTTATGTGTTTCTTTTATCTGTGATATGATTCAGCCTCTTTTTGCCCCTCCAGGATAATACCCCTCAAGCTGAATGGCCCTCAGCAGATGAATCCACCACGAGCAGTATTTCACCACTTGATTTCAGCTCTGGTCCTCCTTCAGCCACTGGCAGGGAACTCTGGTCAGAAAGCCCTTTGGGTGATTTAGTGTCTACACCCAAATTAGCCTTTCCCTCGAAGGTGAGCCTCAGTTCTTCCCCAGAGGTTTTAGACGTTAGCAGCTTGACTCTTCATTCTGTCACCCCAGCAGTGCTTCACACTGGCTTGCCGATGGCTTCTGAAGAAAGGACTTCCGGATTTCACCCATTAGAAGATGGTAAAGAATTTTAATCACTTTTCATACTTCCTTATTGTATCAGATGAGAAGAGTTTTGAAGAGAGCAGGAGACTGGAGTCAGTTAGAAAGCATGATAACATTCATTAGGAGGACACAGCCTTGGGAATGTTGTGTGAGAAAGGGAACAGTCAGCTTTACTTGGTTGGAACGGAGAGTCCAAATAGGTAAATAATAAGAAATGAACTTGTGGGCTGAAGTGATTTCATCAGATAGATATTTTGAAGGTCCTATTAAAGAATGTATCACTTAATTATATTACTATTTAAGAACTGCTTTACTTACTTGAATATTTGAGTGGTAAACAAACAGCCTCAAAGAAGATTATTCCATTATCTTTTAATAGGATTAACTGGGGGCAAGTACATAGAGATTTTTCGCTGGCATTAGGCTTGAGAAGGGAAGAATCTAAACTAGAGCAGCTACAGCAGAGATTACGGAAGTCAAGCAGATGATTTAGCTGATATGGAGGAAAGGGACAATCAATGTGACTCAGGGATGGAGTATACACGTGAAAGAGGAAGATGAACAAAGATATAAATAGTGAGTCCAGGAGTTTGAACATTGGGTGAACCTGAAGGATGATGGACAATAAACAGCAAGAAACTGAGAATTCAGAGACCAACAAAATTTCCTAGGGAATTTTCTTCCTGGGTTTTTACTAGATTCAGTCTTTGTGTCAATATGGCTACCAGCATTTCTTGATTTTCATGGAATAAAAAAAAAATCGTGTTGAAGATTAATTATTTCAAAGCCTGATGTCTTGTTATCCTCAGGGAAGGGAGTTATAATCATGAATGATTGTACCACATCACAAAAATATAATCATGCCTTCTTGTTGTTTACTGGATATAGCAAAGCAAAAGTTGGCAACTGTCCTTTGTAATCTAGTGGGAAAAAACAGGTGGTTGGTTTCATTAGTAAGACTTGGAATGTATTTTGGCATCTTTGTGAATTAATTAATGGAAAACTCTATTTTTAGGATTAACTAAAGTTGAAGGATCAGAAGATTTTCTTTCTATTGATCCATTGCCTTCAAGTTCATTCACTCATTCAGTGCCACAAGAAACAATACCATCCATGGAAGACTCTGGGGTGTCTTTGACACCCTCACCATATCCAGTCTCCTCTGTCACATTAGATCTTCTTGCTAAAGAAATAACTATGCCTTTTGGCTTGGAGTCTTTGACCTCCAAAGTCAAAGGCCAATTAGAAATGAGCTCTTGGGTGCCACACATACCTATGGAAAAAGAGTTCATATTTGAGAGTGGTTTAGGTTCAGGGTCTGGGCAAAAGGTGAGTCTGATTACTTGGCCATGGAGTGAGACTTCATTAGAGAAGAGCACGGAATCATTGTCTGAGTCATGGCTTGAAGCTGAAGATTCAGAGGATTCCCTTTTGTCAACTGAGGATGTAGGTGAGAAACTAGTTATAGATGACAAAAAAGATGCCACAGATCAAAGTATTGAGCATTCAAAATATGGGTATTTTGATAGATCCACAAACTTTGCAGAGGAAGAGCCCCTTGGTGGACCTACTGTGCCCATCTTTGCAGAGATCACAACTCAATCTGCATCTCTAATTCTATCCAAGCACACATCAGAGGTACCTGACATTGATTATTACTCAGTTACCAAATCACCTCCTCTGCTGACATCTATAGCAATCTCTGCTTCTCCTGATAAACCAGATCAGGTAGAACCTGTTCTAAAGGAGGACATGGAACAAAGTACAGAGTCATCCAGCCAGGACTGGTTTGACAGCAAAACTTCAGCAGGGAAGCCAGATGTGCAACCTTTGTGGACCATATTGCCAGAATCAGATGTAGTCTGGGCAAGAACTTCTTCCCTAGGGAAATTGTCCAGAGACACACTGGCAAGTACGCCGCAGAGTACTGACAAGCTCTGGTTGAAAGCTTCTATGACACAATCTACCAGATTGCCTCCAACCACAAGCTCCACCCTGCTGGAGGATGAAGTAATTATGGGCGTACAGGATATTTCACTGGAACTGGACCAGATAGGCACAGATTACTATCAGCCTGAGCTAATCCCAGAGGAAAATGGCAAGGTTGGTAGTTATGTGGAAATGTCTGCAGATATTCACTCCACAGAGTCGGCTATTGTGGCTCAGGCCACAAAAAGCGATGACTTGATTTATACCCAAACCACAGGACCTTTGGTGGTATTCTTCAGCCTCAGAGTGACTAACATGATGTTCTCAGAAGATCTGTTTAATAAAAACTCTTTGGAGTATAAAGCGCTGGAGCAAAGGTTCTTAGAACTGGTAAGCATAAGAAGTGAGACATGGGCGTTAGTGAATAATTGTGTATGAACCACTCCTCTTTCCCTCAGCATGTAAGATCTGAGTCAAGGGGAGTGTGGTCTGCTGTGGATTTTCATTTCCTATCATCGTATGAATAGTGTAATAGCTAAGGGTTGGTAGCAAAACAATAAGACAGGTGGATACAAGAAATGGAAAACACAAATGTGGCATGAGGGTGATGTGACAATTTAGATACTGGAGATTGTATTCTGTGATTTCTGGGACTGAAACAAGTTTAAGATTTCTTTTCACATTTTATTGTGAAACCTATGTTTTGTGGATCTCACAATATAACGCCTATAATGCCTGCACTGTTGCAACCCTTAGGTAAAACAGAGAGAATAAACTCACTGGTGTCTAAAACTGTCCAGAATTTCCGTGGGTTTCCTAAATGGCATTGAAAATCTGATGACTCTCAAACAACTCACCATCCATAGTTTTCTGGGTGAACAATTTAAATAATATATATAGAATACAATTTAGAAAAGTAGAGGGGTTCATCCTTGTTTATTTGTTTATGGTAGGTATTGAAAAAAATGCAAAACCTTGTCAATAAACTGACCACTTTTCATGTCTTGTAGTTGGTTCCCTATCTCCAGTCAAATCTCACTGGGTTCCAGAATTTAGAAATCCTGAACTTCCGAAATGGTAGTATTGTGGTAAACAGCCGAATGAAGTTCGCCAAGTTTGTCCTTCCCAATGTCACCAATGCTGTATACGTGATTCTGGAAGACTTTTGCACCACTGCCTACCAAACCATGAACTTGGCTATTGACAAGTACTCCCTTGATGTGGAATCAGGTAATGATATTGAATATCGGTGATATTGAAAATTGAATACTGGTGGTTTCTTAGTGGAATCTAGTTATTATTCTTGTGTATTTTCTTCTACACTGAGTCAAGGTGAATTTAATACTTACAGGTAAAAGAGTACCATGTCAGGAAAATTTTCCACATCTTGGTAATTAGTGAAATAACTCTACCAAGGACATCAATATCATTCTCTTTTCAAATGGGTTGTTACTTGTTTCTTTTTCTTGTTTACTTTCCATTCCTTTTTCACCTGCTCTACCTGGCTCTCTTTTACTTATCCATAGGATCTGTTGTTGCTACATCTCTGTGTGGCCAAGCCAGTTGATTTGGGCTCTCTTCCTTTCTGTGTTATTTTCCTAAGTTGTTTTTATCTATTTCCATTATTGTAAGTCGAATGTAAATGTCAGTAACTCTCTACATTTTTATGTGCAGATCAGACTTACCTTCTGAGCTCCAGAATCAGTATCTTCCTATGTACTTGATGATCTCAACTTGGAGATGTCCTGTGCATATCAAGCTTAAGATGTCTAAGAGCGACCTCTTGTTTTCCGTATCTCCCTAGCTTCCAACTAAACCCACGTAAAGCCTTTGCACGTACTGTCTTCTTTGCCTGAAACTCTTTTTCCTCCTGGCTGACTTTCGCTTATCCTTCATGCCTCAATTCAAATGTCTCTTCCTCAAGACGTTCACTGACTCATCCATAGTCAAGATTGGTTCTTTTCCCTCTGTAATGTTTATAACTATTAGGATAATGCTAATTTATGCACGTAGTTGCTTCATAGCTATTTCCCCCAGTTGCACTGTCCACAAGGACTGAGACTGTGTCTGTTTTTATTAACCACTTTGTAGCCAAAACCTAGCGTAGTGTCTTGCATACAGAAGGCACTCAGAAATACTGTGACTGAATGAAACAAACTGTTGTTTTTATTTGGAAGACTTGGATGCAGAGAATACTGTTGGATACTCAGACTGTTCTTTTTTACCTTCTACATACCAGAAGACAGTGGTTTTGAATAGGAGTAAGGTAGAATGTCTGGATTTGTATTTCTCCAGTGCCTTTTACTCTCAAACTGGTTTGGAAGACAGCCCTATTCTTTAACTGGGAAAGAAGCAAACATTCTTTCCTTTGAAATCCTTGAAGGACCATTATTCGTTGAAAGTGAAGAAAATGATTTAGCTAATCCCCCAACATCCAGATCTCTTGCCACTTGAGTTCTTTAAGGATGTTTGCGTATTCTTTGCCATGTGGTGCAGCGGAAGAAGGAATTAATTATAATTTAGAAGACCTGGTTTCATGCCTCTGCTCTGCCATTTATCATTTGTGTGATCCTGGATGAGCTGTTTTATCTCTGAGCCTTACTCCCTCATATATTAAATGGGAATAGAATGACCTGGCATATGTATTTCATGGGGCTGTTCTAAGGATTAAACAAATAACGTATATAAAAGCATTTGACTAGCCATGGAAATGCAAGCAGTGAAGATTTATAAAACTTTTGCAAAAGTCAGTCCACTTCTTTTTAAAGGGAATTACGTGAATAAATGTGTTTACCTCAATTTCGCATGTAACTCACATGTCAGCTGGATGCCAAGTCATCCAGGTTTATAGGATCAATTTTTTCCTTAACATTCAAGTGAACTGGCATTTGTCTCTCCCATTTGCAGTGTAAAACCTAGATCCATGGCCCTCTGACCCCTAGTATCTGTAGGAATTATCAGGGAACTTAACTATCTCTTAATCATCTCCAGCTCTGAGCTCCTGCAGCTGAATTTCCAATCTCGCATTTGTCCTCACCCTTGTAATTGTTCTTTATGTTAATCCTACACAGGTCACAGTCCCATTTTTTATTTTCCCAAAGCACCTCTAGTACAGGGCAGTTGATTCTATCAGACATTTGCTGGTAATATGAGCATGATGGAGGAGTTTTTATTATAGAACAGCAGATGGCTTTAAAATGGTACTGTTAGGGGGTAAATATCCAAAAATTTTTCAGCCACCCTTTCAAAAGTGTTTGTTTAATGGCCAACTTTTTCTCCAGGAGAAAGCTAGCGACCATGCTACTCTGGCTATTCTGGCTGTCTCTCCAGACCCTCTTCCTATTTCCTCCGCTCTCATTTTCCCGGGCCCATCACTCCCTCTCTTAGCCTGCCCCTGGAAAACCAGAACGTAATTCATTCTATAGGTTAGATCCCTGTCTCCTATCCCAAGCTTAACGCCAAGTCTACCTTTGTTTTCCTATAAAGTCATGAAGGTACTCTTCCAAACAGAGGACTCTCTGTTCTGGGCCTCCACCTTTAACCTGCACAAAGGACTGGAAAGAGACTTTAAAACAACAGTCTTTTATTTACATGATTAAAATATTGGCCTTGGTCTCTTCTTTGGTCTGGAAGCAAAAGGGAGTAGCATTTATCTTTTTTTGCCTATTATAGATTCTATTTCCCTTTCCCCAGACACTCACCCACACCCACAGAATGATCACAAAGTTTTAGAATTTTTAAATAGAATTTTCCTACTACATGTATATTTTTAGTTAAAAGTCTTCAGAATAAAATATTATTTTATCTCAAGATTGGCTAAAGATAAGATTGACTTGGCTCTTGCCTAATTTGTTTCCACATGTAGTGTCTCAGAAATTCTTTAACGTCCATCAACAAAGGGGGACCATGCAAGACCATCCTTCCCACCCCCTATATACATTTCTATCCTTCACTGCTAGGCCAGGATTGGATTGTTTTCTGATTACAGAGTCACAAAATGAATATGAGGATCAAGATATAAAGACTTAGGGAAATACACAGTGGAATCCTGCTGTGTAGTTCTTCTGTAGAACTGCCATCTGTCAGCACATCTGTATGCTCTTCTTATACAAGCATCTTATTATTGGTCCCTTGTATTAGTTTGCTAGGGTTGCCATAACAAAGGACCACAAACTGGGTGGTTTATAACAACAGAAATTTATTCTCACATTGTTTTGGAGGCCAGGAATCCAAATCAAGGTGTTGGCAGGGTCATGCTCCCTGGAAAATCTCAAGAATCCTTCCTTGCCTTGTCCTAGCTTCTGGAGTTCGCCAGTAATCCTTGACATTCCTTTGCTTATAGATGCATCACTGTGGTCTCTGCTTCTGTCTTTATGTGGTCTTCTTTCCTATGTGTCTATGCCTCTGTATCCGAATTTCCCTCTTCTCATAAGGACATCAAATATTGGACTATGGGCCCAACCTAATCCAGTATGACCTCGACTTGATTACATTTACAAAGATCCTATTTCCAAATAAGATCATGTTCTGAGGTTCCGGTTGGACATGAATTTTGGGAAGACACTATTCACCCCAGGACACCCCCCATTCCTGCACAGGGCCAAGAAAGACCTGCTGTAGAGATCCTCTAAACTCTGAGGCTACAGATTTTGCAAAATGTCTTTACTCTCCAGAGTGGCAAGGAAATCACTGATTCTGAAAGCAGGATTAATTTATCTGGACACTGAGGGGCTATGCTCCTTGTTTTTTAACCTCCTCTTAGTCTTCTAAATAAACCTTATGCTCTTCCATATAAATGAGTTTATGGGTCATTTACACTTATTTCCTCTGTGGTATTTATTTCGCCATTTGCCTGTTTGTAGTTCACAGTTTGCCATTCACCAGTGGAGAACTAACAGTGGAACCATGGTAGGACGGAAGACCTATCCATGGTCAATGTCTTACATCATTTTTGACTAGTTTTTGTCCCAATTAATTTTTTTCTTTTTAAGCCTTTGATTTTTTAATTCTTATTTTTATTGAAGTGTAGTCGACTTACAATGTTAGTTTCATGTGTATAGCAAACGCGATTCAGTTATGTCCATATATATATTATTCTTTTCCATTACAGCTTATTATAAGAAATTGAATATAGTTCCCTGTGCTATGTCATTTTCTCTCATCCTATCAATGAAAATTGATATTACTGAGTCCAAAATATTGCTGAGAATAGCCTGAGGAGGTACAGGGCTGATTTATTTTTCTAACATTGGCTTTCACAAATCTTGAGAGTTCTTAGGCTGCTCTTACTGGGCTATATCCATCCCCGAAGCTTCCACCAGTTCTCTGGATTCTGTCGCCCCATTTCATGTTCCCCATGGCGGGTAGGGCATGCAGCATCATGTGCAGAGTGGAGGAGGACTATAGAAGGAAAGGGTTGGTAGAAATGAATGGTACATGAAAACTGTTTAATTTAGATCTACAATTACGTGGATTTTAAAGCTTCTACATGTTCCCTACATAAAACAGGTAGAGGCTCACCTAGGACACTGGGTTTTATGATTTGCCTCTAGGTTTCAGAGAAATTTGATAAAAGCTCATCAATGAAGGATGAGTCAGAAATTTTATTGTGGTATGGGTAGTGATGTATTTCAATGATTCATGAAGGGGGTTGTCCCATGGTACTTTGGATGGGAGAGCCTTCGTAGAGGGGCTTCATGTACCCCAGTTTTTGTATTTTGCTTTTTGTTGTATCATTCTCCTGTTCGTTTGTTGTTTTAGGTGATCAAGCCAACCCTTGCAAGTTTCAAGCCTGCAATGAATTTTCCGAGTGTTTGGTCAACCCCTGGAGTGGAGAAGCAGAGTGCAGATGCTACCCTGGGTACCTGAGTGTGGAAGAACTGCCCTGTCAGAGTCTCTGTGATCTACAGCCTAACTTCTGCTTGAATGATGGGAAGTGTGACATTATGCCTGGACATGGGGCCATTTGTAGGTATGTTGTAGTTAAAGGTTTTGGCTTTACAAGGTTATAGATACTTCCTGTGAAGAAAAGGGGTCTGCACCTGTGATATTAGGATAATCACAATATTTATTATAGAGGTTATATCTAGATAATACATGTGTGCCATCTAGTTCTCGTGTGAAGACTGAGTCAATTAATAGACCCGAACTATACCCAGTTCAATAGGTTATTTTATCTTATGCTTTTAGGGAGCTGTAAGAAGAACATTGTCTAGTGGCCTATAGGGAGGATGGAGAGCAGTCGGAGGTCTTATGTTTGCTAGTGGTGATGATAAGGCAGTTGGTGCTCGACTTAGCTTCAAGCATATCAGCACTTTACACTGTGTCTGAAACGGAATTTTATTGTTCTTTTGGGGTGATGTTCTTAATGGATTTGGGCTGTTCTTAGTCCTACTGAGTATTCAAAAATAAAGAAAAGCAAGTATTTAAAGTTGTGGCAAGTTTATTTTATGTATCTAAGATCCACTTTTTAATGATAGAACCAAAGAAAATGCAGCAGGCAGATGACCAGATTTAGGTAGCCTTCCCTGCCTACTCCCCTTAAACAGAGCAGAGCAAATCAACCTCCCAACCACACCCAAAGTCACATGCTGGAAAGGGAGAGAATGCTGAGAATAAGCAGGGGAAACATAAATGAGAGGACAATTTGTGAATGTCAAAAAGGGCAAGCATTCGCACTGATGCCCAAAATAGAGGAAATAGGTGGAAATGATTCAGACTTTTCTACATGTAAAGGTATAAAGTTTAGCTAGAAAACTACTGGGAAAAATAGTCTCTCAATTTCCAAAGAAATTAAGATTATTTTGAAAAGCAGTGATTGCTGCTCTGGGACTTGAAGATGTTTTTGCACCGTTCTGTGGCCGTGGGGTCCTGGGGGATCTCTGCCATGCAGTGAAAAGGACATGAGGAGTCTGGAGACGTGGCTTCCAGAGCAGCTCTGTGGCTAACTAATTGTATGACCTAACACCAGTCATTTTCCTTCCTGGGCCTGTTTTTCATTATCTATAAATAAGGAAGTACTTTCTTTAAGTCTAGTCAGTCTTTTATTCAGACTTTACAGGTAGTCACTGAGGACCTCCTGGGTGGATATCAGGCACTATACACAGCTTTAAATCTTATCATTTAACCTGTATACTCACATTTTTACTGAGGCTTCATGTGGTGTGCATTTATTTTTCTCTCTTTCCCTAGTCCCACTGAAGATTCTGCTGTTTTTTAAATTAATTAATAATTAATTTTATTGAAGTATAGTCAGTTTAGAATGTGTCAATTTCTGGTGTGCAGCATAATGTTTCAGTCATACATATTCATATATTCATTTTAATATTCTTTTTCATTATAGGTTACTACAAGATATTGAATATAATTCCCTGTGCTATACAGAAGAAATTTGTTTTTTTTTTTAACATCTATTTTATATATAGTAGTTAGTATCTGCAAATCTCAAACTCCCAATTTATCCCTTCCTACCCCCTTCTCCCCGGTAACCATAAGTTTGTTTTCTGTGTCTGTGGGTCTGTTTCCGCTTTATAGATAAATTCACTAGTGTCTTCTTTCTGCTATTAATTGTTACTGTCAGCAGAGTGCTTGTGGTTGGGACTTGGTCACCTGTCATTCCAGGTGCCGGGTGGGTGAGAACTGGTGGTACCGCGGGGAGCACTGTGAAGAGTTTGTGTCCGAGCCCCTGGTGATAGGCATCACCATCGCCTCCATGGCTGGACTGCTCCTCCTTTCTTCTGTGGTCATCTTCTTCATCATCAGGACTCTTCAAGCTCAATATGCTAGGAGAGACAGGGAAGGGCCCTTCAGGTAACTAAGGAGAATGTTCCTTCTGTTCATTCATTTTGTGCTTACTTTGTGCCAAATACTGGACAAGGATCTGGGTGGAGGGGAGAGAGCATATAGTTGAGTAAAAACATGGTCCCTGTCCTCAGAGGGTGTCAAACTGGAAGCAAACATAAGTGACAGCATGGATAAGATGCTAAGATGCCTAGGTAAGGGGTGAATTTTTTTTTGTCTAGGGGAGGGTGTCTTAGAAGTTTTAATGATGGTTGTGATATTTAGCTGGACAGAAGAGTAGATGTTTGCTGCAGCGGGTGGGTGGGAAACTTTCTAGCTAGTTGAATGAGCATGAGCACCATCAGGAAGGCATGCAGGAATCTCCCTGCACACATTGAGTGGGGCCAGAATGCCTGTTTCATGGTGGGGGAGGGGTTGGGAGGGTGACAGGGTTGAAGTGAAGACCAAATCTGTTAGTATGTTCCCGTTGGCTCATGCCAGTGGTAATGAGACAGATTTTAAATCTAGGTAAGAACTTGGCAAGAAGTAGAATCTGGTTCTCTTTTTAGTTAAGTGTAGCTTCACTAAGCTTGTTCTTGCTACACTAGCAATGCAAGGACCTTTGGGGTTGTGTTGTGATGACAATCCCTGGTTGTACTTCACTTCTGTGATTCTAGAGTCCAAGAGTGCTTCTGCTGCAGGTCTGGGTGACCTTCCCTTACCCTCCGGCTTGGCTAAGGAGGCACCTCTCCTAGGTTCCTTGGAACACCCAGGACATAATTCTATTATTATACTTTTTGTTGAGTCTTACTTTGCATTTGACTGTAATCTTATGCTGGAGAGGGATTCCAACAAATTCTTTGTATCATTTGCATCTAGAACAGTCCTAGGCACATAATCAAAGCTCAGTAAATATTTGTAGACCTGAATTGAACTTAGTTGAAGCACATTCCCCCTGTATTTATATTTCTATTAGAATTTTTGTGTGGTTACACATTGATTTTTTTATTTGTCTCCTCTGGGAATGATGGAGCTATATTCATTTAAGGACCTACTAAATATTGCCAGGCCTGTTTTTCCATCAGTATTTATTGAGTATTAGGTACTGGGGGGCAAATAAAGATGAATGAGACATGGAATAATTCCCCAGGACACTTGCCATGTAGTTGAGGAGACAATAATGATAACACCTGATAAATAATTTTTGAGCTTGATCTGGATATTTTTCACGGACCCTTCCCCCACCCCCCTTTCCCACCCCATTTGTATCCAGAAATCTTGCTCCAAGTAAGTAGTCTTCCAAGTAGCTGAGCATCCAAAGAAGATGCTCGTCAATCACACTTTTCTTCTTGTGGCTCCAGCAGGCAGCCTGACAGCCTCTCATCCGTGGAAAGTGGCGTGAAGCACAACCCTGTGTTTGAAAGTCACGAGGCTGCACTCGAGCAGTACGAGGGACCCTACCCTCTGCGTCCCTTCTACAGCTCTGCAGGCAGAGAGATGATTGGTGGTCTGAGCAGGGAAGAAATCAGACAAATGTATGAGAGCAGTGAGCTTTCCAGGGAGGTAGGAAACTTGGATTTTCTGTTACTGCTCTGCTGCTGTGTATGTCGTGTGTGTGTGTGTTCATGCACATACATGGGCTTCAAGAAAGGCTGAAAATTACTTTGTGATTAGTTTTTTACCTTATGGCATCTCCCAGGCGAATGTGGTATGTAGCAAGTATATAATTCTGAGCTCTACCTTATTCCCCACCTGCTGGTTCCTTTTATCCTTATTAGCAAGCCCCTCCTCCTCCCTTTCCTCCTTAGAAACCCTTACCTGTGTTACTGTTACTCAGAGCAGTTCAGGTAGTGGCCACACCCTCTATTTTTCTGAAATGGCCACTGTTTTTCTATTGCTCTCCCCTGGATAGCCTCAAAGGCCACCATTACTTACAAAAATTAGAACTCTTTTTAAAAAGGCCATTGAAGTTTTTCTTCTGCAAAGCCTCTTTTCCTCTTCTTTCTTTTTTTTAAAGGAAATTGAAGAAAGAATGAGAATTTTGGAACTGTATGCCAGGGATCCTGAGTTTGCAGCTTTTGTGAGAGAACATCAAATGTAAGTGTTTGAAACAGCGCCCTCACCCAGATTCTGAGGGGGCTTCCCTTAGAGTAGTGCCTCAGGCGTGAACACGTAACTCCTGTCCACGTGACACAGGTTTCTGTCATAACCAGTGTTTGCTGGGTTCTTTACAGTTCATACACTTCCTCACAGGTTACCTCATTTATTCCTCCCCACACCTTTGGAAGGTGAATGTTTCTTTTTTATGTTTTATGAATGAGGAAAGGAACCCTCAAAGCGATGGAAGGACCTACATAAGATCATGATGACAGCAAATGCCAGAGAAGATCGAAAACTAAGACACTCTGTGCTCTGGCCTAGGGCTTCCTGGGCTCTGTCCTATTTTCTCTTTTTTTGAGGGGGGAGGGGAGGTAATTAGGTTTATTTAATTATTTAATTATTATTATTATTTAGTGGAAGTACTGGGGATTGAACCCAGGATCTCGTGCATGCTAAGCACGCCCTCTACCACTGAGCTATACCTCCCCCCCTGTCATATTCTCTCTGATTTCTGTAGGTGTCACCCATCTGAGTAGCCATAAATCGTCACATATTTTAACATATCCTTCCTTTTCCATCTTTGTGGATACTTTTAAGTATACTTTGAATGACACACATCTCGTTACAGTGTATCTCTTCCTCAGTCAAATTCATCTTCCTTTTCATTTTTTTTCTGTTGCTTTTTTCAGCATGCATTTTGGGCAAGTGTCTGTAGTTTTTTTCCCTTTGTTCCTCAGAATCCATAACCAGGTATACATTATAAAAATAAACTATCTTGTAAAGAGACCATTCATGGATGTTAATTGAGTGTAGTGGGTGGGGTTATAATTTGGCTTTGATATTTTGTCTCTCAGCTGCCTTCACAAAGGTCCTTCCTTACTGACGGGTCTCACCCAGCACAGATATCAGCACCTGGCTTTTAGAAGAGAAAAACCAGAGCAATTCAAGCCTACTTACTAGAAGAAATGGATAAAGGGTCAGGATAACCCATGTGGTTCTGATTGGAGCCTCTGCTCCTTTGCTCCAAATCCCTTTTGTCTGATAGGCAGCCCCTCACCCATGGTTCCTCTGATAGGAAGGGACGAATTGACACCTAGGGAAACTAAGGAAGGTACTTTTCTAAGTCTGTGTGCGTGGTGGAGACTCCTTTGAAAAAAATCTCTAAGCATCTGATTTGGTCCAGGGAAGGTGCTGCCAACCTTGTTGAATGCTTTCAGAGCAGTATTACTGGGATCCTGCCTTTTAGACCAGGATACCCACTCATCCCTCTATCTCTAGTCCACAGGTGGCCTGTGGCTCCACTTCAGTGGTATCCAATAGAAAAAACGTGACTGATGGTTTTATCTTTTCTACGACCCTGTATAAGCCCTTCAGAGCCATCTGCATTCCCTGACTTAAAAATGCATCTCATCTAGATTAAGAAATACAAAGAGAGGATCCAGAAAAGCCTAATTAGGAACAGATTGACCCCATGCTTCAGTTTCCTCGGGTAAACTATCTAGCATTAAAATATTCCCCCAAAAATCCATATAAAAAAGAAGATTTAAGCAAGAAGACCCAGTGAAACAAAAGAATGTTCACATAGACACTAAAACTTTAAGGGAGTTGTTCATAAAGGGAAGATGGCATTGAAAAAAATGTTAGGTACAGAATCCATAAATTTTCAGTTTGCACTTAGTCTCAGAGTTTTTAATCTACCAATAGCCTGAGAAAATATTAATGAACTTTAGGATTCAGTAAAAGCATTACATGGTCTTGGTAGAGTGGATTCTTTTTTTTTTTTTTTTTAACTTATCAAAGCACAGGATAGCTTTCCTGCAAAGAAAGAAAATAGAAAATATTGGTGATTTTTAGGAACACAGCATGGCTATATATTACACCAAAAATACATTTCAGTACATTCTGGCTTTTTTCAATTAATTGCTATTTCTTTCTTTCTTTCTTCTTCTTTTTTTAATGGCAGGGAAGAGCTTTAACCAAAAGTCCTATTTTGCAACGGACTAGAAGCCTAGAGAAGATGGAATCACTCTTTACCTGTGTCATGTAATTAGCCTGGATTCCGAACTCTGTTGGAAGAAGAGTTTTCTATTAAAAAAAGTTAAACTGGGGGCACAATTTATTTTTCTAGTTTAAAATTTCAGAATGCAGTAAGAGATGTGACAAGTTTTAAGCCTACAAAGACCAGAAGTTGTATTTAAAGGAATTCAAAACTGTATGAATTCTAGAAAGGATTCTGTAAGGAAAAAGCCAGGCCTGGGAGTTGGGTTGCATTTGCTGTCTGCTTCTGAGCCTCTGAGGGTGTCTCTTAGTAACTAATGATGCCTCGGGCTTCCCCGCAGGAAGGTCAGGTGAGACTATTACGGAGGAAGGTAGGCTTAGTAACTGAGTCTGTAGTAGCAAGTTTGCTATTGTCAGGTGGAATGAGACGACTTTGAAGTAATTTTAATATAGTTTATGGCCAAACATTCATCTAACTAAATACTAAGGTTTTGAGGGGAATCAAACTGCTAAAGAAAAAGCAACCTTTTTGCTGCAGTATAGATTTAGACCTGTACATTGTGCTCCTACCAGAATTTTAAATTTCCTGAGCCTGTTAATCAAGACCACATTATTATGTTAATTATGTTAATATCCTGTTTTTTTCCCCCTGCTATCAAGGACAATACATATCATAAAGGTTACAGGCTTTTTGTTAGAGTAAAGATGAATTGAACCACATGGACAGGGAAGGAGTGGGTATCGGGTCAAGACCACAGCGCTGAGAATATACTTTGCTGATTGATGCGTGGACTGAGTCAGAACCAGTGGGTTCCCTGACTCTGTTTCTGAAACCTAAAGGTGTCCTGGGCAAATCTGGGATCTTCTGTAGTTTCTCGTGTATTAATTTCAAAAGCAGCACTTGACTTCCCCGTGTGGTGTAGGTTAGTTTGTTTGCATTGCTTCTTTGTGTAATAACTGTGTCTCAGTTCATTCCTGCTTACATGAAACACAGCAGGACTTTTATTGCAATTAAAATTTTTAAAAAAGTTTTATAGGTAGGAAAAGTCCACATCTTATATAAATTTTAACTGAAAAAGTAGAAATTTTCCTCTTTCCTAATACTTTTTGAATGGTAGCTTTGGAGCGGGCAGGGAGAGGGTCCAGTAATTATCACTATCCGTCTTGTTGTGTACGCAGATAGGTTATTGTTGATACAGGTGTTTTATGTTAGATATCTTCATGTTAGTCAAAAACAGTCTTAAACATTTTGATTTCTTTGTGACCAGATGTAACTGACCAGGGGTAGGTTGGCCATAAGATAAAATACCTGGTTCACTTTTTTTCCCCTCAACTTGATGACTGCCAATTTCACTCAGTATGAAGACACCAGAAACTTAATCTCTGGGGTGAGTACATGCCACAGTAAAGCTACTGAAAGCCTTGAAGATATCCAGATATTTTGCAACGTATGTATGGGTAACAGGTCTTGTGAGTGTGTGTTTTTGTAGGTAGGTAATTCCCTTATCTCAGTAATTTCTTTCATTCCCTCCCCTAATAATGGATTCTCTATAAGTTCAGCATAGATACAAGCCACTGCTGGGACATTTTCTACTGGGTGAATTTGAAAGGGAATTGATAATTATCTTTAAAGCATTTTAAATGTTAATGACATTTGTCACTACTTAATGTTTAATTTAATATTTCTAAAACTTTCTAAGATTTCTGTTGAAGATTCTAAACTTTTTCCCCTAAACCTACTCAGTGTTAGGTGAAAAAAAGTTGTTTTTTTTTTAATCATAAATTAACCCTAGAAGGCAACATTTTGAACGTCTGCTTGCTGGGGGAGTTCAGATGGAGGTGAAGTGGGTGAAGCGCAGGTCACCACGTGGAACACTTAGGAGAAGCACAAACTCAGCTGAAGGAGGATTGTTTTCCAAGCAGTGAAGTGGGAGTTTGAGAATTCTGACTCGTCTCTGTCTCTGATTTCCATTTGTATGAACTTTTCATGCAAGAGCTAATCGTGGGTCTCCATGAATGTCTGTTCCACATCGTTGAAAAGGAGGGGATTCCTAAACTCTCAAGGAGAGAACTGAGGGCCTCAGTTCAGGAATAAAGACTTTGGCCCTTGCTTTGTTATAACTGAACCACAGTGGGAAACATCAGAGAATGAAGTTTCCACGATGAGGATCCACTGATGGGCACATCTAAAGAGCTAAAAGAGCTATCCGTCTGACAGGACAAACTACCCTGAAAGAGCTTCTTTTCAAAGGAGCTTTTCCCAAGGTAATTTAATGGCATATAGTCATTTGAAAGTATTAAGCTAAGCTCTCATTTGGGCTGTGTGATTGAGGAATGAAATGTTCTGATTATTAGGATGTTCTTATTAATCTAGCAGTATAATATTCAATACAACTATCACCTTATTTAAAAATAATTAAACGCAGTTAACAGTAAAAGTGCATGATAAAGAACTCAAACTTTTTTGGGGTGATTTGTAAGGTGCTTTGGAGTCTTGTAGATATAGCCTTTATAACTGAATGTCCCTACATGATTCTTATTTTCATGGGTTCTGGATAAAAGGGAGTTTATTTGATAAGTAGGACTCCATTTGCACCATAGCAGTGTTTTAAGGGTATTTGTTCATATTTATGTGCTCCAAAGTCCCATTTCCTTTATGTAATAAAACAAGTGCAGGTTTTACCTGATTTTATTCCCACCGCTTTGTTTTTTTCTTCTGTAGTATCTGTTCATGGGTTGGCTGCTCCCCTCCCCAACCCTTTCTGTTTTTTAACACATGGTAAAAGTGTAACGGAGTCAAACAACCCTGACTTAATATTACTTCTGAAAAAAGATGAAAATTGGAGAAATATTCTTTATAGGCTCTAAAACCATTTTGGCTCAGATATGATACCTGATGTAGTTACTCATTTGCATGCGTGTTTCGTAAGTTTGCCTTCTTCCATCTCATGACTTTTTGGCACCTAGTATCTCTGTGTCATTTCCATGTTTTCAATAAAGGATACTTTGACGTCGATCAGCCTGTGAATTGAATTTTCACTTTCAAATGGGAAAACAAGTTAACATATCTAGTCCATAAAGAAACAACTGATTTAGGAATAACTTATCTTTATTAAATTGAGATATTTTAGCCAAGAAAAATATGGGTCATTTTTTTTTCCCCGAAAACGTTTCTAACAATTCCCAGTAGAGATGGGTGGGGCCAGTCTTTCTTATTGACCATCCAGCTGCAGTGAGTCATGGATCCTAGCTCATTCTACTCCCGAGGGTGCAATGAATGCAGAAAAATGGTGTGAAGGTCATAGTCCTCAAATCAATTGCATTGTGTTCCACAGACAATCCTGGCTCAAGGTGGAATGTGGGAGGGTACTAGAAAGTAATTGGTGATGTAAAGAATCTGCCTAGAAATTTGCTTGAGTCATGCATTTTATAGAACCTTACACTATGCCTATGGGTTAACAAGACACACTTGTTAAAATCACTCCCCTCAGTAATAAGACACAGGTTAAAACACTCCCCTCAGCCACACAATTTATAGCTACAGCCTATTTTAAATGATTCCTTATCCTGTCTTTTTCTTCACTTATATTTAATTGCTTGTTTAGTGATTAAGGGCATAAGTAGGAAAAATGTAACCATGATATCAGAGAATAAAGATATAATTATGTATTCAGACTATGTAATGATTCTGAAGTGATCATATACATACTATATGTTCAGTATGGAGTATGGGTATTGAAGGATTTTTCTTTTTCATCTTGTTTATAATGACATTGTACATAAAGCATGGGTCAGATAAATTCAGGTTACTGCACTGTTTTCTTGAAATTTTCTTAAGACTAGCTAATTAGAAATAAAAAGTTTTGTCTTTATGTATATAAAAGGGTCTTTTCCTCATGCATATAATTGTGCCATCCATTTTCATCATGAATAAACTTCTCTTTCAAGAACCTCCCTACATTTTTTTTTATCAATTAGAAAAAAACACTGTAGATCATAGGAGTAGTTCTGTGTAATTACCACTAAAAGATACACACAGTGTGAGCCTGGTGTGGGAATGATAATCATTCTTTGATTAATCTCTGTAGTGAGGATCTCAGAGAATTGGAGACAAATCCAGAGCCCATTTGTTGCCGCAAATTTTGTGGACAGTTAATGATGCTGAGTTATTACTTTGCCTCTCATGAACTTTATTCTTTCAAAGTCTTAGAAACTTTCATTCCCCCCTGCCATCTGCTTAAGGCAGGGATGGAAGGAAAACTGATAGAGCTGATTAAAGGAAGATTAGGAGTGGGTAGCTGGTATCAGCTGTCAAGAGAAGGGATTGGTGACCTGTCTAAAAGAGAACAAGAAGGCACATCCATGGTGTAACAGTAGTCTAAAGAAATTTTGCATAGGAAGGCGAGCAACCACTCACCTAAACATCGGCACAGAAACCTCAATTTTCAGTTTTTTCCTTCCTATATTTGCATGATGTCTTGCTAGCAGGAGGGCTTGAGAAAGTCCTAAATCAGTCTTAGGAAAGAGGAGGGTGGTCCTGATTTGATTCCAAAGACTGTATTATAAAAACATGAAGTGGGAGAAATGTGTCTAATAAATACCTGTTGATTGCTTAGTGACCTAGATTTAGAAGAAACAGTGAATAATAATCCTGTTTTTAAAAAATTGTATTAATTTTTTTGTTGATGTATAGTCAGTTACAATTTCTAGTGTATACTTTCTTTTTCATTAAAGGTTATTATAAGATATTGAATATAGTTCCCTGCTATACAGAGAAATTTGTTTTTTAATCTGTTGTTATATATAGTGGTTAAAATTTACAAATCTCGAACTCCCAAATTTATCCCTTCCCACCCCCTTTCCCCTGGTAACCATTAAGATTGTTTACTATGTCTGTGAGACTGTTTCTGTTTTGTAGATGAGTTCATTAGTGTCCTCTTTTTTCTTTTTTTTTTTTTCTTTTGTTTTTTTTTTTTAGATTCCACATATGCATGATATCATATGGTATTTTTTTTCTCTTTCTGGCTTACTTCATTTAGAATGACAATCTCCAGGTCCACCCATGTTGCTGCAAATGGCATTATTTTATTGTTTTTTTTATGGCTGAATAGCATTCCATTGTATAAATATACCATAGCTTCTTTATCTAGTCATCTGTCAATGGTTGTTTAGGTTTTTTCCATGTCTTGGCTATTGTAAATAGTGCTGCCATGAACACTGGGGTGCATGTATCTTTTATAATTAGATTTCCCTCTGGATATATGCCCAGGAGTGGGATTGCTGGGTCATATGGTGAGTCTATTTTGAGTTTTTTGAAGAATCTCCATGCTGTTTTGCATAATGGCTGTGCCAAACTACATTCTCACCAGCAATGTAGGAGGGTTCCCTTTTCTCCACAGCCTCTCCAGCATTTATCATTTGTGGACTTTTGAATGATGGCCATTCTAACTGGTGTGAGGTGATACTTCATTGTAGTTTTGATTTGCATTTCTCTGATAAAATTAGCGATATTGAGCCTTTTTTCATGTGCCTATTGGCCATTTCTATGTCTTCGCTGGAGAATTGCTTCTTTAGGTCTTCTGCCCATTTTTGGATTGGGTTGTTTGTTTTCTCTTATTAAGTTGTATGAGCTGTTTTTATATCTTGGAAATTAAACCTTTGTCAGTTGCATCATTTGCAAATATTTACTCCCATTCCATAGGTGGTTGTTTTGTTTTACTTATGGTTTCCTTTGCTATGCAAAAGTTTATAAGTTGAATTAAGTCCCACTTGTTTATTTTTGCTTAATTTCTTTTGCCTGGGTAAACTGCCGTAGGAGAACATTGCTAAGATTTACGTCAGAGAATGTTTCACCTATGTTTTCTTCTAGGAGTTTATATAGGTTTAAAGGTTTATATAGGTTTTAAAGTAATAACCCTGTTTTTAATAAGTCTGGTCAGGACAAGCTGTAGTCACTCTGAGGTCACATGTTTACCATGTGGGTCCACTTTCTAGGTCCTTCTGAATGTATGTCCCTTTTGAGATAATCCCTGATGGGCTGTGTCCCATGAACTAACATTTAAGGTGTCTTCTTACCAAAACACACACATATCTTTTGTTCTACTTTTTTTTCAGTACAAGTGAATCTATGCTAATGTAATAATAAATGTTAAGGAATCATGTTTTTCCAAGTAATGCCAACATTGTATGTGGGATTTCTGGAAATAATTTATTATTCCAAATGAATAACTAATTTGTCAGTATTGTCAATATTGTACACATGGCAGGTTTGGGGAAGAGTATGCATATTTTTAGCAGGTGGGCCTTTGAAGGAGCTTTCCAACCTCCCCCTAGCTGCCCTGTCTTATATGCCTTTCTTCTGTACCAGTGTGTCTTCTTCTATTCCATTATTCATCAAAGCTGTGTGGTAATTTTTTATTTATTCCATTAACTTCCCACTAAACTGAATTCTTTGATGTTGGGGCCACATCTTGCTCATTTATTATTCACGAAACCAAAGAGTGCTTGATGCAGAGTTGGTCTACAGTAGCTGTTAATTCAGTTAGCTTGAGATAATGGGTCATACGTAGGTATCTGTTTTACGACCAGCAAGCAGCTGATTATTTTGAAATCAGTGAGGGGTTTACAGACCATTTAAAAAATGATTTATAGAGACTTAAAAATAATCCTAAATGTTTTAAGGGATCAGATTCATACATTTATATCAATCTTATCATTGAGTAATTAACAGATTATAAAGTAGTAAGCATTTTACAAAATCCTAGCAGAATGTATAAGCTACTTTGAGATGTCTGTCTGCCTTTCTTAACCACGGGCTCAGGGAGGAAGGGAAGACAAGGCAAAGAAGTACACTAGTGTGGGAGTGGTGCTGGATAGAAGGAAAAGGTTCAAAGATTTGGGAGCTGGTGGGTTTGTAGGAACAAATCTGACTGTCCTTTCTGTTGATGGATTTGGGAGAATGATGCCTATAGAAGGCACTGCTTAATCTTAAAAAAAAGTTTTTAAAAGTAATTTTATTCCTTGTTTCTATTTCTTTATTGTGTAGGGCAGAATAAAATAAAGGCACGAGGGAGCGGGGCGTGGGTGAAGGTGTGACTTAGTTCTCCCCTCACTGCCGTGAGGGGGGATGAGCAGTTGGTTCAGCCTGTCCATTTTAAGTTCTCGTGATTATCTTTCATGAGAGTTGGTGATGATACGCTTTCAAAATTGATCTTGCTCGTCCTGCACATAGCGGCAACCAATTTTGGTATTTCCTCTCAGTTTCCCAAGGTTTACCATGAGGGGAAGGTTGCTTGTCTTCCCATTTAAATAACTTAATTCTAGCAGAGTGGCTGGTGTCCCTGTGCACCAAAGGAAAGTCCCTGAGAAGAGACCGCGTCATGCCAGCTTCCTCCAGGACATCCTTCCTCTTGTGTGATGCGGGTGTTTGGAAGCATCTGTTTGGCTCCGTGCCCCCAGGGGATGGGTATTAGTCTTGCTCAGTGTTATGTAATTGTCAAATATTCAATGAGGGTGATACTGTGGCTCCTATGAAACCATCAGAGGTTTGTGTGATAACAAAAAAAAAAAAATGTTAAATATTTTCTTTCCTGTAATGAATGAAGGAAACACATTTTTGATTCAGATTTTAAATTACTCTTTCTTGTAAGGGACAGAAAAATAAACCATTTAGAAACTTTTCAGAGTTTGAGAAAAGACAAAGTTATAATGGTCTAAAAACAGATACTGGTTTAATTTCTAACTGCTTTTTAGCAGTAATTTGCTAAAATGACCCTCTCCCTGCCTTTTTTTTTATTTCATCATGGATACCACTTTTCTGTTTTTGAAGTTTTTATATGAAAGCTTTTGCAAAATATTTTTTTTCACAAAGAATCTGTGCTTTCTGATATCTTAGTGCCACTATTTCTATAAATGAGAGAAGGTTGATGACCTCAATTAAAAGTTTATTTACCTTTTATTTTTTAATGTTCTCTGGATTTGGAATGTGACAGATAAAATAAGCATCTAGCTCTTACTCTACCATTTAGGGACAGTTTCATTTTAGATGAATAAATCAATAATTCATCAATAATTCATGTTGCAGTTTCTCCTGGGAAAATGGATTTAATGGCCTGTTTCCAGGGCAGGTGATACTCCTCAAAGTGTCTAGATGAGGAGGCTGTCAGGTTGGAATTGCACCTTTAAAATGTTGCCTGTTTCTTTTAAAAATGTAAGTGTAAATATAACATTTCTAGAGAAATTTATTTTCCTTATGAAGTGCTCTCCATGGCAGTAGTGGAATGATCTCTCTTCCTCGTAAAAGAAAGCTCAAAAACACATGCTGAGGGTTGGAAATACCTTCTGTTCAACACTGTGAGCCAGGGGAGGTTTTTCCATTGCTTCACTTTTTCTTATTTTACTGTCACATTTGCCAATGATGTTTCAAAATCAGAACTCAACTTGGAATGACAAAGCTGCAAGCTTAAACGGACTTTCCATTAATGAACAGGTTTAGACATTATTCTATTTTGAGGACAGTCTTAAATTAATTTTGACTTAGAAATATAAAATTGATGGTTTGGAAAGATCTATAATGTCAGGTGATTCTTTTCAGTTTTATTAAACTGAGATGGAGAGAGCAGGTATATGGTACTGTTAGTGAGCATGTTATAAAACCACTGGCTTTGCCAGTATTTCTTCAGTGCTCAGTGGGGCTCAGGCCCCACTGATTGATAGCATTTAATCATTTCTTCTTGTCCTTGGCCTGTGACACACTGCACTGTTCTCCATGTAGATGTTTACATCAGGACCTCACAGTGACCCCCGCGTGGGAGGGCTCAGCAGTGCACCAGGTGAAGGCCAGATCCTTGCTGTCTGTTTCAGAACTCACTGGGGAAAGATGAGAGTTACGTGGCAACCAACAGAGAGAAACACATTAACTTGCAATGCAGTTGCTCCAGGGTTTCCATTTAATTGTCTTAGAAAGTTTTGTCCCCAGTACAGTTTGATTTAGAACAGAAGATTAGGTTAAACAGTTACCTAAATTGTTCACTGTTGAAGCCATCTTTTATTGACAAATTATGTAAATCGAAACAATGTTTTTAACCTCTCAACTTTTATACTGATTTAAGGGGCAGATAATATCACCATTCCCAAGTTATAAAACTGTTCCTCAGAAGCAGAAACAGGAAGTAGAATGTCTTGAGAATATTCCTACTTGAAGTTTCCTTTTTATTTTCTAGGAGACTGGAAAATACAGTAATTCTAGCCAACAGAGGTGGTCATGAGACTTGATTTTCTAGTATTAGTCTGCTTGCCAGAACCTAGACTATGTCGTGCAGCATTCACAAGCCACCCAGCCCTGGAAACCTAACTCCTGTTTCAGCCACTGAGGGGGAGGGAGGTGCTTTTGTGTTGATGGGAACATGGAATGTCTCTACCTGGCCCTTCCTCTTAATGTGATTTCTGGTCCCTCCACATGTTTTGAGTTGCTCATGGCTTCTAGCTCTGGCATCCTCTTCTCTCCTGGCTTTAGTGACCTGTGTGTACTCGTGGTTACTATGTGAGCTCAGTGTCTGCGCTTCAAAGCCATCACCTTCACACAAATCTTGTGTCTGAGGCTCTGCTGTGCAGTGTTGAGTAGACAGGAGGGCATATCGGGCTGAGCGGTTGCAAACAGAGGCTGAGAGTACTATCTGTTATTAAAGTGGTGAGTAGAGACATGGCAGATAAATAATATGACATCTTTCCTCCTCACCCCTAAACTAGACATTCTACTTAAGATGAACACTAAAAAAAAGAAACTCATCTGATCTATATGTGAATATTATTATCAAATTTACATTCCCAAAGGAATCCAGTTTTTATAAAGATATTGTGGTTCTTTTTCGTATGCCTGTTTTTGAAAGCCTGCTACTTGTTTGAGTGTCTTCTGTGATTCTGGAGTTACTGAAAAATATGAGAATTGGCAACCTTCATTGACCCATGGTAAAAGTTTATGTCTTCCTGACAGGTAGGCAGGTTTCCTTGCACTCTTATTTAATCTGGGTTTGGAGAATGCAAAATAACTTCTGTGTTTGTCTAATCAAAGCAAAAAGTAAATGAAGGTGAATTTGCTACATGAAAAGTCACCTAGTTATCTCAGGATTAATCCAGTCCCACAGGAATTCAAAATTGTGGGGCCTCACAAACAGCCATTTACATAACAAAATTTAATGTGATGGACTAGAAAAAAGAAGAAATGTCAGCCTTTCTGAGTTTCCCCCTTTTTAGGGACATCGCCCAATTAATGATGCAACAGTAATTTTGAACCAAAAGACAGCTGAGAAATGCGTCTTTTCTTTTTTAAGATAGTTTAAACGTATTTTATAGAATAATAAGTAGTCCTTTGAAGAGAACTTTGAAAATACAGAAAAATGTAAAGAAAACAACTTATCCACAGTCTCCCTCCAGATATAGCCATCATGATTTTGATGTCTTTCTTGCTAGTCTTTTTTCCCACATAATGTCTTTTAAGTTATTAGAGCTATACTCCCCTCCCCCTTTTAACCTTAAATTACACAAAGAGCATTTTCATTAAAAAGTTTTTAATCACATAATTTCCAAAACTGTTTCACCAAAGAGATTAGAGAAACCGTGTGTTTCTCTCTTCTCCTCAGTTCAGCTTCATGACTTTAGATTACATCTTAAGACTCACCTTTCTTTAGAAATTTTCCCAACTTACTGCTTCAAGAATATTTTTAAAAACAGTTATTTATTAAATACCTGCTACACACTCAGCACCTTGTGGTGGGAAAGGCAAAGATGTATGAAGCACAGTCCTTGCTCTCGAAGAGTTGCCATCTAGTTGGAAAGATGGGACACAAACACAGAGAATAAAATTAAGTATTAGGTTGGGTGGAGCAGGCTACCTCTAGTGGTCAGCAGAGTCAGAGGAAGATTTCCCTATGGGGTCAATAGGCTGAACTAGGAAGGTTAGTCCTGAACAAGGCCCTAGACTGAATTTAGGTTGGAGTAGACATTATAGGTGAGTAGTATAGGAGGAGCTGTGTAGGGCAGGTAAGGAGACTGGCCTGCCTGGGCAGAGCACTCGGGCTGCGGAGCTGTGGAGGATACATTACATGGGCAGTAGGAGCAGTGGCTATAAGGTTTGGAGCACCAGACAGAGCACTGTAAACTTATTCTGATAGACAGTGGGAAGCCTCCAGAAGTAAGAAACATGCTGATGGCAGTGCTTGGGGCAATTTCTTTTTCCTTTCCTGGCACTGGTGTATAGTATTAGAATAGACAAGGAATACAGGTCAGGAGGACAGTTAAATGGCTGTTGCCATAGTCTAGGCATGATGTGATGAGGGTAGGGATGTGGAAGAGTTTAGAAAAGTGAATGAATTGAAGACATTTTATATGGGAAGAGTTGACACTATTTAAAGAATGGTTGGGTATGAAGTAGAGGAAAAGGAAAAAAATCAACTGACTCTTAAATTTCAAGTTCTAGGCACCAGTAGCACCATGGAGTCTTTAAACAGAAATAGGTTGGCTTAGACTGGGCATTAATTTATGGCACGAAGGATTGTATGTCCAGCTTTAGAAAAGGCTTCTGCTTGTCCGTTGGTAACCTCTTCTCTTGAGATTTTGTTTTGTTGATATTAGAATGCTAAGTGGTAAATTTAAAGGTGAGAAGAGAATAAATGATAGGTTAACAATTTAGTCTTGAAGGATATACGGATTTTCTTCTAAGATTAATGAACTATTTATGTTCCAGCCTAATTAACTGGTTAGCATAATGTTACCAAGACAAAGATCATGTGTTTTGTTGTTGTTTTTTGTTGTTGTTGTTGTTGTTGTTGTTGTTCCTATGTCGACTAGTTAGCTTTGCTCTGCTCTTTGGCAATAGATTTTTGCTCCTAATTATGAACTCACCAACATACAAAGTCATGCTGTTGACACCAGGGAGATTGGGAGTTTCAGAGAATGAATAAATGCAAATGAATTTCTGCTTCCAAAGAATGTATGTGATTATCCCTGTACCCACATGTACCCGCACACATCCAGACACAAACATACAAACACAAATCCAGATCTATGCCTTACCTACAGTGTTAGTGTATTTTTTTAGAGCCTTGACTATGTATTTCTTTATTGACTTCTTTACTCTTTAATGGTACATGTCAGAGAAGAAAGAAGAAACAACCTGAAAATGAATGAAATAGTGTGTCTTAACTACTTAAAAGGTTGGGTTAGGTTGGGTTGTAGAGCATGGGGTAGAGATAAACAAGTCTTCTTTGCTGCAAACATTACTCTGGAGAATTTTATCTTAAGCATATGACATATGATTGCATACACTTAAATTTTAAACTCCTTGGCAAGGAAATTAATAAGATTAATTCTTTTAATAAGCATGTTGGAATCTATTTTTGAGGACTGTTTCTAGGTTCCCAGATAAGTATAAAAGGAGCATCAAGTGTCTCTAATACCTTCATCAGTTGTAAAAGACAGAAAACAATGATTTTTTTCTTCACATTTGTGGAGAAGATGACCTCTTGGTTGGTCTGTGTGAAAAAGCATCATCAAATAGTAATGATAGCCATGTTTCCCTGAGAGGAAATAAGGACTTTCCAGCCCACAAACATGGCATTGCCACACACAGACCTGTCAGCAGCCTTGGCTTCATATGACATATTCCTACATCTCTCTCTCTAGGGTTTGGATCCCAAAGGAATGGCAAGAGAAAGGGTGAGTTGAGGCACTTGGGGCCAAGAGAAGCCAAACAGTGAGTTGATACCTTAAAGAACAACAAAGAGACCAAGTTGGTTAAGACAAAGTTAATCATTGGGTACAAATGGTAAGAGAGGATTGGAAACTGGCCAAACCGGGGTAGAGTGGAGCCAGAACAAGATTAAGGAAGCAAAACGAGGGGATTCCAGGTTTACAGAGTAGGATTGCCTGTGACTTGTTTTTATTGACCGCTGGCTGAACGCTGCATGGGTAGTTTGGTTTGAGTTAAAGAATGGAATAGACAACACTAGATCCATAAACTTAATTGTAATGATATAGCTTTACATTGATTTGATTCCATAGTTTCTGGTCTCATGTTAAAAATAAGCAAATAGTAGATGTAGCAAAAAACTATGTCAGACAGAGAAAGACGAAATACCATATGATATCACTTATATGTGGAATCTAAAAAAAATGATACAAATGAACTTACTTACAAACCAGAAATAGACTTGCAGACAGAAAACAAACTATGGTTACCAAGGGAGAAAGAGGAGAGGGAGGGATAAATTGGGAGTTTGGGATTAACATATACATGCTACTATATATAAAATAAACAACAAAGACCTACTGTATAGCACAGGGAACTATATTCAATATCTTATAGTAACCTATAATGGAAAAGAATCTAAAAAAGAGTATGTATATATGTATAACTGAATAACTTTGCTGTACACCAGGAAATAATATCACGTTGTAAATCAACTATTCTTCAATTAAAAAAAAGAATAAGAAAAATACACACACATACATACACAAAGCTAAGACAATTTATTTTGGTTTGTGTGGAACATTCTCAGGCAGATCTGGGAGAAGGTATTTACCACAGCTGTTGAGAAAATGTTCCATTATAAGTCAATAGAATTTCCTATTGCTGAATGTGGAGAGGCATTTTGAATAACTTAGTTGGCCAGGCTGTTCTCACTGTCCAGATTAGGATGTCCTTAGTCTTCTGCACCGTTCACTTATACTGGCACTTTCTTGTGTGTGTGGTGATAAACAGAGACCCCTATTAGAAATGAAAGTATCTGGCCAGTCCACATATTACAAACTGTGAGGAAAGAGTGGGGAAAGCACTAGCTGGGGAATGGGGCTGATTAGGACTTAACTTCTAGTCATGGATCAGCCACAAAATAACTAAGTGACCTTAGTCAAGTTACTTCTCTGGGTTTGATTTCCTCATGGAAAACAGTAAGGAGGTTAAAAGATAGGTGGCAACTCCATTGGTTTGACTGGTACTCATACAAAGGGGTTGATTGTACTTGTCTACCCACCTTTAAGTGTGTTTAAAAATGTCCGTAATAAAAAGTGAAAAAAAGTTGGCATGCACATAAAAAACAAATACAAATGTCATCCTGCCTCCTTCCCCTCCACCTAAAATGAGGAGGTTGAACAAGACGATAAAGTCCCTTTTATTCTAAAGTTCTGTGATTCATTTTGTAGTTGTACAAGATGGAGCCAGGATTGTTTCAAGCTGTTTTGAGTAGGAGCCTTATGCAGTCAAAAATTTCTTCCCTGGAATGGTTTTTCAAATCAATATTACATTCTTGATCACAGTTCTTTGGTCAATTTACATGGAAATGTATATGTATTTCATGGGCTATGCTGAGTGGCTTGGCATGTTTTACGGTGATTTATAGTCTTTTCATATCAAAATCAATGTCAGGTCTCCAGATGTAGTTTGAAGGTAATATATTCACGTGAACACTTTCAGAATGGGCTGGAAACAACAGCCTTTTGGATAACTACATGATTTCCCATAAAGACATCCTTTATGGACAGGTTATTCATGTTCAGTCTTTGTGAAAATTAAATTTCTCCATCAGTTATTCTGTCCATAACCAGCGGACCATCCATCCATCCATTAGACCATCCATACCATTAGACCATCAACTAATGATTTAATCACATTGCAAAGGGGAGTTGGATAGTTTTTCTTACATTGAAAAGTTCTAACAAAGTGCTGCACTTACTACGGCAGTGTTACCGGCATCAGCAATTCTACCCTTTCAGATTTATACGTAAGTAGGGAGTCATGGGCACTGAAGTAAAAGACTCACAGTAGCCTACATGGCAATGGAAGTGACAGAAAAGGCTTATTTTTAGCAGAAAGACCTACCAACAGCCTGATGATAGAACAAACTGTCAAGGCTTGGTTTTAGGATTATTTTGGAAATTCTTGCCATCTATGAAAACTACAAAAGCTTTTTTGTCAATTTGAGTGCAGTTGTTTTTTTTTTTTCACTATGGGACATAATTTATGAGCAGGGCTCTGTGACAGCTGGCATTTTGTGGCAAAGCTCAGTTCCAACATTATTAGATGAAATGTTAGTAGTAAGAAACAGAAATTTATATTCATGCTAATCCGCTAGCCCAGAATTTGAAGTCAAAAGTCTCTTGACATTTTAGAAATTGTCCTCAGGCAAAGACTGCCAAGGAGAGCTTTTCCTTTTAGGTAATGAGATGACTTGGCAGTACCTGACTTCTGTGAAAGGAAAATATGGTGGAAATAAAGTAGCAGCAGGAAGCCTGAAAACTCGTTTTGTTTTGAGGGATGAGTACAAGTTGCATAGTTATGGTTTTCTGTATCTCTTGCTTTCTGCTATATTTGGAAATGTTGCATGGCTGCTTCTCAAACTTAAACTTTGATCTTCTCATCACTGGTCAGAGAACATGCTATAGAAAAAAAATCAAAGAATTCCTACTCAGAAGATATGGATTTAAGTCTTGACTTCTTCATAGGCTATATGATATTGGGGAAGATCATTTACTTCTGTGAGCCTCCGTGTCCTCATCTGTTAATTGGGAATCATGACAAGATCAACCTCACAAGTGATAAATGAGATAATATTTATGAAAACTTGTATCACAAACTGTAAATACTGTATAATGATTGTAATTGATTATATCATTAGCAAATCTGGAATCTTAGCAAAGTCTCTCTAAAGCAATTGAATATGTAAGGGGCAAAAAGAATTTCTAGGTGAAACATTCCTTAACTGGGAATGCTCTTCACAGACTGAGAACTCTGTGTGTGTTCCCTCTAGTGTCCTGTGTTTGTTGTTCTACTTGGGCATGGTCACACTTGCAAAGATCCCAAGAACAATATAGAGTTGATACATTAGGAATGTAACGACTTTAAGGCCACATTCCCACGCTCATTTCCCCTCAATCTTGCTTATCATCATTTGTTGATGTATAACCAGTGTAATCCTCTAGGTATGTACAATTGATATCCAGGCTCTGCATCAACCAACCAACCTACCTACCTACTTTCTTTTTTCTTTTCTTTTCTTTTCCTTTCCTTTCTTTCTTTCCTTCTTTCCTTTCTCTCTCTCTCTATCTTCCTTTTTGTTGTTTTTAGAGGAGATTAAATGAATTGAAGAAAAGACTTGATCTAGATAGGCTGACCCATTTCTTTCTTGTGTGTGTTTCAAGTTCTTCTAGAATACCTTGGGGAATTTGTTCAGTTTCTATAGCTGGACTATCTCACTAAAGTGCACCCAGGGGCATTAGTTACTAGTCTTGTGAAGTTGTTCCTCTCAAGGAAATACCTCTTCTAATGGGTCTCTCCCATTGGGTGGAGCCACATTGTATAACCTTACCTCTGGTTTTAACTACGTGAACAGTAAGAGCTTTGTAATCCCTCTCAAAGAGAATGGCTGATGATCTTAGCATCTTTGATATACAGTTTTATGAAAAAATACTATAAAAGTTTTCTTTATTGAGTGTGGTTTTTATCACTGCTGCGGTGACTTTCACTTTATTTATGGACGTTTATAAGTAGTGTTCCAAGTTCAGCTTTATGTTGGGCCATCTGCTTGGCTACCTTCAAGATCCCTCACTGCCAGGTGAATGGCAGTGAAAATTCTTGACATTATTTTGGTGACTGTAAAGAGCATACTTCAGTCAGAGTGGTCTTTCCTCCCTGTTTTAAACTTCCCTGCTTAGGTAAGTAGAACACAGTATGACTTTGCTCAGTGTGAATAAGGGTTGGTGTTTCTTAACTGATCGTCACATACCCCGCACACCTGTGTTTTGCTCACCCTGTTCTCTTTGTGGGCAGCATTTGTGTTCTGTCTTCCGTGTTACTTCCTATGAGGCTTAATGATTATGCAGGCCTTCCGTGGGTCATTACAAGTGTCAGATTGGTTTAGCCAAGTGGCCCTGACTAATGAACTCTGCATACAAGATAATCTCTTAACAATGCTGTCTAGGAAAGTCTTCTCATTTTGCGAAATAGCTCTGAGTGCATGCAACCCTAAACTCACTGCGCGGAGGAACAGAAACGCAAAACTACTGAGCCTAATAATGATTTCCCACATACATCATGGTGCTAGTAAGTAAGAAACATCAGCAGGGTCATAGGTACTAGGGTGGTTACCATTCTGTCTCTTGTTTCCTGACTTACTCTTTCAATAGTTGTCAGAAAAGTCTATAAAACTCTTTTTGATCATCACTGGCTAAGTGTAACAGACTGTATACGGGTGCTGCTCCTGAGGAAGTCGATTCCTCAGTAGGGACAAAAATGACAAGAATTAGAACAAAGGACATGAAAAATTAGAAAGTTATATGGAGATCTAGACAACCTTGTCTGAAGAAATCTTTTTTTTTTTTTTTTTTTTTAATTCTCCTCACCCAAAACCTCAGACACAGTTTACAGGAAAAGAATGGGCTTCAAGACTATCATAAAGAAATAAAAAATTATTAGAGAGGAAACTAATCCTGATGGGAAACACATGCTCTCTTGTTTTTGCCGTTTGGGTAGGTTCTGTGCTCTTGGTGCTGCACGTACTGTTTGAAGCAGAAGGAAATTGTTGTTCTGAAGTTTATAAAAGTCAGATTTAGTCATGCGCAGGGTTGGGGAGTTGGTGCCCCCTGAGCCTCCCATCTCTGGAATACGTGAAAGAACAGGGGATTTTGCCAAGATCGGCTTTGCTTCCAGACTTTCCTTCACCACATTCCAGAGCAGAGAGAGTGAGTGGTGTTGGACCCGACCCACTGTCAGGATGTTTAGGATCACATGACACCATGCCGTGAGTTAGCAGGACTGGCAGTTCCTGGACTACTTTTATTTATATCCCATTAGGAGTTTTTTGGTGTTTTGGGGAGTTTTGGTTCTTTAAGAACAGATTTTATTCAGAGTATTAAGTATTAAAACCTTTCTTTTGTAATGAGCAGTTGTTGAAACACTTTCTCTAATTGCCTAAGCTCCTCCGTGGCTGTGATTTAAGCACATTTGGAAGCTGTTGCACTTGTGTCATGCCATCAAGATAGTGTTTACTTACTCATCTAGTTTTTATTGAGTAACCAAAGGAAAATTAATATTTTGGTAAGTACTTGGACAAACATATTAAAGGTTAATAAGTCTGAGGTTCTGAAAGATACCTCAGTTTTAGCCAGAGAAGAGCTTAGGCACTAGTATAATCAGAGTTATACAAACACGCTTTTCTTTTTTCTTTTGTGTGTGTGTGGGTATATATATATATATATATATATATATATATATAAAAATATAATTGAAGTATAGTCAGTTTACAATGTTGTGTCAGTTTCTGGTGTACAGCACAATGCTTCATTCAGTCACACATGAACCTACATATATTTGTTTTCATATTCTTTTTGCCATAAGTTACTATAAGATACTGAATATAGTTCCCTGTGCTATACAGTATGAACTTGTTTATCTACTTTATGTATATTAGTATCTGTAAATCTCCAACTCCCAATTTATCTCCCCCCCCACCACCACTGGTAACCATCAAACATGCTTTTCTGGTAAATGAGGAGATGTTGTTTGTTTTGACATGCCACAGCCGGACTGCAATATTATGCTTCTTGTCACTTTTAGAAACTTCCGGTACCAAAAAGAGAAGATGTACGTAAGGGTTCCCATAGGTATGAATGGAGCTGCTGGAAAGTAGTTCAGCTAGGAAGTGCGGCTGTGGAGAATGTGCATGAGAGCTCAAAGAGCCATGGCCCGTGAGTCTAGGAGTGGGGTTCACACACTGGGAATTAGGAACTCATCCAGCCTTCACAACTTCATGATGTGCCTGAATACTGTGCAATTAGAATACTTTCTTCATCCAGGAAATCAGGTCCACTGACTGATGGTTCCAGCATAATCACAAGATTTCTAAAACTTCCAGGACCAAATATTAACTAGGCCCTTTCTTGGAGGAATTACCACACTGACAGAGAAGCAGCCACCAGCCCAGGCCAGGCCTAGCCCTGAGTATCTTCATTCAGCAAGAGTTTATGGAATGCCTGCTAGATGCTGCTAGATGCCAGGCACTGGGCGAGGTGCCAGGAGGAACAAGATGGAGGAGCCACAGTCTGACGTTGAGGCGCTCACAGACTAGGTGGGTGATGGATGTGTTCATAACTAATGATGAGTAAGGGTGATAGATCCTGCCATAAGGGTGTGAGTACAGTGCTGGGTGGAGGCACAGGAAAGAGAAAGTTAAGTGCTGGTTGACAACAATGAAGAATTTTTGCATTGGAATGGTCCTTACGGGTACCTACTTCTACCCAATGCAGAACACTGTATCACCCAGCATCCCTGGCAGATGGTCACTTAGCTTGTGCTAAAGCCCCCTCTGAGGCAGCTCACTGCATTTTTGGGCATCTCTGTTTAATTAATTGACTCAAACTAATTTTGTGTGAGCACTTACTGTGCTGAGTCTGTTGTATCTGTTACCTCATTTAATCCTTCCCCAGGAGTAGGTACTTCTAATATCCCTCTATTCGGATGAACAGCTGAGGCTCACAGAGCTTAAGTAGTCTGCCCAAGTTCATACATCCAACAGTGGCTGGAACAAGCTCTTAAATCCACAGTCTGACTTCAAAGTTGTTCTTGATCTACCTGATACTCTCATAGATTCCTATTCCCTCATCTGCTGAGAAAAAGAACAAGTTTAATTTCTCTCCCTCATGATAGCTCTTCAAATAAATATTCCAGCAGAACATGCACTTGTCCCTGTGCCCCTTCCTCCCACATCCAGCTCTTCTCCTGTCACTCATTCTCTAAATTCTTTCAGATGTTCCTCCAAAGACATACTTTCCTGACCCTTCACCATCCTGGTCACCTATGGGGGCTCTCCTCTGTAATGGTGGCTTTCCTGAGATGATGTGTGCAGAATGACAGAGGCATTACAGATGTAGTCTGTCTACTGTGGAGTAAGGTAGGCAGCTCATCTCCTTACCTGAGAAGTATTCAGTGTGGCAGCAGCTGCATCACTTTTTTGGCTCAGGCTTAGTTTATTGTCAATATAGTTCACGGGTCTATTTCCTGCCCCCCACCTTTTGGCCTTAATTACATTTATCATTTGTAACTATGCCTCATTTGCAGCTTATTTTTTTGAATGTGCTCAATTCACATGATGAGTAAGTCATACCTTAAAAGAGGAACAGCCAGAAACAATTCATCTTCACCTACATAGAAGCTGGTTGGTGCACTCCAAAGAGGTAGGTGGCTAAGCAGTTTGCAAGGGCTTTTGTTTGCTCCCTCGACTCCTGAGTTTTTCTCACACTCACGAAGGCATCCAGTTAACTCCTGATGAAAGCCTGGGTCGTCTTACTCTTCAGGGAGGACAGGACATACTCTCCCAGGCTTGTGGCTCCTGCTCTTCACCATGTCCTGTGGGATCTTGTCTTCTTGGAGCTTCCATGAGGATAGGGAAGCTGGAGAAAGAGGGCATGTGTTCTGCTGGCAGGAGGAACTTTGCCAAGTGTTCTGAAAGACCTGTTCCAAATACCATTTTAGGAAGATGGCTTAAACATTCATTGGAGACTTATTTGAGGGCATCAGTCAATCTTAATATTCATTAGTGACTTGTGTAAATGTTTTAGTGGTGATTAAGACTTGAAAACTTAGATATCCAGTCTTAGAAAAGTTGCAGGGCCTCTGGTAATCCTGAAGTGCCACTGCAAGGTTTAGATAATTTGGAAAATTATTAGATTTTCAAGGTGAGCCAGATTTTAAATATAAAGTCTAGGGGCATCTGATAATATTTCAACAAAAATTTTTATAGTCACTTGAAACTGAATGGCTTTAAGCATGAAAGTATGTGTTTTGAGAACAACAACAACAACAACAAAGGCCACGTAATTATGAATGGCAATTTTTTTACACTGATTAAAATTTGAGGAATACAGTTCATTTTCCCAGGGCTTTACATGGTAGAGAGAATCACCATGGAAAATGGCTGTATTTCAAATCAAATGTTATGCTCTACATTCACGAGTTATTGAATCAAACCTAGAAGAACCATCTTTATGAACCATATTTTGATGCTTAGTTTTAATACTTTGAAAATGACCTCAATAAGTTGTTTGAAAATATTTTTATAGGGGCGAATGCAATCTGAATTCTAAAGAACAGCTCTTGCTCATGTTTATCTTTATGTTTCTTCATTGGGATAATTTGTTCTAGATCATTGATTCACGAAGTGTAGTCCCTGGACCAGCAGCATTAGTACCACCTCAGAACATGTTGGAAACGCAGGTTCTCATATTAGAGTTCTCTTTTCTCCGTATCCTTGCTAATATCTGTCTTCTTTTTGATGATGGCCATTATGACAGGTGTGAGATGATATCTCATTGTGGTTTTGACTTACATTTCCATGATTATTAACAATGTTGAACATCTTTTCATGTGCCTGTTGGCCATCTGTATGTCTTCTTTGGAAAAAAACGTCTATTCAGGTCTTCTACCCATTTTTAATTGAGTGTTTGTTTTTGTGCTCTTGAGTTTGATGAGTTGCTTATATTTTTTGGATATTAACCCTTTATTGGTCATATCATTTGCAAGTATTTTCTCCCACTTAATAAGTTTTCTTTTGATTTTGTTGATGGTTTTCCAGTGGACAAATTAAGGTTTTCTGTATACAGTATCATGTTATCTGCAAATAGTGACAGTTTTACTTCTTTTCTTCCATCTTGGATGCTTTTTACTTCTTTTTCTTATCTGATTGCTATGGCTAGGACGTCCAATACTATGTTAAAAAGAAGTGGCAAGAGTGAGCATCCTTGTCTTGTTCCTGAATTTAGAGGAAAGGCTTTCAGCTTTTCTCTACAGAATATAGTGTTAGCTGGTTTGTCATAAATGGCCTTTATTATGTTGAGATATGTTCCCACTATACCCACTTTGGTAAGAGTTTTTATCATGAATGGGTGTTGAATTTTGTCAAATGCGTTTTCCATGTCTATTGAGATGATCATGTGAATTTATCCTTCCTTTTGTTAATGTGTATCACATTGATTAATTTGCAGGTATTGAACCATCCTTGCATCCCTGGAATAAATTTAAAAGACTTAAGTTTTTAAGTACAAGTATGCTGTCAAATGATACTCAAACAGATTTTTAAGAAAGAATTATCACTGTGTTACCTAAGGATTATGCTTGTTCTAAATATCACAGGCACTTTCAACTGAAGAACTATTACTTGTGACATATATATATATATATATGCTATAGGCATATGGTAAAATAACAGTACATTTTATAATAATTGATTACAATTTATTGTTTTTTCTAAAAGGGAGATTCTAAGAACTCCCCCCCCCCATTTTTAGCTGCTATGACACTTTACATACTATAAAATGTAGTATTTCCCCACTGTCTGACATAGTGTTGTGTCAAGCTGACCATTCTTACTCTGCTAGAGAATTCTTTATTTTTTTTAACTGACCTGAGGCTTAGTTCTTTTTATACACCATCTCCAGGATAATGAGGGTCTGTAATTAAGAGAAGCTCATAATGAGTCTATTACTCTTTGTGGAGATAGAGGGAAGAAAGTATTTCCATTTCATAGCCAAGGAAACATACATAGACAAAACCACCACAAAAGAGTGGATAGGATACAAATTGTAAAGTAAAGATTTTGATTTCCATAGTAAAAGTGGACCAAGGTAATTTCCAAATTAGTTTTGGAAACCTAAAGATATCACTTTTATTTGGCTAAATTGAGAGAAAGACAAAATGTGTTCTTTAGACCATTGCTGTCTAGTAGAAATGAAATGTGGGCTATATATGTATTCTTAAATGTTTTAATAACCACATTAAAAAGTAAAAAGCAATAGGTGCCATTCATTTTAATAATGTATTTTACTTGACTGAAGGTGTACAAGATACTATGATTTCACCATGTAATCATTACATAAAGAATGAATGGAATATTTTACAGCCTTTTTTTGTAATAAGTCTTCAAAATCACAGCACACCTCAGTTAGAACTTGTCATATTTTAGATGCTCAATAACCACTTGTGGCTGGTGGCTACCATATTAAACAGGACAACTCTAGAATCTCCTTTTTCTACCCTTGCCGGCCACTCCCACTCCCTTTCCCATGCAAAATACAAAATGTCTTTGCAGAAATTGAGTTCTCTGTCTTTTAAAGTGTTTGTGCAGAGGCTAGGTAACCACTGCTCAGTGGGAATATTGTGAATAAAGACCATCAGATGGATGTTTGGACAGGAAATACCTTAAAATCCCTTGCAACTCCAAAGTTCTGTGATGCTGTGATACTGAAAAATGAATCATGGAATTTTGAGTTTGGAAAGAACTTTCTTCCATGTTAGCCATGCAATTTCCTGCCATTACCTTCTGATTTGTAATTTACCTTTTCTCTACTTCTAATATGAATAAAATGACCATATGCAGAATGCTATGTAGTTCATAAACCCTCTTATAAACATTAATGTTTATTTCTTCAATCATTTAGTAATGACATATTGAGTCTCCACAATGTATTAGTCGCTGTGCTGGAGCTGGAATGCATTAACCACAGTGGGTGAGAGAGGCATGACCCCTGTGCTTATAGAGTGTTTGAGCTATCCTGTTCCTATTCTTCCTTATCCCTGGTTTCTGGAATCCCTCTCCTTGTTTGGCTTGAATCACCAGGAGCCACAAACCTACTGATATGAAAATAGTGGTCTGATTTTGCTTTCTGATATGAAATGTCAAACCTCCCCAAAGGGCAGTTTTCAGTGAAGAGAAAACTGAGGTTGGGTTCACTGCTTCTCTGGTGTGATTGAGGCATTAGAAATAAGGGATCTTTTTTCAGCATTTAAGAGAAGTAGAATCTGCTGTGGTTGAGCTACATGTCACCTGGAATTGTAGTTTGCATTAAAAACTCCTTTGCTCTCAGCCAACTGCCAGGCAGACACTTAATCTCCTTTGATTCTCTGCTGCACTTTTTTATGCCCTATCCAAAAATTCTGAAAGAATTAAAGCTTCTTCTGAGCCATGGTTCATCAGTTATGATGTTCCTGCTTTAGAGAAAGAAAAAACCCAGAACCTTCTGGTATCAGAAAACCCGGAGTTTATCCCAATAGGAAAAAAAGTAAGGATTTATGACCAAGAAAGACCATTTATTGAAGTATTTTATGGATTTGATTATAATTCTGCCTAGTAAGTCTGAAAATTCTCCATCTCAATCTTATTTAGTTCTTTAATGATCTCAGTGTATTTTGTGAATTCAGTTTCTCAGTTTCTAGATACTACTGGCATGTCTTCTAGCAGCTGCGTGTTACCACCAGAGAGCAGCAGAGATTGGCAGTTAGTTAATGAGTATCCTAAATCCCAAAAGACACAGGAGCTTGACCACTTGATTTAATCTCATTAATTAAATGACAAAGAAGAAAAAGAGGAGGCTGAATAATAACCAGAACTTTCATTGGCCTGTCTTCCCACCCTTTCACACTTTCTTTCTCTGAGGTGTGTGTGTAAGTATGTGATTTTAATAATTTATGACATTGGTTGGGGAGAGTGTTTTGACTTTTCTACAGGCTTTGGAGATATGGGTCAAAACACAACTCTTATTCCACACTTATTCACACATAGACTGATCAATGAACCTGAAGGCAGGGAATCCAAAATTTTGGGAAGTGCAGTGCTGTTCCTCTAGACCAAGGGTCATCAAACTACTGCCCACGGGCCAAGTCCAGCACACTGTTTTTGTAAATAAAGTTTCTTTGGAACCCAGGTACACCTTTTGATCATGTCTTATCTTGGGCAGCTTTAGTGCTATAATGACAGAGTTGAGTGACCAAAGGAGACCATATGGCCTATAAAACCTAAATTATTTACTATCTTGCCCTTTACTGAGAAAGTTTTCTAACCTTGCTCTGCACTATATTTTGTTTTAAATTTAAATTATGGAAAGTATGGAGAAGCAGAAGGAGTCCTGGATTGGGACTTTCAACTATTGTTCTATTCCTAATTCTGCTACTTGGGTGAGTCCCTCACCATATCTAGCCCTAGTGTCCTCATCTGTAAATGGCGTTGGGGTGGGGGAGGTTGAACTTGGGAACATCTAAGATCCTTTCCAGATCCAAAGTTCTATGGCTTTTTGGTTGCCTTTGTTCTGACAGGTATATGACATATAGACAAGAAGTTTTTTCGGGGGTTATCATTTTTCTTGGTCTATGTTCCCCAGGCTCTACTTTTAATCCCATAGGATTTGTCAGATGACCGGGCCAGCTTGCACTACATATCAGGAAAGTCTGGAGTCAGACCTACATATCCTTGGAAATTGTGTTCATTTCACTTAAGAGAACAGGGGAAACAGTGAAGTCAGTGCTTAGATTCCTTACTGTAGCTAAGCAGGACTGCATTTTTCTTTTTCTGAAGTGTACATTTTGACTACGTCTCCAAACCTGTCTTTTATTGACAAGCTCTCTCTTTTTTTGGGGGGGTGAGTATAGTTATTAAATGTTGTACTAAATATTAACTCAACAATGTCTATAATTTTGCTCTTGAATATCTTGTTGAAATGTCTAGCAATCTGAATCAGTATTGATTTCCAAAATGTAAAAATGAAGAGAAGTTTGTGAAGTGAAAATTTAATACCATAAGTGGTTTGACATTTTAGATTATTCTATTTTTGATTTACTTATTGATTCATTAATTTAGCAACTATTCATTTAGTAATCTAATTAGTGTTGATAATACAGCAATGATATGGGAGGTAATTAAGTAGAAGTTACTCACTGAAAAATTTAGAAAACATAGCAAAGTGTAAAACAGAACCTAATTTAATCTAAGTATTTATATCTGCATGCTTTTTTCAAAACGTGATATTTACATAGCTAACATCCTTCAATATTAAGCCTAATATTTGTGTTTCTTGATTTATTTACTTCTAATCTGTAGAGTATTTCTTAGCAAGATGACTTTTTGGCATCTAAAAATCACTTCTCAGGTTTCTGTGCCCCACATTTCTGATGTCTAGGAGCCTTTACAGTGCAGTTGTTTATAAATGTGTTATTACCTATATCACCTTAAGGACCTTTAAATCTGTGTTGCTAAGATGCTAGTCAAATTCTGCATCAGAGAAGGAAGAAGCTTGCTTTAAGAGGTAGTGATTATTATCTAACCATGTGCTCTGGTCCTTCATTTATGGGGATGAAGCTGTACCCTTAGCCACTGAAAGCCTTTTTAGAACAATTGGCTGGATGGAGCCCCTTACAGGCACACTCCCTTCCTTGTTCTTTCCAGGCTCAGAGATGTGTATGAAATATTTGGAGTTGAAATAGTTGAGTTCAAATCTCTGCTACTACCTAACTGGGTAGTTTTGGCTGAATCACTTAACTCTCTGAATGCCTTTGTCCTCATTTCTAAAGTAGAGGTAAAATATCGCCCTGCCTATCTCACAGGGTTGCTGCTGTGAAGGCAAAAAGGTAATGTGAGGGTTTAAATAAGAGCATGATGTCAAACCCTGATACCCAATGCAAGTACAAACTCAAGCTGGGGTTAAAATGAAGCCCAGCAGTCAGCGTGTAACCACAGCCCACAAGGATGGACAGTTGACTTTGGGGCCTTCAAACCAGTTTAGTCAGTTGGACCAACTGGCTTTGCCAGTCGAAGTTTACAAATTCACTAGAGTAGACTATTAAGTTCCTCCACTGATCAAATCAACAAATACATGTTTGATGTGAACTATGTGCGCGACACTGGGCTTGTGTTGTAGAAGAGCTAAAGAAGCTCTCTGCCCATAAGAGCTGCCTGTTCAGAAGGTAAAGGTATCAGCCAAGTGTAGCAGGAAAACAGAAAGCACGTTAGGTTCCCAGCAGAGGGATTTATGTGTTTAAATTTTTACTTTGAAGCAGTCGTAAACTTTCATGATCTTGTCACTTTTGAAGATTATAGGCCATTTATTTTGTAGAATATGTCTGAATTTGGCTTTGATGTTTCCTCATGATTAGATTCAGGCTACACGTTTGGTGAGAAAACACAGGAGTGATGCTGTGTTCTTCTGAGTCCAAGCAGGTGGCACACATTTTTGATTTTTCCTGTTATTGATCATGTTCACTTTGATCACTTTCTTACATGTCTGTCAGACTTCTCTACCATAAAGCTAATCATTTCCCCTTTGTAGCTACAAAGTATTTGAGGAGATCACTTACTTTGGAACTAGGTAAGTACCCTGTTTCACATCAAACTTTAATTAATCCATTTATATCAATATAAAATCTTGGTTTCATAATTTGTTCAATGAATTATAATGTTATCATTATTTTGATGTTCAGATTGTCCCTAATTTAGCCAGAGGGAGCTCCTTCATGCTGACTTCTGTGTCCTTTGGGCATGTCCCCTTCAGTCAGACCTGAGAGCCAGCTCTCTTTGTGATGTGTTCAGGCCTGGCCTCTGCAGCAGGTCAAAGGCTGGGAGCAGGGATTCCGCATGTCGTTTGACTTCCCTCCTTCACGAGCAAGCATGGACTCCGGCTTTGGGCCTCAGGTTTATGGAAGTCTGGTGTTGGCTCAGCACTTGGATGGAGGAGCAAAATGATATATAAACAATATGCTGCTTGTATGACAGTCAAAATGCTACCCTCTGTTCATGGGACAATATTCCTGTGCTCCTGCATAGAGAAAAAGAAAAACAGTGTTGTTATTATGGTTTGGTAGTTTATTTGAGTATTTTGCTGTAAAATGTCACCTGCTAAGGCTGAGTAAAGGTCAGCTTTTAGGTTTAGGTTTATATTGACCAAGTTTCTCACACATCCTATGTTGAGGATTAATTATATACATTCCAGAAGGTTACTCGTCAAATACTGGAGATTAACATCACAGACCTTAGGAGATAGTGTACAACGGAAGGTATGCAATGTTGCATCACGTGGCAGACACAGTACAGTTCTAAAGAGTGGACCCAGAAATCCCCAGGGGATTGAACTTTATGGAGTTTGGCCTCAGTATTGAATATATTGCTGACACATGCTATGTGTTATTTCATGCTTGTAATTATATGTAATTTGCTACACAATGCTTTGTTGGTATTAACCTGACAAGTTTTGGCCTATGGGGATTTGAGATGACATAGAACTTTTCCCTCCAGGTACTCGGATGTGAAACGTGTCACTGATGTTAGGAAAGGTGACAGGACAAAGGCTTGGGGGTCTTGAACTAAGAAATAAGAAGTGGGGCCTAGAGCTTTAAAAAAAACTATTTACGTTCATGACCATTTACATAAACCAACTTAATGGGCTCCCTGTAATTAATAATGACTATTCTATTTTCTTTGTGAAAGTAGGAATTGATTTTCAGATGCTGTCATTCTGCATATTTATTATTCAAGTGAAAATATTTTGTTTTCTTTTTCTTTCTGCCTAGAGTATCCTTGCCCTTCTTTCTTTTTTGAACCCTCCACCCCATTGATCATGATCTCACATGTCAGGTGGGTGAATGGGGAACATCGTCAGCTTTCTGAGTTCACAGATTGTATCAGCAGGGATCGGTACAGTAACATCAAATGCCCTGGTGCTGTTTGTCTCACATGGTACCTGAACCCCAGGAGGAGTATGAGCCTCAGGGTACATGTGTCATCTCTTGTTGGAGTGCCAAGTTTACTAAGATGTTTGGGAAATAACACAGTTTTTATATTAAAACATTCAGATTTATTACAGAGTAGAATATGTAATCTTCATGAGTCAAAAATATAGGACGTAATTGTGCCTGGCTGCCTTTTTTCAAGATGTAACCAAAAAATTATAATATTTAGAGTGTAAACTTTGGACACTTAAAACCCTGCTAAACCTTGGACAAGTTACTTAACCTCTTTTCTTTTCTGTTTCCTCTTCTATAAAATGGGGCTGATAGTCATGGGTAACTTACAGTTGGTAGAAAATTAAAGGTGCTTAGATTAATGTCTGGCACATAGTAAACACACAGATTTTAGCTGTGCTGCTGCTGGTGGTGATATGATCAGAGCATCAGAGGTAAAAATGAATGCTTCTCAGTCCCTAGGGGTGGATGTGCAGCACTGCTCTCTGAGAAATTAAGTCCACCTCTGCCTTCGCCTTTATGGGTCTGGTGTTCAGAACCTGCTGAGCAATTAGCCCCAAGCACAGCTGTGAAGGGACAGTTGCCCTTGGATTCAGTGCTGCTTCCTGCATGGTACATAGTCTCTGGGCCACTAGGAGTTATACATTATGACAAAGAGAGAAACTTGGACCGGAAGGCTGGATTGGTCTTTGGGTGGGGCAAGGATGAAGAGTCAAAGGCTTTAGCATGAGTCTACAGGTGGTTCAGCTTCCTTAAGAGCAGCATATGAGACTGAGGTCAAAGGATTAGATCAGGATGAGAGACACGAGGCACACATCCTGTTACTTTCCTCTCCTGTGGCCGTTACAGACCCTACTAGCAGATCACCACACTTTTCCCAACAGAGCCCAAGTGTGGCTTCAGAATCCTTCTCAATATGATGTGCCAGGTAGACATTACTAAATGATGACCACTTGATAAGTTTGGGGGTTTTTTGTGTGTGTGTGTGAGTGGCTTCTTGAGAAATTCCAGGAATTTTAGACACTATTAGTAAGGAAATTTAGCAACAGAAGTAGCCTCAATAACTCAACTGCTTGAATGAGAGGTCTTCCATGACTCAACATATTTTAATCTCTATTTCTTCCAAACAACTGTTTTAATTCAGCTTTGAGGATGAAAAGAAGTAAGATAAAACTAATGCATATGGAAGCTGGAGTGACAGATACCAATGTCCTAACTTTCCCACTATATTTGCATTTTAAGAAGAGTTAATAAAAATGAGTGGATGTTACGCTGGAACTCCATCCAGTGTGTTTTTTCATAAACTTCTGCCTGATTCTGTCTGGTTGGTATTTTCACAGTCACTCACATCACTGCCAACAGAGGCTCAAGGGAGGAAAGCTCAGATCACGGGTGAGAAGGGTAAGGTCACATCCCTGTGGTCAGTGGGTGGAGCACAAACATGAAATGTTTTTACTTTTTTCCAGTCATTTCCACCAGCTTCATTAGATTGAATCTCCCTTCCCTGCTGTGTAGTAAAGAATTTAATTTTGCTCAGAGAGAGGTCTGGCCTTTGCCCTTGACTCCTGGGAGGTAATCTCTAAGCCCTTGAAATATTCTGCCTAATAAAAGTGTCTTTGTTCATCTGGGGACCTTGGGCCACACCAGATAACCTAACAATGTGATCTGTGGTGGGGATTTTGTGTCAGGTGGTATCAGCCCACTCTCTAGAGTGGCTGGAGAGCAGGTCAGCCAGGTGAGCCTCAATAAAGACTGGGATGCCAGAATTTGGGTGAGTTTTCCTGGTTGGTGCTACTCAATGTGTATTGTCATACAGTAGTGCTGGGAAAGGTAACACTGTGGATGCACTGGAGGGGAAGACTGGAAGCTCTGTGTGTAGAACTTTCCTGAACTCTGCCCCAGGCTTCTCTTCACTTCGCTCTTTTAATCTGTATTGCTGCATTGCAACAAAACGAAACCATGTACCTAACAGCTTTCAGTGAGTTTCATGAGTCCTTCTAGTGAATTATCGAATCTGGGGGTGGTCTTGGGGACCCCTGAACTCTGCAGTTGGTACCAGAAGTGAGGATAGTTTTGGGGACTATTCCCTAACCTTGAACCCACTAAGTGGCAGTTTCCTTCATGATACATTGGATAGATTCATTAACTTTTCAGATCCTTTGGTTACTGAGAATCTGTCAAATTTAAAGTTCTAATTTTAAAGTTTCAAACTCTCCCATCACTAGCCAGATTTGTGCTGGAGGAACTTGAGGTGAGGCGGGTCTTGGTCTTTTCTCCTAGTCCTGCACGCCTGTTCTTCTGGGACGCTGCCTTTTCTCCTTCTGACTCTCTAGCTCCTCAGGTAGATTGGGACCCTGATAAAAGAGAAGTCAAGGGACAAATGTCACACTGTGTTGGCTGTCCCTGCCTTTCCAGCTGACCCTGGGCAAATGCTGATACCTTCTATGGGGCAGGTGTTGCAGATGCTAGTTCTATTTTCAAGAGGATTCCCAGTTCTGCTTTTAACATGAGTTAAATATCATCCCAAACTATGCTGTGTTTTTAAAACTGAATACAAATCAGGAAGCCATCTGGAAAAAGTGTTTCTATAACCTGCTATTAACTCTCTTCAGAAGGCCAGACATCCTCCTGCGGAAGTGAAAAATCCAAGTAGTACAAATGAAAGGTACTCTCAGGCCTGAGAGTATCCTGAGCTCCTGTGAGAGCAACTGTGGACCTTCATTTTAGTTCCTATATTTAGCCTTCTGCACACAGGAGGTGCCAAATAAATGTCACTAACTGACTGCCGGAAGGACTAGGAGAGAAATTGGAGGTACTTGATGGTGTCAAACTTTAAAGTGGGAAAAAGCTATTCCATCCCATTTGGACAGTTTAGGGCAGCAGTAGGCTTGTGTACCTAAAGTATTACGTTTGTGTACAGCTCTCATATTTTCTTGCTGGGTGATTTTAGATAAGTTAACTATTTTGAGCTTCATCTCAATCTCTGGTGAAATAAGAGAATACAAGAACCTGATGTTTATTATGGAGGGATCCAATAATCTAATGGTGTATGTGGAAGTGTATTTTGCAACGTGCCATTCAAATTTTCCTTCCAGTATAATCTTAGATAGCTTTCAGGGCAAGTGTGAGGGCGGCTTGACAGGGAGGAGCAGGGCGGAGGAGGCAGAGTCAGGCCCAAGGCCTAGGGCGCCCCCCCGTCCCTCATCTCAGTCTCCAGAGTGTAAGCTGAGACTCTGCTCTTTCTGTCTGTGTGACCCTGGGGGTGGTTTCATATATTTTCATAGTACATTCTGGACACCATCTGCCTCAGAACCACCTGGGGTGATTGTTAGACACCCTCCTGCAGGCAGATCCCTGGCCCTCCCATCTGGATCCACTGCAACAATCTGACGCTGGAGTCAACGCACCTAAGTGAGTCTGATGCACATTCAAGTTTGAGACCTGCTGCCTTAAGCTCTTTGAGACTCAAGGTCTTCGCCCATGGAAGAGCATGTTTTATTAGATATTCTCAGGTCCCCTGGAGGGCACCAGAAGAATAAAGTTCACTTATTTCTTCATGATTTCAGAACTGTCATATTTTTGCCCTCAACCAAGATATCAGCTTATTCATTTTAAAGATTAAATGTATAGGTCCAGGGTGGAAAGTAATCAATGAATGGAAATAACACTTATTTTCTGGAATGATTTCTACTATTTTAGAAATGGAAATATTCACTATTTTTGGCTCCAGCCAAAAGGTTCATCTGCTGATGAATTAATCTGCGATGCAAGGCACAAGATGTAACTAACAGAATCAGCAGACATGCAGAAAAGGCCGTCTCGTGGTTCGGTCTGTTGGAAGGAACCCTCAGACATCGTGGAGCAGCACAAGTGTACTTAGGACAGAAAGGAGCACGTAGGGGACGGCTGACAGCAGACCAGGGACTGTCTGAATGCAGTGGAAGGAAACCGGATCCCCGCAAATGCTCTGCTTCAGCCTGTGGAATCGTTCTTTTCTCATTATCATCACCAGATGATAGTTAGGTCTTCCTTGGCCCCGGAGGCGGAGCTGGAGCTTACACTCACGGAGTGATCAATTTTCCTGAGGCAAATTCCTGTGCTGCCAGAAACAAGGGACAGTTTCCAGATGACTGATGCTCTCTCCTCTACAAAGCCCAGTTTTCCTCGTATGATGACCATATGTCCTGGATTTTCTAGCCAAGACTCAATTTCATGTAATTTTATTCTTTTCATTAAAATGATTAAATCTCTAATGAAATCTGACATAATTGATCCTCATTTATAAGACCATAAATAAATAAATAAATAAATAAATAAATAAATAAATAAATAAATAAATAAATAAATAAATATATATATATAACATACATAAAGTCACAAATCAAAAAAAAAAAAGAGACTCTCCTTGTCAGATCAGACTTTCCAAGTTTGGTTCAGAAATCACGGCCATCTGAAAGGTCAGGAAAAAGGCAGAAATACTCAGTGGTGCTAAAGTGGGTACGTAGAAGTCCTTAACAGTGAGCATATCAGATGGATACAGGATAGTACTGTCTGCAAAGATAGCATCGATTTATTTTTATGTTTATTTTTAAATTATTTTTAATTGGAGTACAGTCAGTAACAATGTGTCAATCTCTGGTGTACAGCACAATGTCCCAGTCTTGCATAGACATGCACATATTTGTTTTCAAATTCCATCTCTGTAAGCATGTGTAAATACGGCTGCTCTTAGCTGGTGCTCTTCTAAAAGTGCTTTTGTTAGCAGAGTCCATTCTTTACAGCTGGGGAGCCACTCATGGTTAAAGTCATATTGGCAGATCGATTTAAGAGATGTAATTGTCCTGGAATTTCAATGGAAATATGTCTCCTGGAATTTGTAAGTTCTACTTTTCACTAAAACTTGAAGTGTATTTACATAGAAACACTAGTAACTAAAATATAACTACAGGCCTATAGCAGGAGTATTAACTTATGTGTGAGTTTTTCTTCCTTGTGGTATTATGTTCCCACATAGCCTAGACTTCAAAAGTATGTCATTTTGAAAAATTTTCCAGTCTTTTCAATAACAGCACAGTGTTTACAAGAACCGTATTTATCTCCCTGTAATTTTATCAGCTAATAGAACAGTTCTTGAGAAAGCTGATTATCTTTTCTATGACATTTGGATTGGTGTTTTGCCATTTTAATTTGAGCTTATATGTGGCATAAAAATTGATTATGTGAAAAGGAGTGGGTTGCCATTGTATACCCAAATTGTGGTGCTATAAATAAGAAAAATCTCAATTAAACAACCTAACCTACCACCTAAAAGAATTAGAAAAAGAACAAAATTTTGATTGTGAAAAATAAAAGAGAGAGAGAAGAAAGTAGCGAGACATGCCCTACTACCATTGGAGTCCTTTTCACGGATCTGTCTTTGCCTCCCATCTGTTGCTTTCTCCTGCCATATTTATGACAAGACTGACCAGCTATTGTTGGTCTGAGTTCCTTTTATGCTCTTAGATCCTGGACAGCACACCAACTACTTTTCGTTTCTTCTTCTTTAGATCTAAACTGAGCAGTTGATAAAAGGTGAATCACTGGTTCCAGATGTCAGCTCTAATTCATTTTTAGTTCCTCTCCCTCTTGGTGCTCTTCAAGCTGTTGAATATTTTTCCCTTTTGCTGGGTTTTGTAGATGACTATGATCTCTGAACCAAAAATTGAAAAGTGTGATCTGACAAGGGATGTCTTTTTTTGATTGGTGCATGGATGTATTTGAAATGTATTATAAATGGGGACAAACTATGTCCGATTTAGTTATCAATTTAATGAATTAATTTTTTTTTTTTTGGTGCATGTTGGGTAAAAGGCCCATTCGATTCTTGAATTTCATAGGTCTGTGTGGAGGTGAGCCTTGGCTGTCCGCACGACCCTGGGCCCTGATGCCCTCCCTGCTGATGCTGTGCCACACCTGGGGCAGAGATACCTATGAGGCTGTCCAGGGTCTTTTCTCCTGCAGTTATTCCCTCTCTGGCCTCTGACCCCCTGCCAACCCCAGTGGCCTTACCAGGAAGCAGAAAGTAAGCTCCATTTTTCCTTTTCTTCCATCCCAATGCTAGAAGAATCCTTCTCACATCTAAGGGGCAGGGATGAGATTCTGCCTCCAAATTTTTGCCCAAGATATTGTGGCTGCACACCTAATCTTTTTCTCACCCTGGAATACAAAATCCAGAGAGGCTCACTCTCTACTTCTGTTTTCTGTGCTGCCAAAAATTTCCCTTGAGGCAGCCAGCTGGCTGGATGCTGAGATAGCAATGAGCTATGATAATCTCAGTATTTCAGAAGTCCCGCGCTGCGTTGCTGTGTGTGAGCTCTCTCTTTGTGTCTTCAAATTCCACTTCTGTCATTTTTTCACAAGTGACTTTCCTCCCTCTGATACATACTCTAGAAACTAAGAATTAATCTGTAGTCCTGAGTGAGGCTTTCCTGAGGAATCTCCTTGCAAATGGAGTTTATTTACTGCTGACTGGTGTAAATCCTTCCAGACACCATTTTCTTCATTTTGGTCTTTTTTGTAGAACTTAAATTTTTGAAAGAAAATTAAAAACAAGTTTATGGGTTGAATCACGTCCCCCTCACCTCCTGCCAAATATATGTTGAAGTCCTAACCCCCATACCTGAGAGTGTGACCTTATTTGAAAATAGGGCTGTTGCAAAGGTTAGCTGAGATCATATGGGAAGAGTGGGCCCCTAATTCAGTACAACTCGTGTCCTTATAAGAATACGGCCATGTGAAGACAGAGTCAGAGGGAGGATACCATGTGAGGACACAGGATTGGAGTGATGCATCTGTGTGTCAAGGGATCCCGAAGATGGCTGGCCAACCACCAGAAGCTAGGAAGAGGCCAAGAAGGATTCCCTGCAGGGTTGAGAGGCAGTGTGGCCCTGCTGCCTTCTTGGTTTCAGCTCATGGCCTCCAGCATGGTGAGAGGACACATTTCGGTTGTTTTAAGCTGCTCAGCTTGTGGTGCTTTGTTATGGTGGTCCTAGGAAACTAAAGCATGAACCATTGATTTAGAATGTAGATATTTTGGGGGTTTAAAAAAAATCAAAGTTTAACACAGTAGTAAAGTACATAAAGTAAAAGTGCACACATGTTAAATCTATTGTTCAGGTTTTTAATATGTACATTTCAATAGTTTCTTCCATATACCTGTGCAAGTGTCATCCAGACCAATAGATAGAATATCTCCAGGACCCAAGAAGCCTCCCTTGGGCTGCTTCCTAATCCATCATTGTCTATGACGTCAAGAGATGACCGCTATTTTGACTTTTGATTTCCCTCAAAATATTCTCTATACATTCTACTTATTCTTGAGCTTTATGTCAACAGAATGATAAATATGTGCTCTTTGAGTCTGGCTTCTTCTGCTCAACACAATGCCTGTGTGATTTATTCTTGTTGTGTGTGCGCCTACAGTTCATTGACTTTAGATTTAAGAATAATATGGCTCTCCATATTACTTTGGACAGAAATGAACTCCTTGGTTTTACAATGTTTTGTTTCTTCCATGAATTGATTTAATTTTATGATAGAGTTTAATGATCTGGAAATGACTGAAGCTGTCAGCATAAGAGAGTTGCAATGACTCTGATTTAAAAAAATTAAATAGACATACGTTTAACATCTGCCACTTGGTAGAATGTAAGTAGAAACTGTAAATGAATGGTGCAAGAAGAAATATAAATGTGAATTGCATGCATCGCCAAAAAAGCCCATGGGGAGACCTTGCTTAATTCTAGAAAAAATCAGGAGAAAAATAGAAATATTTTTTGGTTCAGAAGGCTTAGTAGATCCCCTGTGACCCAGCAGTTACACTTCTAGGAATTTATCTCAAGGAAATAACTAGGTGTGCAAAAAGTTTAGCTACAAGGATATTATATTTACTGTTGCTAATGGGGAGAGGAGAGCGAGAGTGCAGGAACTGGTGGCAGGAATGAGCTAAACCCTCAGTAAACGAGGAAGGTTGGTTAAATAAATTAAGGCACATGTGCAAGTCAAAACCACTTTATTGTTTTGTTCCCATCTCTCCTCAAATTTAGTGCATTTTCATTTAAGCTCAGCATGAAATATTTTACAGTGCTTTGATGAACAGATACATACTGCTATATATAAAATAGATATATATGGCTTATAACAACCTAAAATGAAAAAGAATATATATGTATAACTGAATCACTATGTTGTGCACCAGAAACTAACACACATTGTAAATCAACTATTATTCAATAAAAAAATTACCTATGTGTTTTAGAATGTTGCATGTATATATGTTTATTGGTAAAGTTGTTATTAAACAATAGATATAGGATAATCTCATTTTTTATAATGATATTATGTAAATACAGAACAAAGACTGGGAAGCTAAATACCAACCTGTAAGTTAATAGCATTTACTTCTAAATGGTAGGATTATGGGTGACTTAAATTTTCTTCTTTGTACTTTTGGTTTCCCAAACTTGATTAGTTTTTTTTTAATTGAAGTACAGTCAGTTACAATATGTCGATTTCTGGTATACAACACAATGTCCCAGTCATGCATATACATACATATACTTGTTTTCATATTCTTTTTCATTACAGGATATTGAACATAGTTCCCTGTGCTATACAGAAGAAACTTCTTTAAAAAATCAATTTTTATATGTAGTGGCTAACATTTGTAAATCTCAAACTCCTAAATTTATCCCCTCCCATCCCCTTTCCTTAGTAACCATAAGATTGTTTGCTATGTCTGTGAGTCTGTTTCTGTTTTGTAGATGAGTTCATAGTGTCCTTTTTTTTTCTTTTTCTTTTTTCTTTTTTTAGATTCCACATATGAGTGATATCATATGGTATTTTTCTTCCTCTTTCTGGCTTACTTCACTTAGAATGATGATCTCCAGTCCCATCCATGTTGCTGCAAATGGCATTATTTTGTTCTTTTTTATGGCCTAGTAGTATTCCATTGTATAAATATACCACAACTTCTTCATCCAGGCTTTTGTTGATGGACATTTAGGTTGTTTCCATGTTTTGGCTATTGTAAATAGTGCTACTATGAACATTGGGGTGCATGTATCTCTTTGAATTAGAGTTCCCTCTGGATCTATACCCAGAAGTGGGATTGCTAGATCATATGGTAAGTCTATTTTTAGTTTTTTGAGGAATTTCCATCCTGTTTTCCATAATGGCTGCACCAAACTACATTCCCACCAACAGTGTAGGAGAGTTCTCTTTTCTTCACATCCTTTCCAGCATTTATTGTTCATGGACTTTAAAAAAATTTTTTTTAATTAATCTTTTTTTGGGAGAGGTAATTAGGTTTATTCATCTACTTATTTAATGGAGGTACTGGGGCTTGAACCCAGGACCTTGTGCATGCTAGGCATGTGCTCTGCCACTGAACTACATCCTCTCCCCTGTTCATGAACTTTTTAGTGATGGCCATTCTGACTGGTGTGAGGTGATACCTCACTGTAGTTTTGATTTGTATTTCTCTGATAATTAATGATACTGAGCATTTTTCATGTGTCTATTGGCCTGTTGATATTTTTGAAATAATAAAATTATTTCTTAAAAAAAAGAAAGAATTGGAAATAACTACCTGTTTTAAGGCTGTATGCACTTTATAACAGATTTGATCTGAAAGCGTGATTTGTAATGAAGCTTTGGTTCATTAGAACATCCACCTGAGATAACTTTAATGTGGCTCCCTTCTAGTGTATGTTATTTCATACAAGCAAAGCTTAACTTTCCTTTTTCTTGATTATGTTTTTTTGAATGTCTCAAGAAAAATCCTACTTTTTAATTGTAAAAAAGTGCAATGTGTATTCAAGTTGAGTGTACCATATGAACCTCATGAATGAAAACGACTTTTTATTTTAATGTGATGTAAAGAACTGGATGGAAAGATCAATCCACATGACCCACCCCACTGCTCTGCCTGCTTCTGGAAAGAAGAGGCTGTCTCCATCTTGGAACTCGGGAATGAGTATACTTACACTTACCACGGGGGAGGATACACTGAAGCGGGTAAGGAATTGGAAGAGGTATTTCTAGGCATTTCAGCTTTGAATAGTTCAAAGCTGGACCCCAGGCCATAATTTCAGAACAAGATTGAATGTGAAGAACAGAGACTACCAGGTCCTGTGGGAGCACAGGTGTCTGGGGCAGAAGCCTGGGGTCAAGGAATACACAGACAATGGACCATGCGGATAACTCTTAATTTGAAATCTGGGTTGTGCATTGGCCCTTTGTCATCTCTAATGCTTCTTTTTTGTATCCTTTAAAAATATTTTGTATATCTCTCTTGTCTCTTAGAGACAGAAGCAGATGTCTGGTTTGGTAAGACTCTCAACATCTGGTGTTCACTACAGTCCTATGAAATTTATTGGTTTTGTTCTCTACTGCCCTCAAATTTAGTGTGTTTCCACTTAAGGTCAATTAGACCTCTTGTATCCATCATATTAGTCTCTCAGGCCCTCTTTATCTCTGTCTCTATCTCTCTTTCACACACACACACACATGCACACACACATGCACGCATATACCCCTAAAGCCAGTCCAATGGAGATATTAAAGACTCAGATTTGCTACAACCCTAACTATAAAAAAATTTATTTATGGCTTCACTACTTCCCATTTAATTTCTTCATCAAACACTACTGTTCTTCAGATCAGGACTAAGAAAACAAAACCTTTCCCCTCCTCATTCGCAATCTGTTTTGTTTATTTGTTTCCTGCTGTAAACTTCCCTCCCCGCAGTGGACATGCTGATTCTCATATCCATTTTCTTCTGAGTCAGAGTTGGTGTCTGCATATTGAGACTGGACCATGAGACTTAGGCACCAGGCTGTATTAAAATGAGCTGCTAGAAGACAAACACACATGCATTTAGATGCACTTTTACCCAACAGAATTCTCGAGAACTATGATGCAGTTACCACCTTGGCTTGTGTGACCAGGAGGCCAAGGGTGGCTAGCCCTGCTGTTTGATGACTGCAGGTCTCTTTTCTGTTGGTATCAGGTTCATTGACCGAACTGATGATTACTAGTGAGCAGGGGACTCGATCTTAGGGGTCCTTCCTCTGCAATCCTGCTCTTAAGTGCTTCTGGCAAAGAACCCTGTATATGCTATTGTAAGGCATTCTCCATGAGCTTTAGTTATTTAGAATTCAGACAAGGAAATTTGCTTGACCTGTTGTAGTTTCTTTTTTTCCTGTGAGTTGCATTTTTTATATTTTTACCATTGATGTCTGCTTTTGTAATCTTATCTCTTCTTTTTCCAGTTGATTTTCCAGTGAATGTGACCAAGTTTGTGGTTATTTTCATGATCTACAGTGGCCAGATTTAGCAAGTAAAAATAAAGTGCATCCAGTTAAATTTGAATTCCAGATAAACAGAAAATAATTTTTAGTATATGCCATGCAATTTTGGGACATATTTGTACTAAAATATTATTGTTATTAATCTGAAATGCAGATTTAACTGAGCATTCATAGTTTATCTGGAAGCTCTGTTTCCATCTGACTTCAGAGCCTGTCCCTAATTGATTAACACCTTCTCAAAGAACAACTCAAGAGAGCAAGTCCAATTAGCCATTTTGTTCCCTTGGTGGTTACAGGTTGTTGGGGCAGAGAGTTGAAACCTCTGATGGAAGTGAGGACCACCTGTGGAACTTGATATGCTCTCCCCAACTTCCGGGACTTTGTACATGATGCTTTTTATGTCTGGACTTGCCCTTCCCTCTTCCTATCCCCCAACTCTCACTGCACCCTGTTTTTTTTTTTCTTTTGGTGGGGAAAGGTAATTATGTTTATTTATTTACTTGTTTTAATTTATTTTTTAATGGAGGTACTGGGGATTGAACCCAGGACCTCATGCATGCTAAACATGTGTTCTACCACTGAGCTGTACCCTCCCCTCCCCTGCTCCCTGGCTCTTCCTCTGCCTTGCCTGTCTACTCCTTCTTTTAGGTTCAGTTCTGAGGCCATTTCTTTCCTCTGAGAAGCTTTCCTTGACTGCACAAACATGAGGAGGAAGTGCCCGTCCTCTGCGTGTTCACAGCACCCTCAACCTGCCCACCAGGGAACCTGCTCATGGCACTCGGTCTGTGAGGCGGGACTGTGTCTATCCAGGCCATTGCTGTATCCTCAACAGTGTCTACCATAGTCCCTGAATGAAAGAATGAATGAATGAATGAATACATCTGGAGGACTAGGTGTGGGGAGGGGTGGCTAGGTGAACTAAAGAGTCTCCAACAAAAAATTTCAGAAGAGAAAATGAAGACAAAAATGCTTGATTCTGGGAGAATGGAGCAAAGCCAGAGGGGAGGAATGATTTTAAATAAAGCAAATGCCTTTCATTCATATTGTTCTCCAGCCTAGACTCTATGGGGTCACACTTAAGTCCCAAGGTAAGGTGACCTCAAGAAAGAGTCAGAGGGAAGAGCTCTTCTGGGTGTTGACTGCATAAGTCAGCATTGGCTGTGTACTGGCAGCCACTCCAGGCACAAAGGTGGTGACGGTGGAGCTCACAACTCTAGATCCTCCAAGACAGGCACTTTCGCTTTTAGTGAGTCTGAGCAGGGCCGAGGAAAAGGGCAGACGTCCCTGGCATATACGAGCATTAGTTCCTGTAGCCCCTGAAGACTCCCAGAATTCTTTGAGAGTTATCTTGAGGGGACCAGCGTTTTGGCAGAGTTGATGCAGAACAAAATCAATTCTTGTTTATAACAGATGATGACCTTATTTTTACCCCGGGTTGGTGTGGCCTGGGAGACATTGACTATGTCCATATTTGCTAGCTTCTTTGTTTAGAATACTCATAAATAAAGATGATGGCTATTTCTTCCACATGCACTCTGCAGGATCATTCATAGTTTCTCTTTGCAATTAAATTGCAGACTCTAAAAGGAGTGGAGAATTTAATGAGGCAGAGGAAAATCTGATAAACTGGCCTTGTCCTCCCTTGGAGCAGGGTTATGACCATATGTCACATAAGGGTGTTATTTACTAGTATTTTTAGGAGAAGTGATTTTCTTCTTCTAATAGAAGACCTTTCAGATAATTATCTGTGTTTGCTTCTAATTAAAATAGCCTACAGTTGCACAAAATGGGAAAATTATGACCCCTTTTCCTGCTTTGAATTTAGACAAAATTGAGTGAATAGAGGACAAAATTACATCATGAACACATTCTAATGTCCCTTGGAATTGTATGATTTTTCTCTTTACTATAATAATGCAATGCCAACAGTTATATCTTCCCACTGAGACAGTAAATTTAAGGAGAAACAAATTTTTAAATATTTGCTTTTGGCTATAATTGAAAGGGAAATATTTGTAATAAGTGGACAGACGAGAGTTAAGATACTTAAGGTGAGAGGACTTTGTCAGCATCTCACTTTCCTCCCAAATCTATTTGCAAGTGTGAATTTACATAGAGGCTGTGGATCCTTTGGAAAAAGAGGCTGGAACTCAGACCCGCTCCCAGGTTCTCTTGACTTGGGCTATACATCATAGCCTGCTGGAGACTTTTAATCTACTGATCCGAGATGACCATTACTAGCCAATTAAATCAGAATCTCTTGGATGGGCAGGCATCACCTTTTAAATAAAATTTCCCAAGTGATTCTAATGAGGACACAGATGTGCAGCTATACAATATGCTAAGCAGGGAGACATCATACCATTCCTTCCTAACGTCTGCTTCTTTCTGCTTAAAAGTTCTTATGTGTATATCTTGCCTTCCCAACTGTGTTGCTGTCTCCTTGAGGACAATTACCATGTTTTAGGTTTATGTTCCTCTATTACCATGCTGGGCACACAGCATATACTTAGTAAATGCTTGCCTGATGGATAGAGACAGATTACCAATTTGCCATATCATCTCCCAGACTCCTCTTTCTTTTCAGAACTAAAAACAAACAAACACAAACACATCTCAACTCTGTACACCAGTGATGGTGATGGAGGTTTTGTCTACAGTGGAAGAATGACATGCCACTGTAGGGCTTTTTATTGCTGCATACATTTCTGGGCATAGACTACTGACTGCATAAACTATGGTTGGCCTGATGGAGTCAGGAGACTGGGTAGGAAGGTGAGAGCCAATGAGAGTATCAAAACTCACTCACTGAAGGCCTTCCATTCTTTTCAGAAGTAACTAGAGAATGGTGGATATACAGATTGTGTGAGATGTGACTCTGTGTTTACTAGAGCTGAAGCTTAGCATAAGGCTTCAATGAAGCCCTTAATATCTAATGTTTCAGCCTTTTTCTTTGGGAAAAAAGACACACTTTTTGAGAACTAATGTTTTCATGAAAGTACTACACCATAACCTAAGTGCATATTTCTCAACAAATTAAATTTCGTATGATTGCAACAATGGAGTAATACAAAGAATACTTTCAGAATTATTATGAAAAATATTTGTCCATAAATTATGCCATCTTAGTGTTTAATATTATCATTAAAGAGCAGAGAGGTTTTGCACAAAATAAAATGAATAGGAAACTTACCAAATGAGAGAAAATATTTGGAAATCATATATCTAATAAGGGGTTAATACCCAAAATATGTAAAGAACTCATACAACTCAATAGCAAAAAAACCAATCTGATTAAAAAATGTGCAGAGGATCTGAATGGACATTTTTCCAGAGAAGACATACAGATGGCCAACAGGTACATGAAAATGTGCTCAACATCACTCATCATCAGGGCAATGAAAATCAGACCCACAATGAGATATCACCTCACACCTGTCAAAATGGCTATTATCAAAAAGACAACAAATAACAAGTATTGGTGAGGCTGCGGAGAAAAGGGAATCCTTGTGCACTGTTGGTAGGAATGTAAGTTGGTACAGCCAGTGTGGAAAATAATCTGGAGGTTCCTCAAAAAATTAAAAATGAAACGACCAGATGATCCAGCAATTCCACTTCTGGGTATTTATCTGAAGGAAATGAAAACACTGACTTGGAAAGATATATGTGCACCCTCATATTCCTCGCAGCATCATTTATAATAACTAAGATATGGAAACAACTTGTGTTCACGGATGCATGAATGGATAAAGAAAATGTGATGTATATATTATTCAGCCATAAAAATGAATGAAATATTGCCATTGTGACAACATAGATAGACCTTGAAGGCCTATGCTTAGTGAAATAAGCCAGAGAAAAACAAATACTGACTGTATCATTTCACTTATATGTGGAATCTAAAAAAGCTCAAAACTGAACTCATAGATACAGAGAATGGATCAGTGGATGTCAGAGGCAGGGGGTGGAGAGTGTGAAATGAATGAAGGTGATCCAAAGATACAAACTTCCAGTTATAAAATACCTAAGTCCTGGCAATGTAACGTATAGCATGGTGACTATAGTTAATAAAACCATATTGCTAAGAAAAACCAAAGTTGCTAAGAGAGTAGATCTTAAGTTCTCATTACAAGAAAAAAATTGTAACTGTGTGGCGATAGAGGTTAATTAGACATTGTGGTGATCATTTAGCAATATATACCAATATTGAATCATTATGTTGTACACCTGAAACTAATATAATGTTATATGTCAGTTATAGCTCAGAAAAGAAGGAAAGAATAGCTAAAAGTACATTGGAGAATTATTTTAGCAGGAGTGACTACAATAGTGGGTCATGGCTACTTATGCCCGTTTCCTTTCCTGAAGTAAGGAGAATTTATAAGCTGTTAAACTTTTTATGCTCTGCATAAACTGTTATAAAAGTTTCAGATGTGTATTGAATTAATTTTTTTAACCACAAAAGATTCCAGAGAGAGTGGAGAAATGAACCAGAAATATTTTATTTCAAAAGCAACTTTCATTAATTAAAATGTCATTAACAATAGTTCAGTATATAAAGTTAATAACTTCTTTAATGTAACCATGTGTAGTTTGTAGACCCCAACCTATTTACCTGATTAATAACTCTGTTTTCCCTTCAGTTCCACTTAGTCAGTGTAGGGGAAAGCACAGATTTTTTTCCCCTTTGGCTTGTGTTTATAAAAGAACTCCTTGCAATCTGCTTTATGTGCATTTACACATATGAAAAGAGGTGAAATATATTACAGAGCCTTTATTCTTATATATTAACTATGTGAAATTTAATTTCCTACCCATCAAAAAAATCTTCCCTTTTAATTAGTTATTAACTTCTCTTGTTCTTCTCATAATACACTCCTGAAATACCTTCCTACCTTCTACAAAATTCTATGAAACTTTTCATTATGTGTTAGGAAAACACTATTCTGGATCCAGACCTTCAAAGGCTTTTAAAAAAAGCAGTTTATCATCAAAATTAAAAAAAAAAAACAACACTTTTGTACCTCAAAGGACACTGACAAGAAAATAGAGACAACCGCAAAGAAGACAAAAAATATTTGCAAATCACATATCTGAAAAGGAACTTGTATCTAGAATATATAAAGAGCTCTTATACTCAATAAACAGAGGCAAATAATCCAATTAAAAATGGGAGAAGAGTTCAAATAGACATTTTTCCAAAGAAGATTCACAAATGACGAATAAGCACATGAAAAGATGCTCAACATTATTAGACATAAGGAAACTGAAAGTCAAAATCACAGCGCGACACCACTTCGCACCCACTAGGGTGGATGGTTATAACAGAGAAGACTGACAGGAAGTGCTGGTGAGGATTTGGAGACATTGGAACTCTCACGCATTGCTTATAGGATTGTAAATTGGTACAGCCACTTGGGAAATCAGATTGCCTGTTCCTTGAGTCGTGAAACATGGAGTTGCCACATGAGCTAGCAATTCCACTCCTAGGTACCTGATACCCCCAGGGAACTGAAACATGTGGCCACACAAAACTTCTACACCAGTGTAGACATAGCAGCGCTGTTCATAATAGTCAAAAAGTGGAAACGACCCAAATGACTGTCAACAAATGAATGGATAAATGAAATGCCACGTTATTTGTACAATGGAATATTATTGGGTCATGTTATGGACTGAATGTTTCTGTCTTTGCTCCTCCCCACATTCATACACTGAAGCCATTGCCCACAGCATGATGATATGAGGAGGTGGAGCCTTTAGGAGGTAGTCAGGTTTAGATGAGGTCATGAGAGTGGAGGCCCCAGGACAGGATTAGTACCCTTATAAGAAAAGGAGGAGACACTAGAGCTTCCTCTCTCCGCCATGTAAGGATCCAGTGAGAAGCTGGCCATCTGCAAGCCAGCAAGAGGGCCCTCACCATGAACCAAAACTGCCAGCACCTTTATCTTGGACGTCACAGGCTTCAGAACTACGAGAAATAAATGTTACTTAAGCCGCTCAGTCTATGGTGTTTTGATATAAGCTGCTTGAAATGACTAAGACGGTCATGTAAAGGAATGAAGTGCTGATATATGCTACCCATGGATAACCCTTGAAAACACTGTGTTATGTGAACGAAGCCAGACACAAAGGCCACCCCAAAGGGGGCAGGGGGGAGGAAGGGAGGCGGGGAGGAAGGGAGGCAGGGAGGAAGGGAGGGAGGGAGGGAGAGGGAGAGAAGGAAAAAAGAGCAGAGAGGGAACAGGTCCACTAAACCACCCCAAATTAGCTAATAGAGATTTAATTGGCATTGCCACTCATTTCTTCCATAGGAGAGATTATAAGGTTGTCAAAGCAGACAACCTTTTGCTCATGCAGCACCACTCTTTGTCTGCCTCTCACAGGTTGGGTCAGTAGCATTTGCTTAGACATGTGAACTGGGAAGAAATTTCAATAGAGGCTGAAACTGGTGTGGTAATACCTGAATGTTGTGAGCGTTGCTTTTTAAAAAAAACCACACTGATCTAATGTCTGTCTTTATTTAAAAAAAAATTTTTTTTAGCAAGAAAAAGAATCCAAGGAATTAGATTCAATCCAATACAGAATTGACCCTTGAACAATGTGGAAGATAGGGGCATGGACCCTCCATTCAGGCAAAAATGCATGTATAAGTTACAGTTAGCCCTTCTTAGGCTCCCCTGTATACGTTGTTCCTCCATATGTGTGGTTGCACATCTGTGGATTCAGTCAACCACGGATTGTGTAATACTGTATTATTAACTATTGATAAAACCCACATATAAGTAGACCCGTGCAGTTCAAACCTTTGTTGTTCAAGGGTCAACCGTACTAGGTTCTTAGTTCTAAAAGCACTTGCAACAAAAACCAATTTTCTTTTTGTTGGGGATGGTAGTATTTCCTAATTACTGAAATTCCTTGTACCATGAAAGATTATGGACAAGTGTCATGAGGCTGCTTAAAATTTTTTTAAAAATTTCTTTTATTGTGGTAATATTCAGCATGAAATTTACCATTTTAGTGTACACTTTACTTTTCAGCGTACGGTTCAGTGGCATCAAATACATTCACATTGTTGTGTATGAGGCTACTTTTTGAAATGTATCTTTTACTTGGTAAGTTTTTTCCTTCAGAATAGAAAAGTGACATTCAAAGTTCCTGCACATGCATTGAAGTGAGGTCTTCTGAAATATATATATATAGAGAGAACTCTGACACCAACAAGATAAGGCTGAGTTATTTCACCTACTACTGCTTAGGTAAAGTCTGGATTAGCAAATTCTGGATGAAAAAAAGATTTCAGGTTCCAAGCATCTGTCATAACCAACGTCAATGGAAAATTCTTTCTTTGAGATTGCCCTGATTCCAGTATACTGTTTAATCCGCTTGGCCCATCTGTGTCATACTTGTTAAATTCTTTTACTAAATCTGGGCAGACATAACTATAGCACTCCTTTACTGCCATAGCTGTTTCCAGTGGTTGCTCTACAGGAATTCCTACTTCTTGGCCTCTCAGCAGTTGCTGAATGAAATACATTACAGCTTGCCCTGTGATTGGAACGTGCCTACCTCAGCTGCCAATCACATGTCCTTTAGCTACAGGATGGACAGGAGCGGCACCATCTTAATACCGGTCACCCTCAGTTTTCCTACTTGTTTGGATGCTCAGGATGCTGTTAATGCAGGCACAGCCTCCATGGCTGTGTATCAGCCTGGACTGAGGGACTCAAACAGGATTTCAGTAGTATATTCTGTTTTCTGGAGCATTTAATCAAGAGAAAGTAATGACCTTCAGGTTCTGCTTTAAGTATTTAGAGAACATTTGCTCCATAAACCTTTCCATTAGGTGACAGTCTTAAACCATACCATGGTGAACTGGCCACTTCACGGTACGTGTGGCTTTTTTCTTTTACTTCATCCTTTTTCATTTCTAATTTTATTTGGGCTCTCTTGCTCTTTTTTTTTAAAAAATGAGTCTGACTGAAGGTTTATCAGTTTTGTTTATCCTTTAAAAAACAACTCTTCTAAAAATCAGTTTCATTGATCTTTTCTATTTTTTGTCTCTATTTCTGCTCTAATGATTATTTCTTTCCTTCTTTTAACTTTGAGCTTTGTTATTCTTTTTCTAATTTTGTTAGATGGAAAGTTAGGTTGTTTATTGGAAAGTTAGGTGGTTGATTCCTTGTTTCCTGTGGTAGGCCTGTATTGCTATAAACCTTCCTCTTAGAACTGCTTTTGCCCTCTCACCAGGTGACACCTGATGCACCTGTAGAGGAGTATTCCTAATACAGAGGTCTAGACATCAAGCTTTAGGAGCAGAAAACTCCCATGAAAATATCATACCGGGTTTGTACATTAAATGATTATTTCAGAAGACAAGTACGTACGTATTAGTTCACATGTGCAATCAGAATAATTAGTCAATGAGGAGGAAGGAGTTAATGCAGCTGGACTGTGACCCAGTTTCCCCCTGATTACCCTGGGGTGCTCCATGTAGGATGGGGGGAAGAAGGCAGGTAACTCTGTGTAATCTCCTAGACAGTATGATTCTGGACCTCCAGCAAAATACACTAATGATGTATGCTAGCAGGAGGGTCTTCTCTATGGAATGCTCTCAGCAAGATGTCCTTGAATATTGACATGAAATCTAGGGTATAAAACAGAGATGTATCGTAAACAAAGTATTCCCTCACTGTGTGAGATAATCCCATAATCCTCCACCGGAGGACTCATCTATCACTCGGGGGCAGGGAACGTGCGTTCATCATAAGAAGAAAGGGGAGCCACCTTACTATCCCCAAATCCTTTCTGCTTTGTCTGAACCCTTGGATTTCCTGACTCTTTTACGTCATTATAAAAACTTGATACTGGGTAAGCTCTGGATTTGTGTGAGTCTGAGCCTGTGCCTTAGCTCAGGCAATAATCAAATAGAGCAAAGAAAATGATCCCAAGTAACCATGCCTGTCTTCTAAACCCACTTTATATCCTTAACTTTTTCAAAAAAATTAATTTATGGAGAAAAATAAAAGAGGAAATAAAAGAAAAATTTTGAATCGATGTTTTTAAGTGTTCAATGGATTAATTTTCTATTTTTCTACTGTGGTTATATATGTATATAACTTAAAATTTACCATTGTAGTTACTTTTAAGTGTACAATCCAGTGGCATTAAATACATTCACAGTGTTGTGCAACCACCATTCACTACCCAATTCCAGAACTTTTTCATCATCCCAGACAGGAACTGTGTAGCCATTAAATAATAACTCCCAGTTCCTCCTCCCCTAGTCCCTGGTAGCTCCTACTCAGTGTATTGTCCCCATGAATTTATCTGCTCCAGGTACTTCACGTAAGTGGAATCATACAATATTTGTCCTTTTGTGTCCAGCTTACACCTAGTGGAATGTCTGCAAGGTTCATCCGTGTTGTAGTATGTATCAGGATTTCATTCCTTTCTAAAGGTCAGTTATATTCCATTGTATGTGGTTTGTGTAGTCCACATTTTGTTTATCCTTTAATCTATCAGTGGACATTGGGTTATTTCCACAGTTTGGCTATTGTGAATGATGCTGCTATAAACATTAGTGTGTAAGTATTGGTTTGAGTCCTTGTTTTCAATACTTTTGGGTGTGTGCCCAGAAGTGGGATTGCTGGATCATCTAGTAATTCTATATTTCACTTTCTGAGGAACTTCCATACTGCCTTCCACAGTGGCTATGCCATTTTGCATCTCATCAAAGCAATGCAACAAGGATTCCAATTTTCCCACATCCTTGCTAACACTTGTTTTTTTCTTTTATGATTGCCATCCTAATGGGTATATCTTTTAGCTAAGTCTCATTAAATAACAGGTTAATAATATTTGACTACTTCCTGATTTGTTCCTATGAGCAGCTAGTTGCATCTTTCTGGCCAGTCTTGCCTCTGCAACAATATTGTCCGCAGAGAAAAAGTACCAAGACTGGACTGCTTAGCTATCTCTTTGGGATATCATTTCCCTCTTGTCACCTCCAGCCAGTGTCTTTGGGAATTGATGTGTGAATCATAGAAAAGCTTGTTGGACAACTTGGAATTCCATAGCATAATTTTCAATCAACAAAACCAGTTATGGAACAATAAGTCTGCTTCAACTTTCTGTACAAGGTCGTTCCCTAGTGTGTCCTCTTACTCTGGTTTGGCTGTTCCTGCAGGTGAAGAGAGATTTAACATGTCTGGCCTGACCCTTCCTCTGTTCATTATTCTATTCTTTTTGGTATGATTTACCATCTAGAAAGTTAAAAGGTATGTTTGTTTAAGGAAAGTGATTTTTATTTACTAATGTAACAATTGCTTATATCTCAAATACAATATTCAGTAAGTATCACAGAGAAAATTTGAAGTTTGTATTGCTGATTGTTTAAGCCGTCATTGCCTTAAAAGTGCATGCACATTCTGAATGTCACAGATTGGTTTTTTCATTATTGTCTGCTCACTTTAGATCTTTAGGGCCTGTCTGCTTCTGTTACTGCTGAAGCCCAAACATTCAGACTGCAGTTGGCACTGCAGAGACGGGAAGCCAGGCTGGGGCCTGTTCTCCCTCCCGGTTGTTGATAAAGCTGTCAGCCAGGTTGCGGGGGCAGAATTCTGGCGAGACTAGTGCTCACAATTTCTTAAGCAGAGCCAACTGGCAACAGATGTCATCCAGGGAATGAATACGACACCCTAACTACCTACTACAGAAAAATACACACACACATAATAATATTTCATTTTGATTTTTCTGTGATATAGCATGAGCTACAGAAATCTCTAAATAGGGTCAATTAGAAGAAGCTGAATACAATATGTCCTTTGCTTAACTTTTTTCTTTTTAATAGAAAAACTGCTAAAGGTCTTAGGCCTGCCTTTCTGGCACTTTACCTAAACAGCTAGTTTTAGAAAATCAATCTGATGGAACTGGAAATAAAAAGTTAGATCCCTCACTTGAGAAATTAGGGTCTTGAGTTGAAATAAAAGTTTCTAGAGACACTGGCGATTTTAAGAGACTCTAAAGTAGTTTGTCAGCTATTGAAAATGCCATTTGAAGTGTGGCCCAGGGACCACCAGTGTCAACACCAAGGGGAACTTGTTCAAAAGAACAAATATCAGGTCCCTCCCCAGCCCTTCCAGAAAAAGAATCTGCATTTTAACAAGATCCCTAAGTGACGTGTAAGCCCATGGAAATTGGAAAAGCACTTGTCTAAAAGAATACTGTTGGCTCGTGAAAAACCCGGGGTTGGGGGGAAGGTTAGAGGCGCTGACCCTCGGGCAGTTGAAAATCCATGAATAAGGTGTAGCCAGCAGCCCCCGCCCTCCACCAGTAGGCGTGGTCCCACATATCTGTGGTTCTGCATTTGGTGTTCAACCACCAGCAGATTGTGTAATACTGCAGCCTTTCTACTGAAAAAAAAAAAAAAATCCAAGTATTAAGTGGATCTGCTCAGTTCAAACTCTTGTTCACGGGTCAAGAAACCGTATTTCTGTGTTTCCATACAAATTTGAACTTTTTTTTTTCCAGTTCTGTGAAAAACGTCATTGGCAATTTGATAGCGATTGCATTGAATCTGTATGTTGCCTTGGGTAGTATGGCCATTTTAACAATACTGAGTCTTCCGATCCAAGAACACGGTGTATCTTTCCATCTGTTTGTGTCATCTTCAATTTCTTTCATCAGTGTCTTAAAGTTTTTGAAGTACAGGTCCTTTGCCTCCTTTGGTTGGTTTATTCCTAGGTATTTTATTCTTTTTGATGCAATGGCAAATGGCATTATTTCCTTAATTTCTTTTTCTGCTATTTTATTGTTAGTGTATAGAAATGCAATTGATTTCTGTATATTAATCTTGTATCCTGCAACTTTACCAAATTCACTGATGAGCTCTCGTAGTTTTCTAGTAGCGTCTTTAGGATTTTCTACGTATGGTATGTTATCTGCAAACAGTGACAGTTTTACTTCTTTGTTTCCAATTTGGATTCCTTTTATTTCCTTTTCTTCTCTGATTGCTGTGGCTAGGACTTCCAAAGCCATGTTGAATAAAAGTGGTGAGAGTGGACAACCTTGTCTTCTTGCTGATCTCAGAGGAAAAGCTTTCAGCTTTTCACCATTCAGAATAATGTTAGCTGTGGTTTTGTCACATTTGGCCTTTATTATAGTGAGGTATGTTCCCTCTATGCCCACTTTCTGAAGAGCTTTTGTCACAAATGGATGTTGAATTTTATCAAAAGATTTTTCTGCATCTATTGAGATAATCATATGGGGTTTTTATTCTTCAATTTGTTAATGTGGCGTATCACATTGATTGATTTGTGGATATTGTAAAATCCTTGCATCCCTGGGATAAATCCCATTTGATCCTGGTGTATGATCTTTTTAATGTATTGGTGGACTTGATTTGCTAGTATTTTGTTGAGGATTTTTGTATCTATATTCATAAGTGATACTCTCCCATAATTTTCTTTTCTTGTGATATCTTTGTCAGGTTTTGGTATCAGGTTGATGGTGGCCTCATAGAATGAGTTCAGAAGTGTTCCTTCCTCTGCAGTTTTTTGGAATAATTTCAGAAGGATAGGCATTAACTTTTCTCTAGATGTTTGGTAGAATTCACCTGTGAAGCCATCTGGTCCTGGACTTTTGTTTGTTGGGAGTTTTTAAATGACTGATTCAATTTCAGGGCTGGTAATTGGTCTGTTCATATTGTCCATTTCTTCCTAATTTAGACTTGGGAGATGGTATCTTTCTAAGAAGTTGTCCATTTCTTCTAGGTTGTCCATTTTGTTAGCATATAGTTGTTCACAGAAGCTTCTTATGGTCCTTTGTATTTCTGTGGTATCAACTGTAACTTCTTTTTCATTTCTGATTGTATTAATTTGGGCCCTCTCCCTTGTTTTCTGGCTAAAGGTTTATCAGTTTTATCTTTTCAAAGAACCAGCTTTTAGTCTCATTGATCCTTTCTTGTTGTTTTAGTCTCTATTTCATTTATTTCTGCTCTAATCTTTATGATTTCTTTCCTACTAAATTTGGATTTTGTTTGTTCTTCCTTCTCTAGTTGCTTTAGGTGTAAAGTTAAGTTGTTTATTTGAGATTTTTCTTTCTTCCTGAAGTAGGCTTGTATCACTATAAGCTTCCCTCTGCGAACTGCTTTTGCCATGTCCCAGAGGTTTCGGATTATGGTGTTTTCATTTTCATTTGTCTCTAAGGGTTTTTTGATTTCCTCTTTGATTTCTTCGGTGATCCATTGGTTGTTTAGTAGCGTATTGTTTAGCCTCTACATGTTTGTGGTTTTGCAGTTTGTTTCTTATAGTTGGTTTGTAATCTCATAGCCTTGAGGTCAGAAAAGATGCTTGATATGATTTAAATTTTCTTAAATTTACTGAGGCTTGCTTTGTGGGCCAACATGTTCTCTATCCTGGAGAATATTCCATGTGCACTTGAGAAGAATGTGCATTTTGCTGCTTTCAGATGGAGTGCTTTGAAAATATCAATAAAGTCCATCTTGTCTAATGTGTCATTTACAGCCTGTATTTCCTTATTGATTTCCTATCTGGATGATTTGTCCATTGATGTGAGTGGGGTCTCTTTAAATTTAAAGGGAGATTTCCTTTGATTCAAGTTACAAACTGTTTAAAATGCACGAGATGCTCCTTCTCCTCTTAACATGTAATTAAGTAAAAGAATACCCTAAGATAAACTATTAAATACTGTGTCTTCATTAAGTGGCTACTAATTAAGTTTTGGCAGTATATTAATCGAAATACTGTTTCCAAGGCCTTCTAAATTTCTCTACAATTTGCCCTATATCAGTTGTAACCTTAAAGTGAGTTTTCAGGGATATGATCCATTTTATGTAGGTTGGAGTGGATTATAAATTGGTATACCTTTCTGGATTATAGCCTAATTTCAGCTCCTCCATAGCCACTGGAGAGAGTCTGAGGAAGGTTATGAGATACATTAATAGGTTATTGTAACATCTTCTTAACTAGTTTAATAAACTTAAAGATTTAATTATTTTATTTTAGGTTTTATTTTTAGATTTTATTTATTCATTCATTTATTTACAAAATATTTATTAAGAATTGGAAAATTTTTTTTTCTGAAAGATTTTTTCCCCTATTCTTGAAGTGTTTTAGAATTCAATACAAATACAATTTGCATGAAGTAAAAACTTAGCAAATTAATTGAGGATGGAAAAAATACATTTTATTTCTTGTCTATTACTATTCAATATTGTGTTTTCTATTGAATTTCTATATGAAACAATCATACATTAAAACATACATATCAAACAAGGTAGTTTTTAATATACCTCTTTTAAAATTGGGGCGATAATTTACATTTCACAATATTTAGAATTTTCACCACTAGGTGCATGTATGTGACTTATTGCCTATAATATTAAACATGTTTCATTTTCATTCCATGGCTTCAATAAATAGCTCTGACATTGGAACAAAGGTTTAAGTCCATGTGTAAAGTCTAGCAATACTGGGGTCTTGACTTTTCTAACTAATTTTTGACTAGAAGTGTCCAAGGATGCGGATATACTGAAATATCTTTGCAGCTTCAACTTGGTCAGTATTTCAAAGTATGCTTTACAGAGCAATTCCAGTATCTTAGGAGGAGTGTATTAGCTCATGAAGGAATGTAAAGTTCCAGTATGTACAGAATTGCTTTACTGTTTAACTAGAAGACCAAAGATAAAATTGAACACCATGTTCTCTTCCTCATCTTTTTTTGGTAATGATCATCACATTTTAGCAAAATTAAGAAATCTCAGATTGTTTCATGTGCTGATAGTACTGTATCATGGCCCTGAACAGGTACACACACATGTGTCCTGCTCTTAGAAATAGAGAAAAGGATACAAGGTCATTTGTGATGAACATTCTAGTCCCAGATTATTCTAAAGTGTTTGCTGACAAAATTCATGCTAGAAAAATCATTTGGCCACCATGACAGTTGTGTGTGAGCTGCTTGTTTTTAAGAAAATATTCACAGACATTAAGTTGATATTAATTTCAAGATATTTTCATTGTTTTGTGCAATGTACAAGTAGAGACTGATGTGACTAGAATTTTTGTGTTTATAGAAGGGATAGAAGAAGAGAGAGTTCATAAACATTCCCAAGTAGTGTTTGCGATTTTATTAACTCTCACAACCTTTCCTAATGTCTCTTTCCTGGAAAAAATAAAGCATCCCAACAAGCAAAAGTTAATTGCTCAGGTTCATATTGCTAGACAACACAAGTTAGAAAACAAAGAACTTTCAGTTCTGACTCTTTGTAAACTGCTGAATGTTTACCATGTTCAAAGACTCTGGAATCTAGCTTCTTCTAACACAGTGGGCTCAGTGTAGAGTCTGAGGAAGTCCTAAATATTAGGAGGATGGAGAAACTCTGTGTCCTAGCACGCACCTCAATACTTCTTGTATGTCATCTTATATTTGTGAGGATGAAATATAATGAGCACCCTCTTGGGAAATAATGAGCTTACTAAGCACAAATTTCCTGACTCTTCATATTTCTGTGACTTGCTGGGCTGGAGGTTACAAAGGTCTGACAGTGTATCAAACATGGGCCATCAGCTTTCAAGGGTTGTTCATCTCTAACTCAAGGTGGTTCAGCTCTGACCCTCAGCCCATAAATATTACCACCATGTCAAATTTTTGTATAAATCCCAAACAAGTTGACTTTACTGTTTAATTCTCTGCAGAGGCACAACATCAGTATGAGACACCTAGAAAATCAACAGGCATTTTCTTGGTTGCACTTAAAAAATGGTTTTCTTAAGAAGATACACACATTTCTGATATGAATTCCAGAAGTGGAAAAACAATTGTTCTGAAAGTCAAATATGTAAAGACAGTCAATAAGATATATTAGTATATCTTGTCCCTTTAGGAACACTGCCACTTTCCCCTCAAGTCCAATTCTTTTAAGTTAATATAGTTTAAAAATTGAATTTTGGAAAGGAGTAGTTGACATTTGATAATTAAATATGTATATGATGGAAGCATGAAAAAAAAAAACCCAAGAAAGACAATGGCATTGCTTTATTTCATGGAATAACAGCTGGGATGCTCATTTACTGTCTTTTTTAGGCTAATAAAATTTATTCTAAAACAGCCTTCCAATACCGCTATGAAAGCCAAAAGTATACTGGTTTTTTTTTGCTAGAAATCAAGTGACTTCTTGTAATGCTATTTTATGGAATCGGCTGATTATTTTACCATTTGGGCATAGAGATACAGTCTCAAGAGCTGTAGAAATTCAGCTACACCAAATTCAAATCACTCATGCTGTGCTGTTGAAAACATGTAACTCTAAATACGTCTTCCTTTTGTTGTTTACTAAAATCAACACACAAGTCTGCTGACAAGTGGCAGAGCATTTGACTGCAGAAAGTCAGCTGACAATTACCTGGTGCTTTGCCTGGTTTGGGGTGCTCATCTTTTGCCCATACTTACCACTGATGGTTTTTGAGCCCCAATAGTCCCCTCTCACCTCGTCATTTTTTCCCTAAAGGACTGTTGGTGGAATGAGGAGAATATAACAGGCCAGCCATTGATAATACATGAATTAGCTTGTCCATGGTTTGATGGAGAATAGGATAAAAATACTAGATACCTTAAATGTTAAAGAGCTCTCCTTGGGGGTGATTACACATTAACTTTATCACACATTAACTTTTGTGAATAAAGATATAAAGATATTTGGAACTTTTGCCACATGAAGCTGATGAGTACAGATCTGGATTTTATTACTTTTGTTTGAGTCTTCATGATTATGTATGCAGATAGTCCCAATAAGAGTATGAATTATAATGCCTGTCTTCTTGCTATTGTTGACTTCAGCATATGTCTTTTCATTAATTAGAATAATTATAATGATAATAGTGGAAACTAGTATTTATTTAGTGTGCTTACTATCATGGTGGCCAGTAACTATCATATTTTACATATATAAATTGAGTAATATCCTTAAAGTATTTATAACAGTGGGGAAGATGAAGGTGAGTACTGTTACTGTCCTCTTAGAAGAGATGAGGAAACTGAGGCACAGATAGGTTTAGTAACTTTCCCAAGGTTATACAGCTAGAAAGAGGTATAGTCAGGATTTAAATCCAGAATCTATTCTTTTCACCATTATGTTATATCGCTGTTCGCTCATGGACAGACCATGAGTGAATGCTACCCCTGGCTGGTGTGGATATTGTCTGCTGGCATACTGTGAAGATTCACACTGGGCACTGGCATGGGGATGCTAGTAAGTAGAATACATTTCCTGCATGATATTCTTGGAATGGAGGTGGTAAGGAATCATCAACATGGTCACGTGGTGACCTCAGCTCCTTCTATCCCTCACTCAGACTACCAGCTCGTGGCAGGAGAGTCACAGGTCGGCAATCTTGGGCTAATGGCATGTGCATGGATAACTCTTGTTCACACTTCCCTAGACAGTGTGCTGAAGACAAAGCACGTGGACACCATGACAGCTCCAGCATTACTTGGCAAAATCTCAGGAGGATAGAACAAAGATTTGAAATGAAAATTGTGCAAAGAATAGAATTGGTTAACTGTTTGGGCTTAGAGATTAACTTTCTTTTATCCCCCTTAGTAGCTGCTGGGTAGACTCTGTGGTATAAATGAATTTAGAATTTGTCAAATTAAAAATTATAACCTTTCACTTTAATACAATATCACTTCCCCTACCCTAACCCTTTTTCATCTGGCTTGGCCCTTTTGAATTCAATTCAGTTAAAGTTTATTGACCAAGTTTCAGTATAAGCAAAGCTCTGTGAAAAATGTCATGGGTATTTTGAAAGGGATTGCATTAAATCTTTATATTGCTTTGGGTAGTATGGACATTTTAACAATATTAATTCTTCCAATCAGTGTACATGGGCTATCTTTCTATTTCTTTGTGTCATCTTCAGTTTTCTTCATCACTGTTTTCAGAGGTCTTTCACCACCTTGGTTCAGTTTATTTCTAGGTATTTTATTCTTTTGATGCAATTTTGAATGGTATTTTTTTTTTAACTTCCTCTTGTGATGATTCACTGTTAGTGTACAGGAAAACAATAGATTTCTACAAATTAATCTTATATCTTGAAACTTTGCTGAATTCATTTATTAGTTCTAATAGTTTCCAAGAGTTTTTTTTTTTTATAGAACTAAAACAAATAATCTTGAAATTCAAATGGTACTACAAAAGACTCCAAATATTGCCAAAGCAATCTTGAGAAAAAAATTAAAGCTGGAGGTATCACCTTTCCAGGCTTCAGATTATACTACAAAGCTACAGTAATCAAAACAGCATGGTACTGGAACAAAATACACACATAGATCAACGGACTAGACTAGAGCGCACAGAAATAAACCATGTACCCACAGTCAATTAATCTGCAACTACAGAGGCAAGAATATACAATGGAGAAAAGACAGTTTCTTCAACAAGTGGTGCTGGGAAAACTGGACAACGACATGTAAAACAATGAGATTAGAATATTTCCTTACACCATATACAAAAATTAACTCAAATGGGTTAAAGACCTAAATGTAAGACCTGAGACCATAAAAATCCTAGAAGAAAGCATAGGCAGAAAACTCTTTGAAGTAAATTGTAGCACTGTTTCTTTGGATATGTCTCCTAAGGCAAAAGAAATAAAAACAAAAATAAACAAATGGGACCTGATTATACTTAAAAGCTTTTGTACAGCAGGAGAAATCATTCACAAAATGTAAAGGCAAACTATGCAGTGGGAGAAATATTTGCAAATGAAATGACTGACAAGTGGTTAATACACAAAGTGTGTAAAGAGCTCATACAACTCAATATAAAAAAAAATCAATGAAAATGGGCAGAAGATCTGAATAGACATTTTTCCAAAGAAGGCATACAGATAGCTAATGAGCACATGAAAAGATGCTCAACATCTCTAATTATTAGAGAAATGCAAATCAAAACCTTGATGAGATATCACCTCGTACCTGTCAGATATCACCTCACACCTGTCAGAATGGCTATCATCAAAAAGTCTACAAATAACAAATATTAGTAAGGATGTGGAGAAAAGAGAACCCTAATATGCTTTGATGGGATTATAAATTGGTGCAGCCATTATGGAAAACAGTATGGAGGTCCCTTAAAGAACTGAAAATAGAACTACCACATGATCCAGCAATTGCACTCCTGGATATATAACCAGGAAAAACAAAAACACTAATTCAAAAAGATACTTGCACTCCAATGTTCATAGCAGCACCCTTTTTCAATGCCCAAGATATGGAAGCAACCCAAGTGCCCAAAAAGAGAAGAATGGTTAAAGAAGACTGAGATATCTATATATCTATATCTATATCTATCACATGATAGAATATAACTCAGCTATAAAAAGAATGAATTTCTGCCACTTGCAGCAACATAGATGGACCTAGAGAATATTATGCTTAATGAAATAGAAAGAGAAAGACAGATATTTTGTGATATCACTTATTTGTGGATTCTAAAAAAAAATACAAATGAATGTCTATGCAGAAGAGAAGTAGACTCATGGTTATAGAAAACAAACAAGTGGTTACCAAAGTAGAGAGGAAAGGGAGGAGTGGCAAATTAGGGCTATGGGATTAAGAGATACCAACTACTATGTATAAAAATAGATAAGCAACAAGGAGATATTGTATAGCACAGAGAATTATAGCCATTATTTTTTTCTTTTCCATTGTGGGATTTATTACAGGATAATGAATATACTTCCTTGTGCTATACAGTAGGGCCTTGTTGTTTATTTGTTTTATATATAGTAGTTTGTATCAGCTAATCCCAAACTCCTAATTTTATCCCTCCCCCACCTCTTTTCCCCTTTGGTAACCATAAATTTGTTTTCCATGTCTGTAAGTCTGTTTCTGTTTTGTAAATAAGTTCATTTGTATCATATCTTAGATTCCACATATAAGTGATATCATATGGTATTTTTCTTTCTCTTTCTGACTTACTTCACTTAATATGATAATCTCTAGATCCATCCATGTTGCTACAAATTGCATTATTTTATTATTTTTTAATGGCTTAATGGTATTCCATTATTTAGATATACCACAGCTTCTTTATCCAGTCGTCTGTCGATGGATATTTACGTTACTTCCATGTCTTGGCTATTGTATATAGTGCTGTTATGAACATTGGGGTGCATGTATCTTTTTGAATTAGATTTCCTTCCAAATACATGCCCAGGGGTGGGATTGCTGAATCATACGGTAACTCTATTTTTAGTTTTTTGAGGAACCTCCATACCATTTTCCATAGTGGCTGCACCAAATTCCATTCCCACCAACAAGGTAGGACGGTTCCCTTTTTCCACACCCTCTTCCTTTGGAACTCTTGACAGTAACAATTAAAAATAATATCATTTGGTGTGGGTGGAGCAAAATAAATGTTGTTTGAGTACTTACCACCTCCTTATGAGAGACTTAAGTCTCTGAAGACAAAGACTCCCAAGAGAGAATAAATTGGTCACGAACAGGCCAGATTGCCTTAATTCACCTGCCAACTGCAAGGCAATTTTCACGCAACAAGAGGCACCTGGTCATGGATCAGATCAACAGGGCAAAGGTCATCTGCCTGGAGGTAAAAAATAAAGGAATCTCATGAAAGGCACACTCTAAAACAAAATACAACTCTCAGCACTGAAAGCACACCCATCAGGCTATTTAGGATTTTTTCTTTTGCTCTTAAGAAAACCTATGATGAATGGGATCCCAGTCATCTAAATGCTCTAAGGGTGATCCTCCTTCAGGACCTCAGCCAGTTCTGTGTTAAAAATTTATGATTCCTCCTCACAAGCATTTTTGACTAAATGAGACAACCTTACTAAAGATAATTTAGAATTTCAGTGGCCATTATGGGGAATTTTTGATCCTCCCAAACTTTTTTTTTTTTCCCGGACTAAATTAGAAGGCTTTGGCAATAGAACTAAACAAACTTAATGGGAAAGCTATTTTTATTGGTCCCTAGAGGCTTCTAAATGTATTCAGGATTCAAAAATTACCTCTTTACAAAATACGATTTCCAAGTTAATTGAAGCAAATAAACAACTGAAAGGAGATAAAAAATTATTTGCAGCCTCTTCCTGGGTAGCACCAGCCTAAACTTCCCTTAACCCCACTGCTCCACCTCCTCTGTATACACCTTTGCCCTCTTCTAAACCCTTCCCTTTATTTGAACTCTCCTTCTTCTCTAATGCTGAAACCTTACCAACTCTCCCTTTAAAAATTAGGTCTTCTGAGGATCCTACTAAACCATTAGCTTCTTTTTCTTCTTTTTTTATTGGAGTATAGTTAGTTACAATGTGTCCATTTCTGGTGTACAGCATGTTTGTCATACATATACATACATACATTTGTTTTCATATTCTTTTTCATTATAGGTTACTACAAGATATTGAATATAGTTCCTTGTGCTAAACAGAAAACATTTGTTTTTTAATCTATTTTATATATAGTTGTTAGTATTTGCAAATCTTGAACTCCCAGTTATCCCTTCCCACCCCTTTCTCCCCTAGTAACTATGTTTATTTGCTATGTCTGTGAGTCTGTTTCTGTTTTGTAGGTAAGTTCATTAGTGTTAAACCATTAATTTCTTACATCCCATGGACCAAAGCTGAACCTAGAGCTATAACAGAAGATTTTCCTAAGGTAACTGAGGATCCTCATAGATTTGCTGAAGAATTCAAGACTGTAATTCAGACTTATCAACTTGCCTTATCCAATCTTTATCAATTCATCCACATGCTTGTTGGAGAATGTTAAGCCTGGCACTGGACGAAAACTGCTAATTAGGAAAGTACCCAATCTTTAGAATTCCCAATAGGTCAACCACCAGCTCTTTTATATGACCAAGCTCATGACATAGCCAAAAGGTGGCACCTTGCCATCTCAAGAGCTTTCCCAAACTGGTAGACTGGAAAAAATTCCAACATGTGCTCAAAACCTTGCCAAATCTGTTTATGATTACTACAACAGACTGCAAATTGTCTTTAAAGAAAATTCTGGACTTGCTGTAGATATTAAATCCACCAGGGTGGCCTTTAAATCAATGTTTATAAATGGTTTAAAAAGGTCTATCTCTGTTAGTCAAGAGAACTTGCACAGAATGGGAAACAGTGTCCACCTCTGATCTTGTCAATCTAGCCTGCACCCTATGAGATGATTCCAAAGAGAGGCAATGAAAATTTTAAATCTTCAACTTCAACAAATGGAATCTCCCAAGAAAACTCTCTCTACCGGACCCTGTCATTATTAAAAACAACAACAACAACAACAACAACAACAAAAACTGACCATTGGAAAAAGGCTTGCTACCAATCAAAAAGGTCTAGACAGTTATAGCTTTCCAAGAGCCAAGGGTCAGACTCATCCCAATGATGGGACTCCGAGGAAACACAGGGACTTTTTTTCCCCAGTGTACCATTAAATAGGCTGTGGGAAACTACTCACTAGATTGAGGACAAATCCCTTAAAATATTAATCAACACAAAATGTTAATCAACAACTCTATCAATGCTCCAACCCCACTAAAACTAGATAATCTCTTCCTCAGAGGAATACATTTATTAAAATAGAGTCTCAAATGAACCACATGTCCTTATGTCTAAATCCTTTTGCTTGGGGTCATTGTAAGACAAACATTCATTTCTCCTCCATGAATCATCTCCTGTCCACTTACTAAGACAAGATTTCCTAGAAAAATATTGTGATGCCATTTCTTTCTCTTGAAAGGAGAAATAACTCTTAAGTTCAAAGCCCTTGAATTTAAATCCCTTGAATCTAATGTCCAAGAAAATCCAAACCCTTTTTCTGTCATAATGTACCTTACAAACCAGGGAAAATCAAACTTCAGATGTATCCCCATTATTAGATTTAGTGTCTGCTACTCTGTGGGCTAAATCCTCCACAGACACAGGCAGAATTCATCTTGTCCCCTCTATTAAGATCCAAACTAATTCCTCAAAGCCTCTTCCCAGAATTGATACCCTATAAACAGAGAAGCTTTGCAAATATTAGCTAGTATATATAAAACAGATGAACAAGCTATGATAGGTTTAAGACTTACCGTAGAAGACTAATAAAGCACAGGGTCTTACTACCCCTTGCTCCAGTCCTTTGACTGACTTTGATAGATCACCTATTAACCCTTAGTTACAAGAAACTCCCTTTAACAAATGTTAATTTCCTATGGAATATTGATGATTCTTACTTGAAAGATGAAAATGGTAAATATTGTTCTGGATATGCAATATCAACTCCTTTTGAGGTTATGGAGACAAAGAACCTCAGCTTTGACCACGTTAGCCCAGTGGGCCAAATTATGTGCTCTTACTTGAGCATGTACTCTATTGTAAGGTAAAACTGCAAACATCTATACTAATAGTTGACGTGCATTTGGAGTAGCCCATAATTTCGTAATATTATGGAGACAAGGTTTCCTTACTCCCAGCAGAGACAAAATCTTTCCACAGTGTGGTCCCAGGAGATGAAGACATCAAACATTGCACCATACAACCTGATATTTCATCTATTGGAAAAGACATCTCCAAAATGACGCTATTCAATCTGACCAGAAAGACCCCTACCAGGTGTTATTAACAAAACCCTGTGCAGCCAGTCTTCAAGGAACTCATGTGACTCCTGGATTCAGGTGTCATATCTAAAGAAAGTGCCACAACCTGACTGGTCCTGTACACGAACTCGTTACCTGAAATGGAAAATTTCTAGGGACTGAAGTGGTGTCTAAAGTAGACATCTTACCCAAGATATCCAGACCAGGGCCTGTGCAAATTTCCTTATTTTTAAAATCTTTCTTCTTTTTACTCTATGTTTAATTAAATCGTATCATTCAAGCCTTCACCTGTTCTTTCCCTAGTTTTCCTACCATCTTCTTGAGTTTTAACACATTGCAATTTCTCTGCTATTCCCAAATAAACTCATCTTTTTGATAATTTTGAGCTTGCCTCAGTGTACCTCTTTATTTAGGTCATTAGAGGCTAAGCAGCCAAGAACAATGCCCCTAAATTATGTCCCAGGAAGAGGCCCAGTGCTAATATTGCTCCACCATCATGAGCGCCAAGCTTTAAGCACTGAACCTCTATTCGTAGCACCAAAGGTGCTGCCTCTGGATATCAAAACCAGTACCACTATTTCTCCTACACTAGAAAGTCCATCTTTCTTCACCTGCTGCTCCACTAGGAAAGGTCACCCATGGATCTTATTCCCTTATGCCACTAGCTCTCAATTCAAAGTCCAGAGTGGGCATGTCTGACTTGTACATTGTACAGCTGACTGTGCAGTACAGCTAACCTCTAGCTTCAAGAAGCCCCCCCCTGCCACTGCCACCTCTCTCTAAAGGTTTTGTTGAAATCACTTGGAATTTCAATTTGGATTTTTAAAAATATTGCGCCCTATGTATTTGGAGGAATACTTTCTTAATTGTATTAAAATTACAGCCATATTATCAACAATTATTTAGAATTAAGTAATTTTTCCTCCACTGGTCTCATTGTTCTCTGCTGTTTTCTAGATACTATCTTGCCTTTAAAAAAAACCTTTTGGTAATTAAAATTTCTTTTTCTGAGAGACACCCTAAAGGAATACTTTTCAGTAAGAATGAATGAATAGTAAAATTTTCAAGTTTTCTACATCCAAAAGTGTTTCTCCTTTGTCCTTACATTCAAATGACAATTTGGTTCTATTTTGAATTCTAGGGTGATGAATTCTTTAGTGATTATACCATTTCTGCCTAGTAGTAAGTTTATAGATAACTGCCCTTGGTTTATTTTTCCTGTCAGTAATATATTTATTTTGTCTTTTCATTTGTTTGATTTATCTCTTTTTTTTGAAATTCAGAAATTGCACTAGAACATATTTTGGATATATTTTCTTTCACTATATCTTCTGATTATCAAAGTTCCTTTTTGCTCTGTACACTGGTTTTTCTTCAGCTCAGAAAAACATTTTTTTTTTCTGTGATTTCTTTTATAAGCATTTCTCTTCCATCCTCTTAGTCCTCAGTCCTCTCCAGAATCCCTAAGGTACGATGCTCAAAGTGTGGTCCCTCCAAACATCACTTGCGAACTTATTAGAACTGGGAATTCTTGCCATCCTTGAGACCAAATGAGCCAGAATTTTTAACGATGGGGCTCAGAAATTTGTGTTTCAACAAGCTTCTCAGATGATTTTGATACATGCTAAAATTTGGCTCTAGAAAGCCACTGACCACTGAGAGATAATAATAGATCATTGCTGTGAGGGTAAGTAGCCAGACTGAGCTGTTAACAAACAGTCTCCATCAGCTGCATCTATTTCTGGACAGACAGGATTGCAGAGCTCGTTTTCTGTTCTACTCTCTGATGCTCCAAGCTTAGTGCTCTCTATATTCTGGTGACAATGCTTTTTCTGGTTGTGCTTTTCCTAAGAAGTGTAATCCTCTTGCCTTTTCCTATACACCTGATGCCCTTTATTTTGAACTATTGTCAATAGCCTTTACTGCTTCTGCATCTGATAGAAACTAGATGGGTAGATACGGCTGGAAGACTGACTTGGATCGTGTTGGGAGGGTTGTTGTACGATGTTTGGCCAACTCACAGTACTCCTGAACTTCACTGATATGGGAGACGGGGAATGTTTGGGCTGTTATTCTCACACATGCAAGTTTGAAAGTGGTGTGTAGGTTGATTTTAAATGAGATAAAGTTTCACTATTTTATTCCAAAGGTATATAAATTAATCACATATAGATTGAAATGCAAGTGTACTGCTTAACATTGATTCTTGGTAATTTAATAATATTGCCAAAAGGCTTTTTGTAAAGCTCCCTTACAGAAGATAAATGGGAAGAGTCCAACAGGTTTTTAAATTCTTAAGTATTTTGATTACTAAAATGTCAGTATAACAGTATCAGCTTGTGAGTTATTAAATAGGATGACTTATAAATAGGATGAACATTCATTTCCAGTGTGGAGGAAAGGAAGATATGAGCTATGGGTGTAGGTAGTTTTTCCTTAGCTCTGTTACTTGCCAGCAGTCTGATCTTTGACAAGCAACATTTTCTCTAAATCTCAGTTTCCTTCTCTGTAAAATGAAGCTAGTAATACCTGTCTTACCAGATAGTTTATTAAATATGACATTTTCATTAAAAAGTTCACAAATGATAATTGCTGAAGAGGGTGTGGAAAAAAGGGAGCCCTCCTGCACTGTTGCTGGGAATGCAGTTTGGTGCAGCCGTTATGGAAAACAGGATGGAGTTTCCTCAAAAGACTAAAAATAGACTTACCATATGATCCAGCAATCCTACCTCTGGGCATATATCCAAAGGGAACTCTAATTAGAAAAGATACATGCACCCCAGTGTTCACAGCAGCACTATATACAATAGCCAAGACATGGAAACAGCCTAAATGTCCACTGACAGATGACTGGGTAAAGAAGCTGTGGTCTATTTATACAATGGAATACTACTCAGCCATAAAAAAACAATAAAATAATGCCATTTGCAGCAACATGGAAGGACCTGGAGATCACCATTCTAAGTGAAGTAAGCCAGAAAGAAAGACAAATACCATATGACATCATTCATATGTGGAATCTAAAAGAAGGAAAAAAGAAGACACTAATGAACTTATGCACAAAACAGAAACAGACTCATAGATACAGTAAACAATCTTATGGTTACTGGGAGGAAAGGGAGTGGGAAGGGATAAATTGGGAGATTGAGATTTGCAAATATTAGCTAGTATATATAAAACAGATGAACAAGAAGTTTCTTTTGTATAGTGCAGGGAACTATATTCAATATCTTGTAGTAACCTATATCAAAAAAATATGAAGAATATATGTATGTATATGTATGACTGAAACATTATGCTGTACACCAGAAATTGACACAACATGGTAAACTGACTATACTTCAATTAAAAAAAAAGATAGATATGGCATTTTAAGGAGAAAAGTACAACAGAGTGAGGACTCTGCACTCAAACTTAGGTTTGAATCTAGCTCTTCCACTTAGAAGCTACTTCTTAACGTCTCTGTATTAGTCAGGGTGGATTTGGCTTCTCTGCAGTAACAAGCAAACTCCAACTCTTAGAGACTTAACATAATGAATTTTATTTTTTACTTGTAATGCAAGCCAGGGATGGAAGAGGGGAGGGTTCTGTTCCATAGAGTCAATCAGGCTGATGATAAAGGCACTGCCATAATTAGCTGCATCTGGAAAGTGGAGGCTCCACACTGGCAGTAGGAAAGAAGAGAGGAACTAGAGAATGTATGTAGGCTTTTTACTGTAGGGAGTAACACATGTTTTCACTTATATTTCACTACCTGGACTAGTGGTATTGGTTCGTCAAATGGTATTACCTCTTAAACAGATGTTATGAAATTGCTCTCATTTCTGTATAACAATATGCTAGTATAACAAAATATTTGGAAGGACCTACATTTATTAATTTATGGCAAACTTTTCAGCAAAGTTCAACTAAAGGAAACTTCCACTTTTTCTCAACATATTTCTATGTTGTTTGAATGATTTTGAAAACATTATTTAATAAAGGGAATAGAATTCTATAACTAAAACACAAATGACTCAAATGTTACGTATTGTTTTCCCAGTTAATCTTGTCATGCTGCTTAACTGAAAGAAGACAGGGATATATAGGGAAGAAAATGGAACATCTGGTGAACTTTACTGTCTGTGTCAAGTTCTCGGTCCTGATTTCTCATTTGTAAGATGAGTCTGATAATGGTATCAACTCCTGTTACTTCTGTTTAGAACAATTCCACACTCACCTCTTTCAGGTCTCCCCTAAAACATCTTCTTTTCAGAAAGGCCTTTTCCACTTCTTTTGTGTAAAAGAGCCTCTCCAGCCCCCTCCCCCACCATATCCTCATTGTCTTCCTCACCCTCCCTCACTTTTCTACACTTCATGACTTACCACCATCAGATGCATCACATATTTACTTGTTTATTTGTTCGTGGCTGTACCTCCAGTATGAGCACAGGGACTGGACTACAGGAGACACTTGTATGTATCTATGCCTTTTTTGTTTGTTTACAAAATTCACAGCATTCTTTAAAAAATTCATGATACAGATGTATATGGATAAAAAGTAAAATATTTGTTGAGTGAATGAATAGATACCCCATGTTGTTACTGCATGGATGAGATGGGCATGGGAAACCCTTAGCACAATCCCTGGCACACAGCAACTGCTCAATAATTATGTTGTTTAAAATTAATAATTATTTTTATTTTTGCTAAAAATAACAATTTTATATTTTTATTAAGTATTATAATTAAAATCCACTGCATAATTTTTGGGACACCATAAGACTCACTAAATGTTAGCTCTGATTATGAATAAGAATCATTGAAGAGCATATAGCCCAAAAGAACAGGTGCTCAGTTACTGATAGTTGATAATTACCAACTCCTGTCCTCTCCCTACAAACTCTCCTCTCTGCTGACGGCTGGTTCTCCCTAGGCCAGAGGTGTTTTGGACCCTTTCCTCAAACTCACCACTGATTCTATAAGCTACCTCCCCAGTCATGTGCAAGTGACAGTAACCTTCTAATTTGTCTTTTGAATAGTTTTTTTAAATGTGCATTTGTTATGCTTGTATGCAGAGTATAGCCCTTCAAATTTAGTGGCTCAGGCAAAGAAAGCTTTTTTTTTGTAGTATATCTTAACAGATGCAATTAGAGCAGGTATTTTAGCAAACCACATGCATCCTCAATTAAAAAAAAAAACAAAAAAACAAGAGCTTCCCTTTGCATTTGCCTCTGGTGTATATGATGCTAAAAGCCTCTCTTCAGTTTCTGCAGCTAGCTTAGTTAATGCTATTAGTTCTAAATAACACAAGTGTTTGCCATTCCCTGGTCCATTCTGTTGTCCACCTGACTTTATTATCTCTTGTTCATAGATTTTAGCAGTTTCAGTCTTCCAACTTATTTTCACTTATTCCCGGACTTAGCAGCTTTCAAATTTCAAATTCAGTACATTTGATTTCTTGTTCAAAAGAATTGTATACATATATATTTCTTTCTCTTCTTTTCTATTAAAGCATAGTAGATTTACACTACTGTGTTAGTTTCTGGAGTATATATATATATAGCTTACTGTAAGCTTTCTGAGAACAGGATCTGTAGCCTGGTACCCAACACGTAGCATTAGGTATTTAATAACAGTTGAGGATGAACACGAAATGATTTATTCCAAGGGATAGGCTCATGGTAAGTTTCACGGAGGAGATGATATTTGGGCTGAATGGTAAAAGATGGGCAAAATTTCAATAAGTAAAAAGATGAGGAAGATAACAAGGACTTTCCAATTGAGGAAACAACATCATCAAAGCATGTATGTGTAAAATTTCCTAACATGTTCGGGGAGTGGTGAGTAGCTGGATGTGTCACAGTGTTAAGTACCTAAAGAGATGTAATGGGAGACGGGGCTCAGGGGGAAGTTTGAGAAAGGTGTGGCAACCTGAGATTGAGGATGAGTTTTCACTTTGGTCTGAACACTGGGGGGCCACTGAAGGCATTTAAGGAGGGAATATAACCCTCCTAGGTTATAAAGAACCCAGGAGGTTATTTAAAAATTACAGTTACAAATAAACAAAATAAGAAATGAAAATGGAGAAATTACAGCCAACACCACAGAAATACAAATAACCATAAAAGAATACTATGAACAGCTATATGGAAACAAATTGGACAACCTAGAAGACATGGACAAGTTTTTAGAAACAGTCTACCAACACTCAGTCAAGAAGAAATAGATCATTTAAACAGACTGATCACTAGAAGTGAAATAGAATCAACAATATAAAACCTCCCTGAAAACAGAAGTCCAGGGTCAGATGGTTTCACTGGGAAGTTCTACCAAACATACAAAGAACTCCTATTGATCCTTCTTAAACTCTTTCAAAAGATTGAAGAGGAGAGAATACTCCCAAACTCATTCTATGAAGCCACCATCACCCTGATATCAAACCAGAAAAAGACACCATCAAAGAAGAAAATCACAGGCCAATATCATTGAATGAATGAATATAGATGCAAAAATCCTTAACAAAATATTAGCAGACAGAATCCAACAACACATAAAAAAGATCATACACCATGATCTAGTTGGATTCACTCCAGGGACACAAGCATGGTTCAACATATGCAAATCAATCAATGTGATACACCACATCAACAAAAGAAAGGACAAAAATCACATGATCAGCTCAATAGATGTAGGAAATGCATTTGATGAAAGTCAACACCCATTTATGATAAAAGCTGGAGTGGAAAGTGAGGCCAAGCTGGGACCAGTTAGGAAGCTCTAGCAACACACCAAGCAAAAAATTAACATGAAGAGCTGGATTAGGGCAGTGGCAGAGGCAGGGGAGAGGAAGAGATCACGGGGGTGAGGGGGGCAAATATCACTGAAGTGTAGTTGAAGGGATTTGGTAACCAGATTGGCGTGGGTTGAAGAGAATTTCTTTCACTTCAATAGCTCAAGCCTGGGTGACTGCGAGGTTGCTCATGCCATTACTGAGAATGAGGACTCAGAGGAAAAGCACATTTGGTCTGTCTTCAATTTTGCAAATTGAGCTTGAAGTCCAAAGGGCACAACTCAGTGTCAATAGCTGTCAGGAAGTTGGAATTTGAGTCACGCCCTCTGAAGAGTGTGTTATTCTTGGTTGCAGCCTACAAATCTCGTCTGGTCTAAATTTGGAGTGAATAGATTACTTTTGAGTGGTAAAACTGTGAACATTACAAAGACTCTCTAAACAAGTAGTAAAATTTTTATGGTACATTATAACACTCAATATTTTTCTTTGATTCTTTTCTGCCATGCCATTTTAATCCTTTCCTTCTCTTGTTGCTTCTTGAGGACCATTAACTGGGGGAGTAGTACTTTTCTTTCTGAGGTTCTTGCCCAATTTGGTGAGGTCCAAAGGAACAATATGTTAGGTACAATTTGAAAAGTTTTGCTCTGTTCTTAAGCTGGATCTAAAGGTTCAGGACCATGCATCTCTGAGGTATATGGCTCTGCTGTCTAGTGCAGCCTGCAGGTGTTTACTGCCATCAAAATACGTGACTGTGCCTCTAAATCAGGACAACCAGATGGTATTGCATAGTCCACTTCTAACAAAAGCAAATTTTGAATACAAAACCCAGATTTCAAAAACAGGCCTGGGCACTGTCCCTTCACTGCAGCCCCTGTTTGAAGCCAATGTCTCTCCTAACGCTGTCTTGGGGCTTTGCTATCTGTTTTTGTGTTTACTAAGCATTTTTGATCTATCAGTATACTTAGCTTTCCTGTTTTGTTAATTTACTATGTTAACTATTTCTTTTATTAAAGTATAGTCGGTTTACAATGTTGTGTTAATTTCTGGTGTACAGGATAGTGATTCAGTTATATATATATACACATATATATACACACACACATATATATATATATTCCTTTTCATATTTTTCATTATGGGCTATTACAAGGTATTGAATGTAGTTCCCTATGCTATACAATAAGACCTTGTTTATCTATTTTATAAATATTTTTTATATGGTAGTTTGTATCTGCCATCCTGAACTCCCAGTTTATTCCTCCATCCCCCCTACCCCCTGGTAACCATAAATTTGTTTTTTATGTCTGTGAGTTTGTTTCGCTTTGTAAATAAATTCACTCGTGTCATTTTTTTTTAAGATTTCAGATATAAGTGATATTAAATGATTTTTATCTTTCTCTGTCTGACTTCACTTAGTATGATAATCGTTAGGTCCATCCATGTTGCTGCAAATGGCATTATTTATTTTTTTATGGCTGAATAGTATTCCATTGTATACATACCACAGCTTCTTCTTTTTTAATTGAAGTATAGTCAGTTTCTGATGTGTCAGTTTCTGATGTACAGCCTAATGTCCTAGTCATGCATATATATACATATATTCATTTTCATATTGTTTTTCATTAAAGTTATTACAAGATATTAAATATAGTTTCCTGTGCTATACAGAAGAAATTTGTTTTTTTAACCTATTTTTTTATATAATGGTTAACCTTTGTAAATCTCAAACTCCCAAATTTATCCCTTCCCACCCCCTTCCCTGGTAACCATAAGATTTTTTACTATGTCTGCAAGTCTGTTTCTAGTTTGTAGATGAGTTTATTAGTGTTCTCTCTTTTCTTTCTTTCTTTTTTTTTTTTTTTTTGGATTCCACATATGAGTGATATCACATGGTATTTTTCTTTCTCTTTCTGGCTTTCTTCACTTAGAGTGACCATCTCCAGGTTCATCCATGTTGCTGCAAATGGCATTATTTTATTCTTTTTTATGGCTGAGTAGTATTCCATTGTATACATATACTGCAACTTCTTTATCCAGTAATCTGTTAATAGACATTTAGGTTGTTTCCATGTCTTGGCTATTGTATATAATGCTGCTATGAACATTGGGGTGCATGTATCTTTTTGAATTAGAGTTCCCTCTAGATATATATTCCCTCTAGATCCATTGCTGGATCATATGGTAAGTCTATTTTCAGTTTTTTGAGGAATCTCCATACTGATTTACATAGTGGCTGCACATAGCTACATTCCCACCAACATTGTAGAATGGTTCCATTTTCTCCACACCCTCTCCAGCATTTACCATTTGTGGACTTTTTAATTATGCCCACTCTGACTGGTGTGAGGTGATACCTCATTGAAGTTTTGATTTGCATTTCTCTGATAATTAGCAATATTGAGCATTTTTTCTTGTGCCTATTGGCCATTCATATGTCTTCATTGGAGAATTGCTTGTTTAGGTCTTCTGCTCAATTTTGGATTGGGTTATTTGTTTTTTCTTATTAAGTTGTATGAGCTGTTTATATATTCTGGGGATTAAGCCCTTGTCAGTCTCATCTTTTACAAATATTTTCTCCCATTCTGTAGGTTGTCTTTTTGTTTTGTTTATAGTTTCCTTTGCTGTGCAAAAATTTAATTAGATTCCATTTGTTTGTTTTTGCTTTTACTTCTATTGCCTGGGTAGATTGCTCTAGGAGAAGATTGCTATGATTTTTGTCAGAGAACATTTAGGAGGTTATAGTGTCTTGTCTTATGTTTAAGTCTTTAAGTCATTTTGAATTTATTTTTGTGTGTGGTGTGAGAGAGTGCTCTAACTTCATTGATTTACATGCAGCTGTCCAGCTTTCCCAGTACCACTTGCCAAAGAGGCTGTCTTTTCTCCATTATATATTCTTGCCTCCTTTGTTGAAGATTAATTGACCATAGCTATATAGGCTCTCTATTCTGTTCCATTGATCCATATGTCTGTTTTTGTGCTAATATCATGCTGTTTTGATTACTGTAGGTCTGTAGTATTGTCTGAAGTTTGGGAGGGTTATTCCTCCAGCTTTGTTCTTTTTCTTCAATATTGCTTTGGCAACTCTGGGTCTTTTGTGATTCCATATACATTTTAGAATTATTTGTTCTAGTTCTGTGAAAAATAGAGCAGTTCTAGTTCTGTGTCCTGGGTAATTTGATAGAGATTGCATTAAATCTGTAGATTGCTTTGGGTAGTATGGCCATTTTAACAATATTGATTCTTCCATTCCAAGAGCATGGGATATCTTTCCATTTCTTTAAATTATCTTTAATTTCCTTAATCAATGTTTTATAGTTCTCTGCATATAAGTCTTTCACCTCCTTGGATAGATTTATTCCTAACTTTTTTTTTATATATATGATTTTAAAAGGGATTTTTTTTTAACCTTTCCTTTTCTGATATTTCATTTTTAGTGTAAAGAAATGCAACAGATTTCTGTATGTTAATCTTGTATCTTGCTATCTTGCTGAATTTGTTTATCAGTTCTAGTAGTTTTTTTGTGGAGTCTTTAGGGTTTTCTATACATGGTACACATTAACTATTTTTAAGTGTACTGTTCAGCAATGATAAGTACATTCATATTGTTGTGTAACCAGTCCCAAGAACTCTTTTCCTCTTGCAGAATGGAAACTCTATACCCATTAAACAATAACTCCCCATTTCCCCTGCCCTACTCAGCCCCTGCCAGTCACCCCTCTGCTTTCTCTCTTTATGAATTTGACACCTCTAGGTACCTCATGTAAGTGGCTTCATACAGTATTTGTTTTTTGTGTGTGTGTGTGATGCTTCCCTGGTTTTGATCCATTGCCTTTGATCCATCTCCTGGGATTTGAACTCGTCTTAGGCTTGGTCACTTTGTGTACCCATCGACACTATAAAGGCCTTGACTCCAGAACCCCACTGGCAGCATTCTGCGCCTGTGCTCCTGCTCCTAAGGGAAACTGATATGCTGTGAGAGAATGTTTCAGCTACATAGAATTCCCCATGTCCAGTCTGCTCCTCATCAAATCATGGATCTGGAAGGAACTCAGCAGTCAGACCCCTGTCTTATGGCAAAATGTGCTGCCCACTCCCAGCTCTGCAAGCAGATTAAACAGCCACTGGCAAGAAAGCATCTTGCAAATCAAGAGTCCAAGAATAGGTAACTCAGAGTTAGAATATCGCCAATGAGAAGAATACCACAACAGACGTTTAGTATTTATATTGTACTTTTCTTCTGAAGACAGTAACGTGCTTATCAGATATTACCTTAACAGTGAAGCAAGTCCTTAAGAAAACTGCAGTCTGACAACTTAAGCTCCCCTAATAAATGTCCCATTGGGTGACCTTATTTGATTTGAAACTGAAGGTGCTATTCTTGAAAACTTGGAAAGGAGTCTCAGTCATTGAAGCTGATCTTTCGTATCAGAGGAGTCTCTTTAAACCAGAGCCATGGTGGATCAGATTCATGGCTCCAGCAAGAATCTGAAGGGTTAGTGCACTTACCCAGCTCGAGCCCACACTGGGAGTGGGAGAGTATCTTGTTTTTTGAGCTCTCTGGATAAAGCCTTTACTACCTGGGCACTCCCTCATGTCTGACTGGTTCTTCATTATATCCCCAGCTCTTATCACAGTGTCTAATACACAGCAGGAATTCCGTTAAACATTTGCCAAATGATAAAAAAGAATGCATATGAGGTCATTCTTCTTTATTTTTAAATCTCCAAATCTTTTGTTTCTCAATCTGCAATTTTATCCCCTTATCTATCATTATTAACCCTTAGGAAAGTAGCTTAGTACCCTTAAATAAAGAGTATTTTCAAGATTCCAAAAAGATTGAGGAGGTACAAATGGTGTCTGAAACCCGTATCTTCTACCTAAGTAACTTAGGCTATTAGGTCCCTGAGATTTCTTGTGATCGCCCACCAACTTAACTTACTCAATCAAACGTACTGTTGGAAAGCTGGTGTGAGCATTTTAATCGTAGGAGGAAAAGATAGAGAGAGAGACCAGGTCTCAGTTGTCTGTTTTTCTTTTTAATGGAAATACCAGGAACTGGAAATACACTGGGGCTGAAAACATACTAGATTCAAGGAACTGGTTAAGATAGATAACAATGCCTTTGAAGGGAGCCAGGAGCCCATTTCACTTTCAACTGATATTCTCAATACAGCCCAATTGGTGGGCAAAGCAATTCCCAGTGGGGACTTGGAAGGAGGTTGGAAACTCAAAAGGGAGAGGCAGAAGTGTGACCTGGCTCCCTGGATCGCTGGCCTGGAGCCAGATTCTCTGCTCCTTTTCAAAGGTGGAATTGAGGCTGAGAAGAACTCATAGAGAAGAAATGAGAATCTTATTTCGTTTGTTGTTTGGTTTGCTGTCGGTGGTGGTGGCTTTTGGAGAGAAGTGTAGCCACATATTATCCAAGCAGTCATGGACTAATGTGGGCTCTGTATTCCGGGCTGTAGCGCAGGGCTGACGCTGCTCACCACAGGTCTCACTCTTCCCACAGCCCAGTCCCCTTCCCTGCATGGGGTTTGGAGCCACTTTCTATATATACATCATCAGTCTTCCTTGTTAGTTTGGTGGCATGTTATTCCAAGACATATGAGAGGAAACCATTCTTGGGGAAGTAGGTGCAGATAGTAATCTGTAATAACACTTTTAATAAGACTCTCATTCCTTGTTCCAAGTTAATTTTTGTTTAAATTTGGCATCTATATTTCTCCACTGTGACTGGTTTTGGATTGGGGGATTTTAAGGAGTTGAAATCATGCCTATGAAATTCTCAAGATATAGTGCCTAGTACAGAGTTAATTCTTTGTTGAGTGTCAATGAGAGAGAAATGCAAAAGGAGACACGATGTGGTCTTTGTCTGGCAGGAGCTTTCAGGGTAGTTAGAGAAATAAAACAGGCACACATATGACAGTTAGTGAAAAAAGCTCTATAACATGAGCCAATTGTTTGGTATTAACAATAAGCATGTCTAACAAACTAATTAACAAATGAACCAAAAAATCATTTGATTGGAACTCCACTGAGGAAGGAAACTATGGCTGGATCCCAAAAGATGCGTAAGTGTGGTGATTATCTCTGTTGTTTTTCTCCCAACACTCACGCCCCCTTCTTATGATAATAATTCTCTGAGTTTGCTTTGGGGAAATTAACTGTCCCTTTGCCACTTTCAATCCATGTGTTTCTGGTGAACCCAACTCCACTCTTGGATCCGTGGGCATGATATGACCAACACTAAGCCATCAGTGACTGCCTCTTCTCTGGCCATAGCTGATTCAGGAATAAACACATGATCCAGTTCAGGTCGATCAGAGTTAATAAGACTCAACATAAGAATTTTTTGAATTATCAAGGATGAAGCTTCTCTTAATTGCAGCCATTTTGCTGTCATAAAGAACAAGCATGACTGAGAGTAAAGCCAACTTAGCGTAGGGAAGAGCTGAGAGATGGCAGAGAAACAGCCTGGTGACTTTGAGTTGCTGAATCCAGCCGTGCTTGAAACACAGATTACGCTACATTTATATTATGTATACCAGTACTTTCTCTTTTTTGCTTAAGACACCTGGGTTGGGTTTCTGTCACCTACGATCAAAAGGAACCCGATTTGAGCTGTAGGACCAGGAGAGGCAGAAGGATAAAGCAATCTATTAAGAGGAAGGGTCTGAGTAAAGGGAAAGAGGCATATGACGCCCTGGAACAGCGTAGGGAGGCTTTCATGTTGGGAACAGAGGTTGATGCTAAAAGTAACCTTGGACATTTAACATAGGATCAGTTCATGAAAAGTCTGGAAGTCAGTCCTGGAAGTTTAGGGTCAGTGTGAAGACAGTGGGGGAGCTACAGTGAGGTTTGGATACAATGCTATATAGATCCACTCTTGGTTGACATAATTTCGTTTTCATCACTCCTGGGAGTATCTGAAATATGGATGAATGCTCATCATAGATTTACACTGATCAATGTTAAGTATGATAAAACTAGATTTACATGTTAGTTTTGGAGGAATTTGTATTTCTAGAGTATTGTTTTTCCTATCCAAGAACATAGCACACATCTTTCCATTTCTTCATATCCTGTTGTGTGTATTTCAATAGGATTTAACATTTTTGTCATTTAAATCCTTGTCAAATTTACTCCTAGTTATTTTCCCTTGTTATTGTCATTAAGAATGAAAATTCTTTCCCATTTTCCTTTCTCAGTGATTATTGCTAAACAGGGAAAATTTGTAGATGTAAACAAATTATTCTATACCCAGCCACCTCACAAATTCATATAAATTCTCTCCTGGTTTTTTTTTTTTTCTGTTTCTTTTTAAAATACAGTCTTGTCAGCAAAGGGATTATCCTTGTTTTCCCAATGATTTTTACATGGTATTTAATTTTTCTAAAACTTGTATGGCATTTGTTAGCATCTTCAGAACAGTGGGTAGTAATAGTGGTAGCCCTCCTCTCTGTCCAGTTCTCAATATTAAGAAAAATGGCTTCATTTTTTCGTTATTTATGATATCTGCTGTTGATTTTTGATAAATAACTTTTATTATATTTAAGAAATTTCCACTTTACTTACTGTCTCTTTTAGAAATGATGGTCTAATTTTGGTCTTCTTCCCTGGATTTATTGACATCACACGGTGTTCCTCCTGTAATTTCTTGATATACTTTATTATGCTGGTGGATTTTCAGATGTTGAATCTCCCTTCTCTTCTTGGAATAAGTTCTATTTGGTCATAATGTATTGTTATTTCCACGCTTTGATGAATCCTATTTGATAATATTTCAGTTCAAAGATTACCAAAAAAATGGGTCTAAAATAAGTATTTCTAAATGATCTACATTAGAACATCTTTGTCAACTTTCCATGTAAACATGTAAATATTTGAAGTTGTACCTGTGTTGGGTTTCCCTTCCTACAGCCACTGGAGAAATCTTGTCTGGGCCTCAAGGCTTACCTCAGTGCTGTTCCATCTGTGAAACCTTTCCTTTGTCTTGACCTCTGCTGCATAAAAACACTTCTTTTTTTGTAAGTTTTTTAAAAAATTTGCATTCTTTTCTGTTGAAGTATAGTCGGTTTACAATGTCGTATCAATTTCTGGTGTATAGCATAATATTTCAGACATACATGTACATACATATATTTCTTTTCATATTCTTTTTCATTATAGGTTACTACAAGATATTGGTTATAGTTCCCTGTGTTATACAGAAGAAACTTGTTGTTTATCTATTTTACATATAGTAGTTAGTATCTGCAAATCTTGAACTCCCAATTTATTAAAGGATAACTTGGGATAAAAACACTTCTTATGCTAAATCTTCATGACATATTGTAGTGTCAAAGCATGATTTTCAAAACCTTAATATGACACTCATGTGAGTACACATTGAGCATTTGTCAAAGATTTACTTAACTCTTTGCGAGGGAACCAGCAGGATGATAAGCTGGTTCAAAACATTCTCTGTTTGATCAACAGCGAATTATTGAGTTCATTGGGGATGTACTAAAATAAGTTGGCTAAGTTGGAGACAAGTTGGTTAATGTCCTGAAGGGCAATAAAATCATAATGTGTAGGGTTATTTTTTTCTACTGAACAGAGGTCATTTGCATCTCTTCCAGACAAAAATTGATAACTTATTATACAACCTTGTAGAATCATATTAAATAGCAAGTCAGAGAAAGGTATATTCTCCCAGAGAAAGAAATAATCCTTGAGTGGGTCTGTTAGATGATGTTCACGGATGACATTGAAAAGATATGCAGGCTTCCTTTTGCCAAATTTCTACATTTTGGATATTTTTTTTCTTAACAGTAGTAAATTCCGTTAGTAGGTACAATCTACTTTATGTTTCCATTATTTGCATGTCTGACCCATACCGGCACGGTGTAGAAAAGAGTATGTGGGTCTTGAATATCTCACAGAATTTAAGGTTTGAATCTTGACTGTCTAGGCCTGGCCCTTATCCCTGTGTGGTTTGTGCTTTTGGAGGAGGGGTCTGGGACAGCTGGGAGGCACAGTAAAAATACATGGAGGGCTTGGGGCACCAGGAGAAAGCACACATGGCATGTCTCTGGCATTCTCACATGGCAGCAACTCAGTATGACCACAGTCCACCAGCTTGAGGACACAAATGGCCACCAGGAGATGGCTAAGCCTAAGTTTCTGTTTGTGCCTCCATTGCTTACGTGGGACTTTTCAGACACTTACTAAGGGACTCTCTCCCTCAATATTTCTGAGTTTCCCCCAGAGGGGGGCCCATTTTATCGCAGAGCAATGTAACAGCCACAGTCATCCCAACCTATTCTCCTTCTGGGCCTTGGGCTTCCCTCTGGGTGGCGTTTGCTCCTGATGTCCCGTGAAGCTCCTCGTGGCCGTGGAGAATGTTGGAGAACGGAGAAACCAAGGGAACGCTCTTCTGATGCCCCAAAACTAAGAAGCTGTCTTTGCTACCACTTCCAACTGCAAGTCCCCCTTTCCTCCCATAACTGAGTGTCTTAACAGAACAGGTCCATCTGACCCATAGAATCTGGGGAGGCAATTTACTCAGGGATTGTGTACTTGGGTTCACATGCACGTTTACATGCTTTAGGGTAAAGAAGATTTTAAACGCCTGTTATTCAGTTATTATTTGAGTGCTAATTAGTACCCGTTGCTATAGGATAAAGATTTAAAAAGGAATATTCCTGGCCAATAAGAAACTAATTCAAACTATCTAGTTTAAGTAGGCTAAACATATTAAAAGGTCAAATGATTTTACAAAACCTATGAAATGTTGTAGGATGTAAACCCAGCCCAAGGCATTTGTTGTGAGGTTGTTGGTAGTGACTGGGGAACCACATTCCTGTCATTGGAGACAGCACTGAAATTGAAGGATGTTTTTCTCTCCAGAGGAGAAAGTGAATAGGGTTTATGTATTGAGAGCGAAGATGTTTGTGTGCTTATGTACAAAATATCTGGGAGTTCAAGCTGAAATCTTCCTGCCCCCCCGTGACAGGGTGTTTTTGTTGTTGTTTTAGCTTTTACCCGGCAAACATATTGCGCTGAAAAACAATTCAACAGCTCTCATTGTACCAACATGAATGGATGCCATGTGCCTTGTCTGATCCTGTAGTCCTTCACTCTTGCCTTCAGAACCACAAATATGCCGCTTCTTTAGCTATTTAGTCATTGCATTGTAGCCTATCACTAAGGAGAACAGTAGATTTAAAGTTCTAACGATTAGGTACGAAGTTATGGAGAGGAAAAGATGTTGGCGTGTAAGAGGTTTTAGGGTGCAAGGGGACTCAAAAGTATAGCTTCTGAAGTAACTTCTAACAGAAACCAGATCTGTCCTGAACGAAGTGTGTCTTTACTTTTAGAATTATTGAGTAGGACTGTTCAGGTTAGAAGACGGTGCATCTTTGAGAAAAGAATAAATCACCATTATTATTTTTTTTAAAGGCTTCCTATTGCTGCTGAGGAATCAATACCTCCCCTTTGTTTTATGATGAAATATTATATAACTGGGAAACTTAAAAAAATAGGGTCTTGGTGTCACTTCAGGTGAATTGAATTAGAACCTCTGGGGTAGGTGCTACTCCTCCTGTATTATATGTTTTAAAAGCCCTCCAGGTGAGTTTGATGTGCTGCCGGGGTAGAGCATTATGGCACTACCCTAACTACTGCCTGAAATGGCCCTATGGTCACTTCATTGTCTTGGAAGTCATTAGGGTGTTATGATGCTAGTTCTTTAGCACAGCATCTCACAGTTGGGTAACCCAGACACTAGTCCCTTAGCCCACCTTATATGTGGGTGGTATAGCCAAGGAGCAAAACATCTGGCCAGGTCTATATGCAGAATTCTGACGAACTTCCAGTCCTTTACTTTGACTGACAGCCTCTGAAATTGTGGATCCTACCTGGTGATAGAGAATCATCTAGTTTACTTGTCTCTGTGCCTCATTTATAGGAATGCCTCCTAATAGGCATTTGTTTATGGTAACTTATGTGGTTTAGAAAACAAATTCCATAGTCAACTATATCTTTCTGTGTGTATGTGATTTTTATCTTTTATTAATTGAGCTTTTTCTGCTCCAAGATAATATGGATCTGTAGTTTCTAGTGGTACTTATAAAAATCTTTTTCATCTATATCTTAAATCACATGAAACATATTTGAGGTGGTCTTGTATTTTCTTCCCTGAAAAGTTAGCCAGTGTTCCAATATCGTTTATTAATGTCTCCACCAATTTCCCATTGATTTGAAATGGCACTGGTCATTTTTGTTTATGTTTGAACCTTTCCTTTAGGTTTTCTATTCTGCATCCTTAACCTTTTATTGGTTCCCAAACTATGTGTTGTTTCTGACTTTGAAGAAAACAACTTTAGTGTTCAATCATTAAATAAGATGTTGACATGGAAAATCTGAGATTTTTATCGCAAGAAGGTATTAGTCTTCTTCATTTTCCAAGATTTGTTAAAATCTATAATGATTTAATGAATTTTATAATAATCATATAGTTTTTCTCTTTTGACCAACTGATGTGATGAGTTATATTAATAATCTCTTAATATGATGCCATTCTTGCATTTTGGGGGATAAAATCAGCTATGTTACTATGTAAATTCTTCTAACATGGGGCTGGACTGATGTTTCTGAAACAGTTTACTTTATAATGAAATTAAAACATTGTTTGACAGAACCCAGCAATAAGTGGTATTGGTAATTTCCATAGAAAATGAGTTTTAAGATTATAAGGAGTGAATGGATAGTGAGGAAACAGGCAGTAGGTTTTAAAAAACAAGTTAGGAATAAAAATGAATTGCTAGTTTAATCCTTCTCAAGGCTTATAAGTTGAACTTGTATGTTGAAGGAGCAACACATTTAAGGCATAATCAAAAGTACTTTTATTCATGTACCATCCCTCATCCATTCTGTGAAGACAGTTTTCTCTTTACCTCTGCTTGAAACCTCATGCTCAAATATTAAGTGTTTTACTCCTATTCAAAGAGTCTCATTTCAGTGAATAAAATACTGAGAATCATGAAACAGTGAGAACAAAATTAAAACTTCTCCATCTGAGTTCCAGCCTTCAGTCAGAGTGCTGGGATCTGGTTGATTTTTTTTTCCTTCACCATGACAGCTTCTTTTTCCTCCCCCTCACTTTGCAGTTTAGTCTCCTAATCCCTCCAGGTTTGAAATATGGGGAATGGAGCAAAGGGTAGGGAGCAAGGAAGGTTTTACATGACTGGCCCCAATTTATGAAGACCGTGGCTTCCTCTAGCTGTCCGTCACAGGGGACTCTGTGGGGCTTCACCAAACTCTAGCAACACCTTATCTGTGGTTCAATAACTAATACATTTTCTCTAGCTGGTTACTTAAAATTCCTCCTCCTTGTCTTTAAAATTCTGGCAGTGCAATGTTAGCCTTTTTGTGATGGGGTCCTCACCCCTCCAGACAGCTCTCTCGGGCAGGTTCTAATTCCTGACCATCCCTAGCCCAGGAGAAGCGCTAACACTGGGATTGCAGACTGGGATGGACTGAATGTCCCCCACCCTCAAATTCATATGTTGAAATCTTAGCCCCCAGTGTGATGGTATTAGGAGGTAGGGCCTTTGGGAGGTAATTAGGTCTTGAGGGTGCAGCTCCCACGATGGGACTGGTGGCCTTATGAGAAGAGACACTGAGAGCTTGCTTCCTCTTTCCTCTCTGTGTGTGAGGATATAGTGAGGAGGCACCATCTACAAGCCAGGAAGAGGGCCCTCACCAGACCTGGACTAAGCTGGCTCCTGGGTCTTGGACTTCCCAGCCTCTAGAACTGGGAGAAGTCAAGGTCTGTTGTTTAGGGCACTCAGTTCATGGTATTTTGCTACAACAGCATGAGCGGACTAAGACAGGCCATGCCTGCTCTGTCTTCAGAGCAGGGGCTCAGCCAGCCTCTCGCTTTTAGCCTGGTGTTTGACTCTACTTTGTTTCCCAAACCAAAGGGACACATATCAAGCCCTTTGTGAAATAAAACTCATGTTTTATGGCAAGACAAGAAAAACTTAAACACAAAATTTCTTCTCTGCCCTATGGCCTCTTCTCTCCGCGCTGCTGTGCACTGTGTACCTGCGTTACACATGGAGCAAAACTCCTCCATCAGCAGAAACACCTGCCCTGCTCAGCCATAAAGAATAACGTTCTCCTAGCACCAACAAGACAAATCCTTAAAAGATAACTAACATTCCTTCTTGATCTTTTAAGGGGTGACCATGTATGCTAAGATCTGGATTGTGTAAACTGTCAATAATATGTCATTTAATGTATAGCCCTCTGTCTCAAAAAACTTAAATAACTCTGCCTAATCTTTTGATGGGCAGAATAGTTCTCAGAGTTTTCTGAGGTGCTCTTCCTGAATTGTAATCCTCCAATTTGGCTCAAGTAGAATTTTCCATTTCTTAGATCGACTGACTAATTTTTCATCTATACCTTCAGGTGGTCTTCTTGAAGACCCTCTCTTGAGGTTTGGGGAGAGGATAAGGACCTACTTCCCTAGGCTTATAACCCACCAACACTTCTCTGTAATGTTGGGGTTTTTTTTGCCATTACCTTCCTATTCTTTTCTAAAAGGCAGGAAGTGTTTGGTAAGCCAAGAGTTACACCACGGGTTCTTCGTTACCTCTTTAAGAGCCCCGCACAGCTCACCTGTTGCTTGGGTGTGGCAGTCCTGGGCACCTATCTCCCCGAGGTCTCAGCCAAAACAGACATGAGACAGTCCTGTCTTAAGATCCCGCTTACACAACAGAATATTTGTCATATTACTTCGTATTTGGTGTTAAGTAAAGGACAGCCTAGCGAGACAAGAAGGGTCAGTCAGGGACAGTCAGGGACGCAGGCTCTGAAGCTCTGAGCTAACTCAGTCTTGTCTTATCTGAACCACATCAGAATCTGGTGGTTTGAGCCTGCACTGCCTCTTTCTCTTCCTTTGCACCAGTCACAGCTTCCTCATTCCTTCTGTTAGTTTTTGCCAGACATTTTTTGCAGACGCCACTATTGAACTTCGTGTGTCCATTTCCACTTTCCTTCTGGTGAGTCTTCTACTCACTGATTAGCTCCTTTCACCTGTTTCTGAAATCTGGTTTTCAAAGTGTTTTCTGGAAGACCATTCTTGAGCGAGAAGCCACAAAACCAGTGTTCTGTCATTCTATTTATTTGGTGAATGCTGCATGCATGCTAGATCTGTCTTTGGTGACTGACAGTGCATAAAGCACATCTGAGCGCTTGAGGAGTTCTGTAGTAAAGAAATTGGTTGAATTTTTTTAAAGCCAAGCACCTCACAAACTTACTTGATTCTAGATGGTTGTCACCCCCACTTGTCTGGTGGGACTTGTGTTCTCCCCAGGAAGCACTTTGGAAATGCTGATTTATGCCATGTTGCTGCTTGGGGCTTAGCTAGATTGTTGTCTTGCATTGTAGGTGAGGTCAAAGGGGAGTCAGGGAAGACTGAGGGATTACCACCTTCTTATCAACTTCTCCTGGTTACATCCTCCAGCTTTCTCTCACATTGCACCCTATTAATCTTTCTTTGTTAATTTCCTTTCATTGTTTCCATTTTAGAGTTCTATTTATCATAGAAACTTCCTATAGATATTAATAATTGTATCAGTTAGTTCCTCAGAATGATAATTTCCGAGGTTTATTCTTTAATATCTTATTAGTCATCCTTTTAGAAAAAACATTTTAAATTATGCTTTTACTAGAAAGTAGTGTTTATTTATTTTATAAAAATTAGCAAGTACAGATAAGCAAAAGAGAAAATGGATCACTTCTAATCTTATCTGACCTAGAGATATAACTGTTCACTGATATATATTTATATATATATTAAATATATGTGATATATATATCATATGATATATATAACTGATACATGTTTCTAGATTATCTTCTGTGGATGCATAGAAGTCCACTCTGTACATATTATTTTTATGTGTGGATGTGTCAAATACACATCTATAAGACTTTTATAATGGCATAACCTTCTAGTAGAGTATGTAGTTTAACTGATTCCCTACTTAGGTGTGTCAGATTGCTTTCCAGTATTTCACAATCATTGACAACTCTGGTGAAGATTTTTATGCCTAAATCCTCACAAAACATCTTTGATTATTTCTTTAGTTTCCATTAATTGGAAATAATTAATGGACTTTTAGGTAAAGAAAATGCACAAAACTCTGAGTCTTTTGCTGTGTATTTATAGAAGGCAAACCAGTTTATTATTCCATGTAAGTAATATTAATGTGTTTAAAAGACTTTTCATTTTAATGCATATCAGATATTTCCAACAGTGTTACCTCTCTCAGGTTGTTAGCTCTTGGTTAAGAAAGGATGGTGTGAAAGAGGGAAGCACAGAATTCCACAGATTTGGGATAAAATCAATCTATGTGACTTAGCGTAATTTATTTAAACTCTCCAAGCCTCAGTGTCTTTGTGAGTAAAACTGGGATAAAAGTTTCATATAGGCTTTTCTGCTGGGGGGTTGAATTTTGCACACAGAGAATGTCTAAGTACCTTATACATACACGTAGATCACTTGTAGAATAGCTTTATATTCTAATTATATGTCATCCTTTCTCCCATTTAGTGATCAAAACCCTAGAAAGAATCATTTTCTCCATCTTAGACATACAGAGGACCGGCACTCATCAAATGCTTTCACCATCAGAGACAGGCAAAGTCATGCTCACCAGGAAGAACACTAGCATGAGGAATGCTGCTTTACTTGTGGGAAAATGACAATAGCGCTGACATCTGGACTCTGGTTGTCTCCTGTGATATTATGATATAATAAGAAGTACATGTTTGGTCTTTGTCCCTATTCCTGCCACGGATCTTGAGACCCTTACTTCCTGAGATTTAGGGCTGAGAGAAGCAGCTTTCGTTATTCACGATAAACTTTCACCATACCTGACTTTATGCTAATGAGGTGAGTCTTGGAGGTGCAGTGGTTGCCAGAGGAACCAATCAAGCGATTAGAGGTTTGAAACTTTCAGCCCCACCCCCTGACCTCCTGCGAGGGGAGAGTCTGGGGACTGAGTTAATAATCAATGGCCAATGATTTACTCAATCATGCCTATGTAATGAAGCCCTCATAAAAACCCTAAACAAAGGGAGAGCTTCTGGGTTGGTGAGCACGTTGAGGTGCTCGGAGGCAGCACTCCCAGACAGGGCGTGGAAGCTCTGTACACCCACCCTTAGGGCTTTCCCTGGGAATCTATTTCATCTGGCTGTCCCGAGTTACATCCTTCATAATAAACTTACAATAGTAAGTAAAGGATTTTCCTGATTTCTGTGAACCATTCTAGTAAATTATTGACCCAAGGAAGGGATTGTGGAAACCCCTGACTTACAGCCAGTAGTTCAGAAGTAGGGGAGGCCCAGATTTGTGATTGGTGTCTGATGTGGGCAGTCTTGTGTAATTCCATGTTTCATTTTTTGAGGAACTGCCACATTGTTATCCATAGTGACTGCACCGTTTTATATTCCCACCAGCAATGCACAAGTTTTAGTTTCCTCACGTTTTTTGTCAACACTTCTTTTTTTTTTTTTTTTTTTTTTATAATAGCCATCCTAATGGGTATGAAGCAGTATTTCATTATGGTTTAGATTTGCATTTCCCTAATGGTTAGAGTACTAACAGTACTGACAATAGCTAAACATTTTTCATGTGTTGTTGGCTATTAGTATATTTTGGGGGAAATGTCTATTTAAAGTCTTTGCCCATATTTTTAATTGAACTGTTTTTTTTGTTGTTGTTGCTGTTGAGCTGCTCTAAGTCATTTTAAAAGGGGTACTATTGAATATCTTTTTTAGACAAAACTCCAGTTTCCACATAATATTAATTTTCTGGAATTTCCTTATTATGCTTAAATGTCATTTTTCCTGTCAGAATTATTCTCATTGATATTTTTATGATTACTGGGAAAATGAGATTTTTGTCCTCAGCATCTGTGTTATGAAATGCTGATGACTGTACTTTCTGGCATGTGTTCTGATTAGTTGGACAACCCATTTTGGCTAAACCATATTTTAAGAAGTTCACATTTTAAAGGGTAAAATCCATATCTTCTGTCTAATTTTCCAAATTTAAAAAATAGTGATAGCCTCCAATTTCATATAACAGCAAATCTGCTTCTTTCCAAACTGGGTGTGAGAAGAGGAATAAAATATTATGACCATCAGCTGGGAAACAGTTCATAATCAGAGTGTGGTTTTGGTTTTTTTGTTTTTTGTTTTTGGCCTGAGTAGATAACAGAAAAGACTAAAATACTGAGAAGATAAGATTGAGTATTGACCTACGTGTTAGTTTCCTCTGCCTGCTGTGACAAGTTGCCACAACCTGGGTAGCTTAAAGCATCGCAGATTTATTTTCTTACAATTCTGGAGGCTCAGAAGCCCAAGTGTTTCACTGTGCTGAAATCAAGGCGCCAGTGGGGCCACTCTCCAGCTGGACACTCCAGAGGAGAATCTGCCCCCTTGCCTTTTCCAGCTCCCAGAGCAGCCTTCTTTGCATGGCTTCTTCCTGCATCAGCATCACATCTTGGCTTCAGTTGTTGCACTGCTGTCTTGTTCTGGTGTGTGAAATGTCCTTCTGTCTCTCTCTTATGATAATTCCCATGATTGCATTTAGTAGACACCTGGATAATCCAGGCTACTCTCCCCATTGCAAGATCCTTAAATTAATTACATCTGTAAAGATCCTTTCTGCCATATAAGGTAACATTCACAGGTTTCAGTGATTAGGATGTGGCTTTATTTGAAGAAATCATTTTCCAGCCTACCACAACCTATAAGTGACACTTGGGAAATTAAAGTGAAAAAGACAAAAATAGTTGTAAACATCATAGATGTCATTGAATCCTAGTTCTGTGCACAAAATTAAAGTTTAATATGATTCTCCTGTTTTAATCATACCAACTGCCTTGCTTTTTTTTTTTTTTTTTTATAGTTTTGTTCTTAACCATTTGCTGTTTGCCTTCTGTTCCATGCTGCTGATACAGTGCAGAGCAGAAGCCAAGACATGGAAACAACCTAAATGTCCATTGACTGGATAAGGTTGTGGTATATTTATACAATGGAATACCACTCAGCCATAAAAAAGAATAAAATAATGCCATTTGCAGCAACATAGTTGGACCTTGAGATTGTCATTCTAAGTAAGTAAGCCAGAAAGAGAAAGCAAAATACTGTATATCACTTAAATGTGGAATCAAAAAAAAAAAAAAAAAAAAGACAAACTTATTTATAAAATAGAACCAGACTCACAGACATAGAGAACAAACTTGTGGTTACTGTTGGGGAAGGGATGGGAAGGGATAAATTGGGAGTTCAAGATTTGCAGATACTAACTAATATATATAAAATAAATAAACAACAAGTTCATACTGTATAGCACAGGGAACTATATTCAATGTCTTGTAGTAACTTATGGTGAAAAAGAATATGAAAACGAATATATGTATGTACATGTATGACTGAAGCATTATGCTGTACACCAGAAATTGACACAACATTGTAAACAGACAATACTTCAATAAAAAATGTATATACAAAAAAAGTTTATCAGTGACTATTGAGCCTAATCTTGGAGCATTTCTCTTCAGTTTTCATCCTTCACATTTGCTTTGAGGCACGCAGCAGAGCCCACTCATTAATAAACAAAATTCTCTTTAAATGCCTCTTTAAACACTCACTCATCTACTGGCTCGTCTTCTTCCATCGTAATCATTGCAACCAGTCCGTCTCTCTCCTTTGATGTCTCTTTCCCTCCTAACCCATGATATTGAATTCTTTGAGGTTCTGTGCATATCTGTTTGGTTTCTTCCCAGACCCCAGAGTCTTTTTTCTCTCTTGTTAAGGAGACTTGCAAACATTTACATTTAAACCTGAATTCTAACCATGTGCTTGTGACAGTCATCTGTTTCCTGCCCTCTTACATATCATGGACACAGAGATATTCTGATGGCATCTCCAATCCAGCATTTATAAAAACAAAACTCATCTCTCTCACTCTTCTAACCAGTTTTTGTTTTAATTTCCAAGCAGGTCAATGACACCACAATTATGCCAGAAATTTTGGTGTCATTCCTTAGAAGTAGGCATTGTTACAGCCTTTTGAAAACTGATTTTGGTTTGGTTGTTTTTCCCTCTGTAGTCTACAGCAGTGCTACTCAAAGTGTGGTCCATAGATCAACAGTATTAGCATCGCCTGAAAGCCTATTAGAAATGCAAATTTTTGGTCCAGTCCCAGACCTTCTGAATTATAATCAGTATTTTAACTGTGTGTTAGCAAGCTCTCCAGCTGAGTCTAGTGCACAGTGGTGTTCAGTAACCACTGGTCTAGAGTTGAGTGTAGACTGGCATCACTCCAGGCTTAGATCACTCCACCAGCTTCTTACTAGGTGAGTCTCCCTATTTTCAGTCAAATATTTTATGGAGAATTATTTTCTTTTTAATTCCTATTATTTCTGTCAATCTTATTTCATATCTTACAGTGTTATGTATTTGATGTGTCTGAAATATGTGGAAACTGGCCCAGAGGACATGTTCAAGGGGAACAGACATCTAGAATTGATTAATGCACTTCCAGGTTTTCATTCCTGTTTTGAGCAACAGGCTGTGGCAGGTTCCCACCCCACCCTTTTCTTTTCTTTTCTTTTTTGTAGTGCTCCCAGCTCACTGGACTTAGCTCCTTTTGTAGTAAACTTCAAATCTAAGAAAGCTGGTGACAGGAAAGAGAATAGGAGAAAGGACAGGGAGAGGACTGTCATCCAAACAATAAATGTGTTTGCAAATATGAGTAGGAATTTTAGCGTTGAGTGTATTTCTGAGGTTTGTCATGTATTAGTTGTTTTTTTTTTTTAAGGAAAGTCAATAAAATTTCCAAGCCTTTAAACCAACCCCTAGCTTTCTTCATGCAGCTAGAATTCATGGCTGTGGCTTATTTGAGATAATCTCTCCTTTCCCATTTTTCAGTGTTAGTTAAGGCCAAGGACACAAGGAGGAGGTCCTTTTCTTAGATTATTGGCACTTGGAAAGAATTTGGATGGAAGGGAGAAGGTCTTCAAATAACTTAATTCCACACTTGGTATCTGCCCCATCACTCCTGAATATACTGATTTAAATAAAATTTAGTACTCCATGAATACCCTTTATTAAAAAAAGGAATTGAACATTTGTCAGTGTTGAGATACATGCTGGAAACAGAATGCAATGATGCTTGAGAGGGACTCTGTCCTGTTGCTCACAGTTTAAAGTGAGAGACAGACTAGTAAACAGACATTTAAATTTCAGCCCATGTCCATGTAATTGGCCCAAGACCTCTCTGCTTTTACAATGTTAGAGAAGCTCTTAATTCTGCCATACACATATTAGAGGTTCAGCACTGTGAAGACTGTCCTCTGACTGGCACGTCAACTGTTCGGGGAGAGTTGAGCAATAGGGCAGGAGGGTTTGTGCCGGGAAAATTGCAGAGACAGAGGTCTGAGATCGTTTTCAGTTATAAACCTTATTGACTTATTGTACGAGAAAAAAAAAAAATAGGAGTAGGGCTCTTACCAAATCGTGACTATTTAATTCCCCATAATTGTAAGTTTAATGATTTCAGCAGTGTGTTCAAGTAAGGGAGTTGAAATGATGGATCAACTCATGAATTCGTAGAATAATTTGAGTCACTCTGAACCAAGATAAAATTGTTGAAAGGTGTGCTGAGGTGGCTTACATCTTTGGCTGTTTTAGCTTCAAAAGCTATTTCAACTTGTGAATTTTCTTAGAGTTTTCTTGATGAATTAGACCGATGATTCATTCTTTTTCAAGAGACCGGTAAACTAATAAAAGTGAAACAAAATCATTTATTCAGAGGTTCCATCCTTTAATGAATGAAACTGTTGATTGCACATTGTCTATTAAACAACCAATAAGAATTTTATAGCTTGCAATCGAGACAGTATAAAACCATTGAGAACAATAAGGAAACAAAGTTGAAGACCCATGATCTAAAAAGAGGACCAAATGTTCTTTAAATAGTGCAATAACATTTCCTTCCTTCCTTCCATCCTTATCATTAAAGTGAAGGACCAAGGATTATCCTTTACAAATTTCTGAATTTGGTTAAATGTTATTCTACCCTAAATCTTTCTTGGCCACTTATAGGAAAATATGATATAGAACCAATTTTTCTTACATTTTGGCACTAATGTGCTTAATTCAAGTGATAGGAATGAGGTCAGATTTTAGATATCATTTCATGCACATATATTAGTTGAATCACATTTTAGTGTATCTCCCATTGATTTTAGGTACTACATTTATAAATCAATCTCCAACATTTATAAAAGACCAATAAGTATACAGAACACAATACTAGGGATGGGGTACATGATTGGAAAACAGTCTTTCTCCTAAATTCACAATGTTCTTGAGAAATTTAAATTGATGAGTAAAACCATGGAGAATATACATTTCTACCTGAAATAGAAACATTCAGTGGGCACTCTGCTAAACAAGTGGAACAATGAACAAAGTTATGCTCAACCATGAAGGCTTGAGAATAAAATCTGTTGCCAGTTTGCTTTGCTGAGTATCCACCATCTATCCAACCACACAGGTTGGTAGAGTTCCAGGCTGATGTTTACATAAAGTTGTATTTATATGACATTTAAGAACCATTGGCATGAATCTCTTTGAAGTTTATTGTAAGCAGCATAAATCAAATAAAATCTTATAAAAAAATTGTGGCAGCTTTCAGCTTCTGCTGGAACATTTCAAAAGCCCCACTTTTTTGGTCTCAATATAGAACCTCTGGAAATCAGAGGATGGTAAGTAGAGCTACCTGATATCTTAGGGTATCGTTTCATGCTTTTATTTTTATTGAGGTATAGTCAGTTTACAATGTTGTGTCAGTTTCTGGTGTACAGCACAATGCTTCAGTCATACACAGATATACATATATTCATTTTCATATTCTTTTTCACAAGCTACTACAAGATATTGAATATATTTCCCTGTGCTCTACAGTATAAACTTGTTTATTTTATATATCCCAGTCAGTAGTATCATGCTTTTAACTCTATTTAATCTCATCCTCAACCCCACTTCATAGCAATCATTTGTCTTGTCATATCCTTTCAGAATTTTTTCAAGTACCTTAATCTTTAAAAATATTAGTTTCTGCTAATGTAGTGTTTTAGAACCTCTCTTAACCTTTGTCCTTTTGTGATAAATCTTATGCTCTTCTTTAATGCCATTTGAAACTCTAAAATAAAATACTATGACAGACATTGTTAGTAATAACCAAATATTCTTGCACAACTCTACGTTTCCCAGTTTCCTCTGCAGTCCGGGTGAGGCCATGTGATTCCTTCAGGCGAAAGAAACATAAATAAAGAGATGGTTTCTGGGCCAGAGTAGTGGAGGACCGACCAATGTGCTTCCATCATCTCTTTCTCTCCTGTATCTGTGTAACTGGAAATGGAGAAATCCAAGATGCTGGGATTGCAAGATTGAAGAGCCTGGGGCCCTGAGTCACTGTTTGGCCAGCTGGCCTGCACTGCATTGACATGAATGAAAAATAAACCCTTGTGGTTAAACCACTGAGATTTCAGGTTTTATTTGTTACTGAGGCATAACCAAGAATTACTTAAGTAACATCAGTATCTTGAATAACATATTAATCAGAGAAATGGGATAAAAGGCCACTTCACATGCCTCTTTCACAGTCACTGGATTCAAATCAGTGAGTTTCTGAGTGGCACTTCAGGACTACTTCCAAACAATGAAGTATTTTCTGCCTGGTGATAAGGATTTAAACTGCCTAAGGGAGCTGGTTCCCACTTATTTTTAAAAAATATATTAGGGTCCCATACTACTGATGACAAAAAAACCCCTTCTTATTAAAAATAATTTAAGCTATTGGTTTAAATGACTGAAAGTTACTCTTTCCAAAGCTTTGCTTTTGTATAATTTTTCTTTTTCAATTACAAAAGCAGCATATACTTATTGAGGGCAAAAAATTTTAATAAATACAAAATAATAAAAAATTCCCCAAATCTCTCATAATCTTATACTCCAAGAGACGAATGCTAATATTGTTGGGTAACATTTTGTTACAAGCTTTCTGCTTTGTGTACGTAGGTATGTGGTCTTATTTTGAAGACTTGCAGTATTATACTATCTCCTTTTGGTTTTTCATTTAATTGTACCATAAACTCTTCTCCATGTTATTGAATATTCTTTGTAAATATTATTTAGGGTTTTATTTTGAATTTTAACTAGGAGTTCCACGAAATAGATTTCCTTTTGGTTAAGACGGTGGGAATTTTCAATCTGTTTATTTGTAGGATTGGTTCTGATAGCCACATTGAACTTCTGAGAACAAATGTGTGGAAGTAAGACCCTATGTGCTTGTGTGAGTGTGTGTATGTGTATGTACACACACACACATAATTACACACCAAATAGATTGACTGGTCTGACAATTCTAACTATCATCCACTTAGAAAAAGATGACTCTTATTTTAGGTATAGAGGAATTTGAAAAGTAGTTAACTATTATTTCAACTCAAGAAGCATTTATTGAGCATCAGTTTATGCAAGGTACTGTAAGTTAGACATAAGGAGATGATCACTCCTGCTCTAGTTTAATTCTTAAATAAATAGATTCTTGGCTTCATGTCTATTAGATTTGAAGAAACACCAGGCACGAAACTTGGATAAATTACACAAGATGCACTTACCTGGGTGATACAAAACAAAGTTAGTAGAGTCAGGTTACTCAGCAGAGACTCACAACTTTCTCCAAAAATAGGCACAAATCTTCTTGTCCCATGACGTTCGGAAGCCCCTGTGAACGCAGAGTTGCAGATGGTAAAGTCTGAGTGTGCAGAGCTACATTGTACTTTATGGAAGCATCACTCCTCCCCTTGTGTTCTTGCCTTCTTTGTAATGTTGAATTAGGCTACAGACTGTCTCAGCTGGGCGAGGCCAGCTTCAGGGGCGTGTGATACGTGCAGTTAGCTGCTTGGGATCCACACTCAGAGTGGGGTCTGTACTTGGGATTTCATGCTCTATTGGCACCATCTTAAAATTCTGGATAATTTATCTCTGAGTTTGTGTTTTACAGGAAAGTCTGATGGAACCATGAAACCTGCACTGGGACTTGAAACTTTGGCTCATGTAAAGTCCCATCTCCTACCACCTCTCTGCCTCCTCAGCTTGGGTTCTCTGCCACCTGTCCCCTTGTCCCCATTTAGTGACTGATGTTGCATTCTGTCCTCGGTGGGGACCTTGGCACGGAGAAGGCCAGTTCTGGGCACATGTGCCCCACCCAGTCACAGGGTAGGGACCTAGGCACTGGTTACAATCCACAAGTGTATCTGTGTCCAAGGGAGAGTAACGTTAAATAGCAAAATAACAACAACAAAAAACCCACCATGACAGGTCAGTTGAGAGACTGCAGAAGGAAAGAAAATGTTTTTACCTTGATTTCTGAACAAGGGGCCTCGAATTTTCATTTTGCACTGCGCCCTACAAATTACACTGCTGGTTCTGCATCTTGGTCAGGGGTGGGCCGTCAATTTTGGAGTTATATAATATTTGATTGCCAGACTAAAGTCTACTCAAGCCATAACAGACATTTCACCCTTTATTTGAAGCACTCTCTTTCCCCTCTTCCAGCCCCAGGCTAAACAGGCCTGACCCAAAACACTTTCCTGAATTCTAGGAGGCAGAACAAAAATGAGGATCAGTAAATTCATCGAGATGTCTCTGAATGTCATACAAACGGGCTGTTAGGCTAGGAATAGGACCTATTGGGCATTATCTAAAATATTTGTATGAAAAATCCTGTATTCGTGTCATGACTTCTCCATTGGTCTGAAGTTAAGATAATATATCCATGAGCGCTCTAACATCTCTGCTTTGTGAACAGTCTTTATGGCTGTAGATGTATAAGAAAAAAATGAACAGAACATATTTTAAGCTAAAAATTGGGGGAAATCAAGTCTGAATTGGCATGAAAGATTGGCTTCTGAGCCATATACATATTTTAAAGCCAAATCTACCATTTATTCAGGCATCTAGTCATTCAAAAAATATTTATTGATTCCCTTGTATATCAAGAGCTCTGCTGGGAGCTGGAGATGGGCTGGCAAGAAAAGAAGATGTGACTCCTGACTTCACGGAGCTTACAGACCAAAGGGCAGGAAGTGCATTCATAAAATAACTTCATGATCGAATGTGAAATTACAAGCCGAGATAAATGAGTGGAAAGAAAGGAACAGCCTATGGGAGCAGATAACAGAGGCACCTACCCTGGTATAAGTCGGGAGAGGCTTTCCTGTCAGGTAGAGGTTAAGCCAAAGCTGAAGACTCTGCAGGTAACCAGGTGGACATGGTTGGGGAGGGGAAGGCCTGGGTAAAGGCACTGTGGCAGGTGGGGCAAGTAGGACCATTTGAAGAATGAGAATGTCAGCGTGGCAGAGCTCAGAGAGTGAGAGACTTGTGTGCAATGAGCTGGTGCAGTAGGCAGGGGCAGACCGTGCAGGCCTGGTAGGACATGTCAAGAGTTTTGGTCTGCAACCTGGGAACAAGGGGAAGACACTGAAGGAGATTTAGCAAGGGCTTGGTAGAACTAGGATTGTGTGCAATATCAGACTTATGCTTTGTATAACATGACTCTCCCTGCAAATGGGGAAAAATAGTTGGAAAGAAACCCTAGGTGGATGTAGAAAGACCTGTTAGGAGGCTGATGCAGTAAGCAGTAAGAAGAGGGGCATTCATAAAATAACTGTGTAATTACAAACTGAGATAAGTACTCTGAAGGAAAGGAAAAGCCTCTAGGAACAGAAAATAAAGGAACCTACCCTAACATAGTTCCGGTGAGAGACCATGGCAGCCTGGATTAATGGGTAATAGTGGAGAAAGAGTTGTATGGATTCAAGAGACATGTAGAAAGCAAACTCAGTGATGTGTTGAATATAGGAGCAGGGTGGAGAAGGTGTCAAAGACAATTTTGAGTTTTTTGGCTTGCATACTGTGATAAGACAGTGGGGCCATTCATTGAGATAGGAAACAAAGAATCAGGTTCAGGGGTAAATATTATGAGATGAATTTTGAGATGCCAGCAGTCATTCAAGTGTAAGTGTTGAGGGGTTAGTTGTACATAAGGGTGAAATTTTACAGTATTGGGCTTATAGATGGGTGATTGAAACCTGGTAGATAATTATGTTCCTCCAAGGGGAGACAGAAAAGTGCTGTTTCTTGACAACAAAGGGAAGAAAGCATTTCAAGAATGCAGGACTGATTTAAGGTGTTGAATGTAGCCTTGCAGGTGAAAGAGGAGAGCATCTGAAACATCAGGGTCTTTACTCATATTAGCAAGAGCTGCTCGGATGGAGTGATGGAGTGGAAGCAAACTGGAAGAGTTGGGGAGTGAGCTGGGAGTAGGAAAATGAGACCACTTCAGCCAGTGTGTGCGGTCATCATAGACAGAAGAGAAGACGAGAGCTGGAGGGGGATGTGAATGGCAGGGCTTTAAACTGGTGAAACTTTGAGGATGCAAACATAAGGCTTTTGACACGACCGCTAAGAAACAAAAATATCCATGCTTATAATTTATGCCTAAGGTCCGCTGGTTTCATTTTCAAATGCACCTTTCCTTCGAACCTTCGATTGTAACTTGAGCTCTTTAGCACAGTAAGCATTCTTTTAATACTAACTCCATGACATTCATGATCACATGCCTTGTCCCTGGAGGTCCAAGGTGAACGCTGCACAAAGTTTCTTACAAAAATAAGCAAAATATGAATATTTCCAAATTGTTTTCACAACAGTGTTGTCTGATGCAATTCCCAAAGGTTACATCACTGGGTTTGAAGAAAAATTAACTTTAAGCTTTTTGTGATTGCACGTATTTGCTCTTCTAAACCATATGCTTTAAGAGCCAGTCACAATAAATGAGTAAGGTTTTGAATAGAGTTGGCAGAACTTTTTTCTTTTTAAGATGTGTTATGCAGTTAAAATCACAAATAGCAGTGCTTTTTTCAACTGTGTTTTCAGATAACTGGTTAGAAACATTGAAGAAAGCCAGGGATCAGTTTTCAACTTCCACAAGCCTATTTTAAGTACTGTCTGTGAACGCCACAGGCGTTTTCGCATTTCTACTCTTTCGATTATAATCGATGGAGTCAGGTTTACAATTGTAGACACGTTTTGGTGAACTTTCTCATTCCTTCCACCCCATTATCACTACGGCATTTCTCTCTCCTTTCTTTTATACTTTTACCAGAGGTGCTCTGAATTTAACTGGGATGCTTCTAACATTTTTTCTTTCATTTCTGTTTTCATCTTCAAACTTTTGTTGATATCAGTTCAATTCTTACATTTATGTAAATGCCTCTCAAATTCATATTTTACTACAAATTTTTTTCAGACGCTGTTACTGCTTGTTGTGTTCTTACTGAATCTCCCAGTGTCTTTATCTTCTTCCCTCAAACCAGTTACCAATTTCCCATCTTGGTTTTCTGTTTCTGTGAGGTCCCTTTCCCTGATTACCTGGGCTCAGACAAGGTCAAGGTCAGCCTTCATTCCTTTTCCCTTTGCCACCAAACCAATGAGACATAAAGCTCCTAATTAACTCCTTTCAAATAAACTACTTCAAGTACATGGCATCAGAACAGTAGAGAAAAGCTTCTGAAAAGCAGTAGTTTTCTGTTTACCCCTTCACCGCCTACACTTCCATTATCAGAGGAAATATACTTTGACTATTTTTTATTCTCCTAGTGGTTACTTCAAAAACTGTAGGTAACATGCTTATAATTGTATTTTTTAATTGATCTACCAACGTCATGTCTGTTGACTCCCCAACATAAGACATGTCTTTCAATTTATTACTTCTCTCTTCTTCTGCTGTTTTAACATTTATATTTGTAGTTTCGATTCTCTTATTTTTTTACTTTTGTTATTTTTACCTATGTAAGCATCTATTTCTTGTCATTCACTTTTGATATTGTTTCTTTGTAAATGTATGTATATAATATATACATATATTATTGTATGTGTGTGTGTGTGTGTGTGTGTGTTGTGTGTATCTCCTCACAGCTGGGGTCCCATTACATTTCTTTCCCCACAGCTGCGATGTTGTTATTCCCAGACCCTGAAGGAACATGTGCTTTGTTTCCAAGTCTATTGACTTTTATTTTTTGTTTGTTAAGAAGAAATGATTATTAAGAAATTAAAGTAATAGTATACATTATGCTACTACATAATTTATATACTATTATCTAATGGTATATATATGTATATTTGAACATTAAGGCTTCATTTTTTAGAGCAGTTTGAGGGTCACAGAAAACTTGAGACGGTGTTATGGGTATTTCCCATATACTTTCTGCCTCCTCACGTGCATAGCCTGCCCTATTATCAGTGCGTCCATCAGAGGGGTACGTTTGTTGTGACTGATGAACCTACAACAACATGTCATTATCAGCCAAAGACCATACTTTACATTATGGTTCTCTCTTGGTGGTGTACATTCTGTGGGTTTGACCAAATATATAATGACATGTATCCACCATTATAGTATCATACAGGGTAGTTTCACTGCCATAAAAATTCTCTGTGCTCTGCCTGTTTATTCCACACTCCTCCCTAATCCCTGGCAGCCACTGATCATGTTATTGTCTCAGTAGTTTTGCCTTTTCCAGAATGTCATGTAGTTGGAATCATACAGTATGTAGCCTTTGCAGATTGGCTTCTTTCATTTAGCAATATGCATTTAAGTTTCCTCCACACCTTTACATGGCTTGATAGCTCATTTCTTTTTAGTGGAATAATAACCCATTGTCTGATGTAATGCAGTTTATGTATTATCCATCCATCTACTGAAACACATTCTGGTTGCTTCCAGGTTTTGGCAATTATGAATAAAGCAGATATAAACATCCATGTACAGGTTTTTGTGTAGATGTAAGTCTTCAGTTCTTTTGGGTAAATACCAAGGAACAAGATTGCTAGATTTTATGGTAAGAATATGTTTAGTTTTGTAAGAAATCACCAAACTGTCTTCCAAAGTGGCTATACCATTTTGCATTCCCTCCAGCTATGAATGAAGTTCTTGTTGCTCTGTACCCTCCAGCATCTGGTGACATCAAAGTAGTGTCAGTTGGAACTGGCCATTCTGATACGTGTGTAGGGGTATCTCGTTGTTTTAACTTGCATTTCCTTAATGTCATATGACATGGCTATATTTTCACATGTTTATTTGCAATTTGTATGTCTTCTTTGGTCAGGTGTCTGCTAAGGTCTTTGGCTCATTTTTAAATTTTTTGTTGCTGTTGTTTACTTATTGTTGGGTTTTAAGGGTTCTTTGTATATTTTGGATAGCGTTCCTTTATCAGACATGTCTTCTGTGACTATTTCTTCCCAGACTGTGCCCTATCTTTCTACTCTTTTGACAGTGTCATCTGCAAAGCAGAAAAATTTAATTTTAATGAAATTTAGCTTGTCAGTTCTTTCATTGATTATAACTTTAGTGTTGTTTTTAAAATGTCATTGCCATACCCAAAGTCATTTAGGTTTTCTCCTATTTTATTATCTAGGAGTTTTATAGTTTTGCATTTTATTTTAGGTCTCTGATCCATCTTGAGATAATTTTTGTGAGTCTAGACATCTGTGTATTTTTTTGCACGTGGATGTCCAGTTGTTCCAGTACTATTTGTTGAAAAGACACCTTTTTTCCATTGTATTACCTTTACTCCCTTGTCAAAGATCATTTGGCTATATTTATTGTGGTCCTAATTCTGGACTCTTTTCTGTTCCATTGATCTGTTTGTCTATTCTTTACCAATACTACATAGTCTTAACTTACTGTAAATTTATAATTAATCTTGAAGTTGGGTGATGTTAGTACTTCCAGTTTTGTTCTTAAATATTATGTTAGTTATTCTGGGTCTTTTACTTCTCCCTATAAACTTTAGAATAAGTTTGTCAATATCCACAAAATAACTTGGTGGGATTTTGATTGGGATTGCATTGAATCCACAGATTAAGTTGGGAAAATGGACGTCTTATCAATATCAAGTCTTCCTATCCACAAAAATGGAATATCTCTTCATTTAGTTAGTTCTTCTTTGATTTTGTTCATCAGAGTTTTGTGGTCTTCCTTACAAGATATTGTACATATTTTGCTAGATTCCTATCTAAATATTTTATTTCGGGAGTGCTAATGTAGGTGGTATTGTGTTCTTAATTTCAAATTCCATTTATTCATTTCTGGTATATAGAGAGTAATTGATTTGTGTATTAATCTTTTATCCTTCAACCTTGCTATTGCTACTTATTAGTTCTCGGAGATTTTTTTGTCAATTCTTTTGGATTTTCTACATAGATTATTGTCATCTGTCAACAAAGACAGTTTTACTTCTTCCTTCCCAATCTGTATACCTTTTATTTTCTTTTTAAAATTACATTAGTTAGGACTTCCAGTACAATTCTGAAAAGGAGTGGGAAGAGGGGATATCCTTGCCTTATTCCTGTACTTAATAGGAAAGCTTTGAGTTTCTCAGCACTAAGTATGATGTTAGGTGTAAGTTTTTTTGTGGCTTTCCTTTATCAAGTTGAGAAAGTTCCCCTCTATTCCTAGTTTATTAAGAATTTTAATCAGAATGAATTTGTTAAATATATGCATTCAATGCTATACATTTCCCTCTAAGCCTGGCTTTTGCTGCATCCTAGAAATATTGTTAAGTTGTGTTTCATTTTCATTTAGTTCAAAATATTTTTTAAAAATTGTGGGAGTTCTCCTTTGACCTGTATGTTATTTAGAAGTGTGTTGTTTAATCTCCATGTATTTGGGGATTTTCCACTTATCTTTCTGTTATGGTTTTCTAGTTTAATTCCATTGCTGTCTGACATTGTGTGAATTTTAGTCTTCTAAATTTGTAAAGGTATGTTTTATGGCTATCTTGTTGTCTATCTTGCTGAATGTTCAGTGTGAGCTTGAGAAGAATGAGTATTCTGCTACTGTTGGATGAAGCAGTCTGTTGATGTTGATTATGCCTAGCTGATCATTGGGGTTTTGAGTTCACTTACTGATTTTCTGCCTGCTGGGTCTATCCTGGAGGGCTGTTGAAATCTCCACCTAGAATAATGAATTCATCTATTTCTCCTTGCAGTTCTATCATGTACTTTGCTTCATGTACTTTGCCCCTCTTTTGTTAGGTTGATACATGTTACGGAGAATTGGAGAACTTGGAGAATTGACCCCTTTATCATTATGTGTTGCCCTCTTTTTTCTGATAGATTTCCTTGCTTTGAAGTCTGCTTTGTCTGAAATTAATACAGCTATTTCTGCTTGTTCTCTTTTGATTCATGTTAGCTTAGTATATCTTTCCCCAACTATTAACTTTTAATCTGTATGTTCCTTATAAAGTAGGTTTCTTGCAGACAACATAGAGGTGGGTCTTGTTTTTTGATCCACTCTGACAATCTCTGTCTTTTAATTGGTTTATTTAGACCATTGAAGTACAAAGTGATTACTGGTATGTTTGGATTAATATTTACCATATTTGTTACTGCTTTGAGTTGTTGCCCTTTCTATTTCTGTCTTCTACTCTTTTTCTGCCTGTTATTTTAATTGAGCATTTTATATGATTCAATTTTCTCTACTTCTTAGCATATGTTATACTTAAAAAAATAATTTTAACTGGTTGCCCTAGAGCTTGAAATATACAACTAATCCATATCCATTCAAATAATACTGTATTCCTTCATGGACAGTGTATTTTATAATAACTAAATAATGCCAATTCCTCCATTCCATCACTTGTATCATTGCTGTCATTCATTTCACTTGCTTAGAAGCATACATAAGCAAGCATACAATATGTACATAAACACACGTGGTCGAATACATTGTTGTTATTGTTATTTTGAAAACACCATTATCTGTTAGATCAATTAAGAATAAGAAAAGTAAGAGTTTCTGTTTTACTTTCACTTATTCCTTCTCTGATGGGTGGTCTACCTTTCTTTATGTTGATCTGAATTTCTGAGATGAATTTTTTCTTCTCCCTGAAGAACTTTTCTACTAATCATTTCTTGTAAGGAGGCAACAAATTTCTCAATTTTGTTTGTGTGAGAAAGTCTTTATTTCTCCTTCATTTTTGAAGGGTAATTTCACAGAACAGAATTGTAGGTTTTTGGTTCTATTCTCTCAGCAATATAAATATTTCATTCTGCTCTTTTCTTGCCAGCATGGTTTCTGAGGAGAAGTTGGATGTAATTCTTTTTTTTTTTCTGCTACAGGTGAGGTGTTTTTCCTCTCTGGCTTCTTTCAGGATTTTTTGTTTATCTTTGATCTTCTATCATTTGAATATGATATGCCTGGGTATAATTTTTTTTGGCATTTATCCTGCTTGGAGTTCTCTGATCTTCCTGCAGGGTGGTTTGATGTCTGACATTAATTTGGAGAAGTTCTCACTTATTTCTGTTTCAAATATTTCTTCTATTCCTTTCTCTCTTCTCCTTCTGGTATTCCCATTTATGCATGTGTTACAATTTTGTAGTTGTCCCACAATTCAGTTTTTTTTTTTTTTCAGCCTTTCTTTTCTTTTCAGTTTTGGAAGTTTCTACTGGGATATCCTTAAGCTCAGAGATTCTTTCCTCAGCCATGTCCAGTCTGCTGATGAGTCTGTCAAAGGCCTTCTTCATTTCTGCTACAGCATTTTTTATCTCTAGCATTTCTTCTTGTTATTTTCCCCTCCTTAGGATTTTCATCTCTCTGCTTACATTGCCCGTCTGTTCTTGTATGCTGTCTACTTTATCCATTAAAGCCTTTGGTGGGTCTGTAGCTGATGTATTAAATTAACAATATGCAGATTACAACCTGTTGAATGAGGCACAAGCCACCCACATGAGGTTGGCATGTAGCTCCCTCAACATCCAGGCTTCCATTTTGGGGAAGTGAAAACCATGGGGATATTTTGACTGAAGTTGCAGTTTTAATACACTCATGCAAAGCAAGTAAAGTCACAAGATTTATTATTAACAAATCTCAGAAATGAGGAGAGTGGTGTGTGTTAATGAGCTAGGGGAATGGTCTTCTATCCCACGTCATAAGCAAATAGGAGAAAGGAGGCAGCACCTATCACTTATAAGGTGGTTAGGGCTAGTGTAATACCCTCATCTTGTATTGCTCCTTTAATAATTATATAGTGTCCTTTTTTTTAAATCGTTATGGCCTTTGTTTTAAAATCTATTTTGTCTGAAATCAGTATTGCTACTCCTGCTTTCTTGTCATTTCCATTTGTGTGATGTATCTTTCTCCATCCTCTCACTTTCAATCTATGTGTGTCCTCCCTAAAGTGGGTCTCTTGTATGCAGCATATTGTAGGTTCTTGTTTTATTATCTAGTCTGCCGCTCTATGTCTTTTGATTGGAGCACTTAGTCCATTGACATATATGGTAATTATTGATAGATGTGTGTTTATTGCCATTTTGAACTTAGTTTTGCAGTTGATTTGGTATTTCCTTTGTTCCTTTCTTTTTCTTTTTGTGGTTTGATAATTTTCCTTTGTATTATCTTGGTTTCTTTTTAGTTTCTGTGACTCTTGTAAGCTTTTGGCTTGTGGTTACCCTGTTTTGTATGTGTGTTAACCCATTACTTTATCTGTTTTAAACTGATAGTGATATAAGCTCAAACCCATCCTACGGAGAACAAAAAAAAAAAAAAAAAAAAGAAAAAGAAAAAGAAAGAAAGAAAGAAAGAAAAAAGAAAAAAAAAACCCCTATATTTTCTTGCTCCCCTCTCCCACCCTTCATGATTTTGATGTCCTCTTTAACAATGCCATGTTTATTCTGTTGTAATTCATTGTAGTTATCACCTGTCCAATTATGGTTTTCTCATTTCTGTAGCATCCTGCTTCTTTTCTATTCAGAGTAGACCTTTCAATATTTCTTTTAGCATAGGTTTAGTGTTGCTAAATTCTTTTAGTTTTTGCTGTTAAGTTACTTATCTCTCCTTCTATTCTAAAGATAGCCTTGCTGGATAAAGTATTCTAGGTTGCATCTTTTTCTCATTCAGGACTTTGAATATATTTTGCCACTCCATTCTGACGAACAATGTTTGTATAGAGATATCAGCTGAAAGCCTTATGGAGGTTCCCCTTGTAACTCACTCTGTTTTTCTCTTGCTGCCTTTAGAATCATTTCTTTATCTTTAACCCTGACCATCTTGATTATAATGTGTCTTGGTGTGAGTCTGTTTGGATTCTTCTTGTTGGGACCCTCTGTGCTTTCCGTGGTTGGATATCTGATTCCTTCTTTAGGTTTGGGAAGTTTTCATTCATGGTTTCTTTGAATACCTTCTCAATCCCTTTTGCTCTTTCTTCTCCTTCTGGGACCCCTATTATGCGTAGGCTGGCATGCTTTATATCATCCTATAGGTCCCTTATATTGTTTTCATTTGTTTTTCTCTCAGCTGCTTTGATTGGGTGACTTCTGTTGTCCTGTCTTCTAAGTCACTTATTCGTTCCTCTACATTATCTAGCCTGCTTTTTACAAACTTTAGCTCAGCTCTCATCTCAGCAAATGAATTTTCCATTTTTAATTGGCTCCTCTCTATAGTTTCAATTTCCTTTTTGACGTATTCTCTGTCTCTATTCACAATCTCTTTCAGTTCCTTCAGTACTTTGATCACTCCTTTTTTGAAATCATGATCTAGTAGACTATCAAGGTCAATTTCATTGATCGTTCTTTCAGGGGATTTCTCTTGTTCTTTAAACTGGGAGTGGTTTCTCTGCTTCTTCATTTTACTTTTATCTCTGGCACTATGGATTATGGAGTATCAGTTATCTACTGTGGTCCTGAAGGGTTTTGTTTGTTTGTTTAATTAATTAATTAATTTGTAGTGGATGCAGAAGTAAAACAAACAAACAAACAAAGAACCAAAACAAAACAACACCAAGAACAACAGAAAAGTTTTTAACATTTTTTATTGATTTATAATAATTTTACAATGTTGTGTCAAATTCTAGTGTAGAGCACAAGTTTTCAGTTATACATGAACATATATATATTCATTGTCACATTTTTTTCTCTGTGACCCACCATAAGATCTTGTATATATTTCCCTGTGCTATATAGTAAAATCTTGTTTATCTATTCTACATTTTGAAATCCCATCTATCCCTTCCCACTGCCCGCCCCCTTGGCAACCACAAGTTTGTATTCTATGTCTATGAGTCTGTTTCTGTTTTGTATTTATGTTTTTTTGTTTGTTTGTTGTTTTTAGATTCCACATATGAGTGATCTCGTATGGTATTTTTCTTTCTCTTTCTGGCTTACTTCACTTAGAATGACATTCTCCAGGAACATCCATGTTGCTGCAAATGGCATTATGTTGTTGGTTTTTATGGCTGAGTAGTATTCCATTGTATAAATATACCACATCTTCTTTATCCAATCATCTGTTGATGGACATTTAGGCTGTCTCCATGTCTTGGCTATTGTAAATAGTGCTGCTATGAACATTGGGGTGCAGGTGTCATTTTGGAGTAGGGTTCCTTCTGGATATAAGCCCAGGAGCAGGATTCCTGGGTCATATGGAAAGTCTATTCCTAGTCTTTTGAGGAATCTCCATACTGTTATCCACAGTGGTTGCACCAAACTGCATTCCCACCAGCAGTGTAGGAGGGTTCCTTTTTCTCCACAGCCACTCCAGCATTTGTCATTTGTGGATTTTTGAATGATGGCCATTCTGACTCGTGTGAGGTGATACCTCATTGTAGTTTTGATTTGCATTTCTCTGATAATTAGTGATATTGAGCATTTTTTCATGTACCTATTGATCATTTGTATGTCTTCCTTGGGGAATTGCTTGTTTAGGACTTCTGCCCACTTTTGGATTGGGTTGTTTGGTTGTTTCTTATTAAGTCATATGAGGTGCTTATATTCTGGAGATCAAGCCTTTGTCAGTTTCATTTGCAAAAATTTTCTCCCATTTCGTAGGTTGTCATTTTGTTTTACTTATGGTTTCCTTTACTGTGTAGAAGCTTGTAACTTTTATTAGGTCCCATTTGTTTATTCTTGCTTTTATTTCTATTGCTTGGGTAGACTGTTCTAGGAGAACATCTTTGAGATGTATGTCAGATAATGTTTTGCCTATATTTTCTTCTAGGAGGTTTAGTTTATCTTGTCTTATGTTTAAATCTTTGATCCATTTGGAGTTTATTTTTGTGTATGGTGTAAGGGAGTATTCTAGCTTCATCGCTTTACACGCTGCTGTCCAGTTTTCCCAGCACCATTTGCTGAAGAGACTGTCTTTATTCCATTGTATATTCTTGCCTCCTTTGTCGAAGATTAGTTGACCAAAAGTTTGTGGGTTCATTTCTGGGCTCTCTGTTCTGTTCCATTGGTCTATATGTCTGTTTTTGTACCAATACTATGCTGTCTTGATGACTGTAGCTCTATAGTATTGTCTGAAGTCTGGGAGAGTTATTCCTCTAGCCTCTTTCTTTCTCTTCAGTAATGCTTTGGAATTCTAGGTCTTTGACGGTTCCATATAAATTTTATTATGATTTGTTCTAGTTCTGTGAAATATGTCCTGGGTAATTTGATAGGGATTGCATTAAATCTGTAGATTGCCTTGGGCAGTGTGACCATTTTAACAATATTGATTCTTCCAATCCAAGAGCGTGGGATATCTTTCCACTTTTTAAAGTCTCCTTTAATTTCCTTCATCAGTGGTTAAAGTTTTCTGTGTATAATTCTTTCACCTCCTTGGTTAGATTTATTCCTAGGTATTTTATTACTTTGGGTGCTATTTTAAAGGGGATTGTTTCTTTATTTTCTTTTTCTGTTGATTTATCATTAGTGTAAAGAAATGCAACTGATATTTGAACGTTAATCTTGTAACCTGCTACCTTGCTGAATTCTTCGATCAGCTGTAGTAGTTTTAGGGTTTTCTATATATAGTAACATGTCATTGGCATATAGTGACAGTTTTACCTCTTCTTTTCCAGTTTGGATCCCTTTTATTTCTCTCTCTTGTCTGATTGCTGTGGCTAGGACTTCCAAGACTATGTTGAATAGGAGTGGTGATAGTGGGCATCCTTGTCTTGTCCCAGATTTTAGTGGGAAGCTTTTGAGTTTTTCACCATTGAGTACTATGCTGGCTGTAGGTTTGTCATATATAGCTTTTATTATGTTGAGATACATTCCCTCTATACCCATTTTGGTGAGAGTTTTTATTATAAATGGGTGTTGAATTTTATCAAATGCTTTTCTACATCTATTGAGATGATCATGTGTTCTTTGTCCTTTCTCTTGTTAGTGTGATGTATTACATTGATTGATTTGCATATGCTGAACCACCCTTGTGTCCCTGGGAAGAACCCCACTTGGTCATGATGTATAATCTTTTTTATGTGCTGTTGGATTCTAGTTGCTAATATTTTGGTGAGGATTTTGCAATCTATGTTCATCAGTGATATTGGCCTATAATTCTCTTTTTTTGTAGTGTCTTTGCCTGGTTTTGGTATCAGGGTGATGGTGGCTTCATAGAATGAGTTTGGGAGTATTCCCTCCTTTTCAATCTTCTGGAAGAGTTTGAGAATTACTGGTATGAGTTCTTTGTATGTTTGGTAGAATTCCCTGGTGAAGCCATCTGGTCCTGGACTTTTATTTGTAGGGAGATTTTTTATCTACTGTGGTCCTGAAGGGGTTTGTTTGTTTGTTTAATTAATTAATTAATTAATTTGTAGAGGATGCAGAAGTAAAGCCAAAAAAAAAAACCAAAAACAAAAACAGAAAATTTTCTTTAAAAATTTAAAAGAAAAGATTTGAAAACAAAAGTATAATCAATAACCAAAGAACAAAACAAAGAGAAATAAAAATCAAACTGAGAGAAATTAAACAAATCAATTAAAAATTTTAAAAGAAAAAAATTTAAAGGGGATTTAGAAAGTAAAAAGAATAAGTAATTTTAAAAATTAAGAAAAAAGAGAAAAGAAGAAAAAGGAGGATGTGTTCCTATGTTGACTGTTCGCTCCTAATAATTTTGCTGTGAGGTCCTTTTGAAACATGGGTGGTTGCCAAGTCTTCCTTCTATGCCTTTTGTCTGTTACCCCTTTGCTTGGGGGTGTGGCTGGTATTGTGGCCACAGCCTGCCCCAGCTATTGAGCGGGGCCTCCTTACTGAGCGGGTTTTGTGGTTGTTACTGCTCCTGCCCTGGTCTGCTTCACAAACTCTGCTCGCTGTTTCCAGAGGGCCTCAGGTCACGCCCCAGTTTGTGCAGCTCCCAGCTGTTGCAGCGCGCAGTAGGTGGGCAGGTTGCACCCCCCTCCCAGTGCTGCGTCCTGGCACAGCACCCGTGCACCGTATGAGCCCCTGTTCAGTGCCGCTTGCCCGCACCGCCTCGCGTCCATGCGTCGTCTGTGCTCGGTAGGCGGGGTCGCAGGAAACCAGCCTACCAGCCACACCAGCCCTCGCCGCGCTGTGTGCCGGAACTCCACTGCCTGTAGGTGTGTCTTAGAGGCTCGAGTTCACCGAGGCACGGGGCAGAATGGTCCCCTCTGCCTGGGGCTATAAACAAATCTCAGTCCTGCCTATGAGACTGTGGGGCCACTAGGTAAGGATTTGGGTTTCAACCCCACCTCCGCCTGGGAGCTGCACACCGGAGAATATGGCGGACGCGGCTGAGCCCCGCCCCTCTTCTCCAGAGAACAGGCCGGCAACGGTGCGGCCGCTCTGCCGAGACGAAGGCTGTGGCACCCCTCCTCCCAGGGCACATCAGCAGTGTTGCTTGGCTTTTTTTTTTTTTGTATTTTATAGGGGACCCAGGCTGTTCTGCTCTGTATCTCCTCAGGGCTGTGGCACACAGCACACTGCAGTGCCCCAAGGTTGCCTCTGTACAGCCAGCTCCAGTCCTCCACCCGGCTTGGGCAGCCTGACGCGTCCCACCCCTGCTGGTTCATGTCTAGGGCTGGGGGGGTCGCAGGGACCCTTTGTGCTTGTTTAACTTAGTTCTGTCGGTCAAGGGCTATTCTGTACAGATCCAAGCCTTGGAAGTTCCCCCTCTGTCCTGCTGAAGGTGGGTCCGTGGATGTGAGTTTGGTGTATTTCTGGGAGACAGTGAGCTGCGAGCGTCCTTCTACTCCGCCATCTTGGCTGCCTCCCTCTAAGTAGTTATTTTAAAAGGTGCTCTGGGAAAATCTCAGTAGAAAATTGTGGCAGGAATCCTAAGCACAAGTCCTTATCTAAATGTCCAGACTCTGGGTATGAGAGTGGTTGTTATACTGTTGAAATAGTTGAGACAAGCAACTCAAAATAGCTGTTTTCTCATCACAAGTCTTTAGCATAGAAATTATAGTTGTTTTAAGTGGCTGGTCTGATAATTCCAAATCCCTGCCATGTTTACTTTTAATACTTGCTCTATCTCTTCTATTTTTTTGCATTTTAGTATGTCTTGTAATTAAAAAAAAAATAGCCAGCTATGATGTACTAGATGAAAGGAACTACTGTAAATAGGCCTTTAGTAGCATGGGGATAAGATATGGGGAAAGGGGGAGCATTCTATAGTCCAGTGATTAGGTCTCAGTCTTTTAGTGAACTTGTCTTTCTGGACTGTGAACTTCACAAATGCTTCTTTTCCCCAACCTTAGGTGAAACAGTATGGCCTGAGCAGTCCGGGGATTCCCCTTCTCCCACATGGAAGACTAGAGACGGCTGGAGTTGTGCATTTCTTTTCCGCCAGGTCAGTTGGGCTCTGATAAAACTTTAGCAGGTTAGTCTCTAGTAAAATAGTTTCTCTCGAGGGCAGACCTTATTAAAAAGAACAGCATGTTCTGGGCTGGTTCACATTGGTTCCTTTCCCTGTACCCTGCTGGAAGCATATGGGGATTTTTTTCCCTCTGGTATTTACTATAAGAACCTGGTCAATATCCTAGAGATAAACCCATGAAAATATGAGGCTCCCCTATGACAGATCTTCCTCAAGTGTTTTACTGTCCAATTTGTTCACTCAGAGCCTCCAACAATTCATCAATTATAGTTCTGGTTTTTCTACCATAGCACTGGTTCCTGTAGAGATTTCAGCTTGTGAGTTTCTGCCTTGTAAGTTGTGCTTGTCTGAATTCACTTTGTCAGTCTTTCCAATTTGAGGGGCACAGTTTGCCCCATGGTTTTGCTTCTCTTGTTCATCTAAGAAAATTTGTTAATATTGCAATTTGTTCGACTTTTTATTTGTTGTTAGGATGGAGTAGTGACTTCTAAACTCCTATGTTATACCAGAAACCAGAAGTCTTGAATTCTCTTTTCTTATACTACACCAGTGCCTTAAGACTATTTCCTGTTTCAGTTTGCTGCATATTTAGAATGTGACTTGTTGAAAGGAGGAAGCTTTGTGATTCTTATCCTGCATTATATTTTGAAACTGAGACTTAATTCACACATCATAAAATTTAACCTTTTAAAATATTCAATTCAGTGGCTTTCAATGGCTTTTAGTACATTTACAAAGTTGTGCAACCATCACCACTATCTAGTTTCAGAATATTTTCATCACTCCAAAAAGAAACTTGTTTAGCAGTCATTCCACATTCCTCTCTACCCCAGATGCCGGCAACCGTTAATTTACTTTCTGTTTTTGGATTTGTCTATTTTGGGCATTTCATATAAATAGAATCATACTATAATATGGGTTTTTGTGTCAGGATTCTTTGACTTAGCGAGATATTTACACCCATGTTGCGGCATGCTCATACATATTGTAGCATGAATCAGTATTTCATTAGTTTTGTGACTAAATACTATTCCATTGGATGGATATACTATATTATGTCTATCTGTTGATCAGTTGATGGGAAATTTGGATTATTTCCATGTTTTGGCTATTACAAATATTGTTGCTATGTATATTTGTATAAGTTTTGGTATAAACATAGGTTTTAATTTCTCTTGGAATCGAATTGTGCAGTCATATAACTCTGTTTAACCTTTTAGTAACTAATTGTTTTCCAAAGCAGCCGCATCATTTTACAATCCCACCAGCATTGTTTGAGGGTTCTAGTTCTCCACACTCCCACTAACACTTGTTCTTGTCTCTTTTTTCAACTATAGTCATCCTAGTGGGTGTGAGGTGGTAACCCACTGTGGTTTTGATTGGCATTATGCTAACGACTAATGACATTGAACATCTATCTTTTTTGCATTTCTTGGACATTTCTGTATCTTCTTTGGAGAAATTTCCGTTCAGATGCTTTGTGCATTTTTTTTGAGGGGGGAGGTAATTAGCTTTATTTATTTATTTATTTTTAGAATGAGGGACTGAGGATTGAACCCAGGACTTTGTGCATGCTAAGCATGTGTTCTAGCACTTGAGCTATACCCTCCCTGCTCTTTGTGCGTTTTTAAATGGGTTGTCTTAATGATAAAATGTTAAAAGGGTTTTTTTTTAAATATATATTCTAGATACTAGTTTCTTATCAGATGTATGATTTGCTTTTCTGTGGATTGTCTTTTCATCTTCTTGATAATGTCTTTTGAAGCACAAAATTTCTAATTTTAATCAAGTCCAATTTATCTATTTTTTTCTTTTGTCATTTGTGCTTTTGGTTTCATGTCTATGAAACCATTGTCTAATCCACGGTCACAGAAATCACACCTCTGTTTTCATCCAAGAATTTTACAGTTTTATCTCTTAGGTCTTTGATTCATTTTGGGTTAATTTTTATATATTGTGTGAGATAGATGTCCAACTTCATTCTTTGGCATGTGAGCATCTAATTGTCCCACTGGGTGAGCTCTGAGTAAGGTCAAATAAGGACATCTTTGTAAGTGGGGTCTTCCAGGGGATGACCAGACAGGTCAGAGAATGACAATTCTCTGTGCGGGGGGGGGGCATGGAGTGGGTTCCAGGTTTCTGGTTTTCACCGTGATCATGGTTGCTGGTTTTCAAGGATGCTGCAGAGCTGGAGAGTGGGCGATGAGAATAGGGCAAGTTAAAGTGCTACAAAACTCAGTATATTTACTGATATCCAGTCACTCGTTTTGAGTAAATGCTCCTGGATTACTTCAAGGCTTTGGTTAATTTCAAGAGTTCTAAAAAAGTTGATTTTGGCATGTTTCACCAGTGTTCTCATTGCTTTTATGAAGGAAAGCTTTTTCAGATGTCCTTACTCTGCCATTTTTCACTGATGTCATCCCTGCTCTAGTAGTTCTTTATTACATTCTTACCATTTTCTAATCTCTTAGTCATATTGAGTCTCTGCCCCTCACCCACTTTGGAGATCGAAGTCTGTCCTCCTTATCCAGTCTTTTGACATTCTCCCTGAGCCTACAGCATGGATTTGATCCTGATTCTGGATTGGATCCACTGTTTTCTAGATATAGTACCTTGTTCTGTCTTTCTTTGATCTTCATTTTTCTGAAAAAGATTCTTAAGTAATTTCTTGAGAAGGTGATACATGAAAAGAAACAGGTGTGTATTCTCGTGTTTGTGAAATATCTTGTTCTTGCCTTGACCCTTGATTGTTTGGCTAAGTATTGAATTTTAGGTTTAAACCTTTTCCTCAAAAATTTGAGGGTACTGATCCTTTCTGTTTCTCTCATCTATTGCCACAACAATGATGCATAACAAAGTACCTTAAATATAGTAGCTTAAACACATCCAAACATTTATTACTGCTCCCAATTGCATGAGTTGTCTGGGCAATTCTTTTGGTCTCAGCTGAGATCCTTATGAGTTTGTGGTTAGCTGAGAGTAGCTATGTGACTGCTGATTTTAAATGGAATCATATATTTGGGGGATTGACTAGCTGTAGGCTGATCTAAGATGACTTTATCTGGAGTGACTTAGCTGTTTTCCATGTCGCTCTCTTATTTTCCTGCAAGCTGGCTTGAATATGTTCTCATGATAGTGGCAGGGGTCCAAGAGAAAAACGACATAATAGAAGCTCCTTTTCAAATCTCTTTTGCTAACACCCCATTGTTCAAAGTAACTCATGTGGTTGAACTAAGAGTCAGGTGATAGAAGACTACAAACTTACTAAGCAAAGGGTTTGATACAGTGAGATTATTATTTTGAGCCATTAATGCACTTAATTTATCAGTGTTCTAGCACACAATGTTGCTGATGAGAAGTCTGGTGCCAGTCTAACTCTTGTTCTTTTGTTCTTGTTTTAAGATTTACTCTATCCTTGATCTAAAATTTCACAATAGCATATCCAGGTACATTTTTAAAAAATATTATTAAGAAATAATTTTAATGTATACTTGGTGGGTCCTTTCAGTTTGAAGATGTGTCCTTAAACTCTGAAATTATCCCCTTTGATAACTTTTCTTCTCACCATTTTCTTTTTACTTCTTGAGGTTTCTGTTAATTGAATCTACTGGATTGGTTCTCCATGTCTCCTGTCTTTGCTATGGTCCATATCTTTGTCTTCTTATTCTGGGAGATTACTAAAAGTTTGTTTTCCAGTCATCATACTAAATATTTTATTTTGGCCACTTAAATTTTTTTCTAAGAATGTGAAAAAGTATATATATATATTTTTCATGTTCATTCACTATGCTGTATACCAGAAACTAACACAACATTGTAAGCTATACTTCAATAAAAAAAATTTAAAAATTTCTAAAAGCTCTTTTTTATTCCCTTCCTTTCTTATTGCTTTATGTTTTAGTGTTATGGATGTAATTTCTGAGTAAATTATAAATTTGCTTTTGTCTTTAAAAGCCTTTTTCTTTTATACCTCGAACTATTGTTCCTAACAAAGTCTTATAATTGATATTTTTTGTTTTTCTCTCTCTCTCTTTTTTTTTTTTTTTTTTTGAGGGAGGGAGGTTCTTTCTGTTTTTATAAAGTTGGCTCTCCTCATATATATACCTGGTAGTCCTCGGATCTTCATTTTCATTCATGATTAAAGTGTAGGAATAACTAGCATGTGCCTCCTTAATTATTTTGTGAATAGCTTTATTTTCTAGTTAAATGTCTTCTCGGAATGAAAATTCTTACCAAGAATCTATGTGGAGTGAGTAGCTTTTTATCAACTGTCTTGCTTTATTTAATATGAGGGCATGGAGTAAGGACAGTGCTGTAAAATGGAACAGCCCCTACTCAAACACACAGGAAACTTTTTATCCTTTCTGTTGCTCATTGGACACTATACTGGTTTGTATAGTCAAGTCTTCCTGTCTCTTAGGTATCTAAGTAGACTAAAGGGTAGGAACTCTATTAAAACATACTTTACCTCACAAAATCCTGATTTGCACAAGACAGTTTGGTAATAAAATTGATTAACTAACCTGTTTTCAGAAGACTTTAATACTTAAGCAAGCTTCCTTTTTCTACTAGAAAATATTAACTGATTTACTTGGTTAAGAAAAAAATCTCACTTCCAGTTTGCTCTAAATTCTTTTTCTTACTAAAATCCCCTAATTAGTTTAGGTATTTCCCATTCCTATAACTAAATTTATTTTGCAACTTCAGAGTTTCCTAGGATTTCCCGTATTGTCATAGATATCTGCAAGACAATCTGGGAAAATTTTTGACGTAGGGGAAGGAGAACATGAAGAGCTACTGAAATTCTCATTATTTTTAACTGTGTTTAGAATTGAACTTTATTGATTAGAAATTAAGTTTCAATTACTGTATGATATGTACCCATGGAAATCTTAAAATCAGTGTTTTCTAAGTTTTTGTTTTTTCTCTTTTTTGTAAAGTTATTTTGGAAAAATTCAATAATATACAGATGTAGGGAGTATTATCATTAGTTTATATATCCTCACCCTGAATTATCAACAGTTCCCAGTTTTGTTTCATCTACCCTCTGCTACTTTTTTTCTTCTGGAGTATTTTAAAGCAAATTTTAGTTATTATTTTATTTCACCTGTATTTTTTTTTCATAATCACTATGGCACGGTCAAAACAAACAAAATTGAAATTTCTTAATGTCATCTAATAATATATAATTAAGTTTGTCTTGTATCTTAAAGATATCTTTTTTATTTTTTAGAATTAGGATTCAAAAAAGATACATTTATTGCATTTGGTTGTTATGTAAGTGCCTATCTGTGTCAGAGTTCTTTTTCCCTTGTCAGTGATGTGTTAGATCACTGCCGCTCAGGCTTTAATTTTTTGCCTTAGGACTCCTTTACACTCTTAAAATTACAGAGGACTCCAAAAAGCTTTAATTTATGTGAACTCTTTATTAATTTGTTTAATTTGTGTTTAATTTGTTTATTTATTTAATTTGTTAATTGGTTAATATATACTAATTAGAAAATAAAACAGAATTTAAAAACATATTAATTGAAAATATTTTAAATAATCTTTTTCATTTAGAATAATAGTAGTAAACCCATTGTATGCTAACATAAATAAAATAGTTTTATGAAAAGAAGTTATTTTCCAAAACAAAACTGATTTAGTGAGAAGTGTAGGTTCCCACTCTTTCACTTTTTTGCCAATCTCTAATGTCTGGCTTACTAGAAGGCAGCTAGATTCTATATCTACTTCTGCTTTCAAACTGCTGCGTTATGCTGTTTTGATTGAATATATATGAGTATATATATATATATACAGATGAGCAAATATATATATATATATATATATATATATATATATATATATATATATACACACATATATACATATACACATATATTAATCTAGCCCCAGTTGTGAAGTCCTGTAGCTTTTGAAGAACTCCACAGTATACTTGTCAGACAACAAAAGTGCAAAAAGCAAAATAATATCTTAGTGTTATTCTAAAAATAGTTTGACCTGGCTGATTATATGAACAGGTCGCAGGGACCTTGGGTGGGCTTCTCCTTACACTGAGCCAGCATGGCTCTCCCCACTCCCCCCATCACACAGAGATATTTGTCTCGCTCTGCCCCATTTAATGGCTTTAGGACTGAAGTGTTTGGAAAGAAGCTATAGCAGGACAGTACAGAAATCTTGAACTTGACTTATAAGTATTGAGGTTGATTGTGGTATTGATGAACTAACTCTGAAACTTCTATGTGTATCATATGAGAGAGTATATGATTTAAAATACTGACATAGGGAACAAGGGTTCTTGCTGTAAGGAGAAGGAGAGACAATATGGAATTGGAAAAGTGAGGAAGAATCTTGTGTTAATGAATTTGAATTGGAGATCTCATTATGAACTAAGCAATATGAATTTATAATATTTAAAAAATGTATTTCCTAATTCTGCCCAATAGAAGGGCAGGAAGCAGTAGCACCACAGTCCCAATGAGCTTACTTGGTGCCCAGATCTTGTCTTCTGAATTCCTGCTTTGGGGAAATGCCTGATTACAGTCCTGGGGGAGGGGCGCACAGGTGAGCCTTGAACACCCTGTGGTGCCAATAAGCTGAGTGTGCAGTGACAGGTAGGACCCCCAAAGGATATGGGAGCTTCCTGGAGGGGCTCCCACTGGACTTAAAAGAGTGTTTTACTATTACTTAGATATTTCATATTTGTACATACTTACCAACTCCTTGTATCTGTGGCTCTTTGTACAACTATAAAAGTAAAAGAAATTTACAAATAAGCAAATAATATTATAAAATTGAATATAACTCAAATGAACTATTTTAATGTGCTTATTTTATTGAAACTAAATTACCTTTTTTTTAGGTGTAATGTATTTACTTTGTGTATTTGAGCTTCAATTCTACCAATGCAGAGACTGCCTGCTTGTATAAGTATGTTGTACAGAATATCATTAATAATTTCAAAGCTTTTCAAATAGTTCACCATAATCAGACTTCACCCTTCACCAAAATTCTAGCAAGAAACAATTCTAGATGCCATTGTAAATAACATATCACTTTAAAGTTTTCATGTTGATTCAAGACAAGATTATCATTGTGTTGTTATTGAATTCTGTATTACAGTGGCATTTAATCAAATTACTAGAGAAAAAAATATCTGAATTTCTTGATTTTTGCAGATGTTGAAAATAGTAATAGTTTAAACACTGCTCTCAGGTTGAGGTCAATCTGTAAATACTAGAAGTGATTAATGCATCCCTTTTAAAAATGACATGACTGTAACTCAGGTTTCCTTATTCCTTTTCTTGATCCTTAACTGGAAATTTTAAACTGTTGAAAACTTCTTTTATATTAAGTTCGGATGTGATTTGTCTCTTGCTTGGTGTGAGTACATTGATGCTATTCCTCATAATTTGTGACAATTAATACATTTTGCCACCATACCATGTTGGTTTTGTATCAAATAGCCTTCAATGTTAATCTCTTAAACTGAAGTCTGCTTCTCTGAAAGACATGCCTTTCAACTACAGATTTTCTTGGTAAAAGGGAAATTGTCTTTATAACTGGTAACAAGAATTCAATGTGAAAACAGTGCAGAGCAGTTAGCTTGACATTAGATGGTAGCAACTAAAAGCAGTTAGCCATGCTTATCTCCATATACAAAGTTAAATTATGTGGTCATTCGTGCTCCCAGGATCGTAATTCTTGGGGAGGCAGTATTCAGCTTTGAGGTGGTTTTTTGGATGATGCAGAGAAAAAAACACATGTTTTAAAAATTGCCAAATAAAAAAAATAAGCTTTAGAAACATTCCTAGAGTGCTTGGAGACAGTTCACAGTATCCTCTATTGCATGCATGTGCGCGCGCATGCACATGAGAACCACCCCCCCCCCCATATCCACAGAAAAATAAGACTTTTGGAGATACACAAATGATGTGAATTTGGAACGATGTTTGGGAAAGGTGTTAATTAGGCCTGTTTTCTCATGGTCATAATCCAGACACCCCAGTTAATTAGACAGAAGCACTTCCCGTTGACATTCATTCACCAGCTTTCTGTATTGACTGTGGCACTTTCCTCCTCTGAGAGGCTTTTTCTAGTGCTGATAGCGTACTGAGCCTGTCCGCAAACCGCGGGCTGCTCTCTAGCACTGCCTCCACCAATTAAACTGTTCTGAAATCTTTTAATTCCAGTTTCTGTATTTTATTATACAATCTAGTATATACTTGTTATGTTATAATTATATACATCTAGTTTGATGTATACATCAATGAAATAAATATTGGAATGAGAATTATTTTTAAGGAAACTAAGATGAATGCTTTGGATGTTTGGATGGAAAACCATGGCACTGTGCTTGCTGCCTAATTAGGTGTGAATGAGGTAACTGAGACTGGAGGGAGTGATCACACTAATCTAGAAAGCGTTTTCACTCCTACTGCTTGACAAGGGACCCTGTGTTCTTTCCTGCCCTGAGAGTCATTGGAAATTTGAATGTGATATTGTGATAATTTTCTTTATATATGAAGATAGGTAAATAAATGTATATTTTCATGTTTTAGTTAAAATGTGTAAAGTACTAGTCAATTTTTGATTGCCCACATCAATCAACTTTTCTTTAAACAGCTACCTACCAGTCCTGAGCATATCATATAGTCCCATTACCTCAGTCTTTAGTCCCAGCTGGAAAATAAAAAGTGATGTTAGGATAGTTTTTCAGTTTTCTCAGATGAGCTTTTAAAACACATCCTAGTGTTTGCTTTTTTTTTTTTTTTTAAGAAGATGATACACCCATTTGGTCCCTGAGAAGGGAAAGGAAGAAATTAGAAAAGACTGCAGTAATCCAAAAATGTTGTAGATGTGTCATTGTTCTTTACTCACAATAGATGCACAGTGAAGATTTGATTGGTTAGAAATGAGTAGAGCCAAGACATTTGTTTTAAAATCTAAAAATATTTGGAAATTCTTCGTATCTCATTCTGAGGCTGGTCTTTGAATAGTTGTATTCCAGTCTCCTCATGTCTTCTGACTTGTACTGGAGAGACCTGTCTGAACAAGGGATAATCTTGCTGTGTGCTTATGGCTACAGAGAAGTGAAAACTCCTCTTGGCTGAGGACTTGGGCTTTAAAGAAACAATCATGTGATGAGTACGATTCTGTAACCCCACCACCTCCTCTGTAGAGCCCACGTTGTTCTGACTAACACCCGTGTAGGTATTTGAAGGTGTGCTGTCCTATGTCCTGCTTAATTAAGTAGCAGAAAGTCCTGTAGACTCACAGCCGAGGTCTTTTTAATAATTCTGAAATAATACTGGGGAGATTTTATCTCTGAAAAATAAATACATGCATGACTCACCATGTGAAAATGGAAGGTACTTTTTTCTCATGTTGGAAATCAGTGGAGTTTCTCAACTCTGGTTTACTTTTCATAGGCTATAATATCCCAGTTTTGAGAATTTCCAATAACTCAGATTACAGCACAGCTGCACCGTTTGGAAAGCAGCTGCCTAAGGGGGTGGATCTTGTCATGCTTACTTTAAAGGATGTTTGTGGTTATTTGACCAAATGAAGAGCTTAATCAAGGATAAAACTTTGTATTCTGTCTCTCCCTTCTCTATATGCTGCCTAATGTTTTTTATTAAATGACTTGTGCTGATCATTACAAAGACTTGGTTAATGTTAAAATGAAAATATTTTAATCCTTGGTTGGACAACTTGACATTTTCCCCTTTCTCTCCCCCATTCATCTCTTGAGAGCGGAGAGCAATTACAAACGTATCTTTTTGCAATCAACATAATTATTTTGTTGAACGTATTTTTCGGTAAATCTTTGTGCTTACCTTTGGAAAGAGCCTGGGATAGAATTTTCTTAAAGCCTTCTTTGTGTAATATATTTTTTGAAAAAATAGACTCATTTTTTTTAGAGCAGTCTTAGGTTCAGCATTTTGGAAAATGTACAATGACGTGTATCCACCATTGTAATATCATACAGTGTAGTTTCACTCTACTAGGAATATAAAAAATCCTCTGTGCGCCACCTATTCATCCCTCCACACGCCCCTCCTCCCAGCAACCACTGATCTTTTTTATTGTCTCCATAGTTTGCTTTTTCCAGAATGACATGTAGTTGGAATCATACAGTAAGTAGCCTTTTCAAATTGGCCTCTTTTACTTAGTGATACACATTTAAGTTTCCCCCATGTCTTTATGTGGCTTGCTGGTCTTTTCTTTTTAGTGCTGAGTAATAGTCTGTTGTCTGGTTGGGCCTCAGTTTATTGATCCATTCACCTACTGAAGGACATCTTGGTTGCTTCCAAGTTTGGGCAATGGTGAATAAAGTGGCTATAAACATAGGTGTGCAGATTTCTGGCTGGACAAAAGTTTTCAACTCCTTTGGATAAATACTAAGGAGTGAGATTGCTGAATCATATGGTATATGATTTATAAGTATATTTAATTTATAAGAAATTGCTAAACTGTCTTCCAAAGGGGCTGAAGTATTTTACATCCCCACTAGCAATGAATGAGAGTCACCAGTGAAATATATGTTTAAGTACATCTATTTAAAATTTTATAAGAACCTTATAAAATGAGTATTAATGAGGTTAATACTCAAAAGTGATCAGACTCAAGGAGATTGACTGTCCTGAGGCTAAGAAACTAGTCTTAAGTCTATTCTTTCTTCTGTGCCATACTGCCTCTGCTAAATATAAGCCATGACGGACACATAAAACATTTATAAATCCATTAAGCTGAACTATTTTTCCTAAATGATCTTGAAATATAATCAGACGTTCCATGCACTACTCTATGTACGTTGAAACTGAGGTCTAGCTTGCTGAAGTCATATGTTCACGGTGACACAGCTTATTAGTAGTAGAGCCAGTTTTGTCCCAAGTTCTCTTGACTTTGAATTTTGGTTCGAGTAAGGCTGATTTTCTTTTCTTTTCTTTCTAGGATGCACATGTACTTTATTTCTTCTGATTATCTGCCAGTTTTTCATGGACTTTCACATTGAAAAGCAAAAATATTTTTGAAACTGTGTATTTTTTTTTTTTTTTGGTATATTTATTCCCCAAATAAACCTCTTCTTTTCCTGCTACTGGATGCAGATGCAGATGTAGATGAATGCTCCCTTGGTCAGTATCAGTGCAGCAGCTTCACTCGATGTCATAACATACATGGTTCCTACAAGTGTAAATATAGATATACTTTTACGAGGGTGATGGACTGAATTGTGTGTGTGAGTAATCCTCGTCCTCCAGCTCTAAATCCCAGTAGGAAGTACAGGATTACACAAAGGCCATTACTAGAGAAATCAAGGAGAAAGATTAGTTATGAAAGAAATATAACTTTCATAGCTAGTAATACTAGTCTGTGCTTTCCACAAACTATAAAATCAGTTGCTCAGGTATTTTAAAAAATTTAAGACTCAGTAATGCATTCTAATCTTAAAAGCATTCAGTTTCTTGGCTAAAATCCCACAGTAGCTTCCCTTTAGCTGGCAAGAAATTATTGAGTCCTCCCTGAGAATTTGATTTTATTATAATCAGAAATAAATGTATCTTTAAGACTGATTTTCAAATATTGCTTATGGGATTGTCTTGCTACATTATATTGGCTTTATTTTTTAAAAGTTTTGTTCATTTGCTTTTTTTGTAAAACAAAGTTGCTATATTTGATCATATATATCATTTAATTTACAGATAATCGATATCTGAATAACTTGGGAAACTTGAGCATTTTATTTTGTAAATTTATTTTTAGAGGATGCTGGGATTTATTTTTATTTATTTTTATTTAACTTTAGTTGATTTACAATGTTGTGTTAGTTTCAGGTATACAGCTTCAGATTCTTTTCCATTTTAGGTTATTACCAGATATTGAATATAGGTCCCTGTGCCATGCAGTAAATCCTTGTTGTTTATCTATTTTATATATAGTGGTGTATGTATGTTAATCCCATACTCCTAATTTATCCTTCCTCCTCCCTTTCCCCCTTTGGTAACCATAAGTTTGTTTTCTATGTCTGTGAGTCTGAGCATTTTCAAGTGAGAACTCACACAGAAAATTTTCTAGTGTACGCATCATAAAAACAAAGAGAATTATTCTAGTTGCCACAACAGATTTTTCCATTTACTTAGAACTCCGCCAGTGTAGCTAATGCTTAAAAAAAAAAATCAAATATTCATACTCCTATTCCTGCTTTTCTACTGCTGTCTGTTTCTCACATCCAAGTTCAATAAATATTTGTTGGTCATACACTTTGTGCCAGGCTGCATGTGAGTGAAAGTATATGGTATAATTTGTATCTACTCAACTCTTACAGCAACTCTGCAGAATGAACATTAAACTTCTGGGAAAATAATATGGCTTCCTTTCTGTTCTTTAACTCCTAATTATCCCATGAATGTTTTCCTTCTTACTTTTTTGGGGGGGTGAGGGGAAGGTAATTAGGTTTATTTGTTTATTTAATTTAATGGAGGTACTGGGGATTGAACCCAGGACCTTGTGCATGCTAAGCATGCACTCTACCACTGAACTATACCCTCCCCCCTACCACTGAGATATACCCTCCTCCCTGCTTTCCTTCTTGCTAATGGGCTTTGCTTTGATGCTTACTCTAATTTTCATATTTTATATCTTCAAATAAGATGGCATCATTTCCCCTCCATAAAATGTATCCTACTGTGATTGATGCCTTGGTTTACTGAACCTCAAAAAGATTCTACACCAATTTCTTTCACAACCCCTACATTTCAGCTCTAAGTCCTCCAAGCCAGCATATTTCTACCACATAGCACTTGATCAGCACATTAGGATTACAAATAGATTACGGAAAAGAACTCCAGTACTGATGATGATAAACATCACTTAAAAGTAACTTTCAGATAAAAACTAAAAAAAAGACTTGATGATTATTATGATATGTTAAAGAATCCTAAGTAAAAAAGATGAATTTTCTATTCATCTAAAGATGAATGAGTAGAAAGGGAAGTGCTAGTACCCATTCTGTTCTCAAACTCAGATGGGTTTAGTCACCCACTAGATCGAGCACTAGTTAGGAAGCAAGCAGTAGTGCTTGAAGCTCATGTCTTTTCTAACCTCAGTTCCTTCATCCATGGCCTTGGAAGCAAGTTCTTACAGTCCTGTAATGTCCTCCTCACCCCCCAGGCCAGGTGCTGCTTGGCTGTTATGCTGTCATAGTCCAGGGACTTTAATCCTCAACCTGACTATGAGTATAGTTTAGTATGTGTATAGTGTCTTGTTTATTTCTAAAGGCAAAGGAAGAAAGCTGGTGACCTTTCTGTATTCTCACATCAACAGCCACGAGGCATTTTAATTTAAGAGGAAACAAAATCTGTGACCCACTTCTAAACAATTGGGACTGATTAACCTCTGTTTAAATTCCCCTAACTTAAAATAAACAGTCTGAAATAAGTTCCCAGACATTTTCCGGTGGGAAGTAGAGAAACTTATCATGTAAATACAGAAAATGAAAAGAGGTATTAACTGCATAAGTGCTGGTGCAAACTGGGGGAGAGTTTCATTTAAAAAAGTTCTCTTGGCTCTCTTGCGTAAAGATCATATCCTCATCTCACCTGGTTTCAGCCATAGATGACTTTTGCATGTGAATGAAACCAAAAAGAATCTTGACAAGTATCTATATTTTACATGTGTATAACTTCACAAGGAAAATACATATTTGTTCTTTGTGGAAACTGGGGCTGCATCTCCCAAGTGTGGAGAGTCAGCCATAGTGTTAAATCCAGAATCCCTAGTCAGGACTGATCTGAGAAGATCTTTAACCTAACCCTCCAAACACTTGAATTCTTATTGGACATGGAGTTTGACAGCATGTGGCATTCTTCACAGTGTTCTAGTTTGCACAGTTTGGGGCCATGGAGAGTCCTAGGTCAAGAGTCAGGAGGCTTGACTTGACTATTAACTAGTTGTATGACCCAAGCAAGCTGTTTAACCTCTCTGCCTCAGTCTCTGCTGAAGAATAAAGAAAAGGAGGGGAACCTGTCTTTGCTGGGGCAAAAACTCCATATGAGTAAAATGTGTTGTAAGTCATATGCTTCTATAAAAACTCAAGTAGAATTAAGACATCACCATTGAAGAGGTTGGCTTAGTTGATGATGCTATTATGAATTTTCATGGCAATGCAAACATAGTAAGCTTTTCCTTTAAAAATTATTATATCTATAAATTGAATTTCCTTACAGAATAAGGACTTAATGCATTTTTTGATAGAACATAGTATATTTATAATTATTTGAGGAATCTTTTGATTATTGTTTATGTGTATTTATTGCTTACCAAATATCTAATTAATCTATTCAGCACATAGCATTTTATATCACTAATATGATTGCTTGTCAGTTAGCTAAGGATAATTTCAGTTTGGAACCAAGAACTCAGACTATTGTATTAACTTTTTTCTTTTGCTTTAACTTACTTATTCTAACTTTTCTTAGTTGAATGTCATTTGACCAAGTGTTTTAGAGGCTTTTCTTCACAGATATTTCAAAGTATAGCTTTTTTAAAAGTCTATTTGAAACTTATCAAAGACTTTTAAAGTGTAACTCAACAGCCTATAATGAATTATTAGCATTTTGTTGATAAGGGAAACAGTAGTAGATTGAATCTATCAGAGGAAAAGATGGGATTTATATAAGAGGAAGTGGCAAAGAGAAGGAACAAAAGCCTTCAGAAACCACAGATTGTTTTCTTTTCCTTGGTCAGGATGTGGATGAGTTGATAATGAGTAAAGAAACTTTTCTTTTCAATTGCTCATGGATTCTCCAGAAGACCTTGGGTATTTCCCTATAACAGGTTGCTCTGCATTATGTCTGTTAGAGACCTTCATTAGCGTCTCCATCGCGGTTTCGCTAAGTGTGCTTCATTTTTCTCATCACGTTTTTCGTGATCGATCGCCTTTTAAATATAGCTTCAGTACTTAGTTGTCTTCGTTTCCTATTGTTGCTGCAACAAACTACCACAAAATCAGTGGCTTAAAATGATTAATTACTTAAAATTAAGTTCTATCTGATCTATAACATTATAGTGGCTTCAAGTGTACAACATAATGATTCAATATATATACATATACATTGCAAAATGATCACCGTGTCTAGTTACCATCCATCACCACATGTAGTTACAATTTTTTCTATGTGTGATGAGAACTTTTTAAGACCTACCCTCTTAGCAACCTTCAAATATACAACACAATATTGTTAACTGTAGTCACCACGCTGTAGTGTTATACCCCAGGACTTAATTATAACTGAAGTATATACTTTCTGACACCCGTCATTCACTGCTCCCCCCCCCCCCCCCCGCTTCTGGCAACCACTAATCTGTTATTTAAGAGTTTAGTATTTTTTAAAGATTCCATATAGAAGTGAGATTATGTGATATTTTACATTCTCTGTTACTTATTTCACTTAATATAATGCCCTCAAGGTCCATTCATGTTATTGCAAATGGCTTTTGTTCTTTTTAATGGCTGAATAATATTCCCTTGTATGTGTATGTATCTATATATATACATCTGTATCTATATATCTCACATTTTCCTTATCCATTCATCCTTTGATGGATACTAGGTTGTTTCCATGTCTTGAGTGTTGTAAATAATGCTGCAATCAACATAGGGGTGCATATATCTTTTTGAGTTAGTGCTTTTATTTCCTTTGGATAAATACCCAGAAGTGGAATTGCTGGATCATATGATAGTTCTGTTTTTAATTTTTTGAGAAACCTTCATATTGTTTTCCAAGTGGCTCTACTAATTTACTTTCCCACTAACAGTGCACAAGAATTTCCTTTTCTCCACATCCTTATTCACCCTTGTTTGTCGCTTGTCTTTTTGATAATAGCTCTTCTAACAGGTGCAAGGTGATATTTCATTGTGATTTTGATTTGTATTTCCCTGATGATGAGTGATGCTGAGCATCTTTTCATGTTCTTGTTGGCCATCTGTATGTATTGTTTGGAAAAATTCAATTCTGTCCATTTTACAAATCAGATTGTTTTTGATATTGAGGTATATGAGTTCTCTATGTATTTTGAATAATAAAATCTTATTAAATATATTATTTGCAAACATTTTTCCTCTTCCATAGGTTACCTTTTCATTTTGTTGATGGTTTCCTTTACTGTGCAGAAGCTCACTCTTTCTTTCTTTCTTTCTTCCTTCTTTTCTTTTCTTTTCTTTTCTTTTTACTTCTTCCTTCCTTCCTTCCTTCCCTCCCTTCCTCCCTCCCTCCCTTCCTTCCTTCCCTCCCCTCCCTCCCTTCCTCCCTTCCTTCCTTCCTTTCTTAATTTTAGGATTTAGAAGCATGCAGTTTATTTTTCAGTTGGACTTCCAGGCTTTTTACATAAAACAAACAGAAAACAACAACTATGTCACCTGTGTTTATGAATATGAGCTTGCCTCTGATTTTCATAAGACATAGGGAATTCAGTCTGCTTCCCTCTGATTATTGAATTATACACAGGCACATGATGTACTGGAAAGCACTGATTTGGAAATCAGGAGGCTCCAATCCTGTATTATTCTTAGTTTGGGCTCTGTAATTTTGAATGAGCTGCTTCCTTTCTTCAAATCCTAGTTACTTTTTGTACAATATATTCCTGTAGCTTATTTTATATGTAATATACTGTATCTCTTACCCCCCTACTCCTGTATTGCCCCTTCTCCTTTCCCTCTCCCCACTCCTAACCACTAGTTTGTTCCTTATATCTGTGAGTCTGCTTCTTTTTTGTTATATTCACTAATTTGTTGTATTTTTTAGATTCCACATAAAGGTGATATCATACAGTATTTGTTTTTCTCTGTCTGACTTATTTCACTTAGCATAATGCCCTCCAAGTCCATTCATGTTGCTGCAAATGGCAAAATTTCAGTCTTTTTTATGGCTGAGTAGTAGTCCATTGTATATATATATATGCCACATCTTTATCCATTCATCTGTTGATGGACACTTAGATTGCTTCCTTATCTTGGCAATTGTCAATAATGCTGCTGTGAACATGGGTGCACGTACTTTTTCAAATTAGTGTTTTTGTTTTTTTGTTTTGGGTATATACCCAGAAGTGGAATTGCTGGGTCATATGCTGGTTTTATTTTTAGTGTTTTGAGAAAACTTCATACTGTTTTTCATAGTGGCTGCACAATTTACAGTCCCACCAACAGTGTTCAGGGGTTCCCTGTGGAAGCTTTTTTGATTTGGTATCATTCCACTTGTTTATTTCTGCTTTTGTTGCCTGTGCTTTTGGTGTCAAATCCAAAAACTCATCATCAGGATTGATGTCAAGGAGCTTATTGCCTGTGTTTCCTTCTAGAAGTTTTACAATTTTAGGTCTTATGATCAATTCTTTAATCCATTTTGTGTTAATTTTTGTGTATGGTGTAAGATAGTGGTCCAGTTTCATCCTGTTGCATGTGGCGGTCCACTTTTCCCAACACCATTTTTGAAGAGACTGTCCTTTCCCCATTTTATATTCTTGGCTCCTTTGTTGAACATTAATTGACTATATATGTGTGGGTTTATTTGGGGGCTCTCTATTCTTTTCAACTGAACTATGTCTGTTTTTATGCCAGTACCATACTGCTTTGATTAGTATAATTTTGTATTAATGTTTGAATTTGGAAAGGTGTGATGCCTCCAGCTTTGTTATTTCTTCTCAAGATTGCTTTGGCTATGAGGGATGTTTTGTGGTTCTATATAAATTTTAAGGTTGTTTTTTCTATTTCTGTGGAAAATGCCATTGGAATATTGATAAGGATTGCATTGAATCTGTAGATTGCTTTGGGTAGTATGGACATTTAAATAATATTAATTCTTCTAGTCCATAAGCGTGGAATATATTTCCATTATTTGTGTCTCCTTCAGTTTCTTTCATCAGTGTCACAGTTTTCAGAGAACAGGTGTTTCACCTCCTTGGTTAAATTTACTCCTAAGTATTTTATTCTTTCTGATGCTATTGTAAATTAGATTATTTTCTTAATTTCTTTTTCAAGTAGCTTACTTATTAGTTTATAGAAATGCCACAGATTTTTGTAAATTGATTTTGTTTCCTGCAACTTTATGAAATTCAGTTATTAGTTCTAACAGCTTTTTAGTGGACTTTTTAGAGTTTTCTATATATAAAATCATGTCATCTGCATATAGTGATAGTTTTACTTCTTCCTTTCTGATTTCCATGCCTACTGTTATTATTAGCCTAATTGCTCTGGCTGGACTTTCAATACTGTATTGAATAAAAGTGGCAAGAGTAGGTATCCTGATTTTGTTCCTGATCTTAGAGGAAAAAGCTTTTCATATTGGCTATAGGTTTTTCATATAAGGCCTTTATTATGTTGAAGTATTTCCCTCCATATCCATTTTGTTAAGAGTTTTTACCATAAACAGATGTTGAATTTTGTCAAATGCTTTTTCTGTACCTTGTCTTGAGATGATCATATAATTTTTATCCTTTGTTTTATTAATGTGATGTATCACATTTATTGATTTGTGGATACTGAACCATCCTTGCATCCCTGGAATGAATCCTGTTGGATTGTGGTATATGACAACTTTCTGTTATGAGTGAATTTTTCTTGGTTTTCAGAAGACCTGTGGTGCCAGTTTTAGACAATGGTCTTATGAGCACAAGGAAAGGAAGAACTACTCCCACTTCAGTGAGCGTCAGCTGGTCTGATGGGAGGAGAAATAGAAAGTTGAAACTGTTACCTTCTCTGGTTACTGCCTCAGTGATGCTAGTCACTGCCTGAATACCTCATTAAAAAAAAGACATTCAGTTTTTATTCTGTCTACTCAGACAGTGCAAGAAATTCTGGGCTTCTTGGGGCAAGGGTTTCCAATGGAGTTTTTGCTGCACTGACCAGCAATAGCTGGTCAGCACAAGGATGCCTTCCCTAATGCTCAGGAGATGCTGAATCCTAACCATTGCTTCTGAGGAATGTAGACCACCCAGTGCTGATGCTCTTTTATATTGTGATGTTGTCCGCAGAGGAGGGCTGACATGGGGTTCTAGGAGATGAGCAGCCCAAATGAAAAAATGTGCGAGGAGTTGCCATACTGCCAGACAGACTTCAGCAGGAGACACCATGGGATTAAAACACTTTATTCTATTGCCACAGGGTGGTGCACATGCCTATGATGCACCTGTCCTGCTTTTTATCTGTTCTCTGCCAGCACATGAGCAACATGAATTTCTTTGTTCATTAGGCTTACAGAATATCTCTAGCGCATGCGTGCTTCTATTTTCTTTGTTATAAATCTTATATAATTGACAAATGCCTACAGCTGTTATTTACTACATACTACAGACATGCTCTGATTGTGGTCTTGAGTCCCATGGCCTTAACTCATCTCAAGGCCAGCTCACAGATGTTAAAACTGTCCTTGGCCAGTGAATGGCATCTATCTCTGGGGCAACATTTACAGCACAACATGTTACTTGCAGATTTGAATATAAATTATTAAGTTCTGGTTGTTACCTGGAAACCCAATGATCTCCATGGCCATGTCTTAATAAACTGTGCTAATTGCATACTTAAGAGTTTTTTTCCCCAAGCACTCCTATGAATTTATTCTTTTCATTGTGCTACAGCTCTTGAAGGTTTTGTTCCAGGCTTCTGTCCTGAGGAGTCAGTCACAGGAGTATAGATTTGTTACAACTGACCCAGGAAGTTTGACCATTATAGGACTTACCTTAAGCACATTTTCTGGGTGATTACATTGTATGAAAGTACTGGACTACATTGTATGAAACCTGCAGGCTACTGGTTTGAAGAGATGGATGATAGATGACTAACTAGAAAGCTTCTGGAAGAATCTAAGCTTTTATAGCCTGTACTTCCTTATGAAGATTACATTTTGAGAGGAAACAGACTTTATAGTCCCCAAAGTGGCTGCTGCGTTGACCTTAGGTGTTACGTATTTCTGTAGGCTTTATTTTTAAATATTTGTTTTTATCTGTCTTGACTTTCTGTGGTTGAATAAAAGATTCTGGTTTAGATTATTCCAGAATAGATTTTTTTTTTTAAATTAAGGAACTACTGTTAAGGCAAACCTCTGTTTTGTTTAGGGGTACCAACCCTTTTTTATCACAGATTTTTTTATTTTGCGGGGAAAATATTGCTTTCTTTATTCTTTATTTATATAGTGATACTTTTAGATAGATATCTCTGTGAAGTTAAAACAAATGATTTCAGAGAATTTAGAAGTTTCTAAAAAGAAGGTTATTTAAGGTTTTGTAAACTTTTATATGAGTTACTTGCTATTAGATAAACATTCTAAGGGAATATTTTTCTTAGATTATTTTGAGCTTTAACATGCTTCTTTCTGTTAATCCCTTGAGCTTATGGTTTTGACATATCAGACCAAGTTATTAGGGGATTTAAAATAGCTTTATCAGCCTGAGTAAGTAGGAAAATTGAGGAATTTCTTAGGTAAAATGCCACACAACCTGATTTCGTTGTGGCTTCTTACAATAAAGTAACTACCAAATGCAATTATAACCACAAGCTTATTTAGGTAGAATGCAAATAGTTAGTTCCTAGGACCCTGTGCTCTTTTTCAAACTAATTATCGCCACCCCTCCACAGTTTTATTAAGATAATTGACAAATAAAATTGTATATAATTAAACTGTACAATGTGACAATTTGAAATACATATACATTGTAAAATGGTTACCACAGTCAAGTCAACACATCTATCATGTTTTCTTTCTTTTTACTTTTTAATTTTAGTTTTAAAAATTTATTTTAGATAGGGGAGGGTATAGCTCAAGTAGTAGAGCACGTGTTTAGCACGCACAAGGTCTTGGGTTCAATCCCCAATACCTCCTATAAAAATAAACAAACCTAATTACCTCCCCCACCCCTGCCAAAATAAAAAAAAACACAGTAATAAATAAATAAAATTTAAAAAACTTATTTTATTGTGAGAACGTTGATTTATAACATTATATGAGTTTCATGTGTATAACATTACATTTCTACTCCTGTATACCCTAAAACAAACTCACCATCAAAATTTTAGTTTTCATCCATCACCTTTCAGTTGATCCCCTTTACCCATTTTGCCCTCCCCCCATATCTCTGATAACCATTACTCTGTTCTTTGTATCTATGTGTTTTTTGTTTTCTGTTTTTGGTTTGGTTTGTTCGTTTATTTATTTATATACTTATCATTTATTTGTTAGTTTTTTTATTTTCCACATATGAGTGAAGTTATACAGTGTTACAGAACTGGCAGGCCAGCCAAGAAACAAACACCACTTGGAGGGTTGGAGTACTCAGATTTATTACGCTGGCGGGCTCAGAGGGGCTTCTGCTCCGGAGCTCTGAGCACCTCCAGGAAGTGTAAGTGAGGTTTTATAGGGTCCCTTACAAGCTCGGGGTCCATCAACCAATAGAGTGAGTACAGCTAGGCAGTATCATTAAAGCGTAAACAAAGGGTCATTTGCAGTAAACCAAAACCTTTCTAGTAAGGTGAAACTTAAAATTCATGAGTTAGCCCAGCCCAGTCTTGGCCCAGCCCAACCTTTTCCTTCTCAACAGTATTTGTCTTTTTCCATCTGACTTATTTCTCTAAGCATAATACCCTCAAGGTCCATCCATGTTGTCACAAATAGCAAGATTTCATCTCTTTTATGGCTGAGTAGTAGGTCACTCTGTGTGTGTGTGTGTATGTGTATGTATGTATCGCATTTTATTTATCCATTCATCTCTTGATGGACACTTAGGTTGTTTCCATATCTTGGCTATGCTACTGTAAATAATGCCATGATGAACATAGACGTGCACAACATTTTTTCTTTTTGTATGGTGACTGCACCATTATACTCTGTTTCTATTAACATACATGTAATATCATATGATTTATATTTGTATGATAGTATTTGACTTTCTCTCCTGGCTTGTTTCATTTATATGATATCCTCCAGGTTTGTCCTTGTTGTCACAAATAGCAGGATTTCCTTTTTTTAAATGGCTCTTACCAGTTCAGCGTTACCCTGATATCAAAGCCAGCCAAAGACACTCTTAAAAAGAAAGTTATAGGCCAATATTCTTGATGAACACAAATGCAAAAATCCTTAACAAAATACCAGCTAACTGGATTCGACAACACATTCAATGGATCATACACCATGATCAAGTGGGATTTATCCTTGGGGTGCAGGAATGGTTCAATGTGTACAAATCAGTAAATGTGATATACTACATTAACAGAATGAAGGCTAAAATTCACAGATCATCTCAAACTAGGATGCAAAAAAATTTGACAAAATTCAACATCCTTTTATAACTTAGTTTTGATAGTTTAGTAGAATGATGCTGATAAATGGCTCTAGAGTTTTGTCTGAATGATGCTAAAGGAACTAATAGGGTTCCTTTTGAGATACTTTAATATCATTGTCATTATGGGTACTAACCTGAATATGAACTTGTACTTTAAAAAAAGTTCCAATCTAGACTTTTTTTTTTTGGAGGTGGGAGGTAATTAGGTTTATTTATTATGCTGGAGGTACTGGGGATTGAACCTAGGACCTTGTGCGTGCTAATCACACACTCTACCACTGAGCTGCACTCTACCACAGAGCTATACCCTCCCCACCCCGAACTTGTACTTTTTAAGTAAACTGTTCTATCAAGTCAGAGATCAGCTTGTCAGCCATCACAGCCATTTTAACTGATAAAATTAGCCAGAAAGCAGGGTTCTTTTGTTCTAGGATTTATGGTTAAAGAAAACTTGGTTACATAACTCTTAATCATAGAGATTTTAACTCTTTGAGGAAAGTATGTAATAAAATTATAACTGGGGAAAAAAGTGAACCAAAATTTCAGAATCCAAAAATAGAATTATAGATTTTTTGTAAAGTATCTGGCATTAGTATCTGACTCTTGTATTGGGCTGTGTTAGAAATACATTGTACAGTCTGTATAGTATAGTAAAAGCAAATAGTAGAAGAAAAAGCAGGGATTCTTGGTTAGTTTAAAGTCTTCACTGTTAGATGGAAGATACTTTTCAGCAAATCTCTGAAACATCTGGGCAGAACTCAAGGATGCCCCTGGGTTGGTGCATGTTGCAAACAAAGGTTTGAGCCCAGCAGATTTTTGAGTATCAGTCATTCTAAATGACTAGTCAGTGATTGAGTTCCAGATTCTTTCTGGATGACATTAAGTAAGAGGAGGGGAAAAAAGGTACCACATGTGGGAGGAAGGCAAATGGTATGGGAGATCCAGTAAAGACTCGGACATACTTCAGCTAGTTGCTGCTTACTTTATAAAGTGGTAGCTTTCATTTTTGGTGACCTTCTTCTGTCTGATAAATCTACTTCCATGTAGCACTACGGCTGCTCAGGACTACCACTGACAATGTTACGGAAACGACAGGCCAGCCAAGAAACAAGCACCACTCGGAGGGTTGGAGTACTCAGATGTATTACGCCGGCGGGCTCAGAGGGGCTTCTGCTCCAAAGCTCTGAGCACCTCCAAGACGTGCGCATGAGGTTTTATAGGGTAAAGTACAAGCTTGGGGTATTCGGCCAATAGGCATGGAACAGCTTTAGCAGCATTATCATCACAAAAGTGGAGGCGGGGAGGCAGCAAACCAACATTCCAAAGCCAGATATGTATCTTTGAAAATCCAGCTGGCTAGCAAAAACACATAAACAGCAAACCAACACTAATTAACCTAGATTTACAAGTTAGTCTAGCAGAACTCAGATCAGTATTCCAATACTTAGACTTGTTAGCCCAGCGCAGCCTCTCCTTCACATTCCTAGACCTGTGAGTTATCTTGCTAGACCAGCCCGGTTTTTCCTTCACAACAAAAGGGGAGAATGGGCAGACGTCTGACTAGGGAGGGAGGACTCAGACTACCCTAGACGTGGCTGATGGCCAGCAAAGGAAGGAAGGATGAAGATAATGATATCTTACACAGCCGTGAAACCTAGCGCAGTCTCCTTGAGGTAGAAGGCTATGAATTGTTAAATTTCAAAATACAGTCAGCCTTCCGTATCTGCGCCTCTGCATCCGCAGAGTCAACTACCTGCGGACTAATTTCCCTGCGGATTTTGCTTCTCCAGAACCTGCCCAAGGGAGGGCCGACTGTACCACAGCATTTTGTATGTGAGATATGAACATCTGCGGATTTTGGTGTCCGCAGGGGATGCAGACCCTGTGGATGCTGAGGGGCGACTGCCATGTATGACGTTGCGTGTGAAGTGGAGGCCAGGTCAGAGGGGAGAGGGTTTTCTGGGCGACTTCACCCAGAAGAATACAGTCGTTACAGCGTTAGTAGCAGATTTCCAGAGAGTGGTGTTTGGGTTAACAGAAGTTTGGACTTCCGTATGAAATTAGATATGCTACTTACTCATGAATGGCCATCAAAATACAGTTTCCCTTACAGTGTTGGAAAAGAGAGTTACGCCCATGACACATTTCCTGAAAGAATTACCTGAGAAGTCTGTGAAAGAGTGCCTGCTTGTCGCCCTTTTTTTTTTGGAAGCTCTCCAGCTTTTTACCTCCTTTCCTATATTTTGAAAATTCCTTGCCACAGAGGTTCTGATGGGAAGCAAAGCCTGTCTCTCACTACAGACGCTGAAAATTCTTACCATCATAGAAACAGAAAATTCTCATACAGTGCTTCTCTAGCTCTTACGGGACTAGTCAATCAGATACAGAGGTCTGGGATGTTCAGTTAGGAGTTCCTGGGGCCAGGGTGGAGGCACAGGCCGGGAGGGGCTGTGTGAGGGAGGCAGCAGCAGTGTCTCGGGAGGGGCTGCAGCGCTGGGGGTTGGGGCGGGGCAGGGTGGGAGCTGCTCGTCCTCCTGGCTGGTCTGTGCTGTGACTCTGGCTGTGACCACACCTGCAGAGCTTTCCTTTGTTTCTGCCTGTTCTGAGCCTGATTTTCCAGTCTAAATAAATGGGAGATACCAGTACCTTTTAGCAAACTTTTCTTACCCCCTGCTTAATTCAGGTCAATTTGGTTTCCATTCTTTGCAATTGACTGTATAATACACAAGGGAATCGGAAAACCATCTCCCGTCCCTGAGCAAGAGCACTTGATGGCGTTTAAAAAGCTGGAAATTAAATTGAGCTTTTTAACTACAGAACTTTTTAAGGCCAAGCACCACTCTGGGAAGGGGAGGGTAGAACATTGTTCTGTGTGAAAAACTCACAAGCTCTGAGCAGGGCCAAACAGTAAAGGAATCTGACCACAGAAGACTGCTTGACTACTTCTCTTTCCTCAGGAAGTCGTTTCTATCTTCTCTTACTTACCAGGCTTCGGTTCTTGCTTTGCTTTTATTCTCTGCTAACTTGTGGTCCTAATGTGAGGCCTGGCAAAGAGTAGTTGCTGCAGGATTTGTTGAATCACTTTTCATGGTTCTGCAGTTTCTTGACTCTTGGAAATAAGCAGCCGAAATAGTTTTAAAGAATGATGAATCTTTGGTTTATTTCTATCTGAATGCTTTGAAATCACCCCCTAATTAGAAAATAGACTGTAATTTTTCATCGAGTCTTAAAAGATCCTTTATGTATCTTTTGCTTTGCAAAGAACTCTTTGCTACTGCAGATGTGTCTTTGTGGTTTTACTTTTGAGTGATTAACTTGGGATAAGGGAGCCTTTTGAAGCATTTACTTGTGAGTTCAGAATGTAAATACATTATAAGGACTGCTGCTGTAGGGAGAGTCCTAAAGCAAAATAAAACTTAGAAACTTGAAAACAAAATGGAAGGACCTTGTTTTATTTAAGGAGAAGAAGGAGAAGGAAGAAAGAAAGAAAGAAATGTCTACAGCATCATAATTGGAACCCAGTGTACTTGGAGCCAGATGGCTTGCTCTTGGCTTTGGAGGCCAGTAGGCTATTCTCCAAACATCACAGCCTGAGACAGCCTTGTAATCAAAGAGGAAAATAACTGAGGAAAACTTTGGAAAGCCCCTAGTCTCTGTGATGTTTGTTCCGTTGGCTACCTGGTAATAGTAAGACTTTTTCAGGTTCTTTCCACAGTATTTGGAGCTCTAATGTTTGTCCCTTGTCCATACACATATTAGGTCACAAAAACATTGTTTAACTTGACTCTGTAAAACACCTGTATAGAATCAATAAATTCTAAAACTTTTCAGTCTATCAAGTAATTTTACAGCTTTTAAAAATCCTGATTCCTTGGACGCACCCAGGACCAGGTTAGTCAGACTGGGGTAGAACCTAAACATCAATGTTTTTTAAAGCTCCCCATGTAGTTCCAATGTGCAGCCAAGGTTGGAATGTCTGATTTTGGCGCAAGTTTATATGTTTTAACTTTCTTTCATTTTAACTTATTAACTTACTTTCCATTATTTTTAATATTTCATTAAACATAAGAAATTATATTCATCAAAATCCACCCCTAAGAAAATGAAAACACAAGCTACAGATGGGAGCAGGTATTTATAACACATATAATGAGCAAAGGGCTTACTTCCAAAATATGCAGTGAATGCATAAAAACCAGGAAAGAGGCAACCCAATAGTAAACCAAAGTGACAACTCAATAGTAAAATGAGCAAGAAATTGAAAGGCATTTCACAAAGAGAATATCCAAATAGCCTACTTTTCAGTAGCTGAAAAAATGAAAGTTAAAACCCTAAGGAGCTACTGATTCAGGAAGACAGATGTGGGACATGAGAAGGGCTGTGTCCCAGGCTTAGGTCGAGCTCCTGGGATGTGCCCCGCCAAGCGTGGGTCCTTGGCTTCACGCAGGAAGGAATTCAAGAGCGAGCCAAGGTTGAGTGAAGGTAGATTTATTCAGAGAGATACATTGAAAGGCAAGAGAATGGCCACGAGGTGTGAGGGTTGGGTGCTCAGATTAAAAGTAGGTTCTGTCCATAGACAGAATGCGGGACTTCTCCCAAGAGGGAGAGAGAGGGGCGGCCGCAAGGCGCTGTGTTGCTGGTTTTTAATGGGCTTGGTGGCTTCATATGCTAATAAGTGGAAGGACCAGTCTAAAGGGAAGGGGCTGGGATTCCCAGGAAGTTGGCCATTTCCCACTCTTTGACCTTTTGTGGCTAGCCTTGGGACTGCCTTGGTGCCTGTGGGCGTGTTATTCCCTTGTTAATATGTTACAATGGGCGTATAATCAATCTCAGATCTACTAAAAGTTAAATCTCTCATCATCCTGAGCCTCAAGGCCTACTGGGGGTTGACTCTTCCATTTTGATGTTAATTGCTGTGGCATTCCTTGAATGGCTGTGCCCTGCCCCCTGCCATCCTGTCTCACTACCACTATACCTCCAACAGGATGGCTAGGATTAAAGAGACCAAAATACCAAGTATTGGTGTGCAGAAGGAATGCTGGGAAGGGAATACTCATATATTGCTGGTAAAATTGTATAGTGAAAAAATCACTTTGGAAAGTTGTTTGGCAGTATCAAATAAAGCTGTATATATACCCATCCATGTCCTATAATCAGCAGCTCCACTCTTAGTGGAACCCAGCAGAAATGCATACACATGTATGTACATCAGAAATAGATATGAGAACATAAAGAGGTATGTAGATGATCGGTACACTATTTTATATGGCCCAGTACTTTGCTTTTAGGTCATGACATTGTTAATGCAAAAGGGGAAGGGAAAAGACCCCAGTTCTCGTCTTACCCAAAAGATAAGAATTCAAACAGGAGACAGAAGCATTGTGTAGTGAAAGATTTTAAAGGTTTTATTTAGCAAAGGGAAAGTCCACCTCCAAGAATGGGAGGCATACTGATCCAAGGGTGGGTAACTATGGTCTTTGTTTGCCCCTTGTCTTATTTCCTCACTTAGAGGTGGTCTCTTGATTGATTGATGGCTCTTGCCCCTGGAGTGCTTAGTTATGCTCATCCCCCTTTTCACATGTCTTTACCTTTAATGCACTGAGAAAAACCCATGATGGAGCCTAAACCGCAGTTTTAATTATATTACAGTGAGCACTGGGTCATGTCCAGTTAGGTCCTTGTTGCCACTGTGCAGTTGCTGCTCTCGGGCTCTAACCGGTTTCTTGCTGGCACTCATTCAGGGGGAAGTAAAGCCCCTTTATGCTGGAGGCAGGCATACCACCATCTTCCAGACCATCCTCCCTCTCTTCCCGCCTTATCTGCCCGGTGACCCCACTTATCCAACTTCCTAACAACATTAAACTATCGTCCTAGGGGAGAGTGACAGTTACTTCACTGATGCTCCACTTCTCTGGAGCAAAAAGGGTGTCAAAAACATGACTCTTTTTAGCTTCACAGGAACTATATTGAAGTTTGAAGCAAGGAGTTAAATGGTAGCTGAAATAAATATTAGTTAAACAACTTGCTCCCTGTTTTCCTGAGATTATTTGAAGTGGCTATTTTACTTTCCAGCTACCTAGCTCAGGATATGCGCCCATTCTGAAATTTTGCACTTGGTAATGAAGTATAAATATTTTCAGCGACTAAGAAGGCACAGAATTAGAAGGCTCTGAAATATTAAATTATCTTTATGTTGATTCTGTATGATCTTAACTATATAGATATATTAATATTTATTGATAAATTTCTTCTGCTTTGTTTTTTGAGAGCATCTTGGTTATTCTTAGCCCTTTGTATTTCCATGTGAATTTTGGAATCCGCTTGTTAAGCTACACACAAACACACACGCACACACACACACACACACACACACACACACACACAATTCTGCTGAGTTTTGATTAGCATTTTATCAACTCTTAGGCCAGTTTGGAAAGGACTGACAACTTAAACAATTGAGTTTTCTATCTAAGAAATGCCATAACCCTTATATGGTCTGTTAATCATAGTAGCGTTTTTTCATACCTTTTGCTATATTTATTTCTAGAGATTTGGTATTTTTTTACACTATTATAAATGATAACCCTAAATATTTCATTTCTGTTTGCTGTTGGTACAGAAATGCAATTGGTTTTTGTCATATTGATTTTGTATTTGGCAATTTTGCTAAACTCATTTATTTTTTTCTAATAATTTATTGTAGGTTATTTTGTATTCTACAAGCAGCTCATAAGCAAATAATGTTGGCCTTGTTTCTTCCTTTACTGAACTCCAAACCTCTTACTTCTTTTTCTTGCTTTATTACACTGGCTAGAACCTTGAGTACAAAGTTGAATGGTGGAGACAACGAGTATCCTTCTATTGTTCCTGACCTCAGAGAGAAAGCTTTCAGTATTGTACCATTTTGCGTATGACATCTGCCACAATTTTTTCCCTCATTAGATATCCTCTAAACTATTCTATTTCTTGTTTTCTAGGAATTATATATAGAATTACATCAAATGGTCTTTTGCATCTATTGAGATGATCAAATAAGTTTTTTCCTTTGCTCTATTATTGTAAACATTAATATTAATATCTAATATTAAATCATCTTGTATTTCTGGAATAAGCTCTGTTTAGCTATTATATATTATTCTCTTTTTTATATCAGTTAACTAAAAGTTTGTTTAGAGTATTTTTTCTTTAATAGTTTTAAGCAAAATCTGCCTATATCCAGGTTGTGGTGACCTTGTTTAAAGAGGGGAAGAAGTCTTTCTTTTTCTATTCTTTGGAAAAGTGTGTATAAAATAAGTGATTATTTAATTAAAATAGTTGGTAGAATTTAACATTAACCTATCTGAGTCTGTAACTTTGGGGGGAAGTTGGGGAGAGGTTTAAAATCACAAATTAAATTAAAAAATTAAAGGGTTCATAGTGTTTATTTTTGTGTCAATTTCAGTAAATTACATTTTATTTTCTGGAAATCTGTCCATTTCATTTAAATATTCAAACTTAATGGCATATATTTATATCCTCTTATTATAATGTTAATATCTATATAATCTTTAGTGATGTCCCATTTTCATTCCTGATACTGGAAATTTAGGCCTTCTCCTACTTTCTTGACCATTTTCATCACCAATTTAAAAATTTTATTAGTTTTTCAAAGAATTAGTTTTATCTTATTTATCCTTCTGATCAAAAGTTTTCCTGTTTTATTAATTTCCACTTTCCTTTATTCCCTTCCTCTTAATTTGGGGTGTGATTTGCTGGTTTTTATTTTTAGCTTTTTCAGCTTCTTGAGGTAGATATTCAGATCAATTTTTAATTGTTCCTCTTCTCTAATATATACATTTAAAACTATGTTTCCCTCAGAGCATGGCTGTAATTGCATTCTAGACACTTTAGTATATAGTATGATCATGGTGGTTTAGTTCAAAATGATTTCTAATTTCCATTTGATTTTTTTAATCCATGGATTATTTAGAAATGTGTTACTTAACTTCCAAACAATTGGGGGTTTAAAAACTATTCTTGTTTTTGATTTCTGGTTTTAATCAGTTGTAATCGGAAAACATACGCTACATGTAGCTGTTCAGTGTTGCAATTCAGAGCTCAGAGAGTCTCAACAGCCTCTTCTTGTCTTTGGCAATCCCTGAGCTCCTGTGTTTTTGTCCTTGGCTTTATGAAGCTATCAAGTGCTTTCTTAGCTCCTCAGCTTCTTAGTTGTCCCATGTAGAATCAGTCTTCATGGAAAAGTAGTCCCAAATGCCTGGCTTAACACCCACCACCAATTTCTTTCCCCTATATCTTGGTCTGATCATTTTTATTGCCTTGTTAAGGGCATTTTAACATAAAATCATTGTCTCAAATGATTTCATGTAGAAATTAAAAAAAATTTTGTTTTATCTTCAGTGGGAGAGGTGGTCCCAATTACTGGAAGCAAAATATTCAACCTTTACAATGACCTTGTGTGGGAATTCATATCTCAGTTTTACCAATGAAATACTAACATATAGAGAGATGAAAATAAAATGGGATTTTAAGAGGTCACGTACTATAATAGAGCACCAACTTTCTAATAACCTTTAGCACCTAAATTAGGAATGGAAATATCATAAATATCGAATGGAAAATAATTTACACATGTCATACATCCAGTGTATGTCAGTGAAAGATGAGAGAGAGGCATCTCATTAGTAGAGTAATTACGATTTTGAAAAGCATCTGTCTTAAAAATTTTGCTTTTTGTTTAGCAGCAGTCTCTTTCTGCTTACTGATATCTTTAGCACAGGTGATAGAGCTGTAGTCTGTGATGAAGCACCCAGATGATAATGGTGTGCATTCTTAAAAATGGTAGCTGTAATGAGAGAGACTCAGGAAAGGACTTGCGGTAATTTTTCCAAGGAAACATTTTATTTACCCTCTCTGAGCTCCTTGCAATAGCTTATTGCTGATTAGCTGGAAATTCTGCCTCGCAGGTAAACAGGTACACACTTGAAGAATGTAGCTTGTTCATTCTTTTCAGTTCCTAGGAATTAGGAACCCTCTCTTTTAAGCAATAGAAAAGTGATGAAACTAAAACATAAATTAATTGAAATGAATTTATTAAAAACTCTGACTTAAGAATAAACGAATTCAGCATGACTTAAATCACCTTTTCTTCCAGTTTCTTTCACAAGTTGTTGGCAGTAACCATTTTTTGAAGCATTTATACAATTTAAGAAAGATTAATACTTGTTTATTTTAAACATTTTTTTCTGATCATATGCTTATTGTGGAGAATTTCAAAGCATAAAGAAAGAAACAGTATAACCCATAATCTTGCCACCTGGGAGAAAAACCCCACATTTATCATTTTAAGATACGTCTTACTAGTTTTCTCCATGCATGTATATTTTTACAAGTATATTTTGTAAATTATTTTATTTTTTTCAGCTCTGTTGAAATGTAATTGATGTATAACATTAATGTATAATCATCACAATGTGTTGATTTGATACATTTATATACTGCAAAATGATTACCATTGTAGTGTTAGCACCTCAATCATGTCACATAATTCCCATTTCTTTTTGTGGTGAGAACATTTAGGGTCTATTCTCTTGGCAAGTTTCAAGTGTATAGTATAATATTGTTAACTGCCATCACCATGCTGTGCAATAGATCCCATGACCTTATTTATCTTGTTAGTGAAAGTTTGTACCCTTTGATCAACATCTTTCTGTTTCCCTCACTCTCCCAACCCTGGTAACCATCAGTTCACTCTCTGGTTCTATGAGTTAAACTTTTTTTTAGAAGCCATGTATAAATGAAATCATATAGTATTTGTCTTTCTATGTCTGACTATATTTTGCTTAGCATAAAGTCTTACAGATTCATCCATGTTGTCACAAATAGCAAGATTTCCTGTTTTTTTTTTTTTTTTTTAAGGCTGGACAATATTCCATTGTATCTATATACTACCTTTTCCTTATCCATGTCTGTTGATGGACCCTTCATGGTTTCCATATTTTGACTATTGTGAATAATGCTGCAGTGAACATGGGGGTGATGATTTCTCTTTGATGTACTGATTTCATTTCATTTGGACATAAACCAGGAGTGGGACTGGTGGATCATAGGGAAGTTCTCTTTTCAATTTTTTGAGGAACCTCTATTGTTTTTCATAATGGCTATCCAAATTTACTTTCTCACCGAAAGTGTACAAGAGTTTCCTTGAATCCTACCTCACTAGCACTTGCTATATCTTGCCTTTTTGATGCCAGCCATTCTAACAGGTGTGAGGTAGTAGCTCAGTGTGGTTTTGATTTGCATTTCCCTGATGATGAGTGATGTTGAGAACCTCATTACGTTCTTGTTGGCCATCCCTATGTCTTCTTTGGGAAATCTCTATTTAGTTCTTCTGCCCATTTTTAAATCAGATTTTTTTTTTTTGGCTATTGAATTGTATGAATTCTTTGTATATTTTGGATGTTAGCCCCTCATTAGATATATGATTTGCAAATACTTTCTCCCATTCAGTAGGTTGCCTTTTCATTTTGTTGGTGGCTTCCTTTGGTTACCAGAAGCTTTTTAGTTTGATGTAGTCTTACTTGTTTATTTTGCTTTTATTGCCTGTAGTTTTAGTATCATATAAAATAAAATCATAGCCAAGACCAACATCAAGAATCTTTTCCCCTGTGTTGTCTTCTAGGAGTTTTATGATTTCAGGTCTTACAGTTAAGTCTTTAATCTTTTTTAGTTAATTTTTTGTGAGTGGTATAAGAGGAGTTCAGTTTCATTCTTTTGTGTGTGGCTAACCAGTTTTCTCTACACCATCTATTGAAGAGACTATCCTTTCCCTATTGTTTATTCTTGGCACCTTTGTCAAAGGTTAGTTGACTGAATATGTATGAGTTTATTCTGACTTCTTCTTTCTGTTCCACTGTTCTATGTGTCTGTTTCTAATGTAAGTACATAACATTTTGTTTACTACAGCTTTGTAGTGTAGTTTGAAATCAGGAAGCATGCTATTTTCCAACTATTTTTCCCCTCAAGACTGCTTAGGCTACCTGGGGTCTTTTGTTGTTCCATTGCAATTTTAGAATTTTTCTTTTTCTGTGAAAAATACCATTGGAATGTTGATAGGGATTGCACTGAATCTGTAGATTGTTTTGCACAGCATGGACATTTAAACAATACTAATTCTTCCAATACATAAACTTGGGGTATCCTTCCATTTATTTGTGTCTTCTTTAATTTTTTTCATCAATCTTTTGTAGTTTTCAGTGTGGTGATCTTTCACTTCCTTGTTTAAATTATTCCTAAGTATTTTATTCTTTTTGATCTTACTGCAAATGGGATTTCTTTTCCTTAATTTCTTGTTCAGATAGTTCTTTGTTAGTGTTTAGAGGTACAACTAATTTTTATATTGATTATGTGTTCTGCAGCTTTATTGAATTAGTTTATTAGTTCTAACAGTTTTTTTTACTTTGATGGAGTCTTTAGGTTTTTCTATATAAGATTATGTCGTCTGCAAACAGAGACAATTTCACTTCTTCCTTTCCAGTTTGGATGTTTTTAATTTCTTTTTCTTGCCTAATTGGTCAGGCTTGGACTTCCAGTACTATGTTGTATTGAAGTAGGGAGAGTGGGTCCCTTGTTTTGTTCCTGATCTTAGGGGAAAAGCAAAAGTTAATTAATTAATAAAGGAAAAATTCATACCAAAACTTACGGGATGATACAGATTCAGCAAAAGTAGTGCTAAGAGGGAAGCTTATTGTAATAAACCCCTAAATTAAAAAGAGAGAAAGCTCTCAATAAGCAACTTAAATTTACACCTCAAGGAACTAGAAAAAGAAGACCAGACTAAGCCCAGAGTTAGCAGAAGGAAGGAAGTAACAAAGATTAGAACAGAAACAAATGAAACACACACCAGAAAAAAAATAGAAAAGATCAATAAAACTTGGAGTTGAGTTTTTGGAAACAAAAATTGACAAAACTTTAACTAGACTTACCAATTACAAAGAAGACTCAAATAAAATTATAATGAGAGAGGAGATATTATGATGGACAAATCAGAAATACGAGGAATCATGAGACTACTATGAACAATTACATACAAACAAATTTTGAATAGCCTAGAATAAATGGATACATCCCTAGAAACATATATCCTACCAAGACCTGAATCCTGAAGAAATAGAAAACCTGAACAGGCCAGCAATGGGTAAGGAGATTGTATCAGTAATTGCAAACCTCCCAACAAAGAAAAGCCCAAGACCAGATGGCTTCACAGCTGAACATACCAGATACTTAAAGAAGAATTAATGCAAGTCCTTCTCAAACTCTTCCAAAAAACTTCAGGTCAATATCCCTATAAATAAAGAAGCAAAAATTATCCACAAAATACTAGCAAACCAAATTCAACAGCACATTTAAAAGATTATACATTATAACCAAGTGGATTCATCCCTGGGATGCAAAGATAGTTCAACACACATAAATTAGTAAACATGATATACCACATTAACAGAATTAAGGGTAAAAATCATATGATCAATCTTAATAGATGCAGAAAAAAAATTTGATAAATTTCAGCATCCTCTCATGATAAAAGCTCTAGTCAAATTAGATATAGAAAAAGGAACCTCAAAAACTCTAATTCAAAAACATACATGTATAATGTGTATGTGCAGTCAAACTGTAATAATTCTACCTATTAAAACTGAAAAAGGAAAAAAAGTTATTCTAAAAAAAGGATAACATGCACCTCAATAATCATAGCAGCACTACTTACAATAGCCAAGACATGGAAGCAACCTAAATGTCCATCAACAGATAAATAGATAAAGAAGATGTGGTATATGTATATACAATGGAATATTACTCAGCCATAAAAAAGAATAAAGTCATGTCATTTGCAGCAACATGGAGGTTCCTAGAGATTATCATATTAAATGAAGTAAGTCAGACAGGGAAAGACAATTATATGATATCACTAATATGTGGAATCTAAAAAAAAATAATACAAATAAACTTATTTACAAAACAGAAATAGACTCAGAGACACAGAAAACAAACTTATGGTTACCAAAGGGGAAAGGTGAGGGGGAGGGATAAATTAGGAATTTGGGATTAAAAAATACACACTACTATAAATAAAATAGATAAGCAACAAGGACCCACTGCATAGCATAGGGAACAGCATTCAATATCTGGTAATAACCAATACTGGAAAAGAATCTAAAAAAGAATATATATGTATATGTATAAGTGAATCACTTTGCTGTATACCAGACACATTGTAAATTAACTAGACTTGCATAAAAAAATACTCAATATTTTCTTTGATGTAAAGAACTTTTTTTAAAAAGGTACCTCAGCCTAACTAGGGTCAAATAAGACAAGGCCACAGCTAACATCATACTCAACTGTGAAAAGAACTAATTATTTAGTTTTGTGTCAGTAAGATATATTTATCAATTGTATTTTTTTGGTAATTTCATTGCTTTCTTTATTTTTTTATCTGTTATGTTTTTATAAATTTCTGTTTTTAATCTGGTTGTAGTTTATAATTGAATGTTTTATTCATTCATTCTCCATCTTCCAGGTTATTATTTTTACTAAAAGCAGCTTTATAATGCTAATAAGTCATACATTTGGTATACAAGGAACAGAATTTTATTTTGTCCAACTTATCTTTTGCATATTTGATTTTTATTATTGATATTTTAGTTAATGGGTAATTGAAAAATATAACTTTCTTGATTTTTATATCTCAACTGAAAACCAAGAGCGTTTCCTAGTGTCTTCCCTCTTTGGTGGGTTGTGAATTCCATCTTCTGTCTGTCTAGCACTGATCAACTGCTGAATATCTTGGCTTTAGGCTTTGGCGGCTTAACTGGGTTTTTTTGCTTGGGTCTCACTCTGCATGGGAAGGGCTTAGGAGTTGGCAAATGCCTCAAGGCAAATTTCTGACTCTTCCGGAGTTATCCTCTTTTATCCCCCTTCTCTCTTAGGCTTTGGCCTCTGGTCTGTTCTTCTCAACCTGGTGCAACTGCTCCAAGCCCCAGTCTCCCACTTAGTGTTTAGAAACGATGGTTCAAATCACAACGCCTCTGAGGGAAAAACCAGTCATCAATGTGGGTTTATCTTCGTCTGCCCCACTTTTCTTTGGGATCTTTGCCCTGCAACTTCTTGTCTTGGTTGCTCTGATGCCTTCACAGATGCTTTCAAACATTTTTAAAAGTCTTTTATTCAGCTTTCATAATTGTTTTCGGCAAGAGAATTGGTAATGAGAATACAAGATTTTCCCCTTAATGCATTCTTTTCTTATAATGATCAGTTGCTTTTTAATTGTACTCTCAGCTTTTAGTTTGTTGATGCTACTTTATAAACTTATCTCTTGACCTACACTTCAAAAAGTCTGCTTTCTTTTAATTTATTAAAAATGAAAAGTAGAAAATTTCTAAAAATATCTTCAGTTTCTTACTGTAAGTCAGTTTCTTACTGTAAATCATTTTATGTGTATGCCCTGTATCCCTAAGGGACTTCCTTTCCTCATGCTATTTAATATTATTTGACTCAGTCTTGAAAGAGAAGAAATCTGCCCAGGTTCTGTGTTTGGGAAAAACAATTTACAATTCCTGTAAGTCCCCGTACTATTCATTTGGGTGTGGAGTAAATCTCTCATATCTTAAACTGAAGGGGGTTGTTTTTATTAGATATCTCCTAGCCAGATTTCAAAGGTCAGTGAATCATTGGTTTAGAATGGCTCCGCTAGTTTGTCTCTTGTCTTTCAGCTGAGTTCACTGACTCAGAGGGAGTTTATTCCTGAATCATTAGAGAAAGACTGCAGCTTTCATCCAAATAGTATTTGGGAAGTAACAGTCCCAAATGTATTGGCTTCCTTGCCTCTTCCTTAATTCACCCCTGCCTCTTAAATACTTCACATCGGAAGATACAACATACCTCATGCCACAAAAACCTACAGTGTTTTTATAAGCCCCAAGAACCTTGGGTACACAGGGTTATATAAAATGACAGTTTTAGAAAGAGAATGCCTAAGAAGTTATTCTTGTGCTGCAGTCGAGTGGCTGCCAAGTGTGGGATAAGGAAAAGAGCAGGGCTTTTGTGTCAGGCAGTCTTGGCTACCTCGACCCTCAAGCTTCTCAGCAGTGGAAAGGTAATTTAAAGCTTCCTCACTGTAAAACTGGTATGGTAATGTACGCTCCTCAAAGGACTATTGTGAGGACAAACAACACAATCAGTATACTCTTGGTACAAAGCAAGTGCTCCAAATACTAGCTATTATTATTATTTTTATTTTATTATTATTATTTATTATTATTACTATTCTGATAATAAACATTAGTAACTTCATTTTGGACACCAAATTCCTTTGAAAAATTTGTGTATTTTGTATATTAAGCAAGATTTTGTAATATTTCTAATTTGGTGACATGGGGGACAGGGTCAAGGGGAACTAGGGTGTGGCGATGAAAGAAAGAAACCTGGGAAGTTCCTTAGACCCATCTTTGCAACATGAGTGATCCAGCCCAGCTATTTGAGGGGCAGATCTCCCACACCAGAGCCTCAGCAAAGCCCTATTGCAATTATCTGTGCTATTTTCCCCAACACTTTGTAGTCGCTGCCATTTTCAGACCTCATTTTAATGAAAGCCTTCACAAGCTGACTTCAGTTTGTCATCCTAGCCAGGCCTCCTACCATCTACTAGCAGGTACTCTAAGTGACAACCACACAGGGCAACTGTGATAGTCTCTGAGTATGGTAACACTTCCTCTTCCATACATTTTTTTTTTCATTCTGTTTTCCCAGCCTGCCCATTCTTGATTGCCCTTTCTCCTTTGTTATTATCAACATGAATTCTTAAACCCTTCCTCCTTCACAACTCAGCAAAAGCAACTTCTTTTTCTTTAGCAGCCTGAACAAGGACATATGTATCGTTCAATGGTATATGATGAGAATACTTGCAAAGGGCTTTCTTTTTTTAAATTTATGCAACAATCTGCTTGGATTTTTTTTATTATATTAGTTTCAAGTGTGCAACATAGTGATTCAATATTTTAATAGATTATATTCCATTTAAAGTTATTATAAAATACTGGCTATACTCTCCATGCTATACAATATATCCTGATAACTTACTTATTTTATACATAGTAGCTTGTATCTCTTAAGCTCCCATCCTTGTCTTGCCCTCTCCCCTTCCCTTCCCCCACTGGTAACCACTAGTTTGTTCTCTATATCTGTAAGTCTGTTTCTGTTTTGTTGTATTCATTTGTTTGTTTCATTTTTTGGATTCCACATATAAGTGATAATATACAGTATTTGTCTGTCTCTCTCTGGCTGTTTCACTAAGTGTACCTTCTGGGTCCATCTATGTTGTTGCAAATGACAAAATTTCATTCTTCTTTATGGCTGAGTAATATTCCATTGTGTGTGTGTGTATATATATATATATATATATACACACATATATATATACACACATACATACACCACATCTTCTTTATCCATTCATCTATTGATAGGCCCTTAGATTGCTCCCATATATTGAATTTTGTGAATAATGCTGCTATGAACAGCGGTGCATGTATCTTTTCAAATTTGTGTTTTCATTTTCTTCAGATGTACACAGAAGTGGAATTTCTGGATCATATGGTAGTTCTACTTTTAGTTTTTTGAGGAATCTCCAGTTTCTTACTTTCCTTTGCGTTTTATGGCAGTGAGGTATAATTTTTTTTTTTAACCTGGTAGGCATTCAGTAAAGGCCATTAAAAACAGAACTCAATAATCTTATTTAATGATAATGCTTTCTATTTAGATGCCACTGATGAAAGACAATGTTTACACAGACAGGAAATAGCAACCCTCAAAATCTGTTAGTTATGATTATGTTTGCTTGCATAGTCAGTTGTGAGTAGATGGTTGTTTAAACTAATGTTGCCTTAGTTTCTATAGACCCAAGAGTAATCACTGAGTCAGAGAAAGACTCTGTTATTATAAGACTTAGTAGTTCACACTACACAGAATGCCTCCAAATTTCTTTCAGGGAATCAAGAAGTCTATATCTAGATCTTTATGCCCTATCTCCAGATAAATAAAGTTTTCATTCTCTTACTTTCAGAATTAACACTTCCTTTATTCTTGATCTTGGTTAATGATTTTACTCAGTTTCCCAAGTCAGATACCTGGGTTTCATCCACTTTCTCTTTTCCTTTATTCTATTTATAATCCCTGCTGAAGTCTATCAGTTTGCTTGAAGTTTAAAAATAAAATGCACCTCTTACTTTTTTTTTAATCATCTTTTCCTTCTTGGAAAGAGTAGAAACCAGTTACCTGCTCATATCCCTTGCCACAATCTCCTTCCCACTCTAGTCTGTTTTTAAAATACTTGAGTATGTAAGCAATGCCAATTAAAAAAATTATTCAATAATACTATCCCTACTATTTGAAAATCTGTTAGATTCAAGTGGCTAAATTATGGAATTGAAACTCCTTGGCTTTGACCTAATCTGTCTTGTCAGCCCCAGTTCCTACTAACCCTGTCTGTACAAGAACACACCAGATCCTTTAAGGGTCTTTTTGGCTCCTTTGCCCAGAACAGCCCTTCTTTGCTGTCAAGTTGCCACTCAGCTTTCAAGATGTAACAAAATACTAATTCCTAGGTAAAAGTTGCTCTGTCTGTGGGGTTTCTCAGGCCTTTGTTAATGTATCTTCCATAGTTACTGCCCTGGGTGGTTATTTGTCAGTTTGTCTTTGTCCTCCTCATGGAGCTTAAACCCTGTGAGAAAAGAAATCCTAAATTCTCATCTTTGTAAACCCAGGTATTGCACAGTATGTAATAACAGTAGGGGTGCAATTTAATTTTCTTAACTTTGGCTTTGAAATTTTAGCTACATGTTTAAGGGCATAATGAGAACCCTACAGGCAAGTTAAGAGACCTGAGTTCTAGTCCTGGGTTGGTTATTAACATAACCTGCGTGTGTCCCATCATCTCTTTGTGCTTTGATTTTTTTTTTCATTGGTCAAGTGAGGAGATTGGACTAGATGCTCTCTGGGGCCCTTCCTTTTCTGAAAAATGACAATTCTTCCTGAGGAGGCGTTTATATTGATTTGAGCAGATCTGCTAGTGGTAACTTAGGGCACATTCTTAATTTATAACTGTTCATTTCCTCTTGTTCTTTTCCTGTACTTCTGACCAACCACTCATTCTGATTCAATGAACTTTATCGCAGAATGAGACAATAGAGAGTCACAGTTTAGACATGTGATCTTGGAATCATACGAGGGTCTCGCTACACACACTGCACACAAAATCCTTTAATTAACCACGTGAAGTGTATTAGTCACATGCTCTTGAGAAAACTGAAAAAAAAGAAAAAAGAAAAAAAAGGACCCATCCCAGGCCCAGATGTGCCCTTGGAAAAGACTGGGCCAACAACAGAGAAGGAGGGGTGAGAATTTCAGCCATGATTACTCCCATCTGTTGCTCTTTAAAACCAAACCAAAAAAAAAAAAAAAAAAAGTTTCCTAAATGAACACTAGACATGGGGAAAATTTTAAGAAGTTGATATCAAGGCTGGACTAACTATGTAGAATTAATAGCTTACTAGCCCTAAATTTCGAGATGGGATTTTAGATTGCAAATTTTGTTGAAGTCTCAACTGCTTTTCATTTCTTTTCTGCTTTGGCTTCATTCTTCTTAACTTTGAGGCTTCTGTGATAAGTCTAGAATACAACCAAATACTTTGGTGGATAAATCCACCCCACTGAGCTTAGCTGGATCAGAATTTTTCCACACAAACTTTTGGACACTTAATACGCTGATCCAAACAGGTATGAAGAAGAGTGATACCAACTTTCTTTATGAATTTAAGGAATAGAGAATAACTGTAAATTGGGAGAACTCAGCTGAACCCATGTTGATTTCATTTTTTAAAATTGAAGTATAGTCAGTTACAATGTGTCAATTTCTGGTGTACAGCACGATGTCCCAGTCATGCATATACATACATATATTCATTTTCATATTCTTTTTCTTTAAAGGTTATTACAAGATATTGAGTATAGTTCCCTGTGCTATACAGATGAAATTTGGTTTTTTTTGTATCTATTTTTATAAATGGTGGCTTACATTTGCAAATCTCAAACTCTGCAACTCTCTTTATCCCTTTTCCCCGGTAACCGTTAAGATTGTTTACTATGTTTCTGAGTCTGTTTCTGTTTTGTAAATGAGTTCATTAGTGTCTTCTCCCCCCCCCCCCTTTTAAGATTCCACATTTAAGTGATATCATATGGTATTTTTCTTTCTTTTTTTGGCTTACTTCACTTACAATGACAATCTCTAGTTCCATCCATGTTGCTGCAAATGGCATTATTTTATTCTTTTTTTGTGGCTGAGTAGGATTCCATTGTATAAATAGGCCACAGCTTCTTTATCCAGTTACCAGTGGATGGACATTTAGGTTGTTTCCATGTCTTGGCTATTGTATATAGTGCTGCTATGAACATTGGGGTGCATGTATCTTTTTGAATTAGGGTTTCCTTTGGATATATTCCCAGGAGTAGGATTGCTGGATCATATAGTAAGTCTGTTTTTAGTTTTTTGAGGAATCTGCATGGTGTTTTCCATAGTAGCTGCACCAAACTACATTCTCACCAACAGTGTAGGAGGGTTCCCTTTTCTCCACAGCCTCTCCATTATCATTTGTGGACTTTTTAATGATGGCCATTCTGACTGGTGTGGGGTGATATCTCATTGTAGTTTTGATTTACTGATAATTAGTGATATTGAGCATTTTTTAATGTGCCTATTGGCTATTTGTGTGTCTTCACTGGAGAATTGCTTGTTTAGGTCTTTTGCCCATTTTTGGATTGGGTTTTTTGTTATTAAGTTGTATGAGCTGTTTATATATGCTGGAAATTAAACCTTTGTCAGTCACATCATTTGCAAATATTTTCTCCCATTCCATAGGTGGTGGTTTTGTTTTACTTATGGTTTCCTTTGCTGGGCAAAAGCTTATAAGTTTAATTTGGTCCCATTGTAAATTTTTGCTTTTATTTCTTTTGCCTGAGTAGATTGCCCTAGGAGAACATTGCTAAGATTTATGTTAGAGAATGTTTTGCCTATGTTTTCTTCTAGGAGGTTTTTGTGTCTTGTCTTATATTTAAGTCTTTAAACTATTTTCAGTTTATTTTTGTGTATGGTATGAGGGAGTGTTCTAACTTCATTGATTTACATGCAGCTGTCCAGTTTTCCCAACACAACTTGCTGAAGAGACTGTCTTTTTTCCATTGTATATTCTTGCCTCGTTTGTCAAAGATTAATTGACCTTAGGTGTGTGGGTTTATTTCTGGGCTCTCTATTCTGTTCTATTGATTCGTATGTCTGTTTTTATGCCAATACCATGCTATTTTGATTACTGTAGCTCTGTAGTATTGTCTGAAGTCTTGGAGGGTTATTCCTCTAGCTTCATTCTTCTTCTTCAATATTGCTTTGGCAGTTCTGGGTTTTTGTGATTCCATATAAATTTTAGGATTATTTGTTCTAGTTCTGTGAAATATGTCCTGGGTAATTTGATAGGGATTGCGTTAAATTTGTAGATTGCCTTGGGCAGTATGGCCATTTTATCACGATTGATTATTCCAATCCAGGAGCATGGGATATCTTTCCATTTCTTTAAATCGTCTTTTATTCCCTTAGTCAGTGTTTTATAGTTCTTCATGTATAAGTCTTTAACCTCTGTGGTCAGGTTTATTCCTAAGTACTTTATTGTTTTGGATGCGATTTTAAAAGGGATTGTTTCTTTACTGTCTTTTCCTGCTATTTCATTGTTAGTGTAAAGAAATGCAACTGATTTCTGTATGTTAATCTTGTATCCTGCTACCTGGCTGAATTTTTATCAGCTCTAGTAGTTTTTGTGTAGAGCTTTTAGGGTTTTCTATATATAGTATCATGTTCTGCATATAGTGACAGTTTTACCTCTTCTCGTCCAATTTGGATCCCTTTCATTTCTTTTTCTTTCCTGATTTCTGTGGCTAGGACTTCCAAGACTATGTTGAATAGAAGTGGTGAGAGTGGGCATCCTTGTCTTGTTCTAGTGGGAAGGCTTTCAGTTTTTCACTGTTGAATATTATGCTGGCTGTGTGTTTGTCATAAATAGCTTTTATTATGTTGAGCTATGTCCCTCTGTACCCACTTTGGTAAGAGTTTTTTAATCATAAATGGCTTTTGAATTTTATCAAATGTTTTTTCTGCATCTGTTGAGATGATCATGTGATTTTTGTACTTTCTTTTGTTGGTGTGGTGTATCACATTGCTTGATTTGTGTATGTTGAATGATCCTTGTGCCCCTGGGATGAATCCAACTTTGATCATGGTGTGTGATCTTTTATATGTGCTGCTGGATTCTGTTTCCTAACTTTTTGTTGAGGATATTTGCATCTACGTTCATCAACAACATTGGCCTGTAACTTTCTTTTTTGGTAGTTTCTTTGTCTGGTTTTGGTATTAGGGTGACGGTGGCTTCACGGAATTAGTTTGGGAGTACTCCCTCCTTTTCAGTCTTTTGGAAGAGTTTGAGAAGGGTCAGTGTGTGTTCTTCTTTGTATGTTTGGTAGAATTCCCCAGTGAAGCCATCTGGTCCTGGACTGTTATTTGTAGGCGTGTTTTTTATTGATGATTCTATTTCATTTCTAGCATTGGTCTGTTAAGTGGTCTATTTCTTCTTGATTCAGTCTTGGTAGACTGTATGTTTCCAGAAACATGTCCATGTCTTCTAGGTTGTCCAATTTGTTTCCATATAGTTATTTATAGTATTCTCTCTCTCTCTTTGTCTTTTTTTTCTTTTTCTTTCTCTTTTTTTGTATTTTTGTGGTATTGGTTGGTAATTTCCCCATTTTCCTTTCTTATTTTGTTTATTTGTGTTCTCTCTCTTTTCTTCTTGGTGAGCCTGGGCAGAGGTTTGTCCATTTTGTTTACTCTTTCAAAAAACCAGATCTTGGTTTGATTGATTTTTTCTATTGTTTTTTAATCTCTGTTTTATTTATTTCCTACTTGATCTTTATTTTTTCCTTCCTTCTGCTGACTTTAGGTTTTATTTGCTCTTCTTTTTCTAATTCTTTTAGCTGATAGATTAGGATGTTTGCTTGAGTTTGTTACTGATTTTTGAGGAAGGCTTGTGTTGCTATGAACTTCCCTCTTAGGACTAATTTTGCTGCATCCTATAGATTTTGTGTGGTTGTGTTTTCATTGTCATTGATCTAAAAGTATTTTTAAATTTCTTCTTTGATTTCATCACTTACCCACTGGTTTTTTTAGTAGCAGCTTGTTTAGTGTCCATGCTGTCATTTTTTTCTCCTTTGTTTTTCCATTGATTTCTAGTTTCATGCCATTGAGGTCAGAAAACATGCTTGAAATAATTTCTATTCTCTTAAATTTGTTGAGGCTTCTTTTGTGCCAAGTTGATTTTGCTTTAAATAATTGAACAAAGAAAGGCTACAATACAGGATAGAGTTTATGTTATTTGCTACTCTTACCTTTTCTGGATGACAGTGGAGTTTTTGACTACATGGACCCTCCAGTGACTGTGGTATTAATAAATAATTGAATGAACCAACTGAAGCCTCATAGATATGTTAATGAAATGTTGATGTGTGGAGATTGTGAAGGACTCAGGTGCTGAGAATGTTTTTTACTCTTTGACTTAATTTTTTAATTTGTGTGATCTGAATCAAATATCATTATGTGACCATAAAGGGAGAAATGTTAGAAATATTATCATTAATATGAAAAAGAAAAGGATCTCTGTCATTGCTTCTTGTCAAAGAGATGAATTAGGGATGTCATGACTGAAAACAAAGAGGCAAACTTTTTGTTTTTTGTAGTGATGTGAGTATATGCATAGAAAATCCAATAGAAATGAACTATGAAACTTTGAACATATCAGCATGGTGGCTAAATTTTTTTAAAATAGAATTCCTGTGTTAGTAACAATCAATTTGAAAACATAAAAACATCCATTTCATGGAGTACCAATTAAACAACCAAAAGATAAAAGATACTTTATGAAAGAAATCTTTAAAAGTGAAAGAAAATCTGAATACATTGGGAGCTGAAATCATCATTTTGCTATGTGGGAGGACTTAGAATGGTAAAAATGTTTCTTCTCTCCTAAATTAATTTATAAAGTCAATGTAACCCCACTCAAAATTCCAGCAGGATTTTTTCATGTAAATGAGAGAATTAAATTCTAAAATTCAAATGGAAGAAATGGTCAACTCCGGGGGACACTGTTCATATTGTAGTCTATGGAAAAGTTGTCTATTTTAGCAGTAAAGGGGCCAAAAACATCCAGAACTTTTGAAGAACATGGTGGGTGCATTCGTCCTACTAGCTGTCACGACTATGGAACCATGGTGTTGAATCGGTGCAGCGATGTACAATGGAGCAGGAGAGAGCCTAGGGGAGACCTGTATAGTTACAAAACCCTTGAGATGGCATTTAAATCATTAAAGAAATAACAGACTTTTCAGTTGATGGGGATGCCAATTGGCTCTCCATATGGAAAATTATAAAATTAGATCTCTAGCTCAAATTGCATACCAGAATGTAAAAAAAGAAACTTTAAAACATTTAGAAATAAACATGAAGAATATCTTTATAAACTTGGGGTAGGGAAGAATTTCTTAAAAGAGATGAAAACCACAAGCCATAACATAAAAGACAGATAAATTTGTGTAAATTAAAACAAACACCTTTTGACAAAGCACATTATAAACAAATTTAAAGGTCAAGTGGTGGATGGAAAGAAGAGATATACAACACAAATTACAGAATATTAAGATCCAGAATACTATATATGATGAAATAGAAGGCGATGTTTATTTCCCCAAAATGACTGCTCATTTTGAAAAGAGGACTTATCAGAGTCTTTCAAGTCTCTGAAACGTGCAGACAGCCCAACCCCACCCGGTCAGTGCTGCTGGTGCATATTTGTAGAAGGCCCAGGTTGGAGCAGGTTAAAACAACAGAACAAACAAAAGGATATCAAGAAGGTTATTACAGATTATTTATTCCTGGAATACAGCCCCTCAAAGTGCAAGGGTTAGATGTTGTAGGAAACTGGCCTTCTAAAGACTTTTTACATTGAATAATTTTAACTAAAAAAATTACCCCAAAGATCATTTTTAGAATAGTAAGATCAATCAGTTTCTCAATGGGAAAATGATGGCACATTCAAATTAGGACAATTCAAGGAGCATCTATAAATCAAAAGGCTACTTATAAAAGTAGGCTGGTGGGGTGTAAGGAAAGTGCAAGGAAGCCAGAGTTAGCAGGCTCAGAACCCTGCCCACTCCTAGGTCTGCAAGGGGAAACCGAGGGGGAAGGAGAGGTCTGTGGATGGGGAAGGAGAGTCATCAGGAGCAGAGTGCCTTGAGAGGAGCAATGACATTCTGTCCGGGGATGCAGCCAGGCTGCGGTGACCTCCAAGACAGGGAGCCAGAGGAATAAATGCCCCAGCCTCACTCTCCTCCCCACTTCTCACCTCCTGCCAAGCCTTCCATTGGCGGCCCCCAGCAGGAAGCCTGAGAACAAGGGATCCTGGGCTTGTGGCTCACACAGGTCATATTTCCAGGGCAGAAAGCAGGATGGAGAAGGAAGGGGAGTGGATCAGAAGGGGCAGATGAAGATAACTCATGCAAAAAGCAACCCAACACATGATCTTACAGTGAAAATCACGAATAGCAAGTGGTATTTGGTAGTTTGGAGCAGTCTTGAGAGTGTATTAAACACAAGTTCAAAATTTATCTGACTAGAAGTAGAAGTGGTCTGCTTTAGAAAACTATAAATGATGCAAAAGTGGTTCAATCATGACAAACCCTGATGTTGTATGTGCTCGTTAGAAATCTGAATAAAATTGTTAATGAAATGTGAGGGAGAAAGCAATAGTCTTAAAGTAATTTATTATGATTAATGTATGATTTAAAATATGCATTTGATATGACATTTACATCAATATGATATATAGGCATATTGATGATTTTATCTTAATACATAAATATTTTAATATTAAAGTTGTACAAAACTTTTTGTATTTCATTTGGAACACTGGGAGACATAGCCTTATATTTGGAAATGCCTTATATCGAGACACATATTGGTATATAAAGAACTCTGGGAAAAATGATAGGTAAGTGTAAAATGGACAAAAGATATGAACCAGCAGTGCAGAGAAAAGGTAAACAGACAATAAACATAAAAAGGATGCCTAACTTAAATGGTGACAGTAGTAATTAGTGAAACTTGTAAACAAGGAAAAAGATTAAAATGAGATACCATTTCACACCCATTTAATTGGCAAACATCAAAAAGTCAGATGTGTGTAGAAAAGATCTTACCCACTGCTGCTGATGTGTTAATAGTTCCCACCACTTTTTGAGACATTTTGGCAACAATATCTAGTGAAACCATAACCTAAGACACTCTTGATCTAGGTCTAGATTGATCTAGGTTGATCTAGAACCTCTTGCTCATGTACATGGGAAGATATGTAAAATATCTTCATGGTTATATTTTTGTAATTGTGAACTGGAAGTAATTTGGTATCTGTCAATAGGGGAGTGGATAAAATGTGGTTTATTTGTATGTTGGAAAATTAAAAGCAATTAAAACAAACCAAAGCTATACATATCAATATGGATAAATCTGAAAATTAAAGGTAGATGAAAAAGCAAGTTTGAGAGTGATTCATATTATAGAACAACATTTGGGTAAATCGAACCCAAAACAATGCTATAATTGTTTTTGTATTCATAAATGTAGTAAAGATATAAAAGCTTGGACAGGTAGGGATATATGCCACATTCCTCTTACTGGCTGCTTCTGGTAGGAAGACAGGTGGGACTGGATGAGTGTCAGTAGCTTCAAAGAGTATGTCTTCACCTGAAATACCTGGATATTTGTTTATATTCTGATTAGATTTAGACTCAATTCCTTTTATGTCCTGAAGCAGTCTGAACACATTTCCTAGAATCTTAGTGACAGTCAACAGAGTTTTACTGTGTGGAGACCAATGAAAATTTGTGTTCTTAGTGTTGTGATTTTCAGGGTACATTATAAAATTATTGATTGGAGAAATTGTAACCATTTTCTATATTTTATTTCTCCATTAGCCTGTAGTCCAGTAGGAGGGCTTTGGGAGATCTTGATCTCAGCTAGTGGAATAGTGGGAAGACAGATGCAGTCATGCATGTGGCCAGCTGAGAGCAGATAAATTACAAACATTGAGTTGTCTTTTCACCAGTGTAAGGAGGGGACAAGCATCTAAGATGGAAACAGTGTATAAGAAGGAGATGAAAGACTTGAACAGCTTTCCAATTCATATTATCAATTATATTGTGACACTTTTTAAAAAATTTTATTTTTAATTTTAATTTTTAAAATTGAAGTATAGTTGGTGGTTCAAAATGTTGTGTTAATTTCTGGTGTACAGCATAGTGGACTCAGTTGTACATATACATATATATTCTTTTTCATGTTCTTTTTCATTAGAGGCTATTACAAGATATTGAATATAGTTCCCTGTGCTATACCTTAGGACCCTATTGTTTATCTATTTTATATATAGTAGTTGTATCTACAAATCCCAAATTCCCAATTTATCCCTCTTTCCCCCTGGTAACCATAAGATTGTTTTCTGTGTCTGTGAGTCTGTTTCTGTTTTGTAAATAAGTTTATTTGTGTCGTTTTTTTAAAATTCCACATATATGTGATATCATATGGTATTTGTCTTTTTCTTTCTGGCTTACTTTACTTAGTATGACAATCTCCAGGTCCATCCATGTTGCTGCAAGTGGTATTATTTTATTCTTTTTATGGCTGAGTAGTATTCTGTTTTATAATTAAATATTTAACTTATCTGCACTCAAATATAATTATCACCCATATGCAGAAACTGAACAAATTAATTTTAAAAGGTCCACCACTGTTTGGTTTTTTTTTTTTTTTGAAGTATAATTGATTAACAGTGTTACATTAGTTTCTGGTATATAGCATAGTGATTCAGTTACATATATGTATATATATTCTTTTTTATTATAGGTTGTTATAAGATATTGAATATAATTCCCTGTGCTATAGAGTAGGACCTTGTTGTTTATTTATTTTATATATAGGAATTTGTATCTGCTAATCTCAAACTCCTAATTTATTCTTGTTCCCCTTTTCTCTTTGGCAACCATGAATTTGTTTTCTATGTCTGTGAGTCTGTTTCTGTTTTGTAAACAAGTTCATTTGTATCGTTATTTTAAATTCCATGTATAAGTGATATCATATGGTAGTTGTTGTTGTCTGACTTAACTTCACTTAGTATGATAATCTCTAGGTCCATCTCTGTTGCTGCAAATAAACGTCTACTCACCCTTAATTCTCTGTGCCACTCACTCTTGTCCCACCTTCCCATATACTTGTTTCCATCTGTTAACCTGAACTACAGTGTTCTCTTCTAGGTCAGTTTGGTTCTCTGAGACCTGAGCTTGAATTGAATCTTTCCATCTCTCCTGTTGCATGGAGCACCCACTGTGTGTCAATTTCTCATGCCCTTTCCCACATCTCTTTACGTAGTTTTATTTTCTTACAAAGCTTTTCCAAATGAATCCCACCAGCACTTTCCCCCGTTTGAATACTTCCTGATCTCTTCCATTTAAACTACTGTTGTAATTATTGCATTGCATTAAATGTACTTCTGTTTGTACATACACTTGTCTTGTCTGTATTTATTAACAAAAACTGACAGCTTGCCAAGCACACCTCACATCATCATGGGGACAGAAGTACTAATATGCTATTCCCTAATGATCCACCAGTTTCTATCTTCAACCCTTATGTCTTCTCTGAGATGCTGCCTATTCAACATACCATTTGGATGTCTCTGAGCACCTCAAACTTAATATGAAGATCCATTCCCCACAAGACCTACTCCTCCCACCGTGTTTTCTGTTAGTTAATAACACTCCCATCCACTAGGATGTACAAATTGTATTGTCAACCTTGAAACTGATCTTCTTTCCTTATTTCTCATATCCAAGTTTTCCCCAGGATGTGTCAGTTTTGCTTTCTATATGTCCCACAAATCTGTCTGGATTCAAGCCGCATACTATTACTGGTCACCTGGACTGTTGCCATAGCTAGTTTACTGATCTCCCTGTGTTTTCTCTTTCCGTCCTTCAGCATGTTCTGTGTCCTGCAATCAGGGAGTTTTGCAAAGTGCAAATGCAGTCACTTCACATACAAACACTCAACTGCTGTTCTGAGGCTAAACACCAGAATCCCTTCTGTGGCCTGTCATACCCAGTAAGGTCTGGCTCCCATTCACCTAACACCCTCTGCTCCCACCACACTGATATTACACAGTATCATTTCCCCTTAGTTCTTGATGCCTGGATTGCCTTCTGTGACACCCTGCTCCATCTAGTTGATCCCTATTCCTATTTTTTCAGATTTCTCCTCCTTTGCCACTTCCTTAGAGAAGCTTTTCCTGATCTTCCTGACTTGGTGAAATCATCCTATTAGTTGTTATCAGAGCACTCAGGGCCTAATGTCCTTCTTAGCAGAGAGCACAGATGTAATATTCATTTGATTCAAGTATTTTCCCCACTAACCCTGCATGTCTCTTACAGTAGCCACTAGCCACAAGTGACTATTTAAGTTTAAGTACAATTAAATGAAATTTAAAATTCAGGTTCCCAGTCACTCCAGCCACATTTCAAGTGCTAAAGAGCCCCGTGTTGGGCACTGGTAGCTACCATATTGGGCGGTGCTGAGTCGAGAACGTGTCTGTCGCTGCCGGAAGTTCTAAGGACAGCATGCAGCAGACGGTCAGCTCTTCAAGGACAGATGCTGTTCTTTGTTTCCTGTCGTCTATCTTTCTGTCTTTGTCTTTGCTTTCCAGGAGCCTAGCAACATGTCTGGCCCATAGCAGCTGTCCAAAAACATTTGCGAAGCAAATGAAAAAGTGAGTTAATGAACGAGCACCTCAGAGCCTTGTGAGGCTAAAGTGGAGCAGTCAGGAAGGTCCCAGGTTGTGAAAACTGTCTCCGAGGCTGGCGTTAGTGACCCATTGCTCCCTGAGGCCCCAGCGCTTTCTGCTCTTCACGTGCTCAGAGACGGGCCTGCACAAAGCTTTATTTTTGCTGTCTCAAACCTGTACTTGGTAAAGCCAGGTCTGGAGATCCTCCATGAATATTTTATAAGAGAAGGTGCTCTGTGGAAATGAAAAAGCACCTGACTGAGGCTGTCTTTGTGCTAGCAGATGGTTATCAGTTTTGGCTGCAAATGACTGTCATGTCTGAGATGTGTTCTTTTGCCTAAAGGAATATGGCAGATGGTGTAAGGGCTCACGTTTCTTATTTTACTTTATTCTAGTTTAATTTTACTTTTAGTGGAGAGTTAGTGAAGTACAATACAGTCTAAAAAACTGTAAGGAGGGACTCTGGTTTCAGAAACCCATCTTAAAGCTGGAAAACTTCACAAACGGTTCTAGTGCTTTAATTGAAAGAGAAAGAAATTATGGCCCATGGGCCAAAATCCAGCCCAGTACCTGTCTCTATAAATAAAGATTTATTGGAACAAAGCCACACCCATTCATTTATTCATCGATCTCTGCTTCCACCCTACAGTGGGCATATGTAGCCTACAAAGTCTAAAATATTTCCTTCCTGGCCCTTTACGGGAAATGTTTGCCTACCTCTGCTTTAACTCCTGCGGGATCAAATGTTGGATTGTTTGAGCTTTGTTGGCAATCAGTGGGCCCAGCTGTCAGAATGGTCACTCTGGTCAGTTGTTTTCTTTACCACCCACCTTCCTACCCCTTGTTCCCAATACTTTTTTTTCCTTCAAAATCATGAAGAAAAATTATGGAGCTGGTCTATCTTTTTGAGGTCAGCCGGGTGGGTTTCAGGCCCTAGGGAAGAAATCAGTGGGTAGGATTGAGCCTGCTGGGCTGTGTGGATGGAGAATCATCAGATGTTGGCACCAGAAAAATGGAAGGTTGGCCTGAAAAAAGGTAGTTGATCAGAAACACATACTGACCAGAGATGAACCCCAGGAAGTGAAGAGGATGAAGAGTGGCTCTGTGAGGCTGTGTGGGGCCCTGTGAAAGAATGGCACCTCGAACACAAACAGACTCCACACAGGGAGAAGCCTTTAGGTCAAGGGAGTCATTAGGAAAGTGGACCTGACAGCTGGGCCCGGAGAGGGAGAAATAAGTCAGAAAGACTCTAGGAGTTTCCAGAGAAGCCCAGTCAGGAGTCGAGTGGTCATCAAGAAGGTGGGTTTGAACTGGAGCTGAGGTTAGAGCTGGGGTGGAGAGAAGCAGGGTCTAGTGGAGAGATGGGGGCGGAGAGAGCAGCCGCGCTCACAACCAGACTTCTGATTTTACCTCCAAAAGAGGGCGTATGTGAAGTGAATGAGCACCATGCTTCAGTCGTACATGAATATGCATATATTCATTTTCACATTCTTTTTCACCATAACCTACTACAAGACATCGAATATAGTTCCCTGTGCAACACTGTGAACTATTTGTCAATAAAAAAAAATTTTTTTAAAGAAAAGGAAAAAAAATAAGATGGTCAAGCCATGAAAAAAAAAAGTGAACGAGCAACACTGGCAGGTTTGAAAGAAGGCAGTGAGGTTTAAACTTTTAAAAAATTTCTGACTTGTGTGTGTATTTCATATCTAAGGGCCCACAAAAAAACTACAAGTGACAGGCCACATAGCGTAAATTCTGCAGCCAGGCTGCTTTTGTCCAAATTTTGGCTCTGCCACTGGCTAGCTGTGTGACCTTGGGCAAGTTACTTAACCTCTCTATGTCCTAATGTGCTCACCTATAAAATGCACATGCCACTGCTACTACTTCTTAGGGTTGTTTTGCAGACTAATTCAGCTTACATTTGTAAGTGCTTATGACCGTGCCCAACACACAATGAGTAGTGCTATAGAGGTTTATTAAATACTAGTGGCCTCTGTCTTGCAGTCCTCGGAGATGCCCTGGCTGGAAGATGAACTGAACACAAACACTGGATATGACTTGAAAACGTCAGTTCCTGTAGAAACCTGTTTCCAGTGGACTATGTCATTGGTGTTAAAGAATTTGTATCCTTTAACTAGATGGCTCTTTATTGTGCTGGAGACTGGTCCTCATTTTAGAGTTGTCATTTTCCTTTGAACACATTGTAAAATAGAAAGAGTGTCTGTGTGGGAGTTTTATCTCATTGACCCCACTTCCTGCCTCGCAAAATAGTATAATACTGAGCAGGGAAGAAAGTGAAAGGATTGGTGAAGGTGAGGGAAACACAACTTAGGCAGATGGGAATGTTAGTTTGTTTTTATTTTTTTTTAATTAAAAAAAATTTTGGGGTCCTGATGGGTATGTGGGTTTCTTTTTGTGTATACACTTATATATATATACTTTAACATTTTTTATTGATTTATAATCACTTTACAATGTTGTGTCAAATTCCAGTGTAGAGCACAAGTTTTCAGTTATACATGAACATATGTATATTCATTGTCACATTTTTTTCTCTGTGAGCTACCATAAGATCTTGTGTATATTCCCCTGTGCTATACAGTATAATCTTGTTTGTCTGTTCTACAATTTTGAAATCCCGTCTATCCCTTCCCACCCTCCGCCCCCTTGGCAACCACAAGTTTGTATTCTATGTCTATGAGTCCATTTCTGTTTTGTATTTATGCTTTGTTTGTTTGTTTTTGTTTTTTGTTTTTTTTAGATTCCACATATGAGCGATCTCATATGGTATTTTTCTTTCTCTTTCTGGCTTTCTTCACTTAGAATGACATTCTCCAAGAGCATCCATGTTGCTGCAAATGGCATTATGTTGTTGGTTTCTATGGCTGAGTAGTATTCCATTGTATAAATATACCACTTATTCTTTATCCAGTGATCTGTTGATGGACATTTAGGCTGTCTCCATGTCTTGGCTATTGTAAATAGTGCTGCTATGAACATTGGGGTGCAGGTGTCATCCTGAAGTAGGGTTCCTTCTGGATATATGCCCAGGAGCGGGATTCCTGGGTCCTATGGTAAGTCTATTCCTAGTATTTTGAGGAATCTCCATACTGTTTTCCACAGTGGCTGCACCAAACTGCATTCCCACCAGCAGTGTAGGAGGGTTTCCCTTTCCCCACAGCCACTCCAGCATTTGTCATTTGTGGATTTTTGAATGATGGCCATTCTGACTGGTGTGAGGCGATACCTCATTGTAGTTTTGATTTGCATTTCTCTGGTAATTAGTGATATTGAGCATTTTTTTCATGTGCCTATTGATCATTTGTATGTCTTCTTTGGAGAATTGCTTGTTTAGGACTTCTGCCCACTTTTGGATTGGGTTGATTGGGTTGTTTGGTTGTTTCTTGTTAAGTCATATGAGCTGCTTATATATTCTGGAGATCAAGCCTTTGTCGGTTTCATTTGCAAAAATTTTCTCCCATTCCATAGGTTGTTTTTTTGTTTTACTTATGGTTTCCTTTGCTGTGCAGAAGCTTGTAAGTTTCATTAGGTCCCATTTGTTTATTCTTGCTTTTATTTCTATTGCTTGAGTGGACTGTTCTAGGAGAACATTTTTGAGATATATGTCAGATAATGTTTTGCCTATATTTTCTTCTAGGAGGTTTAGTGTATCTTGTCTTATGTTTAAGTCTTTGATCCATTTGGAGTTTATTTTTGTGTATGGTATAAGGGAGTGTTCTAGCTTCATAGCTTTATACGCTGCTGTCCAGTTTTCCCAACACCATTTGCTGAAGAGATTGTCTTTATTCCATTGTATATTCTTGCCTCCTTTGTCGAAGATTAGTTGACCAAAAGTTTGTGGGTTCATTTCTGGGCTCTCTGTTCTGTTCCATTGGTCTATATGTCTGTTTTTGTACCAATACTATGCTGTCTTGATGACTATAGCTCTATAGTATTGTCTGAAGTCTGGGAGAGTTATTCCTCTAGCCTCTTTCTTTCTCTTCAGTAATGCTTTGGCAATTCTAGGTCTTTGATGGTTCCATATGAATTTTATTATGATTTGTTCTAGTTCTGTGAAATATGTCCTGGGTAATTCGATATGGATTGCATTAAATCTGTAGATTGCCTTGGGCAGTGTGACCATTTTAACAATATTGATTCTTCCAATCCAAGAGCGTGGGATATCTTTCCACTTTTTAAAGTCTCCTTTAATTTCCTTCATCAGTGGTTTATAGTTTTCTGTGTATAATTCTTTCACCTCCTTGGTTAGATTTATTCCTAGGTATGTTATTACTTTGGGTGCTATTTTAAAGGGGATTGTTTCTTTATTTTCTTTTTCTGTTCATTCATCGTTAGTGTAAAGAAATGCAAATGATTTTTGAACGTTAATCTTGTAACCTGCTACCTTGCTGAATTCTTCGATCAGCTTTAGCAGTTTTTTTGTGGACCTTTTAGGGTCTTCTATATATAGTAACATGTCGTCGGCATATAGTGACACTTTTACCTCTTCTTTTCCAATTTGGATCCCTTTTATTTCTCTCTCTTGTCTGATTGCTGTGGCTAGGACTTCCAGGACTATGTTGAATAGGAGTGGTGATAGTGGGCATCCTTGTCTTGTCCCAGATTTTAGTGGGAAGCTTTTGAGTTTTTCACCGTTGAATACTATGCTGGCTGTAGGTTTGTCATATATAACTTTTATTATATTGAGATACATTCCCTCTATACCCACTTTGATGAGAGTTTTTACCATAAATGGGTGTTGAATTTTGTCAAATGCTTTTTCTGCATCAATTGAGATGATCATGTGGTTTTTGTCCTTTCTCTTGTTGGTGTGATGTATTACATTGATTGATTTGCGTATGTTGAACCACTCTTGTGTCCCTGGGATGAACCCCACTTGGTCATGATGTATAATCTTTTTTACGTGCTATTGGATTCTACTTGCTAATATCTTGGTGAGGATTTTTTTTAATTGAAGCATAGTCATTTTACAATGTTGTGTCAATTTCTGGTGTACAGCACAATGCTTCAGTCACACATAAACATACATATATTGATTTTCATATTCTTTTTTACCATAAGTTACTATTTGTTTGTTTTAAATCTTAGTAAAATACACACAACATAAAAATGGCCGTCCTCACCATTTTTAAGTATACAATCCAGTAGTGTTAAGTACATTTCCATTTGTTGTATCTATATGAGATGAGGGATGTTCACTAAACTTACTGTGATTATCATTTCATGATGTATGTAAGTCAAATCATTGTGCCACACACCTTAAACTTATACAGTGCTGTGTGTCAATTATATCGCAATAAAGCTGGAAGGAAAAAAAGAAAAAAAAAGAAAAGACCTGTTCTAAACAAAAGAAATTGGTGAGAGCAGTGTTAATAATATTTATGACTTAACTCATCATATCCAAAATACTATAATTTCAGCATGTAATAAATATAAACAGTTACTCATGCCATGGTTCATATCCTTCTTTCATATTGTCTTTGTAATCCAGTATAAGCATTTGTCACTTACAGCACATCTCAATTTGAATGCTAAATTTTCATCGAAAATCATTGATCTGAAATTGAAGTTCATAAAATTTACAATTGAAAATGTAGTCTCACATATCCAAGTTATTCCAGACATGCTTAAAAGTTGTCTGGTAATTGAATCAAGCATCAGTTTTATATTTTAGTTAAAACTAAATTAAAAAGCCAGTTCCTACTCATAACCCAAGTCTTACAAAACACCTGACCAGTGTTCACCAAAACTGCTAAGATCATCAAAAACAAGGAAAGTCTGAGAAACTATTACAGATCAGAGGAGGCTGGGGAGACTTGGCACCTATATGTGATGTGGTATCCTTTTTGGGACCGCAGAACAGGAAAAGGACATTTGAGGAAAAACTGGAGAAATGTGGATAAAGTCTGGAATTTAGTTAATGGTATTGTACCAATGTTAATGTCTTAGTTTTGACAAATGTACTGATTATATAATACGTTAACAGTAGATAATCAGGTGAGGGGTATATGGGAACTCTCTATACCATCATTGCAACTTTTCTGTAGATATAAAATTATTCCAAAATAGAAAAATTTAAAGTAAAAAAAAAAAAATACATTCTCATTGTTGTGCAGCCAATCTCCAGAACTCCTTATGTCTTGCAAAACTGAAACTCTGTACTCATTAAATAACAGCTCCCTCTTCTCTCCTTCCCCTGGTCCTTGGCCACCACCATTCTACCTTCTGTTGCTGAGAGTCTGACTACTTTAGTTACCACATATCAGTGGAATCATGCAGTCTTTGTGTGATTGTGACTGGCTTATTTCACTTAATATAATATCCTCAAGTTTCATCCATGTTGTAGCATGTGTCATATCAGAGTTTCCTTTTTCTCAAGGCTGAAAAATATTCCATTGTATGTATATGACCCATTTTATTTATCTTTTCATCTCTTGTTGGACACTGGGCTGCTTCTACCTTTTAGCTACTGTGAATATGCTGCTATAAATATGAGTGTACAACAGGCAGATGTCTTTATGAAATTCTATGATCTAGCTCCCTGGTCTCCTTGCTCCCCAGGATATTAGGATAAGGTTGGACTCTGTACTCGGTATACCTGGGTTCCAAGCCTGGTTTTACCTCTTATGAGCTATGCATTTTGGGGCAAGTGACTTAAGTTCTTTGATCTTGTTTCATTCTCTGTAATAAAAGAATAGTGGTATTTTTCCTTCTCTCTGGGTTACTTCACTTAGTAGGACTAAATACCATATGATATCCACTTATATGTGGAATCTAAAATAATGGGACAAATGAATTTATTTACAAAGCAGAGGCAGACTCACAGACATAGAAGATAAACTTGTGGTTACTGGGGACAAAAAGGGGTGGTGTGGAGGGATAAACTGAGAGTTTGGGATTTGCAGATATTAACTACTATATATAAAATAGATAAACAGAAAGGTCCTATTGTATAGCATAGGGAACTATATTCAATACCTTGTAATAGCCTGTAATTAAAAAGAATATGAAAGGGATATGTACTGAATCACTATGCTGTACACCAGAAATTAACACAACATTTTAAGCAGACTTTACTTCAATTTAAAAAACAAAACAAAAAAAGGGAATAGTGATATTTAAACACAGAGTTGTTTTAGGAGTTAAAGACCTTGCACAATGTTGGCTACATTGTAAGAATTCAATAAGTTCATTTCCCGCTTTCCCTTCAATTGTGCCATCTCTTCTGTGAACTCCTGTGTCTCTCCCCTTCCTTTATTCTTGCTTTATTGCAAGGAGAGCCACAAACATTACCCATGAGTCCTGAGGGTGGATTACACTGACACTAAAAAAAATTTCCCCAGGGTTCCAGTAGTGTTGGTCCAACCTCGTTTGACTAAGGAAATATTGCTCAGAGTTTCAAGGTTCTTTTGGAAGAGCATTGACATAGCCAAGAAACCTTATGATCCGGTCTTTAACTTGACTTTCTTATTTAAAAGCAGGGAGTTGCACTTTTTTATTTCAAAAGCAGTTTCAGATATTTGAATTCAGTTCAATATAAACTTCGAGGGAGGCCAAACTTGACCCACATGTGTTCCCTGACGCCTAACTCAGTTGGGCCCAACGGCTTGACCTTGATCTAGTAAAGAAAACAGGACCTTTACTTGTTTATATTGGCAGTAAATGTTTGATTTCATTTCCCTTGGAGAGTGTCATTGAGATAAAGGCCTCTGCGTGGTACATTCTAAGAACATCATAGTATAGTGACTATACCAGTAATGGTCTATTTACTTGAGCTCAGTTCAGTGGTATAAATATTACTTTAAAACGTCAGAAAAAATATATCTTTAAATATTTGGAAACGTATACAGAGAAAATTTGTGATTTTAGATCTTGGCAAAAAACTATAAAGAAATGAAGTGCCAGATTTGCTTTGTTGGAAAAGTTAAGTTTAACGACTGTCTAGAGAGAAAAAAGTAAGAGAATGACTTGAACTTTGGTGAAGAAAAATAGTGTAAAATAAAAGAAATTTTGGTAGAGGTGACATCAAAATCGGACAGGTAGAAGTGATACTTGTTCTCCAAATTCCACACATCGAAGAGTGCAAAACAGCATTTCAACCTCATGATTCAGTGTGACGTTAGCTGGTACTAAAATGAACAGCCATACTTGAGCTTATTTATTTTCAAGTTCATACAAATGCTAAATAAGAAAATTAAGTTAGATTCATAAAATGTTTTGCTTTTGCAAAAACAAGGCCCCACAAACACAGATCATGGTTATTGTTGGAAATCCTTTTTCACTGTATGTGAATGTTTAGTGTAACATGCTTGCAGAGTAAGTTGGGGAACCTGAGAAGTGTTCTGAAGAGCCCTGGGAGTTGGAGTGTCATTGTCTCGAGGGTAACAGAATTCCAGTCTCACTCACAGGATAGGGGTGAAAACAGGGCTAAGGTAAGCAACAGATGGTCCCAAATTCAGTGAACCCTATGTTATGCTGGGACAAGATGATGTTGTAAAGTCTACTGAGTGTATCTTTAATGGAATAGACTCCATCCCCTACCTGGACTTGGTGAACTTTGAAACAAGGCAGTAGCTGGGCAGTAGCTGATGGTGTTAACCCGCTGGTGCTTATCTTCAGGAGAAGCTGTGCCGCCAGGTACTGGAGGTGAGACCACTAGTGGAGGACTGGCAGTATTGCAATCTCTTGTTGTAAGGAAGTTGCAAGTCTTATATCTATGCTGGCCAAGGTCCCAGGGAGGATTACAAAGTCACAGTTCCTTCATTTACTCAAAATAAATATTTTGAATGATTATTGTTTGCTGGGTATCATCTAAGACCTGGCTTCCAGAGAAGATTAGTAAGTGCACAATTCCTGTCCTCAAGAAGCCTACCTCAGGATAAATTGCCTGTTCAGTGGTGTGCAGAGTGTGTTCTCTTTATTTAAAGGTAGAGGCTAAAGACAGAAGATGTGTGGATACCTCTGACCCATAGTTTTATCAAGTGGAATTTGAGGAGAGGGAAAGGAGAAGTTCAAGTTAGTGTGAGCTGCTTCCAGAAAGAGTCAGGATGAATCAGCACAGGATAGAGTGGAGTTAGTGGAAATCCAAGGAGGGGACTTAGGAGTGAAAGAGGATGATATCAATGAAGCCAGAGGAGGTCCCCAAAATGTAACTTACTGTTAGTCTCAAGGATACATTGTGTAAATAATTATATGGTATTGAGGCAATTATCTTTGTGAGAGCTGAAGAGGACCTGATCTGTCATCTAATGAACTTATTCTTCTTTCAGCTCAACAAAGTGGAGCCTAGAGGGGTAATTGGAGTTGCTTTAGTTGAAAGAAACAATTAGCCATTTTTTTGGTGGCAGAAATACACTTAAAATATCCATATTATATAGAATTAGAGATCGCCCATATGCTGATGGCTTCAGAGATCTTTCCAAGATCACATTTTATCTAAATCCACCCAGTGCTTTTCAGAGATCTTCTCTAAATGGTCTCTTGACGTTTGACACTAATCAATCTTTCCTATTTGAAACTTCTGGCTCCTTTGGTGACACCATATCCTCCTGCTATTTCTCCTGTTCTTCTGGCCAATCTTTCTCAGTCTCCTTTTTGCTTCTCTTAGTTTGCTGATCCTCTACATCCTGCTTCCTGGGGCTCTGTCCATCCTTTCTACTCTTATTACCTCCATACTCCTTCTGAGCGATTTAATTCACTGCCATGATTTCACTTTCTGTTTGGAAGTTGATCATTTCTAAACATAAATCTCAAGCTAAGGTCTGCCTCCTGGATTCCAGCCTATTGAACACCTCTACCTGGTTGTTCCATGTGAGCCTTAAACTCAATCAATAAACATAAAACTGAAGTTATCATTGTTTCTCCCCAACCTCACCCTGGGCCCCCAGTCTCTTCCTCTTATATTCCTTACTTTGTTTGGCACCATAATGCTTAGGCTCCTCAAATCACAAACCCAAGGTTCATCTTTGATTTATCCCTCATGTTCTGTTGAACATTCTTTTACCTCTGTCATTTCTCTCCTCACTATCCCTACTGCTGTTAGGTTGAAGAACCATCCTTTCCAGTCTGGATCAGCAACCTGCAAAAAACTAACTGTCCTCCTCGCCATCGTTGTTGCCCACCCCTTACTTCTATCACATAAGACTCAGGGGGATCTCACTGAGGGAAAAAGCCTATCCTATTATTTTCCTGCTAAATATTCTTCAAAGGCTTCCCACCACATGCAGGGTCAAATCCAAAATCCTTAGCATGACACAAGGTCCTTTGTGATCTGCATCTAGACTTTCTTTTAGTCTTTTTCTTTCTTTCTTTCTTTCTTTTTTTTTTTTTTTTGCCAGTCCCTCCTTATGTCTATCTCTTGGCATTTCAAAACACCTTCTATTCTTTGAATTTGAACTGCCGTAGTCCCTATTTGTCCTTTTACAAAGTCAAAGATGCTTTTCTCAACAATGTAGTGCATTTTCACTCAGCCTTCAAACCCTAGTTCAGATACGATCTTATTCCAAAATCCTCTTTCTTCTCTGGTCTGGTTGTTTTTTCCTGTGTTGCCCCTCAGCATCCTATGCTCATCCCATCCCAGCAGTTCTGTGCTATTTAAATTTTATGGTTTATTTATTGGATCCTTCTCCATCACCTCTGGACAAGGTTCTCATTGAGAGCAGGATCTCTGCCTTCTCTCTCTGTTTAACCAGTCCTAGCAGAGTCTATGGTAGGCACCAGGTGCTCACAATTAAACAAAAAGAGGAAAGGTTTCTGCATTATTCTAAATCAAAGCAGGCTGGAGAAGCATATCGGAGTCAACTGGAAACCTGGATTGAAGTTCAAAACCCATATTCTCATCGAATGTGCCCTGCCCCTCCTTATAGCATGTCAGAATCTTTAAGATGGTATATGTATATGATTGAAAGTAAGAGAAACTACTAAGGAGATAAAGATGCATATTTTAAAAAATCTAGCAATACAGGAAAAACTATGATAAGATGCTCAGCCTTGCAGTGGAACCATTTCATACCCATCAGAGGAACAGAAATGAAAAACATGACACATCAGGTACTGGTTCTAATATGGGGAAATGGGAATCCAAACACTTCTGGTGGCCCTTTGGAGGGTAACTTAGCAGTAACCTGTGAACTCAAAGATGTGTATGTCCTTTGGCCAGTAATTGACACTTCTTGGTCCATATTCCAGAGAAACGGTGGCACATGTACACATGAAAGAAGATGTTTGGAAATAATTATTGCTTCTGTGTGCAGTGGCAAAAACATGGAAACATCCTGAATATTCAATAGGAGAAGAGAAAAAATGGTGGCAAAATCATTTAGTGGAATAGCATACAGCAGTTGAGATGTATCAACCAGCGTTGTCAGTATCAACATGAGTATATATAAAAAACATAGGGTAGGATAATACAGTGTGATACCATTTTTAAATTAAAATATGCAAAAAAGTAAATTTTTTAAAATATATTTGGTAAATGTGTTAAGATATGCAAGGAATATAAACACTGCATTCTTGCCCGATTGTAAATAAATAGTGGGGACTGGAAAGAAACATGGAAATGTGAAGACAGGCTCTATTTGTTAGGATGATGGAATAATGCTTGTTTTCTTAGTTTCTATTTGTCTTACGCGGTTTGGGCTATAGTTCACTGTAAATTCTCTATTCCCATAATTGCTGGCATTGGATCCTCTTGAGAATTCATCCAGTTGATCTGAATGGGGAACTGTCTACAGCCTTGCTGCTCAAAGTGTGGTACGCTGACCAACAACATCATCGCCTGGGCGCTTGTTAGAAATGCAGAATCTCAGGCTCCACCTGAATCGGCATCTGCATTCTAACAACATCCTGAGGGATTCCTGTGCACATGTAAGTTTGAGAAGCCCTAGACTACAAGGCAGAGCAGTGACTCTCAAGGGAGGGCTATGAGGGGAACAATTTTGTCCCCTAAGGCACACTTGACAATATCTGGTGACATTTGGCGGGTGCTACTGGCATCTCATAGAGAGCGATCAGGACTGCTGCCAAACAATCTACAAGGCACAGGACTGTCTCCCCTAACAAAGAATTATCCAGCCCCAAATATCAGGATAAGAAACCCTGATGTAGAGGAAAATTAGTTTTGCCAATTCCAATTTGCCCAATTCAAGAAATTTAAAAAAGCACTAAATTCTGAATAGGTGTTCCTTCTGGCAAGACACGGAGGAGAATGAGATTAGGGAAAGTAACTGTAATGTTTTATTTAAAGTAAACTACAGTTAAAGAGGTTGAATAGCTTTGCCAAATTATACCAATTAGCCAGACCTCTAGTAGTCTAAGTTAGTGTAGGAATAGATAGCAAAAATTGGACCTGAAAGATTAAAAAGTAAAAATGTGTTTTTTGGAAGGGATACAGATCAAAACAAACTCAATGCCTTATGTAATTGTGGGTGGGTACATAAACAATTTTTGTTTTTGGCCAAGTCGCAAAGACCTGCCTTGACTCTCTGCTATCAGAGAAGTGTTGAAACATTGTCTACACTAACTTTCTGGATACGCCCTACTTTAGTGGTGCTGTGTAAACAGCCTAACTGGCACTTTCAAGGGGAGCCATAATATGAGGGCAGCATGTGATGGAAATTCTATGTTCCCTTGCTCATCCAGTCCTTTTCTACCTGACCTTTAAATGTTTTAGTTTGTCACGACTCCAACCTCTTAACACTCTACATTCTTGCACTAAGTGATCACATCTATTTTCACATTTACACCTCAAATTCAGGGAGCTCATTTGCGCTCTAGACCTCAAATAGCCAACTACTCGCTCAACATCCCACTGAAAACCCTATGGACAATTCAGAGCCCGAGTCTAATGCTGGATTCATTCTCTTTCCCCCCCACCTCTTGCAAACATATTCCTGCTGTGTTTCCTTCCCCGCAGTACAGTTTCACCATCCACCCAGCAGCACCTCCCCAAAACCTGGGAGTCATTTTTGGCATCTCCCTCTCCCTTATCCCTTACATCCAATCTATCCCTAAGTTCTATTGATTCTGCCTTATAAATACATCTCAAATACATTGGCATTTCCACAAATTCATTACTACTCTTGGTTTTTCCTGGTCTTTGCATCCTCACTGGCCTCCTTATATATGTCAGCACCCACTCCCTCAACTCCCTCATCCATATTTGACTAGCCTCCACCCACTAAGTTGTTCTCCATACAGTATCTGGAGTGATCTTCTCAAAATGCAAATCAGAATGTATCACTTCCACTTAAAGCATTTCTTAGTTCCCCATTGCTGTTGGGGGTCCATCCATAATCCTTCCCAAGCACTACAGGACCTGGTCTCTTCCTGTCTTGGAAGCCACATCTTCTTGCAGTCATCTTTTCTCACTCTTCTCTGATCCAGCCTCCAGCCACAGTGCTGCCCCTTTAATTCCTCAAATGTGTTAAGCTGTTTCCTGTTTCATAACTGTTTTAACTGATCCCAGCCACCACTTCCCAATCCCCCCACCCAAGAGATGCCTCTTCATTCTTTGGCTCTCAGCTCAAATATCACTTTCTCAGGGAAGCCTCCATGACCACCTTAGGAGAGGTTATCTGTAATACCCAACTCCGTACTTGCTGATAGCATTTCGCCAAAAAATAATTAAACACTCAGCTGCATGACTGTTTGCTTGTCCCACTAGACAGTAAGTTTCACAGGAGCAGGACAGTGCTTGCTGTTCACTGCTGCCTCCCCAGGACTAACTGGGATAACAGTTTTAAATGTTTTAAAAACCTATTTGGAATTAAATATGTAGATATGACTTCATTCTGTGTCTGAGTGTTTTCTGAAGCTTGGAAAGTGATCAAATCCCTATGCCTGTTAGATAAGCTTACTTTTAGAGGTTGTAGAGTTTGTGCCTGGGAAGACTTCATTGGAACACCTTCTAGAATGACCCCTCAAGTAATCCTTAGTCAAAGCACATTAGTTGTAGGCTGGTGAATGAGGAGGAGAGAAATTTTTCCCATGATGGTGTGACTGTCTTGCCTTTGGTATTGAAAGAGAATGGAGATTGGATTTCGATCAGCCTCAGATTCTCAGTTCTTCCACTTAAATGTTGGCTTATTTTTTTAACTGCCCCAGGCTTCTGTTTCTTTATTTATGTAATGGACCCTATCCCCTTCATGTGATCATGTATGAGATACCATAGATTTATTGAGATAAAATTTTTCAAGCTCTTAGCATGGTGATTGCTCCTAGTAGAGACTTAATGAATTCTAGTTCTTTTCAATTTTATTTATTTCTGTATACATTGCTCAGTTGTCTTTGAGCTGGGATCCAGGGCCCCAGATAATTGAAATCAGAATTTTGACACATAAAAACCTCTTCTTCCTAGAGCTTATTTTAAGAGATGATTTTGATAGACTTAGACCAAGTGAAAGATTATATGACCATAGTACACATCAAAGTGCCTTTGTGCATTTGGACAAAACTGATAATTAAGCAAGGAAAAAAGAAGAACTCTCATATGTAGAAGATTGCTAGCAATATACTACTACGTTGTAAGAGGAGAATGAAGCAAAGCCCATCCTACCAGGACTGGATGCCGTTCGGTCATGACCTTCCTGAAATATGGTAGTAGATGTCTTCTAAAGAGTAGCTGGAAGAAGGACCAACGTGCATCCTCCTGCATGTTGATAGAGTGATTCATCCATCCCGCAGCTCAGTCATCTCATAAGTGGTTGAGTGCTCAGGATATGTCAGGCAACATGCCTGCAGCACCAGTCCAACAGTAAACAAGACACAGTTCTGCCCTGCTGAAAGTAGAGGAGGAAGGGGAGGAAGTGATAATAAACTAATATATATGACATCAGGTAGTGATAAATGCAATAACACTTAGAAAAGAATAAGGGGTTAGAGTGTGTGTGTGTGTGTGTGTGTGTGTGTGTGTGTGTGTGTGTTGGAGGTGTGTGGTCTTTTATACAATGTGGTCTGCAAAAGCCTCTAAAAGAGATTTGAACAGAGGCCTGAATATATTGAGGGAGCAAGATTCGTGGGTCCCTGGGGGAATGGGTTTCCAAGCATAGGTGACAGCAAGCATGAAGGTGCTAAGCAGTGTGCTTAGTGTATCTCAGAAATGGCGAGGGAGCGGGTGCAGGGGGAGCACAGCAAGGAAGGGGCAGTGCGAGTGAGGGCAGGGTGGGGGCCAGCACACCACTCTGAGATTTTCCTTTGTGTCCTAGAGACATGAGAAGTCATGGGGAGTTTTGAGCATGATCTTATTTACCCTTAAACAGGATTGCTCTGGCTGCTACAGGAAAATAAACTGTTGGTAGGGGGCATGGGCAGAAGCAGGGAGACCGATCAGGAGGCTGTTAACAAAGCTAGATGAGAAGTATGTTCCCCTCAGTACTAGTTATGTTGATAAAATGTACCTTCATATGACGCTTATTTAGAAAACAACATTCTACCAGCTACTGACTACCACATTAAATCCAGCCTGTTTCTCTTTGCTTATTCTGTCGCTTCCCTCTGTCTGCTACCTCTCAAATGTAAAAGCTTAAACTAGAGTAATAATCATGAAGGTGATGAAGAATAGCCGGATTTTGGATATAGTTCAAAGGTAGAGCTGACAGGGTTTGCTAATGGACTAAACGAAAGGTATGAAAGAAAGAGGAGTCAAGAATGGCACTTAAGAATTGGGCCTGAGCAACTGGAAGATTGGAAGAGATGGGAAAACTGAGAGAGAGGCAGATGCAGGGCACGCTTCAAGGTCTTTTTCATTCTCTAAGACTATCCTATTGCGACATTTTCTGGAAGGAATCCTATTTTAGGCGTTTCAGCCATCCTCTTCCTGCGGTTCTGTTGACTGCTGAGGGCTGGGCCCCATGTGATACAGGAGCCTGGCATGCAGGGCATTCTGTAAGGGAAGTGGGAGGAGTGTAAGACAAAGATTGCACCTATTTGGCTGCTTAACCAAGGGTGAGCCCTGTTTATTCAAACACACTCCTGACTTGCTGTCTCCCTAGAGGTCCAAAGCTGGAGTAACAGCTGTGGGTGATTCCCAACTTGGCAGAGGCTGCAATAGCCATTAAGGCTCCAAAAAATGAATCTCGAACTTTTCCAAGTTTTGGTTAGTAAAAGCATAGCACTGGAAGAAGGAAGAACTCAAAGAAGGTCATAGCTGGAAGGAACCTTTCACTAGAGTCCAAATGAAGACTCAGAGAAACATGAGGCTCAGAGAGGTTACGCAGCTCCTGCAGGGACATGAAGAGCAGTCAATACAGGACTAGAACCTGGTGCACAGCACAATGTCCCAGTCTTGCATATATATACATACATTCATTTTCATATTCTTTTTCATTAAAGGTTATTGCAAGATATTGAATATAGTTCCCTGTGCTATACTGAAGAAACTTGTTTTTTAAGATCTATTTTTATATATAGTTGTTATCATTTGCAAGTCTCAAACTCCCAAATTTATCACTTCCCACTCCCTTTACCCGGTAACCATAAGATTGTTTACTCTGTCTGCGAGTCTGTTTCTGTTTTGTAGATGAATTTATTAGTGTCTTCTTTTTTCTTTTTTTTAGATTCCTCATTTAAGTGATATCATACGGTATTTTTCTTTCTCATTCTAGCTTACTTCACTTAGAATGATGATCTCTAGGTCCATCCATGTTGCTACAAATGTCATTATTTTATTATTTTATATATTTTTATATAATATTTTATATTCCATTGTATTTGTATACCACAGTTTCTTAATCCAGTCATCTGTCAATGGACATTTAGGTTGCTTCCATGTCTTGGCTATTGTATATAGTGCTGCTATGAACATTGGGGTGCATGTATCTTTTTGAATTTGAGTTTCCTTTGGATATATGCCCAGAAGTGGGATTGCTGAATCTTATGGTAAGTCTATTTTTAATTTTAAAGGAATCTCCATACTGCTTTTCATAATGGCTGCACCACACTACATTCTCACCAGCAGTGTAGGAGGGTTCCCTTTTCTCCACACCCTCTCCAGCATTTATCATTTGTGGATTTTTTTAATGATGGCCATTCTGACTGGTGTGAGGTGATACCTCATGGTAGTTTTGATCTGCATTTCTCTAATAATTAGTGATATTGAGCATTTTTCCATGTGCCTATTGGCCGTTTGTATGTTTTCATTGGAGAATTGCTTGTTTAGATCTTCTGCATATTTTTGGATTGGGTTGTTTGTTTTTTGTTATTAAGTTGTATGAGCTGTTTATATATGCTGGAAATTAAACCTTTGTCAGTCACATCATTGGCAGATATTTTCTCCCATTCCGTAGGTTGTCTTTTTTTGCTTATGGTTTCCTTTGCTGGGCAAAACCTTGTAAGTTTAATTAGGTCTCATTTGTTAATTTTTGCTTTTATTTCTATTGCCTGAGTAGACTGCCCTAGGAGAACATTGCTAAGATTTATGTCAGAGAATGTTTTGCCTATGTTTTCTTCTAGGAGGTTTATAGTGTCTTGTCTTATATTTAAGTCTTTAAACCATTTTGAGTTTATTTTTGTATATAGTGTGAGGGAGTGTTCTAACTTCTTTGATTTACATGCTGCTGTCCAGTTTTCCCAACACCAGTTGCTGAAGAGACTGTCTTTTTTCCATTATATATTCTTGCCTCCTTTGTTTAAGATTAATTGATCATTTATTTCTAGGCTCTCTATTCTGTTCCATTGATCTATATGTCTGTTTTTGTGCCAGTACCACTACACATTACTTTTAATCCATGTTCACGGATCCCATGGCTTTACCCAGAGAAGGAAACTGGAGGTTGACTGAGCTTCCTGGTCTAAGCAAGTAAAGAGTGGCAATAAAAGTCCTTGCTTTCCTCTAGGGAAACAATAGTACTTTTGCATTTATGTAAAATTTCACATTCAGGAAATGATGGATTGTAGGTATAATGGAAAAAATGGTGTAATGAATGATGTTACTACCATAAGTATGGGGAAGATTAAAATTATCTACAGATGACTACTATAAAAATAAGTTTGTGGTATTTTAATTTCATTGCCTTCTGAAACTGTCAGCAAAAGGCAAAATAGGTTGATCTGAATTTCAGTCATCTTTTTCAGAACATTGAAGGAGGTGCTAAGGAGTAGTAAAATGTCCAAAGTAGACTACTGGGGAAGGAAGGGAGAGTGATAGGAGTGGTCAGCCCCTGAAAGATGAAAATTTGATTTTTTCCATTGAAATATTTTGATAATCCAGGTGGAAGTTTGTGAACGGCTCCACACTGGGGCCGAGACTGTCTCTGATTACTAGAGTTACCACACCCACATGCCAACAAAGGTCGTTGCTCACATAAACCCCAGTCATGCTCTTAGCTTCTGTGTGTGTACGTGTGCGTGTGTGTCTGTAAAATCAAGTAGGCTGGGACAGCCCAGCGTTTTGGTGAAAGCTTGCCATTGTTTTAGTTGTTATGCTTGATACTCAAGCATAATACTTAACTTGATTTCCAAGTTCATGGAATCTAGACCTCACTGTGATTTAGTTACCTACTCAGTTCTATGCTAGTTGATCGATATCTGATGCTTCTTTTCTTTCTTTCTTTTTTTTTCTTTAGGAGAAAATGATTTTACAACTCTGTAGATTTCTTACCCTGGTGTGTTCTAAAGTGGAATATTTCTTTTATTTCCTCCTGACTCATTGCCCTGAGGTCTGAGGTCTTTGGTTTCTGAGATACTGATCCCAAAGGACTCAGGAGGACTATATCCTTCTTCTTTGGAAGCCATGTGCTCAATCTCTGATAATTAAAGACACTGAATATTTTGCTAGGAAGTGATGTGACATTGTTATTTCCCTCCTCTATCTGGCTGCCTCTGTGGGGAGAGTTCAGTGAGTTGCATTAAACAACTTACAAATTAAACTTCAGTGATTTTCTTCCCTGTTAAATCTAACTATACTTTATTCTTTCTCTTTCCTAATTTTTTAAATTGTGCTAATTGATTTAGCTCCTACCCTCTGCCCAGGAGTACGCAGTTCCCCTCAGGCATGGCACACATTTTTCCTAATGCTTCAATTTTATTCTGAAATATGGAGGGGTGGTGGGGTGTTGAATTTTATATTCCTGAAGATTTTCTAATCTACTGGTGGAGGCCAAATCAGTGAATCCTGCCTTCCTGCTTTCCTATGGATATATTATAGATCATATAAAAATTACTTAGATTTTTAAGATAAAATGTAAGACTAGAAAGTTCTTAGTATGTGGCAGGCTAAGGCCAGGCTTCTAGTTCATTATTTTGGACTTTTGGGTTTCTTCAGTGAACAGCTGTGAGGAAAGCTTTACAACATTCTCTCAGTCTCAAGACCCTGTCTTCTGGATGAAGGACACTATGTTCCCAAATTCCAGCTGAAGTATCTGTTGTTTTTGTTTGCCTCTGTTTGTCAGTTTGACCTTGCTCCTTCTCTCCCTTTCTCTCCCCCTTTATAAATAGCTATATGCATTTGGTTGGGAATGACCAAAATATGGATATCAGTTTTTAGGTCATTAGGAAAGTCACCGCCTCAATTAACCAGATGAGTGAGCTGTACTTTTTACTTCACTATAAAATAATTCATTTTAATGTAGTTTTAAAACTCTCTTGTGTTCTAAGAGCAACTGTTAGTAACTATGATGTTCAGCTATTAATAAAGGCAAATATCAGTATTGTAAATTGCATCATTGTTTCATTTCTTTTTATAATGTTCATTTCAGCAGTGTTTTCTGTTACTGATGAAGACTACCTTTTTTTAACCTTATTTTTTTTATCGAAGTGTAGTTGATTTACCATGTCAGTTTCAGATGTACAGTGAGGCGCTTTAGCTGTATATATATTTCAGATTCTTTTTCCATCTTATGTTATTACAAGAAATTCAGTATAGTTCCTTGTGCTATACAGTAGGCCCTTGTTTATCTATTTTATATATAGTAATGTGTATCTGTTAATCCTAAACTCCTAATTTATCCCTCCCCTGCCCTTTCCCCTTTGGTAACCATAGTTTGTTTTCTATGTCCAAGAAAGACTAACTTCCTGAAATAAAAAAAATAGGCCACACCAGGAGCACATCCTTGAGATCCAGAGATTGGTGATTCCATAAATGAAACTGATCCCATGCTACACAGCATGGCTCCTGGGTGTAGAACTCAATGAGACTTAGGGATAATCTGACAGCTGAAGCCACCCCGACCTCCAGATTATGCCATATTAAGTCTGTTTCCATGGAAAAGCGGAGGGGAGAAGTAGCCTCATCAGTTATTCTCTTGAGAGCAGTCTCCACATCAGCTAGAGAGAGTGCATGTGTAGGTGGCCATTGCTCAGGACCTGTTCCCCTTGCTCAAACAGGTATTTTTGATGCCCTGACTGACTCCCTGTCTGCTCTCAACTGCAGAGAAACTTTAGGCAGTCACTGTCCTAGGCTGTGTGCGGGTCCTTTAGTCCTTCTATGATGTAGAAGGCCTTGTTGCTGGGGCTTTGTATGGTCTCCTCAGCTCAGCTCAGGGTGTTGGTGTCCAGAGACAGCTGGCTCATGCTGCCCAGACTCACACCAGACTAGCTTTTGCTACCACAAAGTGTGATTTAAACATACAAGCAGATATGCATATATAAATAAAGAGATTACATTTTCCTCACAGTTCTGTCACTCACCCAAGGAAACATGGTGGGGAAAATTACTTGGAAAAGAAAATCAAGTTTCAGTTAGAATGATTCGTGATGAACAGGGAATCTGAAGAGGTTTGGGATCCTGTGCTGAGGTGAATTGGTGACACACATCTCCCTCACCTAGAGACCCCCCCAACCCCCGCCAGCCTACAAGGGACTAAATCTGTATTTCCCTGTCAGGACAGACACGTTAACACAAGATAGTTCTCCAAATCCTCATTCACTCCTGTTTTGACTGTGAGAGACTTAAAAAAATTTTTGCTCTTCATGACTTGCTTCTTTCTCATTTCCACACAATGTTGTAACAAGGTCTCAAATTGTTTCAGACACAATATAGTAGTGATTTGCGTAAATATCTAAGGAAGCAGCCTCATCTTATCAGCCCATAGTCTGCAGACCAGGTATTAGATGGTGAGCACCTCAGGCAAGCCTGTTCGCTGTGATTGGTGGGAGCAATCTCAGCTTTGAGTACCCTTGATTTGACACAAGTGCTTTCTGCTAGGCTTAAGTTCCCTGACTTCTCTTTCTGAGCTTTCTCTATGTCAACGGTTTTGGCATGAAAATATTTATTATATAACATTTTATACATACAAAAGAATATGTAACATATATACGTTTTGAGGCAAAATAATAATGAACATTTGTGAATCCACAGCCAAGTTTAGAACTAGAACATTAGCAATGCTGTTGCATAAGCATGTGTGTTTTTGTCTTGCCTCCAGTAAGTGGAAACTGCTATCTTAAAGTTTATGTTTATTTATTCTATCCTTCTGTTTTTTTTTTTTCCCACCTGCTGTTTTGGGCAGTCTTTGTATATATGTAACCCTAAAGAATATTTCGTTAAATTTTGCTGTTTGAGCTTTATTAAAATGATATCATTTTCAAAATAGTCTTTTTCAATTTTCTTTTGTCCTTCAACTTTGCAATTCCTCGGTGTTATTACATGTAATTGTAGTTACCTTTTATTCACTGGCGTATAATATTCCTTTGTGAGACTATACAAAAATGTATTTCCTGTTGATGAATTTTTGGATTGGTCCCTTTAAAAAATTATGAGCTTAAGCTACCACAAACATTCCTTCCTATACATGCCTTTGGGGGTGGATATGAAATTACTGGGTCGCAACGCATGCTAATATTCAACATTAGTAGAAAATGCCCAATTGTTTTCCAAAAAGGTTGTGCAGTTTCCCTATCTATCAGCACATGTGTAATGACCCTTTTTGATGTATATAGCTTTGCCAATAACTTTTATTGCCAGGTTTTACAATTTTTGCTAATCTAATGGATGTAAATTGGCATTTTATTAGTAACCAAGAAAATACAAATTACGGTGCCAGAGAGATTAGGCATTAGTCATATGTGTACTGACCATTTCTCCTTTCTCTCTGTGAAATAATTGTGCAAGCCTGTTGCCCATTTTTCTAATGGGCTGTTTTTCTTTTTCTTACCAATGTGTAAGAATTTTTATATAATTTTGTTACTTAGCCTTTGTCATTTGTATGTGTTATAGATAACATCTTCTAGTTTGTGATTTATCTTTCCACTTTGTTTACTTTTGATGAATAGAAGTTCTTAATTTTAACTTGGATGAATATATTAATTTTTTATTCATGGTTAGGGCTTTTTATGTCTTAATATGACCTCCACTACCTTCCTAATATGGGACATTATAAAGATATTCTTCCCTATTTTCTTCCAAAAATCGTAACAATTTTGCTACTTAACCATCTGGGATTGATTTTTTTATATGGTTTGAGGTAAGAGGCCCAGATTCATTTTGTTTTCCTAGGGAGAAGCATTTTTCTTAATACTATTTATTAAGTAATTCTTTCCTTTCCCAAGTATTCTGCAAAGTAACATAACATTTCAGATTTCTATGTTTGTATCTATCTGCCACAGGACTCTTTGTTTCATTTTGAAAAAATCCTTAAAAACAAACAAAATCTCTTGTTATACATTGGTATTAAATTTTATCAAGCATTTGTTCCCTGCAAAGTTGAAATCATATTATTTTTGTCCAATAATCTGTTAATGTGGTAAAAAGACATTAATAGACTCTGTATTAAACCACCCTTGAATTCCTAGGATAATCCCAGCTTAGTCATGATTAGTTTTTTTTCTAAGCTACTGGGTTTGGCTTGCTAATATTTTGTTTATAATTTCTGCATCTGTGCTTCTGGGTAAAATTTGCCTGTAATTTTCTTTTTTTGAGCCATCGTTCTCTGGTTTTGGCATAAGTTGTATTTGCCTCAGAATGCATTGGGGAGTGTTATTCTTTTTTTCTTCTCTGGAAGAGCTTGAGATGATGTTCTTTGGAAGTTTCATAGAATTCACCTAAAAATATCTTTTCTGTTGTTTTTTTTTTTTGTTTTGTTTTGACTGGAAAATATTTTAAACTATGAATTGAATGTCTTTGAGGGTTATAGTATGTTTTGGCTTTCTACTATTAATTGATGCAGTTTTGTTAATTTATTGTCTTTTCCTGGGAAAAGGTCCCCTTTAGGATCTCTGCCTTAATACAGGAATCACATAAAGTTTCCCAGCCTTATTTCTGCTTCAGCCTCCCATCTTGTGTTTTCATAGCTACATCTCCTATAGAAAGCACTTTTAAAAATAATTTTCACAAAAGCACTAGTTGGATTACAATTGTCCTTGCTGATCACGCTGAGGGAGGCATTTGACCTCAGGACAATCTCTCATTGATTTACAAACCTAAACTCTCTAGCTACTTGCACACATTATTTTTCAAGGATATCTGGGAAGATCTTGATTATGCTTTGCCTGATTTGTGAATGTCTCAGTTATGAGAGCAACACCCTCCCCAATCTACCCAGGGAAAACATGTCCCACTTGGCTAGCCATGGAAACTCATCTCCCTCCTATAGCTCCTGGGATGCTGCCCTAACTCTAAATACCTCCCGATGTACGAAGCAGTGTGTGGCATGTATGTGCATATCAGTACTCAGTGGTTATGAGGAACCAGTTTCTAGAAACATAATAAATTGATGTTTATTATATAAAATAAAACTTATGCATTGAATTGGAATTTCGTGCATCTACAATATCTCTTTGTTGCTCAGCTGCTGCATCTGTCAACAGTTCCATGTGGGGAAGCTCAACCAGTCATTTCAAGTGGCGAATATCCACCACAGCTTCCGCACGATGCTCATTTTATTAGTGATCTGCCAAAGTTAAAGGAAGAGTCAACAATGAGCCAAGTTCATATTTCTGAGGAGCTAGAGTAAGACTTGATTGATTAGCCATAGCTTGACTGATTAGCTGTTTTCCTTATACTAGTCATTTGCCTCACTGCCCCTAACCCTCTCCTTGCAAATTTTAGCAACTGCTTTTAACTGGGGAGCGACAGGATCTGCCTGCCTCAAAAGGCATGCTGGGCTGTGTTCAGAATACACTGAGTGGGTAGATTCCCAGGAAGGAATTGGTAAACTTCTCTTACCCTACTCCCCCATCACCACCTACTCCTTCCAAGCCCTGAACTCCTCTTTTGAATGCTATCTGACCAGCAAAGCTCACTATTAGTTCACATGAAATGCTTTTCTTAGAAGACTTGATGAACATTTAATTATTCTATACTCTTTTTCTGTTCTGAAACAGAAATCGTATGCCAGTTGAAAAAGAAACTTTTCTTTCCCGTGTACCACTTCTAATTCTACACTACATATTTTGCAATCTTAGGAGCCAGGAGAACAGTAGGGATGTTTTAGAGCAGGAGTCAGCAACTTTTTCTGTAAAAAGCCAGATAGAAAAGATTTTAGAGTTTGTGAGCCAGATGATCCTTGTTGCAACTGTTCATCTCTGCAGCAAGAACAGCCATGGACAAAATGGCCATACATAAACAAACAGGCATGGCCATGAGCCAAGACAATTTTGTTGACAAAAACATGCAGTGGGCCAGATTTGACCCGTGGGCCAGAGTTTGCCAGCCCTATTTCAGAGGCACAGTTTTAAAGGGACTTTTCTCAGGATTTTTTTCTATGACTTGCTTTAATTCATTCATCTAAAGTGGAGTTTCTCAAAAAAGGTACTATCGATATTTTGGACTGGTTAATTCTTCGATGCAAGGGGTTGTCCTATGCATTGTAGGGGGTTTAGCAGCATCTCTGATCTCTACCCACCAAATAGATGCCAGTAGCATCCCATGAATTGAAATAACCAAAAATGTCTCCAGACATAGTTAAATGTCCCTAGGGGCAAAATTGCTCCTTGTAGAGAATCACTGATGTAAAGCAATGAGGATGACATATCATAATTAGGAGATGGAAATTGTTCAACTGTCAGAACATACAGCAAGGAAGGGAGTGTCAGGGATTGAGGCCAAGAGGTAGTCAAGGCAAAGATCCCTCAGGGTTATTCAGACATCCTTTTGAAGGCAAAGATACCACTGAAGGGTTTTATGAAGAGAGGTGTCATGGTACATTTGGTTTTATGTCTTAGTAATGGTCATTCTTACATCAGAGAAGAAAATGGGTTAGGCAGAGCAAGACTAGAGGCAAGAGAGGTCAGTAAGAAGACTTAGCTCCTGAGATTTTGACTGGTACATCCTCAAAAATGTTGGTCTGGTCCTCGGTATTATCAAATCCTCATGAAATTTGTGTAATGCTAGCAAAATGTACAAAAGATAAGTGCCATAAAGCCAATTAATACTTATCAAGGATATACCTGACCTTAAAATCAAGCTAAGTTATTTTTAGAACACTGATTTCCTTCCTGCTGGGAAAAATTACCTTAGGAAACAAAACCAACAAGGAGCCTTCTCAGCTGTGACTCTAGAGTCAGGGAAAGGGTGCTGACTGTCATTATGGAATGTGCTCAGCAAGTCACTGTAGCCAAATGGATAGGCCAATTTCGTTTTAGGGATCAAGAATTGACTCTCAACTTGGAAGGAACCTGCAGGTCCAAAGTTTGCTGAATCCACTTACAACATCATCTATAATTAGTTATGTACACCTCTACTTAAACAACTTTGACTGTAACTTGGCTCCCAAGAACACTCATGATTATTTTGCAGTCTGTAATTGTTTATTTTCAACTTCTACAAGATACTGGGTATTTGATATTTCTTTCTAAAGACCTGGAATAGTTGCATAGAAAGAATGTCCTCTTCTCTGGGACAGTCTTGGGAATGTGGGCAAATTCTCATCTCAAACTTTCCTTTGTTATGTTCTGCCCTTAATTCCAGTTAGTCTCATGATTGTGATATCCAGTTATATTTATTAAAGGACTCCACTCTCCAGGCACCATTGTAGACAGTGGGGATACAAGGATGAGGAGACAGGTTTCTATCGACAAGGACCTTGCAGTTCCATGGGAGATGGGGAAGTGAATTCCGACATTAAAATAACAAGTACAGTTGATATAATTCATAGACTGTGATGCACTCTTCATCAGCATTGAGGGAGGGACATGAAAACCTCTTACCCAGTCACTGTGTAAAATTGAACTGTACTTTGAAGCAAATTATCTAATGATGCTTTTTAGCAACAGGAAGTGTCTTCTGGGTCTCTTATTGCTCCTTTTGGCTGACAATGGGTTCCAGCCATACTTCCCTAATCAACTCCCTCTTGATTCCAATCTGACAAAATGTACAAGTCACAGAGGTGCTTAAGGTGTTCATACAGGAGACGTATCTGTTCCGACCATCAGCCACCACCAGAGAGACATCATCTTCCTGATACCTTAAACCCATGAAAACCTCAAGTAGGGGAAATCTCAGGGCTGAGCAATTTTATAATACATGGTTTCCACTCTAACAAACTAGAAGATGAGCTAGAAAATTAAACAGTAGCCTTGGTTTACACGTCATAGTTTAGTTCTTTTTTTATGTGCTTGACATCATATCCATCAACCTCATCACCCATAGTTTGATAACTCAGTGACGTAGCAGGAACAACTTCCTTTAAATATGCAGTTGTGAACATTTGCTCAAGTACTGCTACGTACCCCCCCGGGAAAAAGAGTAAGCGAAGTACTGTAAGCTGGAAGATAGATAAGAGTTGTTAGATTTTTTGTTTGTTTCTCTCACCATCTGCCACATGCTTTGCTGCTAGCATAATTCTTTGGATAAAATTCAGTAAATTTGGTAAACTTAAGAGAAATCAAAGTGAGAGTTTTTCTTTTAAACTGCTTTATTTTCCAGTAGTAAAGAACCATTATAACCAGTGTTTAATAGCGACATACCTTTGCCTCTACTGGCATAAAAATATTATAACATTTAGTTTTATAAACTTCAGTTCTCTAGATTGTTAAAGTCTGAAGGAGTAGCAGTTCATCTGATAGAAGGCATTTTGTTTGACCTTAGTGAAACAGAAGGAGAAATATAAATAGGAAAAAGCACTTAATTTTGTACATCTAAACATGCTCTTCACCTCTGTGCTGAAAAATAGTATTTGTTGCACTTAGAAAAAAAAGCTGATCTTTTTTCCTAGTAAGAATTCCAGGAAAAGCAAAAAAAACTTGTTAAAACACTTAATCCTTCTTTTCTGTGTGACTCACGATTTCCTTTTTGCTCCTGACAAACATAAGTATCTTTGTATCTAAGCATCAGCTTGTCTAAGGCCTCGTCTCCTCCCGTCACCCCAAGATAGAGCCATGGGGACACTTCCAAGAGTCAGCTCAGGAGAATGCATACACTTGAAACCCACACCTGTTAAGCCCCCATCTTTTCCAGAAGAGTTTCTTACTCAGTTTTAGACTGAGAGCCTTTGTGAAGGAGCCCAGAAAAATTTCACATTTCCTGCTTCATCAGCAACTCAGAGCCAAAAGTATAGCCCCAGTTTCTTCCAAGATCTTTTATAAGCAAAGAATCATGTGCTCTGCAATCATTCTTCTTTCAGGATGCCTCAGGCTTCACACTTGGGGGATAAGGAAGAAAAGTACGTACTCTCCTGACACTTCAAGTCCGCTTGATAGATGTTTTGGAATGCTCACTGTTTTTTCAGCTAGATTGTGATTTCCTGAACACCAAGTTGGGATGCCATGTTAAAATGCACAAGTCTTGATTTGGCAAATGACATTACTATGGTTGTATAAGACCAGCTACAAGCAAAATGGTGCTTTCACTTATGTGTCCCATCGCTGTTCCTTGCTTCCATTTCTTGGGCCATTCCTTATCTTGATACTGCCCTCCCCCGGGCTTCCAAGATGTCATCCTGGTATTTTTTGTTTTTCTCTCCTCTCAAAATGGTTATGAAGAAAGTATTAGGAGTCCATTCAAACTGACTAAAAACAGCTAAAAATTTCTCCTTCCCAAGTACATTCACATTTAAACAAGTCCTCAAACTAAATGCCTGTGTTTTGCAGTAGATTGAGGAGATGGAGGCCAGGGCTTTCTACTAAGGCAGTGGTCTAACTCTGATGCTAGTTTTTTGTTTTTTTTTTTTTAATTGAAGTACAGTCAATTACAGTGTGTCAGTTCCTGGTGTACAGCACAATGTCCCAGTCATGCATATACATATATATATTCACTTTCATATTTTTGCATTAAAGTTTATGATAAGATATTGAATATAGTTCCCTGTGCTATACAGAAGAAATTTGTTCTTTAAATTTATTTTTATATATAGTGGCTAATATTTGCAAATCTCAAACTCCCTAATTTGTCTCTTCTCACCCCCTTTCCCTCAGTAACCATAAGTTTACTTTTTATGTCTGTAAGTCTGTTTCTGTTTTGTAGGTGAGTTCATCTTTTTGTAGATTCTTCTTGTAGCTTCTACATATGAGTGATATCATATGGCATTTTTCTTTCTCTTTCTGGCTTACTTCACTTAGAATGACAATCTCCAGGTCCATCCATGTTGCTGCAAATGGTATTATTTTAAATTTTTATGGCTGCATGGTATTCCATTGTATAACTATGACACAGCCTCTTGATCGAGTCATCCAATCCTAGTTGTACTCTTCATGGTCATCACTGGGCTGATTCCACATTAAACATATTTCCCCTTTTTTTTATCTCATTCTTTCTTTTATTCATGAAGTAGAAGGGGACAAAAATAATCTAAGGAAAGTTATTCTTTTTTGCTCCCAAAGCCAGAAGTTCCTTAACTGTATCACATACCTGTTATGCAAAATGAATATGCAAAAACGAACATTTACTTAAACTGAAAAGATAAACTGAAAGAAAAGAGTAGATATTAAGTCCCGCTAAGTAGAATAGACAGCTAGAGCTAAGTCAGGGGATGGAAACGGCAGACTAGGGCTATGGGATTTAGGGAATTTTTTATTGAATTGGAGGTAATAGAGGCCAGAAAATTGAGCACAATTTAGAAAACTGATACATTGGTCCAAGAGTGAGGGGAGGCGACACACACACACTCCGGACGTGACTCTATACAGGGGACAGTGCCTCTTCCCTCTCTTCGCTTTTTCTCCACGTGCCATTTGGAAGTTGGGGACCACCGACTTCTGTTTCTCTGCAGTTGTGTTGTGGGTGATGGCACATGACAAAGGGGAATAATGTTAGCTCCTTGTTCGAGGGATCGTTGTTGAATGTCTGCATTAGAAGGGGTGCTGGGCTTTCCTCCGTGGCCGCCAGCAGCCGCTCTGCTCTGAATGAGGCCTATTTAGGTACCAGCCCTCGGTGTAGTGTTGGAGGCAGATCACACTCACCTAAACCTGGGGCAATATTATCCGCTGTGGCTCAGCCTCTGTGATTGATGCAGGCACCATTACTGGTTGGTGCTTTTCTGTTACCTTGGGTTGTGTGTGTGAACGACCACTATGTGTTGTGACGTGGTCTATACCTTGTGAATAACATTAATGGTTAAACGAGTGGGAGACCTCTACTTTTTACCTACTGGGTTCACATCTAACCCCTCCTAAATCCACCTACTGCTACCAGCTATTTATTGAGATCCTTAGGAATAAGGAAAAAGTATTTGTAGAACATTTTGTCATTTTAGTCCATTTAGTCTGCTATCACAAAATACCAAAGACTGGGAAGCCTCTAAACAACAGGATTTTGTTTCTCGCAGTTCTGGCAGCTGGAAGTCTGAGATTTGGGTGCCATCATGGTTGTGTGAGGCCTCCTCCTGGGTCACAGACTTCTTGTATCCTCATATGGAGGACAGGGTAGGGATCTCTCTGGAACCCCTTATAAGGGCACTAATTTCATTTTTGAGAGCTCCACCCTCATGGGTTAACCACCTCCCAAGGGCCTCACCTCTTAATAGCATTATCTTTGGAGATTAGGGCTGCAAAATACGAGTTTTGTAGGGACACAATCATAGCAGGTATTGCAGAAAAAGGACTTGCTTATCACAGATATGGAAAAATAGAAGAAGTGTCACCATGTTTCTGTCATTTAGAGACAATTGATTTTTTATATCCTTTCTTTTTATTCTATATGTATTTTTAAAATTATTTTATCTATATTATAAAATGTTTTATAAACTGCATTATTTTTTCTCTTAGCATTTAGAATTTCTCTTATAGCCAATATCATGTGGTTTTTAGTGACTAAATTGTGTTTGCTGATTAGATTGTGCCTCAATTTATATAACTACCCATTTTTTTAAATGTCTTATGTAGTTTGAGGCTGTTATAAACATTTTAATTTTCATAAAAATGTTTAGATTAGCTTTATATTTTGGATCATTAATTTGGCATATATTTCCCAATGTGAATTCTTAAGTCAAAGGGTATGAACATTGTTTTAGGCTCTGATGGCTATTGCTAGAGAAGCATTAAGAGCTATTTCTTAGTTTGGATGAGTTGGTTTCATTGATTTTGGTGAAACCCAGTGACAAACATATTGTAGAAGCCGTACATTCAAGATGGGAAGAGGAAGCCAGTGGAGATATATTAACGCACCCCATCCATTCACAATGAGAATATGCAAGGTTTCCTCAGGTAGAACCAACAAGTAAAGGGTTTGAAAACATTTTAACTAAAACTCCATTTTTTTTTTTTACTACTTTGTTGTTCTAACCATTTTAACTTCACCAGGCTAACATATTTATGTTTAACATAAGTACTTTTCCTTATGTTCTTTGAATCATCTTGTCTTAGTGATTTTGGAGAAACTCCACTTCCTTGGGGAAATTCACAAAGACTTTCACATCCTAATACCATAACCTGTGAATACGTTAGGGTACATGCCTGTAAGAAATTAAGGTTGCAGATGGATTGTTTGCTAGCCAATCGATCTCAAAATATTATCCTAAATTATCCAGGTGGGCCAAAAGTAATCACAAAGGTCCTTAAAGTGGGTTAGGGAGGCTGAAGAAAAGTCAGAGAGATGCTATGTTGTTGACTTTGAAATGTAAGAAGGGGGCTATGAGACAAGGAATGCAGGCTTTGGAAGCTGGAAAAGGCAAGGAAACAGATTCTCCCCTAGAACCTCCAGAAAGGGATGCAGCCCTGCCAACACCTTGATGTTAGTCCAGTGAGCCTCATGCCAGACTTCTGAACTTCAGAACTATAAGATATTAAAATTATGTTGTTTTTAGGCACTGCATTTGTGGTAATTTTTATGGCAGCCATAGAACAAAAACACTTAGTTTTCATTTCTAAATAGAGTTAAACTATGTTCCTTTGTCACTGAGTTTTCCATTTTACATTATTTTCATTTTATCTTCCACTTGTTGATTAATCAAACTGCCATTATGAGGAAGTAAAAGTTCTTACTTTGTTAGTGCCTAAGACCTTGCTTTCCAAGATGTATTTCAGTAGGCGAATAGATAAACAAACTGTGCATTATCCAAGCAATGGACTATTATTCAGCAGCTAAAAAAGAAATGAGCTATCAAGCCATGACTAGGACTTCCAGTACTATGTTGAAAAGGAGTGGTTTCTTAATGGGAAAGCTTTGAGTTTCTTACCATTAAGAATGATGTGAGCTGTGGTTACTTTTGTAGGTATCCTTTATCAAGTTGAGGAAGTTACCCTCTATTTGTATTTTACCATGAATTTTATATCGTGAATGGTGTTGGATTTTGTCAAATGCTTTTTCTGCATCTATTAATATGATTTTTGTTTTAGTCTGCTGTTGTGTGATGGATTACATTAATGGATTTTCAAATGTTGAACCATCCTTGCATACTTGGGATAAATCCCACTTGGTTATGGTGTATAATTCTTTTTACACATTGTTGGATTTGATTTGCCAATATTGTGTTGAGGATTTTTGCATCTATGTTAATGAGAGATATTTGTCTGTAGCTTTTTTTCTTGTATGCCTTTGTTTGGTTTTAGCATTAGAGTAATACTGGGATCACAGAATGAGTTATAGAATGAATTAGGAAGTATTCCCTCTGCTTCTATTTTCTGAAAGAGATTACAGAGAATTTGGTGTAATTTCTTTAAAAATATTTGTTAAAATTCTCCAGTGAACCTATCTGGGATGCTTTCTGTTTTGCAAGGTTATTAGTATTGATTCAATTTCTTTAATAGACATAGGTTTATTCATATTGTTTATTTCTTCTTGTGTGAATTTTAGCAAATTGTGTCTTTCAAGGAAATTGTCCATTTTACCTGGGTTATGAAATGTATGGGCATAGAGTCATTTCATAGTATTCCTTGATTGTCCTTTTACTACTATAGGAATGAGTTACACTCTTTATCTGCCTAGGAACAACAATCTGGTTGACAGAGAAAGACTAGATGCTTGGAGTCTGGCTAATGGTACTCCAGGCCTGAGACTGGTAACCAGATTTGTCTGAGAGTGTTAGTTGATACGGCACATCCTGTGCTGGCAAATGAGTTGGGTCATTTGGAATGAGAAATTCCAAGTCTTCTCAGAATAATTCGGAGCCCTGTCAGCATCATCTCATATGATTGGCATTCTTTGAGTCAATTTAATATCTTCCCTGAGGAGTGGTGCTGGAAATGAGGCATTTCACAAGCCAGAGGCCACCAATTTTCTGTTCAGGAAGTAACAGCTAATGATATGAAGAGTGAGCAGTTGCCACATCTCATCCCATGAACTCTCTGTCAGACCCTCCATGTTGCTTTCTCCATGTCTTTGTATTTCAAGCCTTGTTCCTGGAATTAATGTCAGATGTTTGCAGTGAATCATACAATACTAAGGAAGGCTGTCTCCTTTCACTTCAGCAAGGAGAAGTGGGGAAATACATGTTCTCAGTATTTGTCTGGGATAGTAATTAAGAGGAAATTCCCTGAAGGATTCTAATCTCTTCTTCAACTAGGCCTGGAATCCTGCTCATTAATGAGTGAGTCTCCTGTGGCCTCCGGGGGAACCTCACCATGTCCAATGGGATATAAAGAGCTGAGCCTTAGAAGATTTGTCTTGGTCTGCAAGTGGTGTTGAACTAGAGACAACTTAGGGATGCATACATAGGTGCTTCCTTGCTCCTCTTCTCTGTTCCTTTAAGTTCTGTGTTGAGGCTAGAGGAAGAATAGGAAACTGAAAACTAGCTACAGGGAATGGGTGGATTTAAAAGAGAAGGGAGTGTGAACATAAGGTTCTCTATAGCTTTTGTGTCCCTAAGGATTAGCTTAGGCCTGGATTCCACTCAAGTCCTTAGAATTTTCCCAGTTTTAACTTCCTGCCTACCTTTCCATCCCCTTTCCACTCCTCTCAAGAACCCAGTCTTCTTGTTTTCCATCCTCCAATCTGTCCTGAATGTTTTCATGAACTCTAAGGTGTAATGGCTATTAATATACTATCTCACAATGTTACCATCTTAAGGGATTTTCACATTTTTCATCAGATAAAAGAATTCTCTAAAATATAATTAAAGATATAAGATAGTCAATCAGAGAAGAAATTTTGTGTTTTAAGCCCTCTGGAGATTATGATACACACTTAAGTTTGTAAATCACTGAACTATGCGATTGACTTGGGCAAGTCTCTTAAGTTGTTTGAATTATGCCTTCTCTGCCTCAGACTTTCACAGGGCTGTTAATGAGGACCAGACGATAAAAATGTGTGGTTTGGGAAACAATTAAAAGGTTGAGTGTTCCTAGGGGATTGCTAGAGGAGTAACTACATCATTTGGATTTTTTTTCTGATTGGGTTTTGCAAGTGGTGATGAGAGGGAAACCAGCTCTTCTAGAAAAAATTAAGTGGAAAATTTTAGAGAAAAAAAGTGTTGAACATTTAAGCAATGACTTCTATTTACCAAAATCACCATCACTATCATCACTATCACCATCATCATCATGATCTTCTTCATCTTCATCACTGTCATCATTCTAATTAGACAACTGCTAAATTGTGCTTTCATAGTCCCATTCTGGCCAGTGTTTTCCTGTTGGTTTTAGATTCGAATTACAACAGAAAATCCTATGTATATAGTATTCCATTCAACAATATCAGAATATATATTTTTTCAAGGGCAGAAATATAGACCATGTTCTGGACCATAAAGTAATTTTCAATAAATACAAAAGGATTTAAGTCACTTAAAATACTTTTCTCAACCACATTGGAATTAAATTAAAATTAATAACAGAAAGATCCCTGGAAAATCCCCTAGATATTGGAAACAGTGTTCTAAATAAATCATGAGCAAAGAAGAAACCAAAAGCAGAATTAGAAATATTTGTAACTGAATGAAGTTGAAAATACAGTATGTCTCAATTTGGGTTGAGCAAGAGGAGAAAGAGAAGACACAAATCAATATCAGAAATGAGGGTGGCAAAATTATTGCAGATTCTACAGATATTAGAAGAATAATAAGGGAATATTATGAACAACTTTATGGCAGCACATTTAACCACTTAAATAAAAGGTCAAATTCCTCAAAAGACCAAATTAACAAACTCACTCAAGAAAAAACAGATAATCTGAAAAATCCATGTATCTATCTATAGAATTGAATTTTTAGTAAACCAAATCAAAAAATTCCCCCAAAACCAAAAACTAAGACCTTCCCATAGAGAATGGCTTCACAGACAATACTACTTGATTTTAAGGCTTACTATAATGCTGCAGTATTGAATACAATGTGTTATTGGCATTAATATAGGATGAATAGAGCAATGGAACAGAATAAAGACTCCAGAATAAACCTTCATATATTTGAACTATTGATTTTTGATGAAACTGCAAGAGCAATTTAGTAGAGAAAAGTGTAAACTTTTTAGTGAATGACAGCAAATCAATTGGATGTCTATAGGCAAAAAATAAACCTGAATCCATATCATGCATCATATGCAAAAATCAACTCAAAATAGATCAAAGATTTAAATGTAAAACCTAAAACTAAGAAATCTTATTAGGGTTGGATTTGGCAAGGTACTTTTAGCTATGACACCAATAGCACAATCCATAACAGAAAAATTGTACAAATCAGACCTCACCTAAATTAAGAACTTCTGCACCTCAAAAGACACTCTTAAGAGATTGAAAAGACAGGCTGTAGATAATGAGGAAATATTTGCAAAGTATGTATCTTGTAAAGGACTTATATCTAGAATTTATAGAGAAATCTTAAAACCTGTAATAAAACAAACCATCCTCCACACCACCAAAAGTAGGCAAAAGATTTTTAAAAGATGTCACCAAAAAAACCCCCCACAAACAAATGGCAAACAAGCACATGAAAATATTCTCAGCATCATTTGTCATTAGGGAAATGCACATTAAAATAAAAATGAGATGCCATTATATATCTATTAGAAAGGCTAAAATTAAAAATTATGACATGCAAATGTTGGCAAGGATGTGGAAAAACTGGAACCCTCATACACTGTTGGTGTGAACATAAAATTTTACATTCACTTTGGAAAAGAGTTTGGCAGTTCCTTCAAAATTTAAATGAACATCTACCATTTGATCTAGCTATTGTACTCGCAGGTATTTTTGCAAGAGAATGAAATCATGCATCCATACAAAGACATACATGCAAATGATCACAAGAGTCTTGTTAGTAATAGCCAAAATTGGCAGTAGCCCAAATGTCCATCAGCAGATGAATGGGTAAACAAATTGTGGTATATCCATTCAATGGAATACTACTCAGCATAGGAAGGGATATTGATATATGTTATAACATGCGTGAATCTCATTATAATGGAACTGAGTTAAAGAAGCCAGTCAAAACAGAGTACCTACTATATGATTCCATTTATGTAAGACTTCCAAAACTGCAATCAAAAGTATTATAATAGAAAGCAGATCAGTGGTTGTGTGGTACTGGGTGAGAGGTGTGGAGTGGAAGGAGAGTGGGATGGAAAAGGGCCACAAGGATTCTTTTAAAGGTAATGGGTACATTCATTATCTTGGTTGTGGTGAGGGTTTCCCAGGTGAAAACATGTCAAAATTAATCAAATTGTATAAATGAAATATGTGCAGTTTGTTGTATGTGAATTACATTTCAAAAAACTATTGCAAATAAAATAAAATAAATCAAATATAATAAAATATAGTAGGAAAGGCCTTGGTTTGAAGAATAATATACTCAAATGCATTTGACTCTTTTTAAGGGTACTTTAGACACTGACATGCTACTTTGAACAATTTATACATTTCCAAGATAAAAGATTTAGAGTAGTGAACCTAAGCTTTTAGGGGACCTAACACATAAAATTCTGTGGAAATATGACTTTTGAAAAATGACTGTTTGAATAACAATTTCATTCAATGCCTCAATTAGTCTTTGGTAGCAAATCAAGTGCTTGGAAAAGGCACTTTCAAAGAAGTTATTAAATCTTTCCTGTCTACTTCCCAGCTTCTAAATGGAGGTCTCTGCTGAGAAGCAGACTTGCATGTAGCGTGCTCTTCCTTAGGTTAGGTGTTCACATACTTTCAGCTGCAGTGATTACAACCACCACCATTACAAGTACCAGCAGCCAGTAGTGAATGAGTGCTTGCCATATGCCAGGCATTGTTCTAAATATTTTATGTGTATTAAGCCATTTAATCCTCCCAATAACCCTATGAGGAAGAAAATACTATCCTCATGTATGCAGAAGAAACTGAGGCACAAAGAGGTACAAATATCAAATTATCTGACTAGCAGTGGCATAAATGAATACATTTTTGTTTATTTACTCTATAACTTCTCTATAACAAGTACACTGATAGACCATTCCACGATTGCTCCTGGGGTCAACAAACTAAGGGCCCTAGGTGAGTTTTCTTGCACTTTTGTAGGTCTTTCTATCATGGCCACAAGATGGCTACCCTGCCACTAAACATCCCTTCCTCACTTAATATTCAAAGCAGGAGAAAGGGGTTGGGAAGGAGCTATCTTCTTGTATGATTTTTTCATCAGAGAAATACATATTTGCTAGAAGCACACTCGCAAAATCTCATCAAAAGTTATTGGCTAGAACTTGTTCACATAGCCCTTCCAAGCTGTATTCTACCATGGGAGGCAAGTTCTCTCAGAGAGGAAAAAGGGTCGGGAGAATGACTGTTTGGTTGGCAGCTAACACTGGCTGGGCCACTTTGATGTATCCTGACCGCAACCCTAGATTACATTCCCAGTGATGGCTCCCTGACACTTCAAGAGCTGTAAATGTATAGGTGAAATTCCTTTTTTCTCCTTAGTTTCTTTCTCATCTTAAGAAGAACTTCCCATATTGGTTAAAGTTTACCAAAGACAAATAATAAAAGCATATCATATTTATGTTGAAAAGAGAGATACAGATCCAAAAGAGAATGATTTATTCATTCAGTCTTTCATCAATTAAATCAATTAATTTATTGAGTTATTCATTCCACATATGAATGTTGGTCATTCTCCACTAGTGGAATTTGATGTTAGTTGACATGGTCAAGATCAAGGCTGTACTACAGAACTACAGTGATGGAAATGTTTTATCTGTGCTGTCCCATATGGTAACCACTAGCCACAGGTAACTTACTAAGCACTTGAAATATGGCTAGTGTGATGAGGGCCTGAATTTTTAGTTTTAATTCATTCAATTAAAAAAATTTATTATTGTATTATTTAACTGTTTTATTTTGGCATGGGGGTTAGGTAATTGGGTTTATTTAATTTTAGAGGAGGTACTGAGGATTGAACCCAGGACCTCATGCATGCTAAACACACACTCTACCACTAAGCTATACCCTCTCCCGATTCAATTATTTTTTCAGATTATATTCCATTATAGGTTATTACAAGATATGAATATAATTCCCTGTGTTTTATAATAAATTCTTATTGATTTTATGTATAGTAGTTAGTATCTGCTAATCCCATACTTGTACTTTGTCCCTCCTCCCTTGGTAACCATACATTTGTTTCCTATGTCTGTGACTCTGTTTCTGTTTTGTATATAGATTCATTTGTGTTATTTTCAGATTTTCACATATAAGTGGTATCATATAGAACTTGTCTTTCTCTGTCTGATTTACTTAACTAAGTATAATTTTCTCTAGGTCCATCCATGTTGCTGCAAATGGCAATATTTCATTCTTTCTTTATGGCTGAGTAATAGCCATTGTATAAATATACCACATCTTCTTAAGCTTATTGTCTGTTGTTGGGCACTTGGATTGTTTCCATGTCTTGGCTATTGTAAAGAATGCTGCTATAAACATTGGGGTGCAAGTATCTTTTTGAATTAGAGTTTTCATTTTTTTCCAGATAGATACACAGGAGTGGGATTGCTGGATCATATGATAGCTCCTATGTTTAATTTTGTAAGGAACCTCCATATTTCCATAGTAGGTACACCAATTTACATTTCCACCAACAGTGTAGGAGGGTTCGCTTTTCTCCATACCCTCTCCAACATTTATTATTTGTTGACTTTTTGATGATGGCCATTCTGACTGGTGTGAGGTAATACATCATTGTAGTTTTCATTTATATTTCTCTAATAATTAGAGATGCTGAGAATCTTTTCATGTACCTGTTGGCCATCTGTATGTTCTTTGGAAAAATGTCTATTTAGGTCTTCTGCCCATTTTTTGATTGGGTTGTTTATTTTTTTGATATTGAGTTATATGAGCTGTTTGTATAGTTCAGGTATTAACCCTTTGTTGGTCATATTGTTTGCAAATATTTTCTCCTATTCTGTAGGCTGTCTTTTAATTTTGTTTATGGTTTCCTTTGCTGTGCAAAAACTTTTAAGTTTAATTAGATCTCATTTATTTATTTTTACTTTTATTTCTTTAAGAAATAAAAGAATTTTACTGATTTAAGAAAATATTGCTATGATTTATGTCCAAGAATGTTTTGCCTATGTTGTCTTCTAGAAGTTTTATGGTGTCATGCCTTATATTTTGATCTTTAAACTATTTTGAGTTTATTTTTGTATATGGTGTCAGGGAGTGTTCTAACTTCGTTGATTTATATGTGGCTGTCCAGTTTTCCCAGCATGACTTGCTGAAGAGACTCTCTTTTCTCCATTGTATATTCTTGATTCCTTCATTGAAGATTAATTGACCTTAGGTGTGTGGGTTTATTTCTGGGCTCTCTATTGTGTTCTATTGATTCACATGTCTGTTTTTGTGCCAATACCATGCTGTTTTGATTACTGGAGCTTTGAAGTATAATCTGAAGTCTGGAAGGGTTATGCCTCCAGCTTTGTTCTTTTTCCTCAGGATTTCTTGGCAATTCTTGGTCTTTTGTGATTCCATATAAATTTTAGGATTATTTGTTCTAGATATGTGAAAAATGTCATGGGTATTTTGATAGGGGAAATTGCTTTGGGTAATAAGGCCATTTTGACAATATTAATTCTTCTAATTTAAGGGCATAGGATATCTTTCCATTTCTTTGAATCATCTTTAACTTTTTTTATCAATGTTTATAGTTTTCAGTGTATAGGTCTTCCACCTCTGTGGTTAAGGTTATTCATAGGTGGTTTTTTTTATGGACATGGTTTTAAACAGGATTTTTTTTAACTTTCTCTTTCTGATATTTCATTGTTAGTGTAAAGAAATGCAATGAATTTCTGTATATTGATCTTGTATCCTGCTACCTTGCTGAATTCATTTATTAGTTCTGATAATTTTTGTGTAGAGATTTTAGGGTTCTATATATAGGGTTTCATGTCATCTGCAAATAGTGACAGTTTTACCTCTTCCCTTCCAGTTTGGATACCTCTTATTTCTTTTTCTTTTCTGACTACTGTGACTAGGACTTCTAATATTATGCTGAACAAGAGTGGTGAGAGTGAGCATCCTTGTCTTGTTCCTGAATTTTGCAGAAAGGCTTTCAGCTTTACAGCTTGAATATTATGTTGGCTAGGGGTTTGTCATAAATGGCTTTTATTATCTTGAGATGTGTTCCCTCTGTACCTACTTTGTTGAGAGGTTTTATTATGAAAAGATGTTGAATTTTGTCAAATGCTTTTTCTGCATCTATTGAGATGATCCTTTGTGTTTTGTCGTTTGTTGTTGTTGTTAATGTGGTTAACACATTAATTGATTTGTATATGTTGAAACATCCTTGTGACCCTGGATTGAATTGAATCCAGGTTGATTATGATGTATGATGCTTTTTATGTATTGTTGAATTCAGTTTGCTATTTTTTTCTTGAGGATTTTCATATCTATATCCATCAAAGATACTGGCCTGTAGTTTTCTTCTTTTGTGCTCTCTTTATCTGGTTTTTCTGTCAAGAGTGTTCATAGAATGAACTTGGACGTGTTCCCTTCTCTTCAATTTTTTGGAATAGTTTGAGCAGGATAGGTTTAAGTTCTTTGTATTTTCAGAAGAATTCCTCAATGAAGTCATCTAGTGCTAGACTTTTGTTTGCAGGGAGTTTTTGTTGTTGTTTTGTTTTTGTTTTTGTTTTTACAGTTTATGTCTCACTTCTAGTGATCAGTCTATTCAAATTATATGTTTCTTCTTCACTCAGTTTTGGCAAGCTGTATGTATCTAGAAATGTGTCCATTTATTATAGGTTGTCCAATTTGTTGGCATGCATTTATTCATAGTAGTTCCTCTGCCTTTTCATTTTACATAACTTTCTCTGTCTGTATGAATTTAGGAGGAACAGTTATGTACTGTGGTCTTGAAGGGATGTTTTTTGTGGGCACATCCCTGTGTAGGCTGTGTGTGTCCAATGTCTTTGGTGTGAGGGCTGATTTCAGGATGGACACCAGCACATCTTTCCACAGGGTGTGCTGGTCATTATCCCCTTGGTAATGGGGTGTGGCTGGTGTTGTAGTGTCTAGAGCCTGTTCTGGATGTGAGGCAGGGCTTCGTGGCTGTTGCCACCCTGTCAGGCGTGGGGTACACTGCCCAGTTGTTGGAGTAGAAGCCCTGAGAATCAAGCTTGATCAGGCTCTGTTGCCCTTGAGTGTGTGCCCTCCTCCAAAGGAGGTGACAGCTGAAGCAGTGAAACCCATGCAGTCACAGCGAACTGTGCACCATCTGTGCTGGCAACCAAGGCTCCTCTCAGAAGCAGTCCCTTTCTCTGTTGTGTTCCTCCCAGATCTGGTGCAGGGCTGTGGTGTGGAGTGGCTGGGCTGGTTATCTGGGCATCATGGCCGCAGGAATTGAGGTGGCTGCTCTGCCACCTGAGGTCTGGGCTGCCTCTGTGGCAGGCCTCTCCCAGGATCTGGCTGCCCCAGGTCTGGCCCAAAGCTGCAGTGTAGAGTAGGTGTCGCTGGAGGGCTCTGGCTGGGAGACAACTGCTGTGTACTCCTGAGCGAGCTGACATTGGCCATCGCTGCTGCCCAGACAATACCCCGGGCCCTCTGGGCTCCCTCTGTGTAGCCAGATGAGTCCTCCCCTAGGGTCTGTCTGCTCAGTGTTTAGCCACTGTATGCTCTTGCGGCGCCACCCCGTGTACATGCTGACAGTGGCCTCTGTGGCTCTGCCCAGATTACACCTAGACACCCCAGTCTGTTTCTGCACAGCTAGTCTCAGTTTCTGCCCAGATCTCATGCCAGGCTGTGGTGTGGGACAGGGCCAGCGTGTTTGCCTGTTTGGATCGGAAAGTGTAGTGAGGCTGCAGCCGCTGGTGCAAGGCTCTCTGCACCCTGGTTGGATACAACCAGCACATGCTCAGTCCTCAAGAGTAGAATCTAGGCTTTCCCAGACCTTCTGTCTGTCTTAGTGGATTTCCCAGCAGGCAAGTAGGGCTGTCTCCTCTGTGCAGGACACCAGGGCTGGGATGCCCAGATTGCAGCTCAACCTGCTCACTCCCTGGGGTGAGGGTCCACCCGTGCGGACCTTCTCCTCCTTACAGATCTTTCCCACGGGCACAGGTCCCCAACCCAATGCCTTTTTTCCTGTCCTACTCGGTTATGTGGAGATCTTTCTTGCAGCTTTGGTTGTCCATGAGTTTTCCTGCCAATTTCCAGTTAGTTTTATGTGAAAGTTGTTCCATGTGTAGATGTATTTCTGATGCATATGTCGGGGGGAGGTGAGCTCCACGTCCTCCTACTCCATCATCTTGATCCCCCTCCTCAGGGTGTATTTTTCTGATTGGATATTTAGAATGTGTCCTTCCCTTTGGAATACTGTCTTATAATTTATTTCAGTGGTAGCTATGGTGAAAAGGACCCACAAATGCCTATCCTAAGAAGGAGATGTGCCCTTAAATTGCCTTCAAAGGGGTCCTTCTTTTTCATTTCTTTATTTCATTTATTTTCTCATTAGAGACATTATTCCACAATGTAATTCTCAACATCAATTTTGCAGTATCTTTTAAGCATTTAATTAATTCTGCTTGCAGCCTGGTTGTCACACTTCAAAACAGTGCAATAAAGTTGGGAAGTATCCAGAGACGTGTCCCTGCCATTAAACAACAAGTGAAAACAGAGTTTAGGAGGCCATGATCACGGCTGTTTCATCCCAGCCATTAGTACACAGTGGGTCTCCCGTGTACCACATGCAATAATGTGTAAAGTCAGGCTGCTGGCAAAAGCCTCCGTCTACGATGTGTTCCCAGGACCACCATCCCACGTGCCCTACCTACCGCTGCCTCCTTACATTCCTCATGCTCCTGAACTCCCTAATGCTGTACTCTACTTTCGGAACCCGCCTCTGGCACATCCTCCTTCTCTGGTTTAGTAACTTATATTCCCCATTCAGCACTTGACTCCTTCAATTTTTACATCATTTGAACCCTAAACAAGAGATATTCCCTTTATCTGCACAAGCCCAGCTCTGCACTCAGCACTTCCCCAAAGAAAGCAGAATTTAGACAGAACAAGGAAGGCAGACTTGACAGCTCAGAGATGTGCAACTTAGGTCTTAAAGAAGCCTGTTTTTCCAGCTTAATAGAAAGAAAAAACTCTTTACAGTCTTTTATAAACTACAAGTTGCTAATTCTTTCAAAGTTATGAAGCCAAAAATCTAGAGTCAAGATGCTTTTCAACCGACTGAAGAATGACCCACAGACATCACTTAGGCATTTAAAGGGTGGTACCTCCCTTGCTATAAAAAGCATTGTGGAAAAGAACTTCATGCTCCGGTCAAAAGTACCCCCACTGGAGCAAGATCCTCCTCCAGTTGGACCGTAAGTCTCATTCTGTACGGCAATTACGAAAACAATGTTTGGGCTGAAAACATGGAACACTCGGTTTCCCATTTCAAATATGAGTCATAATAAAAATGATTTTTATTAGCATCCCCTAGAAAACCACAACAGATCTTTGCATTTTATTTGTCGTAGATACGTAAGCCGTTAAAAAATCTCCTAGCATAGAACACTGTGTATGAGAGTCTCAAAAGTGTAAACAAATGGGTAAAATGATTGCCCAGAGTTTACGTGCAGAATTTGAAAGATTTACGAGTTTTGGTGGACGTCTCATTTGAAATAATGGAATTAATGTTGAATAGTTACAAAGCCAAAAACAACCAAAAACTATGACACTTATTTAGAGTAGTGTTCTGGTCATCCTCCTGCCTTTTACCCACTTTCTCAAAGAGAAAATACAACTAAAGAAATGATGCTATACAACTGTTGTACCAGAGTTCCATCAGGGTCTTCTACCGTGGAGAAAAGGAAAGCAGACAGAGCGTCCCCAGGTTCCCACTTTGCCTATCTTGACATGTGTTTTTGACACAACTCCTGTGTATGGAGTTTGTTTATTACCTCACCTTGTTCCAGAAAAAAGTGAAAGCAACTCACAAAACCACATAAAAACTTGCAAAATAAGCAAGCAAAAAAGGTGGGGATAAAAAAAAAAAGCCAAGAGTGATGCCAAAACATGCACATTGCAAAGACCTGTATGCACTTAGTATGGGTGGGGAACACATTTGGTTCTGGTCTTCCAGCAGTCAGCACAGAAAGAGAACAGTGTCACAAAATAAAGGCAGTTGCCCAAAAAAGCATTATATATATATATATTTTTTTTTTTTTTTGACATGGAGAGCAGAAGTTTTTTCCCCAGAGTTTTTCTAAAGAGGGTACTATATGATTTAACAAGCAAGGACAGCAGCACTCTTAAGCACAATAGAGTGTCGTGGCAGCTTACCGTAGACTTGAATGTAGGTGGTGGCACTATACCAAAGATTACCTAGTACAATGTTATGAAGTGGCTCAACCCTGAAGTCCAGCACTGTGAAGGGTTGAGATTTTACCATATGTACAAGCTAACATGCACAGCTCCCAGATGCTGGCAGGAGAACCAAGGATGCTGAGTCAAAAGACAAAGGACAGTGAGCGTATTGACTCCCAGCAATAGTCGTAGCCTGAATATCAGCATTTGTGCTCATTCTAGGAGCCCCAGCTCCCGCAAGCCCACACAAGGAGGTACAGGTGATACCTACACGTGCCACAGGTTGTATTATAAGAAAGAAGCCCTGAGCTTAAGGAACCTGAATCTTTGATAATAGGCAGTAAGCACGTGTTCCCTTTATCATATGGGTCAGTAAACAAAATCCCATCTTCCAAGGCTGTTTGCTCTGCAAACATCATTGCAAAGATAGTCTGGAGCACAGAGAATCATGCTCGTAGGACATCCAGAAATGGGAGGTACTCCCCCACCAACAACTGTACATTCCAAGTCACAGTCTAGCTTTCTCTGGCTTGATACCTTTAGACCATGAGGAGGAATCGATGGATTCTGCTTCATGTGTCCCTTATTCATCTTGACATACTGCCTTCTTAGTCTTGTTACTGGGTCTGGTGATCGACAAAACTGTCATGGTCCCCTGCCTTCACAGAACGGAGAGAACGCAAATGTAGTTTCTGTGTTTCTCCAGAAGCTTTTCCTAAGTGTTCTTCCTAAGGATATTTTGGTAATAAACTTTATTTTTCAGAGCAGTTTTTAAGTTCACAGCAAAACTGAGCAGCAGGCATTTAGATTTCCTGTATACCTTCCCCCTGCCCCCACACATGCAGAGATATGCCATGTATCCCCAGCCCACCCGTTGCCAGCACCCCCTGCCAGCGTTTGTTACTGTTTGTCGTGACCGATGAGCCTATAATGACGCATTGTCACCCTCCAGAGTTCATGTTTTACATTAGGGTTCACTCTTGGTGGTATACAGTCTTATGGGCTTTGTATAAATGTGCAAAACAAGGTTTCCCACAGGTACTGGTGACAGTGTGATATTCTACAACCTCACAAGTAACGGAGCTTCACATTTTTGTGTTTCCAGAAAAATACAGACACAAGTGCCTGCAGAGGCATCTGAACCAGGACCCAGGGTCCACGTTCTCTAGGGAAACCTGAGGGTGGCGTGCAAACTCCTGCAGTGTCACCACCTCCAAGGTCCCATGGTTGGAAGGTAATGCTTCCTTAAATACGGCTTAAGTCCTCCAGTGGTTACGTGACCACAGCCCTGATGTCTTCTTCCAAGAGCAGGGCCCTCACACGCCTTCAGGAGGGTGTGTCTGCTTCCTGTTGGGGAGGGGCTCCAGCGCGACAGAAAACTTTTAGTTTGTTGAGAAGGTGAAATGGCTCCTCTGATGTGACTTGTTTCTTCAGGACGTGCCTCCTCCCAGATCTGAGGAGAGCTCTGCACTTTCGCTGTCTTCACTAAATGTTCACTGTCCTACTACCTAAGTAATGCAATCACCTTTTTCTGACAAAATCCTCCTCAGAGACCGCCCTGGATTTAATTAGCTCCCAATCAGTTCCAATCTAGAAATAGCAATGGCTAATGTAGGCCTGAGGTGGCCCGCAGGCCAGGCAGAGGCTGATTCCTGAATCCCCCTACCTAACCCTTGGAACAGCCCCTCACAGGGTTTTGAAGAACTAGCCTTTTTTTTCCCCCCAATATTTCTGTTCTTTTTTTACCCCCTCAAGAAAAAAAAAAACAAACTACAAAACAAGCTGTCATTTCCTGAGAGCGCAGTGACCTCACTGGCTTAATTGATGGCAGTAGGTGTAGAAGCAGAATCCGCAGTGCCAGCTGGACAGAGGTCCAAACGCGGGTTGGAGAGAGCTGCCTATTCAAGTGAAAAATTAGAGACGAAAAGGACCTGTTAAACAACCCGATCCCCCCGGAGCCGGTGCCAGGGTGTTCCTGCGTGAGCGCTAAGTGTGGGCCCGCTCCAAGTGACTTTCACAGTGTGCCTTCTCACGCTTTATTTGGAAGACGGGGCTGTCTCTTCAATTTTACTTTTTTTCTTTTTACTAAGTTTTTTGACTAGAATTTCATTTGACCACCATCATTCCAATTCCCTTTTACTGTTTTGGTTCAGCTACAGCACCCTCATGAAATAAACTATTTTTAAGGAGTTGATATAAATGTACCAACGATGTTGAAAGTACTTGATTAACTCGGTCATTCCAGCAATGCCCGTGTTGGGGGAGTGTGATGCGGAGGGAGAGGACACAGACGGGCTCTGGAGGGGGGTGTACTGGGGTAGAACCATAGTTCTGCTTAATTGGGGCAGGTTAGGATTGTCATTATTTTTTGTTGTTTTCAGTGATTGTCATTTATTAGATGCGTCCTGTGTGTCAGGTGCTGTGATAAGTACTGTCCCAAAATCCTGCTAGCAAATTTATGAAATTGGTACCATCATCTTATTTTTGAATTTAGAGTTTACTAATGAAGACTGGAAGCTCTGCGTTCAACTGTCTGATTGAAATTAAAATGCTCTGTTGCTTACTAGCCCTGTGACCTTGAACTTTTCACTGAACTTCTCCACACCCAGTTCCTCTGTCTGTAAATGGGGGTGATGACAATGCCTGTCTCCTAGGTTATTTTGAAGAATAAATATGAATATATGCGAATTGATCAGATCAGTGCCTGGCATGGAGCAAACACTTAAATGTAACCCATGTTAATGAGATCTAGATGGAGAAATTTGTTCAAAGGCACATAGCATCCAAATTAACACCCAGTCACCTCTATTCCAAGCCCATCCAAATTATTACCCATGAGAACACACTAGCTTGATCAGGGCACCTAACCTCTCTGAGGCTTAGTTTTTCTCACTGGTGAAGTGGGGATAACAATGTAAGTCCTCCTGTGTAGTTGCTGTGAGGACTAAACTGCAGTAATGTAGATAAAGACACTCTTACAGAACCTGTCCCAGAGCTGGGGATGGACTAGTGACAGAGGTTTCTCTCTACCTCCACATCCGTATCTGCAGACTATCTGTATGTATATATCTGTGCGTATCTATGTGTGCACATATGTATTATATATAATGAATAGTTTGGAGCCAATGACTTACTCTTAAAAGTTTCTCATGGTATTGGAACTTCAGAACAGTTCAAAGTGAATTTTTATGCATTTACTCCCATTTGAAAGAAGAATTGGATTGGTTTACTAGATAATTAAAAACAGTGTCCTTCCTAATAAGGTTTCATTTTATATTTTTAACATTCCAATGGTTTTAAGTCTGTCTTTTCTGGAGTTGTAAAAACAGTCCATCAAATGTTTCAAAATTGCCTAAATCCTTTTACTTTCACAAATAGAAATTGGCCGTAATTTAATTTATATATCACAGAGGGAAGAGAAGAGACAGTTAGAACCTAGCAGGAAATGTGATGATATGTTTTTGCTGTTGTGCTTTTTTTTTTCTTTTTCTTTTTGGTGTGTGTGGGAAAGGGTGTGATGTCATTTTGTCTCCACCCCCTGTGAGTAAGCCCACAGCACAGCTAAGTGCAGCCGCCCGCCTCTGTCACTGGGAGACCGTCCACTTAAATGCAGCTCCAGGGTTGCAGGACACCCACCAGCATCACTCCCCGTGTGAGGTGGCAAATGCAACATGCTGTCCAGCCTGGGGTGTCTACTCCTCTGTGGAAGTATTGCACTAGCCCTGGGAAATGCACAGAAATTGCCAAAAGGCAAGTAGCTCTGATGTTTTGTGTTTTAAAACTAATCTTTAAGAGAGACTAGTTTTTAAATGTTGATGTTACATGTGATCTGCTTTACCAGGTTGGGGGAACAGAATTATTCTCGGAGGATCAAAGTTCAAAGGTGTGGAGAGATAGCTTAAACTTTTCCTTTCTTCCCCCACCTCTGCTATTTACTTTTCAAGTGGGTCTCTTTGTTGCGAAAATGAAAACCAACTTAACTGGGCTTAGCAGTTGTGCACGATAGATTGAATGGTATTGTTTCAAATGTTTGTAAATTGAATCATACTGTATAGATGGGTGTTGTAGTCTGTTGAAAAGAGTTGTTTGGTGCTTTTATCCCCCTCCTCAGAGACTAAACCAGTGGTAGCTTAAGGCTTAAAAGAAGCTAATTTGAAACCTTGAATCTATTGTGTAAACCTCACACATACCTGTTAACTTGGAGGCTGAAGGGTTCTAGGCAGGGTGCACCGAAGTATGGTCATGTGCTGATTTGTAGGCACTTCTCTCCCGCAGAGTTTGGAAGAGGGATTAATTTGATGGACACGACACTCCCCCTTTTCCTGGCTAAATTGCTCTCATTTTAGTGTTGGTATTTTGTTTATAAATGTCATCAGAAGAAAATCAAAATTTCTTAATTTAGGCCCTAAGAACAATCTCTTGAGCCCATCAGCACCCAAAGGAGAGCTTGCCTCTCTCGGATCTTTGAATAGAATGTTGCATGTATTTTTTTGTTCTTTTGCTAAGACACTTTTCTAAGCCAACTTCAGGTCTGTGAAGGCTTTTTATGGTTGCAGGCTGCTGTAGTCAGCAGGATTATGAAAAACAGACTGGAATTTACCGTACAGTTTTGATGGGAAATATCAGAGGCATTTCAGAGCCGCAGGCTTGTCAAAAACCTGGTGTGCATAGGGTCAGAAAGAAAGATTGTTCGTGTCACGATATCCAAAAGATCCTGCTAGGTGCTCCCACTGCATAGTTTGCTCCAAGATCATCTTGTCCCAAGTGAAAACTGTTCTCTCCTCCGTGTGTTAAGTGAAACTTGAATCCAGAGTGTGAAGGCTGAAGGGTTTGGCTAGCTGATATTTCACATGATGATATAAAAAGCAATTAAAAAAAAAAAGGCCGAGTAAACCTCCTCTACTCTAATAAGATAATTATGCAAAAAAATGCACACTATTAGATCTTTCGCTTCTATCAAGAATTTTGTTTCTTGATCATAGTAAAAGTGTTCAAGTAACTCAATAACGAGCCACAGCTATTGAGAATTAATTCTTCCCACCGCTGCAATATTTAACAAGGACCCACCATCTGAGAGAAGTCTGGAGGTTCTCTCAGACTTAGTATCTACAGATGGTTTTATTTTGCCTCATATTTACTGTGTACAGATGATAGTCTTAATTTTGTTACTGCAGACTTCTGCAAATTCCAAATGCTTTGATTATCGTGTTGCAATCATTAGATACAAATCTCTTGACACAAGTTCCCTTTATTTGTTCTGGTGAAAAAAAAAATGAAGTTGTCAAAAAGAGCCCTCAAACTTTTGTCTTGTTCATTGCACTTTAATCTGAAGTATTTCCATCCAGATTTCTTTTGCAATTAAAAAAAAAATCCATAGGTTTAATAATTTGGAAAAAAAAAACCCCATCCCTGTCACATTAAAATAATTATGCCATAAAATAAGTGTCAAATCTCCTTGTCTCTAAGGCTATCTTTTTTTCTTTTATGGAAGATACTGAGGAACTTTCTTTTAGATGAAGTCACTTTCTTAAACTGCATTCCAGGAATAGGTATGTGTCCTCAGTAAAGGTTTGGGCTAGGCGTCTGTCTCTCCTCCCGTCAGTTACTCTGGGAGCATTCATGTATTTTTCTGTTTCGGGGAAGTCACAACAGGCTTTAGGACTTGACAGGCTCTGAAAATTTCTCTGTAGAGGAACTTACCCCACTTTTTAAACACATTGTTTCTCAAACTCATTTGACTAAGAATCCTTTTTCTAGTGGAATAGCTATCATATCTTGCCAGGGGCTTATCTTTCACAGAGCACATTTGGGGAAATACTGAACTAAATTAGAGAAAAAGAGATGAAAGGTTTTTCTGAGGGTGGGTATAAATGAGTGGTGGAGTGCGTGCTTAGCATGCACGAGGTCCTGGGTTCAATCCCCAGTACTTCCATAAAAAGTAAATAAATAAACCTAATTACCTCCCCACTGCAAAATCTAATAAATTAAAAAAAAAAAAGATTTGCTTTTCTTTTTCCTTCCTACTTTAGAGTTAGTTAAATATCATTTGTCATTTAAGACGAGGATAGAATTTTGGAGCCAGAAAGGACAAATGGTCACCTCGTCTAGTGGTTCCAAGAACTTTGGATTTATGGACTCATAAAAATACACATATATTTTTAATATTAGGTTGCCATTATAGAGGATATACGTGAATTATGCCATGTGCGAATGTTCGAAGGAGGGGAAATTCCACGTTGCTCATAAAAGCTAGCCAATGCAACAGATTTATAAAACAAATCAATTTATACAAATAAGTCCATTGTTTTTATTTTTCTAATTTCACGACAGATTAATGAAAACCCCGTAATAAGCCAATATTTGGGAAACCACCGACCAACGTAATCATTTATTTTACAAATGAAGACAACCTAAGGCAGAGAGATTTAGTTAACTTCCCCACATTGATGACAGAGCCAGGGATGTGGATCCCAGGTTCCTGACTTGAAATCTGTGTTCTGCCCTGTTTTGAACTAAATCTTAGGAGTTATGTTCTGGAGTAAACATGTGAATGCTACCCTTCCCTTGAATAAAATGGTTTCTTGTAAAGATCATAAACATTATCTTGTAAAGATCATAAACATTATCTTAATCTTCACATTTTCCACAGAACGTATTTACTCTGTGTGTGTGTATGTGTGTGTAGTTGATCAATATAGCTAGCTATTTATAGGAAAAGGAAATTTTTTCTTAAATAAGAAATCTCTTGTTACATGTCTCACACCTATTTGCATACATAACCACATACTTTGGTACAGAAAACAAGATCCTGGAAGAGTCTTTCTTACTTTTTAAAAGTTTAGTATAAAGTTTTAACAATTGTTAATGAACTTCTCCTCCCTACCCCTTCATGACTATGTTCTTTGGGAAATCAATTACCTTTGCTAAGCCTCAGTTTTCTCATCTGTAAAATGGAAATCATGATAACTCTCTCATTGCATATGAGGATTAAATGAGATAAAAGGTGCAAAGCTTTTAGTAAAGGCTCTGACATATAACAAGTATTCAGAAAATCTTTAGCGAGTCACAGAAAGGTGAGTCAATACTGAAAAAATGTGCACACCGAATAATATGTGATCTTGTGTCCAAACCATCCTGCGAACCTCTCGGAGGCTGACAAATGAAGTGGCACATTCTTGGCGAAAGGTGGGGCCCGGGAGTTAAGCATTGCTCTACAGGACAATGAGAGAAGCCCTCTACTGTCTTCCAGCCTGACCTCTCTCAACCCAGCGTTTGATTGTCAAGTTCAAAGGCTGTTTTCTTCTACGGAAAGCTGCACCTTTGTCTGAAGATCAGCTTTTCGGCGGGGACTAGTAAAGCCTCCTAGACCCTCCAGGAGAGAGCTGCTCGAACCTGTGTTTTGGGAGGAGAATTAGACCATAACACACAGGCCTTGGAGAAGAATCACCGTGTTGTTTTACACCCTCAAAAGCCCCTGTGCTCCAGCTACCTCTCAGATTCTTTATTCTTGGCACCATGGAACTGTTTTTTGTTTTTTTTTTTTTCTCTTCCTGGCATCCAGGCTGAAATAAAAACCACAGAGAACAATGTGTGGTGAAAGGAACCACAAAAGCTTCTGATGGGACATGAGGGGCCTGACACACCTCTTTGCAGAAACTCTGGTGTCCTGAAGGTTGCAGTCAGCCAGAAGGCAGAGGCTACTATTTCTAAGCAGCTCTGTCAGTCCTCCTGAGGTAGGGGTCAGGGAAACCACAGAGGAACATTCCAGATACAAGTGTGATCTGATGGCCCCGAGGGCATGAGGCTCTTGGCTGCGATTCTTGGCCGGTGCAGAGGGAAGAGGCAGCTGGCTTTTGGCCTCAGGTCTCACCTGGCAGCGTAGAGATCTCTGATTCCAAGGATGAAACAACCCAGGCAGATGATAATAGTAACAAGAACGCTCGTAGCTATTAATAACTCTTACCATTATAATTATAGAGGACATTCTCTGAGCTCGTATTGTTTGTGGTAATTTAGGGCTAAATATTTTGAATGTGGAAAACGAATTAAATTATTGAAGTTCCCCTATAAAGCTGGTGTTTTATAACTCTCTGTTTCCAGAGTATAAAATTGTGCTTCCGAGTATTTAAGTGGTTTGCTCAAATTCACACAGCAAGCAAGTGGCAAAAATCTATACCACTAATTTCTGTGTAATTTCAGTTCCATGCTCTACGTAAAGATATGTCAATTTGTTCAAGTAACAAACTATATTCCAGGGATATGCAGAGCACTGAGGCTGGGAAGACACGGCTTGATACGTGTCTTCAGGGAGCTCTTCTCTGGTTGATGGAGGAGACAGGGATGTAAAGGTGTAATTACCATGGAGTGAGATCATTCTCAGATTTGGCTAAAGCAAAAGAACTTTAAGAACCAGAAGGACCCAACTCAGACTGGAGGGGTTGAAAATTACAAGAGGATAAGGTACCCAAGTCGAAGCCTGGGGGACAAATAGACACTGGGGCAAGGAGGAGGTTAGTGGAAGGTTCTTCCCAGTAGGGAAAACTGCATGGCCAGAGCCCAGGCTGCCCCCAGGGGCCTGGGCTTAGCAGGTGTTAAAGTACTCAGAGGGGAAGCCAAGGCCGAGAAGTCTGCACAGGATGCAACTATGTGTCTTCCTTGCCCCCCTCTGCCTTGATTCCCCAGGCTGGTTACAAAGTAGAAACAGAAGGTTGCCTTTGGAGTAGAGGGCTCTTGTGTCTTACTCTAAACTTTCCCAGCCACACACTTGGGGTCTATCTCTTATTCTCCATCCTCCTAACCTTACTTTGTCAAAACAAGAAGGTATCACTCCAGTGCCCCTGTTCATTTTTCCAAAGCGTGGCTGACACTTGCAATGGGCCAGGGAGGGTCTCTACCATCTTAGGGCAGGGAGGTTGTGGGGAGTGCCAAGAACTCTGGTGGGCAGGGTTCTGCTTTTATTAGAGTAATGTATTTATTGTAGGACTGTATTAAAGAGTTTATTGGGGAAAAGTGGTTTCACTGCTAAACAAAAACAAGTTTGAAAACCACAGGAGAATTATTTTAGCATCTTTTAGAGTTCTAAAAATTTTTTTGCAGTTGTATTGATTTGTCTGTTCAGGCACTGTTTATTGAGTGTCTACTAGGTAAAACTGAATGAGATCCAGCCCCTGCGATAAGAGAAATCTGTATTAGGAATGTAAAAATTGATCAAGTATAATTTTTTGATGGTAAGACTATCATTTTTAGAATCCAGTGCTTAAAAATAAGGTTTCTCTGTGTTAATTATATGTTTACTAGTTTAGTTTAGTCTTATAGACTACGTCAGGCTATGAGATACTGAATATTAAGGAATTTTAGTCTCTTTCTCTCTCCCTCAAAAGTTAATGGGGTACAGGGTAGCACTGGAGAATAGAGTGATTCATCCATGCTGTACTATAGAAAAGACAGTTAAAATGTTTTTATAGGTTAATGTGAGTTGACAGAATAGGTGTCCAAGACAAAAGTGAAGTGTCTAACGAAAGAAGGGCCATTAAAGAGATGTGAGCCACCATTCTATCTGGCTCACCATCCTCAGAAGATTTCCCCTTTGCCTGATTCCTGATTGCTATTTATGAAAGTAGGTATAAGAGAGATAATATTGAAAGTAAACTGATGAACTTAATAAAAGTGTACATGTAAAATTAAAAATTGGTAAGATAATCTAATGTGAGATGTTACTAGCATAGTAAAATAAAAAGATAAAAGTAAATAGTATCAGCCAAACAATGAACATGGCAAAAATAGAAAACCAGTGGTTTCATACATACATTGTTAAAATAACATTTAAAGACTATGATAACAATTAACCATATTACTCTGTATCAGGCTGTTTAATGCAAAGTGCTTATATGAACTATCTCATTTTAACCTGATATCTATGAAATATATATTATTATGCCCACTTCACAGATGAGGAACTAAGCCTAAGGAATATGTTAGTTATTGATTGCTGTATAACAAATTAAGACAAGCTTAGTGGTATAAAACTACACACATTTATTATTTCAGTTTCGGTTGGTGAGGCATCTGAGTTTGGCTTAGCTGGGTTCTCCCCTTCAGGGTCTTTCACAAGATTGCCACAAAGATGTTGGCCAAGATTCAGGTCTCATCTGAAGGCTCAAGCGAGGAAGGGCTTATTTTCTTTCTACTTTTTTTTCAAGTTCTTTTGGCTGTTGGTAGAATTCAATTCCTTCAGGGTCCTTGGTTTGGGGACCTCATTTCCAAACTGGCTATTGGCCAGGGGTCACCTCTGTGCTTTGCCAGACTGGTCTCTCTATTATGGTCAGTACTTCATCAAAGTGTATAAGCCTAGACGTGTGTGCAGACAAGATGGAAATCACAATCTTATGCAGCCTGGTCAGTAGAAGTGACAGCCCATGCCCTTCACCATAGTCTACTGGATAGAAGCAACTCCCGGGTCCTGTCATGCAGGTGGACTGCACAGAAGCAGGAGACGGGGATTACTGGGGGTTATCTTAGGGTCTACTCGCCACAGATTGGCCAATAGTTGCTTGAAGTCACATGGCTAGTAAGTGATATAGTGGAACTATGGATACAGGAAATCAAACTCCAGAAAATATACCAGTTTGAGCATTAACACCTCATCCAATTCCCACAGAATTCAGTCTTTGGTGACAGGTGCCCAGTAGGCAAACTGCCAATTTGTCTGGCACTACAGTTGGAGTTGTTTGTAGGAAATCACCGAGAGTTGAGATAAATATCGTAAGGGTATGAAGACTCAAGGTACACACTCAGCACCCAACATGAATCTTATTTTCTGTATATACGAGTCCAGTCAATGCCTAGATTCCTCTCTTGATTTCCTCTGTGGTACATCAAGTGTGGTCGATCCATGTGGAACAGTATGCAAAGTAAATTCCCCCCAAATAGAAGCTTGCTTTCTTTTTAAGACTCAGGTGTCATCATCTCTTAAACAAAAGAGATAACATAAGACAAAACACAGTTTTTCTTTAACAAAATGTGCAGATACTAAGCAGCTAACACCTGTGAAGTTGATGATGCAGTCCTCATAAAAATATACTTCTGAAATGTCACTGAGTGACTTTTCTGGCAAATGGAGGAGTTGTTATAAGGTTGAATTAAATTTGTGTTTAGAGGAAGAAAGTATACTCCTAGCAGTGGATGTGATGGTGATAACTAGATAAACTAAAGGAGCTTCTTTCAGATCATTTTTGGTGTTAATTCCTCCATATGCTCTGGGAATCAAAACACAAAATTTAGGTTGTAGACAGAATATATTCTTTTTTTTTCTTGATTGATTGATTTATACACCTTTGTTGTGGTATAGTTCCTGTGCAGTAAACTGTATGTATTTCAGATGTACAACTCAATGAATTTTGATAGATGTGTACACCCACGAAACCACCACCACAGTCAAGACAGGCTGACATTTCCATCACTCCCCAAGAGGTGAAACTTTTGAATTCCCAGTCTATCCCTTCCCACCTGCTTGGTTCCCACCTGGTAACCATAAGTTTGTTCTTTATGTCTATGAGTCTGTTTCTATTTTGTAGATAAGTTTATTTGTGTCCTTTTTAAAAAATTCCACGTATAAGTGATATATGATTTTTTTTTTCCTTTCTGGCTTACTTTACTTAGAATGATGATCTCCAGGTCCATCCATGTCCTGCAGATGGCATTATTTTATTCTTTTTTATGGCTGAGTAGTGTTCCATTGTATAAATATGGTACAACTTCTTTATCCAGTCATCTGTCGATGGACATTTAGGTTGTTTCCATGTCTTGGCTATTGTATATAGTGCTGCTGTGAACATTGGGGTGCATGTGTCTTAACATGAACCTTGTAGAATGTTTAATACTAGAAGTACTCTGTGGATTTTTTTCTCTAGCCCACAGTTTCTTCTTGTGTTGGGATGGTCCCAAAGGCCTGGAAGGTACATAAGAAGAAGGATAAACTTCAAGGTCTCAGGCTACTTTATAAAAGCTCTGTGAACAGCAAGATTGAATCAGGACATACTCTGCTGCTCAGAATTTTAGCTTGGGTTGCCCACCAAGAAGCTTCCACAGAGAGATCTTTATAGCGTGTTGTAGGTTTCCCTGATCTAACAAAACCCTGACTTATATTCCTAGTAATTTTGATAGAAATTTGAGAGTTTAAAGCTAGAATGAAGTTTTCAGGCCTTCTCAATACAGCGAGCTATAAGTCAGCTAATGTCTCTCGCTGTGGGATTCTGTAGAAGAATGAAAAGATGTGATGACTTCATAAACTTTCATGACTTTTCTCTAATCAGAGACTCTACATTTAAAACCCATACACTAGAAAATCAGGCCAAATCCACCCACTCCAAGTGCCTTCCAGTCAGATTAGAAATTAATCTTAAAGAAAATTGGGATCTAATTCAGGCTTCATCTGAGACATAGCAATTCAGTGTTTTCTTTTAAAGTAAATTTAGCTCTGCATGCAAGTACCATAACATCTAATCTCAGTAGTTGTAACCTGCACATTAGAATAACTGAAAGTTTAAAAAAATTTCAGTCCTATTCTGCTTCCTTGCTCAGTTATGATCTAATTGGTCTGGGATGGGAGAGTTTTAAAAATTCCTCATGTGGCCCAAACTAAGAACTACTGATCTATGGGTTTTGAAAATTTGCAGTGCTTGATAAATCTTTCTGGATGAGTGCAGGGTAAAATTTAAAAGTTGCAAATGAATTATTTTGCTGTTTGAGTTTTAATATCAACTTAAAGGTGATTTTTATTTTGTGCTACTTTGTTCCTGAATTATTTGGAAAAATTTTGAGACTTCCTTCTCCAGCTACATAAGAAAATGTTTAAAACTGAGATTAACATTTGTTTTTGGTGTTAGACGTAAATTCTAATGTATGCTTTTACACATCTCAGAGGCTAGGTCTGAGAAGTTGTGGCTAATTGTGTTTTTCAGGACTGGACTTAACATTGATTTAGTCTGTCATTCAGTTAACTTAAAAAATCATCATATTAGGATTATAAGGCAGATATTTCCTGCCTTCAATGAATTTGAAATTAGTTCTGTTTAAGACTAATACAACTTGGCCACTCAAGGGCCATTTTCTTTTAGATGAAGCTGTTGGTGTCTTAAATTCTTTATCCTTATGAAACAACCAAAATTTGCAGGAGTTAAGCTCTCCCACTGTGCCATGCACTAGTTTAAAATGATATAGATGCACATAAAGAAGAAAAAAAAATTCATGTCATATGTGAAGAAAAACAAAGCACCTCATAATCCCCATCAATGTAAAATACAAGAGTTAAACAAACATTCAATAAATTGCCCCTTTCAAAAGGTCCGAATTATGTGAATTGCCTTTGGAAATGGTATCTTTAATTGTGCATGTTAACCATACACTCCAGCTCATCTTCTTTCTGTTTTATGTGAAGGATAATTTATGAGCACCTAGGATGAGTTATGATCTGAAAGGTCTTTGAGGTGTATTCCACCATGTCTCCAAAATGAAAGGTCTCTCCTCGCTGAGTGGAGAATGGACCCCTGCTAAGATGAAGCTGGGGTACATTGCTTCCAACAAGAGACGAAAGGGCAGTTTCAGATTTCCTTTCTCGTTCAATGCCATCCTTTGGTTTTTCCATTGTTGGCTGATAAGTAAACATTCTGGTTTTCCAAGGGCCCTGCTGAGAGTCCACTGTGCACACATGTGTGTGTGTGGGCGTGCAAGCCCTAACAGGCTTTCCTTTCTGGGAGCAGCAGATTCTGTCATTGAAGGAGGGGTTGGGGTGGCTGCCAAAGTCATGCTGGCAGAGAACTCTGGAATTCAATCCTGTTACAGATACGCCGGCAGGGGATACAGGACAGAGTTTCCATCTCCTTTCACTTTCCCATATGGAGTTAAAGTGTCTCTGGCCAGTAAGTTTGGAGTAAGGGATCAGATGATCTGAAGAATGGCTCCACCCTTCCTCTCCTGGCTCATCCTCTTCAAATACCCCAATGATCCTGTTGTCACAGAATAATTCTCTAATTACCAGAACTAGAAGGAAAGTGATGCTTGCCATGTTCTGCCATTGAGGTTTACCCTAAACTGTAGTTTCATGAAAATTGGAGGATTAAATATTGGAAAACAGGGCTAGTGGGTAAAGTACAGGAGTAAATGTGAGCCAGTCAAGAGTGACCTGACCTCTCTGAACATCAGATCTGCTTCCCTGCAAAAAGGGAATAATAAAAAAATACCCATTCTATTTTTGGTTTCCATTAATAAATAATATTAGGGTGATTTTGATGGATTTTTGGCAGTAATTTTCCAAACCTAAGTAAAAAGGGATGAGAAAGACCAGCCACAATTTTGAAAACTCTACCTACCATCACAGCTAGAGAAAGATCTAGGTGCTCTTGTCTCCTGGACACTTCCTGAAAAGAGGCAGAGCTCAAAGAACGCTCGGTGGCTGGGTATCAGAGTCTTGTGTGTCTGGGCCCGTGATGTGTCAGCCTCACAGTGACCCAGGGCCTGAGGAGGAGGACCAGGCACTCTGGGTTTTTTTAAACACAATTCTTGCCATCAGCAGCTCCTGTTCCCTTGTCCAGCTCTCCCGACAGGGGTTTGGAAGCTCTTTGTCAGAGAAGATTTACCTTTTATCGTGAAAGATTTGGGAGCACTTGGTCAATTTGTCCTTCATATATGTTTGGGATGCAGTTCTGTGTGATCTGCCTCCTCCCCGATGCCTGCTGCAGTCTGTCTGGTCAGTTCTCGGGCGTCAGGTTGGTCTGATCAGATGACTGATCAGTCCTCTCAGGAGACTGCTTTTTTCTCTGCCTGCCTTCGTTTTGTTCCTAATCCTCTTTCCCTTCAGCCTCCTTCTCTCTCTCTTTCCTTTAAAATTCCCTCCTTTCCCCGTTCCCCATTCTCCCAACACCGTAAGAGCCCCCAGAACATTCTCCTGGCTTCCACCCCCCACCTCTGCTGCTGGCCGCTTTGGTCCTTGTCCTCACCTCACAGCTGACTCTTCATCTGTTTGGATTCAGCAGGACTCATCCCTTTAAAAGACAATGCACACTTTTTATTTTTTTCAAGGCAGGAATGTCATTCTAAATGCTCCACTTAATTGAAAATATTGTGACTTCCTGCTCATTTTTCTTGGCATCAGCAAGCTTGCAAAATGCACAAACTTACATTAATCTGATAAACTCTGTGCATGTCAGGTAGGACGAACTATATCCTATGTTAACACCACGGTTCATTCGTAGATGCTTTTGAACATGATGCACGTTGCTCTGTCCCTTGAAGTATGGCAACAGCATACGTGTGATAAAAGCCAGGTACTACAGTGTTCTTTTGTAAGGTCACTTTTCTCTTTGTTCCTGGATTTTTGTCCTGTGGAAGTGGTTGGTGTTTGATATTTTAAAGAACTTGCAGAGAACTTGGCCTTTACCAGTGGCTCGCAGTGGACCTTAAGTTCAAATGCCATGTGTCCCCTCATTTGACTGGTAGCCAACATTGCCATGAAACTGAGCTTCTGTGTCAACTGTCCTCATGAAATGTGATCCTCTAACTGGCAACTGGATTCTAGCTGCAGGCATTTCATACCATTTCCACATACCAGGCTCCCTCTTTGATCTCTGTTTCTCTGGCTCTCTCTTTCTATTTTTCTTTGCAGTCCTCAACAGATGACTTCCAAATTTTCCTCTCACTCTGACAGCCCTCCCGTTTTCTGCTCTCATGTCTTTTTCCCGTTCCCATCTTTGTGCCTGGAAGACCTTCCACTGTCTATGCCATAGAAACTTGATATGTTCTCTTGGCTTGTTCAACCGTGACCCACAGTAATAAAGACTAGGGGAAGAAATATACATACAGGTATATAAATTTGGGCTTCCAGATCCAGGTGTGTGTGCTTACACATGTATGTGCCATGCTGCACTATTGTGCTGGTTCTCCTTGTAATACAAATCAAAAACAAATAAATATGAAAAAGATGAAAATCTGAGAATGGATAAAATTTGGTGTCATGCACCACTGATTTTTTTCATATAACTCACATTCACTTTTCCTTATTATAAAATATCTTACCTTAGTGTATTACATTTGTCACTATTAAGGAACCAGTATTGATACATTGTTATTAATTAGTCCATACTCTTTTCAGGTCTCAAGTTTTTTTTGGAGGGAGAGTAATTAGTTTTTTTTTTTTTTAAAGTAGGTTCTGGGGATTGAATTTAGGACCTCGTGCATGCTAAGCACATTCTCTGCCACTGAGCTGTACCCTCCCCCCACCATCGATGTTTTGATTGACCAACATACTGGTATTAGTGTGGTTTAGGGTTTTGCTCTCATGCAGAACAACCTAGTTGCAAAATTCTTTATAAACAGCCTTTCACTGGAGCAAGTGATTGTTTTTGTTAACCTGTTTGGGGAACAGTAATTCAACTTAAAAATATTGATATTACAATTGTATCACCAGACTAATAAAAAATGTCCTTGAATCACTTAAAGAAGTAACAATACGTCATAGTTCTAGGTTAGTCAAAACTCCTTCTCCACATACTCTTGGCAAGAAATCCCTCTCCCACAATTTTTCGCCAACATGTCAGTGCTTTCTCAAATATGTTCAGGTGCCATTCTCAGCTGTTTACAAAGAACACCGTTTAGTTTTAGGCGACCCTAAATTTGCCAGCTGAATTGCATTATATAGCACTTGTTCTTAATCAGCCATTCAATCCAAGCTTCTGTTTTTACTTATGTCAGAAAATTAAGACAACAAGTATTTACTGTAGTGTTTTCCAAAGTCGTCATAACCCATGGCTCACATGTCATCTGTGAGGTTTTTGTGGTGTCCCAGAAACATCCGCCTTGAACACTCCTTTTCATGGCCAGAGGTTCATAGGCTGCAAAGGGACCACAAATATTAACACTAAATAAAGTCCCTGTAAATTATGTTATCAAATCATTTATTTTTTTAACATTTTTTATTGATTTATAATCATTTTACAATGTTGTGTCAAATTCCAGTGTTCAGCACAATTTTTCAGTTATTCATGGACTTATACACACTCATTGTCACATTTTTTTCTCTGTGAGTTGTCATAACATTTTGTGTATATTTCCCTGTGCTATACAGTGTAGTCTATTCTACAATTTTGAAATCCCAGTCTATCCCTTCCCACCCTCCACCCCCCTGGTAACCACAAGTCTATATTCTCTGTCTGTGAGTCTATTTCTGTCCTTTATTTACGCTTTGTTTTTGTTTGTTTGTTTGTTTTTGTTTTTGTTTTTTAGATTCCACATATGAGCGATCTCATATGGTATTTTTCTTTCTCTTTCTGGCTTACTTCACTTAGAATGACATTCTTCAGGAACATCCATGTTGCTGCAAATGGCATTATGTTGTCGGTTTTTATGGCTGAGTAGTATTCCATTGTATAAATATACCACCTCTTCTTTATCCAGTCACCTGTTGATGGACATTTAGGCTGTTTCCATGTTTTGGCTATTGTAAATAGTGCTGCTATGAACATTGGGGTGCAGGTGTCATCCTGAAGTAGATTTCCTTCTGGATACAAGCCCAGGAGTGGGATTCCTGGGTCATATGGTAAGTCTATTCCTAGTCTTTTGAGGAATCTCCACACTGTTTTCCATAGTGGCTGCACCAAACTGCATTCCCACCAGCAGTGTAGGAGGGTTCCCCTTTCTCCACAGCCTCTCCAGCATTTGTCATTAGTGGATTTTTGAATGACGGCCATTCTGACTGGTGTGAGGTGATACCTCATTGTAGTTTTGATTTGCATTTCTCTGATAATTAGTGATATTGAGCATTTTTTCATGTGCTTTTTGATCATTTGTATGTCTTCCTTGGAGAATTGCTTGTTTAGGTCTTCTGCCCATTTTTGGATTGGGTTGTTTATTTTTTTCTTATTGAATCATATGAGCTGCTTATATATTCTGGAGATCAAGCCTTTGTCAGTTTCACTTGCAAAAATTTTCTCCCATTCCGTAGGTTTTCTTCTTGTTTTATTTCTGGTTTCCTTTGCTGTGCAGAAACTTGTAAGTTTCATTAGGTCCCATTTGTTTATTCTTGCTTTCATTTCTTCTAGGAGAAAATTTTTGAAATGCATGTCAGATAATGTTTTGCCTATGTTTTCCTCTAGGAGGTTTATTGTATCTTGTCTTATGTTTAAGTCTTTAATCCATTTTGAGTTGATTTTTGTATATGGTGTAAGGGAGTGTTCTAGCTTCATTGTTTTACATGCTGCTGTCCAGTTTTCCCAACACCATTTGCTGAAGAGACTGTCTTTATTCCAATGTATATTCTTGCCTCCTTTGTCAAAGATGAGTTGACCAAAAGTTTGTGGGTTCATTTCTGGGCTCTCTATTCTGTTCCATTGGTCTATATGTCTGTTTTGGTACCAATACCATGCTGTCTTGATGACTGTAGCTCTATAGTATTGTCTGAAGTCTGGGAGAGTTATTCCTCCAGCCTCTTTCTTTCTCTTCAGTAATGCTTTGGCAATTCTAGGTCTTTGATGGTTCCATATGAATTTTATTATGATTTGTTCTAGTTCTGTGAAATATGTCCTGGGTAATTGGATAGGGATTGCATTAAATCTGTAGATTGCCTTGGGCAGTGTGACCATTTTAACAATATTGATTCTTCCAATCCAAGAGCATGGAATATCTTTCCATTTTTTAAAGTCTTCTTTAATTTCCTTCATCAATGGTTTATAGTTTTCTGTGTATAATTCTTTCACCTCCTTGGTTAGATTTATTCCCAGATATTTTATTACTTTGGGTGCTATTTTAAAGGGGATTGTTTCTTTACTTTCTTCTTCTGTTGATTTATCGTTAGTGTAAAGAAATGCAACTGATTTTTGAACGTTAATTTTGTAACCTGCTACCTTGCTGAATTCTTCAATCAGCTCTAGTAGGTTTTGTGTGGACCATTTAGGGTTTTCTATATATAGTAACATGTCATCAGCATATAATGACACTTTTACCTCGTCTTTTCCAATTTGGATCCCTTTTATTTCTTTCTCTTGCCTGACTGCTGTGGCTAGGACTTCCAGGACTATGTTGAATAGGGGTGGTGATAGTGGGCATCCTTGTCTTGTCCCAGATTTTAGTGGGAAGCTTTTGAGTTTTTCACCGTTGAGTACTATGCTGGCTATAGGTTTGTCATATATAGCTTTTATTATGTTGAGATATGTTCCCTCTATACCCACTTTGGCGAGAGTTTTTATCATAAATGGGTGTTGAATTTTATCAAATGCTTTTTCTGCATCGATTGAGATGATCATGTGGTTTTTGTCCTTTTCTCTTGTTGATGTGATGTATTACACTGATTGATTTGCGTACGTTGAACCAGCCTTGTGTCCCTGGGATGAACCCCACTTGGTCATGATGTATCATCTTTTTTATGTGTTGTTGGATTCTATTTGCTAAAATTTTGGTGAGGATTTTGGCGTCTATGTTCATCAGTGATATTGGCCTATAATTCTCTTTTTTTGTAGTGTCTTTGCCTGGTTTTGGTATCAGGGTGATGGTGGCTTCATAGAATGAGTTTGGGAGTATTCCCTCCTTTTCAATTGTCTGGAAGAGTTTGAGAAGGACTGGTATGAGTTCTTCTTTGTATGTTTGGTAGAATTCCCCGGTGAAGCCGTCCGGTCCTGGACTTCTATTTGTAGGGAGGTTTTTAATTGCTATTTCTATTTCCTTTCTAGTGATCGGATTGTTCAAGCGTTCAGATTCTTCTTGATTCAGTTTTGGTGGACAGTATGTTTCCAGAAACTTGTCCATCTCCTCTAGGTTATCCAGTTTGGTTCCATATAGTTTTTCATAATATTCTCGTATGATATTCTGTATTTCTATTTTGTTTGTTGTAATTTCTCCATTTTCCTTTCTTATTTTGCTAATTTGTGCTCTCTCTTTTCAAATCATTTAAATGGCACTAAAAGCTAAGCATTAGCAGAGTTAAGATCTTCTTAGGGTTATCTCTTCCTGGGGATTTTCTTATTTCATGAGAGTGTTTGCTTCTTTAAAGGGGAGAAATATGTCCCTTCATTTATCTGCTTTTATCTAAATAAAGTCTCTCTCCGCCTACCCTTCTTCCTTTATGGTATTTGCATCCTGCATCCATGCACAAGGCCTGATGGTGGAAGACGACTGGATGGGAATAGGAAAAGAAATGTAAATTTGTTCTTATTGAGGTACAGCTGTTTAACACACCTGGCGATAGTAATTCTCACACTATCTTGAGGCATGAGGAATCACTGAATGCAGTGGTCCTCAAGCTTGAGGAAGCAGTGGAATCATCTAGGAGGATTGTTAAAACTCAGAATGTTGTGCCCATCCCTAGAGTTTCTGATTCTGTAGATCTGCGGTGAGGTGGTCCAGAGAATTTGCATTTCTCACAAGTTCCCAGGTGACGCTGGTGCTGGTGGTCCCAGGACCAGGTTTTGCAAACCACTGATGGGGAATCTGCTGACTGTGCAGAGTCCTACCTCCCCCGTCCCCACTTTCACTCCCTCTGCCTTACCGTACCATACCACACTCTAATTTAGTAGGTCTGGTAATATGCGTGTTAAAGAGCTATCACTGATGATTCTGATGAGACTAACTGTGTGTGGGGAAAGAATACTGACCTTTTTTATATAATCAGTACCAGGCACTGGGGCACTGATTCAAAGAAGGTGGTTAGAAGGAACTCAGCTAACTTCCTATAGTTCTATAAATCTGGAGAGCCTGTGCTTTTCATTTGTTCAGTGTATGAAACTTGTCTGTAGAAAATGTTTAGCCTGAGACAGTGAGAGCCTTAGTTCTTGTGATGAATTTCTGTCTGCTTTTGTATTCAGAAACCATCTTGCCCCATAACTAGCTGGAGCCTAAGCAGCATTCACCATTAACTAACCTTGTTTAGTGATGAGTAATATTTAAAACTGGGGCTAGAAGGTTTGGGTGACATTGTGAGGCATTAGTGAGAGTCATTCTGTTTGTGTATACGTATGCTAAAGTTAATACCTAATGTTGGCCTAAAGTTTCTGTTAAGTGTAACTCAGACTCAAGAAAGCCCACTATAAAATATGAAGTTTACTTTACTGGTTCAATCAAAAAAATATAACTGTGAAACTAAGGGTGAGTTTGATAGTTCACATGAAAATTGTCTGTTATTTTGACTTACGTAGACTGTTAACTAGCCTGCCCTTCAGCTAATATTGGGCATCAATCTATTGTTGAACATTAGCTATGACATTTGTATTTGTCAGCCAGCTGAAAACATTGTGTATGTAGCCTGCAAGTTAGAGTTCCTTTTCTTAGTCCCAGGAGTCCATAAAAGTCTTCAAATTGTATGTAAAGTAGAGCATTTGTGGGTATGTACTTTTGGGGAGCAAAGGGGAGGCTATTGGCCTTTAGGTATTGAGATTCTTTAAAAAGTTTCAAAGCCAATGAAAGTTAAGAACCACATGTCTAGACAGATGTTAGAATTAGGATGCATCAAGTGTGTGGCTGGAAGGATTACCACCATATTCATAACACATGCAGAAAGGTCTTCAAAATGGTCCATGAAAAATCTCAAATTCCATAACCAAGATGTGAAGACACAGCTTATTTTATGTAATTGATTCTGATATGGTGCAAAAAAATTTAAATGTAGGAGTATAGAATCCAAGATGACCCTCAGTGGTCCTCACATCCTGTATTTGCCCCTTGTGGAGTCTCCTCCACACGCAATCACGGCTGGCCTGTGTATCCATTAGAGTACAGAAGAAGTGAAGGGAACATGTATGACTTCTGAGGCTAGGTCATAAAAGACATTGTAGTTCACACCTTGCTCTTTCTCTGGATCTCTAAACCTGGAGAAAGCCAGTTGCCACGTCATGAGAACACTCAAGCAGTCCTGTGAGGAGGCCCACGTGGTGAGGGACTGAGAAATCCTGCCTGTAGCCAGCTCAAACTTACTAGCCATGTGAGTGAGCCATCCTCCACCCCTTCAGATGACTGCAGCCCTAGCCCATATCTTCACTGCAACCTCATGAGAGATTCTGAGTAGTAACTACCTAGCCAGGCTGTTTCAAGTTTCTTCCTGATCCACAGAAACTGTGTAGATAATAAATGTTTATTGTTGTTTAAGCCACTGAGCTTTTGGGTTAATTTATTACGCAATAGTAGGTAATTAATAAAGGGGGTGTATTTGCAGCCGTTTTTATTTTAATTTAAAGGACTATTTAAGTCAAGTAAAAATAGAATGAGATACATAGATAACTTTTATTGGCATACGGCTTTGGAAATGTAGTCTTGCCTACAGGCAAAAGATAAGTAGATAAGTGGAAATGAATTCTAGAGGAGTATTTTTGGATCAGTTACCTTTCCTAGGACCACAAAAAACTGGGCATAAATACTGAGCAAAGAGTGACTGGGAAAATATGCGAACAAATTTTTTTTAAAGTAATCATAGAAAACATTTGATAGCTTAGAGCAGCTGAAGGACCATGTTTCCTAAGGCCTTGATAGATGGCCTTGTCATTCATCCCAGATGTGATTTCAGGACTGGCCTTAGGCCAAGGGTGGGTCTGTACTGGTCCTGCCACCATTTAGGAGAGTCAACCTGTCCCCAAGACAGCTTAAGGAGAACTAGATCCAAGGTCCACCCTGTAGCTGACCTACATCCCTGAATTCCCCTGAGGAACAAATGGGCCTCCTGGGACAAGCCTGGATCAGGCCAGAATCTCATCTCCTTGGCCTTAGCTTTGACCTCATGCTGAAGTTTATGCCATGGATTTCTCCTAATTATATCTCCAGGGTAGGCCTTTGTGAAATTTCTTTTCTCTTATAGAAAAAAATAATTTTATAAGCACCTGATGTTATAATAGGCATAATAAAGATATAAAGAAGAAAAATGGTTCCTGTCCCTGAGTTTCTGTCCTAGCAAAAGAAACAGATGAACTAAGCAGGATAATACAATGGAATAAAGGCTAAAACTGAGGAATGAATAAAGCTGTATTGGGGTATGGAGCAAAAAAGGGATTTATTTTGCTTGGAAGAATTGGAAAGACTTTGAACAGGGCCTTCTCCATCATACTGCAAAATTTTTATGGCATTTCCACAAGTGTTTATTTAAAAAAATACTTCCTATAGGGAATGTCTTTTTATGTGGTATATGTGGAGGGTGAGCAAATAGTTCTAACCCCAAACCAGAATGCAGAGTAAATATGAAAATATTTTGACAACACAGACAGCATGTTTGAAAACTAGGGCTCTCCCAGAACATTCAAGATTCTAATTGTATTTTAACTCTAATGTGTTTCATTAATGGATACTATTGGGGCTTTAAGCTGGACTCATTTGCACCATTGTTTTCAAAATGATTACAAAGAAAAATTACAGATACTTATCAGTTACTAAGACCTTATTAACCAAGCATGTAACAACACAAAAAATTGGGTAGGCAGTTTCCATCCAGTTGGCCAGTTCCTTGGCCAGTCAATATCTGGATCATTTGGATGATACAGGTAACAAAGGACCTGCTTGGCCCCTTGTCCCGGACCAAATTCCAGGCTAGATCTGGAGTCTTCTATTCTGTATCATCATTTGGGGACTCACAAGACCCCAGGTGGTCTCTTGCTTTCATGCAGATTCAAGGCACTATGGACCTGACCTTCCCAGAGCATTTATCATAGTTGCCAAGGAAGTGCTGTTTTAGCAGTGAAAACAGCTCGTTTCCTGCCGATCCTTTATCTACTCTTGATAAACACACCTACCTAAGAAAGCAAAACATTCAGGTCTTGGAAGCAGACTCTTCTTGTGAAGGATACTGTGGGCAAAGAAAAAAGTCAAAGAAGGCAAGAAATTGAGTCAGATCTGACACCATCATCCAAACAGGCACTGTGCCACTGGGAAAGTCATGACTGTGACTAATGATCAACCATTTTAGAATCCTTTTCTCACCCTGTCCTTGGAAGTGAGGGACCCCTTCTTCCTCACTGGCCCTTCTCCTCCAAGGCAGCAGCAGGGCTCACTCCTAAAGTGACTTCTCCTCTCGACTCATTCATTAGAAGTGGGAGCATATTGCTTTTGGGTTCAATTTTGTTATCTTGTTCACAAAAGTTTTGTTTCATTGCAATTTAACAAAATAAAGAGGTAACTTCCAATGGTTAAGGACTTTTATCTACATTCAAATGTAAACATTTTTGACTTTCTCAGTACCATTATTTCTTTTTCCTAAGACAACATAATTATACCAGTGTTCTTTAAGAAATTTTCTATGCTGTTTTTAATGTGTCTAATTATTAAATAATCTTCAGACCAATATATTAAGAGTGACTAAGTTATCAAACAGGTGAAATTTTTTTGCCCATACTCTCTACAAACAACCTGTCTGTTCTGTCTGAGAGAGATGGGATCTCAAACTACACCGAGGGCAGGCTGACATCCCAGAATGCCCCTCTCTTGGGACAGTTGTTATTCTACTCTGCACCCTAAAGCTAAATGTGATTTATTTTAACCATACTTTCAGCTAATTACTAAATAATCTTCTGCAGCAATAGCTTACTCTAAAGGAAAAGTAACAAATGACTTTTTTTTTAAACTTTTCTAAATTTTAAACATGCCAGAAAAGATGTCATTTCTGTTTCCTATTTGTCTACCTCATTGGTTTCATCCAGTCTGATCAGTTGTTATATTTTGTCAGTTTTAATCAAGATACAAAACATTTCTGTCATCCTAGAAAATTCTGTTGTGTTCCTTTGTAGTCAATCCCTCCCCCGAACCCCCAGCCCTTGGCAGCCACTGTTCTGATTTCTGTCTCTACAGTTCTGCCCTTCCCAGACTGTCCTGTGATAGAAGCCTGTGTTATGAAGCATGTAGCCTTTTTTGTCTGGCTTTCTTCACTGAACATAGTGCTTTTTTGATATATCCATGTTGTTGCACATATTAGTAGCTTGTTCTTTTTATCAGTGGAACAGTATTCCATTATATGGCTGGACCACAATTTGTTGACACACTCACCAGTTGATGGACATTTGGGTTTGTTTTTAGTTTGGGGTAATTATGAATAAAACTGCTATAAACATTTGCTTACAGGTCTTTGTGTGAACATACATTGCCATTTCTTTTGGCGTGGGAGTGCTTTATCATATATTAAGTGTATGCTGAACTTTAAAAGAAATGCCAAGCTGTTTTTAAAGTGCCTATAGTACTGATTATGGCAAGTATGAAGATTTCAGTTGCTCCACATCCTTGCCATTACTTGATATTGTCAGGTATTTTTGTTTTGTTTTGTTTTTTCTTTAATTTGTGCTGTCCTAATAGGAATAAGTTAGATTTTGAATCTATACCTTTACATCTTAGAGACTGGTCCACACTTGATGAGTATCTTTCTTTTTTTTAAAAAAATATGAGATCAATTTTCTTAGAAACTGCAATTTTTTCCTTAAAGATAATAGGTAAATTAATTTGCCCAAATCCACAGTAATTTCTTATGAGATAAGATAAAATATGGAAATTGGCTGCATTTGCCTGGTACACACAGAGAAAACACTTAATAAAGTTTAGTCTTATCTGTCTCTCCCTCCCTATGTCTTACATTCATGACTCATCATCACCCAAACATTAAAATTATGCAGTCTAAATCAAAGTGTCACATAGTTTTTTTTTCCTTTTTTTTTTTTTTTTGCCCTTTTCAGCTTAAAGCATCAAGCCTTCTTTAATCACTTGAAAAGACACACTTTGAACGGCAGTGCTCTGGACAGGAGAATGCTAAGTAAATCTGGGCATCCCATGTAATGAAGAAACGAAAGCCCTTCCTTTTTATCTGTAGCAAAGGTGTAACTGGAGAAAGGCATGAGGCAGAAAAACGATCACTGAACTTGGAAATAAAGCACCTCCAGTTTAGTCTGCTTCCAACAGGGTGGGTGACATTTGAGGAAATAATTTAATTTCTCTGGGTCTTAATTTTCTTACCTGAAAATCACAGAGCATTATACAGTCAATTTATTGTTTTGGTTGGGGGGAATTAGGTTTATTTATTTATTTTTAATGGCGGTACTGGGGATTGAACCCAGGACCTTGTGCATGCTAAGCACGCGCTCTACCACTGAGCTATAGCCTCCTCCACATACAATTTTTATCACCCTGTTAGTTGTGTTCTATACAGTTTTGGCAAATGCTAAATTAGCAAATAACGAACAAGCCATTATTTCTAGGAGAAACACAGGGTTAGGTTCCTATGAGCCTCTGGTCACATTTTTGTCAGCCAATCAAGACATTGTGTTTCACGTGTTTCTGTTTAAAGACACTTTACTTACTGTATGTTGTGGATTTACTTAGCATTGAACTCACACCCACAGCACTGTAGCTCATGCCTGAGCAGAACTTATCTAATGCACTTATTTTCTCCATAAGACACGTCACAGCCTTCTTGTCCTTATGACACTAGACAGCACTTCAGCACTACACTTGGGGGCCATTTTAAACAGTGAAATCACCAAAAAAAAAAAAAAAAAAAAAAAAAAAAGCACCGAAGTGGGAAAAAATACAGCACTAAATAGACTGTGCATGGTATTCTTGTTTACAGGCTGAGAGCTGGAACAAGGAGGAAGAGGGGCACCCTTTCCAACCTCAGCTGGGAACAAGAATACTGTGGGGCTCAATTTTTTTTTGCCACTTTGTGCATGCCCGTGAATGACTGCCAAAGTGCTGGGAATATGGATTTGGGGGTTACAAGTAAATTTTGGAGGGGAGGCAAAATTCACAAATACAGCTTCTGCTGATAATGAGGAATGACTGACTGTATTTGCTACCCCTGTTCCACAGGGTGAATGAAGTGAATGAAAAGGCGATGCTATTATTACTGCTTAGCATCAGTGTTTCCTCCAGCCATGGGCTACGGAACCTAACACTCATTAGGGAAAAAAAGAAAAGAAAAGAAAAGAAATCTCAGTACTTAAATATCTCTTTCACTGGGCCTTAAACACCATAAGCAGATTAGGGAAACCAGACAGCCAAGTGGAACTGCTTATTTCCCTTAAAAAAATATGCATTGACAAGTCTTGATCGGCAAAAATAATACCTTCATTGTTGGGGTTCTGTAAGGTGGGTGAGGGCTTGTTGGAACCTGAATGTTTTTGTGAACATTTGCAGCTGTCTTGTAGGATTCTTTATACACGGAGTGGTTATCCATCACCTCTATTCTTGGCCCAGAGAGTAGCTTTCACATCTCAAAGTTGCGTTATAAATATTTGTGATCACCAGTTTATTTGTAGATTCCATTCAGTACAGATTTTTTTTTATGTAAAAATTTGATTTTGCTTACTGTAATTTCTAGAGTGTGAGTCTCATTTTCTAAAATGTAATACAGATGCTATTTTAATGGCAATGGCAGCTTTATTAAATCTAGAAAACTCTAAATACATCAATGCCTTGAGCTAGTGAGGTGAAATGATCGGGTTGCAGAAAGGTTTTCTTGGGAATCCAGTGCTTTAGGGAAGGATGACGTGTCACCCGTTTGCCTTTCTTTCTATCCTTTTTCTGGAAGGCACACCCTTCTCAGCTCACATTTCTGTGATTCTTTCACTGACAAAGTGTGAGTTGATTTGACTGGCAAGAACCCTCACGCCTCCTTTCTGTTTTCATTTCCATTTAAAAAATCTATTTTTAATGACCTCATTCTTGACTCATTCATTTAAAAAGAACACCTGCGGTTTTGCTGGGACAAGGAAACACAAATACCTTGATCAACAGGTGAAGAAACCTCCATCAGCTTCCGTTGAACATCTGTCAGGCTCTTTACTTGCGGGTCGTTTTCATTTCTATTGTGTGATATGATCCTATGCAAGGCATTTGTTGTAATTTGGAGGAAAAATCCAGAAAGGGTGGTAGGCATAAATGTGCAAGTGGAAGCACATTTTATCTATGGGGCCCACCCACATTCTCAGTGTTCCCTCCAGAGCCCAGTATCCGAAGACTTCTGCTGCCCCACTCCAGTCTTGCCTTCTCTTTTGAATGCTCCAGATTATCCCATAACTACTCCTTGTCAAAATTTCCCCAGTCACTGCCCTGTTCCTGCTAGCCGACTCTTTGCAAATCACCTGATAGTCACTTTCACAGTGAAGCAGTTAATGGCTGGGAATAGCTAACTGTCTTACTCCTTTGAGGGGTTTGCCTTTCATCCTAAGATGCTTGTATAAATAAAGCCTTAATGCAAGGTAATCGGGTCTGTCTTCTCTAATGGGAAGATTTCAACCAAGTAGGATTAGAGGGGAAGAATTTGTTCAAGACGAGAGCCCTCCTTATGTCTCTCAAATCATGTGCAATAAGTGTCAACGTGTTCTGTTTATATGTCCAGTGGTTCCTGGAAAAGGGACCAAGTAACATCTTCTCTGCAGAAAGTCTGACTGTAAAACAAGTGTTTGCAGGGAACTTGCAAGTCACGCTGGGAGAAGGCTATATATTTAACCCAGAAAATAGTATTAACAGCCACCAAAATTTCTTGAAGCTGTTATAATGACCATGAAAGCAGATTTAAGATCTTTTTGCTCAGTATGACAATGTCCAGGTCATACTAAGGGAAGTAAGCCAGAAAGAGAAAGAAAAATACCATATATCACTTATATGTAAAATCTAAAAAAAGTGAGGCAAATGAAATTATTTACAGAACAGAAACAGACTCACAGACATAAAAGCATATGGTTACCAAGGGGGAAAGAGGGGAGATAAATTGGGAGTTCGGGACTTGCAGATACTAACTACTACACATAAAATAGATAAACAGCCAGGTCTGACTGTATAGCACAGAGAATGACATTCAAGTACCTTGTAATAGCATATAATGAAAAAGAATATGAAAAGGGATATATATTTATATACACACATATATATATATAACTGAATCACTATGTTGTACACCAGAAATTAACATTATAAACCAACTATACTTCAACAAAAAAAAAAAAAAAAAAGAAAAAGGATCTCTTTGCTCAATGGACTCCATAGAGTAACTCAGTTTAAATTATGATTTAAAGAAACAACTCTTGGTGTGGAGCAGGTGGCGTGAGCACCTGTAGTGGGCCATGCCCCAATCATTTCGTTTGGAGACTGAGATGGAGCCACACTTACTAACAGGTGGGGCTTCCCAGCCCTCGTAGTCCCCCTTTGCCCACTTGGACTTCTTCTGCCGCCTGCACGCTCTGCAGGAGAGAGAACAGCACTGCGGGTGCCCGGGAATCTCAGGGCACTGCTCCGGGAGGGGGAGGTAACAAGCCAGGAGCTCGTGCCCAGGTAGAGGGAGACCAGAGGGGCCAAGAGCAGCCCCTGGATGGCACAGATGAGAGAGGTTTAGGGTGAGACCACAGATGAGCATCGGGGAACTCTCTCCAGAGTGAGTGAGAACAAAGACATTTAATACACTTTGCTGGGCTCCAAGTTCTTCAGTTCTGTTGAATATTTGAGAGGGACAAGAGTAAGACTTCGAGTCCCAGTCTGGGTCCATGTGTCTCTAAATGTGACATTGCTCTGCCACTGGATACCTGGGAGTTGGACTTCATGTACTTCGTCATAATTTTTAGTGTGTTTGCTTTGGGATAAACTCTAGAAATTTTCCCAGATGTCCAACTGGACACAGAACTTTTGACAGAAACAAATCAGTACATCTCAAGAGCCAAATTGATGCTTCTGATTTTCCACTGAGCACTGTTACAGAATAAGAAGCCTACTTTTTGCTTCAAAGCAAGAGGAATTCCTTCAGTAAAGATTAATTTCCTTCTATAGTTTATGCTGTAGGAAAATAAGTATGGATAAGAGTGTCCTTTGTCTTTTTATAGCATAGACCTGACAGCTACAGAGGCCAGTGGCTGTTGGGTTATGTGGCTGGAAGGGGATTCTGGCTGCAGCAAGACTTGAGGGGGATGGCCACGATTCAGCTACATTTGTACTTGTGGGAATGCAGAGAAGCCCTCTGCTGAAAGAAATGCAGTAACTCCTTATGCAACATGAAGTTTGCAAATAAAGATCATTTAATAATGATTTCCTTTGAAGAATATTTCGAATATAGCTTTTTGTTTGAGGCTAATCTTACAGGAGCAGGAAAAAAGGAAAGAATGCATTTTTCTTTAAACCTTAAAAAAAAGCTTTCCTCTGCTAAGATTATTGGGGATTTCCTCTGAGTCTTGGCAGATGATTTACAAAAATGAGTTAACACCCTCAGACGTGGATTCTTCCTACTCCACCCTGACTCTGTTCCAGCAAAATCCATTCTTCTTTTTCAAAAAAGCATGTTTTTTTTTTTTTTTTTCTTCTCTCTTCTTGGTGACATAGATTTACTTATCTGTCTGTTCTGAGCCATGTCTGGAGATTTGAAGATACTAGAGTTTCTTACCTTCCTTTTCAAATGCACATTTTGAGGACAAGATGCTGTTCTGAGTATAACATTTGTTAAATACGTGATTGACAGAATTTTTTTTTCAAGCTTATAATAAAAGTGTCAAGGATCTGCTGCTGGCCATGTTTATTGGATGTACTCATCTCTTTACTTCTTGTCTTTTGCTCTCTCTACATTGGGCAGCACTGGGTACGTAGTATAGGGCTGATTGGCAGACAGGAGGGTCCCAATTCTGGTAATGCCACTGGTTAGCACTAGAACCCTACTGCAGTTACCTAACCTCACTTGGCCTCAGTTAACTATGCTTTAAAATGAAAAGCGTGTTTTACAATCTCTGAACTCCTTTCTCTTTCTAAAACTCAGGGTGGTGCCCTCTGTAAGTAAGAGCGCATTGGGAATTGCCTTTGTGGCTCATTGTGACTGCATGTGTGGACTGCTTGGCTCTCACTCGGGTCTGTGTCTTTCTTGCTTCCTGGTTTGCATCACTTAGATCATGTCTGTGCCACCCCGCCCTTTGTGTCAAACACTGGATCCACATAAGATGAGGCAACCCTGACCCTGCTGGTGAACTGAGAATAAATAGATTACTCCTATGGGTTTGGAAACGCTCAACAAATCCCAAGGGGGAATTAGGCACGAAGCCACGACTGCAAGAGAAACTCACGTTCAAAGGATAACCTGTATTTATTTTAGGGCAGCAAGTTATATTTAAGCTCTGTGAAATATATCATTTCTTAACAGTATTCTGAGATTTGAAGCTGTATAGTTTAGTAATAGAATAATAGGCTGGAAGTAACTTCAATCACAACCAGAAGCTGGATCAGGTAAGGCCAGATTATTCTACTAGAATTCCCCAAGGTCACCATGACAGTCCTTGCCTGTCCTCCAACACCACAGAGCCCTATTTTGATGCCAGCTTCAACCATCTGATAATTAGCCTCTTTCTAATCTCATTCATTTTGGTAGATTTCAAAAAGCTATGTGACTACTTGATGGGGAGGGTATAGCTCAGGGGTAGAGTGTGTGCTTAGCATGTATGAGGTCCTGGGTTTAATCCCCAGTACCTCCATAAAATAAATAAACCTAATTACCTACCCCAAAATACCAAAACAAACAAAAAACTATGTGGCTACTAACCTAGATAGCTGCAGTTTTTTTATGTGTGTGAATGTATATTTTTTATGAAAACGAGGCTAAACTGAAAACTATTGGCCAATTGCAGATTTAAAATTTACCTATTAGAAAATGTTCATTGAGATATTTTTATTCCTCAACTAATATAAGAAAATTTAAATGTCAGGCTAGTTGTAATCATTCTACCTATTGAACTGTTTTTGCATGGATTGAAATCAGAAAGTTGCATAGTGACATGGGTACACTGCCATAAAACTGGAATTAATTACTTTCATTGTTTATTTACAGGATAAATTGTCCTCCAAAAGGTAGAGAGGCTCAACCTATCTGAGGCAGCATTTATTTCAAATAATATTTGGTTTACCAAAATTCTAATACAACAAAAACTTGATCTCTCCCTAGAAATTGATGGGACTGTAATGGGATTTACCTTTAGGGGTTAGAACCCAAAACCCCAGAGGGGACACAGTTCAAGCCCTTCCTTTCACAGTTAAGAACATTGAGGTTTAGGGACATGATAAAATTGTCAGTCAAGGACAAAACTAGGTCTGCCAAAGTAACTTTCCATGCCTGAGTAATCTTCAGTATTGTTAACAATAAAATGAAAGCATTACAGATTATAGAGATTTAAAATTTATTGCACATGCAACAACGTTTGGGTTCTGTAGGGCAAGACCCTGTGTTCATCATGGGTGGGGGATGGGGACAGTGGGTCAGGCACACAGACAGAGCATATGGTTTTCTAGAAAGGTAATCATAAAGACAGAGCCACCAAGCCTGATGTTAAAAGTAACAGCTTATCTTGAAAGAGGAAGAACAACATTCTCAGACCAGTCATTTCTATCTGTGATGGTTCAAGAGAAGTATATTTGAGTCTTTATGTTCATAAAATTCCCGTAGCTTAATCGGTACTGTAGGTTCATGAGTTTAACTAAGTAAGAAAATATATTTAACAAACTGTCTCAACTTCACATTTGCAATCCAACCTTGTGATAATAAAGACTCTGCTTAAGTCTTTTGTTGTTGTTTAATTATTTCACTTTAGATCAGGGGTCAGCAAACTTTTTCAGTAAAAGACTAGATAGTAAATGCTTTGGGTTTTGTGAGCCATACAGTAGTATTTGTCATACTCAACTCTGCTGTTTTTACAAAAACAGGTGGCAGACTGGATTTGGCCCATGAGCCACTATTTGCCCTTTAGAGAAGGATATTAAGAGATAACTTTGCCTTACTTGCTTCACTTCACCAGAGAGAAGTTGGCAAAAGCCATGCTGATGGATAAAGGTCTTACCCAGTCTTTCAGGGGACCGTTAGAAAGAAGGGTTTATTGAGAGCAGATCTCTTGCCTGTACTCATAGCGCACACATGATGTCATGGGTCTCTATTTGTGACAAAACAGCTGTGCAGGATGGAAGCAGTGTTGTGAGTTCAACAAGACCTCTCTCTTAAGTTTGGAGAACAGAAGCATTCTCAGGATGATAATGTTGATCTTGCTGTCATGTCACCTTTTTAGGATTAAATTAGGAGGAAAGCTAGACCTAGTGCATGGCCTTTTTGCCCATCTTTGGCCTTGGGTGAAGTCCTTCCTTAACCCAGGGACATGGCAGATGCACGCATTTATGTGTTTCAGACACCTCTACAGTAATTGTAGCATTTATCATTTGTAAAGGTGATTTAGAACATGAAATTGAGCATGTTGGGGACAGGGACTTTGTTTTATTCCCAGCTGTGATGTTTTGGCAAAATCACTTGACCAGGCTGGGTCTCTGTTGACCTCATTTGTTAGATCTTTAAAGCTCTTCCACCACTAACATGTCATGATTCAATTTTTTAGAATAATGCTTAGAACACAGAAGTTACTCATAAATGCTTCTTTTTTAAAAAAGAATGATACATAAACTTAATCGTTCCCTCACTAAAACCGGTTCTTCTAATGGTGAATCAAATACTTTAATTTCATAAAAGAGTAAAAGCTTCCCATGTTTTCATGTCATTACTGTAGCAACTCTGCTAGGATGTACTTCGGTCCAGCAATAATTGACCTTTTTGAAGGACATTTGCTAAACCTGTACAGTTGCATTTTTTATGAGTCCTGCTATTAAAAGAAATTAGAGTGCTTAATTGTTTGAGCAGCCCAGAATTCTGTCACCATACCCAATAAGGTTTTTGAATTTTCTTAGGTCTTGACACAGAACTTGAGAAAGATGGAACTTGAAATGAATTAGGATTATGGGCCAAAAGTTGCTTTACCTTAGACCTGTAAATCTGCTAATTCAAATGTCCAAAGTGTGGCTTTATATTCACACTGAAAAAGGTTGGCTTGTGTGTGCAAGAGGAGGTAGGCCTGGGAAACAAGCTACAAATGACCAGTGAGAAGCCTTCAGCCCTGGGTTATCTATGATCATGGCACTCACACCGTTAGAAGGTAAATAATGCAATTTGGTTTCCTGTACCAATAGGAATATTTACCACAAGATAAGAAACACCTTAGTTCTTCATCAGTCTTTCTACCTTCATAGGAATTAGCTCTTCAGCTCTTTTTCAGTATGACAATTAGACAACTGGAGCTGTAAGTCAGGGACGCCTCTACCAGTGAGGGTAGAGAGGCTGGCAGAAACCTGAAGTTGGGGTGGATATGCTAAAACTGGAGGCAGGAGGATGCTGGAATTTTGTTTACAGAAGCTCCCCCACCCACCCACTCAGTCCAGGACCAATAAAGTAGAAGCTTGCTATAAACTATTATTCTTTTCAGATGCTTTTAATGTCTCAAGTCCTTTCTAATTAAAAATTAAATCAACAAGAAAAAAGAAAGAGAGAAGAGAATATGAAGGAGGAGGAAGAAAGGAAGAAAGAGAGAAAGAAAGGAAGGAAGAAAACAAGAAAAAGAAAAAGAAAGCAAGCTTGGGGGGATGGTACCTGGTTAACTGACATTTCTGAGCTATTGACTGCTTCTTGTGTGCCAGTTCTCAGGCACTGAGGATAATGAAGTGAATAAAAAAAGATAGCTGTGATTTCATGTAGCTTTCATTGTAGTGAGCAGGAAGATGTAATTATATAATAGCATACTAAATTAATAATACAAACTGAGATCAATATTCTTCATGAATAAGCGCTCCCAAAAGAGAAGGCAAATCTAGGCTGGGGTGTCAGGGAAGGCTTCCATTGGAAGGAACTCTTAAGCCAAGTCTGAAGTGATCTCCCAGATGAGGAGAATAAGTGAGACTCAGACCCTCTTTAGGAGAGGAACTAGCTCTGAACAGATGCCTTGCTATGGATTGAGCAGGTAAGATGGAGGAAATGAAAGTTGGCCAGTGGGACTGGAGGGCAGTGAAAAGTGGAGAGTGCTGACAGGAGAGGCTGGAGAGAGAGATGCAGGAGCATCTTGCACACTGGGGATCAACTACATCGGAATTGTTGTTGATCATTGTAAGAGCAAAGGCAGCTTTGAAGTGTGCTAGGCACAGGTGATGTTACCAGAATTAGGTTCAAAGGCGATTTCTCTGATCACCAGCATGGAGTCTGTTTTAGTAGTTGTAGTAAGAGATGGTATTGATTTGGACTATTGTGGTAATTTAGCAGTGATAAATAGAAATAAATGGATTTATGAGATATTAAGGAGGTGAAAATATACAGATGTTATAAATAGGTATTTGGGGAGAAAAGAAGAAAGCATTAAAGACTGACTACCAGTTTCCTAGCCTGTACCTATCGTGAGCACAATGTAGTGGTTGAGAACATGTACCCTAACCTTGCCTGTGTTTTCAATCCCAGCTCTGCTACTTGGGTACTAATGGGTGGTCTTTAGCTGATCCCTTAACTACTCTGTCTCACCTTTGAGATGGGGATGGCACTAGTCACCATATCAGAGAATTGTAGTGAGGATTAAATGAGTTAATGTATCTAAACAATGCATGAACGCCATCATGATAAGGATAACGGTCATTCCATCAGAGAACAAATACTTGAAAAGAGTCAGTTATAAGGCTAAGAACATGGGTTCAGTTTTAGGCATGTGGAATCTGAGATGACTTTGAGTCATCTGAGTGAAGAGTGTTGAGTAGACAGTTTCACATATGGATCTAGACTCAGTGACAAGTCTGGATTAAAGTTATAAACTAGGAATCATCAGTGTGTCAATGACAGTTCAGATCATAGAAATGAATAAAATTACTGTGAAAAGGCTTTCAGAATGAGGCTCAAAATCCTCCAATATTTAACGAGCAGGTAGAGAAGTTTGAGATTACAAAGACACAAAAAAGAGTAGTCACAGAACTAGAAGAATTGTTTGAAGGAGAGTGTGATCAACATTATGTGATGCTGCTAAAGCTGTAGTAAGATGAGAATCTTGTGACCTAGAAAATACAGTCACTGCTGACCTTACAGGGAGCAACTATGTCCTTACAGATTTTTTGCCTGCTAAATCTGTCCATTTCTGATAGAGGGTTGTTGAAGTGTTGAGGTCTCTAACTCTGATGTGGATTATTAATCTACATCTCCTTGATGTTCTGTCAATTTTTGCCTCACACAGTTTGACCCTGTGCTGTTAGGCACATATATGTTGAGGAGTGTTATATCTTCTTAGAGAATTGACCCCTTTTTCAATATGTAATGTCCCTCTTTATTCCTAATAAAATTCCTTGCTTTGAAGTCTGCTCTGTCTGAATTTAATATAGCTACTTCTGCTTTCTTTTGATTAGTGTTAACATGATATATCTTTCTCTATCCATTTACTTTTAATCCATATGTAGCTTTACATTTAAAATGGGTTCCTTATAGAACCCATTTAATCCATATGTAGCTTTACATTTAAAATGGGTTCCTTATAGATGACATATAGCTGGGTCTTGTTCTTGATCCACTGTGATGATCTCTCTTATTTAGACCATTGATGTCCAAAGATTTTTTATATATAGTCTCAAATCAATGATTTGGCAGGTAGAACAGACTTACTGATGGTAATTTTTTTTAAATTGAAGTATAGTCAATTACAATGTGTCAATTTCTGGTGTACAGCATAATGTCCCAGTCACACATATATATTTATATGTATACATACATTTGTTTTCATGTTATTTTTCATTAAAGGATATTACAAGATATTGAATATAGTTCCCCATGCAATACAGAAGAAATTTGTTTTTTGTCTATTTTTATATATAATAGTAAATATTCAGAAATCTAGAACTCCCAAATTTAGCCCTTCCCACACCCTTTCTCCCAGTAACCATAAGATTGTTCGCTATGTCTGTGAGTCTGTTTCTGTTTTATAGATGAGTTCATTAGTGTCTTCTTTTTTCTTTTTTTAAATTCCACATATGAGTGATATCATATGGTATTTTTCTTTCTCCTTCTGGTTTTATTTCGTTAGAATGATTATCTCCAGGTCCATCCATGTTGCTGAAAATGGCCTTATTTTATTCTTTTTTATGGCTGAGTATTATTCTGTTGTGTTTATATACCATAGCTTCTTTATCCAGTCATCTGTCAATGAACATTTAGGTTGTTTCCATGTCTTGGCTATTGTATATAGTGCTACTATGAACATTGGGGTACATGTATCTTTTTTAATTAGAGTTCTCTCTGGATATATGCTCAGGAGTGGGATTGCTGGATCATATGGTAAGTCTATTCTGAGTATTTTAAGGAATCTCTATACTGTTTTCCATAGTGGCTGCACCAAACTGCTTTCCCACCAACAGTGTAAGAGGGTTATCTTTTCTCCACACCCTCTCCAGCATTTATCATTTGTGGACTTTTTAATGATGGCCACTCTGACTGTTGTGAGGTGATACCTCATTGTAGTTTTGATTTGCATTTCTCTGATAATTAACAATACTGAGCATTTTTTTCATGTGCCTATTGGCCATTTGTATGTTTTCATTGGAAAATTGCTTGTTTAGATCTTCTGCCCATTGTTAAATTGGGTTGTTTGTTTTTTGTCATTAAGTTGTATGAATTGTGTATATATTTAAGGCTGATTTATGTGAAAATGTCATAAACAGAAAGTTTTTAGTTTTTAAACACAAAATTTTACAAAAGGAGAGTTTGACTTTTTGCATCATAATAGTGGCAATAATATCTGAATCTGGGTTTATAACTTGCTTTACCACTAATTGTGAATTAGGCTGTTTCCTCCCTCTTTTCACATTTTCTTCTCACCCTGCTATGCCACCAGCTAGGCCTACTGTTGTATCCAAACATCCTCTGCTACCATGTCTCTTTCCCTCTCTGTCCCTTAATGGTGCTTGTTGCGGCCAACCTCACACTATCTGACAGTGAACTTCACTTCCTAATATGCATGATTTATACCTGAGCCCTGGGATAGACCATGCCTTACTCGTCTTCTGTTTCTTATTATCACAAGTAACTTCTATCTCTAGGATTGATTCTTGATTCAAAACTGGAAACTCAAATATGATGGTGGGCAGCTGGGGTGAGGCATATTTCTTTGGGTAGAGCCTTTTAGTGCCAGAATGGGCCTTTGCGTCCTTATTGCAGTGAGGAGTTGGTGCTAGTGCTGCCTTTGCTAAGCCTTGCTGTTCATGAAGCCTGCCTTTGAGTGGATGATGTAAAAACACTGTGTTAGTTTTCTATGGCTGCCACAATAAGTTACCACAAACTTAGCAGTTTTTAAATAACACAAATTTATTCTCTTACAGCTCTGTAGGTTGGAAGTCTGGGTGGGTGTGGTTGGCTTCTCTGTTCCAAGTGTCAGGAGACGTAAAAGTGTTGGCTGCTGTGGACTTGTTAACTGGAGGTTCCTGAGAGGGAATCCACTTCCAGGCTCGTTCACGTTCTTGGTGGAATTAAGTTCCGTGTGGTTGTAGGACTGAGGCCCCTGTTTCCTTGTTGGATGTTGTCTGAGAGTCATTCTCAGCTTCTAGGGGCCACCCATATTCCTTGTCATATGACCCCCTTCCTTCATCTTCAAAGCCAGCAACCACAGGTTGAGTCTTTCACATGTTTTGAATCTCTCTGACCTCCCCTTCTACTTCATCTGTCCTGCTTCCAGCCAGACAAAGTCCTCTGCTTTTAAGAGGTCATGTAATTAGATTGGGCCCACCCAGAAAATCCATGAAAATCTCCTTACTTCAAGGTCCATAACCTTAATCATGCCTGAAAAGTTCCATTTACCATTTTGTATAACACATTTTTTCTTCTGTATGTAATAGGTCCTTTTGCCCTGGTTGCCTCCCAGTTTTTGTCTTTGTCTTCAGCAGTTTGAAGATGAGATATATCTCTATCTCTGTCTCTGTCCCTGTCTCTATCTCTATCTCTGGTGATTGTTTGTATTTATTCTGTGTGATAGTTTCTGAGATTCTTGGGTTTGTGGTTTGGTGTCCATCATTGATTTAGAAAAATGTCAACTCTTTCTCTCTTCAAATATTTTTTTCTGTTCAATTTTCTTTCTCTTCCGAGTTTCCAATTACATGTATGTTGAACTGATTCTTATTGTTCCTCTTAGATGCTCTACTTTTTAAAAAGTTCACTTCTTACTTTTTGATTACCATGTTTTTCATTTCTGACATTTCAATTTGATTCATTCTTACACTATTCTCTTCTGAAATTATCTGATCATACATACTGCCTGTCTTTTCCACTAGAGCCTTAAACATATTTATCAAAGTTATTATAAATTCCATCTGCTAGTTCCAATATGTGTGCTATATCAGAGTCTGGTTCTGTGGATTGCTTGATCTCTTGACAGTGTGGTTTTTTCTTCTTTCTTTGTACAGTCTCACATATTGTTTGTTTGTTTGTTTTAAACCTAACATCTTTCTAGGACAGTAGAGACTAGGAAAATAGTTTTTATGCCTGAAAATGAGCGTGCATTTTCTTTTGTTAGGCCTTAGGTTGAGACAATTGTGTCATGAGTTGAACTATTGTTGCCATGATTACTCCAATGCACCACAGACTTCAGATTTCTCTAGCATTACCTTGTAAAACGAGAACTGATTTTTCAGAGGGTATTTCTTATCGTCTTCTCTTTGAGTCTGCAGCTCAGAAAAGGCTTTCTCTCCATGCTCTTGGTGCTCCCCTAGCATTCAGCTGGTGGGGTCCTTGTTAGTCTGTGCTTACTAGACAGTTGCTAGGGGGTCTGGATGGGTTCCGTCTGCTGTTCTTATCCATCCTGTGTTAGGAAGGCGCTGCGCCCTGTATGGTAGAGGTGGGTCCGCCTCACCCACGGTGGAAATCACTGATGGCTTGGGACTAGGAGGTATTCCTGCCCCTCTCCCAGGAATAGAGGTTGTATTCCCATTCCCTTCTCCCAGATGCAGTGGCTCTTCACCTGTGCTTAGAGCATCAAGGTTGTCTTTCCTCCCATGGAGTTGGGCTTGTGTCCACAGGAAAGACAGAAGAGAAAGATCCAGGTGGTATTTTCTGACTTTCCCACGGTGGCTGCTATAGCCCCCTCCCCACCCCCACCCCCACCCCAGGCTTGCCCCGCAAAGGAGGCTTTCTCCGGGCCCTCTCACTACTTCTAGTCTTTCCTGTAAGCAGCCATGAGGGGCATGGAGAAGAGCCTACAGGTGGCTGCAAATTCTCCCTGTGCCTGTGACTCCCAGGGGTTCCGTATTCTCTAGAAGATCCACACTCGGCCTTTAGAAATTCATTAAAAATTTTAACCAAATTCTTCTTACTAGCTTCTTTGGCAGTTAGTGGCATCTCTCCTTGGATGTGCTTATTTTTCCTTAGATGTCAGTTTTCCCTGCAACATCAACTCTTTTGATTATTTTTTAAACACCTGCAAATTTGAAGATTGTTTAGGGGTACTCTTTTGGTTGTTGTAAGGGTGGGAGCGATGTTTTGTTCAGCTTTCTACATCCTAATCATAATTTCAGTGTTTTGGAGAACACTTTTATCCTATCTTTCTGTTTTAAAATTACAGGTATGCTTACTCCTTTCATTAGTTTTCCCCGCAGAGTACACTAGAGGATATTGGTGATATGGCAGAATCATCCTGGATAAGAACACCAAGTTGCTCGTCCCTCTGGTGAAGTAGATCCTCAAAGTATGTTCTCTCTCACAGAATGAGGCTGTAAAGAATATGCTGGTGCCAACTGGAGCTTTGTGTCTCTCTCCCTCATACAATCTCTCTTCCTCTATTCTGTTTCATTTCTTAGTCCATTCATTGTTTGTAGCACCAGCCACGTATTTCTCAGTTTAGACAATTTTTATGAGATATTCCACAAAAAAATAATATGCAATTATTCTGAGTCCCATCTCAATCTTTCCAGACCATGAGCTGAGCTGTGTGCAGTAAGGCCTCAGATCACAGTTAAAGTTTGGTTCTCCTTTGGCAAGTAAGTTACCATCTCTGGGCTTCAGTTTCCTCCTGTGTCTGGTTTCCTCCTTTTTCACTGGCCACTCCTCAGTCTCCTTCGCTGATTCATTCTCATCTCACCCATCTCTTAAATTGGAACATCCCAGGACTGAGTCTTTGGATCTCTTTTCTCTCCTCTCACTCCCTTAGTGATCTCATCTCGTCTAGTGACTTTAAATACCATCTAAACACTGATAAGTTGAAAATTTTTATCTCCAGCCCTGACCATGTGCTTGACTTCAGGCCTGTTTATCCAAGTCCCTGCTCAGTATCTCCACTTGACTTTCCAGTAGACACCGAGGTGTCAGCATGTCTAAAACTAAGCTCTCGAGTCCCTCCTTCCCCAGGCTTGCTTCTCCTACAGTCTTTCCCAGCTCAGTTAAAGACAGCTCTGTCTTTCCAATTATTAAGGTTGAAAAAAAATAGAGACATTTGTAACTCCATTTTTGCTCATGAATCTCACGTTTGATTCACCAGCAAATATTTTCAGCTTGACTTTCAAAATTTATCCCAAATCTTTATTTCTCTGTTTTTCTCAGTCACATGCTCTCCCACCCTGATTCAAGCTACCACCATCTCTCACGTGGGTCCCTTGTATTATTGCTGCAGTGCCCTCACTGGTCTCCTGCTTTTACCTTTCAGGATATTCTCCCATGACACTCACAGTCATTCTGTTAAATATGTCAGATGTTGTCACTCTTCTGCTCAACACCCTCCAATAACTTTCCAGCTTAGATAAAGTTCCAGATCCTCCCTAGAAGGCTCTGTGCATCTGGCCCAGTTACCTCTGGCTTTTCTTCTTACCGTTTCCTTCTTGCTCTTCTTCCTACAGCCACAGTGGCCATGCATGTCCCTTTTTCTCTGGCCCTTTGAACTGGGTATTCCTTCAGCCTGAAATGTTCCTCCCCCAGATATCTGAATGACTGACCTCCTCTTTTTCTTCAGGTCTTTATCCTTAAGCAAAGCCTCCTAAATATACCTAAGACTGTATTTCCTCCCTACCTGAGCCTTCTGAACTGCTTTCCTGATTTGCTTTCTTCCCACAGCATTTATCTCCCCCTATACTAGTCAGGTTAAGCCAGATTATGCCTCAACAAGAAACAAGCCCCAAATCTCAGTGGCCTTCGAATGACAAAAATATACCTCTTGCTCAATTACATGCCCACTGATGATGGCCATGGCGCCTGCTCTTTGTAGTTATTCAAGGCTCAGGCTCCATCTGGTTGATTGCTTCCCTGCAGGAGGTTTAGAATGGGATTGGAGGGTCTTGCACCAACAGTTTAATGTGCAGTTCTGGAAGTGGCATAGGTCCCTTTTGCCCTCAGCCTACTGGGTGAAAATTAATTACATAGTCATGATTAATTTCAAGGATATGGAAATATATAGTTATTTCTTGTGCCCAGAATTAGAGGGAAATCAGGTTATCAAGAAACAGCAGCGATATCTGCCCTACCATCTGACATATCACATGTCTTAATTACTACTTGTCTAGCTCTTTTCACTAGAATGTGACGTCAACGAAAAACATGGCTTTTTGTTTGTTTTATTCATGACCACTTTCTCAGCTCATAGAAAAGAACTTGGCATATTCTAGATGCTCAGTAAATATTTGTTAAGTGAATGAATGATTGAGATTCTATAATGATTTAAGAAAAAAAAAAAACCTACTTTCCCTACAGACTTGTCAATAGATGCAAAAGATTCCACATGTATTGTTAATCCTAATACCCATTATTGTTGTTGTTATATGATTCTAATTAGAAGATGTCTGGGAAAAGAAAAAAATTCTAAATTATCAAAATAATGGAAGATTCAAACAGAGAACATCTAATTTGAAACCTTATGAAGAACAGAAATACATAGGTCAAACATCTAACATGGTTTCCAATAAGTTGTTAAACGTAATGGAAATCTTACCGAATCTTTTATGGGGGAGGTCACAGAGTGAACACCTTGCAGAGGGAAACTGGATCAGCAGTGTCATTCATGAAGTTCATTTTTGTTTTTCAAAAAGTCCACTCATCCTCAAGGAAGGAGAACCTCTAGGGCCAGTTCTGTTCCCTGTCCCACTCAGATGATGCTCAGGTGACACTCATCTGTAACATGCACTGAGCATAGTGCTTTTGTCAGGAGCTTGTTCCTTTCTTGAGCTGAATTTATTATTTTCTTGGGCAGACAGCAAGCCCTTTGAGCTAGAAATATGCGGCAGGGATTCTCAGCATCCAACCGCCACCTCTTTCTGCCTGATGACACGTGTGTTGATGGCTCTCTGTGTGGCTGTCGAGAGCCTTTGCTGAGTTGATGAGGCGAGACAGGTCCTGGTTTCCCTGCCCTCTCCCTTGCCAGCCAAACTGTATGATTCTGTGGGGGAAAAAAAGTTAAAAAATGAAAAGAATTACAAATGCATTTTACTTTTGCCCCAGGCTTGGTGAATGCTTGCTGTTTCTGATAATAATGAGAGTTGCTGGCAGGTGTTTCCACGCATGTTTTTGTGTATTGTGGATTTATATGACGATTTATCTGGCACTTTCATGGGGGCCCAGAATTGTGGAGGAAAAGGGTTTCATCCCTTAAGTACTAATGCAGCTTAATATCTTGCCCCCTAAAAGGATAAAAGTTTCATGCTGAATTAGTGCTGATTATTTACTAAGACTGTCTACGTGTAATATAAAGGCCTGTGGAACTGTTTAGATCTTGTTTTATCTCCTATCACATGTTTTTGATGGGAGTGGCTGACAAAGTGATTCTGTACCACAGTCAGTTTCTTACTGCTTCATTTATTTCATTGCAAAATTTCATATTTCAATTATAGCAGCGAAGGAGAGAGGAGAAGAATAAGAAATGAAGAGAGGCTCCCAGGGAACAGTCATTCTAAAAATAAATGTAATGAAGGGAATTTAGGGAAAGCGTGTAAGTGAACATGATCCTGAAATTGATTAGAAGTGATTCTGTGACTAATGGCTAGCCAGTGAAATTCTATCCAAGGGGCAATTCCAAGATTTCATAAATCCCAACCCTCTTCAGCCTTTTTATGGTTTGGCCAAAAAATCAGAATTGTTGCCTTTTTGGCCTGAAGTTAGAGCTTCCTGTTTGTACTGTTGATTCCAAGTTTTGGTTTATTATGCCATGTTAGAAAATAACAGTAAGTCTTGCAAATGACCATTGAATTATTTCTAAAAGGCAGATGTCTCATGTATATTTGTAAATGCCGTGTTTGAGAGGAAAGTATTCTGATAAAAACCAGAAATGCACTGCCTAGGATCGCTGTGCCTGGGCCTTTGTTAGACAAATTAGTGTTTGGGAAGGAGAAAGGTTCTCGTCCTCCTAAGAACTAATCCTCAGTCTCGCTCCAGCGTATCTGTCTAATGTCATCATGACAGAAAGAATCAATGCCCTTAATTTCAGGTCCTTTCCAACTCTGAGATTCCATGTAACTATGAACATGAACCTTCCATTTCAACCACACTGGCCTATTTGCTTTCTGTCACTGTGTGCAGGGTTTAGAGTCTGACATGAGATTCTGCTTCTACCATTTTCTGCCTGAAATGCTATTCCAAGTCCTGCTTGTCATTTGGCTCTTATTTTCAAAGCTCAGCTGAAGTCCCACCTTCCCCATGAACTTTTCCCTGGAGAGGAATCTTATACCCTCTAAATCCAATAAATGTCAAACATGACTTTATATAACAATAGTCTCTCCAACTGTCTGGTAGCCTCCTCCACGGGGAAAAGTGGTATTACCTGCTCTGAGAAGAATTCCTCAAAAAACTCCTTTCTTCCTTTGCACATGTAACTTTCTGGGTGTAAGCCTTACCAGGTGTTAGAGTTAACACCGAGGAATCAGTATCCCTCATCACTGTGGAGCAAAGGTGGGGAGCGTCTTACTCATTTTTGCATGTGCACTAATCCTCCTGTGCCTGAAACTTTATTTTATAATAGTCTGTTTTTTCCCATTTATGAGGACAGCCTTATTCTGACCTTTATGCCATGAACATTCTGGAGTTTTCTACTGTTTTGGTGCTAGAGGTGGAAGGGGGAAGAGGTAACATAACAAAGCAGGATTGTGTGATTATTAATCTGGAAATATTAAGAGGGATAGTGATTGGGGAAGTGATGAGTTTGGTGATTATAAAAATGGGTGAGATCGAATGGGTCTTTTCGGGCTAAGACTATGGGTATTATGCAGGGTCAGAAGACACAACGGCTTCGTTACCCAAAGGGGGATGAGGTCACCTTACACAGGGTTCGGAAGAAGTATGTATTTGAAGGGTGAAAAACAAAAAACAACCAAAGACAACATCAAGGAAGCAGGATGAGGTTTTAAAAGCTGGAAATGGAAAGAGAGAAACAGAAAAAAATTAGAGCAAAAAAGCAGCTCAGGGGAACTAAGTGGTATTTTGTAGAAATAAAAGGACAGATAATATGGAAATTCTTCTTGACTGTGTACAGGAGAAACTGGTAATTCAAGGTTGAGATGGTGTTGTCTTTATATCCCCAGTGTGTGGTGTAGCACCCTCTTCATGGGCAGCACCCTAAAAATAATTTTTTTTGAGATGAATTGAACTGGGAGAGGGGCAATTTTTACCAAAACTTAAGGAATTCATTTGGAGACCAGAGATAAAAATGCCTTTTCCTCTCAGAGATCAGAATTCCAATAGGAAGAGCTGGGATTTTATTCAATAGTATACAGATGGGGTAAGTTAGAAATAATAAGCAATGATCTTATTTTAAAAGGCTAGGAAAGAGGGTGAGTATGAATTGCTGGGAAACACTGATTCACTGACAACCTGTTTCAAGTGATTTAAATGGTGTCACACCATAATCTCTATCTGGTTTGTCCTTAAGAGTCTCTTCATTATAATAAAAGTATTATGTTCTGAATGTCCTGGACCAAAGTGGGCAAGATTTAGTAGGGAGAAAAAAAGAGGGAATGTCATGTTTTTCCTCCAGTTTAGCTTTTCAGGAGAGAACCACTGCTCCAAAATCCCCGGTTGATAGTGAAGTCAAGTCGTAGGCATCTTTGCATTTAGATTTCTCCAGGTTGGATGCCAGCTTTATCGTGTGGTATGAAAGATGACTCTGGAAGGGTGACTTGGGTGCCTAGGACTGTGGCAGAAGTAGGCAAGGCAGAGCAGAAAATTGGATTTTGTGGAAGATTGGGATGGTTAGGATTTGGTGTCATCTGTGACAGCATCAGTAGTTCAGTAAGTTGGGAGGACTGGAGCTGAGAGACTATTCAGAACTAGAGGTGCAGATTTCAGAGTAAGCCCAGCGACTTGGTAGTTAACAGCTAAGCTATTCCTGAAGCCAGAGTGTAAAAAGAGTTCTCTGAAGGAGCAAGAGACTGAATCTTAATGACTTGCCAAGTTATGAGGGCCAGAGGAGGAAGGAAAGAAAGGGAGAGACGGAAAAGTGTTCTTAGAAAAATGAGCTCTAGGATACCATTGTGTCGGAGTAAACTCAAGGTGGGTACGGGGGTGGGTGGCTGGGTGCATGCATGTGTGGGTGCACATGTGAAAGTACATATATTAAAGTGATCAAAGGTGTTATGTTGTAGAGAAGTTGTGGAGAATGGGAAGTTAAATGCCTGAGGCATTTGGAATTCTCCAATCTGCACCAGACGTTTCTCACACATTTCTAGAGTCATTAAAACCATTGAAATTGTTCCCTTTTTTTAAACTTATATTTTTTCATTCACCGTTTCTTTTTTAAATTTTTAAAATGTTTTGTTGGTGGGGATATAATTAGGTTTATTTCTTTATTTTCAGTGGGGATACTGGAGATTGAACCCAGGACCTCATGCATGCTAGGAATGCACTGAGCTACACCCTCCCCCTTGAAACTGTTTCAATGCTAGTGTGGGAAACAGAGTTTCAGCTGCCCTCCCACGAACACTCTATATATGTAAATGTTAAGAATCAGTCCACCACTGCTCATTAGAGGGGACAGAGGTGTACCTCTTGCATCTACAGATGAAACTGAGTGTGTTGGGTTCAGTGTCATGGCCCCAGGCCGTGTTGTCCCAGCTCCATGAAGCTGGACATCATGATACTGTGAATGCCTGGTATGAGATGCCTGGAATGGGCTGGACACCACAGAAATTAAGTACATGCAGTTTTTGATGTCTAGACTCCTTAGAAAACTACCCAGTCAGAAGAAAGGTTTCCATGTGGGAATGATATAAAATGGTGTCAGATTTTATGATCTACTAATTTTAAATTAAAGAGTGGATGGAAAGACTGTTGAGCAAGAGATTTTTTTTTCTATTTTATTTTATTTTTAAAATTTTTAACTCTGATTTTTTTCATTGAAATGTAGTTGATTTACAATGTTATTTTCATATGAACAGCAAAGCGATTCAATTACACATATGCATACATACATACATATTTTTTCAGTTTCTTTTCCATTACAGCACATCACAAGAAATTAAATATAGTTCTCTGTGCTATACAGTAAGTCCTTGTTGTTTATCTATTTTATATATAGTAATGTGTATCTGTTAATCCCATATTCCTAATCTATATACCCCCTCCTTTCCCCTTGATAATAACAGTTTGTTTTCTATGTCTGTGAGTCTATTTCTGGTTTATAAATAAAATTTGTATTTTTTTAAGATTCCACATATAAACAACATCATATGATATTTGTCTTTCTCTGTCTGCATTACTTCACTTAATATAATAACCTCTAGTTCATCCATGTTGCTGCAAATGGCATTATTTTATTCTTTTTTATGGCTGAATAATATTCCACTGTATAAATATACCACAACTTCTTTATCCATTCATCTGTCGATGGACTTTTAGGTTGCTTCCATGTCTTGGCTATTGTAAACAGTGCTGCTGTGAACACTGGGGTACATATGAACAACAAGAGATTTTGACAGCACATGCCTTATACAATATCTTGTAGGGTGGAGTATCACAGATATCAACACCCACTCATCTTTACTGTTCTTCAGTTTGAAATTCCTTTCCTCCTGTTCTCTGGACAAGTCCTTCTTGACATTTCAAGACCCGGCTCTGTTGCTGCTTCTTCTATAGGGCACCATTCCTGACCCACTCACTCCTAATTAGTCAGTGTTCTTTTGAATTACCTCAGCTTGAGTCTTACTCCTTTATGTTTATGTAGAAGTTATTGTGTGTTTTGGTAACTCTTACAAGTCTATATCCTCTAATATAATCCATTTCCTTGTTTCTTTAAACAAACAATCCATTTGTTTATCTTAGCATTCCTATTTAGTTAAAGTGTTGTATGTGTTTGTTCATTCATTTGAAAAATATTTATTGAATATTCTCTTTGTGCCAAGGACAGTGTCCTTGTTAGCTTACAATCACATATATGCCACATCTTTATTTATAGAATGAATATTTGGTTGAAATTCAAGAAACTTGAAAAATTCAAAGTACATCCAAATTGAAAGAACCCAGTAATAACATCTCATTGATGACAATTATTACTGAGTTGTACTGTTTAGAAACTGCTTTTCACAAACTATTTCACTGAATCCTACCAGCAACTCTGAGAGGGTAGATATGTATGATTATCCTATTTTATAGGGAAGAATGTGACATTCAGACATTAATTATTCATATAAAAAGGGCGATTATGGATTTAACTTGGGACTTGAACACAGGTTTTCTGGCTCCAAACCTCGTGTTTTCCCACTATTCAGGCCTCCTTCCCTAAAGCACCACACCTTATAGGACCTGGCAAAGAATTTCAAGGACATGGAAATATTAGTGCTTACATAGTCAAAAATGTTAGCAATAATCTCACAAACAATACAGTGAGTTTATCCAGTTGTCATATCGATTCACTATGACAGCTCTCAAATGTAATGAAAAACTAGGCTCAAACTAATTGTAAAAACTTTTTTAGATCAAGCTCTCCTGTATATTGAAATTACTGAGATGATTGTTAAACTCTGATAACTCCCTGAGGTGATGTGGTATCAGTTTATCTACTGTCAAAGAAAGATCCCTATGAATTGGTTAAAAGATAGCATAGTCATTAAAAATCAGAATGCAGAAGTGTATTTATGTTAATGAAAGTACAGGTTATAAAATGGCACTTAGAATATAACCTTATTTTTGCATACTGTCAGTACATCATACCTGGGAAAAATATCTGGAAGGGCATTTTCTTTACTGAAGACCTCTCTGCCTGTTAAGTAATGAGTAATTAAAAAAAATTTATCTCTTTTGCAACACTTCTGCAAAATGTTAATTTTTTAATTTTCATCTTTTTCATTAAAATAAGTGGGTATTATTTGTATTGTTTTCAAGTTAAAAAGTGAATGCAGGAATTATTACTGGAGTGGGGTGGAAACAGAGATGCAAACGTTCCAGGAGGAAGAATAGGAAACGTGGTACCAGCCTGGGGTGGACAGCGCAATAGAGGGGTGATGTGGGAAAGACAGAATTACATTAAACGATCAGCAGCTGAACTCCCCATCTCTCCCTGCCAATAGTCAATTAGAGTCAGGTTGCTTTATTTTCATTTAGTTTTTGGCTAAAGAATAGAATTAATAACAATCAATTTTTTTAAAAAAAGAAGTAAGACTTTATTTCCTTGTTTCACAAACAAAACTGCCTGCATTGGTCTCAATAACACATCTAATATTTGCTGGAGGGACCTGTATTTATTGAATTCTGTTTAAACTGTAATCTAGTTGTAAAATATCTTTGGTATTTTTTAATTAAAAAATAGCATATTTTTCCTGATCAAATCAAATCTTGCTGTTTTTCACTAAGGCATGTGAGGGAAAGTTTCTACCATGTGGATATATTTATATACCTGTGTAATATTTACACTTTGTATTAGTCATTTCTCAGAAATATGTGTGTGTATGTGAAGCTTAGTGGGAGAAAATAATTAAGGTTTGCTTTGAATACACTGATAGATCTTTTAAGGTGGCCCAAAGGGTCCCCATCTGCCCTCTGATGCTTCATTGCATCCCTTTGCCCCATCACCTCCCAGCCACACTGACCTTCCTTAGGGTCTCTAATGCATCAATTACTTCTGCCCTCAGCACCTCTGCTCCTGCGCTTCTGACTGTGTGAGAATGCTGTTCCCACCCTCTGTCCTCACTTCGTGTGCACACTGATACTTTGGTTGATTCCTGCTCATCCTTTGGACTTGTTGCCTCCTTGGGTCGTAGCAATTTGGGAGCTATGGAAGGTCCAGGCATCTCGGCAGCGAACCCTGGGTTTTCACTCTAGTCTTCCCTTGTGTCAGTTTCCTGCTACCAGTAAGCTGTCTTGCCCCATAGTCTTTATCTTTTTCTCAGCTTTGTAGTTTCTGTTACCCACCAGTTTACTATCTCAACTTCAACTTACTTTGGTCCCTCATTATGTCCCCTGGCCTCTCTTCTTCTGCTTCCCTTACAACTTAAGTTAATTCATCCCACACCAGGCAATGGTGTGACCATGATGACTAGAATTATTCACATCTTCAGTATTTAAAGAGTAACCTCCCATGAATAATATTTGGAATACTCAAAGGGCAAACTCATTTCTTCATTTTGTAGTTTAGAATTTGGAATAGAGAGGGGACAATTCACCTCGGCTCCTAAGTTATAAATAACAAGGAAAAGAAAAAAAAAAAAAACAAAACCCTAATTTTGTCACATAAAAAAAGAGTTATGAGGAAGGCTTCTTTCCTATTTCTGCAATTTTAAGTCAAGAAGATTTTTTCCCCCTGAATAGTTTATTTGGGTAGATTTTCCTAACATTTTATAAATGTTATAAAATTCTATTTTACATACCTAGTCTTAAGCTTGAGTCACATCCACCATACAGGCTTGGAAATTTTAATAATGTCAGATCACTAAGCAATGATACCAAGCCATCTTGGCTTTTTCCCCCTCACCTAGAAAAGTTCAAGTGCTATATTAGTCACAAAACTGTCAGAGAAGTTAATAATGAGATATATATACATAAGAGATATGACCAGAAATTTCAGTATCCTTTCCATATTGAAAAACATTTTAGGCATTCAAAAATGTCTAATTCTGTTTGAATTTTAGTTCATTGAGAAAGAAGCAATGACAAATATTATTAAAATAGCAATAAATCCCAAGTCACCATAGATAGCTATTTATTTACATAGTCAGAAGAACCTAAGTCATTTGGTTCACAGGGCGAAAGTTTGTATCAAATTTCACTTTAATTTTAGGTGTAAATAATAGTAAAATTAACCCTTCCAGAAGTGGTTAATTCTCTGGTGAACAAATATTCACAGAATTAGTATAGTCTAAAATATTCTTAAACCTGGAATGACTAGAGATTGAGCAGACATCTGGGTAATTTACCCTGCATAGTAATCATCGCTAAGAATATCAATGACCATTGTACTGCTCTGCAGAAAGCTTATTTCTTGCTTTACGGATAAATTGGAGTTACACTATTTTAAAAAAATTATTGTAACATGATGAGCGGTCTTGTCCTCATTAATGACTAAGGAGAAATCCCAGAGTTTAAAATTATTAATTTTGTTATGCAACATATGTTTATTTAGTGGTAGTGATAAAATAATATAGCTCATTTTTTGGATGTTCACAATCTAGTGTCCTCAAGCAAGAGTAATATTCATTATCTTAAAAATTAATATAATAACAAAGAAAGAGATTCACCAATATAGAGAACAAACTAGTGGTTACCAGTGGGGAGAGGGAGGAGGGAAGGGCAATGTAGGGGTAGTGGATTAAGAGGTACAAACTATTATGTATAGGAGAAGCTACAGGGATATATTGTACAACATGGGGAATGCAGCCAATATTTTATAATAACTATAAATGGAGCATACACTTTAAAAATTATAAATCACTATGTTGTACACCTGTAACTTATTTAATGTACATCAACTATATTTCAGTTAAAAAAACTTTAAAAAAATGGAAAAGTTTGTCAGTCTGTTAAAAAGTTAAACATCAAAGTTACCATGTTGCCCAGCTATTTTCTACATAGTTATTTCCCAAGAAAAATAAAAACATATGTCCACACAAAGACTTGTAGCCTTATTCATAGTGGCAGCATTATTCCTAGTAACCCAACCTGGAAACAATTCAAATATCCATCAAGCTGAAGAAATGGATAAACAAATGTGATCCATAAAATGAAATGCTACCAGCAATTAAAAGGAATGAACAATACAACATGGATGGATGCATCTCATAAACATTATGCTAAGTGAAAGAAGCCAGACAAAAGATTACAAAGGATTGCATTTATATTAAATTACCAGAAAAGCAAAAAGCAGGCCAGTGGTTGGGTGCAGCTAAGGATGGGAGAAGTTATTGACTATAATGGATACAGGGAAATGTTTTAGAGTGATGAAAATTGTGGGGGACTCAAATTCTAGAAGATTGCCAAATATAGTATACATTTAAACTGTATACTTACAGTAGGTGAATTTTATGGTGTGTGATTACGCCTCATAAAAGCTCTTAAAAATTATATGCAATGGTAACACACATTCTTTCCATATGCCTATGAGAATATCTACCCTCTATTTCAAATTTGAGGTACATTTTGGAAGTCATGTGAAAAATAAATATTATCTGGAAATTATTAGGATAGTGTTTTTATACACAAGTTGATTTTCTGAATTATTTTCCTGCATTTTAATAGGAAGAGTATTTTGTCTAGATGAGATATTAGAGACATCCTTGAATGTGAGACTGAGAATGAATTTGACTTCTCCAGTTCATTCTACAGAGGAGGAAAATGAGCCTTGGAGAAGAAGGTGACCTAGGTCAAACACAGAAAGGCAGCGTTGATACCAGAACCCCTTCAGTTTCTTCCACAACATATTGAAGTGTGATGCCCCACTATGGGGTTGTTAGCAGGCTGTCCTTCCTAGAGCCTCCTCAGTCTCACGGCCCCCACCTTAAGACATGATGCCACCTGATCGCACCCTCATGATGCTTTAGTCATTTTCCTCTAGCCCATGGAAGGCTTTCAATGCCGTGAGATCTTAAAATAAGCAGCTGCGTATCATCAGCACGGGGTATTTATTAACTGGACAAAGTTACAAACAGTTCCTGAAGATTCCAAGTGTCTAAACAGTGATGGCGGATGAAACAGTTTGTCCCAGCTCCATCTCGTGTTTTTATTTGTAGGACTTAGCATAAATGAATGGATGCCAGAAAGATGTCAGAAAGTTTTGTTACTGTTCAATGGCTTCTTACAAGATGGCAAATTTTTCATTTTTACAAAAAGTGTCACTAATCTGCTCCATCAAGCAATGTTTCAACAAGAGATACATAATCTTGTACTGTGCAGGATTTCTAATACTGCTGCTAGAAGTTGTGCATTTTCTGCTTTGTTCTAGAAAGAAGCTCTTTGATTAAATTCAACTTCTACTTGGACAGTGGAATTCACGTGTGTCCATATTAGAGTTATTAAGAGACAAAAAGAATAAGAAATATTGGTCCTGATGGAAAAATTGACCAAACGCAATGATATTAATCAGCTTGAATGACAGCTTTTTTGGTTTTTGATACTTGATCATTTTGAGATTGCAGGATAAGCAGTTTTTTTCCCTTATGACACAGGTTTAAGTTTATCTGGTTTCTTCTTAGTGAAAATCATTCATAGACATAGAAAGTCAATATTGTTGTCAAAGTGACTCACTTGTACCTGATGTTCCACTTTGCTGGGAGTGAGCGGAAAGATTATCAGGGAACTTGAGTATCAGTGACCAGTTCTTAGCCTTCCAGTGGAGATGAAATCATCACATAGTTCTGTCTGTATTTACCACTGAACATTTATGTAAGTCTTATAATTACGGTGTCTTTCGTAAATCAGAGAGTTTATAGTTTGGTTTACCTGGTAAATAGCATAATGTATATTCTTGGAAAGAAAAAAATATGTGTATATCTATACACATATGTATGTATATATGTACATATATTTATTTTCCTTTGTTCTTAGATAAAATTTTATTAAAGTATAATGAACATTTTTTTAAAAAAATCAGTAAATCAAGATATTGATACCCTGTGAAGCACCAGAAGATGTAAAAATGTTGGTTTTTATCATTATCTGAATACTACTCAGTGAAAATAACAACAAAAACTATTGATACATGCAACACAACTGATAAATCTCCAAAGAATTACATTGAGTGCAAGAAGCCTTACATGAAACAGCACATATTGCATGATTCTATTTAATTGAAGTCTAGAACAGGCAGAACTAATCTACAGTGGTAGTAAAGATCAGAACAATGGTTGTTTCTAGGAGGATGGAGTGGGAATGGACTGTCAAAAGATGTGAGGAAACTTTCTGAGTTGACGGTAGTATTCTAAATCTTGATACAGGTTTGGGTTTATATAGATGGCATTTGAAAAAAATCAGCAATGTATAGTTAAGATTTATGTATTTCATTTATATGTAAATTTTATCTCAGAAGAAAAATATAAATATTGAACTCTACTTAATAATATGCATACTGAAGTGTTTAGGAGTGAAGAATACTAAAGTGCAACCTACTTTGAAATTCATTGAAAAACTAGATGGATTGATGGATGGATAAAAGGATGGTGAAATGAAAAAATACGCATTAGAACAAATATAGTATAATATTGATCATTGACTCTTAGTGGTGTCTCTATGTGGGTGCACTGCACAATTCTTACAACTTTTCTTACGTTTGAAATTTTTAATAATAGAAGCAAAGATGAGTTAACATTTTAAGCCTCTAAATAATGGTTAGATTTAAAGACACATAATTGGTGCTATAAGTCAGAGAAATTTTACTAGCAGTTAAGAACATTTTACTGTTTTCCTAACGTTTAATGTTTTGTGTCTCCAACAATTATAATTCTAGAAAACTATAATTCAGAGTTCTTTCAAAGATCAAAACCTATGTAAAATTTTCATGACAGGAAATTTAACAGGGCTGTGGGTGAGGTCCTTTTTCTTTCACACTGTATTGCATATCTGTAAATTGCTTTCAAAAGACATTGGGCCCATTAATTTTCGTTCTGATGCAAAGAGTGATGGTTCTTCGAACTTGAGTATGCATTAGAATAACCCAAACAGCTTGTTGAAATACAGGTTACTGCCCTACCCTCAAGTTTCTGAGTCAGGAAGGTCTGGAGTGGGGCCTGAGAATGTGTATTTATAACAAGTTCCCAGGTGATCCCTGATGATGTAATTGGGGGGACCCCTCTTTAAGAACCCTGGCATGGAACCTATCTTCCCTTCTATTAGGAGGGCCTACTGTTACCATTCCTTACTTTAAACAGCAAGACAATGTAAGCAAATCACCTCTAGGATTTTCATGAAAATCAAGCAGAAAAAGAAAAGAGAAAGGACCTGAATTTTGTTAAATCCCTTAGCCTGTTTGATTTCTTCTTTTTCTTTACATGTATTGAAAAATAATAATTACTAAGAATCTACCAGTTGTCTAAAGCAGTACGAAAAAGTATTACAAAATAGATTTTGAGATCTACTTTCTTATCTGCATTTGACATAGCCTCATGGCATAAAACCTATTTCTGTGACTAGTTAAACAAACTTAAAGGGACCCTTTTTTAAATATATCCCTTCTTTTTTTTCTTCACATTTAGGGCTGGCCTCATGGATATATATGACTTGCGCAGTCACACAAGGCCCTCTCTTTATTTTGCTTTATGTTTAAATTGAAGTATAGTCAGTTTACAATGTTGTGTCAATTTCTGGTGTACTGCACAATGCTTCAGTCATACATATACATACATATGTTCGTTTTCCTATTCTTTTTCCTTAGAGGTTATATATCCTTTCATCCCCCTTCCATGAGACCTAGAGCCCCTTGACCGTAGCTGTATTGTGCAAATTGTTCTAATCATGCTGCACTGAAATAGTTGACTTATTCATCTGCCTAGTTTACTAGAATCCACAATCTTTGTGATCAGACAGGTCATATTTGAATTGGTATCACTAATGCCTAGGACCTTGTAGTGAATGAATGGATAAAATGAAAAGCAGTTGAGAAAAGAAATCCTTATTCCTCAAATTCCCCAAAGTCATAGATTTCATTTTGATTTTTTCAGTTGTTTGAAGTGAACCATGGCACCGCCCCTCTTCCCTTATAGTAAATACTAGTGTTATTGATTGCACTGTGACTGCCCCTCCCACCCACCCCCTGGAAAAAAACCCAGCATACTCCAGACTTTAAAGACTAATTTGGGGAGAATTAGATCAAGGGAGTGTATGCAAGTGACAACTGTATATGTCTTGGGATGAAAGTATTCTGAAGGATGAGAAGCTGTTGACTTAGGAGGCAGTCTAGCAGAAAGTAATTTTCCTGTTTGGCTGTTGGTTGGGTTATAAAGCAGGTAGTGAAGTTTTTGCCCTTTTGGTAAAACTGTTAGCCCCGCCAACTGGTGCTGAAATGTCAACATTGGCAGGTCCAGTCTGTCTCATTCAGTCATCCAAAGTCACCAGACGGTGAAGTACTGGCCCGAGGAATCAGGACACTGGGAATTCTGACCAAGGTGGAAACTGGTTGTTTTGGCTGACATGGAACTCACTTATACAAACAGCTGGGCAAACAGATATAAAGGGCCCCCGGAGGAAGAGAACATTTTTCTACTCAGATTTTTGGCAAAATGGCATTTCTTTAATTCAATAGCAAATATCCTCTGTGAATTTGATGACCATGATGTCCTCATAAAAAGTTAACTAGTTGACTCCTGGCAAGTTGTAGCTCTATGAGAATTGTCCGGTGTGTCTTATGAGGGGAGCTCTCCAGGTGAGCGGGACCTTTTATTTCCTAAACTCTGGGAGCACATGCTGCATGTGGGAACATGTCCTGCAGCCAGCAGACTGGCCACAAGTCACTGAAGAGGGGACAGGCTATTCTGCTTGAGCTGAAGCAGAGGTCACGGGAGGCTCTGGTTTGAGCTTCCTGCTAACACTGATCATGTATGCGTAAAGTCAAACTGAGTTTTATCTAAAGTCACCCATTCTCTGCCTTTGGCAACTGTCTGTGTGGATTATGGGATTTTAACCACAACTCTTTCTGTACTTTTTTTTTTAAATGCCATTTTTCCTTAGATTTAAATGATCTTGGAAGTGGGGAAGGTGTAGCTCCGTGGTAGAGTATGTGCTTCGAATGCACAAGGTCCTGGGTTCAATCTCCAGTACCTCTGTTTTAAAAAAAAAAAAATTGATTTTTAAATAAATAAATAAACCTAATTACCTCCCTCCTAAAACAAACTAAAAGAATCTTTCTTTATATATATGTAAATTATTTTAATTAGGATTTTTTCAGATTTTTCAGATATTCCTCTTACATATTCTTTTATTTATTATGTGTTTTCTTATATTATAAGACGCACAAGACGGGATGTCTTCTGTTCACCTCTAAAGCTGTGTGCTATTAATTCATGATTTCCTGAATACTCAGAATCTCTTTTCCTCTACTGTTCTTATTTAGATCCCTGATTCATCACCTGAATTGTGTATTTTTGGTGAAGTAATTACATTTGTAATGTAGGGAGCACAATGGCCAAAGTGTTTGTAGCTGAGTCCCTATCCTCCTTACACCAGGCAACCTGCCACCCAAAGCCCCTCATCACCAGTGACAGCAGAATCGGAAGGCAGGGAAGCTAGAAATCAAAGGCATGGAAGCAGGAAGGCAGGGTGGGTGCAAGCAGCGAGAGGCCGTATGGGAAGAGAATAGAGAGTTTCAGTCTAGTTACTCGTATCAAATTGCCCATTATTATAAGTAGCAATTATTTTTGTGTGGTCTTGGTGAACGTGGTTGCTATATAGAGCCATAAATAAAAGATGGTGTGAATGGGGCCATTTAGAGTTTTGCAATGTGCAACTTAACTGTCAGTGGGATCCCTGTTTCTGGAAGACACATTGTAGAGCTGCTTGTGTTTACTACAGACTAGCTCTTTGCAAGTTCTCAGAAATTGTCTATTGGGCCTTGGTGAAGGGTTGGGAAGAGAGTGATAGAGGATCTGTGGGATTTTGAGGAAAATTCCGAATCTGGAGATCCAGAGAGCCAGGGTACCATGAGCCATATGGGATTGATAGTTAGAATATAAGAATTTGAAATTTTAAAAGGATTTTGTCTAGTATTATTCTGTGAGTGTTTTTAATTATAATTCTGCATACACACCACCACCACCACCACCACCATCATCACCAAAACAATTTAATTCCTTCCACCTATCTTGTCTGGCAAGCCATCGTGCGCTGCAGGATGGGCCTGGACTTTCCTTATCTCCGTAACCACCTTGCACAGACTTTCCTTCTGGTGGAAGTTCGTTCACGCATCTTGCCATTACAGCATTTGCAGAAGTAGTTTTTATAATACCCAATATTATTTGATTAATAGCAACATTTAGTCTTCATTCTAAAAATAGTTAATGGAAGCTGCCAGGCTTTTCTTATTATGGAAAATTTCTAGTTGTATCACTGGCTTTCAGGTGGTGGTTTCTGTGGTTGTTATTGATAAGAAAAAACCATGTTATAGACTATTGACTATACATCTCTGTGGAAGGATCAGGAACAACTGAAGATAACTGTCAAATTGCCTTGGTCACTCCCTTTACCCTAAGGCCATCACAGGAAAATAAATGAAATTCCATGTGAGTTTCTTTCTACTTCTAATGCCTTTCCTTGAATCATGGTACCAGGCCAGGGGGAGTCATTTGCACCCCACTATGTTACATGATATCTTTTTGAGTCCCTAAGGATTAAACTGAATGTTAAGTTATTGACAAGCCCTATGTTAAAATTATAGTTTGTATAACTTAGCATTACAGTTCGACTAAATACAGTCTGTGCCATTGGCTATGGTTTCTTTCTTTCTTTCTTTCTTTCTTTTTCTTTTGGAAACTTTTGAATGTGTTGTCAGATAGTCACTACCCTGCTTCATACGTAAACTTCAGGTGTGGCATCTTAATAGCTCCTTATTGGGGTGCTCTGATCATAAAAGCATTGAATTGTTTCCACTTGCAAGCCAACTGTCCAAGAAGAACATGGAATACACTTGAAACTTAGAATTTTCAGTTCTTGGGGCATAATAATGCCTGAAAAGGACTTACTGATTTTATATATGTACCATTTGGTGAGTGGTAAATAATAATATTAGGCACTATTAAAACTACTTTTACCAGTGCTGTAATGGCAAGATGCTTGAATGACCTTCCATCAGAAGGAGAGTCTGTATAAGGTGGTTACAGAGATGAGGAAGATTTGGCTCATTCCACAGTGGCATGATGGCATGCCAGGGAGATTCAACTGTGTTGAAATGCTGTTCTGTTCTGTTTTGTTGCTGAATCAGATCCCATTGTATGGGTAAGCCATAATTTGTTTATCCATTCAACTGTTGATGGACATTTGGGTTGTTTCCAGTTTGGTGCTGCTTTGAATATCTGCATACAAGTCTTTGCATAGACTTATATTTTCATTTCTCCTGGGTAAATACCTAGGAATGAAACTGATGGCTTATTTGGTGATTGACCAATAGTTTTCACAAGTGGTGAAACCTTATGAAACTTTTAACATTTACACTCAAAATGTATGAGAGCTCCAGTTGCTCTAAATTCTGCCTAACACTTGTTACTGGCTGTCTTTTAAATGTTAGCCATTCTTATGTGTATGGTATCTCACTGTGGTTTTAACTTGTATTTGCCTGAAGGCTAAGGATGTTAGCCTGAAGTTGGTAAACTATGACTGGGTGACCAAATCCAGCCAACTGCCCATTTTTATAAATATAGTTTGATTGGAACACAGACACATCCATTTGTTTACCTAATGTCTATCGCTACTCTTGTATTGCAGTGGCAGAGTTGAGCAGCTATGGTAGACAATATCTACCCTGCAAGGTCAGAAATATTTACTGTTTGACTTCTTCCAGAAAACATCTGACAACCTGAGGTTGAGCATCTTTCCGTATGCTTATTGGCCATCATGTATCTCCTTTGGTGTGGGATCCATTCAAATCTTTTGCCCTTTATTCTTAAATGTTTTGTTTTCTTATTGAGTAGAAAGAATTCTTTTAAATATTCTGGCTACAAGTCCTTTAACTAGGTAAATGTATTGCAATATTTTCTGCCAATCTAGTCTTTTCCTTGTTAGTCCTTTTACAGCTTAAAACTAAAATTTGATCAAAATCTAATATATCAGTTTTTAAACCTATGCTTGTGTTCAGATATGTTATATCTGAACTGGTGGAAACTGATTTAATTATTTTTATGTCTTAGAAAATTTGATCTGATATAACAAAATAAGTGACTGAACAAATACAGAGGTTTGCAATGTAAATATAATGTGTGTAAAAAAAAGAAACATACTGTGGGTAAGAATAGGGTTTATTCTTTGATCCTGAAACAGCTGAGTCATTATTTTATTGACATAACAATTAAAGCTATGCTTTTACTTAATATCTTATGAAAATAATTGCTGATCTGATTATTCCCAAACTTGCTACTTAGTGTTTTACAACACTGAGTGCTTTTGAGGGAAGTCAATCATTGCTACTACACTAATAGATATTTTTCAGTTTTAGAAGAGAGATTTAGCATTTTGCAGTTTTTCCCTTGAAGTGATTTTATCAACTTGATCAACTTCATATCAGCAATTTAGACCGCATTCTGAAATATTTAGGAAAGTATTAAGACAACCTTAAGAGAGATTAGACATGGGAGAATTCCTCCTACTGAGTGAGTTGTAATGGTTACTCCTTTGTCGCAGATCAGCCACTGGATGTCCAGGGTAGTTCACCTGGGTTAGCTAAGTGCCATGCGGTTGGGCCATGTTTCTTTGCAGAGTTGTACTGAAACGGACCACAGCCACTCAGAATTCTGGGCTCAGCATTAAATGTCAGCCCCACACCTGTGCCTACAGCAATACAGCCTGCCTCCTCTGGTTGATCTGGAAGGTTCTGTGAACTTGCAGTGCTCTACCTTTTGTCTGATTTTTTCTCATCTCCCTGCCCTCCTAGCTGTTTTTAATGCCACAGGGCATGCATTTTCTTTTACAAATTAAAAGGGGATTAATTCTAATTTTGTTTTGAAAGGCATTTTTTTTCTTTTAGAATTTCACAATACCCTTTGAAATATTTAGAGACACCCTAGTGTGTTGTAAACAGAGGATTAGAAACAACTGTCGTAGATCCAAAGTTCTGCTTTGCCAGCGTGCATTTTTTTTTTCTCAGCCATTCTAGTATTGCTTTCCTGAAACATTCACATTCTTCATTTTCTCTCCTCTTGATGCTTCGTTTCTCATATACGGCACAATAAAATGTCCTTCCATCACTCTTCTCTGCACTCCTGCGCTTTCCTCCGTGATCTATATGCTGCTTTACTTATGAATGTTTTCCTAGTTGAGTTTGTATCATGTTGTATTTTTTTTTATTATTATCTGTACCTTAAGTCATTCATCTGAGGTCCTCATACTAACTGTTGAAAAGTAACTGTCACTGCATGACTAGGTTTCCTAACCATTCAGCCAGAATTACTCAGAGTGAAGCTAAACTTATCAAAGGTGAAAAATTATTATAGAATGCATTGATACATACTCTAAAATATTGGGGAAGTTGTTTAAAAATGTATAATTGAATATGGGTACAGGCACTCATTTCAAGGGACACAAACTTATTCGGATGAAAAGGACAAAAATTGCATAGCCATTTTGCTGGGCTCTGAAAGGGTCAATAGAAAGTAATAACTGAGTGAGCAAAGGCGTGCTAGAGGGAATCCATGCTGGGTGACAACGTGAGCACAGGTGTAGGGCCAGGGCCTCGTATGCACTGCAGACTGGGAGGAGGTTTATACTGGCCAAAGAGACACTGAGATGTGTTGGGAAGTAATGAGAAGTCACATGTGGTGAGATAATGAAGGGATCTGAGTTCCAGCTCCAATAAGGAAATGGGAGGATGGTCTCAAAATACTATTCAATTTGTGATACTGTTTTGAGAAAAGATTTGTTTGTGTGCATCTTTCTCTTTCAGGACTTTTTCAAGTTTAGCTCCAGAAAGTAGTATGAATTGGAGTTTTGGAGAAAGTAGGTCAGATGAATGCCAGTTTATTCCAAAATTTCCATGATGTTGATATCTTCATTGACATAAATTATTAGCAAAAGGGAGAAGGACTGGAGTCATGAAAATTCCCGGCAGAGGAAGTGAGAACGCTTCCACCAACAAAATGGTTAGAAATTCTGTTTCCAGCCTTCCTTTTCCTCAGTTGGTGCAGCCATCCTTTCTGCTTTCCAGGAGGAGAAATAATGTGGTACCTCAGGCCACAATCCATGAGCAAAGGTCTAATGTGATGGTGCTGTGACTCTTGGCTCTTAGTCCAACTGGAGAGCAGCCTAAATACACAAAGATTCCTAATCTCTTCTTCCCAACATTGTGTTAGAAATGGGACAGTTGTGTTTTGATTTATTGTGAGATCTGATAAATTTCTACGGTAGCAGAAGATGTGTTTGACTTGTATTTGTTCTGTTTCATTGAGCAGAATGGGTAACTTGAGTTAATCTGGGCACATAACCAAGAAGAAGAACACTGCCTCAGCCAAAATATGTGTTATGTCTGAAGTATAAATCACCTCATCAAAATCTAATGAAGTTAGGGCAAAACATTAGCAGTTAGCATCACTTTGGGCATTTTAGTTGAGGGGTTGGCCACTCCTTACTCTACTGGGTCATGACAAAGTTCTCAGTAAAAATGAGAGCAGGAGGTCCAGTCTAGGGAGAACCTAAGATCCAGTTTTGACCGTGCACGTAGAGTGCCAGAGGTGTGGCTGCCCTCAATTTTTTCCTTTGTGCTATAAGAGAATTGGACTAGATGAGTTGGGGATGAGTCTTGCTCGGGTTTCGGAAAAGCCACTCAGTATCCCTGAGTTTCAATTCTGCCACAAGTATGGGAATGGCCATCAGAGACCCAAAAAGGACGTAGAAATTTCATCAAATTCTTGGGAAGTACAAAGTACTATGTCCACACCTGGAAATGGTAGTACTGGCTGTGGACGTAAGAGAGTAGTTCCCACAGTCTGATATCCAACACCAGGCTGTTTTTATTTTTTCGAAGACCTAATGGAATCATTCTATGTAGCTGTATTGAGGTGGTCCAGGATGACTTTTGACTGAAATAGTACAAATTTAGTGTGATGACTTTTGGAAGTCCATGCTGTTCAGGGGGGCTGACTGGTATGCAGTCTCTGATAAATGAGAAATAGAATGTGAATTATTAAGTTAGTAAATACAATCTTCCTAATAGGTAAAATTTTTTAAAAATATGAAATCCCTGTGAAATAAAGAAAGAAAATAATTGAGGTCCATGATTTCTTATCTAAAACTCTTGAGGCCAGACACATTTTAGAATTCAGAAAATCCTTGAATTTTTGAAATGTACTAGGATGCCTAGACCATGTATTAAGTAACTGCTTCAGTGGAGTCTTGATCAGCACCCCTTAATTAACACTTAGATATTCCTACAATTAAATATGTGCATCAGTTACACTGACTATTCAGTGAGATTAAAGAAAGACTAAATGACCTCATTACAGTTCAGATTGAAGTGTTTTTTTTTTAATTGAAGTATAGTTGGTGCCACAATGTGCCAATTTCTGGTGTACAGCACAATGTCCTGGTCATGCATATATATACATATATTTGTTTTCATATTCTTTTTCATTGAAGGTTATTACAAGGTATTGAATATAGTTCCCTACGCTATACAGAAGAATTTTGTTATTCATCTATTTTTATATATAGTGGTTAACATTTGCAAATCTCAAATTCTCAAATTTATCTCCTTCCACCCACTTCCCCCCAGTAACTAGTAAACAGATTAAGTTTTGTTGCCAAATTAGTTTGACATGAATGTACAAAAACTTTACAAAGCTTTTTTGGATTTCTGAACTGTGGCTAAAGTGTTATTGATGGACCTGATTAAGTAACCAATTATTGAGAAATTACTATGTGCCAGCTTAAGATAGTGCCATTTGCACTAGCCTTTCTAAACAACCTGTCAAAATAGACATTGTTATCCATTACCCATAATTTACAAATCAGGAAACAAGGCTCAAACCCAGTTTCGTGAGTAGCCAGAGGTACACTTGTAAGTCAGTGGCAGGGTTGCAGTTTGAACCCAGCTCCTTCTGGCCCCAAGGACAAAGACAGTGTTGTTTCCTTATTGCTTGGTCAAGACCTTTGGTTGGTATGATTGTCTGCCCCTGTTGCCTACATTGTTAAAAAACAATAATAATGCCTTGAAAATGTAGGGTTTCTCCCCTTCCTCTGCAGCCTCTTCGGGAAGGTTCACCCAATGATCATGTATAAAGTAATGATGCCCAGGTGGATCTGTACCCCCTTCCTGAGCATTACACTTAGGTTGTCGACTTCCTGTTGGCATTTCCATGTAGTTGTCTCACCAATCCAGCAAACTCCAAGTAGAAGTAAGCATCTTTCTTCTCAACCCTTCTCCTTTCAGAAGTCCCTATTCTACCATCTCAATTACCCCTAAGCCAAAACCTAACCACTTCCCTCCCTTTCCAACTCTGTTAATCACTAAGTCCTGGGAGGGTGCAGCTGGAGATCACTGTTGAGGAGGCTGGGGCTTTTCAAACTGCAGTAATTCAACTTACTAGTAAGAAATTTCAGATCCTTTTACCATTCCCAGACAGTGTGTATAAAATGAAGGTTCTGAACAATTGTGGACAGCCAAAATAGTCTTAAATCCCATTTACCTCTCAATAATAAACCTACCAAATATAAAACCCTAAAGTTTTACTTTATACTCTAGAGTGCTTTATATGTTATTAAGTCTATTTTCTTCGATCTCAAAATCTCCTGTATTTTAGCATGTAGGTGGATGTGTTGTGATATTGAGTAGCTCAATAACATGTTTTCCAATAACAGTGCCTCTAGGAACTGACCTTTGCTCCAAATTTTTCTTGGGGCTTGAAAGAGGTGAAGTAACAGCCACCTATTTTTTCGTTCCCATCTTTAGGTAAAAAGCCAAACCTGAAAGTCCACATCAACACCACAAGTGACTCCATCTTCTTGAAGTTCCTGCGTCCAAGTCCTAATGTAAACTGGAAGGTTTTCTCCTGGGATATGGCAGCAATTTATCACCAAACCAGTACTTCCCTCTTCCTGCAGAAGGGAAATACACCGAGGCCGTAGTCGGTAAGATGTCTGGGTTTCAGGCATGGGAAGAAGAAGTAAAAGGTAATGAGTAACACTTGATATGTAATCTTAAAGGCAAATACCATTTCTTCTACGTCATCAGCTGAACCAAATACCAGAATTACAAATCATCTTCATAATTGTAACCCGTAGCAGAACTCTTTACATCAAAAAATATGTAATGCATACTCTGTATCTACTGCAGAAATCAATAACTTCATTGGTATTATAGCTACAATCCCTGACTACATAACTAAAATTGCATAGAGGAAAAATTAGCCAAAATACCTGGGCTTAAATTTCTGTAACATAGCTTGTTTATGGGGATTAATTTTCCTCCCTGCAGTGTCTTTACTTTCTTCTGGTGAAAAATATCAACTAGTAGCTTTCTGGATGTCTCTTCATTAAGAAGCTGCCTTTCAAAAGGAAAAAAAATGGAATACACTTAAAATTTTTAGAGTTTTTTAGATGAAATGGTTAAAGCTTTTGTAGGTATTATAAAATTTTACATTTCCTTAAAAAATGTTTTTAACTGCATCAAAATATAATTTAAGGATGTGGCACCTTCAGACCTTCTCCAGAAAAATTATTTGCAAATAAAAGGTTTTTTAACAGGGTATTTCTTAAAAAGGGATCATTTATTTTGAACTCTGTCAAAGGTTTCCTGACCTAAGATAAGATTTATATTTTGCCCCACTGCTAGGATTATTGCTTAAAAACCTTCCTACGACCTTCCAGAGTTTAATCCTGCACCTTGAACTACTGTAGGACCGATGTGACTTTCCTGCATATATGGAGGGGATGTTGAAGGTGAATCCAGATTGTCCTGCAGCCCTTGTTTCCTCTTAAAGAAGTCTCTGTTTTACTTTAAAATTAGGGAAGAGAGTAGCATTATGAATTATAAGTCTCTAGATTAGACTTGACATAAGATAAGCACTTTAAAGCAAACACACTACCTTTTGTTGCCCCCCAAAATATGAGAATTGTTTGCACTTTGACAAATGTAACAGCACTAACCTTAACCATATAAACCATAAAGAATTTGAATATTTGCAAATATTCCCCCACCATGTTCACTGTTAACTATAAAAAGTGACCAGAAGCTATATACGTACCCACACCACAAATAGAAGCAGATCTACTGTTCCTTTACTTAGTGAGCATTAGAAGTTATATATTAATGATCATGTTTTCTCCTTGATTATGTAGATTGAGAATTTAAGGAATAGTAAGCTTCCTTTCCTTATGAGGTAGAAGGCATTCAGTCTTAAAGGTGATAGAAAGATTGCTCATGAAAACTGTGCAGAAAGCTAAAGAAGATTTCTAGCACAAATATACCGACCTTTCACTAGTTCAGTGATGAGGGATGATCAAAGGACTAGGTACCCTTTCATTTATTAACAGCTGTTTTCATCCCTTCTAACTTTTTATTCTGAAAAAAATTCAAACACATAAGGAGAGAGAAACCTATAATGACCCTCACGCCTCATCGTGCAACTTGGACACATATCACTGTTTTGCTACCTCATTCCATGTTCATCATACATGCTATTTGGGGGGGTATTTTAAAGCATAACTAGATATCATATTTGTCAAATCTGTGAACACTTCGGTATGCATCTCTGACAGGTAAGAAATATTTTAAATAATGCCTTGCCTTTATCACATTATAACAATAATTCCATTATATTGTTTTATACCTAGTCCATACTTAAATTTCTCTGGTGATTTTTAAAAATGTCTTCTTAGAGTTGTCTCTTTTTGGAATCAGGATCCTACAAGGTCTATATGTTGCATTTGGTTGTTATATCTCATAAGCCTCTTACTCTGTAACGGTCCTCTCTCCTTGCCCCTTTTAAATGTCTTTGATTTGCTGGAGTAATTGGATTATGAGTCTTGGTCTACATTCTATATTTAACCTGGTTGCTTTCATGTATTTTTGAACTGACTCCTCTATCTCTGTATTTCCTATGAAAGACATTTAGATTTGGAGGCTGTATTAGATTTGGAGTCAGCTTTTGAGGGGGGGTGCATAATATTTTATAGGTGGTACTGTGGATTTCCTAACAACTCACCAAAGAGATGCATAATGGCTGGTGTCATACTTAGTGATATTAAGGCTGGTTGGTGTGTTTAGGTGGCCTCAGCCTGATCCTTCCATTGTAAAATTCATCATCAAATTTGTCCTTAATGGTTTTAGCATCTAGCAATGATCATTGCCCATGTCTATTCTTCTACACATGAGTTGTAAAATGGCAGTTTTACATTCTAGATAGAATCCACCATTCCTGCTGCATTTTTTAGCTGAAATCCTACATTAAAGAAGAATTTTATTTACTCTTTTACTTTCCTTATATATGTTTTGAGAAAGACAGGAAAAATTCTCATTGTAATAAATTGCTGCCTTGGAAACCTGCAGTGGTGACCAATGATATTGTTGTTTGTTTTATATGTTTTATAATCAGTAAGAATGCATTGGGTTTTTTGCATTGGTTTTTAGATATTTAATTGTTTTTAATCAATGTGTCAGTTATCCACCCTTATGATTCTTCCCACTGTCTGGCTTGAATATGGTTGGTTGTTTAACCTTGGTTCACTATTAAACTGTGAACTTCTTAAAGTCAAAGTTTATGCCTTATTCTTTGGTTATTCATAGCAGAATGACCTATGTTGAGTAGATAGGCAAGTAAATATTTGTGGCGCTGAATTGAATTGAGTCAAGTCTGTGTATAATATTCAGGCTGGAAGAGGCCATGAGAGATCGCTGAATCTAGGCCCTTGTCATCAGGTTAGTATATACCTAAACCATCCAAGCCATATAAAACAGATCATTTGTATCTTAAAGGCCTCTAAGCACAAAGATTCCCAAACTTCTCCTGGAAGGCTATTCCTAGTAGCATTTTTAGAATTCTTACCTTATCCTATAGATCAGTATGTTCCTTTTATTTATCTCCTTTCTCTTCCAGTCTTCTAGTGGAAGCAGACAAAAACATTCCTCTTAGAAATTTCCTCTTCCATCTTTCTTTATGCCAAGGAATTTGTGTGCTTCTACTTTTATTACTTCAAAATAGACTTGCATTTCCAAATTAAACTGTTATTCTTTGGTTGCTTAAATTGACTATTTACAGTCTTTCTTAATGGTATGGGTGTATTAATGGCTCTTAAATGATTAAGTAGCTGTCTGTTAGTTTTCTATTGCTATTCTAACAAATTACCACCAACTTGGTGGCTTAAGATATCACAGATATGCTATCTTACAGTTCTGTATGTCAGAACCCCAGAGTGGGTCTCTCTAGGCTAAAGTCAAGGCTGTGGGCAGAGTGCATTCCCTTTTGGAGGCTCTGAGGGGAGAATCTGTTTCCCTGCTTTTTGCAGGTTACAGAGGTGCTCACATTGCTCTGCTTCAAATCCAAAAAATAATACAAATGAGCATATATACAAAACAGACTCACAGACACAGGGAACAAACGTGTGGTTACCAAAGGGGAAAGGGAAGGGGGTAGGGGACTAAGAGATACAAACTGCTATGTATCAAATAGATGAGCAACAAGGCTATATTGTGCAGCACAGGGAATTATAGCTATTATTTTGTAATAACTTTTAACGAAGTATAATCAGTAAAATGCTGAATCACTATACTGTATACCTGAAACTAATATAATATTATAAATCAACTATACTTCAATGAAAAAAAAAATCCAATACCACTGGGCCAAGCACTGCTCACACCACATTGCTCTGGTGTCTTCTGCTTTCCTCCTCCACTTCTAAGGATCCTTGTGATTATATTCAGCCCACCTGGGTAATCCAGGCTGCTGCCTGTATTTTAAAGAAAGGGGATCAACAATCTTAATTGTATCTGCAACCTTAATTCTCCTTTGTCATGTCACCTAACATCTTCACAGAGGAAGATGATTAGGTTAAATCTGGAGATGAGGATGTGGGCAATCTTTGAGGTCCATGGTTCTGCCTGGTACAAACTGTGTGTTTGAAGTTTGTGTCTCTAATCTATTCCCTTTCTGCCACCAATTTACTATGTGGTCATTCTTAATTCTGCTCATCTGTAAAACAGTAACAAAGTCTATTTTTCACAGATGAGCTGTGGGCGTGTTAGTGAATTCATAAAGTGATGAGTTGAAATCCCTTGGGTGCAAGGTGCTGCACAAGAGCAAAGAATTCTTTTTTTTTTTTTTTTGTGGGAAAAAAGCATCACTTACAAGCTCTCCTCTTTAAAGGAAGATAGATAGTAGTGTTTGTTCAGCGGCGCCAAACTATACCCAGACATTGTAACTTTCATTTTTGAAACAAATACTAAGTGCCACTTTGACTCGTTCCACTTGTTTTGATGTATTTAAAAGATCCCACCATTGAAATGAGAAGCTGTTAATCATTCAGAAATACTCAAGTTAACATTTAGAGATATGTGGACTTACACTCCTACTAAATAATCATTTATAAGCATTTCTACATTTATTTTAATATCTATCTGATGTCTGTCTATCTGTCTATCTATCTATTTTAGTACTGACAGAGGCTTTTTCAAAAGTCACATTCTGGTCTTAAATGTAAAACTAAAAAACATAAAATATTCCCTTTTGCTATTTTGGAAGTTAAGATTCATATGAGATTTCCATAAAAATTTTGCTTCTGTAAGATCATGTAAGATTTTTATAGATTAATTGGAGGAGTAGAAAAAAAATAGTATTTTCCCAGGTGACTATCATTAACTATTAACAGCCACAAGAGTCCCACAATGATGTGTTAAAACACGAGCCACGTTATCTGCTAGATTCCCATACCCTTCTTTACCCACATCATGAATATTCTCATTTCTGGTTTAAACATCCAGTTTTTCCTTTATTGATTTTATGTTCAGCTGTTGGTAATTTTGCAAATGTCCAATAAAGTAAAACATGAGAATTTTTTAACATTGAACCTTTATAGACTCATACTTTATAATGTTCTCTTGACAGCTGAAAAGACTTTAATCAATGTCACCTGGGAAGGAAAAAGTTCCAGTCCATCAATTTTGTCGAGCAAGTTAAGGAGCTATTTTAGTATCCTTAAGACAAGAAAAGCTTAAATTGAAAAAAAAAATCATATGTATTTATCACTGCCAGGAATTCTGATGAAAGAATTTGTCTTCCAACCAGGTGATAGGACTCCAGAGGGGTTTTAGAGGGCAAATTTCTTTACTCCGGTGTTCTCACAGCTGCTAACCCTTACATTCACTGCCTTAAATAGCGTGTTTCTCACCCCCAGCCGTGGATCTCTCAGTCACTCACCCTGCGCCATCCTGCCTAGAGCCTCTCAGACTGATTCCTGCACTAGGGACGAGGGGGGCATAATACCACCAGCCCTGTAGATGCTCCGCCCTGGAGAGAGCCAGGGCTAGAATGTGAACATCTGCATTCTAGGAAAGGTCGTCCTCTGCCTGGAGAGGCAGCGTGACGTGGGGAAAGAATATGTATTTTGGGAGTCCGACAGCTAGGTTCAAATTCAACACTACTTACTGTGGGGTAGTTCTGGGTAAGTCATTTAACTTTTCTCAGTTTCTTTTTTTTAATTTGTAAAATAAATAATCTTTCAGGAGTGTTGTGAAGACTGTAGATAATTTAGATAAGACTAATGTAAACCCTAGCAGAGTAGGTATGTTTTATAAGTTAGGTTAGTTGGTATAACAAATTGAGTGGTGTTGGATAATTTACCTAACCTTTCTGAGCTTTGTTTGTTTCAGTTGCTAATAATGAATGAACTAAATCACTACTAAAGTTCTGGTCAGCTCTAAGATTTTAGCGCCTAGATTTAAAAACTTTTGTCTAAGTGATAGTCCTATGGTTTTATTTGTTTGTTTGTTTGGAGGATGCGGTGGTCAGTAAAACTGTAGAGGGAGGAGATTGTTTTAGCAGAGCTGTCAGTTACTGAAAAGAAGTAACCATAACCATATTCATTTCTCTACCGCAACTAACAAATGTTTTCTTGGAAGGGCCAACTCCCAAAGCAGATCAAGAAACAAGAGGCAAAATGTAGGGCTGTGATGCAGCAGCCTTGGCCCCCACACAACTGTTTTCCATTGACATGATCATCTTGCAGTCATTAAGGGGAATTCCTGTTTGGTACAATTGGCTGAATAGAGTAGGCGGGTACCTCTTAAGAGTTTCACAGCTGTGGCCTCCAAAGGAGAAGGTGAATCCTCGATACAGCTGGAAGGGTCTGTCATCCCCAGATTTCACTTTTCTAATCTTTTACTCTAATAAAGCAACTTTTTAGCAAGAACATAGAAAGAATTTTGACCTCTCCTACTAAATATAGCTCAAAATAAGAGCCTGACACTTTCCTTTACTTAACTGGTGGTAGTTTTATTTTATCAAGTTCAGGTCAAAATTTAATCATTAGTTTCCTATTGTGAGGTTTCTTGCTTTTATTTCACTGGGGAAAATTAATTAGAAATTTTTTGAATAAAATTTATTTACAGTGATTCAGATATGAATGTCAATTACCTGCTTATAAATTTTATGCAATTTATATTTCTATAGGTTAACACCCCTTACAAGTTTGACCCTCAATTTTTACATCTGTACAGAGAGCAAGAGAAAATTCACACTTTTCTCTCATCGTTGCAACCCCTTAGAGCTTCTGCTGTCCTTCTCTTTGTCATAAAATGTCTGAGCATGTGCTGTTCATTTTTATGCAAGTGGGATGAAATACAGAATAGCAGAGATTGCTACTGTTTATTACATTGAAGGATAAATATTACCTAATGGCAAAAAAGAAGTGAATATTTTATTGTGGTATGTACCACAAGGAAGGTGATGGATTCATTGAAGAAAAACATCTGGAGGTTGAAAATAACTGAAGGAACTATATAAGGAATTATGCTGAAAAATACCTAGTGAAAAGGAGCAGGATAAACTAATAGGAGGAAAAGATACAGTGTCAGTCATTGAAACCAGCTCATTCCCGCTCCTCCCTGGCAGGATCCTTAAAGAGTTAGCAAGAGGCTGTGAGCAGAGAAAGTAAAATAGCAGCCTGCAGTGAGTACACGGTGGCCCCAAAATGCAGGTGAGAGATGGCAGTTACGCAGGGGTAGGTGGTATAATTAGTGCCCTTCTACACGTAGGGAAGCTGAACTTCTGCAAGGTTACGCAAACTTCCTAGAGTTACTCAGCTAGCAAGCAGCACTAGGGTTTGAACCCAGAAAGTCTGGCTCTAGAACCTGAGCTCTGAACACTGTTCTCTACTGCCTCTCAAAACGTAGGAAATTTTTTCTCTTCTCTTACAATAGAAAGTACACGTAAGCCTTTGATTTGTTGCTTCTGTAATGTCCTTTAAACAGTGAACAGGAAAAAAGGGGCCATGTATCATGGAAGGAGCCATTGGCTGCCTAACTCATTAAGGCTTTTTTAAAAAATTATTTTTTATTGAAATGTAGCTGATTTACAATGTTAGTTTTAGGTGTACAGCAAAGTGATTCAGTCATATATATATACACATACACATATATATACACATACACACATATATATACACATACACACATATGTACACATACACACATATGTACACATACACACATATGTACACATACACACATATGTACACATACACATATATGTACACATACACATATATGTACACATACACATATATGTACACATACACACATATGTACACGTACACACACGTACACACACACGTACACACACATGTACACACACATGTACACACACATATATACACACAATATATATACACACACACACATATAACAACACACAATATACACACACATATATACACACACACTATATACACACACACACATATATACACACACACATATATACACACACACATATATATACACACACACATATATATACACACACAATATACACATACACATATATATACACACATATATATACACTTACACACATATATATACACATACACACATATATACACATACACACATATATATACACATACACACATATATATACACATACATATATATACACATACACACATATATACACATACATATATACACACATACATATATATAGACACATACATACATATATATATATATTTAGGTTCTTTTCCATTACAGGTTATTACAAGATTTTGAGTATAGTTCCCTGTGCCATATAGTAGGTCCTTGTTTATATGTTTTATATATAGTAGTGTGTATCTGTTAATCCTTCATTAAGGTTTAAATGAGTTAAAATATGAACAGCATTTCCTGTGTCCCCAAAACTTGTTCTCTTCTGCCCGTTCCATGACCACCACCATCTCTCTTTATTATGAGCTGTCCATCTGCTAAGCCCTACCAGAAGGCCACATCTGGCCAAAGCAGTCAACATTTATGTCTCTCTCCATACGTATCCTAGAGGCTGAGAATTTTCTTTTACCATCATTCTTCATAAATTGTTATTTATAAATTGCATCTTGTCTGTTCCTACACTCCACCCAAATAGAAAACTCCTGGGAGCTAAGAACTCTAGAAGCCTTAGATATTTTTTTTTCACCTCTAATATTGTCAAAAGTTAGAAGCATGGTAAATGAATGAATCAGTGAGAGGCAAGGGAGAGACCCAGGATGTCTGAAAACAGCTTTGGTCACATTGAAGATGGATTTTTCTCTTTGGTTTAAAACTATTTTCAAAATGTCATCTAATTCTAACTTAGTTCTTTCTCTGGAAATGCTTTTACCACTGGGGAGTATTTGGCTTTAAATCTTCAAGATTAATCCAGATTTTTCATTTAAAAAAACAGGAGTCTCAAATCACTTGATTTTTCTTCACTGCAGAATTGAGCAGAACTTGAATAAGCTTCAAAGGGGATTTTTTAAAAAAAGAAATTGGCCTAGTGGGTACCAATTTCTTAATAAATTGTATGCCATCTCTTAAACAATTCTCCATGAGTTTATACCAGAGAGGCTTGTTTGATAATAGATGCCCATTTCACCTGTCTTGATAAAAATAATCTTTTTAAAGTTCTACTTTTTTTCTATTGGATTCAACTGTAATGTTTTCATGGTCTTCCTGTCCTGACCAAACAATAGATAAACTTGGAGACAGTTTGTCTTTTCTTGGAACAACAATAAAAGAAACTCACAATATTCCAATATAAAGTACAATTTTTTCAAGTGTATTGCACAATGCATGGAGCCCAAAATCTAACTTTTAAAATGTATTCTTAATTATAAGGGTTCCCCAGAGAGCTGATGGCCCTTTTGTCATGGGTCAAAAGTGTACCTCTTCCCAGACTGATTGCGAGAGGCTTGCTGTTGAGAAGGGGTCTTAAATGGAAAGACAGTTGCCAATAGAAGGATAAGTTGGAGGGTGGTCTGGAGTAGATATCAGATAATATTAAGACTTTACAGTTTTCTTTTTTCTTAGGAATACAACTCAGAACCAAGGACAACAATCAGATCTTAGTTTCCTAACTACCCACATATTATTTCCTTAAACATTTTACTTCCCTGGACCCTTGACACTCTTGGCCACGTACTGATCCCTCCTGAAGGGTTATGCCATGAAGGCCAATGTTTGGTTACATTCTGGTTTGGATTGTTCCATTATCATTATTTTGTTCTTGTTTTCACTAGTATCATGTGTCACCAGCTAAACAGTGAGCTGCTCAGGGTGAGATCTGACCTCACCAGCGCTCACATAGTCCATAATCAGGGTTGATAGATCTGTGAGTGTCGGAACTCACTACCCAAGGTCTGCTGGGAGTTGGTAGGCAAGCCTCCCAGGCAACAGAATTAAAAGTGTCTTTTTGCCCAGGGTGGAGATCTCTAGGTGGGGGGAAAATTATTCAGCTGGCTTAAGGCATTAACTCTACCCTAATTCTTAGGCATGGTTATAGTTTATACCTGCTATTCTGGCAAAATTATTACTAGTGCCCCCTCCGTTTATCTCCAAAGTGTCCCAGTTTAGTTAAATTGTATGCTTAATATACATGTGGGAGAAAGCCTTGAATTCTTAGCATCGTCTCCCAGTCTTCCAAGCCAATAGCTCAGCCTTTTCTCTGCCCCTTTCTCTGGGGACACTCCTCAAGGAGAAGAGGTTTGCCGCAGGCTGGCCCCGATGCATCCCATTCTGCAGGCTGGGTGTGTAGTCGCTGCTCACCAAATGCTGGAGTGGAGGTTCTCACCAACCCGCTGACAATGCTGAGCACGTAAAATGTGCTGAGTCAAGGGGCTTTACAGAAGTGGGTCATTGCCTCCTCACAGCAACCCTTGAAGCAGGTGTTGTTAGTATCTTCTTCCCAATGAAGACAGTACATCCCCGAGAAGTTAAGAAATCGATGGGTGACAGGCTGTCTGCAGAGCCCAGTGCACTTGCCCGCCACACCTCAGTGCTTCCCCATGGCAAGAAAGTATTCTGTTTCCTTTGAACCCTATGTAAAAACTCCTTTCTTGGGAATTATTCCTGACCCCTCCCCCCCACATGGTAATGCTAACTAGAGCATTTAAAAAGAAATGCTTTTAATGCTTGCTGATGTGAATGCCTTGGCTTACCATCCGATAAGATAGCTAACATGACCTAGATTTCTTGTTTGAAAGGAAAGTATCCAAACGAAGTCCTGGTTTTTTCAATCATATTTCTTGTAGAGATAATATTAACGAAGTGATGAATTCACTGGAAAATGTGTGGGTGTACAGGCTCTCTTTCAAGAGCGAGGCCTTGCCAATCTTTAAACGAGTTCCCAGACAACACCCTACACTGAATTTCTCTGTGGGGTGCACATAGAAAACACAAGCAAGGAAAAAACTGCAGGCAATGAAGGCAACAATTTTAATATCTAACAGGTCTCTAAACTAGGAAAGGATGTGTCCTGGCTGTGGTGGCAAATGGGTGAGAGCAGTTAGTCATTAAGTATTTGTTTCCAGTGTCAGGGAGAGAATTTGTCAGAGCTTGAAAGGGAGGCAGGGTGACCTGGGGACAATGGCTGAGTGAGAAACTCCAGACCGAAAGCCAGGACGACTGGAAATGAAGATCTACCTGGTACATCTGAGTTGTGGCTGGGCGGCAGAGATGGGGGAGGGGCGGGTCATGACTGGCTTCACGGGCATGTGACCAGTGCACTCAGAGGAGCCCTGCACGGAAGTTTAATGCTTTGCTGTCTTGAAAATTTTCACAAGTTTACCCTTTCAGTTTTATTTGTCAGTGAGATCAGGTGGGACAGTGGTGCATGTGCTGAGGGCTTGATGTCCGGGCTCTTGCCTTGGCTCCCACTCTCCCCTAATTTCATTCTCAACTGCCTGCTCCCTGGCACCTCTGCTCCTGGACCGTCCCCTCCCCACCTTCCCAAACTTAGCAACCACTGCTGCCCTCTGCTTTCTGCCACACGTGGGTGTGGATGTGGGGAGTGGCTGGTGGGCACCCCCACTTGGTGACATCTGGCAGGATGTGGGGCGGCAGTCCCGGCCATGCCACAGTGCATTAGTGGGTCTTTGGCCAATGCCAGCTTCTTTCCCACCCCTATTCAGGTACACAGTTTGTCTTGGGTCTAAGGTTAGAATCCTTTGGGGTCTATGGGTTCCTTTGGGGAAGAGAGATTGGCTTTTTTGCCCTTGGGGGTGAGATGTGGGGTCAGGTGCTTTGATCCAGAGGCTGCCTCTGTTGAGAAAGGGTCCCAGGCAGTCAGGTGAGAAGGATTATGATCAGGATGAGGGGGAGTGGAGATGAAGGTCTGTATTAGCACAACATCAAATAGCCAAAAAATACTATGACAGGTTGAGACCGAGTCCATGAAAGAAAGGAAAAATTTTATATTTTGGTATCTTTAATGTTACTTTTAAAGTAGAGGATCCCACCTTTTGATTTTTGCATTTGTTGGGTCCAGAAAGTATGTGGTCAGTGCTGGGCGAGGTGTGTGTTTTCAATGGCTTTGCCTCCCCAGCGCTCACTAAGAGTAAAGGCAAACTCAGAAAAAGTTGCCAGCAACATTTCCTCATTGAAATGTCTTTGAAATGTTCCTCTGGAGGGGTGGACATAGCTCAGTGGTAGAGTGCATGCTTAGTATCACAAGGTCCCGGGTTCAGTGCCCAGTACCTCCATTAAATAAATAAATAAAATAAAACCCAATTACCTTCCCCACCACCAGCCCCCCAAGAAAAAGAAAAAGAAAAAATAATCTGAAGTACTCCTCTGTTTGGAAAAAGGGTACATCTTTCCTTCCAGGTGGCCAGCTGTGAAGAGTAAGGGAGTGTGGCCGAGCCTCTGGGAGAACCTCTTCCCCTCTCGAACCTCTTCCTTCCACGTGCTCCTTTTCCACATCCTCTCTTCCCATCAAAGCTGAGTTCTGGCTTCATATTTAGAGACTTTGCTCTCGCAGCAGTGAGGAGATGAGGGGCTGCTTCTCACTGCTGCCATCAGTTCTGAACAGCTCCTCTTAATAACCTACACACCCACAGGAGCTGTCAGCTCCCTCCAGAGCAGGTCTGTGACTGAATGTTCTAGAATCCCACCAATGGCGGATGTTCCTGTCTTCTTTGCCTTAGCAGTTGCTCTGTGGTCCAGGGTAGCTGCACCTTTAATGGACCATTTAACCTTTACTGTTGTCCTACCCTGGGCACTAGGGCCATCAGGCTGCCTCTTAAGGGCTTGAGAGAAGCCAGAACTGTCTCAGAGCCCTGGGCCCTAGCACAATGTTTTGTCAATATAGGCACTGGTTCATTTGCCAACTGATTTTGTAACATGTAATGGAAAATAATTACTGAACAGTAATTAGTTGGATTTGCTTTAAAATGTGGTTTATTTTCATTTGAAAGGATAAGGATTATTCTTACACACAAACCCACACACTTTTTATAAGAAAAAACTTCAAAGGAAGAAAAAAATCAGTTCTACAAATAGGCTTGTCAAAGACTAATTCAATGAGTAAAGTTTACCAGCTTTTCAAAAGATTATTTGCTTTTGCTGACGGCGATTTCCCAGACCCATAATTACTTTTTCCTCTCTCCCTGAAAAACATCAGACTTCACCTTTACTCTTGCCCGAGGCAGTAAAGGGATAGAGAAATACATTCATCCACTCTATCAGAAAATCTGTCTTGTGCAATTACTATGTTTACAGGTTTAAAAGTACAGAAATGAACAAAATACAGACTGGGTCAGGGCCAGATCCAGTGTGATCCTCAGCCCACCACGTCTTCCTATAGGACTTGGAAATAATCTAAAAGGTGGACAACTTCTATTAGTTCGTGATGATTTGTATTGCTGTAGACATTCGTTTTATGTACAGTTAAGGGCAGTGTGCTAGTAATCTACTTATTTCCTGAAGAAGTTGTACCACATGCGGGGTCGTCAATCTCAGCAACTGAGTATTTGTCTAACTTGAAGCTCTCATCTTTCTCTAATAGGTAAATCTCATTTGAAATCTCTTGTCAAAAGTTCTGAAACAGTCTTAGAACCATAGTTTGACTGTACAAAGTGTTTTAATAACACTTTGGGGGGAGCGTTGTAAACAATTATGCATTAATAGTGTCTAGTTTAATGTTCATAGTAGTAAATATTTTTATTCTTGAGTCTGCCAGGAATGGATTTTTCTGTTATGTCTGGTGTCTTTGAAAAAACAAAAACAAAAACACTCTTGAAACGCCATTAATTTTCCATGGGATCTAGAAATAAACATTCAGTGTCTATTAAAAAAAAAGAACTTATTAAAAATGGCTAAACTTTTATGTTCATAAACTTAGCAAGCACAGTACACTTAGAGCAGTACTGACATTATTTGTAACTACTGTCTGCTATCTGGACTTCTGGCTTCCAAGAAGCTTGGCAAAGCTATGATGTAGCACATGCCCAAGTAGATACCAGGATTTCCCCAGTTTTCTATAAACATGCCCCATTTGTGTTTTTCCAGAAGGGGCATTGAATTTCCTGAAAGGACATCAGTGATGTCGTTGCTCAAGACTGTCAATGGCCACTGGTCTAGCTTGTTAATATGTGATGAGTTTAGAGTTCCTTAATTATTATGGATGTGTTTTGTGGTGAGTTTTGTTAATCCTACCCTTTGGAGGGAGGCAACGACGATATTTGAGCCTTTCATTTCCTAGTAACCAGGCTTCAGAATGGGTGTGGACTGCCATTCAAATACCAACCCTTTGTACCTGGTTGCTGAAACCTATTTGCTGTTGTGTTGGTCAATGTGTAGTGGTTACTTTGTCTCTGGAATGTGAGGATGGGTAGGGGTTGGGAGCTGGGTTGGTTACACTCCTGAAATTGACAACTGCTGATATTCATCTTTCAAGCAATGAATAGACAAGTAGCATTTCTTTCTACCCTCTAACTCCACACCAGACTGCACCCCTCTCTCTCCGGGAGGCTGCCTGCTTCCAGACCCCCTTCAGGGACCAGGGAACAGTGTCGGCAGTACAGGCCAGGCTCTCAAGACAGAGCTGCAGAGCCAGGGACTGGGGCTGGAGCTCTGTTCGCTTACCTCCAGCGTGGCCACACGTAAGAGATTGTTTAATTCAGAACTGACTAGTGTGTGAGTGGAACTCGCTGCCTGAGCTTAAAACACAAGGAGGCTTTTCAAGGGTATTTCTCAAACAGACATTACTCAGTGTTGACGCAATAAGGCACGGGAGCTGTCTGCCAAATGTTAAAAGCTAAAGGGAATATTTAAATTTGGATTGTACCCACTCAGGTCAGATTACAGCTAAGTGTGGCATGTGGACACTTGCAGATACAGAGAAAAACCAATAGTATTTCTGTGAGGTTTCCATGACTATAGATAATTTTTTTTCAGGTTTTGTGGATGATTTTATTCTACTTTAATAGGAGTCTTACGATGTGCCACATTGATTTTTAATAAAAAAAAAATAGTTACCTTATGTTATCAAAATCAAAAGCACCTTTAACTGTAAATCGCACCACTATTTTATATAAATCTAAGAAAGAATAAAGCTGCTGATTAATGAGACTGCTTTTGTATCCCTGAGGGCTTATGTTTATACTTCTTAAAAGAGCTTCCTTTGACTCATAGGTATATAAATTTTATATAATTATTATTTTTGTAAAAAGAGGTAATTTTATTTTTTAATAAATTCTTTGTTACAATAGCTTTAAATCCAAGAAAAATTGCTGGTATAGTACAGAGAATTCGTGTACTTCACATCCAATTTCTCTGACCCTTCACATCTTATGTTAATATGGTACCTTTGTCACAACTAATGAAACAATATCGATACATTATTAGTCGTTCTTATTTGATTTTCTTCCTTTTTCTCTAAGCTCCTTTTCTGTTGTAGGGCCTCATCCAGGATACCACATCATATTTTGTCACGTCTCCTTTGGCTCCTATAGGCTTACTTTCCCAGACTTTCCTTGTTTTTGATGATCTTAACAGTTTAGAGGAGTCCTGGTTAGGTATTTTATAGAATGTCCTTCCATTTAGTTGTGTCTGATTTTTTTTTTTTTTCCTGTTTACGCTGGGGTTTGGGGAAGGAAGAGATCTATCACTTAAAAAAAATTAAGAGGAAAAATAAGCAAGAGAAAAGGTAAATCATTGCTAAGTACTCTTGACTTCAAGACGCCAACCCTTCTGCCTCACCCTTCGACTCAGAGTCATCAAGAGCCTTGTTTTTCCACCACGTCACTCTGTGCCAGCAAAAACGGTGGTGATGCCGTGTTTTGGAAACACTGCTCCACTGGGTTTTCTTCCAAATCACTGACCCTCTTCTGCCAGTTTTGAAGCTGTCACTTTCTTGACCTTACTGAAAGGTGTCAGGCAGTGACAGTGAGGACACGACTGCCCCCAGCCAAAGGTAGCACACCACTGGTTGTAAAAGCCATCTGAGAGATTTGAGAAGCTGGAGGATGGGTATGTCTTAGAACCAATGAAGTACAGTATTCCAAATTTTTCATAGGCCATTTCTCATAAAACAGCTTTATATGGACTATTGGCAAATTACCATTTGGGGTTCAGGCATGAGTACGTTGATCTTATGTCTCCAAATCAAATTAAAACTAGTCAGTCAACTCCCACCTGATAGATTAGTAAAAACAACTGGACAGTGAAAACCCAATGTATTTTCCTTAGGACTCTATCACTGCCCCCAGCTTTCAAAATTCCGCAGAGTGACTGGTGCAGTCCCCCTGGAGGCCCATCCACCTTCCACATGCAGGGCGGCTTCGTTGCATTCTCGGCCACCTCACTGCACTGAGCCCTGTTGTGGGCTGGTCCTCTACCCCCGTATCAAGCGGCCCAAGTCCCCGCGTGCGCCAGCGCAGCTGCTCAGAGGAGACCCCTTCTATGAACAGGCCCCTGGCTCAGTGCCCAGTGTTCTCCTTGCTGGGTCCGTATGGCGGCAGCTCAGGGGTCTCATTCTCCATCCCGGCGGCATTCCTAAGACTCCATTCCCCTCAAAAGAGCAAGAGGAGATTCCAGCCTCCACTGGGGACCCAGAAGGGAGAGTTCTCTTCCCCTTAATGGGGATGAACCAAGGATTAAGCCTCAATGGTCTTAAACCTCCAAATCACAATAGAAATAATCTGGCTTCTTTTTTTTTTAATCGAAAATAAACCTAATTACTGACAAAAGATGTTTATGGACCATCATCTTTAACAGGCTCAAAGTTACCTGGAAATTCATGTTGATCTTGAAACACCTCTCTGGGCCTTGAGTGTCTGAGATGGTGTCTGCTTTCCCTGACTGAGTCCAAAGGAACCCAGACCTTGAAGGCAGAGTGATGTGAGCAGAGTGGTGGCTGGCCCTCTCCTGTCAGAGGAAAGCCTGCATACCCTCCGTGGGTCTGATCTGTAGCAAGACATTTGCAAGCCAGCTGTCTTTAGAGTGTGGAGAAGGTGGCTCTCTGTACCTGATGGTTTCAGGGACAGAGGGAAAAGAGGGCACTAGGCCAAAAGATCTTCTCCATTTGATACTTGATGCCCTGTGTGTATTTAGCAAAGGACAGATGCTTTTCTTACATAATTAAAATAGAACAGGTCACGAGTAGGGGTACTGTATTAACATGACTTTGCTCAGGCTGTGTGTAAATGGTTGTTTTTGTGATCCTTTCTGAGAACAAATGACTGTAAGATGGAAGAGGACAACCGTGTTCAGTAAAGTGAGGAGGCATCTCAAAGAGGGGCATGAATGTGGGAACTTTCCGTTGTTCCAACTCACTGTTCTGGCAAAGCTGGCCTTATGTGTAAATATTCCAGTAATACTTCCAATCCACTGCTTCATTTTAGTTATTCCCACATCATTGGATGAGGAGAACATGTAATATAGTTGGTTACATCATTCTTTAGGTAAATAAACAATCTATGTCTCAGACATTCAAAAATGCAGAATCTGGTTCATTTTTAAAAACATAAAATCACAGTGTAACATTTTAAAGTATATAGTAATAAAAGGGACAGAAAAATGAAAGTTGAATATTCTGTTAAAGCCAGGGAGAGTTACTCAACAGAAATGTATGTGTAAGGCCCTTGACGTTTAAAAGATGTGGTTCAGATATTTTAAGATATATTTTATCATGTTAAGGAAGTATTCCATTGACTCCGTATTAAGAGTTGATGTCAAATTTTGTCAAATGCCTTTTCAGCACTTGTGGAAATTGGCACTGATTTTTTTCTCTCCCTCTTTATGTTACATATTGTGCATAATGTGTTTATTATGTACAATAAACTACACTTGGCCATAATGTATTATTGTATTATGCTGCCAGAATCAGCTTGTCAGTATATTTTATAGGATTTTTTGCATTAATATTTGTGAGCATGTATTGTTAAAGAAAAATTATTCAGTGACACTTGTTAAAGATGGCAAGGAAGACGATTCAGTGGGGAGGAGGTTCTTGCAATAGGTATAGGATCTTTAGTCAGGGAGAGATTTGGCTCAACTCCAAATACAACATGGAGAAGTGGGAATTATAGCCAAGGAGTGAGTGGACAGAAAATTACTAAGAGGAAACATCAGGGGTCAGGGAGGATTCTGGCTAAACTGACCTAACAAGGTTCTTGTTGAAGGCAGGCCAGGGTGGTCAGGTGTTCAGGTATCACCTGTGAGGGGATGGAGGATGAGGAACCTGACTGATGGTCAGGTCTAGAAGATGGGGGATTCTGGCTGAACCATCTCAGCAGGACTCTTTCTAAAACTGGACCACATGGAAATGAATGTGGAAGCCCAAAAGTCAGGGTCTCGTTGAGCAGGAGCTCAGAAGAGCCTGATTTAAGTTTGGTCAAGGGAGAATCTTTGTCAGGATGGCGTGTGATTTTCTTTTTTTGTGAATTTTTGCATTTTGAAACCTTTGGTGCTTGCTTTTAAAAAAAACGGTTTTGGACATTTTCCTTTTGGACTATGTCTTCAGGGCTCTTAGGACACAAACTTCTGCTTTTAAGACCCCATCATGATCAGCATCATAGCTGCCATTGAATTAGAACTGTCTGTAATTAATCATCACTGAAAGCCCCATGAGCCCAGGTACTCTGATTTTTCCTACTTCGCACGTGAGGAAAGCGGGTGCACTGATGTTATGTACTTTTCCTCGTCCTGGTAACTAGCTGAGTGGATTTGATTGCAGGCTCCAGAATCCATGCTCTTATTCCCAGAAATTTAGTTTGACATGAAACCAAATTATTTAAAAAATGGCAGAGGTAAAATAAATTATTTTGTTTTTTCAAGCCCCTTACCTGATTTCCTTTTGGATCATCCTGGCTTGTTGGATGGTGGTTTTGTGGAAACTTGCACGGCAGGAAAAAAAAAAAACCCTCCCTAGAATGACAGCATCCTAAAGCAGTGCGGCTTGCAGTGCAGATGTCCCCTAATAAAAATGTGAGAATTAGGATTTATTGAGCAAAGTGATTATGGGAGGATTATTTGCATTACAAAAAAAAATCTAGGACTTTATAAAGGATTTCGGTAGCACCTTTCCTTAAGCAGGATGTTGTCCCTGTCCTCCACCATAGGGCATTTAAGATATGAAGCAAATCAGATGTACTTAGTGTGCAACATTGTATAGGCTTAACTGTCAGGAATGGAAAGTTTGTTAAGGTAATTGCATTCTATATAAGTTTTCTTAATAATACACATTTTCTAAATAAAGAAGTAGTAGATTTTGGCATGTGTTGCCAACATTTATAATCAGGCTAAAGTGTATATATTTCCAGACCGCTACAAATCCTCAAAGAATTTCATAGTGCAGAACAGAAATAGAAATCCTGTTTTTCAGTTGTTTTATTTTTCCATGTCTGTGTTACCAACTGAGTGTAAAGGCTGCTGAAATACAAAATTTCAGCATCATTTGGAAGTTTTTAATGAGCAGTGAGAGCCAGCATATGCACCCAAGTCCTGACGTCTGTTCCAATTTGTAATTGGTTGTAATAGCCTATACTTTATGTGAAATGACTGCAATTATTAACAAAAATTACTTTAAAATTGCTCATATAACCGTATGTCTTGGATCATGGCACTATCTTTGGCTTCTATATGGGTTATTTTTCTAGATTTTCAGGACTTTTTAAACAACCAAGGCATAGTTGAATCAATGTGTATCAAGGAGGGAAATGAAAGGCTAGCCCTGAGCCACTGCCACAGTGGGAACAATTTTAGAAAAATGGGGATTTAGCTTTGTTTTCTAGAAGTGAATTCCAAAGACTTATTAAAAAGGGCATTTTGGGGACAAGATTAAGATAGCTACATAATTTGCAGTGAAATAAAAACACAGGGTCTGTGGTTCAAAAACAAGGGGAAAGATGTCATTAAATGTACTGAAATATAAAGTTTTTTCCTTTCTCCCACTTTTTCTCAACTCATCATGGTGCTATTTTATTTGCTATATAATGTCATTTAAGTAAAGAAAAATCAGGACTTTAAATTATTAGTATAAATATTACCATTATCTTTTGTGCAATGCCTGTTTTAAATGCAACTATAAGAGCCTTTAACTCCTAAGCAACAAAACTGAAATTACATAGTTTGCATTTTGCAGTTCATATGTGCCTACGTACTTTATTCTAGCCACACCAGCGGAAAGGCACAAAACTGAACTTTTTTGATACATGCGCATCCTACTAATACTCTGCTTGTGAGTGAGAGAGAACTGAAAAGAAGGAATCGGGTGTTGCTCTAACTTTCCCTTTTCCCTTTGGGTCATAATTTTCAGTGTAAGTGGCTGGCTAACACAGGGAAGAAATTTGAATAAGAAAGGATGTGATAGAATTCTTGGTCATTTTTGTTGCTTAAAATGCCATTGTCTTCTTTCTGCATCTGAAGCAAGTTCTGGTTCTAATGGAAAGTGTGGCCTCACAGGGCTGTTGGTGTCCCCTCCCCAGGCTTGTACTCAGTCATCAATGCAATATGCTTACCGTACTCGGCTTCTGAGTCTTACTGGACTCCCACACATCATGGGCCCTTTGGAATGCTATGCTAGTGGGCACCTTGAATGCTACACGTGGATGGAAGGAAGTACAGACATGCTCACACTCATGACCCGTTGGATGGCCCTTGCAAAACACAGATTCAAAGATAAAAGTGTTAAGAACTTCAAGATGGTGACAGCAGGCTATTCAACCAAGCATGGAACCCTTCTGAGCATGGGGTCCTATGTGACTGTACATGTTGTCCGTAAGGCTGCCTCTGTCTCAGAGACTGAGTCTGTAAGTTGGGGTAAGAATAGTACTTGTCAGGTAGGATTGCCATGAGGAGTGATAAGTGATGAATACAAAGTGTTGAACGAGTATTTGGCATGTGGAGAATACTCAGTACACGGTAGTTTCTTAATACCTATATTGTTCCATATCCCAAATAAAATCCAAAAATGTTATTGTATTCCTACTAGACAACTTGACTTAGGTTGAGCTTTCCTTATATAACCTCTGCTAAGCAAGACAGGCTTTCAAACAGGTGAGACTGAAACACGGTGAACGTTCCTTGATCTGTGTTGCGGTCATTAGGCACCAATACGATAAATGAGCAAAGCTCTGAGGTCAGTTCAAGAGGTTACCTGGTTTACCTTTTGCAGTGGTAATTGCTGTGGCGATTATAGCAAATAGGGCTCTGTGGGGTGTCCAGGAAAAAGACAAAGGCTCGAGTCATTAAACGTGGTGGAATTGCCAGGTTGTCTCTGAGAATGAAGTCAGCCCTGCAAAGCCTTGGGCAGAGAAGGCCTCTGTTCCAAGCACATCTTGGGAAAGGGGGAGAGGGGAGACATTTGAATAAAAACAAAACAAAGATATGAGATCTGCCTGGACAAGTAGAAGTGAACTCTGATTGACTCCAGCATCCAAATGAAGTTTGGTGTAGAATAAGGTTCAGGATCCAAAGTTACTGTAGAAATATTGTAGATAATACCCATCAACCAATTGATTAATCCTGTGGAACTGTTTATACAATGTTATTTTGTATGTCCAAAATGTCTTTGGCTTACATATATACTGTGTATTTAAATCAACCATTCATCTTGAAAACATCAATTACAAAATTCTCCAAGAAATTATTAGCCCTTGATTGAATTAGCACATATTGGTTGTTTAAATATTTTCTTTAAAAGCTAAATATTTTTAAAAGAGATTTTATATTTTCAATTGGTATATCTTGGGTGAAAATTAGATCAACTTGTGACTTTGTCTAAAAATTGTTTATGAAAATGATTGGTTGGATATGGTAACGGGGTAAAAAATTATGCAAACAGGATAAAAATAGGACATTATAAATATTCAGATCCCCAAGAAAGTGAGTGATTTTAAATCATACACCAGATGACACCCATGTGTCCTGAGCAAGTAGGATTTTCCCTGATTTTGAAGCACCAGGCTGACCCTGCGTGAGGAATAGGGTAACAGAAGAGATATGAGCTGATTTTTCAAAAAAATCTCTTTGCTAAGAAAAGGATTGATGAAACTGTGGCATGAAATCTGTGTCTGGCTTGATACTTTTTATGACCTCTCTCCCAGTCCTGACCACTGGGTTTTGAAAATCTGGATTTAATTTTCTTTTAAAAAACCCAATGGCTGAAACTATCCCAAGAAGGGTGAACTTTTGGAATTCCTGGGCCCTCTCACCCAATGGTGCTGTGGGTACGATGACTAAAGCTGGGGAACATTGAGTCAGCAACGGGTGTGCTGTCCTGAATGCTGCTCGTTCTCAGAGAATCTCACTGATAAATAATATGCTTATTGTTTCCAGATGCGGAGCCGAAATATCTGATTGTCGTGCGACCTGCTCCTCCCCCCAGTCAAAAGAAGTCATGCTCAGGTATTTTTTTGTTTGATTTTTTAATTATTATTATCTTTAGACCATGCCTTTTCAAAATCCTCACCAAAATATTAGCAAATAGAATCCAACAACATATAAAAAAGATGATACATCATGACCAAGTGGGGTTCATCCCAGGGACACAAGGGTGGTTCAGCGTACGCAAATCAATCAGTGTAATACATCACATCAACAAGAGAAAGGACAAAAACCACATGATCATCTCAATCGATGCAGAAAAAGCATTTGATAAAATTCAACACCCATTTATGATAAAAACTCTCGCCAAAGTGGGTATAGAGGGAACATATCTCAACATAATAAAAGCTGTATATGACAAACCTACAGCCAGCATAGTACTCAACGGTGAAAAACTCAAAAGCTTCCCACTAAAATCTGGGACAAGACAAGGATGCCCACTATCACCACTCCTATTCAACATAGTCCTGGAAGTCCTAGCCACAGCAGTCAGGCAAGAAAAGGAAATAAAAGGGATCAAAATTGGAAAAGAAGAGGTAAAAGTGTCATTATATGCCGATGACATGTTACTATATATAGACCATGCCTTTTCGTCTCTGCTATCCATGGAGCCCAAGTGCCTTGGGGATGCCTTAGGGATGTAGATGGGAAGATGCACAGCGTCCAGCAGGCCCCCTGTCAATGGATGACCCTGCCTGGGGAGCAGCATAACCTGGTGGTAGGGGCTCCTAGGATTTATCCTGGCACCACCACGTACAAACTGCAGGAGATGAGGCAAGTTACGGAACCCCTCTGCTCTCCAGTCTGCTGCACAGTAGGGTCTCGGTGAGGACAAGTTCAGGGACGTGCGACATGCAGGACAGGCCTGGCCCATAGCCAGTGCTCGTGTAGAGTTCCCTCCCATTGGCCTGCCTCTGTTTTGCGAAGTGTGAACACTTTCAGACTTTTGGGACAAAATTTGATGTCTAAACTTTGCTGAAGGAACTGTGAACATTTCAAAAGCATAACTTATTTACATATGTGTTAAATGGGTGGGAACTTAGATTTTATTTACTCTTCATCCTTCTAAATTTCTTGTATTTAGTCAAACAAACAAACAAAAAAAGACTCTTTCGTAAAACAGCAGCACAACACCCATCTTCCCAGGGCTGAGAAGACTTGAAATAGGAAAGAGGATATTGTGTGTATAAATTAGTCATACGGAAATGTTTATACTTAAGGAAGACTGAAATCCTATGTTGTATAAGTTTGGGAGGTGAGATTTGTAAATGTTAGCCACTATATATAAAAATAGATTAAAAACTTCTTCTATATTGCACATATTGAACTATATTCAATATCTTATAATAACCTTTAATAAAAATGAATATGAAAATGTATGTATGTATATGCATAATTGGGACTTTGTGCTGTACACCAGAAATTGACCCATTGTAACTGGCTGTACTTCAATTAAAAAAAAAATCCTATGTTGTACCAATTTTACTGCTTAAATTTCTTCTCAGGTCAAATAAGCAAGCCCTTGCCATTAGGAAGGACCAATAGAGCTGTGAATATGCTTTTTTTTTCCCCTTTTAAAGATTAAACTATAGTCAGTTTACAATGTGGTGTCAACTTCTGGTGTACAAGGAAATTCCAAGGAATTTAGGAGCCCTTTGTCAGATGCCAGGTCAGATAGATGTATTTCTTATTATTTTACATCCACCTACAAAAATGAATATAAGCAAAACAGAGCTAGACTCACAGACATAGAAAACAAACTTATGTTTACCAGGGAGAGGGGAAGGAGGTGGGAAGGGATAAATTGGGAGTTGGAGATTTGCAGATACTAACTAGTATATATAAAATAGATAAACAACAAGTTCATACTGTATATAGCACAGGGAACTATATTTAACATCTTGTAGTAACTTACAGTGAAAAAGAATATGAAAACAAATATATGTATGTTCATGTATGACTGAAACATTATGCTGTACACCAGAAATTGACTCAACATTATAAACTGACTATATACTTCAATAAAGGAAAAAAGTCCAGAACATGTTAGAGCAAAGGCAGTTAATCTGGGATCATTGCCCTTATTTGATGTGGCCACCCCCAGTTGTCACCCTATCCCAACCCAATGTTTAACCTTGATTAACTTGTGATTCATCAATATGCATTTGGATTAATTTCTTATTTTACTATGTTTCACATTAAATGCATCTGTATACATCATCTATACCAATGTTAATATTATCTCAAAAGTGAAACCTCAATTAAAAAAAATCACCATACATACCTGCAAATACATTAGAATATTCAAGAAGTTGACTACTTTCTGGAAAAATATGAGTTCTTGAGACATATCTCCAGCAGCTAAAACAAAGGAAAATAAGCAAGGAAGAATATAAAGTTTTTCAAGAATTACTTATAAAAATCACATATGGACTATGCAAGCAAAGGAACAGCTAACTACAAAAGTTACAAATAGTTCAGAGAATCAAGAATAGAAGAAAATCCGTATTTTGTGAAGGTAATTTGATTCTGATATCAGAACGTGACACAGATGACACAAAACAAAACCACAAACCAATTTTACTTGCTACTCTTGGCATCAAAACCGTATTTTATTAAAATATAAATTACTAATTAAAAAGATTTCTGTGTACAGCAAAATGTTTCAGTCATACGTATACATACATATATTCCTTTTCATATTCTTTTTCATTTGAATATGCTTTTCACTCTGATGCCACATCCTTCTAGCTCTGTAGATAGAGTTGATTCCAATGCTTTGCTTTGCTTTTTCATGTTCTAATGGGAACTGTTCTCCAAATAATTATTTCCTAATCATATTTATCTTTTATGGTACACTGGACGTCACGCAGAAAAAAGGGATCTTTTTTGTTTGTGATCTTTCTTTAATGGATGAGAAATGTGGGGGGAGCATACAGATATTCAAATACACTGAGCAAAGGAACCCTTCACAGCTATGTGTCTGTCTCCTAGACGTATCAGCCATGCCTGGCTACCAGAAGTCATTTGCCACAGTTCCCTTTTCTCCTTCTGTGGGTTTCCACTTTTTAGAGAAGCAGTAAATGTTCGAGTGTTTTGAGGAATACAGATTCCTTTTCTAGGCCTCTTAGATTATCCCATAGTGCAAGGGAAATTTCAATCAGTACTTACAACTTACTAATGATAGTTATCCAGGCAGCTTTCCATACATGTTAAAAAAAATGGACTCTCAATATTTTGATTTCAAAATATTTAGCAATAAAGTCAGGAAGCATGTGTATGGTTCTGTGAAATTCTGGCTTCATAGTCACTAAACTTTTTTTTTTTTTATATAAATGTGATCATAAAACAAATATACAAAAACAAGTAAGGAAAGTCAAGAGAGTCATTGTATCTTAGCAGCAGTTTATAACTTCATTTCACTTCACTTGGGGGCTTCAATGACACTGGCCTCAGTGATTATTTTTCACTATGTGATGACCGAGTCAGGAAATTGTTTCATCTTGCTCAGGATGTAATACCCCACCTTTCCTTTCAGGCAATGGATATCATTTTTGTTTTTGTAATCTGCAATTGAGTGATGTAATGAGTAATGGATTAGCTTCCATTCATTTTATATTTGTGTTTGCCGTGTAAATTTTAATTATTTAATCATTTTCACATTAAGATCCAAACATTGTGAAATAACTATTTGATGGTCATGTAGACCTTGGGTTCCCCTTGGGAACGAAAAATAAATCTTTTCTCTAAGTGGCATTATCTTTATCCATTTTTAGCTAAGCCAGCGATGTAGCAAAAAGAAAACCAGGTTACAATTCAGGAGACCTGGATTCAGGTCTTGATTTTGCTCTCAGTGTGACATTGAATGCCCTTGAAACTATTCTGGGCCTTGTTTTTCATCTATAAAATGAGACAGTTGCATTGCACTAGTGAAAATCAACTCAGGGGCAGAAAAAACCATATCAGAATCACCACAGGGCTTTTTCAAACTACACGTGCCCCCTACCCTCACCTCAGATTCTAATCTACTGTCCTTGGGGGCCAGACTTAAACCCGCTGAATACCAATCACATGAAGTACTATTACAAGTGGAGCTGGAAAAATTTACGGAGAAGTAAATTTCATGTTTGCAACCAACTGGTCAACAACCAGGCTTGAAAATTATTTTAAATATCTTTTAAAAATTCATCTATGTCACAATGAAGTAACTTGCCACCACCAGGTTATGTATATCATTGTCACAGAGGGCTTTTCTACAGGAGTAGCAATTTGTACAACTTACACCTAACAGAAGCAATAAGCATGGCACGGTTTTCCAGGGCGTTGGGTTTAGATAACGTTCCCTGAGGTCCACAAGCTCCCACCTACTTTATAAAGGCCACAGGCCTTCTTACTGTTTGGCTCTTACTGCAGTAGATGGAGATAACACAAGTTCTTCTTACAGCAAATGCAACATACATAGTCTCATGAAATGACAGGGGGAATCAATGGAAATACAAAGCATATATAGTGTATGTTAGTTCTATGTAGTTTTTTATTGGATTTTAAATTAATTAATCATATTGGATTTTTATTTACCCTAAAAACTTTTTTTTGAGCCAGTGTTATTTTCCATGATGAGGATCTTCCCTCTTCTTTTTCACTGTCCTCTCATTCCTGTAGTTTCAAATATTTCTGAAAATGCAACTGTCTGCCCTTCTGTATACCTGAAAAGAATCTATAGTGAATTATCAGCATCACTCTTGGCATTGCCCAAATCCAGTTAGTCTCATCAGAACAACTGTGCTTCCTGTATTGTTTCTACTCTTCTGACATTATTAAAAATACGTGCACCTTCTGGGTTTAGATACTCACTGCTTTAAAAAGAAAAAAAGCTATTGCAATGACCTGATGAGGGATTTTACACTTCCAAATAGGTTTAAATATTATATATATGACCTACAACCTAGATGGAAGCTTTCTTTTATTCTAAGATGTTATTTCACACTAATTCATAGTCCTAAACAAATAAGCATAATTTTATTTTGACTATAAAAGACAAAAAGTGAGTGTGTATATACTGATATGTATATGTATGTGTGTTTAATTTATTCCACTTTGTATTCATCCCTGACCCACAAGAAAATAAAAGGTAGGAATGGATATAGTTTACACGCTTACACACACACACAGACACACATAAATCTCAAAAAATATTTCTTCTGATTCATGCTTAAATTCATGGGCAAAACATTAGCGATATTTATGCACTGTACGAAAGGAACTTAGTGCTTTCACATTCTTCATCATCTTGCTAAATCATCTTTATGCATTTTACCCAAATCATGAAAATATAGAAAATATTACCAGAATTAACCTGTCCGTTACCTCCACAGGGAAAGCACGGTCTCGCAAGCCTCTCCAGCTGGTGGTTGGCACCCTGACACCGAGCTCAGTCTTCCTGTCCTGGGGCTTCCTCATCAACCCTAACCACGACTGGACGTTGCCAAGTCAATGTCCCAATGACAGGTAATGCACCATAATGGAGGGTTTTGTTTTGCATCTGAAAATTGGCACTTGTTTTCAATAGGATCTGCATATGCTTTAGAAGAATGTGTAAATACTGGGGGCATCAGTATTTACAGATCACCGATTGGCTGTGGAGCCTGTTCTAGGTGTGAGGGGCCTGAGTTCATTAGTCAGGGCCCCTACCATTCCGGGAGTTATCATCTACCTGAATAGAAAACACATGCAAGTATTTTTCGTTTCCAAAGAATAAACTAGAAGGGAAAATAAGCCAACTAGCAAGCGGAGCTATCAGAGGTAAGTGCAATAAAAGCTCAGAGGATGAGGTTGAAAGCGATTAGGAGAGGCTGCTAAAAGTTGCAAAAGTTGATCTTGGGTTTGCAAAGGCTGTATCTTTGATTTGACAATTGAAGAAGAGCTAAAAACAGTAGTTCTCTGAGTGTGATCCCGAAACAGAGCAGCATCAGCATCACCATCACTTGGGAACTTGTCAAAAATGGAAATTCCCACTGAATCAGAGACTCCGAGGGTGGGGCCAAGTCATTTGTGTTTTAATAAGCCCTCCAATTGATTCTGATCCCCACCTAAGTTTAGGAATCACTGGCTTAGAAAACCAGAGAGACACACACAGGAGAAATGTAAGTACAGCGAAAATACAGTTGGAAATGAAGCTACCATCTTCTTTGGCAGAACAAAATAAGAAAAGTCTAAATATACTTTAAATTACTGCCATTCATCCATCCAACACAGGTAGTTGGTATTGTCTATGTGCTGGGCGCTGTGCTAAATGACCCATGATTCTAAATTGGGTATGAAATGATACTTGCTTGTCATAAATATTTACTACATGAGCTTCAAAATTCAAAACTTTGTATCTGACATTCAAGAAGTTCAATCTTCAACCAAAGCATTTTTATTCAAAAAGTTTTTTATTTTAAGTATTCAAAGTGATTTTTAAATTTAAAAAAAATTGTTTCCTTCCCTTCTTAAATGAAAGACTTGTTATTGAGATATAATTTAAACCCAGTCAAATGCACAGATCTTAGGTATCCAGTTTAATCACTTACAAAAAAACAAGGTGTATAATTATTTACTCTATACCCTATCAAGAAATAGAACACTTTCATCACCCCAGAAAGCACTAGAGGGTTTGTCTACTCTAGAATTCCATATAAATAGAATCATAGACTATGTTCTCTTTTTGTGTCTGTCTTATTTATTCAGCATGTTTTTGAGATTCATTCATGATGTTGCAAGTATCAATAGTTAATCCCCTTTTTCATTCCTGTGTAGTATTCTATTATGGGACTATTTCAGAATGTATTGGTCCATTTTCTTGCTGGTGGACACCTGAATTCTATAAATATTATTGTATAAGACTCTTGTGGACATATCTTTTAATTTCTTTTAGATAAATACCTAGAAAGTAGAATTGCTATGTCACAGGGAAGATGTGTATTTGGTTTTGTTTTTTTTTTTTGGCCTACTTTTTTCATTTAAATTCCCACAAGCAGTGCATGAGAATTCTGATTGCTCCACATCCTTAACAACATTTCATGTCATCAACATTTTTCATTTTAGCTATTCTAGTGCAGTCATTTCTCATTACCATTTTAATATGCATTTCCCTTATACTAAAGAAATTGAAAATTTTTTCATGTACTTTTGGGCCATATATCTTTTTTGTAGTGCTTTATTTTTATTTGTGTAAGTTGGATGGAAAAGAAAGAGCTTTAAAAATGTTTACAAGTTCTCAGAAGTACCTTTCATGTGACTTTGATTAGGAAATCTAAACTGAGAAAGGAAAAAAATTAAAATTTCCTTCATATGCCCATGGTTCTGAAGGAAGAAATTCTTGGAAAAAAGACATGTAGAGGATATGCCAAGACTAAATTTTTTGAAAAATAATTTTGAGCTATTTCAAAGAATACGAAAAATTTCTTATTTCACCCACTGCTAAACCCATAACTTACTTGTTTGGAAAATGGATTCTTGAAAGAACTTGCTTTCTTGTGATAACTCCAGTTTCTAGTGGATTGTTCCAGGGTGCCAGTGCTGAGAAAACAAACATTTATGGGTTGCTTTCTTTTTCCTCTTCATTTTTATTTAAGTCTCTTATTAAAAAGAAAAAAGGAAAAAAGGGAAAGAATGGGTGGGTGGGAGGGAAGGAAAGAAGAAAGGATGAAAGGAGATTTGATACCCTTGTAACAAATGTAGCTAATGTTAATGGTTACTTGCTTGATATATCCACTTGCAAATTCGTATAGCGTAATTTGGATATGATTTCTTCCCCTATCAAGTCTTTCCTTCAGTTTCACTTGGTCCTGCTGGCCTCTTCATGAAAGAACTTACTCTAATTGGTAGATGTTGCTCTGGTCTGACAGCACAAAGAGATAATGCATGTGGAAAAGGTAGAGGAACAGATGGCCTGGTGCAGCTACAATTTTATCCAAGGCAATTGACTTGAAGGCCCCAGATACTCAGACCATGGGTGTACCGGCCCTCCCCACCGTTGCCCATACACTCTGGCTCAGTTCTTCTCATCAGATAGATGGACTCGTGCGTGTCAAATCACAATATATTTAAAAACAATAATTCCACCTAGAATAAAGTTTTCTTTAAACGATTCAATAGTTACATGTCAAGATGCTTGCCAGCTTCCATATCTGAGTGAGTAGGAGAATCTTTGACAGCAATAGGGAAATGTTAGGACACGCGTACATGGGGAGAATTAAATGATAATGACACAAAGCATTTAGAGTGCTTGTGAGTTTCATTTACCCATGACCTCCTTTCTCCCTAATTAGAATAGTTAATAAAGAGCTGACATTTTAAAGTCTTTGTGGTATTTGAGGGAAAAAAATAGTAGTCCTTATTTAAAAGCTCTGGAAATACAGTACACATGATAAACACCCAAATAAATCCAACCAGAACAATTCTCAATTAGTGTAATGAGATGCAGACCTAGAGAAATCCACACTTACATGATTATGCAGATGATTCTTCTAGAATTCAGACTCCTCCAGGAGGTTAGAAAAAGCAATAATAGTTAGAGGGAATGATTCCTTCTTGAAAACTGGAAAATTAATACAGCTCAAGTTTTTCTTCAGAAACAAATTCTGACAAAACCATGGGAATCCGAATGCCCTTGGCTGGGTACAGAAACACCACCCAGTGTCATTTTAACTCATTTAACTCTAATATTTGGCACCATGTGTAAAGTCTGATTTCTTTAAATGAAAATCATTTCACATTGGTTCATATAGCTTCATATATCCTATGCAAATGTAAATAATTTACTGGGAAAGTTTTTACATTATACTTTGAGTTTTGACTTTATATATCAAAGCTCTTGTGTAGTGAGTTTCCAATGAGAAAATTTCTGTTTTCTGTTGTATTTGCTTTAAGCTTAGAAACATTAATGAAATGTCACTTTATCCTTTGTGGTACATTTCCATTCCTATTTCCATAGGGTGCCCATGGGTTGCCCATGTTTTTAGATCCTTTTTGGAGTTCACATTGGCGAAAAGATGTACTTCACTGACAGTTTTTATTCTTAATGGGCTTTGAAAGGAAGAACGTATGTGTTTGTCCCCAATATATCTAAGGTCAAAAGAAAGCTCTCCAAATTGGCCCAGATGAAGAGCAAAACCTCAGTTTATTTCACCATTAATAGCATATTTTTTCCTTCCCCTGTTTCCAACTTGTTAAAGTGTTCAAGGTTGCTTTAGTTCTCACTCCTTTGCCAACTTACTAAGCTTTACGATGCGTTTAGAAATCATTTTCGCGTTTTCTAATACTTTGACGTTGCACTTACTTGCTTTTAAAGTAGAATGAAGGTCCTCCTTTTTGGCTGGTCCAGAGCTGACTCTGGCTTTCCTTTTCTTTATCCCAAGTTTTTTTAAGAAGCAAATCTTTTCATCGTCTGGGAATCTCACTTGATTGGGCCCAGCCCCTTGCTGCCCGTTTGTCTTGCTGTGTAAATTTGAAGCTCCATGAAGACAAGGGACCATGTGTATCTTAATCACTGTTATCTCCCCAGTCCCCGGGCCAGCAGCTAGCGCGTAGTAGGACTTCAGTAAATGCATGCTGAATAAAAAGTAGTGACTTGTCAGCATTTTTACGTTTATGTCTTACCATTAATCCAAACTTGTGACGAAGTTGAACTCATACTTTTTTGGTGGTATCAGTTCCCTTGTCTTATTACTTTGTGGGGTACTGTAATGCTTGCACTCTCCCTAATTTGAAACTTCATTCACTTTTTATTTTTCATCTCCCATAGTATTGAGGCCCAGAGTTATATAGTTTTTGCCCTTGAGAATTACTCATATCAGTATCTTTATCTTCTACTTCTCCATTTTCACATCAGTAATTCCAAGCCAGGTACTGTTTACGTTTCTTTTCATGTCCCAACCCATCCTGCTTCTGCAACACTGAAGAAATTTAGGCTATCTGCCATCAGCTCATTCTTTCATCCCAGATTTATCTTTACCTCTCTTCTGTTCTTACCAAGGAATATTCCTTTTTGGGGGGGGGGTAATTAGGCTTATTTGGTTATTTTTTAACAGAGGTACCAGGGATTGAACCCAGGACCTAGTGCATGGCAAGCGTGTACTCTACCACTGAGCTATACCCACCTCCACCCCAGAGCACATTTCCGACTTCAGACACTGCTCATCATCCCACCCCTTCCACATTCTGTAAGACTTTGCCTTTTCACATTTGCCTCTTCTCTGATACTGATGCCCTGCCTCTGGCTGTCAGACATGCTCAAGATGTCCCTACCCCAAACAGCATCTTCTGTTGACCCTGTTATAGCTTCCATGCTGCTTTGCACTCTCTTGTCTTAATCCTGAAGCTTCTCAGACTGATCTGCTCTCATAGTCTTGATTTCTGTATAGTCCAGACAGTCTTCATTCCCTTTCACTGGTTTCCATCCTCTTTGTACCTTTCCGCTGAAATTTCTCTTGGTGATCAATTGCTGGATCCAGGAGAGTTTTCTCAGTTCTTAACCTTTTAAACCTCTTTTACGGAATGTTTGGCCATCCTCCCAGTCCTAAACTCTTTCTTTCGTTGAAATTTTTAAATTTTTCTCTTACCCTCTTCCTCTTCTCTTTTGCTTACTTGTTATCCCATCTCAGATGTGGAGTAGAGATCTTCCCTTACCTATAAGCCATGTCTTTAACTATCACCTCTGTGTAGAACAATGATTCTCAGACTTTGATGTGCTTGCAAATTGGGGGGATGCTGTTAAAATGCAGGTTCTGATTCTTAGGCCTGAGGAAGAGCCTAAGATTGTACATTTCTAAGAGCTCCCAGGAATGTCTGATGTTGCTCTTCTATGGGGAATAGTAGGGGTGTTGAAGATGGAAATAACTTACAATGCTGAACCTCTGACCTTGACCCGTTTCCAAAGTTCTGAGAGTGTATTTTTAGTTGTCTGTGGAATATTTTCTTTAGAATGACCAGGTAACAGTGTTCAGCACCTCAAACTCAAGCTAAATGCATGTTTTCAGTACTACTACCAGAACTCCTTTTTCATCACTTTAACTTCCCTCTTCTTAAGTGTGAAAACTGATTTTTATTTACACTTTCCTTGCATAAAGAGTCTTGTCAACTGTTTCATAGAAATAGAACTTTGATCTTTTCCATTTTTTTCCCCCCTTCGTTCTATTTCTTCTGTAATTCACTCCTTTGTCATCCTATATCTGGACTATAGCATATTGAGATTCCTCCCTCCTGTTTTCCTCTAATTCTTCCACTGCTGATAAATCAGCCTTCCTTCACCCTGCTTAACTTTATTTACCTGTTGAAGAATCTCTACCAGCTCCCCACTGCCTGGTAAAAGAAATCATAGAGTCTCTCCAAGAATCTATCTCAAGGAATATGTGAGTCATGCTCCTGAGATGAGGTTTACATCTGGCCTACTCTTCTTTCCCTGCATCTGGGTAGAAAGTCCTGCTTTAAGTCATCCCATGGGGATGGGATTTACAACGCAGCCTGTCTAGTTTACAAGTTCGGGCTGCAGGGTGCCAAACCCAGACACCCTCGGCACTCTCTCCTTTTCATCCTGCCTTCTTTAGTCATATTCACATGTGCATCTGCCTCCCCAACTCCCCATCCTGTGAGCTCATTTTTGAAGTCATGCCTGGTGTCTTACTTGTCTTCCATCACACACACAACCTAGCATCACATGTTATAACAGTAGGTCTAAACGTGCATAAATGAACAAGCAAGTGAAATGTCAAGAATGAGCCTTGAAAAAAATCTAGCCTGTCCATTCAACCCTTGAACATTCTCTGCAGCATCTCTTGTCCGGAGGCCACAGTGACCACCTCCAGGGGTGGTAACACAGCATGAATGCTCGGGGTGTAAATTCTTGTCAGACTGACCCAAGTTCAAACTTCTACTCTATTAGCCGAGTGTCCTTGGACAGGTGACTGAAATGCTTTAAGCCTTGGTTTTCTCATCTGTAAAATGAGGATAATAATAGTAGTGTTTCATAGGGGTGTCAGAATTAAATGAGATGACACATGTAAAATGAAGCTATGCTAATATAGCGTCTGGCATGCAGTGAACACTCTGGAAGTGGGGCCATTTGCTGCTAGACTTCTTGATGGTTTTGATATTAGTTACCTTCTGTGATAATTGCCACTTCAGACGAGCGATTCCGTTTTAGATAGCGTTAAAATCTCTAGAAACTTCTTTCTTTTGTTGAGCTTAAACCAGCCAGCAGTGGGTGATAGAGATTTGGGGAAATGGTTTTACTGGTGTGAAAGTTATTACAAGAGTCCAGAGATAGTACAGACCTGAACTGGGCCCTTGAGTGCTGCTTCGGAGTGGAGGACGGCTGAGCACGGGGGTTTCATCCAGGGAAGTGGGACTGCACTTGCAAACTGATTGGACCGGGGGAGGAGGAACGTGACATCAACAGGAATAGGAAGAGATTTGGGAAAGATGGGTCGATTTTAAGGTAGTTATGAAATTCTTGGATGATTAAATCACTGGATTTGATCATGAGGTTTTCCTCTACTAACAGGTCAGACACTAGACTGCAAAGAAATATAGGCATTATGGGTGGGAAGAAAAGGGAAGAAAGGAGATGACTTTTGAGAAATTGTGTTTTAAAAGATAAAGGCAGGGATAAGAAGTATTAATTTTATTTTTGCTTTGATATAATGGAAAACATTTAAACAGCATTTTGAGTCAGAGAAGACTTGTCGAAGAATTGAGAGAAAGGATGCAAGAGTGGATGGAATAAGAAAATGGAATAAAATTACCAAGACACTTATTTTTTAGAAGAAGGAAGAACCCTGGAATCGGAGAGGCGCATGGGGAGAGTGAAGGGGGAGAGAGAGTCTTTGAGAGGAAGGAAGTGGGGATTGAACTTGTCAGCAGTCACAGTCTCAGTAAGGCAAGAAGCGAGGATACGGACAACAGGGGCAGCAGGAAGTGTCCTTTGACATGAAGAGAGCAGAAAAATGTGTGTGTGGAATCTGTTTTAGGAAATATAGTAATTAATCACATAGAAATAAAAAAAATACTGAAAAAACTAGACAAAGTCCCAAAGATGGCCAACTGTGTGCATCTATCCAGGCTAGTTTGTGAAAGACTCAATTTCTTTTGACATTATTCACTGTCTCCACTTGGTATAATTCAGTGCCAGTTACATCATATATTTTATTTATGGGGTTTCTAGCCTGTGTTCTGCCTCTGTGTTTTATTAGAATAGAATGCCTCATATGTAGCTAGAATAAAATTTTAGAAGCAAAAGATTCAAAGATTGTCTAATCCACCCCCCTGTTTTTCAGAGTAGAAAACTGATGCATAAGTGGGTGGAGAGACTTCATGGAGGTTGTGCTACTAGCTTGCAGCTGGCAAATATCCAAGTCAAGCCATTCTCTGCCTTCTCTATTACCATGAGAAACCATGGATTTTTAAGTTACAACAATTATTGTTAATTTTGAAACTATTGGGGAGATCTGAGCACAGACTACTATCAGTTGAACCAAGCACTAACCTCAGCAGTTCTTTACCACTTAATTAGGATATGAGATGCTCTTGTTTCTAAAATCCAAATTGCTAGGCAGGCTTTCCGGAGGTCTGCTCTAATGACACACACTGGCTGCTACTTCTGTCTTTAATAGACTCGTTGCCTCTCCATGCACATGTGCCCAAATTTAATTAACCACAGAAAAAAGTACAATCAACATTCAATCCTGAATGTCCTCAGACAGTAATGGGAAGTCTGTGGTTATACGGCATGATAAATAAATACACAATAAGACAAAAAATAAAAAGCCTTGACTAATGTTAAAAGGACTTCTGATTCCTTTTACTTTGCTTCCATCCTGGGTTGTTTTTACCTGTCTTTTTCCCATCTCCTTTTGCCTAGCACCGCAGTAGAAAAATAGTCCAATGCAATACAAGAGATACTAGCTTAGGAGTCAAAAAACAGTCATTTGGTTGGCTCTGTCACTGATGACCAGACTTTAGATACTTCCTGGCCTATCTTTTTCTTCTATAATAATTCTTGCTCTGCTCATCGTAGACTTCATTACATGGATAAATGGAAATAAATTAAAAAATCTTAAGCCCTCTGCAAATGTGCAATATAGGCATATATTGTACTTTCCTTCCATTTGCATTGATTGTATAAGAATGCTGAATCCTGGTAAGTGAAATCTCATGCAATGCCATATTGCAAAATATAATTGTAGACCTACTGGCTTAAATGAGTATTTTTTGGTGATGGAGTTTTTTGGCCATTTAGAGCAATTATATTCTAATTTTAGAACGATCCTATGAGCACCTAAATATCTGGTCTCTTCATTCCACAGTATTTATGGAGTACCTACTCTGTGCTAGGTTGTATAGCATTGTTTATTATAAGACCTATATTTTGCCTTAAAATCAAGAAAATTTATTTCACCACTGAAGAGTTGGGTAGTCTTGTTTACCATCTCTTTTAAAATCTAGAACTTGCCTATTTTATACCATTACCAATTAAGCCAGTGTTGATGAGGGGAAACTAACTGAAACAGAAGAGAAGGTTTGGCTGCTTTTATATTTATTTTTCCTGACAAACTTGGTACAAGAGAGGGTATTTAGAAAGCTCTGTGATCAAAATTTTAAAAATTTACAGGCTGGATTTTTTTTTAACACGTTCTTAGAACATTTCTGTCTCATTTTAATCCTAGGAAGATGATAGAAAATCAAACTTACCAGGAATTCTGGAATCTGACCTTTGGTAATTCTGTTAGCAATGCCCCCTACCCCAACCTGGCTCATGCAAGCAATTCAGGACATCAGAAATATATCCAGACTAGAGAAGTTTAGTGGTGGAGCCCATCTGGTTGGATTTCAGCTTCTCTGAACCTCCCTCAAGTCCTGTAATAACCAGGGCAGGGAAAAAACAACAACAGAAATTCCATGTGACGTACTTGTCATCAAATGTGTTTCAGAAGTCACTGTTGGTGTTTTAACTCACAGCACACAGGATTAGTATTGTATAACATTTGTTCCCAGTAGCAGTTAGTGTTTTGGTTGGAACAGCCTCCTTCCCTCGTTCTGATGTTTGTGACTTGGGAATGGGGGATTGGAGCCCAGAGAGCTGCTCTTACTAGAGAGAAGCAAGCTGATGAATGATTTCAAGCATTTCAGTGGTTTGTGACCAGTAAGATAGTGGGCTGAAAATACAAATGCATCTCTTCTCTGCACTTAATGCAACTGTAGTCCCCTTGCTGACCTCACGGGCGTGCAACCCATACAGTTTCATAGGTTTCACCACTTAAAAGGGCCCATGCTTGCTTTAATGCTCTATTGTCACTGTCTTAAAAGTCTTCATCCCTTTTGAATAAGGGACCCCATGTTTTTCATCTTGCAATGACCCCCACAAATTATGTGGCCAGTCCTGGCCCTTGTTTCCACAGATTTTTGATAATTTTTTTTGTATCTAGAACTTGTGCCTGACACTTAGGACACAATAAATGTTTTTAGCATGAGTAAACAAGACTTTTAAGTCTTTAAATAAAAGTAATTGACATGAATCTTAATCCATTTAATTTTGCTGGGTTGAGGAGTCAGGGAGAGGTACTAAATTTTTGAGAGAAAATTTAAAACGTACAAAAGAATCTAAAATAGTATAACAAACACATATGTTTCTATCATGATACGTGACAGCTATTTTCTTCTGTTTACTTAGTTTATATGCATGCTAAGCATTCCCTCTACAACTGAGCTATAGCCTCTCCCCTCTGTTTACTTAAAATGTTTGTTTAAGAATAAAAAAACAGATCAGGTTTATCTATTGGCCCCACCTCTAGTCTCATTCAGCTTCCTACTTGCCCATAGGGAGCCAAACCATGACTGTGTTTGTCATCGCTTTCCACTGCTAGGAATAATCCATGGTAACGTACTTGGTCTCAGTGTTTTAATATTTGTGTAAATGGTATGAAACTACATGTATCCTTTTGTCATTTGCTATTTTCCTTCAAAATTTTGCTTGTGAAATCTATCCATATTGCTACATGTAGCTCTAGTTTAATCATTCTCATTACCCTGTACAGTAGCAATGCAACCCCCTTTCCTGACTTGCTGCCCCATCAGTGGGCTGTTTAGAACAGAGCCAGAGGAGTCATCTTCTATTCTGGTTCTGCTGCTGCTGTTGGTAAAATCACCAGCTGGGTGACGCTGGGCAAGCTAAGTGATGTTTCTGATACTCTTGTTTTCACATTTGTAAATTGGGACACACAATTTTTACTAGTCAAGGTGTTTTTGTGGCAAGTAAATGAGAAAATATATTGAAGACCTACCATGTGATAAAGGTGCAAAAAAGTAGTGGTGAGGATTATCATTACTTTGCCGTGTGTACTTCTGAATGTTATAAAGCCCTAAGCACATGTGTAGCAGTGATCTTGAGTTTACATTATTTGATTTTTCTCTTTGTACCCTTAGCTTGGCTATTGGTCTTGATCCTTTTTTTAATAATAAGGAAATGTCACCCTTGAAATGCTGTCCTGGATGTGTCTTAGAGTCTATGCTTCTCCTTTTACAAATACCTCTAACTCACCTTCCATGGAGTAAAAAGGCTTAAAACTCATACACTCATGAAACTATAATGTTAACTAGTTATAAAAATATGCCTGTGTTCTTCTCTATGCATAACAGAAAAAAAACCAAACATCTACTGTTTTCCAACCTTCATTTTGCAAAGTAGCAAATAATAGAACTGAGAGATCTGGAGTTTTGTCCGACTGTGACTATGCTGTACCCGGTCCCCTAACTTGCTGTGAGAAATTAAAAACTTAAGCACACACTGAGCAATTTTTTCATGTTCTTTGCAAATTTTAAAAAATCTAAACAGAAGCCAATATTAAATCTTCAGAGTAGATGGGAGTCTGTGATGTGTGAAGAAATTTGAAGTAGATTCTGAATCTCCTTGTGGTTTCATAGCATATTTTGGTTATTCAACAGATTTTATACAATCCGCTATAGAGAAAAGGATAAGGAAAAGAAATGGATTTTTCAACTCTGTCCAGCCACTGAAACAATCGTGGAAAATCTAAAGCCTGACACGGTTTATGAATTTGGAGTGAAAGACAATGTAGAAGGTGGAATTTGGAGTAAGATTTTTAATCACAAGACTATTGTTGGAAGTAAGTATCTGGAACTATTTGAGTGAGCTTTCTGTAATTTTCCCCCTAATTTCCAAATTTTAAATTATTTCATTAGCTGTATACTATGATATGAGTCAATTCCCATCAGGTATATTTGAGAAAATACAATGAACAGAATTGGAACATTGGTATTTCAGAATCTTTTTTTATAGTGAGCGGGTTTTTAAAAAAAGAATAAATGATAAGCTAGTATTTGACAAGAACAAATCATTGAACAGTTTATTGGCATTGTCATATTTTAAATCAGTCTCGGACCTGTGAACACCAACTGAGCCAAAAAACCCTCCTGTGTGCAAATGTCCAGTTAGAAAGCTGGGCCAGTGGAAATGAACGCGCAGAGCTTGGGGGCCCGGCTTTCATCCTGTGTGTCTTCTTCCGATCACTGGGATCAGTGTTTGAAATGACAGCAAATAAAATACTAGGCTCGAGTTAGAGCAGGAGTCCTAGTTGTCTTCAGAACGATTAGGAAGGCCTGATTTAGGAATAAGAAGAATGAAAAGCATGTCATTCTCCTCTTGTTTTTGTCAGGTAAAAGCAAAGTAAATGGGAAAATCCAGAGCACCTACGACCAGGTCCACACTGTGGTATGTACCGGCTTACTTTCAAGAACATTTAAAAAAAGTTGTGTCTGCATTATACTTTTTATTTGAATAAGGAAATAGTCCTATGATGATGTATTGAAACTGAGTTAACTGCCTAGCTGTAGGGTGCTGGGTCAAGTACACTGTTTCAGGAATTAGTTTCTTTTTCAGAAAATAGAGGTGGAAGTATGAGACCAGATCATCTCTAATTTGTTCAAAGCTCTAAAATTCTGATGTTCAGTCTAGCTGTCCGGTTTTTCGGGATTCCAGGTATTTTGAGGTTATGCTTATTATCTCCTGTCCTGTGGGATGTTTTTTTACTATAACATGTTTCGAGAGCGAACTAGTACATGCTCTCCTTAAACTGTGATTGTTCAAATCTTTCCTCTATTTTCTATCATTTCCTACTTACAAGCAGCTCATTTGGTTTTGTAATGTGCCCAGTCTCTATTCGGTGCAGTAAAGGTTTGTGTATTTCACATGCCAGTCTAGAACCCTTTCCTCTGTCTAGAACCCTCTTCTCTCTCACCCCAGAAACTCAGCCCCTGTTCTCCTCTTTCCCTCCGCTTTTCACAGCCTATTCTCAGGACACATCGTATCAGTTACATACTGCCTGTTACAAAAGTAAGCCATTGTCATAATCATCACAGATATGTTTGCCTTTTAAATCACATGCCTAATTATAAAGTGAAGGATATTATGTCACTGAGCGGGTAGAGGAGGCACTTTGGTGAGAAAATGGGAATTTGATGCTGTCTTTGGTCCCTGCGAATTGGGAGTACCTGGCCAGGGAACAGGCACATGAACAGGCAAAGACTCTACTCATGGTTGCAGATTTGCTCTATTCAATGTGTATGTGATGTATGTGGATGGATAGCTTTTTATGTCTAATTAAATAGTACACAGAATAACCCACTGCTCATGTAGCCCAGTCGTGGAAAAAGTTAGTACATACCTCATTGAATCTTAAAAAATGCAAAATTTTCTCAGTGAGAGAAAATGGGTTTGGATAAAATAGAGCTGAGAATTATTCCTGATATGGTAAGTGTTTCTTGGGTTTGACTTGGCAGAAAAGTGTGTACGTTGGAAAATTATTAACAAATCATGATTATTAGATTATTAGGATTGCCCAGGAAAGTATTTTGACATATTTCAAATCATAACATAAGGAAGGAGATTAGTAGATAAATTCCCAGGCCTGGACCAATTCATTCATTTTTCTTCCTTCCTTCCTCTCTTTCCCTCTCTGTTTGATTATTTTCCTAATTATCTGATATTTGAAGCTTTATAATATATAAAATGCAAAAAGAAATAGTAACAAAATTACCTATAACACTGCCAAAGACCTGTATAAAACCATTTATGGTCTATTGTTAAAACTTTAGAACATTGGCTTTTTTTTTCCCAAGCATGTTTTCATTATAAAATTAGAATCTCATGCTATGGCATATATATATATATGTGTGTATGTGTGTGTGTGTGTGTATGCAATTTTATCTCACTGCTTTCACTTAGCCAAAATATGGCATAGCATGTGTCATGTTATTAAATGCTCTTCATATACATAATTTCAAGTGCTATGTATTACATAATCTAAATACACTTTGAGCTGCTCGGTTTCCAATTTGTAGATGTTTATTTCTAATAGTTCAATTGTAAGTGATGTTATGGTGAACATTTATGATCATAAATTTCTGTTCACATTTCTGATTGTTTCCTTAAAATAGATACTTAGAATGTCATCAGTTAGTAATGGTAGCAGTTTAGATTTTTAACATTTTTTAAACTTCCTAATATGTTTGGTCAAATTGCTTTCCAAAAAGGTTTTTATCAATTTACAGTCTTGCCAGCAGTGTATCAGAGTTATCTTGCTCTAGTACCCTAATTACAGCATTACGTGTTTCCATCACTAAATTTTCGGCTAATGGAATCGTGTAAAATGGTTTTTAAGTTCTGTTTCTGATTGCTGACAAAGCAGCACTTTACTTATTTATTAGCCATCTGCATTTTCCATTTAATGACTTTAGTTTCAGTTCTTTGTTTATTGGGTGTCTTATGTTTTTGTTTTTTTTTTGATTGAATAGTTAGAAGACTTTAGAAAGAACATAGACTCTTTTTGTGATCTCATCTAGAAACATTATTCTCACATTTGTTATCAATTTTGTTTATGGGAATTTTTGAAATAGGCAAGTCTTACTTTGCATAATCAAATTACTTGTCTTTTCTGTTGGCATATCTTCAGTTGCCTTATATTTGAGAAAGCCCTTCCCTATCCAGAGATCAGATAAATATTTCCCCATTTTTTTTTTTAGTTTTATAATGTGGTTTGATTTTGTAACAAACTCTAAACTATGTGGATTTTATTTTGCTGTATTACACTTAGTAAGGTTCTATATTGACGAGGTTATATATTTTTTCCAAATAATGAACCAGTTGGCTTAGCACCAAGTATTCAGTTGTGCCATTCTCTAAGGTCCTTTTGGCTTTGTCTCTCTTAAATCCAATCACAGGGAATAGAGTTGTTCTTCCAGTCTCTTCTAGAACAATCCTCACTGTTGTTGTGAATGGTTTCCTAGGAAGCATATCTTATCTCCCACCCTCTTGGCTCTCATGCTTTGTCTTACATGTGACTCAGTGATGTCATTTCTTTCATTCCGTCTTTTCAGCAGTCATATCCCAATATGGGTATTTCTTTTGGCAGAATATTTCATTTAGGATGAGTTACTCAGCAGGATTGGGAAAGATGATTGACGTTTTACTCCCAAGAAATTTAATACCCTTTCCACATCGTAAATAGCCATGACAAGAAGGTCCAGGAAGAAACTTCCTGCATCGATGACACAGAGCCAGACATTTTATCACTTCAAGCTGTGAGGCGGAGTACCCCCGACTCCAGCCAGCTCTAATGACCTGTGGTTTGAAACTCTTGGTTATTTCCAAAGGAAAACCCAAGTTAATTGAAAAGATATTTTAAGGTTTCTCTGTGAGGCTTTCTTTTTACCTTCTGGACAGCAGGAAACATGTCTCCCAAACTGCCTTCTGTGCTCTTGGGTAACTCTGGAACATGGGAAGTTGAAAAGGGAACCACTTGTCAGAGTCTTTGACCATCTTACACGACCACTTAGAATTGATTCTGAAAGTTGATTTGATTAGAAGTATATTTTAATCCAAATAAAGTCGATATCAATCCAAATGTTTACCCCATTCTCTGAGACTGACCTTAGAAGGGAGTATCTCAAGAGATAGGAAATTAATTCCAGAGTTTTAAGTAATAGACACCTTGAAAAATGTTTTTATTCATATGCACGTGCTCACACCTCAAACTTACATGCAGTGAAACTCCTTAACACCTTCTAAAGAGAGATTCAAAATAGGGTAAACAGGCTATTCATTTTTAACACATAAATAATATTTAGATTAAAAATGTGAATGTTAAGTACAGCCCCATCTTAAGCCTCTGGTTGTATTACGTATTGTAATTCTTGTTTCTAAGCATGCGTTCTGTGGGCCAGTCCCAGTACACTTGTGCCAAAGGACACTTAGCAGGGATCTCTTCTGATTGGTTAGTGCCTTTGTTCTACTGCTTGTTAAATACTTTCAATATCACCCCTGCCTATACCTCTAGAAAAAATCAGGTGTGCATAAACAAAACCATGATTGTTTCTATACAAATTGTATCACTTGAGATCCATGTAATTGAGGGGAAAAAAACACATGATAATTGTGCTATTTTCTTCATGTTGAGAATCAAGAGCACTCTTTTATCAAGATGAAACATAACATTTACGATTAGGTTTTATTATTACTTAAAATTTAAAAAGGGATAATGACTAAGAGGACCTAATTTTAATATATATATATATCTCCGTATGCAAAAAAACTGAGTTATCTAACTAGATCACTAACAATAAATTTTTGAAGTACATAGCATTTATTAACAGATATTTTAAAATATTGGCTTAATAATGATCTAATTAACTCAAGTCTCCTTACAATCAATGTTCCCCTCATATATGACATCTATTTTCACCCTTCCATTTTTCCCATCAGAGATCCACCTGCCTTTCTCAGAAGCTGTGTCTATCATTTGCAAAAAGAGAAGTGGTATCAAATTTTAAAGTATTACAGTTAGCAGATAAGTGAATAGAGAGAAATACGGTCTGGTCCCTACTCCCACTCTAAGATTGTGTGCACTGAATACATCAGGTTTCCCACCCTTAGCAGTGAGTGTCCTAAACAGAAACTTGAGAATTTTACATCTAGACTAACAACATCACCAAAGACGTATGTCTGATTTCTCCCTAGCTGACCAGAAACATGAGACTTTTGCAAGTAGGATGTTAGATTCACTTTTAGTCAGATGTTAGATTGAATCAGTGTATTTCGTAACTTTCGTTAGAACACCCTAAAAATGAATTAAAACCAGAATGTGACATTCCCAAGTTTTTCTCATGTGATTTAGCCCTTGAGTCATCGAAATTTGATTTTGAGCAACCCTTAGCCACTCCCCAAAAGACAGTTCTTTATCTCCAGGCCTGAAAATAAAGTTTAATCTACAATGGATATACTGATGCCACAAAAATACCAAGCGGGTAAACCTGTAAAGAATAACCTGCAAAGAGTAGCATCCTGGTGTTATCATTGCTTTTGTGAAAGCTGATTTGAAAAATAACATCAGGAGGAAGTTAGTGTAACACAGGGTGAATCAAAAATCCCTCATACTGTGTGCTCACGGCTGCTGTGGTTATTTCTAGATGAGCGTAGGCTTTCCCTAGCCAGGACTGAAAAGCAAGCTGAATTGATCATCAGCGGCATTTCCTTTTACCACTTCAGCATCCTCCCCGCGTTGTATCTCACCAAGTGGATACTTAGCCTCAACATCCCCAGAAAGAGGGTAAAAGTGAATCCCCTTAATCAGTCACCCTGCTTGAGATGCAGCACAACCTGGGTTCTTAAGGGACAGAATATCTTGAAACTTAGGGGGGAGAAAAAAACCATCTCTTACAGGCTAGGAGGGAAGTAGGCTTGTTTCCTAACATATAGTCAACATTTAAAAAATAATTGCTGAAGGGAGAGATGAGAGTTGAGGAAGGAAGTGGTGATGGCTGTTTAGCAGCAGGAATGGGTCAGCCAGCTGCAGAGAAAAGAGCCAGTAAGGAAATGACCTGAGAAAGAAAACATGGTCTGAGGGTGGTGTCCACGGGCAGCAGTGCTGTGCTGGGGCCGCCCCAGCCAAACTGTGCAGCAGCCTGTGGGTTGTGGGACTTTGCCTCACATCCCACCCCCGTGCCCCACACCAGCTACTCGGAGACTCCTCTGCATGTTGACAGATGCTCGTAACAGCAAGCCCAGGACGGCAAAGAAAAGTTACTGGTAACTTCTTTAAAAAAAAACACTGTACATTAAACAGCTTAACTGAAATTGAGTTGTAATTGATTAAACGTGTTCACTTAGAAATTATCACAATATTTTATTTCTCTGAGAGTTCAGGTAAAAGACATTTCCCTACCCTTTTTGTAAGAGGACTCAGGGAAAGAATTCAGTGTGGGTTTCTTAGTGGGAATTTTAGAGACTTCAGCATAGACACTTTGGGCAGAAGGACTTTCCTGATGTCCTGTAAAAAATTCCTTACAGAGTGGCAGCTGCTTGCTCATTAGTCCAGTCTTGGTGCATCTTTGGATTGTGGATTAGGCAAGAGAATAATTACAGGTCTAGAAAGAATTGGATTCTGCAGCTAAATGATGTCCTTAATTTTTGGCAGCACATACTATACATATAGTCTTGTCATCATCTTAACAGAATACTGATCTGTACTCAAGAACTCAAACAGAAACTTTGTTCCATTCACGTGAAGAGTGAAATATTTTCCATTTGTTTCAGTCAAAAACTTGTTTAAAACAAATCATTACAGCAAAGGAAGTAAGAATTGGGATAACGCAGTTCAAACTCAACACAGCAACACATAGGTGTTTCCACTAGAATGCAACGTGTCTGAAAAACATCACGTTTTGCAAAATGTGCATTAGATGGCGAACTCGTAGGGCAGATAGAGGACAAGCCATTCAAAACTCTGGAACTGTAGCCACAGCTCTAGCAAAAAATGATTATTCGTACCTGGAAAGACAACCTGGCTCCTCTAGGAAGCATCTCCTGTGGAACTGGAGGTTGCCTCAACAGGGATTTTAAATTCTCAGAAAAGATAGCGACCATGTGTGGTAATCCTTTCACTGGGAGTAAGGTAGACACAGGAGACAGTGCCATGGGCCTGACTGTCCCTCTCTGGGAAAGGGTCCTGTAAGCAAGTGCTCTTACTTAATTTTCTTATGGTAAAGCCAAGAGGTCCTCTGCCAGTGTGACATCAAAGCTGAACCCTTTTTTTTCTTTCCTGCTAAAGGTTATACTTCTATACTTACTATTCCCCCCACCCCTTGCCTGGGAAAAAATTGTGTATACATTATAATTCTTCTATTTCCCAATAGTGTGTGAGCTGTGCAGTACAGAAGCATATATAGTAGCTAAACAGACTGCTGATTAAAATAGCTTTCCCTAATTATAAATGTAATTTGCCCTTGTGAGGAATTTGGAAAGTACAGAAAATGAAATTAACATCAGCTTATAAGAAATAGCTACTGTTAAAAAAAAACCAAACTATAATCTATTTCCTTCTGGTCTTTTGTCTCTACATATTTGTTACACACTTAGATTATACTATAAATATAAATTTGTACCCTTTCTATTTATCTTATGCATATTTTCCCACCTTACTATATAGAGGTCAAAAATTTGAACCATAATTTATATAGCAAAACCTCTGCTTTTGGCGGATGAGGTTGTTTTACATGGTGGTAATAAACACATTTACACACAAATGATGACTGTATCTTTGATTAACCCCATAGGCTAGGTTGCTAAGTAGGAAATTACTGGGTGCCTTCGTCCACTAGGGCTTCTATAAGGAAAATACCACAGCAACAAACGTTTACTTCTCACAGTTGTGGAGCCTGGGAGGTTCAAGATCAAGGAGCTGGCGGATTTGGTGTCTGGTGAGAGTTCGCCTCGGGCTCACAACCATCTTCTCGCTGTGTCCTTACGCGGCGGAAGCAGGGTGGGAGCTTTCTGGGGTCTGTTTCATAAGAGTGCTAATCCCATGGAAGAGGATTCCAAAGCCTCATGACTATTTACTTCCCAAAGGTCCCACTCCCAAATACCATCACACTGGGGGTTAAGTTTAATACATGCTTTGGTTGGGGGACAGAAACATTCAGCCTACAGCACTCGGTCAATATATGATGCAAGAAGTAAAAATACTTCTTTTAAAAAATAATCTGGTAAGAGTAAACTTTTTGTATTTTGTGGGGGTTTTTTGTTTTGTTTTGTTTTGTTTTTAACATAAGGTCTTTAATACAAGAAGGAAAATAGCCAAGAGTAAGCATGGCATTGTGGCCCTTCTTTACTATGGGCCTATTGTTTTTTAGAATGGAAGTATGTTAGCAAAGCTCTTTTTCTCATAGCTGTAAACACCTATGTGACTAAGTATCTCATTCTACACATCCTGGATTGTCAGCAGTTCTGGTGCCTGGACTATCTGTATCATATACGTGGATTAAATCAAGTGTCAAAACATCAGTGCCGTGCTTATCTCTTGAACTCAGTCTGTTTCTTCTCTATATTTGCTGCCCTGCCCTTGTTCTGTTCCTGCCCCTCTCCCCTGGCTATCTTATCCTTGGCTCACATCATGTCTGGTGATGACTCCACCATAAAGTTCACACTAAACGAGTCCCTAGTTCAAGTCGCTCTGTGACCTTAAAACTTCCCTTGGGACAGCTAAGGCAGTTTGGGAGAAGGAAGAATGCAGAGTCCTTGGGAATCTGCCCTTCCAGTTTTGAGGTCCTCTGGGCATAAATATGTACAGAATAGTAAAAAGCACAGGCTTTGGAAGTAGAAATGCTGGCTGTGAGTCTCAGCTTCGCCCCCTTGGACCAGGGAGTGCTTGGTGTCAGGAGCTCGCGGTGGTTGTGTTGTCTGAGGTAGCAGCAGCCAGGAGGCACAAGCAAACACTGGATGTTAATTGGTTTTAAAAGACAATACTTACCTTCGAATCTTTTTGAGGTCTAATGTAAAGACAGAATTCGGCTGGGTCACATCTCAAATGAAGTGAAAATAAACACGTAGGCAATCCAGAGGATTTAGTTTCTTTCCACTGCAGTTTGTAAGTAAACTAAACTAATGGGAGTTTTGAAGAAACTGCTTCTGCCAAATCTTCAGACATTTACGGGGGAACCAAGTGAGTACAATAAAACAGAGGCAGATATATGTACTAAAGCTCTTTCCAGCAACTGTTAAGCCAGTGTCATGGGAGACTTCATTGAGTACAAGAAAGGGCTACTTCCAATTCTTTGATTTATTTTTTTTTAAGTTCACAGTAACTCAAAAGCTGACTCTTCCTCTCTTTTCAGCCATCGTACGTCCCAAGGAAACTAATCCCAGTAACAATCATCAAGCAAGGTAATCTGTGCAAGTCTGCTCTGGATATGTGTTCAGAACTGTTCTAATACACTTTTTGTTATTGTTGTTAATGCTGCTTTTTTTTTAATTGAAGTATAGTTGATTTACAATGTTATGTTAGTTTCATAATCTACTTTTTAACTGAGATAGTTACACATAGCATGTATTTTTTTCAACTTTTCTGATTATTTTTCAGGAAAAAAGTTGGAAGAAATCAGTAGGATCTAATAAATTAGAAGTTAACAGATAATTTTGACTTGTATACCTATAGGTCAAGTCTCAGCAAGGCATGTTAGTTAGACAAGTAGGACAAAATAGCCCTAACAAAGTATGAAATTGTAAAAAGCCAACGAAACATGTGTGGCTTTAGTTCAGGACTAAGGTAACTTCCATCATTAATCATTAATAGGATATTTGAATTAATGAAATGGTAACGATTTAGTGGTCACATTAGGGAAAGTAAAGAAATCCAAATTTGAAGAATAAGGTCTTATTTCATTTCAGTATACAGTCGTTTTTGTTTTGACTTCCCGTTTTTCAGGTTATTAAAATGACTTCATTATTTCCAGAAAGTTTCTTGGTAGAAGAGATTGTGTACTTAAGATAGTTCTTCATTTTAAGAAAACACGATGTCCCAAGTGTATTCTCAGAACCGGATAATATTG